>NC_072435.2:6265000-7515000 GCF_028878055.3 Symphalangus syndactylus | reverse complement strand
AAGAAGTTTCACAGAATGCTTCTGGGTAGTTTATATTTGAATATATTCCTTTTTCCACTACTACTCTCTTAGCGCTCCAAATGTCCAGTTGCATTTTCTACAGAAAGAGTGTTCAGATCTGCTCAATCAAAAGTATGGTTTAACTCTGTTAGCTGAATGCACAGGTCAGAAAGAAGTTTCACAGAATGATTCTGTGTAGTTTATATTTGGAGACATTATTTTTCCACTATTACCCTCTTAGCGCTCCGAATCTCCACTTGCATTTTCTACAGAAAGAGTGTTTCAGAACGGCTCAATCAAAACTAAGGTTCAACTCTTTTATTTGAACAAACAGAACAGAAAGTAGTTTCACACAATTCTTCTGTGTAGTTTTTATTTGTAGACATTCTTTTTCCCAATATAGGCCTCTTAGCGCTCAGAATGTCCAATTGCAGTTTCTACAGAAACACGGTTTCAGAACGGCTCAATCAAAAGTAAGGTTCAACTCTGTTAGTTGAATGCACAGAACAGAAAGAAGTTTCATACAATGCTTCTGTGTAGTTTATATTAGAACATATTATTTTTTCCACTATTACCCACTTAGCGCTACGAATGTCCAGTTGCATTTTCTACAGACAGAGTGTTTCAAAACTGCTCAATCAAAAGTATGGTTTAACTCAGTTAGCTGAATGCTCAGATCAGAAAGAAGTTTCACAGAATGCTTCTGTGTAGTTTATATTTGAATATATTCCTTTTTCCACTACTACTCTCTTAGCGCTCCAAATGTCCAGTTGCATTTTCTACAGAAAGAGTGTTCAGATCTGCTCAATCAAAAGTATGGTTTAACTCTGTTAGCTGAATGCACAGATCAGAAATAAGTTTCACAGAATGATTCTGTGTAGTTTATATTTGGAGACATTCCTTTTTCCACTATTACCCTCTTAGCGCTCCGAATCTCCACTTGCATTTTCTACAAAAAGAGTGTTTCATAACTGCTCAATCAAAAATATGTTTTATCTCTGTTAACTGAATTTACAGATCAGAAATAAGTTTCACAGAATGCATCTGTGTAGTTTTTATTTGAAGATATTCTTTTTCCCAATGTAGGCCTCTTAGCGCTTAGCATGTCCAATTGCAGTTTCTACAGAAAGAGTGTTTCAGAACGGCTCAATCAAAAGTAAGGTTCAACTCTGTTAGTTGAATGCACAGAACAGAAAGAATTTTCAAAGAATGCTACTGTGTAGTTTATATTTGAATATATCCCTTTTTCCACTATTACCCTCTTAGCGCTCCGAACGTCCACTTGCATTTTCTACAGAAAGAGTGTTCAGAACTGCGCAATCAAAAGTATGGTTTAACTCTGTTAGCTTAATGAACATATCAGAAATAAGTTTCACACAATACTTCTGTGTAGTTTTTATTTGAAGATATTATTTTTCCCAATATAGGCCTCTTAGCGCTCAGAATGTCCAATTGCAGATTCTACAGAAAGAGTGTTTCAGAAAGGCTCAATCAAAAGTAAGGTTCAACTCTGTTTGTTGAATGCACAGAACAGAAAGAAGTTTCATACAATGCTTCTGTGTAGTTTATATTTGAACATATTCTTTTTTCCACTATTACCCACTTAGCGCTACGAATGTCCAGATTCATTTTCTACAGACAGAGTGTTTCAAAACTGCTCAATCAAAAGTATGGTTTAACTCTGTTAGCTGAATGCTCAGATCAGAAAGAAGTTTCACAGAATGCATCTGTGTAGTTTATATTTGAATATATTCCTTTTTCCACTACTACTCTCTTAGCGCTCCAAATGTCCAGTTGCATTTTCTACAGAAAGAGTGTTCAGATCTGCTCAATCAAAATTATGGTTTAACTCTGTTAGCTGAATGCACAGATCAGAAAGAAGTTTCACAGAATGATTCTGTGTAGTTTATATTTGGAGACATTCCTTTTTCCACTATTACCCTCTTAGCGCTCCGAGTCTCCACTTGCATTTTCTACAGAAAGAGTGTTTCAGAACGGCTCAATCAAAACTAAGTTTCAACTCTTTTATTTGAACAAACAGAACAGAAAGTAGTTTCACACAATTCTTCTGTGTAGTTTTTATTTGTAGACATTCTTTTTCCCAATATAGGCCTCTTAGCGCTCAGAATGTCCAATTGCAGTTTCTACAGAAAGACGGTTTCAGAACGGCTCAATCAAAAGTAAGGTTCAACTCTGTTAGTTGAATGCACAGAACAGAAAGGAGTTTCATACAATGCTTCTGTGTAGTTTATATTAGAACATATTATTTTTTCCACTATTACCCACTTAGCGCTACGAATGTCCAGTTGCATTTTCTACAGACAGAGTGTTTCAAAACTGCTCAATCAAAAGTATGGTTTAACTCAGTTAGCTGAATGCTCATATCAGAAAGAAGTTTCACAGAATGCTTCTGTGTAGTTTATATTTGAATATATTCCTTTTTCCACTACTACGCTCTTAGCGCTCCAAATGTCCAGTTGCATTTTCAACAGAAAGAGTGTTCAGATCTGCTCAATCAAAAGTATGGTTTAACTCTGTTAGCTGAATGCACAGATCAGAAAGAAGTTTCACCGAATGATTCTGTGTAGTTTATATTTGAAGACATTCCTTTTTCCACTATTACCCTCTTAGCGCTCCGAATCTCCACTTGCATTTTCTACAAAAAGAGTGTTTCATAACTGCTCAATCAAAAATATGTTTTATCTCTGTTAACTGAATTTACAGATCAGAAATAAGTTTCACAGAATGCATCTGTGTAGTTTTTATTTGAAGATATTCTTTTTCCCAATGTAGGCCTCTTAGCGCTTAGCATGTCCAATTGCAGTTTCTACAGAAAGAGTGTTTCAGAACGGCTCAATCAAAGGTAAGGTTCAACTCTGTTAGTTGAATGCACAGAACAGAAATAAGTTTCATACAATGCTTCTGTGTAGTTTCTATTTGAATATATTCTTTTTTCCACTATTACCCACTTAGCGCTACGAATGTCCAGTTGCATTTTCTACAGACAGAGTGTTTCAAAACTCCTAAATCAAAAGTATGGTTTAACTCTGTTAGCTGAATGCTCAGATCAGAAAGAAGTTTCACAGAATGCTTCTGGGTAGTTTATATTTGAATATATTCCTTTTTCCACTACTACTCTCTTAGCGCTCCAAATGTCCAGTTGCATTTTCTACAGAAAGAGTGTTCAGATCTGCTCAATCAAAAGTATGGTTTAACTCTGTTAGCTGAATGCACAGGTCAGAAAGAAGTTTCACAGAATGATTCTGTGTAGTTTATATTTGGAGACATTACTTTTTCCACTATTACCCTCTTAGCGCTCCGAATCTCCACTTGCATTTTCTACAGAAAGAGTGTTTCAGAACGGCTCAATCAAAACTAAGGTTCAACTCTTTTATTTGAACAAACAGAACAGAAAGTAGTTTCACACAATTCTTCTGTGTAGTTTTTATTTGTAGACATTCTTTTTCCCAATATAGGCCTCTTAGCGCTCAGAATGTCCAATTGCAGTTTCTACAGAAACACGGTTTCAGAACGGCTCAATCAAAAGTAAGGTTCAACTCTGTTAGTTGAATGCACAGAACAGAAAGAAGTTTCATACAATGCTTCTGTGTAGTTTATATTAGAACATATTATTTTTTCCACTATTACCCACTTAGCGCTACGAATGTCCAGTTGCATTTTCTACAGACAGAGTGTTTCAAAACTGCTCAATCAAAAGTGTGGTTTAACTCAGTTAGCTGAATGCTCAGATCAGAAAGAAGTTTCACAGAATGCTTCTGTGTAGTTTATATTTGAATATATTCCTTTTTCCACTACTACTCTCTTAGCGCTCCAAATGTCCAGTTGCATTTTCTACAGAAAGAGTGTTCAGATCTGCTCAATCAAAAGTATGGTTTAACTCTGTTAGCTGAATGCACAGATCAGAAATAAGTTTCACAGAATGATTCTGTGTAGTTTATATTTGGAGACATTCCTTTTTCCACTATTACCATCTTAGCGCTCCGAATCTCCACTTGCATTTTCTACAAAAAGAGTGTTTCATAACTGCTCAATCAAAAATATGTTTTATCTCTGTTAACTGAATTTACAGATCAGAAATAAGTTTCACAGAATGCATCTGTGTAGTTTTTATTTGAAGATATTCTTTTTCCCAATGTAGGCCTCTTAGCGCTTAGCATGTCCAATTGCAGTTTCTACAGAAAGAGTGTTTCAGAACGGCTCAATCAAAAGTAAGGTTCAACTCTGTTAGTTGAATGCACAGAACAGAAAGAATTTTCACAGAATGCTACTGTGTAGTTTATATTTGAATATATTCCTTTTTCCACTATTACCCTCTTAGCGCTCCGAATGTCCACTTGCATTTTCTACAGAAAGAGTGTTCAGAACTGCGCAATCAAAAGTATGGTTTAACTCTGTTAGCTTAATGAACATATCAGAAATAAGTTTCACACAATGCTTCTGTGTAGTTTTTATTTGAAGATATTATTTTTCCCAATAGAGGCCTCTTAGCGCTCAGAATGTCCAATTGCAGTTTCTACAGAAAGAGTGTTTCAGAACGGCTCAATCAAAAGTAAGGTTCAACTCTGTTAGTTGAATGCACAGAACAGAAAGAAGTTTCATACAATGCTTCTGTGTAGTTTATATTTGAACATATTCTTTTTTCCACTATTACCCACTTAGCGCTACGAATGTCCAGTTGCATTTTCTACAGACAGAGTGTTTCAAAACTGCTCAATCAAAAGTATGGTTTAACTCTGTTAGCTGAATGCTCAGATCAGAAAGAAGTTTCACAGAATGCTTCTGTGTAGTTTATATTTGAATATATTCCTTTTTCCACTACTACTCTCTTAGCGCTCCAAATGTCCAGTTGCATTTTCTACAGAAAGAGTGTTCAGATCTGCTCAATCAAAAGTATGGTTTAACTCTGTTAGCTGAATGCACAGATCAGAAAGAAGTTTCACAGAATGATTCTGTGTAGTTTATATTTGGAGACATTCCTTTTTCCACTATTAACCTCTTAGCGCTCCGAATCTCCACTTGCATTTTCTACAGAAAGAGTGTTTCAGAACGGCTCAATCAAAACTAAGGTTCAACTCTTTTATTTGAACAAACAGAACAGAAAGTAGTTTCACACAATTCTTCTGTGTAGTTTTTATTTGTAGACATTCTTTTTCCCAATATAGGCCTCTTAGCGCTCAGAATGTCCAATTGCAGTTTCTACAGAAAGACGGTTTCAGAACGGCTCAATCAAAAGTAAGGTTCAACTCTGTTAGTTGAATGCACAGAACAGAAAGAAGTTTCATACAATGCTTCTGTGTAGTTTATATTAGAACATATTCTTTTTTCCACTATTACCCACTTAGCGCTACGAATGTCCAGTTGCATTTTCTACAGACAGAGTGTTTCAAAACTGCTCAATCAAAAGTATGGTTTAACTCAGTTAGCTGAATGCTCAGATCAGAAAGAAGTTTCACAGAATGCTTCTGTGTAGTTTATATTTGAATATATTCCTTTTTGCACTACTACGCTCTTAGCGCTCCAAATGTCCAGTTGCATTTTCAACAGAAAGAGTGTTCAGATCGGCTCAATCAAAAGTATGGTTTAACTCTGTTAGCTGAATGCACAGATCAGAAAGAAGTTTCACCGAATGATTCTGTGTAGTTTATATTTGAAGACATTCCTTTTTCCACTATTACCCTCTTAGCGCTCCGAGTCTCCACTTGCATTTTCTACAAAAAGAGTGTTTCATAACTGCTCAATCAAAAATATGTTTTATCTCTGTAAACTGAATTTACAGATCAGAAATAAGTTTCACAGAATGCATCTGTGTAGTTTTTATTTGAAGATATTCTTTTTCCCAATGCAGGCCTCTTAGCGCTTAGCATGTCCAATTGCAGTTTCTACAGAAACAGTGTTTCAGAACGGCTCAATCAAAAGTAAGGTTCAACTCTGTTAGTTGAATGCACAGAACAGAAAGAATTTTCACAGAATGCTACTGTGTAGTTTATATTTGAATATATTCCTTTTTCCACTATTACCCTCTTAGCGCTCCGAATGTACACCTGCATTTTCTACAGAAAGATTGTTCAGAACTGCGCAATGAAAAGTATAGTTTAACTCTGTTAGCTTAATGAACATATCAGAAATTAGTTTCACACAATGCTTCTGTGTAGTTTTTATTTGAAGATATTATTTTTCCCAATATAGGCCTCTTAGCGCTCAGAATGTCCAATTGCAGATTCTACAGAAAGAGTGTTTCAGAAAGGCTCAAACAAAAGTAAGGTTCAACTCTGTTAGTTGAATGCACAGAACAGAAAGAAGTTTCATACAATGCTTCTGTGTAGTTTATATTTGAACATATTCTTTTTTCCACTATTACCCACTTAGCGCTACGAATGTCCAGTTGCATTTCCTACAGACAGAGTGTTTCAAAACTGCTCAATCAAAAGTATGGTTTAACTCTGTTAGCTGAATTCTCAGATCAGAAAGAAGTTTCACAGAATGCTTCTGTGTAGTTTATATTTGAATATATTCCTTTTTCCACTACTACTCTCTTAGCGCTCCAAATGTCCAGTTGCATTATCTACAGAAAGAGTGTTCAGATCTGCTCAATCAAAATATGGTTTAATTCTGTTAGCTGAATGCACAGATCAGAAAGAAGTTTCACAGAATGATTCTGTGTAGTTTATATTTGGAGACATTCCTTTTTATACTATTACCCTCTTAGCGCTCCAAATCTCCACTTGCATTTTCTACAGAAAGAGTGTTTCAGAACGGCTCAATCAAAACTAAGGTTCAACTCTTTTAGTTGAACAAACAGAATAGAAAGAAGTTTCACACAATTCTTCTGTGTAGTTTTTATTTGTAGACATTCTTTTTCCAAATATAGGCCTCTTAGCGCTCAGAATGTCCAATTGCAGTTTCTACAGAAAGAGTGTTTCAGAACAGCTCAATGAAAAGTAAGGTTCAACTCTGTTAGTTGAATGCACAGAACAGAAAGAAGTTTCATACAATGCTTCTGTGTAGTTTATATTTGAACTTATTATTTTTTCCACTATTACCCACTTAGTGCTACGAATGTCCAGTTGCATTTTCTACAGACAGAGTGTTTCAAAACTGCTCAATCAAAAGTATGGTTTAACTCTGTTAGCTGAATGCTCTTATCAGAAAGAATTTTCACAGAATGCTTCTTTGTAGTTTATATTTGAATATATTCCTTTTTCCACTACTACGCTCTTACTGCTCCAAATGTCCAGTTGCATTTTCTACAGAAAGAGTGTTCAGATCTGCTCAATCAAAAGTATGGTTTAACTCTGTTACCTTAATGCACAGATCAGAAAGAAGTTTCACCGAATGATTCTGTGTAGTTTATATTTGAAGACATTCCTTTTCCCACTATTACCCTCTTAGCGCTCCGAATCTCCACTTGCATTTTCTACAAAAAGAGTGTTTCATAACTGCTCAATCAAAAATATGTTTTATCTCTGTTAACTGAATTTACAGATGAGAAATAAGTTTCACCGAATGCATCTGTGTAGTTTTTATTTGAAGATATTCTTTTTCCCAATGTAGGCCTCTTAGCGCTTAGCATGTCCAATTGCAGTTTCTACAGAAAGAGTGTTTCAGAACGGCTCAATCAAAAGTAAGGATCAACCCTGTTAGTTGAATGCACAGAACAGAAAGAATTTTCACAGAATGCTACTGTGTAGTTTATATTTGAATATATTCCTTTTTCCACTATTACCCTCTTAGCGCTCCGAATGTCCACTTGCATTTTCTACAGAAAGAGTGTTCAGAACTGCGCAATCAAAAGTATGGTTTAACTCTGTTAGCTTAATGAACATATCAGAAATAAGTTTCACACAATGCTTCTGTGTAGTTTTTATTTGAAGATATTATTTTTCCCAATAGAGGCCTCTTAGCGCTCAGAATGTCCAATTGCAGTTTCTACAGAAAGAGTGTTTCAGAACGGCTCAATCAAAAGTAAGGTTCAACTCTGTTAGTTGAATGCACAGAACAGAAAGAAGTTTCATACAATGCTTCTGTGTAGTTTATATTTGAACATATTTTTTTTCCACTATTACCCACTTAGCGCTACGAATGTCCAGTTGCATTTTCTACAGACAGAGTGTTTCAAAACTGCTCAATCAAAAGTATGATTTAACTCTGTTAGCTGAATGCTCAGATCAGAAAGAAGTTTCACAGAATGCTTCTGTGTAGTTTATATTTGAATATATTCCTTTTTCCACTACTACTCTCTTAGCGCTCCAAATGTCCAGTGGCATTTTCTACAGAAAGAGTGTTCAGATCTGCTCAATCAAAAGTATGGTTTAACTCTGTTAGCTGAATGCACAGATCAGAAAGAAGTTTCACAGAATGATTCTGTGTAGTTTATATTTGGAGACATTCCTTTTTCCACTATTACCCTCTTAGCGCTCCGAATCTCCACTTGCATTTTCTACAGAAAGAGTGTTTCAGAACGGCTCAATCAAAACTAAGGTTCAACTCTTTTATTTGAACAAACAGAACAGAAAGTAGTTTCACACAATTCTTCTGTGTAGTTTTTATTTGTAGACATTCTTTTTCCCAATATATGCCTCTTAGCGCTCAGAATGTCCAATTGCAGTTTCTACAGAAAGACGGTTTCAGAACGGCTCCATCAAAAGTAAGGTTCAACTCTGTTAGTTGAATGCACAGAACAGAAAGAAGTTTCATACAATGCTTCTGTGTAGTTTATATTAGAACATATTTTTTTCCACTATTACCCACTTAGCGCTACGAATGTCCAGTTGCATTTTCTACAGACAGAGTGTTTCAAAACTGCTCAATCAAAAGTATGGTTTAACTCAGTTAGCTGAATGCTCAGATCAGAAAGAAGTTTCACAGAATGCTTCTGTGTAGTTTATATTTGAATATATTCCTTTTTCCACTACTACGCTCTTAGCGCTCCAAATGTCCAGTTGCATTTTCAACAGAAAGAGTGTTCAGATCTGCTCAATCAAAAGTATGGTTTAACTCTGTTAGCTGAATGCACAGATCAGAAAGAAGTTTCACCGAATGATTCTGTGTAGTTTATATTTGAAGACATTCCTTTTTCCACTATTACCCTCTTAGCGCTCCGAATCTCCACTTGCATTTTCTACAAAAAGAGTGTTTCATAACTGCTCAATCAAAAATATGTTTTATCTCTGTTAACTGAATTTACAGATCAGAAATAAGTTTCACAGAATGCATCTGTGTAGTTTTTATTTGAAGATATTCTTTTTCCCAATGCAGGCCTCTGAGCGCTTAGCATGTCCAATTGCAGTTTCTACAGAAACAGTGTTTCAGAACGGCTCAATCAAATGTAAGGTTCAACTCTGTTAGTTGAATGCACAGAACAGAAAGAATTTTCACAGAATGCTACTGTGTAGTTTATATTTGAATATATTCCTTTTTCCACTATTACCCTCTTAGCGCTCCGAATGTACACTTGCATTTTCTACAGAAAGATTGTTCAGAACTGCGCAATCAAAAGAATGGTTTAACTCTGTTAGCTTAATGAACATATCAGAAATTAGTTTCACACCATGCTTCTGTGTAGTTTTTGTTTGAAGATATTATTTTTCCCAATATAGGCCTCTTAGCGCTCAGAATGTCCAATTGCAGATTCTACAGAAAGAGTGTTTCAGAAAGGCTCAATCAAAATTAAGGTTCAACTCTGTTAGTTGAATGCACAGAAGAGAAAGAAGTTTCATACAATGCTTCTGTGTAGTTTATATTTGAACATATTCTTTTTTCCACTATTACCCACTTAGCGCTACGAATGTCCAGTTGCATTTCCTACAGACAGAGTGTTTCAAAACTGCTCAATCAAAAGTATGGTTTAACTCTGTTAGCTGAATTCTCAGATCAGAAAGAAGTTTCACAGAATGCTTCTGTGTAGTTTATAATTGAATATATTCCTTTTTCCACTACTACTCTCTTAGCGCTCCAAATGTCCAGTTGCATTATCTACAGAAAGAGTGTTCAGATCTGCTCAATCAAAATATGGTTTAATTCTGTTAGCTGAATGCACAGATCAGAAAGAAGTTTCACAGAATGATTCTGTGTAGTTTATATTTGGAGACATTCCTTTTTCCACTATTACCCTCTTAGCGCTCCGAATGTCCACTTGCATTTTCTACAGAAAGAGTGTTTCAGAACGGCTCAATCAAAACTAAGGTTCAACTCTTTTAGTTGAACAAACAGAATAGAAAGAAGTTTCACACAATTCTTCTGTGTAGTTTTTATTTGTAGACATTCTTTTTCCCAATATAGGCCTCTTAGCGCTCAGAATGTCCAATTGCAGTTTCTACAAAAAGAGTGTTTCAGAACGGCTCAATCAAAAGTAAGGTTCAACTCTGTTAGTTGAATGCACAGAACAGAAAGAAGTTTCATACAATGCTTCTGTGTAGTTTATATTTGAACATATTATTTTTTCCACTATTACCCACTTAGCGCTACGAATGTCCAGTTGCATTTTCTACAGACAGAGTGTTTCAAAACTGCTCAATCAAAAGTATGGTTTAACTCTGTTAGCTGAATGCTCATATCAGAAAGAAGTTTCACAGAATGCTTCTTTGTAGTTTATATTTGAATATATTCCTTTTTCCACTACTACGCTCTTACTGCTCCAAATGTCCAGTTGCATTTTCTACAGAAAGAGTGTTCAGATCTGCTCAATCAAAAGTATGGTTTAACTCTGTTACCTTAATGCACAGATCAGAAAGAAGTTTCACCGAATGATTCTGTGTAGTTTATATTTGAAGACATTCCTTTTTCCACTATTACCCTCTTAGCGCTCCGAATCTCCACTTGCATTTTCTACAAAAAGAGTGTTTCATAACTGCTCAATCAAAAATATGTTTTATCTCTGTTAACTGAATTTACAGATGAGAAATAAGTTTCACCGAATGCATCTGTGTAGTTTTTATTTGAAGATATTCTTTTTCCCAATGTAGGCCTCTTAGCGCTTAGCATGTCCAATTGCAGTTTCTACAGAAAGAGTGTTTCAGAACGGCTCAATCAAAAGTAAGGATCAACCCTGTTAGTTGAATGCACAGAACAGAAAGAATTTTCACAGAATGCTACTGTGTAGTTTATATTTGAATATATTCCTTTTTCCACTATTACCCTCTTAGCGCTCCGAATGTCCACTTGCATTTTCTACAGAAAGAGTGTTCAGAACTGCGCAATCAAAAGTATGGTTTAACTCTGTTAGCTTAATGAACATATCAGAAATAACTTTCACACAATGCTTCTGTGTAGTTTTTATTTGAAGATATTATTTTTCCCAATAGAGGCCTCTTAGCGCTCAGAATGTCCAATTGCAGTTTCTACAGAAAGAGTGTTTCAGAACGGCTCAATCAAAAGTAAGGTTCAACTCTGTTAGTTGAATGCACAGAACAGAAAGAAGTTTCATACAATGCTTCTGTGTAGTTTATATTTGAACATATTTTTTTTCCACTATTACCCACTTAGCGCTACGAATGTCCAGTTGCATTTTCTACAGACAGAGTGTTTCAAAACTGCTCAATCAAAAGTATGATTTAACTCTGTTAGCTGAATGCTCAGATCAGAAAGAAGTTTCACAGAATGCTTCTGTGTAGTTTATATTTGAATATATTCCTTTTTCCACTACTACTCTCTTAGCGCTCCAAATGTCCAGTTGCATTTTCTACAGAAAGAGTGTTCAGATCTGCTCAATCAAAAGTATGGTTTAACTCTGTTAGCTGAATGCACAGATCAGAAAGAAGTTTCACAGAATGATTCTGTGTAGTTTATATTTGGAGACATTCCTTTTTCCACTATTACCCTCTTAGCGCTCCGAATCTCCACTTGCATTTTCTACAGAAAGAGTGTTTCAGAACGGCTCAATCAAAACTAAGGTTCAACTCTTTTATTTGAACAAACAGAACAGAAAGTAGTTTCACACAATTCTTCTGTGTAGTTTTTATTTGTAGACATTCTTTTTCCCAATATATGCCTCTTAGCGCTCAGAATGTCCAATTGCAGTTTCTACAGAAAGACGGTTTCAGAACGGCTCCATCAAAAGTAAGGTTCAACTCTGTTAGTTGAATGCACAGAACAGAAAGAAGTTTCATACAATGATTCTGTGTAGTTTATATTAGAACATATTTTTTTCCACTATTACCCACTTAGCGCTACGAATGTCCAGTTGCATTTTCTACAGACAGAGTGTTTCAAAACTGCTCAATCAAAAGTATGGTTTAACTCAGTTAGCTGAATGCTCAGATCAGAAAGAAGTTTCACAGAATGCTTCTGTGTAGTTTATATTTGAATATATTCCTTTTTCCACTACTACGCTCTTAGCGCTCCAAATGTCCAGTTGCATTTTCAACAGAAAGAGTGTTCAGATCTGCTCAATCAAAAGTATGGTTTAACTCTGTTAGCTGAATGCACAGATCAGAAAGAAGTTTCACCGAATGATTCTGTGTAGTTTATATTTGAAGACATTCCTTTTTCCACTATTACCCTCTTAGCGCTCCGAATCTCCACTTGCATTTTCTACAAAAAGAGTGTTTCATAACTGCTCAATCAAAAATATGTTTTATCTCTGTTAACTGAATTTACAGATCAGAAATAAGTTTCACAGAATGCATCTGTGTAGTTTTTATTTGAAGATATTCTTTTTCCCAATGCAGGCCTCTGAGCGCTTAGCATGTCCAATTGCAGTTTCTACAGAAACAGTGTTTCAGAACGGCTCAATCAAATGTAAGGTTCAACTCTGTTAGTTGAATGCACAGAACAGAAAGAATTTTCACAGAATGCTACTGTGTAGTTTATATTTGAATATATTCCTTTTTCCACTATTACCCTCTTAGCGCTCCGAATGTACACTTGCATTTTCTACAGAAAGATTGTTCAGAACTGCGCAATCAAAAGAATGGTTTAACTCTGTTAGCTTAATGAACATATCAGAAATTAGTTTCACACCATGCTTCTGTGTAGTTTTTGTTTGAAGATATTATTTTTCCCAATATAGGCCTCTTAGCGCTCAGAATGTCCAATTGCAGATTCTACAGAAAGAGTGTTTCAGAAAGGCTCAATCAAAATTAAGGTTCAACTCTGTTAGTTGAATGCACAGAAGAGAAAGAAGTTTCATACAATGCTTCTGTGTAGTTTATATTTGAACATATTCTTTTTTCCACTATTACCCACTTAGCGCTACGAATGTCCAGTTGCATTTCCTACAGACAGAGTGTTTCAAAACTGCTCAATCAAAAGTATGGTTTAACTCTGTTAGCTGAATTCTCAGATCAGAAAGAAGTTTCACAGAATGCTTCTGTGTAGTTTATAATTGAATATATTCCTTTTTCCACTACTACTCTCTTAGCGCTCCAAATGTCCAGTTGCATTATCTACAGAAAGAGTGTTCAGATCTGCTCAATCAAAATATGGTTTAATTCTGTTAGCTGAATGCACAGATCAGAAAGAAGTTTCACAGAATGATTCTGTGTAGTTTATATTTGGAGACATTCCTTTTTCCACTATTACCCTCTTAGCGCTCCGAATGTCCACTTGCATTTTCTACAGAAAGAGTGTTTCAGAACGGCTCAATCAAAACTAAGGTTCAACTCTTTTAGTTGAACAAACAGAATAGAAAGAAGTTTCACACAATTCTTCTGTGTAGTTTTTATTTGTAGACATTCTTTTTCCCAATATAGGCCTCTTAGCGCTCAGAATGTCCAATTGCAGTTTCTACAAAAAGAGTGTTTCAGAACGGCTCAATCAAAAGTAAGGTTCAACTCTGTTAGTTGAATGCACAGAACAGAAAGAAGTTTCATACAATGCTTCTGTGTAGTTTATATTTGAACATATTATTTTTTCCACTATTACCCACTTAGCGCTACGAATGTCCAGTTGCATTTTCTACAGACAGAGTGTTTCAAAACTGCTCAATCAAAAGTATGGTTTAACTCTGTTAGCTGAATGCTCATATCAGAAAGAAGTTTCACAGAATGCTTCTTTGTAGTTTATATTTGAATATATTCCTTTTTCCACTACTACGCTCTTACTGCTCCAAATGTCCAGTTGCATTTTCTACAGAAAGAGTGTTCAGATCTGCTCAATCAAAAGTATGGTTTAACTCTGTTACCTTAATGCACAGATCAGAAAGAAGTTTCACCGAATGATTCTGTGTAGTTTATATTTGAAGACATTCCTTTTTCCACTATTACCCTCTTAGCGCTCCGAATCTCCACTTGCATTTTCTACAAAAAGAGTGTTTCATAACTGCTCAATCAAAAATATGTTTTATCTCTGTTAACTGATTTTACAGATGAGAAATAAGTTTCACCGAATGCATCTGTGTAGTTTTTATTTGAAGATATTCTTTTTCCCAATGTAGGCCTCTTAGCGCTTAGCATGTCCAATTGCAGTTTCTACAGAAAGAGTGTTTCAGAACGGCTCAATCAAAAGTAAGGATCAACCCTGTTAGTTGAATGCACAGAACAGAAAGAATTTTCACAGAATGCTACTGTGTAGTTTATATTTGAATATATTCCTTTTTCCACTATTACCCTCTTAGCGCTCCGAATGTCCACTTGCATTTTCTACAGAAAGAGTGTTCAGAACTGCGCAATCAAAAGTATGGTTTAACTCTGTTAGCTTAATGAACATATCAGAAATAACTTTCACACAATGCTTCTGTGTAGTTTTTATTTGAAGATATTATTTTTCCCAATAGAGGCCTCTTAGCGCTCAGAATGTCCAATTGCAGTTTCTACAGAAAGAGTGTTTCAGAACGGCTCAATCAAAAGTAAGGTTCAACTCTGTTAGTTGAATGCACAGAACAGAAAGAAGTTTCATACAATGCTTCTGTGTAGTTTATATTTGAACATATTTTTTTTCCACTATTACCCACTTAGCGCTACGAATGTCCAGTTGCATTTTCTACAGACAGAGTGTTTCAAAACTGCTCAATCAAAAGTATGATTTAACTCTGTTAGCTGAATGCTCAGATCAGAAAGAAGTTTCACAGAATGCTTCTGTGTAGTTTATATTTGAATATATTCCTTTTTCCACTACTACTCTCTTAGCGCTCCAAATGTCCAGTTGCATTTTCTACAGAAAGAGTGTTCAGATCTGCTCAATCAAAAGTATGGTTTAACTCTGTTAGCTGAATGCACAGATCAGAAAGAAGTTTCACAGAATGATTCTGTGTATTTTATATTTGGAGACATTCCTTTTTCCACTATTACCCTCTTAGCGCTCCGAATCTCCACTTGCATTTTCTACAGAAAGAGTGTTTCAGAACGGCTCAATCAAAACTAAGGTTCAACTCTTTTATTTGAACAAACAGAACAGAAAGTAGTTTCACACAATTCTTCTGTGTAGTTTTTATTTGTAGACATTCTTTTTCCCAATATATGCCTCTTAGCGCTCAGAATGTCCAATTGCAGTTTCTACAGAAAGACGGTTTCAGAACGGCTCCATCAAAAGTAAGGTTCAACTCTGTTAGTTGAATGCACAGAACAGAAAGAAGTTTCATACAATGATTCTGTGTAGTTTATATTAGAACATATTTTTTTCCACTATTACCCACTTAGCGCTACGAATGTCCAGTTGCATTTTCTACAGACAGAGTGTTTCAAAACTGCTCAATCAAAAGTATGGTTTAACTCAGTTAGCTGAATGCTCAGATCAGAAAGAAGTTTCACAGAATGCTTCTGTGTAGTTTATATTTGAATATATTCCTTTTTCCACTACTACGCTCTTAGCGCTCCAAATGTCCAGTTGCATTTTCAACAGAAAGAGTGTTCAGATCTGCTCAATCAAAAGTATGGTTTAACTCTGTTAGCTGAATGCACAGATCAGAAAGAAGTTTCACCGAATGATTCTGTGTAGTTTATATTTGAAGACATTCCTTTTTCCACTATTACCCTCTTAGCGCTCCGAATCTCCACTTGCATTTTCTACAAAAAGAGTGTTTCATAACTGCTCAATCAAAAATATGTTTTATCTCTGTTAACTGAATTTACAGATCAGAAATAAGTTTCACAGAATGCATCTGTGTAGTTTTTATTTGAAGATATTCTTTTTCCCAATGCAGGCCTCTGAGCGCTTAGCATGTCCAATTGCAGTTTCTACAGAAACAGTGTTTCAGAACGGCTCAATCAAATGTAAGGTTCAACTCTGTTAGTTGAATGCACAGAACAGAAAGAATTTTCACAGAATGCTACTGTGTAGTTTATATTTGAATATATTCCTTTTTCCACTATTACCCTCTTAGCGCTCCGAATGTACACTTGCATTTTCTACAGAAAGATTGTTCAGAACTGCGCAATCAAAAGAATGGTTTAACTCTGTTAGCTTAATGAACATATCAGAAATTAGTTTCACACAATGCTTCTGTGTAGTTTTTGTTTGAAGATATTATTTTTCCCAATATAGGCCTCTTAGCGCTCAGAATGTCCAATTGCAGATTCTACAGAAAGAGTGTTTCAGAAAGGCTCAATCAAAATTAAGGTTCAACTCTGTTAGTTGAATGCACAGAAGAGAAAGAAGTTTCATACAATGCTTCTGTGTAGTTTATATTTGAACATATTCTTTTTTCCACTATTACCCACTTAGCGCTACGAATGTCCAGTTGCATTTCCTACAGACAGAGTGTTTCAAAACTGCTCAATCAAAAGTATGGTTTAACTCTGTTAGCTGAATTCTCAGATCAGAAAGAAGTTTCACAGAATGCTTCTGTGTAGTTTATAATTGAATATATTCCTTTTTCCACTACTACTTTCTTAGCGCTCCAAATGTCCAGTTGCATTTTCTACAGAAAGAGTGTTCAGATCTGCTCAATCAAAATATGGTTTAACTCTGTTAGCTGAATGCACAGATCAGAAAGAAGTTTCACAGAATGATTCTGTGTAGTTTATATTTGGAGACATTCCTTTTTCCACTATTACCCTCTTAGCGCTCCGAATGTCCACTTGCATTTTCTACAGAAAGAGTGTTTCAGAACGGCTCAATCAAAACTAAGGTTCAACTCTTTTAGTTGAACAAACAGAATAGAAAGAAGTTTCACACAATTCTTCTGTGTAGTTTTTATTTGTAGACATTCTTTTTCCCAATATAGGCCTCTTAGCGCTCAGAATGTCCAATTGCAGTTTCTACAGAAAGAGTGTTTCAGAACGGCTCAATCAAAAGTAAGGTTCAACTCTGTTAGTTGAATGCACAGAACAGAAAGAAGTTTCATACAATGCTTCTGTGTAGTTTATATTTGAACATATTATTTTTTCCACTATTACCCACTTAGCGCTACGAATGTCCAGTTGCATTTTCTACAGACAGAGTGTTTCAAAACTGCTCAATCAAAAGTATGGTTTAACTCTGTTAGCTGAATGCTCATATCAGAAAGAAGTTTCACAGAATGCTTCTTTGTAGTTTATATTTGAATATATTCCTTTTTCCACTACTACGCTCTTACTGCTCCAAATGTCCAGTTGCATTTTCTACAGAAAGAGTGTTCAGATCTGCTCAATCAAAAGTATGGTTTAACTCTGTTACCTTAATGCACAGATCAGAAAGAAGTTTCACCGAATGATTCTGTGTAGTTTATATTTGAAGACATTCCTTTTTCCACTATTACCCTCTTAGCGCTCCGAATCTCCACTTGCATTTTCTACAAAAAGAGTGTTTCATAACTGCTCAATCAAAAATATGTTTTATCTCTGTTAACTGAATTTACAGATGAGAAATAAGTTTCACCGAATGCATCTGTGTAGTTTTTATTTGAAGATATTCTTTTTCCCAATGTATGCCTCTTAGCACTTAGCATGTCCAATTGCAGTTTCTACAGAAAGAGTGTTTCAGAACGGCTCAATCAAAAGTAAGGATCAACTCTGTTAGTTGAATGCACAGAACAGAAAGAATTTTCACAGAATGCTACTGTGTAGTTTATATTTGAATATATTCCTTTTTCCACTATTACCCTCTTAGCGCTCCGAATGTCCACTTGCATTTCCTACAGAAAGAGTGTTCAGAACTGCGCAATCAAAAGTATGGTTTAACTCTGTTAGCTTAATGAACATATCAGAAATAAGTTTCACACAATGCTTCTGTGTAGTTTTTATTTGAAGATATTATTTTTCCCAATAGAGGCCTCTTAGCGCTCAGAATGTCCAATTGCAGTTTCTACAGAAAGAGTGTTTCAGAACGGCTCAATCAAAAGTAAGGTTCAACTCTGTTAGTTGAATGCACAGAACAGAAAGAAGTTTCATACAATGCTTCTGTGTAGTTTATATTTGAACATATTTTTTTTCCACTATTACCCACTTAGCGCTACGAATGTCCAGTTGCATTTTCTACAGACAGAGTGTTTCAAAACTGCTCAATCAAAAGTATGATTTAACTCTGTTAGCTGAATGCTCAGATCAGAAAGAAGTTTCACAGAATGCTTCTGTGTAGTTTATATTTGAATATATTCCTTTTTCCACTACTACTCTCTTAGCGCTCCAAATGTCCAGTTGCATTTTCTACAGAAAGAGTGTTCAGATCTGCTCAATCAAAAGTATGGTTTAACTCTGTTAGCTGAATGCACAGATCAGAAAGAAGTTTCACAGAATGATTCTGTGTAGTTTATATTTGGAGACATTCCTTTTTCCACTATTACCCTCTTAGCGCTCCGAATCTCCACTTGCATTTTCTACAGAAAGAGTGTTTCAGAACGGCTCAATCAAAACTAAGGTTCAACTCTTTTATTTGAACAAACAGAACAGAAAGTAGTTTCACACAATTCTTCTGTGTAGTTTTTATTTGTAGACATTCTTTTTCCCAATATATGCCTCTTAGCGCTCAGAATGTCCAATTGCAGTTTCTACAGAAAGACGGTTTCAGAACGGCTCCATCAAAAGTAAGGTTCAACTCTGTTAGTTGAATGCACAGAACAGAAAGAAGTTTCATACAATGCTTCTGTGTAGTTTATATTAGAACATATTTTTTTCCACTATTACCCACTTAGCGCTACGAATGTCCAGTTGCATTTTCTACAGACAGTGTGTTTCAAAACTGCTCAATCAAAAGTATGGTTTAACTCAGTTAGCTGAATGCTCAGATCAGAAAGAAGTTTCACAGAATGCTTCTGTGTAGTTTATATTTGAATATATTCCTTTTTCCACTACTACGCTCTTAGCGCTCCAAATGTCCAGTTGCATTTTCAACAGAAAGAGTGTTCAGATCTGCTCAATCAAAAGTATGGTTTAACTCTGTTAGCTGAATGCACAGATCAGAAAGAAGTTTCACCGAATGATTCTGTGTAGTTTATATTTGAAGACATTCCTTTTTCAACTATTACCCTCTTAGCGCTCCGAATCTCCACTTGCATTTTCTACAAAAAGAGTGTTTCATAACTGCTCAATCAAAAATATGTTTTATCTCTGTTAACTGAATTTACAGATCAGAAATAAGTTTCACAGAATGCATCTGTGTAGTTTTTATTTGAAGATATTCTTTTTCCCAATGCAGGCCTCTGAGCGCTTAGCATGTCCAATTGCAGTTTCTACAGAAACAGTGTTTCAGAACGGCTCAATCAAATGTAAGGTTCAACTCTGTTAGTTGAATGCACAGAACAGAAAGAATTTTCACAGAATGCTACTGTGTAGTTTATATTTGAATATATTCCTTTTTCCACTATTACCCTCTTAGCGCTCCGAATGTACACTTGCATTTTCTACAGAAAGATTGTTCAGAACTGCGCAATCAAAAGTATGGTTTAACTCTGTTAGCTTAATGAACATATCAGAAATTAGTTTCACACAATGCTTCTGTGTAGTTTTTGTTTGAAGATATTATTTTTCCCAATATAGGCCTCTTAGCGCTCAGAATGTCCAATTGCAGATTCTACAGAAAGAGTGTTTCAGAAAGGCTCAATCAAAAGTAAGGTTCAACTCTGTTAGTTGAATGCACAGAAGAGAAAGAAGTTTCATACAATGCTTCTGTGTAGTTTATATTTGAACATATTCTTTTTTCCACTATTACCCACTTAGCGCTACGAATGTCCAGTTGCATTTCCTACAGACAGAGTGTTTCAAAACTGCTCAATCAAAAGTATGGTTTAACTCTGTTAGCTGAATTCTCAGATCAGAAAGAAGTTTCACAGAATGCTTCTGTGTAGTTTATAATTGAATATATTCCTTTTTCCACTACTACTCTCTTAGCGCTCCAAATGTCCAGTTGCATTTTCTACAGAAAGAGTGTTCAGATCTGCTCAATCAAAATATGGTTTAACTCTGTTAGCTGAATGCACAGATCAGAAAGAAGTTTCACAGAATGATTCTGTGTAGTTTATATTTGGAGACATTCCTTTTTCCACTATTACCCTCTTAGCGCTCCGAATGTCCACTTGCATTTTCTACAGAAAGAGTGTTTCAGAACGGCTCAATCAAAACTAAGGTTCAACTCTTTTAGTTGAACAAACAGAATAGAAAGAAGTTTCACACAATTCTTCTGTGTAGTTTTTATTTGTAGACATTCTTTTCCCAATATAGGCCTCTTAGCGCTCAGAATGTCCAATTGCAGTTTCTACAGAAAGAGTGTTTCAGAACGGCTCAATCAAAAGTAAGGTTCAACTCTGTTAGTTGAATGCACAGAACAGAAAGAAGTTTCATACAATGCTTCTGTGTAGTTTATATTTGAACATATTATTTTTTCCACTATTACCCACTTAGCGCTACGAATGTCCAGTTGCATTTTCTACAGACAGAGTGTTTCAAAACTGCTCAGTCAAAAGTATGGTTTAACTCTGTTAGCTGAATGCTCAGATCAGAAAGAAGTTTCACAGAATGCTTCTGTGCAGTTTATATTTGAATATATTCCTTTTTCCACTACTACGCTCTTACTGCTCCAAATGTCCAGTTGCATTTTCTACAGAAAGAGTGTTCAGATCTGCTCAATCAAAAGTATGGTTTAACTCTGTTAGCTGAATGCACAGATCAGAAAGAAGTTTCACCGAATGATTCTGTGTAGTTTATATTTGAAGACATTCCTTTTTCCACTATTACCCTCTTAGCGCTCCGAATCTCCACTTGCATTTTCTACAAAAAGAGTGTTTCATAACTGCTCAATCAAAAATATGTTTTATCTCTGTTAACTGAATTTACAGATCAGAAATAAGTTTCACAGAATGCATCTGTGTAGTTTTTATTTGAAGATATTCTTTTTCCCAATGTAGGCCTCTTAGCGCTTAGCATGTCCAATTGCAGTTTCTACAGAAAGAGTGTTTCAGAACGGCTCAATCAAAAGTAAGGTTCAACTCTGTTAGTTGAATGCACAGAACAGAAAGAATTTTCACAGAATGCTACTGTGTAGTTTATATTTGAATATATTCCTTTTTCCACTATTACCCTCTTAGCGCTCCGAATGTCCACTTGCATTTTCTACAGAAAGAGTGTTCAGAACTGCGCAATCAAAAGTATGGTTTAACTCTGTTAGCTTAATGAACATATCAGAAATAAGTTTCACACAATGCTTCTGTGTAGTTTTTATTTGAAGATATTTTTTTTCCCAATATAGGCCTCTTAGCGCTCAGAATGTCCAATTGCAGATTCTACAGAAAGAGTGTTTCAGAAAGGCTCAATCAAAAGTAAGGTTCAACTCTGTTAGTTGAATGCACAGTACAGAAAGAAGTTTCCTACCATGTTTCTGTGTAGTTTATATTTGAACATATTCTTTTTTCCACTATTACCCACTTAGCGCTACGAATGTCCAGTTGCATTTTCTACAGACAGAGTGTTTCAAAACTGCTCAATCAAAAGTATGGTTTAAGTCTGTTAGCTGAATGCTCAGATCAGTAAGAAGTTTCACAGAATGCTTCTGTGTAGTTTATATTTGAATATATTCCTTTTTCCACTACTACTCTCTTAGCACTCCAAATGTCCAGTTGCATTTTCTACAGAAAGAGTGTTCAGATCTGCTCAATCAAAAGTATGGTTTAACTCGGTTAGCTGAATGCACAGATCAGAAAGAAGTTTCACAGAATTATTCTCTGTAGTTTATATTTGGAGACATTCCTTTTTCCACTATTACCGTCTTAGCGCTCCGAATCTCCACTTGCATTTTCTACAGAAAGAGTGTTTCAGAACGGCTCAATCAAAACTAAGGTTCAACTCTTTTAGTTGAACAAACAGAATAGAAAGAAGTTTCACACAATTCTTCTGTGTAGTTTTTATTTGTAGACATTCTTTTTCCCAATATAGGCCTCTTAGCGCTCAGAATGTCCAATTGCAGTTTCTACAGAAAGAGTGTTTCAGAACGGCTCAATCAAAAGTAAGGTTCAAATCTGTTAGTTGAATGCACAGAACAGAAAGAAGTTTCATACAATGCTTCTGTGTAGTTTATATTTGAACATATTCTTTTTTCCACTATTACCCACTTAGCGCTACGAATGTCCAGTTGCATTTTCTACAGACAGAGTGTTTCAAAACTGCTCAATCAAAAGTACGGTTTAATTCTGTTAGCTGAATGCTCAGATCAGAAAGAAGTTTCACAGAATGCTTCTGTGTAGTTTATATTTGAATATATTCCTTTTTCCACTACTACTCTCTTAGCGCTCCAAATGTCCAGTTGCATTTTCTACAGAAAGAGTGTTCAGATCTGCTCAATCAAAAGTATGGTTTAACTCTGTTAGCTGAATGCACAGATCAGAAAGAAGTTTCACAGAATGATTCTGTGTAGTTTATATTTGGAGACATTCCTTTTTCCACTATTACCCTCTTAGCGCTCCGAATCTCCACTTGCATTTTCTACAGAAAGAGTGTTTCAGAACGGCTCAATCAAAACTACGGTTCAACTCTTTTAGTTGAACAAACAGAACAGAAAGTAGTTTCACACAATTCTTCTGTGTAGTTTTTATTTGTAGACATTCTTTTTCCCAATATATGCCTCTTAGCGCTCAGAATGTCCAATTGCAGTTTCTACAGAAAGAGTGTTTCAGAACGGCTCACTCAAAAGTAAGGTTCAACTCTGTTAGTTGAATGCACAGAACAGAAAGAAGTTTCATACAATGCTTCTGTGTAGTTTATATTTGAACATATTTTTTTTCCACTATTACCCACTTAGCGCTACGAATGTCCAGTTGCATTTTCTACAGACAGAGTGTTTCAAAACTGCTCAATCAAAAGTGTGGTTTAACTCTGTTAGCTGAATGCTCAGATCAGAAAGAAGTTTCACAGAATGCTTCTGTGTAGTTTATATTTGAATATATTCCTTTTTCCACTACTACGCTCTTAGCGCCCCAAATGTCCAGTTGCATTTTCAACAGAAAGAGTGTTCAGATCTGCTCAATCAAAAGTATGGTTTAACTCTGTTAGCTGAATGCACAGATCAGAAAGAAGTTTCACCGAATGATTCTGTGTAGTTTATATTTGAAGACATTCCTTTTTCCACTATTACCCTCTTAGCGCTCCGAATCTCCACTTGCATTTTCTACAAAAAGAGTGTTTCATAACTGCTCAATCAAAAATATGTTTTATCTCTGTTAACTGAATTTACAGATCAGAAATAAGTTTCACAGAATGCATCTGTGTAGTTTTTATTTGAAGATATTCTTTTTCCCAATGTAGGCCTCTTAGCGCTTAGCATGTCCAATTGCAGTTTCTACAGAAAGAGTGTTTCAGAACGGCTCAATCAAAAGTAAGGTTCAACTCTGTTAGTTGAATGCACAGAACAGAAAGAATTTTCACAGAATGCTACTGTGTAGTTTATAATTGAATATATTCCTTTTTCCACTATTACCCTCTTAGCGCTCCGAATGTCCACTTGCATTTTCTACAGAAAGAGTGTTCAGAACTGCGCAATCAAAAGAATGGTTTAACTCTGTTAGCTTAATGAACATATCAGAAATAAGTTTCACACAATGCTTCTGTGTAGTTTTTATTTGAAGATATTTTTTTTCCCAATATAGGCCTCTTAGCGCTCAGAATGTCCAATTGCAGATTCTACAGAAAGAGTGTTTCAGAAAGGCTCAATCAAAAGTAAGGTTCAACTCTGTTAGTTGAATGCACAGTACAGAAAGAAGTTTCCTACAATGTTTCTGTGTAGTTTATATTTGAACATATTCTTTTTTCCACTATTACCCACTTAGCGCTACGAATGTCCAGTTGCATTTTCTACAGACAGAGTGTTTCAAAACTGCTCAATCAAAAGTATGGTTTAAGTCTGTTAGCTGAATGCTCAGATCAGAAAGAAGTTTCACAGAATGCTTCTGTGTAGTTTATATTTGAATATATTCCTTTTTCCACTACTACTCTCTTAGCACTCCAAATGTCCAGTTGCATTTTCTACAGAAAGAGTGTTCAGATCTGCTCAATCAAAAGTATGGTTTAACTCTGTTAGCTGAATGCACAGATCAGAAAGAAGTTTCACAGAATTATTCTCTGTAGTTTATATTTGGAGACATTCCTTTTTCCACTATTACCGTCTTAGCGCTCCGAATCTCCACTTGCATTTTCTACAGAAAGAGTGTTTCAGAACGGCTCAATCAAAACTAAGGTTCAACTCTTTTAGTTGAACAAACAGAATAGAAAGAAGTTTCACACAATTCTTCTGTGTAGTTTTTATTTGTAGACATTCTTTTTCCCAATATAGGCCTCTTAGCGCTCAGAATGTCCAATTGCAGTTTCTACAGAAAGAGTGTTTCAGAACGGCTCAATCAAAAGTAAGGTTCAAATCTGTTAGTTGAATGCACAGAACAGAAAGAAGTTTCATACAATGCTTCTGTGTAGTTTATATTTGAACATATTCTTTTTTCCACTATTACCCACTTAGCGCTACGAATGTCCAGTTGCATTTTCTACAGACAGAGTGTTTCAAAACTGCTCAATCAAAAGTACGGTTTAATTCTGTTAGCTGAATGCTCAGATCAGAAAGAAGTTTCACCGAATGATTCTGTGTAGTTTATATTTGAAGACATTCCTTTTTCCACTACTACGCTCTTAGCGCTCCAAATGTCCAGTTGCATTTTCTACAGAAAGAGTGTTCAGATCTGCTCAATCAAAAGTATGGTTTAACTCTGTTAGCTGAATGCACAGATCAGAAAGAAGTTTCACCGAATGATTCTGTGTAGTTTATATTTGAAGACATTCCTTTTTCCACTATTACCCTCTTAGCGCTCCGAATCTCCACTTGCATTTTCTACAAAAAGAGTGTTTCATAACTGCTCAATCAAAAATCTGTTTTATCTCTGTTAACTGAATTTACAGATCAGAAATAAGTTTCACAGAATGCATCTGTGTAGTTTTTATTTGAAGATATTCTTTTTCCCAATGTAGGCCTCTTAGCGCTTAGCATGTCCAATTGCAGTTTCTACAGAAAGAGTGTTTCAGAACGGCTGAATCAAAAGAAAGGTTCAACTCTGTTAGTTGAATGCACAGAACAGAAAGAATTTTCACAGAATGCTACTGTGTAGTTTATATTTGAATATATTCCTTTTTCCACTATTACCCTCATAGCGCTCCGAATGTCCACTTGCATTTTCTACAGAAAGAGTGTTCAGAACTGCGCAATCAAAAGTATGGTTTAACTCTGTTAGCTTAATGAACATATCAGAAATAAGTTTCACACAATGCTTCTGTGTAGTTTTTATTTGAAGATATTATTTTTCCCAATATAGGCCTCTTAGCGCTCAGAATGTCCAATTGCAGTTTCTACAGAAAGAGTGTTTCAGAACGGCTCACTCAAAAGTAAGGTTCAACTCTGTTAGTTGAATGCACAGAACAGAAAGAAGTTTCATACAATGCTTCTGTGTAGTTTATATTTGAACATATTTTTTTTCCACTATTACCCACTTAGCGCTACGAATGTCCAGTTGCATTTTCTACAGACAGAGTGTTTCAAAACTGCTCAATCAAAAGTATGGTTTAACTCTGTTAGCTGAATGCTCAGATCAGAAAGAAGTTTCACAGAATGCTTCTGTGTAGTTTATATTTGAATATATTCCTTTTTCCACTACTACGCTCTTAGCGCCCCAAATGTCCAGTTGCATTTTCAACAGAAAGAGTGTTCAGATCTGCTCAATCAAAAGTATGGTTTAACTCTGTTAGCTGAATGCACAGATCAGAAAGAAGTTTCACCGAATGATTCTGTGTAGTTTATATTTGAAGACATTCCTTTTTCCACTATTACCCTCTTAGCGCTCCGAATCTCCACTTGCATTTTCTACAAAAAGAGTGTTTCATAACTGCTCAATCAAAAATATGTTTTATCTCTGTTAACTGAATTTACAGATCAGAAATAAGTTTCACAGAATGCATCTGTGTAGTTTTTATTTGAAGATATTCTTTTTCCCAATGTAGGCCTCTTAGCGCTTAGCATGTCCAATTGCAGTTTCTACAGAAAGAGTGTTTCAGAACGGCTCAATCAAAAGTAAGGTTCAACTCTGTTAGTTGAATGCACAGAACAGAAAGAATTTTCACAGAATGCTACTGTGTAGTTTATATTTGAATATATTCCTTTTTCCACTATTACCCTCTTAGCGCTCCGAATGTCCACTTGCATTTTCTACAGAAAGAGTGTTCAGAACTGCGCAATCAAAAGTATGGTTTAACTCTGTTAGCTTAATGAACATATCAGAAATAAGTTTCACACAATGCTTCTGTGTAGTTTTTATTTGAAGATATTTTTTTTCCCAATATAGGCCTCTTAGCGCTCAGAATGTCCAATTGCAGATTCTACAGAAAGAGTGTTTCAGAAAGGCTCAATCAAAAGTAAGGTTCAACTCTGTTAGTTGAATGCACAGGACAGAAAGAAATTTCCTACAATGTTTCTGTGTAGTTTATATTTGAACATATTCTTTTTTCCACTATTACCCACTTAGCGCTACAAATGTCCAGTTGCATTTTCTACAGACAGAGTGTTTCAAAACTGCTCAATCAAAAGTATGGTTTAAGTCTGTTAGCTGAATGCTCAGATCAGAAAGAAGTTTCACAGAATGCTTCTGTGTAGTTTATATTTGAATATATTCCTTTTTCCACTACTACTCTCTTAGCACTCCAAATGTCCAGTTGCATATTCTACAGAAAGAGTGTTCAGATCTGCTCAATCAAAAGTAAGGTTTAACTCTGTTAGCTGAATGCACAGATCAGAAAGAAGTTTCACAGAATTATTCTCTGTAGTTTATATTTGGAGACATTCCTTTTTCCACTATTACCGTCTTAGCGCTCCGAATCTCCACTTGCATTTTCTACAGAAAGAGTGTTTCAGAACGGCTCAATCAAAACTAAGGTTCAACTCTTTTAGTTGAACAAACAGAATAGAAAGAAGTTTCACACAATTCTTCTGTGTAGTTTTTATTTGTAGACATTCTTTTTCCCAATATAGGCCTCTTAGCGCTCAGAATGTCCAATTGCAGTTTCTACAGAAAGAGTGTTTCAAAACGGCTCAATCAAAAGTAAGGTTCAAATCTGTTAGTTGAATGCACAGAACAGAAAGAAGTTTCATACAATGCTTCTGTGTAGTTTATATTTGAACCTATTCTTTTTTCCACTATTACCAACTTAGCGCTACGAATGTCCAGTTGCATTTTCTACAGACAGAGTGTTTCAAAACTGCTCAATCAAAAGTACGGATTAATTCTGTTAGCTGAATGCTCAGATCAGAAAGAAGTTTCACAGAATGCTTCTGTGTAGTTTATATTTGAATATATTCCTTTTTCCACTACTACTCTCTTAGCGCTCCAAATGTCCAGTTGCATTTTCTACAGAAAGAGTGTTCAGATCTGCTCAATCAAAAGTATGGTTTAACTCTGTTAGCTGAATGCACAGATCGGGAAGAAGTTTCACAGAATGATTCTGTGTAGTTTATATTTGGAGACATTCCTTTTTCCACTATTACCCTCTTAGCGCTCCGAATCTCCACTTGCATTTTCTACAGAAAGAGTGTTTCAGAACGGCTCAATCAAAACTAAGGTTCAACTCTTTTAGTTGAACAAACAGAACAGAAAGTAGTTTCACACAATTCTTCTGTGTAGTTTTTATTTGTAGACATTCTTTTTCCCAATATATGCCTCTTAGCGCTCAGAATGTCCAATTGCAGTTTCTACAGAAAGAGTGTTTCAGAACGGCTCACTCAAAAGTAAGGTTCAACTCTGTTAGTTGAATGCACAGAACAGAAAGAAGTTTCATACAATGCTTCTGTGTAGTTTATATTTGAACATATTTTTTTTCCACTATTACCCACTTAGCGCTACGAATGTCCAGTTGCATTTTCTACAGACAGAGTGTTTCAAAACTGCTCAATCAAAAGTATGGTTTAACTCTGTTAGCTGAATGCTCAGATCAGAAAGAAGTTTCACAGAATGCTTCTGTGTAGTTTATATTTGAATATATTCCTTTTTCCACTACTACGCTCTTAGCGCCCCAAATGTCCAGTTGCATTTTCAACAGAAAGAGTGTTCAGATCTGCTCAATCAAAAGTATGGTTTAACTCTGTTAGCAGAATGCACAGATCAGAAAGAAGTTTCACCGAATGATTCTGTGTAGTTTATATTTGAAGACATTCCTTTTTCCACTATTACCCTCTTAGCGCTCCGAATCTCCACTTGCATTTTCTACAAAAAGAGTGTTTCATAACTGCTCAATCAAAAATCTGTTTTATCTCTGTTAACTGAATTTACAGATCGAAATAAGTTTCACAGAATGCATCTGTGTAGTTTTTATTTGAAGATATTATTTTTCCCAATGTAGGCCTCTTAGCGCTTAGCATGTCCAATTGCAGTTTCTACGGAAAGAGTGTTTCAGAACAGCTCAATCAAAAGTAAGGTTCAACTCTGTTAGTTGAATGCACAGAACAGAAAGAATTTTCACAGAATGCTACTGTGTAGTTTATATTTGAATATATTCCTTTTTCCACTATTACCCTCTTAGCGCTCCAAATGTCCACTTGAATTTTCTACAGAAAGAGTGTTCAGAACTGCGCAATCAAAAGTATGGTTTAACTCTGTTAGCTTAATGAACATATCAGAAATAAGTTTCACACAATGCTTCTGTGTAGTTTTTATTTGAAGATATTATTTTTCCCAATATAGGCCTCTTAGCGCTCAGAATGTCCAATTGCAGTTTCTACAGAAAGAGTGTTTCAGAAAGGCTCAATCAAAAGTAAGGTTCAACTCTGTTAGTTGAATGCACAGAACAGAAAGAAGTTTCATACAATGCTTCTGTGTAGTTTATATTTGAACATATTCTTTTTTCCACTATTACCCACTTAGCGCTACGAATGTCCAGTTGCATTTTCTACAGACAGAGTGTTTCAAAACTGCTCAATCAAAAGTATGGTTTAACTCTGTTAGCTGAATGCTCAGTTCAGAAAGAAGTTTCACAGAATGCTTCTGTGTAGTTTATATTTGAATATATTCCTTTTTCCACTACTACTCTCTTAGCACTCCATATGTCCAGTTGCATTGTCTACAGAAAGAGTGTTCAGATCTGCTCAATCAAAAGTATGTTTTAACTCTGTTAGCTGAATGCACAGATCAGAAAGAAGTTTCACAGAATGATTCTGTGTAGTTTATATTTGGAGACATTCCTTTTTCCACTATTACCCTCTTAGCGCTCCGAATCTCCACTTGCATTTTCTACAGAAAGAGTGTTTCAGAACGGCTCAATCAAAACTAAGGTTCAACTCTTTTAGTTGAACAAACAGAACAGAAAGAAGTTTCACACAATTCTTCTGTGTAGTTTTTATTTGTAGACATTCTTTTTCCCAATATAGGCCTCTTAGCGCTCAGAATGTCCAATTGCAGTTTCAACAGAAAGAGTGTTTCAGAACGGCTCAATCAAAAGTAAGGTTCAACTCTGTTAGTTGAAAGCACAGAACAGAAAGAAGTTTCATACAATGCTTCTGTGTAGTTTATATTTGAACATATTCTTTTTTCCACTATTACCCACTTAGCGCTACGAATGTCCAGTTGCATTTTCTACAGACAGAGTGTTTCAAAACTGCTCAATCAAAAGTATGGTTTAACTCTGTTAGCTGAATGCTCAGATCAGAAAGAAGTTTCACAGAATGCTTCTTTGTAGTTTATATTTGAATATATTCCTTTTTCCACTAATACGCTCTTAGCGCCACAAATGTCCAGTTGCATTTTCAACAGAAAGAGTGTTCAGATCTGCTCAATCAAAAGTATGGTTTAACTCTGTTAGCTGAATGCACAGATCAGAAAGAAGTTTCACCGAATGATTCTGTGTAGTTTATATTTGAAGACATTCCTTTTTCCACTATTACCCTCTTAGCGCTCCGAATCTCCACTTGCATTTTCTACAAAAAGAGTGTTTCATAACTGCTCAATCAAAAATATGTTTTATCTCTGTTAACTGAATTTACAGATCAGAAATAAGTTTCACAGAATGCATCTGTGTAGTTTTTATTTGAAGATATTCTTTTTCCCAATGTAGGCCTCTTAGCGCTTCTCATGTCCAATTGCAGTTTCTACAGAAAGAGTGTTTCAGAACGGCTCAATCAAAAGTAAGGTTCAACTCTGTTAGTTGAATGCACAGAACAGAAAGAATTTTCACAGAATGCTACTGTGTAGTTTATATTTGAATATATTCCTTTTTCCACTATTACCCTCTTAGCGCTCCGAATGTCCACTTGCATTTTCTACAGAAAGAGTGTTCAGAACTGCGCAATCAAAAGTATGGTTTAACTCTGTTAGCTTAATGAACATATCAGAAATAAGTTTCACACAATGCTTCTGTGTAGTTTTTATTTGAAGATATTATTTTTCCCAATATAGGCCTCTTAGCGCTCAGAATGTCCAATTGCAGATTCTACAGAAAGAGTGTTTCAGAAAGGCTCAATCAAAAGTAAGGTTCAACTCAGTTGAATGCACAGAACAGAAAGAAGTTTCATACAATGCTTCTGTGTGGTTTATATTTGAACATATTCTTTTTTCCACTATTACCCACTTAGCGCTACGAATGTCCAGTTGCATTTTCTACAGACAGAGTGTTTCAAAACTGCTCAATCAAAAGTATGGTTTAAGTCTGTTAGCTGAATGCTCAGATCAGAAAGAAGTTTCACAGAATGCTTCTGTGTAGTTTATATTTGAATATATTCCTTTTTCCACTACTACTCTCTTAGCGCTCCAAATGTCCAGTTGCATTTTCTACAGAAAGAGTGTTCAGATCTGCTCAATCAAAAGTATGGTTTAACTCTGTTAGCTGAATGCACAGATCAGAAAGAAGTTTCACAGAATTATTCTCTGTAGTTTATATTTGGAGACATTCCTTTTTCCACTATTACCGTCTTAGCGCTCCGAATCTCCACTTGCATTTTCTACAGAAAGAGTGTTTCAGAACGGCTCAATCAAAACTAAGGTTCAACTCTTTTAGTTGAACAAACAGAATAGAAAGAAGTTTCACACAATTCTTCTGTGTAGTTTTTATTTGTAGACATTCTTTTTCCCAATATAGGCCTCTTAGCGCTCAGAATGTCCAATTGCAGTTTCTACAGAAAGAGTGTTTCAGAACGGCTCAATCAAAAGTAAGGTTCAAATCTGTTAGTTGAATGCACAGAACAGAAAGAAGTTTCATACAATGCTTCTGTGTAGTTTATATTTGAACATATTCTTTTTTCCACTATTACCCACTTAGCGCTACGAATGTCCAGTTGCATTTTCTACAGACAGAGTGTTTCAAAACTGCTCAATCAAAAGTACGGTTTAATTCTGTTAGCTGAATGCTCAGATCAGAAAGAAGTTTCACAGAATGCTTCTGTGTAGTTTATATTTGAATATATTCCTTTTTCCACTACTACTCTCTTAGCGCTCCAAATGTCCAGTTGCATTTTCTACAGAAAGAGTGTTCAGATCTGCTCAATCAAAAGTATGGTTTAACTCTGTTAGCTGAATGCACAGATCAGAAAGAAGTTTCACAGAATGATTCTGTGCAGTTTATATTTGGAGACATTCCTTTTTCCACTATTACCCTCTTAGCGCTCCGAATCTCCACTTGCATTTTCTACAGAAAGAGTGTTTCAGAACGGCTCAATCAAAACTAAGGTTCAACTCTTTTAGTTGAACAAACAGAACAGAAAGTAGTTTCACACAATTCTTCTGTGTAGTTTTTATTTGTAGACATTCTTTTTCCCAATATATGCCTCTTAGCGCTCAGAATGTCCAATTGCAGTTTCTACAGAAAGAGTGTTTCAGAACGGCTCACTCAAAAGTAAGGTTCAACACTGTTAGTTGAATGCACAGAACAGAAAGTAGTTTCATACAATGCTTCTGTGTAGTTTATATTTGAACATATTTTTTTCCACTATTACCCACTTAGCGCTACGAATGTCCAGTTGCATTTTCTACAGACAGAGGGTTTCAAAACTGCTCAATCAAAAGTATGGTTTAACTCTGTTAGCTGAATGCTCAGATCAGAAAGAAGTTTCACAGAATGCTTCTGTGTAGTTTATATATGAATATATTCCTTTTTCCACTAATACGCTCTTAGCGCCCCAAATGTCCAGTTGCATTTTCAACAGAAAGAGTGTTCAGATCTGCTCAATCAAAAGTATGGTTTAACTCTGTTAGCTGAATGCACAGATCAGAAAGAAGTTTCACAGAATGATTCTGTGCAGTTTATATTTGGAGACATTCCTTTTTCCACTATTACCCTCTTAGCGCTCCGAATCTCCACTTGCATTTTCTACAGAAAGAGTGTTTCAGAACGGCTCAATCAAAACTAAGGTTCAACTCTTTTAGTTGAACAAACAGAACAGAAAGTAGTTTCACACAATTCTTCTGTGTAGTTTTTATTTGTAGACATTCTTTTTCCCAATATATGCCTCTTAGCGCTCAGAATGTCCACTTGCATTTTCTACAGAAAGAGTGTTTCAGAACGGCTCAATCAAAACTAAGGTTCAACTCTTTTAGTTGAACAAACAGAATAGAAAGAAGTTTCACACAATTCTTCTGTGTAGTTTTTATTTGTAGACATTCTTTTTCCCAATATAGGCCTCTTAGCGCTCAGAATGTCCAATTGCAGTTTCTACAGAAAGAGTGTTTCAGAACGGCTCAATCAAAAGTAAGGTTCAAATCTGTTAGTTGAATGCACAGAACAGAAAGAAGTTTCATACAATGCTTCTGTGTAGTTTATATTTGAACATATTCTTTTTTCCACTATTACCCACTTAGCGCTACGAATGTCCAGTTGCATTTTCTACAGACAGAGTGTTTCAAAACTGCTCAATCAAAAGTACGGTTTAATTCTGTTAGCTGAATGCTCAGATCAGAAAGAAGTTTCACGGAATGCTTCTGTGTAGTTTATATTTGAATATATTCCTTTTTCCACTACTACTCTCTTAGCGCTCCAAATGTCCAGTTGCATTTTCTACAGAAAGAGTGTTCAGATCTGCTCAATCAAAATTATGGTTTAACTCTGTTAGCTGAATGCACAGATCAGAAAGAAGTTTCACAGAATGATTCTGTGTAGTTTATATTTGGAGACATTCCTTTTTCCACTATTACCCTCTTAGCGCTCCGAATCTCCACTTGCATTTTCTACAGAAAGAGTGTTTCAGAACGGCTCAATCAAAACTAAGGTTCAACTCTTTTAGTTGAACAAACAGAACAGAAAGTAGTTTCACACAATTCTTCTGTGTAGTTTTTATTTGTAGACATTCTTTTTCCCAATATATGCCTCTTAGCGCTCAGAATGTCCAATTGCAGTTTCTACAGAAAGACTGTTTCAGAACGGCTCACTCAAAAGTAAGGTTCAACTCTGTTAGTTGAATGCACAGAACAGAAAGAAGTTTCATACAATGCTTCTGTGTAGTTTATATTTGAACATATTTTTTTTCCACTATTACCCACTTAGCGCTACGAATGTCCAGTTGCATTTTCTACAGACAGAGTGTTTCAAAACTGCTCAATCAAAAGTATGGTTTAACTCTGTTAGCTGAATGCTCAGATCAGAAAGAAGTTTCACAGAATGCTTCTGTGTAGTTTATATTTGAATATATTCCTTTTTCCACTACTACGCTCTTAGCGCCCCAAATGTCCAGTTGCATTTTCTACAGAAAGAGTGTTCAGATCTGCTCAATCAAAAGTATGGTTTAACTCTGTTAGCTGAATGCACAGATCAGAAAGAAGTTTCACCGAATGATTCTGTGTAGTTTATATTTGAAGACATTCCTTTTTCCACTATTACCCTCTTAGCGCTCCGAATCTCCACTTGCATTTTCTACAAAAAGAGTGTTTCATAACTGCTCAATCAAAAATATGTTTTATCTCTGTTAACTGAATTTACAGATCAGAAATAAGTTTCACAGAATGCATCTGTGTAGTTTTTATTTGAAGATATTCTTTTTCCCAATGTAGGCCTCTTAGCGCTTAGCATGTCCAATTGCAGTTTCTACAGAAAGAGTGTTTCAGAACGGCTCAATCAAAAGTAAGGTTCAACTCTGTTAGTTGAATGCACAGAACAGAAAGAATTTTCACAGAATGCTACTGTGTAGTTTATATTTGAATATATTCCTTTTTCCACTATTACCCTCTTAGCGCTCGGAATGTCCACTTGCATTTTCTACAGAAAGAGTGTTCAGAACTGCGCAATCAAAAGTATGGTTTAACTCTGTTAGCTTAATGAACATATCAGAAATAAGTTTCACACAATGCTTCTGTGTAGTTTTTATTTGAAGATATTTTTTTTCCCAATATAGGCCTCTTAGCGCTCAGAATGTCCAATTGCAGATTCTACAGAAAGAGTGTTTCAGAAAGGCTCAATCAAAAGTAAGGTTCAACTCTGTTAGTTGAATGCACAGAACAGAAAGTAGTTTCATACAATGTTTCTGTGTAGTTTATATTTGAACATATTCTTTTTTCCACTATTACCCACTTAGCGCTACGAATGTCCAGTTGCATTTTCTACAGACAGAGTGTTTCAAAACTGCTCAATCAAAAGTATGGTTTAAGTCTGTTAGCTGAATGCTCAGATCAGAAAGAAGTTTCACAGAATGCTTCTGTGTAGTTTATATTTGAATATATTCCTTTTTCCACTACTACTCTCTTAGCACTCCAAATGTCCAGTTGCATTTTCTACAGAAAGAGTGTTCAGATCTGCTCAATCAAAAGTATGGTTTAAATCTGTTAGCTGAATGCACAGATCAGAAAGAAGTTTCACAGAATGATTCTGTGTAGTTTATATTTGGAGACATTCCTTTTTCCACTATTACCCTCTTAGCGCTCCGAATCTCCACTTGCATTTTCTACAGAAAGAGTGTTTCAGAACGGCTCAATCAAAACTAAGGTTCAACTCTTTTAGTTGAACAAACAGAACAGAAAGTAGTTTCACACAATTCTTCTGTGTAGTTTTTATTTGTAGACATTCTTTTTCCCAATATATGCCTCTTAGCGCTCAGAATGTCCAATTGCAGTTTTTACAGAAAGAGTGTTTCAGAACGGCTCACTCAAAAGTAAGCTTCAACACTGTTAGTTGAATGCACAGAACAGAAAGAAGTTTCATACAATGCTTCTGTGTAGTTTATATTTGAACATATTTTTTTTCCACTATTACCCACTTAGCGCTACGAATGTCCAGTTGCATTTTCTACAGACAGATTGTTTCAAAACTGCTCAATGAAAAGTATGGTTTAACTCTGTTAGCTGAATGCTCAGATCAGAAAGAAGTTTCACAGAATGCTTCTGTGTAGTTTATATTTGAATATATTCCTTTTTCCACTAATACGCTCTTAGCGCCCCAAATGTCCATTTGCATTTTCAACAGAAAGAGTGTTCAGATCTGCTCAATCAAAAGTATGGTTTAACTCTGTTAGCTGAATGCACAGATCAGAAAGAAGTTTCACCGAATGATTCTGTGTAGTTTATATTTGAAGAAATTCCTTTTTCCGCTATTACCCTCTTAGCGCTCCGAATCTCCACTTGCATTTTCTACAAAAAGAGTGTTTCATAACTGCTCAATCAAAAATATGTTTTATCTCTGTTAACTGAATTTACAGATCAGAAATAAGTTTCACAGAATGCATCTGTGTAGTTTTTATTTGAAGATATTCTTTTTCCCAATGTAGGCCTCTTAGCGCTTAGCATGTCCAATTGCAGTTTCTACAGAAAGAGTGTTTCAGAACGGCTCAATCAAAAGTAAGGTTCAACTCTGTTAGTTGAATGCACAGAACAGAAAGAATTTTCACAGAATGCTACTGTGTAGTTTATATTTGAATATATTCCTTTTTCCACTATTACCCTCTTAGCGCTCCGAATGTGCACCTGCATTTTCTACAGAAAGAGTGTTCAGAACTGCGCAATCAAAAGTATGGTTTAACTCTGTTAGCTTAATGAACATATCAGAAATAACTTTCACACAATGCTTCTCTGTAGTTTTTATTTGAAGATATTATTTTTCCCAATATAGGCCTCTTAGCACTCAGAATGTCCAATTACAGTTTCTACAGAAAGAGTGTTTCAGAACGGCTCAATCAAAACTAAGGTTCAACTCTTTTAGTTGAACAAACAGAACAGAAAGAAGTTTCACACAATTCTTCTGTGTAGTTTTTATTTTTAGACATTATTTTCCCAATATAGGCCTCCTAGCGCTCAGAATGTCCAATTGCAGTTTCTACAGAAAGAGTGTTTCAGAACGGCTCAATCAAAAGTAAGGTTCAACTCTGTTAGTTGAATGCACAGAACAGAAAGAAGTTTCATACAATGCTTCTGTGTAGTTTATATTTGAACATATTCTTTTTTCCACTATTACCCACTTAGCGCTACGAATGTCCAGTTGCATTTCCTACAGACAGAGTGTTTCAAAACCGCTCAATCAAAAGTATGGTTTAACTCTGTTAGCTGAATGCTCAGATCAGAAAGAAGTTTCACAGAATGCTTCTGTGTAGTTTATATTTGAATATATTCCTTTTTCCACTACTACGCTCTTAGCGCTCCAAATGTCCAGTTGCATTTTCTACAGAAAGAGTGTTCAGATCTGCTCAATCAAAAGTATGGTTTAACTCTGTTAGCTGAATGAACAGATCAGAAAGAAGTTTCACAGAATGATTCTGTGTAGTTTATATTTGGAGACATTCCTTTTTCCACTATTACCCTCTTAGCGCTCCGAATCTCCACTTGCATTTTCTGCATAAAGAGTGTTTCAGAACGGCTCAATCGAAACTAAGGTTCAACTCTTTTCGTTGAACAAACAGAACAGAAAGAAGTTTCACACAATTCTTCTGTGTAGTTTTTATTTGTAGACATTCTTTTTCCCAATATAGGCCTCTTAGCGCTCAGAATGTCCGATTGCAGTTTCTACAGAAAGTGTGTTTCAGAACGGCTCAATCAAAAGTAAGGTTCAACTCTGTTAATTGAATGCACAGAACAGAAAGAAGTTTCATGCAATGCTTCTGTGTAGTTCATATTTCAACATATTCTTTTTTCCACTATTACCCACTTAGCGCTACGAATGTCCAGTTGCATATTCTACAGACAGAGTGTTTCAAAACTGCTCAATCAAAAGTATGGTTTAACTCTGTTAGCTGAATGCTCAGATCAGAAAGAAGTTTCACAGAATGCTTCTGTGTAGTTTATATCTGAATATATTCCTTTTTCCACTACTACGCTCTGAGCGCTCCAAATGTCCAGTTGCATTTTCTACAGAAAGAGTGTTCAGATCTGCTCAATCAAAAGTATGGTTTAACTCTGTTAGCTGAATGCACAGATCAGAAAGAAGTTTCACCGAATGATTCTGTGTAGTTTATATTTGAAGACATTCCTTTTTCCACTATTACCCTCTTAGCGCTCCGAATCTCCACTTGCATTTTCTACAAAAAGAGTGTTTTATAACTGCTCAATCAAAAATATGTTTTATCTCTGTTAACTGAATTTACAGATCAGAAATAAGTTTCACAGAATGCATCTGTGTAGTTTTTATTTGAAGATATTATTTTTAACCTATAGATGCCTCTTAGCGCTCCGAATGTCCAATGGCAGTTTCTACAGAAAGAGTGTTTCAGAAAGGCTCAATCAAATGTAAGGTTCAACTCTGTTAGTTGAATGCACAGAACAGAAAGATGTTTCATACAATGCTTCTGTGTAGTTTATATTTGAACATATTCTTTTCTCCACTATTACCCACTTAGCGCTACGAATGTCCAGTTGCATTTTCTACAGACAGAGTGTTTCAAAACTGCTCATTCAAAAGTATGGTTTAACTCTGTTAGCTGAATGCTCAGATCAGAAAGAAGTTTCACAGAATGCTTCTGTGTTGTTTATATTTGAATATATTCCTTTTTCCACTACTACTCTCTTAGCGCTCCAAATGTCCAGTTGCATTTTCTACAGAAAGAGTGTTCAGATCTGCTCAATCAAAAGTATGGTTTAACTCTGTTAGCTGAATGCACAGATCAGAAAGAAGTTTCACAGAATGATTCTGTGTAGTTTATATTTGGAGACATTCCTTTTTCCACTATTACCCTCTTAGCGCTCCGAATCTCCACTTGCATTTTCTACAGAAAGAGTGTTTCAGAACGGCTCAATCAAAACTAAGGTTCAACTCTTTTAGTTGAACAAACAGAACAGAAGGAAGTTTCACACAATTCTTCTGTGTAGTTTTTATTTGTAGACATTCTTTTTCCCAATATAGGCCTCTTAGCGCTCAGAATGTCCAATTGCAGTTTCTACAGAAAGAGTGTTTCAGAACGGCTCAATCAAAAGTAAGGTTCAACTCTGTTAGTTGAATGCACAGAACAGAAAGAAGTTTCATACAATGCTTCTGTGTAGTTTATATTTGAACATATTCTTTTTTCCACTATTACCCACTTAGCGCTACGAATGTCCAGTTGCATTTTCTACAGACAGAGTGTTTCAAAACTGCTCAGTCAAAAGTATGGTTTAACTCTGTTAGCTGTATGCTCAGATCAGAAAAAAGTTTCACAGAATGCTTCTGTGTAGTTTATATTTGAATATATTCCTTTTTCCACTACTACGCTCTTAGCGCTCCAAATGTCCAGTTGCATTTTCAACAGAAAGAGTGTTCAGATCTGCTCAATCAAAAGTATGGTTTAACTCTGTTAGCTTAATGAACATATCAGAAATAAGTTTCACACAATGCTTCTGTGTAGTTTTTATTTGAAGATATTTTTTTTCCCAATAGAGGCCTCTTAGCGATCAGAATGTCCAATTGCAGTTTCTACAGAAAGAGTGTTTCAGAAAGGCTCAATCAAAATTAAGGTTCAACTCTGTTAGTTGAACGCACAGAACAGAAAGAAGTTTCATACAATGCTTCTGTGTAGTTTATATTTGAACATATTCTTTTTTCCACTATTACCCACTTAGCGCTACGAATGTCCAGTTGCATTTTCTACAGAAAGAGTGTTCAGATCTGCTCAATGAAAAGTATGGTTTAACTCTGTTAGCTGAATGCACAGATCAGAAAGAAGTTTCACAGAATGATTCTGTGTAGTTTATATTTGGAGACATTCCTTTTTCCACTATTACCCTCTTAGCGCTCCGAATCTCCACTTGCATTTTCTACAGAAAGAGTGTTTCAGAACGGCTCAATCAAAACTAAGGTTCAACTCTTTTAGTTGAACAAACGGAACAGAAAGTAGTTTCACACAATTCTTCTGTGTAGTTTTTATTTGTAGACATTCTTTTTCCCAATATAGGCCTCTTAGCGCTCAGAATGTCCAATTGCAATTTCTACAGAAAGAGTGTTTCAGAACGGCTCAATCAAAAGTAAGGTTCAACTCTGTTAGTTGAATGCACAGAACAGAAAGGAGTTTCATACAATGCTTCTGTGTAGTTTGTATTTGAACATATTCTTTTTTCCACTATTACCCACGTAGCGCTACGAATGTCCAGTTGCATTTTCTACAGACAGAGTGTTTCAAAACTGCTCAATCAAAAGTATGGTTCAACTCTGTTAGCTGAATGCTCAGATCAGAAAGAAGTTTCACAGAATGCTTCTGTGTAGTTTATATTTGAATATATTACTTTTTCCACTACTACTCTCTTAGCGCTCCAAATGTCCAGTTGCATTTTCTACAGAAAGAGTGTTCAGATCTGCTCAATCAAAAGTATGGTTTAACTCTGTTAGCTGCATGCACAGATCAGAAAGAAGTTTCACCGAATGATTCTGTGTAGTTTATATTTGAAGACATTCCTTTTTCCACTATTACCCTCTTAGCGCTCCGAATCTCCACTTGCATTTTCTACAAAAAGAGTGTTTCATAACTGCTCAATCAAAAATATGTTTTATCTCTGTTAACTGAATTTACAGATCAGAAATAAGTTTCACAGAATGCATCTGTGTAGTTTTTATTTGAAGATATTCTTTTTCCCAATGTAGGCCTCTTAGCGCTTAGCATGTCGAATTGCAGTTTCTACAGAAAGAGTGTTTCAGAACGGCTCAATCAAAAGTAAGGTTCAACTCTGTTAGTTGAATGCACAGAACAGAAAGAATTTTCACAGAATGCTACTGTGTAGTTTATATTTGAATATATTCCTTTTTCCACTATTACCCTCATAGCGCTCCGAATGTGCACTTGCATTTTCTACAGAAAGAGTATTCAGAACTGCGCAATCAAAAGTATGGTTTAACTCTGTTAGCTTAATGAACATATCAGAAATAACTTTCACACAATGCTTCTCTGTAGTTTTTATTTGAAGATATTATTTTTACCAATATAGGCCTCTTAGCACTCAGAATGTCCAATTACAGTTTCTACAGAAAGAGTGTTTCAGAACGGCTCAATCAAAACTAAGGTTCAACTCTTTTAGTTGAACAAACAGAACAGAAAGAAGTTTCACACAATTCTTCTGTGTAGTTTTTATTTTTAGACATTATTTTCCCAATATAGGCCTCCTAGCGCTCAGAATGTCCAATTGCAGTTTCTACAGAAAGAGTGTTTCAGAACGGCTCAATCAAAAGTAAGGTTCAACTCTGTTAGTTGAATGCACAGAACAGAAAGAAGTTTCATACAATGCTTCTGTGTAGTTTATATTTGAACATATTCTTTTTTCCACTATTACCCACTTAGCGCTACGAATGTCCAGTTGCATTTTCTACAGACAGAGTGTTTCAAAACTGCTCAATCAAAAGTATGGTTTAACTCTGTTAGCTGAATGCTCAGATCAGAAAGAAGTTTCACAGAATGCTTCTGTGTAGTTTATATTTGAATATATTCCTTTTTCCACTACTACGCTCTTAGCGCTCCAAATGTCCAGTTGCATTTTCTACAGAAAGAGTGTTCAGATCTGCTCAATCAAAAGTATGGTTTAACTCTGTTAGCTGAATGAACAGATCAGAAAGAAGTTTCACAGAATGATTCTGTGTAGTTTATATTTGGAGACATTCCTTTTTCCACTATTACCCTCTTAGCGCTCCGAATCTCCACTTGCATTTACTGCATAAAGAGTGTTTCAGAACGGCTCAATCAAAACTAAGGTTCAACTCTTTTCGTTGAACAAACAGAACAGAAAGAAGTTTCACACAATTCTTCTGTGTAGTTTTTATTTGTAGACATTCTTTTTCCCAATATAGGCTTCTTAGCGCTCAGAATGTCCGATTGCAGTTTCTACAGAAAGTGTGTTTCAGAACGGCTCAATCAAAAGTAAGGTTCAACTCTGTTAATTGAATGCACAGAACAGAAAGAAGTTTCATACAATGCTTCTGTGTAGTTTATATTTCAACATATTCTTTTTTCCACTATTACCCACTTAGCGCTACGAATGTCCAGTTGCATATTCTACAGACAGAGTGTTTCAAAACTGCTCAATCAAAAGTATGGTTTAACTCTGTTAGCTGAATGCTCAGATCAGAAAGAAGTTTCACAGAATGCTTCTGTGTAGTTTATATCTGAATATATTCCTTTTTCCACTACTACGCTCTGAGCGCTCCAAATGTCCAGTTGCATTTTCTACAGAAAGAGTGTTCAGATCTGCTCAATCAAAAGTATGGTTTAACTCTGTTAGCTGAAAGCACAGATCAGAAAGAAGTTTCACCGAATGATTCTGTGTAGTTTATATTTGAAGACATTCCTTTTTCCACTATTACCCTCTTAGCGCTCCGAATCTCCACTTGCATTTTCTACAAAAAGAGTGTTTTATAACTGCTCAATCAAAAATATGTTTTATCTCTGTTAACTGAATTTACAGATCAGAAATAAGTTTCACAGAATGCATCTGTGTAGTTTTTATTTGAAGATATTCTTTTTCCCAATGTAGGCCTCTTAGCGCTTAGCATGTCCAATTGCAGTTTCTACAGAAAGAGTGTTTCAGAACGGCTCAATCAAAAGTAAGGTTCAACTCTGTTAGTTGAATGCACAGAACAGAAAGATTTTCACAGAGTGCTACTGTGTAGTTTATATTTGAATATATTCCTTTTTCCACTATTACCCTCTTAGCGCTCCGAATGTCCACTTGCATTTTCTACAGAAAGAGTGTTCAGAACTGCGCAATCAAATGTATGGTTTAACTCTGTTAGCTTAATGAACATATCAGAAATAAGTTTCACACAATGCTTCTGTGTAGTTTTTATTTGAAGATATTATTTTTCCCAATGTAGGCCTCTTAGCGCTTAGCATGTCCAATTGCAGTTTCTACAGAAAGAGTGTTTCAGAACGGCTCAATCAAAAGTAAGGTTCAACTCTGTTAGTTGAATGCACAGAACAGAAAGAATTTTCACAGAATGCTACTGTGTAGTTTATATTTGAATATATTCCTTTTTCCACTATTACCCTCTTAGCGCTCCGAATGTCCACTTGCATTTTCTACAGAAAGAGTGTTCAGAACTGCGCAATCAAAAGTATGGTTTAACTCTGTTAGCTTAATGAACATATCAGAAATAAGTTTCACACAATGCTTCTGTGTAGTTTTTATTTGAAGATATTATTTTTAACCTATAGATGCCTCTTAGCGCTCCGAATGTCCAATGGCAGTTTCTACAGAAAGAGTGTTTCAGAAAGGCTCAATCAAATGTAAGGTTCAACTCTGTTAGTTGAATGCACAGAACAGAAAGATGTTTCATACAATGCTTCTGTGTAGTTTATATTTGAACATATTCTTTTCTCCACTATTACCCACTTAGCGCTACGAATGTCCAGTTGCATTTTCTACAGACAGAGTGTTTCAAAACTGCTCATTCAAAAGTATGGTTTAACTCTGTTAGCTGAATGCTCAGATCAGAAAGAAGTTTCACAGAATGCTTCTGTGTAGTTTATATTTGAATATATTCCTTTTTCCACTACTACTCTCTTAGCGCTCCAAATGTCCAGTTGCATTTTCTACAGAAAGAGTGTTCAGATCTGCTCAATCAAAAGTATGGTTTAACTCTGTTAGCTGAATGCACAGACCAGAAAGAAGTTTCACAGAATGATTCTGTGTAGTTTATATTTGGAGACATTCCTTTTTCCACTATTACCCTCTTAGCGCTCCGAATCTCCACTTGCATTTTCTACAGAAAGATTGTTTCAGAACGGCTCAATCAAAACTAAGGTTCAACTCTTTTAGTTGAACAAACAGAACAGAAGGAAGTTTCACACAATTCTTCTGTGTAGTTTTTATTTGTAGACATTCTTTTTCCCAATATAGGCCTCTTAGCGCTCAGAATGTCCAATTGCAGTTTCTACAGAAAGAGAGTTTCAGAACGGCTCAATCAAAAGTAAGGTTCAACTCTGTTAGTTGAATGCACAGAACAGAAAGAAGTTTCATACAATGCTTCTGTGTAGTTTATATTTGAACATATTCTTTTTTCCACTATTACCCACTTAGCGCTACGAATGTCCAGTTGCATTTTCTACAGACAGAGTGTTTCAAAACTGCTCAGTCAAAAGTATGGTTTAACTCTGTTAGCTGTATGCTCAGATCAGAAAAAAGTTTCACAGAATGCTTCTGTGTAGTTTATATTTGAATATATTCCTTTTTCCACTACTACGCTCTTAGCGCTCCAAATGTCCAGTTGCATTTTCAACAGAAGGAGTGTTCAGATCTGCTCAATCAAAAGTATGGTTTAACTCTGTTAGCTGAATGCACAGATCAGAAAGAAGTTTCACCGAATGATTCTGTGTAGTTTATATTTGAAGACATTCCTTTTTCCACTATTACCCTCTTAGCGCTCCGAATCTCCACTTGCATTTTCTACAAAAAGGGTGTTTCATAACTGCTCAATCAAAAATATGTTTTATCTCTGTTAACTGAATTTACAGATCAGAAATAAGTTTCACAGAATGCATCTGTGTACTTTTTATTTGAAGATATTCTTTTTCCCAATGTAGGCCTCTTAGCGCTTAGCATGTCCAATTGCAGTTTCTACAGAAAGAGTGTTTCAGAACGGCTCAATCAAAAGTAAGGTTCAACTCTGTTAGTTGAATGCACAGAACAGAAAGAATTTTCACAGAATGCTACTGTGTAGTTTATATTTGAATATATTCCTTTTTCCACTATTACCCTCTTAGCGCTCCGAAAGTCCACTTGCATTTTCTACAGAAAGAGTGTTCAGAACTGCGCAATCAAAAGTATGGTTTAACTCTGTTAGCTTAATGAACATATCAGAAATAAGTTTCACACAATGCTTCTGTGTAGTTTTTATTTGAAGATATTTTTTTTCCCAATAGAGGCCTCTTAGCGATCAGAATGTCCAATTGCAGTTTCTACAGAAAGAGTGTTTCAGAAAGGCTCAATCAAAATTAAGGTTCAACTCTGTTAGTTGAACGCACAGAACAGAAAGAAGTTTCATACAATGCTTCTGTGTAGTTTATATTTGAACATATTCTTTTTTCCACTATTACCCACTTAGCGCTACGAATGTCCAGTTGCATTTTCTACAGAAAGAGTGTTCAGATCTGCTCAATGAAAAGTATGGTTTAACTCTGTTAGCTGAATGCACAGATCAGAAAGAAGTTTCACAGAATGATTCTGTGTAGTTTATATTTGGAGACATTCCTTTTTCCACTATTACCCTCTTAGCGCTCCGAATCTCCACTTGCATTTTCTACAGAAAGAGTGTTTCAGAACGGCTCAATCAAAACTAAGGTTCAACTCTTTTAGTTGAACAAACGGAACAGAAAGTAGTTTCACACAATTCTTCTGTGTAGTTTTTATTTGTAGACATTCTTTTTCCCAATATAGGCCTCTTAGCGCTCAGAATGTCCAATTGCAATTTCTACAGAAAGAGTGTTTCAGAACGGCTCAATCAAAAGTAAGGTTCAACTCTGTTAGTTGAATGCACAGAACAGAAAGGAGTTTCATACAATGCTTCTGTGTAGGTTGTATTTGAACATATTCTTTTTTCCACTATTACCCACGTAGCGCTACGAATGTCCAGTTGCATTTTCTACAGACAGAGTGTTTCAAAACTGCTCAATCAAAAGTATGGTTCAACTCTGTTAGCTGAATGCTCAGATCAGAAAGAAGTTTCACAGAATGCTTCTGTTTAGTTTATATTTGAATATATTACTTTTTCCACTACTACTCTCTTAGCGCTCCAAATGTCCAGTTGCATTTTCTACAGAAAGAGTGTTCAGATCTGCTCAATCAAAAGTATGGTTTAACTCTGTTAGCTGCATGCACAGATCAGAAAGAAGTTTCACCGAATGATTCTGTGTAGTTTATATTTGAAGACATTCCTTTTTCCACTATTACCCTCTTAGCGCTCCGAATCTCCACTTGCATTTTCTACAAAAAGAGTGTTTCATAACTGCTCAATCAAAAATATGTTTTATCTCTGTTAACTGAATTTACAGATCAGAAATAAGTTTCACAGAATGCATCTGTGTAGTTTTTATTTGAAGATATTCTTTTTCCCAATGTAGGCCTCTTAGCGCTTAGCATGTCGAATTGCAGTTTCTACAGAAAGAGTGTTTCAGAACGGCTCAATCAAAAGTAAGGTTCAACTCTGTTAGTTGAATGCACAGAACAGAAAGAATTTTCACAGAATGCTACTGTGTAGTTTATATTTGAATATATTCCTTTTTCCACTATTACCCTCATAGCGCTCCGAATGTGCACTTGCATTTTCTACAGAAAGAGTATTCAGAACTGCGCAATCAAAAGTATGGTTTAACTCTGTTAGCTTAATGAACATATCAGAAATAACCTTCACACAATGCTTCTCTGTAGTTTTTATTTGAAGATATTATTTTTCCCAATATAGGCCTCTTAGCACTCAGAATGTCCAATTACAGTTTCTACAGAAAGAGTGTTTCAGAACGGCTCAATCAAAACTAATGTTCAACTCTTTTAGTTGAACAAACAGAACAGAAAGAAGTTTCACACAATTCTTCTGTGTAGTTTTTATTTTTAGACATTATTTTCCCAATATAGGCCTCCTAGCGCTCAGAATGTCCAATTGCAGTTTCTACAGAAAGAGTGTTTCAGAACGGCTCAATCAAAAGTAAGGTTCAACTCTGTTAGTTGAATGCACAGAACAGAAAGAAGTTTCATACAATGCTTCTGTGTAGTTTATATTTGAACATATTCTTTTTTCCACTATTACCCACTTAGCGCTACGAATGTCCAGTTGCATTTTCTACAGACAGAGTGTTTCAAAACTGCTCAATCAAAAGTATGGTTTAATTCTGTTAGCTGAATGCTCAGATCAGAAAGAAGTTTCACAGAATGCTTCTGTGTAGTTTATATTTGAATATATTCCTTTTTCCACTACTACGCTCTTAGCGCTCCAAATGTCCAGTTGCATTTTCTACAGAAAGAGTGTTCAGATCTGCTCAATCAAAAGTATGGTTTAACTCTGTTAGCTGAATGAACAGATCAGAAAGAAGTTTCACAGAATGATTCTGTGTAGTTTATATTTGGAGACATTCCTTTTTCCACTATTACCCTCTTAGCGCTCCGAATCTCCACTTGCATTTTCTGCATAAAGAGTGTTTCAGAACGGCTCAATCAAAACTAAGGTTCAACTCCTTTCGTTGAACAAACAGAACAGAAAGAAGTTTCACACAATTCTTCTGTGTAGTTTTTATTTGTAGACATTCTTTTTCCCAATATAGGCCTCTTAGCGCTCAGAATGTCCAATTGCAGTTTCTACAGAAAGAGTGTTTCAGAACGGCTCAATCAAAAGTAAGGTTCAACTCTGTTAGTTGAATGCACAGAACAGAAAGAAGTTTCATACAATGCTTCTGTGTAGTTTATATTTGAACATATTCTTTTTTCCACTGTTACCCACTTAGAGCTACGAATGTCCAGTTGCATTTTCTACAGACAGAGTGTTTCAAAACTGCTCAATCAAAAGTATGGTTTAATTCTGTTAGCTGAATGCTCAGATCAGAAAGAAGTTTCACAGAATGCTTCTGTGTAGTTTATAGTTGAATATATTCCTTTTTCCACTACTACGCTCTTAACGCTCCAAATGTCCAGTTGCATTTTCTACAGAAAGAGTGTTCAGATCTGCTCAATCAAAATTATGATTTAACTCTGTTAGCTGAATGCACAGATCAGGAAGAAGTTTCACCGAATGATTCTGTGTAGTTTATATTTGGAGACATTCCTTTTTCCACTATTACCCTCTTAGCGCTCCGAATCTCCACTTGCATTTTCTACAGAAAGAGTGTTTCAGAACGGCTCAATCAAAACTAAGGTTCAACTCTTTTAGTTGAACAAACAGAACAGAAAGAAGTTTCTCACAATTCTTCTGTGTAGTTTTTATTTGTAGACATTCTTTTTCCCAATATAGGCCTCTTAGCGCTCAGAATGTCCAATTGCAGTTTCTACAGAAAGAGTGTTTCAGAAAGGCTCAATCAAAAGTAAGGTTCAACTCTGTTAGTTGAATGCACAGAACAGAAAGAAGTTTCATACAATGTTTCTGTGTAGTTTATATTTGAACATATTCTTTTTTCCACTATTACCCACTTAGCGCTACGAATGTCCAGTTGCATTTTCTACAGACAGAGTGTTTCAAAACTGCTCAATCAAAAGTATGGTTTAACTCTGTTAGCTGAATGCTCAGATCAGAAAGATGTTTCACAGAATGCTTCTGTGTAGTTTATATTTGAATATATTCCTTTTTCCACTACTATGCTCTTAGCGCTCAAAATGTCCAGTTGCATTTTCTACAGAAAGAGTGTTCAGATCTGCTCAGTCAAAAGTATGGTTTAACTCTGTTAGCTGAATGCACAGATCAGAAAGAAGTTTCACCGAATGATTCTGTGTAGTTTATATTTGAAGACATTCCTTTTTCCACTATTACCCTCTTAGCGCTCCGAATCTCCACTTGCATTTTCTACAAAAAGAGTGTTTTATAACTGCTCAATCAAAAATATGTTTTATCTCTGTTAACTGAATTTACAGATCAGAAATAAGTTTCACAGAATGCATCTGTGTAGTTTTTATTTGAAGATATTCTTTTTCCCAATGTAGGCCTCTTAGCGCTTAGCATGTCCAATTGCAGTTTCTACAGAAAGAGTGTTTCAGAACGGCTCAATCAAAAGTAAGGTTCAACTCTGTTAGTTGAATGCACAGAACAGAAAGATTTTCACAGAGTGCTACTGTGTAGTTTATATTTGAATATATTCCTTTTTCCACTATTACCGTCTTAGCGCTCCGAATGTCCACTTGCATTTTCTACAGAAAGAGTGTTCAGAACTGCGCAATCAAATGTATGGTTTAACTCTGTTAGCTTAATGAACATATCAGAAATAAGTTTCACACAATGCTTCTGTGTAGTTTTTATTTGAAGATATTATTTTTCCCAATATAGGCCTCTTAGCGCTCAGAATGTCCAATTGCAGTTTCTACAGAAAGAGTGTTTCAGAAAGGCTCAATCAAAAGTAAGGTTCAACTCTGTTAGTTGAATGCACAGAACAGAAAGAAGTTTCATACAATGCTTCTGTGTAGTTTATATTTGAACATATTCTTTTTTCCACTATTACCCACTTAGCGCTACGAATGTCCAGTTGCATTTTCTACAGACAGAGTGTTTCAAAACTGCTCTATCAAAAGTATGGTTTAAATCTGTTAGCTGAATGCTCAGATCAGAAAGAAGTTTCACAGAATGCTTCTGTGTAGTTTATAGTTGAATATATTCCTTTTTCCACTACTACGCTCTTAACGCTCCAAATGTCCAGTTGCATTTTCTACAGAAAGAGTGTTCAGATCTGCTCAATCAAAAGTATGATTTAACTCTGTTAGCTGAATGCACAGATCAGGAAGAAGTTTCACCGAATGATTCTGTGTAGTTTATATTTGGAGACATTCCTTTTTCCACTATTACCCTCTTAGCGTTCCGAATCTCCACTTGCATTTTCTACAGAAAGAGTGTTTCAGAACGGCTCAATCAAAACTAAGGTTCAACTCTTTTAGTTGAACAAACAGAACAGAAAGAAGTTTCTCACAATTCTTCTGTGTAGTTTTTATTTGTAGACATTCTTTTTCCCAATATAGGCCTCTTAGCGCTCAGAATGTCCAATTGCAGTTTCTACAGAAAGAGTGTTTCAGAACGGCTCAATCAAAAGTAAGGTTCAACTCTGTTAGTTGAATGCACAGAACAGAAAGAAGTTTCATACAATGCTTCTGTGTAGTTTATATTTGAACATATTCTTTTTTCCACTATTACCCACTTAGCGCTACGAATGTCCAGTTGCATTTTCTACAGACAGAGTGTTTCAAAACTGCTCAATCAAAAGTATGGTTTAACTCTGTTAGCTGTATGCTCAGATCAGAAAGAAGTTTCACAGAATGCTTCTGTGTAGTTTATATTTGAATATATTCCTTTTTCCACTACTACGCTCTTAGCGCTCCAAATGTCCAGTTGCATTTTCAACAGAAAGAGTGTTCAGATCTGCTCAATGAAAAGTATGGTTTAACTCTGTTAGCTGAATGCACAGATCAGAAAGAAGTTTCACCGAATGATTCTGTGTAGTTTATATTTGAAGACATTCCTTTTTCCACTATTACCCTCTTAGCGCTCCGAATCTCCACTTGAATTTTCTACAAAAAGAGTGTTTCATAACTGCTCAATCAAAAATATGTTTTATCTCTTTTAACTGAATTTACAGATCAGAAATAAGTTTCACGGAATGCATCTGTGTAGTTTTTATTTGAAGATATTATTTTTCCCAATGTAGGCCTCTTAGCGCTTAGCATGTCCAATTGCAGTTTCTACAGAAAGAGTGTTTCAGAACGGCTCAATCAAAAGTAAGGTTCAACTCTGTTAGTTGAATGCACAGAACAGAAAGAATTTTCACAGAATGCTACTGTGTAGTTTATATTTGAATATATTCCTTTTTCCACTATTACCCTCTTAGCGCTCCGAATGTCCACTTGCATTTTCTACAGAAAGAGTGTTCAGAACTGCGCAATCAAAAGTATGGTTTAACTCTGTTAGCTTAATGAACATATCAGAAATAAGTTTCACACAATGCTTCTGTGTAGTTTTTATTTGAAGATATTATTTTTAACCTATAGATGCCTCTTAGCGCTCCGAATGTCCAATGGCAGTTTCTACAGAAAGAGTGTTTCAGAAAGGCTCAATCAAATGTAAGGTTCAACTCTGTTAGTTGAATGCACAGAACAGAAAGATGTTTCATACAATGCTTCTGTGTAGTTTATATTTGAACATATTCTTTTCTCCACTATTACCCACTTAGCGCTACGAATGTCCAGTTGCATTTTCTACAGACAGAGTGTTTCAAAACTGCTCATTCAAAAGTATGGTTTAACTCTGTTAGCTGAATGCTCAGATCAGAAAGAAGTTTCACAGAATGCTTCTGTGTAGTTTATATTTGAATATATTCCTTTTTCCACTACTACTCTCTTAGCGCTCCAAATGTCCAGTTGCATTTTCTACAGAAAGAGTGTTCAGATCTGCTCAATCAAAAGTATGGTTTAACTCTGTTAGCTGAATGCACAGACCAGAAAGAAGTTTCACAGAATGATTCTGTGTAGTTTATATTTGGAGACATTCCTTTTTCCACTATTACCCTCTTAGCGCTCCGAATCTCCACTTGCATTTTCTACAGAAAGAGTGTTTCAGAACGGCTCAATCAAAACTAAGGTTCAACTCTTTTAGTTGAACAAACAGAACAGAAGGAAGTTTCACACAATTCTTCTGTGTAGTTTTTATTTGTAGACATTCTTTTTCCCAATATAGGCCTCTTAGCGCTCAGAATGTCCAATTGCAGTTTCTACAGAAAGAGAGTTTCAGAACGGCTCAATCAAAAGTAAGGTTCAACTCTGTTAGTTGAATGCAGAGAACAGAAAGAAGTTTCATACAATGCTTCTGTGTAGTTTATATTTGAACATATTCTTTTTTCCACTATTACCCACTTAGCGCTACGAATGTCCAGTTGCATTTTCTACAGACAGAGTGTTTCAAAACTGCTCAGTCAAAAGTATGGTTTTACTCTGTTAGCTGTATGCTCAGATCAGAAAAAAGTTTCACAGAATGCTTCTGTGTAGTTTATATTTGAATATATTCCTTTTTCCACTACTACGCTCTTAGCGCTCCAAATGTCCAGTTGCATTTTCAACAGAAAGAGTGTTCAGATCTGCTCAATCAAAAGTATGGTTTAACTCTGTTAGCTGAATGCACAGATCAGAAAGAAGTTTCACCGAATGATTCTGTGTAGTTTATATTTGAAGACATTCCTTTTTCCACTATTACCCTCTTAGCGCTCCGAATCTCCACTTGCATTTTCTACAAAAAGGGTGTTTCATAACTGCTCAATCAAAAATATGTTTTATCTCCGTTAACTGAATTTACAGATCAGAAATAAGTTTCACAGAATGCATCTGTGTAGTTTTTATTTGAAGATATTCTTTTTCCCAATGTAGGCCTCTTAGTGCTTAGCATGTCCAATTGCAGTTTCTACAGAAAGAGTGTTTCAGAACGGCTCAATCAAAAGTAAGGTTCAACTCTGTTAGTTGAATGCACAGAACAGAAAGAATTTTCACAGAATGCTACTGTGTAGTTTATATTTGAATATATTCCTTTTTCCACTATTACCCTCTTAGCGCTCCGAAAGTCCACTTGCATTTTCTACAGAAAGAGTGTTCAGAACTGCGCAATCAAAAGTATGGTTTAACTCTGTTAGCTTAATGAACATATCAGAAATAAGTTTCACACAATGCTTCTGTGTAGTTTTTATTTGAAGATATTTTTTTTCCCAATAGAGGCCTCTTAGCGATCAGAATGTCCAATTGCAGTTTCTACAGAAAGAGTGTTTCAGAAAGGCTCAATAAAAATTAAGGTTGAACTCTGTTAGTTGAACGCACAGAACAGAAAGAAGTTTCATACAATGCTTCTGTGTAGTTTATATTTGAACATATTCTTTTTTCCACTATTACCCACTTAGCGCTACGAATGTCCAGTTGCATTTTCTACAGAAAGAGTGTTCAGATCTGCTCAATGAAAAGTATGGTTTAACTCTGTTAGCTGAATGCACAGATCAGAAAGAAGTTTCACAGAATGATTCTGTGTAGTTTATATTTGGAGACATTCCTTTTTCCACTATTACCCTCTTAGCGCTCCGAATCTCCACTTGCATTTTCTGCATAAAGAGTGTTTCAGAACGGCTCAATCAAAACTAAGGTTCAACTCTTTTCGTTGAACAAACAGAACAGAAAGAAGTTTCACACAATTCTTCTGTGTAGTTTTTATTTGTAGACATTCTTTTTCCCAATATAGGCCTCTTAGCGCTCAGAATGTCCGATTGCAGTTTCTACAGAAAGTGTGTTTCAGAACGGCTCAATCAAAAGTAAGGTTCAACTCTGTTAATTGAATGCACAGAACAGAAAGAAGTTTCATACAATGCTTCTGTGTAGTTTATATTTCAACATATTCTTTTTTCCACTATTACCCACTTAGCGCTACGAATGTCCAGTTGCATATTCTACAGACAGAGTGTTTCAAAACTGCTCAATCAAAAGTATGGTTTAACTCTGTTAGCTGAATGCTCAGATCAGAAAGAAGTTTCACAGAATGCTTCTGTGTAGTTTATATCTGAATATATTCCTTTTTCCACTACTACGCTCTGAGCGCTCCAAATGTCCAGTTGCATTTTCTACAGAAAGAGTGTTCAGATCTGCTCAATCAAAAGTATGGTTTAACTCTGTTAGCTGAAAGCACAGATCAGAAAGAAGTTTCACCGAATGATTCTGTGTAGTTTATATTTGAAGACATTCCTTTTTCCACTATTACCCTCTTAGCGCTCCGAATCTCCACTTGCATTTTCTACAAAAAGAGTGTTTTATAACTGCTCAATCAAAAATATGTTTTATCTCTGTTAACTGAATTTACAGATCAGAAATAAGTTTCAGAGAATGCATCTGTGTAGTTTTTATTTGAAGATATTCTTTTTCCCAATGTAGGCCTCTTAGCGCTTAGCATGTCCAATTGCAGTTTCTACAGAAAGAGTGTTTCAGAACGGCTCAATCAAAAGTAAGGTTCAACTCTGTTAGTTGAATGCACAGAACAGAAAGATTTTCACAGAGTGCTACTGTGTAGTTTATATTTGAATATATTCCTTTTTCCACTATTACCCTCTTAGCGCTCCGATTGTCCACTTGCATTTTCTACAGAAAGAGTGTTCAGAACTGCGCAATCAAATGTATGGTTTAACTCTGTTAGCTGAATGAACATATCAGAAATAAGTTTCACACAATGCTTCTGTGTAGTTTTTATTTGAAGATATTATTTTTCCCAATATAGGCCTCTTAGCGCTCAGAATGTCCAATTGCAGTTTCTACAGAAAGAGTGTTTCAGAAAGGCTCAATCAAAAGTAAGGTTCAACTCTGTTAGTTGAATGCACAGAACAGAAAGAAGTTTCATACAATGCTTCTGTGTAGTTTATATTTGAACATATTCTTTTTTCCACTATTACCCACTTAGCGCTACGAATGTCCAGTTGCATTTTCTACACACAGAGTGTTTCAAAACTGCTCAATCAAAAGTATGGTTTAAATCTGTTAGCTGAATGCTCAGATCAGAAAGAAGTTTCACAGAATGCTTCTGTGTAGTTTATATTTGAATATATTCCTTTTTTTACTACTAATCTCTTAGCGCTCCAAATGTCCAGTTGCATTTTCTACAGAAAGAGTGTTCAGATCTGCTCAATCAAAAGTATGGTTTAACTCTGTTAGCTGAATGCACAGATCAGAAAGAAGTTTCACAGAATGATTCTGTGTAGTTTATATTTGGAGACATTCCTTTTTCCACTCTTACCCTCTTATCGCTCCGAATCTCCACTTGCATTTTCTACAGAAAGAGTGTTTCAGAACGGCTCAATCAAAACTAAGGTTCAACTCTTTTAGTTGAACAAACAGAACAGAAAGATGTTTCACACAATTCTTCTGTGTAGTTTTTATTTGTAGACATTCTTTTTCCCAATATAGGCCTCTTAGCGCTCAGAATGTCCAATTGCAGTTTCTACAGAAAGAGTGTTTCAGAACGGCTCAATCAAAAGTAAGGTTCAACTCTGTTAGTTGAATGCACAGAACAGAAAGAAGTTTCATACAATGCTTCTGTGTAGTTTATATTTGAACATATTCTTTTTTCCACTGTTACCCACTTAGAGCTACGAATGTCCAGTTGCATTTTCTACAGACAGAGTGTTTCAAAACTGCTCAATCAAAAGTATGGTTTAACTCTGTTAGCTGAATGCTCAGATCAGAAAGAAGTTTCACAGAATGCTTCTGTGTAGTTTATAGTTGAATATATTCCTTTTTCCACTACTACGCTCTTAACGCTCCAAATGTCCAGTTGCATTTTCTACAGAAAGAGTGTTCAGATCTGCTCAATCAAAATTATGATTTAACTCTGTTAGCTGAATGCACAGATCAGGAAGAAGTTTCACCGAATGATTCTGTGTAGTTTATATTTGGAGACATTCCTTTTTCCACTATTACCCTCTTAGCGCTCCGAATCTCCACTTGCATTTTCTACAGAAAGAGTGTTTCAGAACGGCTCAATCAAAACTAAGGTTCAACTCTTTTAGTTGAACAAACAGAACAGAAAGAAGTTTCTCACAATTCTTCTGTGTAGTTTTTATTTGTAGACATTCTTTTTCCCAATATAGGCCTCTTAGCGCTCAGAATGTCCAATTGCAGTTTCTACAGAAAGAGTGTTTCAGAAAGGCTCAATCAAAAGTAAGGTTCAACTCTGTTAGTTGAATGCACAGAACAGAAAGAAGTTTCATACAATGCTTCTGTGTAGTTTATATTTGAACATATTCTTTTTTCCACTATTACCCACTTAGCGCTACGAATGTCCAGTTGCATTTTCTACAGACAGAGTGTTTCAAAACTGCTCAATCAAAAGTATGGTTTAACTCTGTTAGCTGAATGCTCAGATCAGAAAGAAGTTTCACAGAATGCTTCTGTGTAGTTTATATTTGAATATATTCCTTTTTCCACTACTATGCTCTTAGCGCTCAAAATGTCCAGTTGCATTTTCTACAGAAAGAGTGTTCAGATCTGCTCAGTCAAAAGTATGGTTTAACTCTGTTAGCTGCATGCACAGATCAGGAAGAAGTTTCACCGAATGATTCTGTGTAGTTTATATTTGAAGACATTCCTTTTTCCACTATTACCCTCTTAGCGCTCCGAATCTCCACTTGCATTTTCTACAAAAAGAGTGTTTCATAACTGCTCAATCAAAAATATGTTTTATCTCTGTTAACTGAATTTACAGATCAGAAATAAGTTTCACAGAATGCATCTGTGTAGTTTTTATTTGAAGATATTCTTTTTCCCAATGTAGGACTCTTAGCGCTTAGCATGTCCAATTGCAGTTTCTACAGAAAGAGTGTTTCAGAACGGCTCAATCAAAAGTAAGGTTCAACTCTGTTAGTTGAATGCACAGAACAGAAAGATTTTCACAGAGTGCTACTGTGTAGTTTATATTTGAATATATTCCTTTTTCCACTATTACCCTCTTAGCACTCCGAATGTCCACTTGCATTTTCTACAGAAAGAGTGTTCAGAACTGTGCAATCAAAAGTATGGTTTAACACTGTTAGCTTAATGAACATATCAGAAATAAGTTTCACACAATGCTTCTGTGTAGTTTTTATTTGAAGATATTATTTTTCCCAATATAGGCCTCTTAGCGCTCAGAATGTCCAATTGCAGTTTCTACAGAAAGAGTGTTTCAGAAAGGCTCAATCAAAAGTAAGGTTCAACTCTGTTAGTTGAATGCACAGAACAGAAAGAAGTTTCATACAATGCTTCTGTGTAGTTTATATTTGAACATATTCTTTTTTCCACTATTACCCACTTAGCGCTACGAATGTCCAGTTGCATTTTCTACAGACAGAGTGTTTCAAAACTGCTCAATCAAAAGTATGGTTTAAATCTGTTAGCTGAATGCTCATATCAGAAAGAAGTTTCACAGAATGCTTCTGTGTAGTTTATATTTGAATATATTCCTTTTTCCACTACTATGCTCTTAGCGCTCCAAATGTCCAGTTGCATTTTCTACAGAAAGAGTGTTCAGATCTGCTCAATCAAAAGTATGGTTTAACTCTGTTAGCTGCATGCACAGATCAGAAAGAAGTTTCACCGAATGATTCTGTGTAGTTTATATTTGAAGACATTCCTTTTTCCACTATTACCTTCTTAGCGCTCCGAATCTCCACTTGCATTTTCTACAAAAAGAGTGTTTCATAACTGCTCAATCAAAAATATGTTTTATCTCTGTTAACTGAATTTACAGATCAGAAATAAGTTTCACAGAATGCATCTGTGTAGTTTTTATTTGAAGATATTCTTTTTCCCAATGTAGGCCTCTTAGCGCTTAGCATGTCCAATTGCAGTTTCTACAGAAAGAGTGTTTCAGAACGGCTCAATCAAAAGTAAGGTTCAACTCTGTTAGTTGAATGCACAGAACAGAAAGAATTTTCACAGAATGCTACTGTGTAGTTTATATTTGAATATATTCCTTTTTCCACTATTACACTCTTAGCGCTCCGAATGTCCACTTGCATTTTCTACAGAAAGAGTGTTTCAGAACGGCTTAATCAAAAGTAAGATTCAACTCTGTTAGTTGAATGCACAGAACAGAAAGATTTTCACAGAGTGCTACTGTGTAGTTTATATTTGAATATATTCCTTTTTCCACGATTACCCTCTTAGCGCTCCGAATGTCCACTTGCATTTTCTACAGAAAGAGTGTTCAGAACTGCGCAATCAAAAGTATGGTTTAACTCTGTTAGCTTAATGAACATATCAGAAATAAGTTTCACACAATTCTTCTGTGTAGTTTTTATTTTTAGACATTCTTTTTCCCAATATAGGCCTCCTAGCGCTCAGAATGTCCAATTGCAGTTTCTACAGAAAGAGTGTTTCAGAACGGCTCAATCAAAAGTAAGGTTCAACTCTGTTAGTTGAATGCACAGAACAGAAAGAAGTTTCATACAATGCTTCTGTGTAGTTTATATTTGAACATATTCTTTTTTCCACTATTACCCACTTAGCGCTACGAATGTCCAGTTGCATTTTCTACAGACAGAGTGTTTCAAAACTGCTCAATCAAAAGTATGGTTTAAATCTGTTAGCTGAATGCTCAGATCAGAAAGAAGTTTCACAGAATGCTTCTGTGTAGTTTATATTTGAATATATTCCTTTTTCCACTACTACTCTCTTAGTGCTCCAAATGTCCAGTTGCATTTTCTAGAGAAAGAGTGTTCAGATCTGCTCAATCAAAAGTATGGTTGAACTCTGTTAGCTGAATGCACAGATCAGAAAGAAGTTTCACAGAATGATTATGTGTAGTTTATATTTGGAGACATTCCTTTTTCCACTCTTACCCTCTTATCGCTCCGAATCTCCACTTGCATTTTCTACAGAAAGAGTGTTTCAGAACGGCTCAATCAAAACTAAGGTTCAACTCTTTTAGTTGAACAAACAGAACAGAAAGAAGTTTCACACAAGTCTTCTGTGTAGTTTTTATTTGTAGACATTCTTTTTCCCAATATAGGCCTCTTAGCGCTCAGAATGTCCAATTGCAGTTTCTAAAGAAAGAGTGTTTCAGAACGGCTCAATCAAAAGTAAGGTTCAACTCTGTTAGTTGAATGCACAGAACAGAAAGAAGTTTCATACAATGCTTCTGTGTAGTTTATATTTGAACATATTCTTTTTTCCACTGTTACCCACTTAGAGCTACGAATGTCCAGTTGCATTTTCTACAGACAGTGTGTTTCAAAACTGCTCAATTAAAAGTATGGTTTAACTCTGTTAGCTGAATGCTCAGATCAGAAAGAAGTTTCACAGAATGCTTCTGTGTAGTTTATATTTGAATATATTCCTTTTTCCACTACTACGCTCTTAGCGCTCCAAATGTCCAGTTGCATTTTCTACAGAAAGAGTGTTCAGATCTGCTCAATCAAAAGTATGATTTAACTCTGTTAGCTGAATGCACAGATCAGGAAGAAGTTTCACCGAATGATTCTGTGTAGTTTATATTTGGAGACATTCCTTTTTCCACTATTAACCTCTTAGCGCTCCGAATCTCCACTTGCATTTTCTACAGAAAGAGTGTTTCAGAACGGCTCAATCAAAACTAAGGTTCAACTCTTTTAGTTGAACAAACAGAACAGAAAGAAGTTTCTCACAATTCTTCTGTGTAGTTTTTATTTGTAGACATTCTTTTTCCCAATATAGGCCTCTTAGCGCTCAGAATGTCCAATTGCAGTTTCTACTGAAAGAGTGTTTCAGAACGTCTCAATCAAAAGTAAGGTTCAACTCTGTTAGTTGAATGCACAGAACAGAAAGAAGTTTCATACAATGCTTCTGTGTAGTTTATATTTGAACATATTCTTTTTTCCACTATTACCCACTTAGCGCTACGAATGTCCAGTTGCATTTTCTACAGACAGAGTGTTTCAAAACTGCTCAATCAAAAGTATGGTTTAACTCTGTTAGCTGAATGCTCAGATCAGAAAGAAGTTTCACAGAATGCCTCTGTGTAGTTTATATTTGAATATATTCCTTTTTCCACTACTATGCTCTTAGCGCTCCAAATGTCCAGTTGCATTTTCTACAGAAAGAGTGTTCAGATCTGCTCAATCAAAAGTATGGTTTAACTCTGTTAGCTGCATGCACAGATCAGAAAGAAGTTTCACCGAATGATTCTGTGTAGTTTATATTTGAAGACATTCCTTTTTCCACTATTACCCTCTTAGCGCTCCGAATCTCCACTTGCATTTTCTACAAAAAGAGTGTTTCATAACTGCTCAATCAAAAATATGTTTTATCTCTGTTAACTGAATTTACAGATCAGAAATAAGTTTCACAGAATGCATCTGTGTAGTTTTTATTTGAAGATATACTTTTTCCCAATGTAGGCCTCTTAGCACTTAGCATGTCCAATTGCAGTTTCTACAGAAAGAGTGTTTCAGAACGGCTCAATCAAAAGTAAGGTTCAACTCTGTTAGTTGAATGCACAGAACAGAAAGAATTTTCACAGAGTGCTACTGTGTAGTTTATATTTGAATATATTCCTTTTTCCACTATTACCCTCTTAGCGCTCCGAATGTCCACTTGCATTTTCTACAGAAAGAGTGTTCAGAACTGCGCAATCAAAAGTATGGTTTAACTCTGTTAGCTTAATGAACATATCAGAAATAAGTTTCACAAAATGCTTCTGTGTAGTTTTTATTTGAAGATATTATTTTTCCCAATATAGGCCTCTTAGCGCTCAGAATGTCCAATTGCAGTTTCTACAGAAAGAGTGTTTCAGAAAGGCTCAATCAAAAGTAAGGTTCAACTCTGTTAATTGAATGCACAGAACAGAAAGAAGTTTCATACAATGCTTCTGTGTAGTTTATATTTGAACATATTCTTTTTTCCACTATTACCCACTTAGCGCTACGAATGTCCAGTTGCATTTTCTACAGACAGAGTGTTTCAAAACTGCTCAATCAAAAGTATGGTTTAACTCTGTTAGCTGAATGCTCAGTTCAGAAAGAAGTTTCACAGAATGCTTCTGTGTAGTTTATATTTGAATATATTCCTTTTTCCACTACTATGCTCTTAGCGCTCAAAATGTCCAGTTGCATTTTCTACAGAAAGAGTGTTCAGATCTGCTCAGTCAAAAGTATGGTTTAACTCTGTTAGCTGCATGCACAGATCAGGAAGAAGTTTCACCGAATGATTCTGTGTAGTTTATATTTGAAGACATTCCTTTTTCCACTATTACCCTCTTAGCGCTCCGAATCTCCACTTGCATTTTCTACAAAAAGAGTGTTTCATAACTGCTCAATCAAAAATATGTTTTATCTCTGTTAACTGAATTTACAGATCAGAAATAAGTTTCACAGAATGCATCTGTGTAGTTTTTATTTGAAGATATTCTTTTTCCCAATGTAGGACTCTTAGCGCTTAGCATGTCCAATTGCAGTTTCTACAGAAAGAGTGTTTCAGAACGGCTCAATCAAAAGTAAGGTTCAACTCTGTTAGTTGAATGCACAGAACAGAAAGATTTTCACAGAGTGCTACTGTGTAGTTTATATTTGAATATATTCCTTTTTCCACTATTACCCTCTTATCACTCCGAATGTCCATTTGCATTTTCTACAGAAAGAGTGTTCAGAACTGTGCAATCAAAAGTATGGTTTAACACTGTTAGCTTAATGAACATATCAGAAATAAGTTTCACACAATGCTTCTGTGTAGTTTTTATTTGAAGATATTATTTTTCCCAATATAGGCCTCTTAGCGCTCAGAATGTCCAATTGCAGTTTCTACAGAAAGAGTGTTTCAGAAAGGCTCAATCAAAAGTAAGGTTCAACTCTGTTAGTTGAATGCACAGAACAGAAAGAAGTTTCATACAATGCTTCTGTGTAGTTTATATTTGAACATATTCTTTTTTCCACTATTACCCACTTAGCGCTACGAATGTCCAGTTGCATTTTCTACAGACAGAGTGTTTCAAAACTGCTCAATCAAAAGTATGGTTTAAATCTGTTAGCTGAATGCTCATATCAGAAAGAAGTTTCACAGAATGCTTCTGTGTAGTTTATATTTGAATATATTCCTTTTTCCACTACTATGCTCTTAGCGCTCCAAATGTCCAGTTGCATTTTCTACAGAAAGAGTGTTCAGATCTGCTCAATCAAAAGTATGGTTTAACTCTGTTAGCTGCATGCACAGATCAGAAAGAAGTTTCACCGAATGATTCTGTGTAGTTTATATTTGAAGACATTCCTTTTTCCACTATTACCTTCTTAGCGCTCCGAATCTCCACTTGCATTTTCTACAAAAAGAGTGTTTCATAACTGCTCAATCAAAAATATGTTTTATCTCTGTTAACTGAATTTACAGATCAGAAATAAGTTTCACAGAATGCATCTGTGTAGTTTTTATTTGAAGATATTCTTTTTCCCAATGTAGGCCTCTTAGCGCTTAGCATGTCCAATTGCAGTTTCTACAGAAAGAGTGTTTCAGAACGGCTCAATCAAAAGTAAGGTTCAACTCTGTTAGTTGAATGCACAGAACAGAAAGAATTTTCACAGAATGCTACTGTGTAGTTTATATTTGAATATATTCCTTTTTCCACTATTACCCTCTTAGCGCTCCGAATGTCCACTTGCATTTTCTACAGAAAGAGTGTTTCAGAACGGCTTAATCAAAAGTAAGATTCAACTCTGTTAGTTGAATGCACAGAACAGAAAGATTTTCACAGAGTGCTACTGTGTAGTTTATATTTGAATATATTCCTTTTTCCACGATTACCCTCTTAGCGCTCCGAATGTCCACTTGCATTTTCTACAGAAAGAGTGTTCAGAACTGCGCAATCAAAAGTATGGTTTAACTCTGTTAGCTTAATGAACATATCAGAAATAAGTTTCACACAATTCTTCTGTGTAGTTTTTATTTTTAGACATTCTTTTTCCCAATATAGGCCTCCTAGCGCTCAGAATGTCCAATTGCAGTTTCTACAGAAAGAGTGTTTCAGAACGGCTCAATCAAAAGTAAGGTTCAACTCTGTTAGTTGAATGCACAGAACAGAAAGAAGTTTCATACAATGCTTCTGTGTAGTTTATATTTGAACATATTCTTTTTTCCACTATTACCCACTTAGCGCTACGAATGTCCAGTTGCATTTTCTACAGACAGAGTGTTTCAAAACTGCTCAATCAAAAGTATGGTTTAAATCTGTTAGCTGAATGCTCAGATCAGAAAGAAGTTTCACAGAATGCTTCTGTGTAGTTTATATTTGAATATATTCCTTTTTCCACTACTACTCTCTTAGTGCTCCAAATGTCCAGTTGCATTTTCTAGAGAAAGAGTGTTCAGATCTGCTCAATCAAAAGTATGGTTGAACTCTGTTAGCTGAATGCACAGATCAGAAAGAAGTTTCACAGAATGATTATGTGTAGTTTATATTTGGAGACATTCCTTTTTCCACTCTTACCCTCTTATCGCTCCGAATCTCCACTTGCATTTTCTACAGAAAGAGTGTTTCAGAACGGCTCAATCAAAACTAAGGTTCAACTCTTTTAGTTGAACAAACAGAACAGAAAGAAGTTTCACACAAGTCTTCTGTGTAGTTTTTATTTGTAGACATTCTTTTTCCCAATATAGGCCTCTTAGCGCTCAGAATGTCCAATTGCAGTTTCTAAAGAAAGAGTGTTTCAGAACGGCTCAATCAAAAGTAAGGTTCAACTCTGTTAGTTGAATGCACAGAACAGAAAGAAGTTTCATACAATGCTTCTGTGTAGTTTATATTTGAACATATTCTTTTTTCCACTGTTACCCACTTAGAGCTACGAATGTCCAGTTGCATTTTCTACAGACAGTGTGTTTCAAAACTGCTCAATTAAAAGTATGGTTTAACTCTGTTAGCTGAATGCTCAGATCAGAAAGAAGTTTCACAGAATGCTTCTGTGTAGTTTATATTTGAATATATTCCTTTTTCCACTACTACGCTCTTAGCGCTCCAAATGTCCAGTTGCATTTTCTACAGAAAGAGTGTTCAGATCTGCTCAATCAAAAGTATGATTTAACTCTGTTAGCTGAATGCACAGATCAGGAAGAAGTTTCACCGAATGATTCTGTGTAGTTTATATTTGGAGACATTCCTTTTTCCACTATTAACCTCTTAGCGCTCCGAATCTCCACTTGCATTTTCTACAGAAAGAGTGTTTCAGAACGGCTCAATCAAAACTAAGGTTCAACTCTTTTAGTTGAACAAACAGAACAGAAAGAAGTTTCTCACAATTCTTCTGTGTAGTTTTTATTTGTAGACATTCTTTTTCCCAATATAGGCCTCTTAGCGCTCAGAATGTCCAATTGCAGTTTCTACTGAAAGAGTGTTTCAGAACGTCTCAATCAAAAGTAAGGTTCAACTCTGTTAGTTGAATGCACAGAACAGAAAGAAGTTTCATACAATGCTTCTGTGTAGTTTATATTTTAACATATTCTTTTTTCCACTATTACCCACTTAGCGCTACGAATGTCCAGTTGCATTTTCTACAGACAGAGTGTTTCAAAACTGCTCAATCAAAAGTATGGTTTAACTCTGTTAGCTGAATGCTCAGATCAGAAAGAAGTTTCACAGAATGCCTCTGTGTAGTTTATATTTGAATATATTCCTTTTTCCACTACTATGCTCTTAGCGCTCCAAATGTCCAGTTGCATTTTCTACAGAAAGAGTGTTCAGATCTGCTCAATCAAAAGTATGGTTTAACTCTGTTAGCTGCATGCACAGATCAGAAAGAAGTTTCACCGAATGATTCTGTGTAGTTTATATTTGAAGACATTCCTTTTTCCACTATTACCCTCTTAGCGCTCCGAATCTCCACTTGCATTTTCTACAAAAAGAGTGTTTCATAACTGCTCAATCAAAAATATGTTTTATCTCTGTTAACTGAATTTACAGATCAGAAATAAGTTTCACAGAATGCATCTGTGTAGTTTTTATTTGAAGATATACTTTTTCCCAATGTAGGCCTCTTAGCACTTAGCATGTCCAATTGCAGTTTCTACAGAAAGAGTGTTTCAGAACGGCTCAATCAAAAGTAAGGTTCAACTCTGTTAGTTGAATGCACAGAACAGAAAGAATTTTCACAGAGTGCTACTGTGTAGTTTATATTTGAATATATTCCTTTTTCCACTATTACCCTCTTAGCGCTCCGAATGTCCACTTGCATTTTCTACAGAAAGAGTGTTCAGAACTGCGCAATCAAAAGTATGGTTTAACTCTGTTAGCTTAATGAACATATCAGAAATAAGTTTCACAAAATGCTTCTGTGTAGTTTTTATTTGAAGATATTATTTTTCCCAATATAGGCCTCTTAGCGCTCAGAATGTCCAATTGCAGTTTCTACAGAAAGAGTGTTTCAGAAAGGCTCAATCAAAAGTAAGGTTCAACTCTGTTAATTGAATGCACAGAACAGAAAGAAGTTTCATACAATGCTTCTGTGTAGTTTATATTTGAACATATTCTTTTTTCCACTATTACCCACTTAGCGCTACGAATGTCCAGTTGCATTTTCTACAGACAGAGTGTTTCAAAACTGCTCAATCAAAAGTATGGTTTAACTCTGTTAGCTGAATGCTCAGTTCAGAAAGAAGTTTCACAGAATGCTTCTGTGTAGTTTATATTTGAATATATTCCTTTTTCCACTACTACTCTCTTAGCGCTCCAAATGTCCAGTTGCATTTTATACAGAAAGAGTGTTCAGATCTGCTCAATCAAAAGTGTGGTTTAACTCTGTTAGCTGAATGCACAGATCAGAAAGAAGTTTCACAGAATGATTCTGTGTAGTTTATATTTGGAGACATTCCTTTTTCCACTATTACCCTCTTAGCGCTCCGAATCTCCACTTGCATTTTCTACAGAAAGAGTGTTTCAGAACGGCTCAATCAAAACTAAGGTTCAACTCTTTTAGTTGAACAAACAGAACAGAAAGAAGTTTCTCACAATTCTTCTGTGTAGTTTTTATTTGTAGACATTCTTTTTCCCAATATAGGCCTCTTAGCGCTCAGAATGTCCAATTGCAGTTTCTACTGAAAGAGTGTTTCAGAACGTCTCAATCAAAAGTAAGGTTCAACTCTGTTAGTTGAATGCACAGAACAGAAAGAAGTTTCATACAATGCTTCTGTGTAGTTTATATTTGAACATATTCTTTTTTCCACTATTACCCACTTAGCGCTACGAATGTCCAGTTGCATTTTCTACAGACAGAGTGTTTCAAAACTGCTCAATCAAAAGTATGGTTTAACTCTGTTAGCTGAATGCTCAGATCAGAAAGAAGTTTCACAGAATGCCTCTGTGTAGTTTATATTTGAATATATTCCTTTTTCCACTACTATGCTCTTAGCGCTCCAAATGTCCAGTTGCATTTTCTACAGAAAGAGTGTTCAGATCTGCTCAATCAAAAGTATGGTTTAACTCTGTTAGCTGCATGCACAGATCAGAAAGAAGTTTCACCGAATGATTCTGTGTAGTTTATATTTGAAGACATTCCTTTTTCCACTATTACCCTCTTAGCGCTCCGAATCTCCACTTGCATTTTCTACAAAAAGAGTGTTTCATAACTGCTCAATCAAAAATATGTTTTATCTCCGTTAACTGAATTTACAGATCAGAAATAAGTTTCACAGAATGCATCTGTGTAGTTTTTATTTGAAGATATTCTTTTTCCCAATGTAGGCCTCTTAGCACTTAGCATGTCCAATTGCAGTTTCTACAGAAAGAGTGTTTCAGAACGGCTCAATCAAAAGTAAGGTTCAACTCTGTTAGTTGAATGCACAGAACAGAAAGAATTTTCACAGAGTGCTACTGTGTAGTTTATATTTGAATATATTCCTTTTTCCACTATTACCCTCTTAGCGCTCCGAATGTCCACTTGCATTTTCTACAGAAAGAGTGTTCAGAACTGCGCAATCAAAAGTATGGTTTAACTCTGTTAGCTTAATGAACATATCAGAAATAAGTTTCACAAAATGCTTCTGTGTAGTTTTTATTTGAAGATATTATTTTTCCCAATATAGGCCTCTTAGCGCTCAGAATGTCCAATTGCAGTTTCTACAGAAAGAGTGTTTCAGAAAGGCTCAATCAAAAGTAAGGTTCAACTCTGTTAATTGAATGCACAGAACAGAAAGAAGTTTCATACAATGCTTCTGTGTAGTTTATATTTGAACATATTCTTTTTTCCACTATTACCCACTTAGCGCTACGAATGTCCAGTTGCATTTTCTACAGACAGAGTGTTTCAAAACTGCTCAATCAAAAGTATGGTTTAACTCTGTTAGCTGAATGCTCAGTTCAGAAAGAAGTTTCACAGAATGCTTCTGTGTAGTTTATATTTGAATATATTCCTTTTTCCACTACTACTCTCTTAGCGCTCCAAATGTCCAGTTGCATTTTATACAGAAAGAGTGTTCAGATCTGCTCAATCAAAAGTGTGGTTTAACTCTGTTAGCTGAATGCACAGATCAGAAAGAAGTTTCACAGAATGATTCTGTGTAGTTTATATTTGGAGACATTCCTTTTTCCACTATTACCCTCTTAGCGCTCCGAATCTCCACTTGCATTTTCTACAGAAAGAGTGTTTCAGAACGGCTCAATCAAAACTAAGGTTCAACTCTTTTAGTTGAACAAACAGAACAGAAAGAAGTTTCTCACAATTCTTCTGTGTAGTTTTTATTTGTAGACATTCTTTTTCCCAATATAGGCCTCTTAGCGCTCAGAATGTCCAATTGCAGTTTCTACTGAAAGAGTGTTTCAGAACGTCTCAATCAAAAGTAAGGTTCAACTCTGTTAGTTGAATGCACAGAACAGAAAGAAGTTTCATACAATGCTTCTGTGTAGTTTATATTTGAACATATTCTTTTTTCCACTATTACCCACTTAGCGCTACGAATGTCCAGTTGCATTTTCTACAGACAGAGTGTTTCAAAACTGCTCAATCAAAAGTATGGTTTAACTCTGTTAGCTGAATGCTCAGATCAGAAAGAAGTTTCACAGAATGCCTCTGTGTAGTTTATATTTGAATATATTCCTTTTTCCACTACTATGCTCTTAGCGCTCCAAATGTCCAGTTGCATTTTCTACAGAAAGAGTGTTCAGATCTGCTCAATCAAAAGTATGGTTTAACTCTGTTAGCTGCATGCACAGATCAGAAAGAAGTTTCACCGAATGATTCTGTGTAGTTTATATTTGAAGACATTCCTTTTTCCACTATTACCCTCTTAGCGCTCCGAATCTCCACTTGCATTTTCTACAAAAAGAGTGTTTCATAACTGCTCAATCAAAAATATGTTTTATCTCCGTTAACTGAATTTACAGATCAGAAATAAGTTTCACAGAATGCATCTGTGTAGTTTTTATTTGAAGATATTCTTTTTCCCAATGTAGGCCTCTTAGCACTTAGCATGTCCAATTGCAGTTTCTACAGAAAGAGTGTTTCAGAACGGCTCAATCAAAAGTAAGGTTCAACTCTGTTAGTTGAATGCACAGAACAGAAAGAATTTTCACAGAGTGCTACTGTGTAGTTTATATTTGAATATATTCCTTTTTCCACTATTACCCTCTTAGCGCTCCGAATGTCCACTTGCATTTTCTACAGAAAGAGTGTTCAGAACTGCGCAATCAAAAGTATGGTTTAACTCTGTTAGCTTAATGAACATATCAGAAATAAGTTTCACAAAATGCTTCTGTGTAGTTTTTATTTGAAGATATTATTTTTCCCAATATAGGCCTCTTAGCGCTCAGAATGTCCAATTGCAGTTTCTACAGAAAGAGTGTTTCAGAAAGGCTCAATCAAAAGTAAGGTTCAACTCTGTTAATTGAATGCACAGAACAGAAAGAAGTTTCATACAATGCTTCTGTGTAGTTTATATTTGAACATATTCTTTTTTCCACTATTACCCACTTAGCGCTACGAATGTCCAGTTGCATTTTCTACAGACAGAGTGTTTCAAAACTGCTCAATCAAAAGTATGGTTTAACTCTGTTAGCTGAATGCTCAGTTCAGAAAGAAGTTTCACAGAATGCTTCTGTGTAGTTTATATTTGAATATATTCCTTTTTCCACTACTACTCTCTTAGCGCTCCAAATGTCCAGTTGCATTTTATACAGAAAGAGTGTTCAGATCTGCTCAATCAAAAGTGTGGTTTAACTCTGTTAGCTGAATGCACAGATCAGAAAGAAGTTTCACAGAATGATTCTGTGTAGTTTATATTTGGAGACATTCCTTTTTCCACTATTACCCTCTTAGCGCTCCGAATCTCCACTTGCATTTTCTACAGAAAGAGTGTTTCAGAACGGCTCAATCAAAACTAAGGTTCAACTCTTTTAGTTGAACAAACAGAACAGAAAGAAGTTTCTCACAATTCTTCTGTGTAGTTTTTATTTGTAGACATTCTTTTTCCCAATATAGGCCTCTTAGCGCTCAGAATGTCCAATTGCAGTTTCTACTGAAAGAGTGTTTCAGAACGTCTCAATCAAAAGTAAGGTTCAACTCTGTTAGTTGAATGCACAGAACAGAAAGAAGTTTCATACAATGCTTCTGTGTAGTTTATATTTGAACATATTCTTTTTTCCACTATTACCCACTTAGCGCTACGAATGTCCAGTTGCATTTTCTACAGACAGAGTGTTTCAAAACTGCTCAATCAAAAGTATGGTTTAACTCTGTTAGCTGAATGCTCAGATCAGAAAGAAGTTTCACAGAATGCCTCTGTGTAGTTTATATTTGAATATATTCCTTTTTCCACTACTATGCTCTTAGCGCTCCAAATGTCCAGTTGCATTTTCTACAGAAAGAGTGTTCAGATCTGCTCAATCAAAAGTATGGTTTAACTCTGTTAGCTGCATGCACAGATCAGAAAGAAGTTTCACCGAATGATTCTGTGTAGTTTATATTTGAAGACATTCCTTTTTCCACTATTACCCTCTTAGCGCTCCGAATCTCCACTTGCATTTTCTACAAAAAGAGTGTTTCATAACTGCTCAATCAAAAATATGTTTTATCTCCGTTAACTGAATTTACAGATCAGAAATAAGTTTCACAGAATGCATCTGTGTAGTTTTTATTTGAAGATATTCTTTTTCCCAATGTAGGCCTCTTAGCACTTAGCATGTCCAATTGCAGTTTCTACAGAAAGAGTGTTTCAGAACGGCTCAATCAAAAGTAAGGTTCAACTCTGTTAGTTGAATGCACAGAACAGAAAGAATTTTCACAGAGTGCTACTGTGTAGTTTATATTTGAATATATTCCTTTTTCCACTATTACCCTCTTAGCGCTCCGAATGTCCACTTGCATTTTCTACAGAAAGAGTGTTCAGAACTGCGCAATCAAAAGTATGGTTTAACTCTGTTAGCTTAATGAACATATCAGAAATAAGTTTCACAAAATGCTTCTGTGTAGTTTTTATTTGAAGATATTATTTTTCCCAATATAGGCCTCTTAGCGCTCAGAATGTCCAATTGCAGTTTCTACAGAAAGAGTGTTTCAGAAAGGCTCAATCAAAAGTAAGGTTCAACTCTGTTAATTGAATGCACAGAACAGAAAGAAGTTTCATACAATGCTTCTGTGTAGTTTATATTTGAACATATTATTTTTTCCACTATTACCCACTTAGCGCTACGAATGTCCAGTTGCATTTTCTACAGACAGAGTGTTTCAAAACTGCTCATTCAAAAGTATGGTTTAACTCTGTTAGCTGAATGCTCAGATCAGAAAGAAGTTTCACAGAATGCTTCTGTGTAGTTTATATTTGAATATATTCCTTTTTCCACTACTACTCTCTTAGCGCTCCAAATGTCCAGTTGCATTTTCTACAGAAAGAGTGTTCAGATCTGCTCAATCAAAAGTATGGTTTAACTCTGTTAGCTTAATGCACAGACCAGAAAGAAGTTTCACAGAATGATTCTGTGTAGTTTATATTTGGAGACATTCCTTTTTCCACTATTACCCTCTTAGCGCTCCGAATCTCCACTTGCATTTTCTACAGAAAGAGTGTTTCAGAACGGCTCAATCAAAACTAAGGTTCAACTCTTTTAGTTGAACAAACAGAACAGAAGGAAGTTTCACACAATTCTTCTGTGTAGTTTTTATTTGTAGACATTCTTTTTCCCAATATAGGCCTCTTAGCGCTCAGAATGTCCAATTGCAGTTTCTACAGAAAGAGAGTTTCAGAACGGCTCAATCAAAAGTAAGGTTCAACTCTGTTAGTTGAATGCACAGAACAGAAAGAAGTTTCATACAATGCTTCTGTGTAGTTTATATTTGAACATATTCTTTTTTCCACTATTACCCACTTAGCGCTACGAATGTCCAGTTGCATTTTCTACAGACAGAGTGTTTCAAAACTGCTCAGTCAAAAGTATGGTTTAACTCTGTTAGCTGTATGCTCAGATCAGAAAAAATTTCACAGAATGCTTCTGTGTAGTTTATATTTGAATATATTCCTTTTTCCACTACTACGCTCTTAGCGCTCCAAATGTCCAGTTGCATTTTCAACAGAAAGAGTGTTCAGATCTGCTCAATCAAAAGTATGGTTTAACTCTGTTAGCTGAATGCACAGATCAGAAAGAAGTTTCACCGAATGATTCTGTGTAGTTTATATTTGAAGACATTCCTTTTTCCACTATTACCCTCTTAGCGCTCCGAATCTCCACTTGCATTTTCTACAAAAAGTGTGTTTCATAACTGCTCAATCAAAAATATGTTTTATCTCTGTTAACTGAATTTACAGATCAGAAATAAGTTTCACAGAATGCATCTGTGTAGTTTTTATTTGAAGATATTCTTTTTCCCAATGTAGGCCTCTTAGCGCTTAGCATGTCCAATTGCAGTTTCTACAGAAAGAGTGTTTCAGAACGGCTCAATCAAAAGTAAGGTTCAACTCTGTTAGTTGAATGCACAGAACAGAAAGAATTTTCACAGAATGCTACTGTGTAGTTTATATTTGAATATATTCCTTTTTCCACTATTACCCTCTTAGCGCTCCGAAAGTCCACTTGCATTTTCTACAGAAAGAGTGTTCAGAACTGCGCAATCAAAAGTATGGTTTAACTCTGTTAGCTTAATGAACATATCAGAAATAAGTTTCACACAATGCTTCTGTGTAGTTTTTATTTGAAGATATTTTTTTTCCCAATAGAGGCCTCTTAGCGATCAGAATGTCCAATTGCAGTTTCTACAGAAAGAGTGTTTCAGAAAGGCTCAATCAAAATTAAGGTTCAACTCTGTTAGTTGAACGCACAGAACAGAAAGAAGTTTCATACAATGCTTCTGTGTAGTTTATATTTGAACATATTCTTTTTTCCACTATTACCCACTTAGCGCTACGAATGTCCAGTTGCATTTTCTACAGAAAGAGTGTTCAGATCTGCTCAATGAAAAGTATGGTTTAACTCTGTTAGCTGAATGCACAGATCAGAAAGAAGTTTCACAGAATGATTCTGTGTAGTTTATATTTGGAGACATTCCTTTTTCCACTATTACCCTCTTAGCGCTCCGAATCTCCACTTGCATTTTCTACAGAAAGAGTGTTTCAGAACGGCTCAATCAAAACTAAGGTTCAACTCTTTTAGTTGAACAAACGGAACAGAAAGTAGTTTCACACAATTCTTCTGTGTAGTTTTTATTTGTAGACATTCTTTTTCCCAATATAGGCCTCTTAGCGCTCAGAATGTCCAATTGCAATTTCTACAGAAAGAGTGTTTCAGAACGTCTCAATCAAAAGTAAGGTTCAACTCTGTTAGTTGAATGCACAGAACAGAAAGAAGTTTCATACAATGCTTCTGTGTAGTTTATATTTGAACATATTCTTTTTTCCACTATTACCCACTTAGCGCTACGAATGTCCAGTTGCATTTTCTACAGACAGAGTGTTTCAAAACTGCTCAATCAAAAGTATGGTTTAACTCTGTTAGCTGAATGCTCAGATCAGAAAGAAGTTTCACAGAATGCCTCTGTGTAGTTTATATTTGAATATATTCCTTTTTCCACTACTATGCTCTTAGCGCTCCAAATGTCCAGTTGCATTTTCTACAGAAAGAGTGTTCAGATCTGCTCAATCAAAAGTATGGTTTAACTCTGTTAGCTGCATGCACAGATCAGAAAGAAGTTTCACCGAATGATTCTGTGTAGTTTATATTTGAAGACATTCCTTTTTCCACTATTACCCTCTTAGCGCTCCGAATCTCCACTTGCATTTTCTACAAAAAGAGTGTTTCATAACTGCTCAATCAAAAATATGTTTTATCTCTGTTAACTGAATTTACAGATCAGAAATAAGTTTCACAGAATGCATCTGTGTAGTTTTTATTTGAAGATATTCTTTTTCCCAATGTAGGCCTCTTAGCACTTAGCATGTCCAATTGCAGTTTCTACAGAAAGAGTGTTTCAGAACGGCTCAATCAAAAGTAAGGTTCAACTCTGTTAGTTGAATGCACAGAACAGAAAGAATTTTCACAGAGTGCTACTGTGTAGTTTATATTTGAATATATTCCTTTTTCCACTATTACCCTCTTAGCGCTCCGAATGTCCACTTGCATTTTCTACAGAAAGAGTGTTCAGAACTGCGCAATCAAAAGTATGGTTTAACTCTGTTAGCTTAATGAACATATCAGAAATAAGTTTCACAAAATGCTTCTGTGTAGTTTTTATTTGAAGATATTATTTTTCCCAATATAGGCCTCTTAGCGCTCAGAATGTCCAATTGCAGTTTCTACAGATAGAGTGTTTCAGAAAGGCTCAATCAAAAGTAAGGTTCAACTCTGTTAATTGAATGCACAGAACAGAAAGAAGTTTCATACAATGCTTCTGTGTAGTTTATATTTGAACATATTCTTTTTTCCACTATTACCCACTTAGCGCTACGAATGTCCAGTTGCATTTTCTACAGACAGAGTGTTTCAAAACTGCTCAATCAAAAGTATGGTTTAACTCTGTTAGCTGAATGCTCAGATCAGAAAGAAGTTTCACAGAATGCTTCTGTGTAGTTTATATTTGAATATATTCCTTTTTCCACTACTACTCTCTTAGCGCTCCAAATGTCCAGTTGCATTTTATACAGAAAGAGTGTTCAGATCTGCTCAATCAAAAGTGTGGTTTAACTCTGTTAGCTGAATGCACAGATCAGAAAGAAGTTTCACAGAATGATTCTGTGTAGTTTATATTTGGAGACATTCCTTTTTCCACTATTACCCTCTTAGCGCTCCGAATCTCCACTTGCATTTTCTACAGAAAGAGTGTTTCAGAACGGCTCAATCAAAACTAAGGTTCAACTCTTTTAGTTGAACAAACAGAACAGAAAGAAGTTTCTCACAATTCTTCTGTGTAGTTTTTATTTGTAGACATTCTTTTTCCCAATATAGGCCTCTTAGCGCTCAGAATGTCCAATTGCAGTTTCTACTGAAAGAGTGTTTCAGAACGTCTCAATCAAAAGTAAGGTTCAACTCTGTTAGTTGAATGCACAGAACAGAAAGAAGTTTCATACAATGCTTCTGTGTAGTTTATATTTGAACATATTCTTTTTTCCACTATTACCCACTTAGCGCTACGAATGTCCAGTTGCATTTTCTACAGACAGAGTGTTTCAAAACTGCTCAATCAAAAGTATGGTTTAACTCTGTTAGCTGAATGCTCAGATCAGAAAGAAGTTTCACAGAATGCCTCTGTGTAGTTTATATTTGAATATATTCCTTTTTCCACTACTATGCTCTTAGCGCTCCAAATGTCCAGTTGCATTTTCTACAGAAAGAGTGTTCAGATCTGCTCAATCAAAAGTATGGTTTAACTCTGTTAGCTGCATGCACAGATCAGAAAGAAGTTTCACCGAATGATTCTGTGTAGTTTATATTTGAAGACATTCCTTTTTCCACTATTACCCTCTTAGCGCTCCGAATCTCCACTTGCATTTTCTACAAAAAGAGTGTTTCATAACTGCTCAATCAAAAATATGTTTTATCTCTGTTAACTGAATTTACAGATCAGAAATAAGTTTCACAGAATGCATCTGTGTAGTTTTTATTTGAAGATATTCTTTTTCCCAATGTAGGCCTCTTAGCACTTAGCATGTCCAATTGCAGTTTCTACAGAAAGAGTGTTTCAGAACGGCTCAATCAAAAGTAAGGTTCAACTCTGTTAGTTGAATGCACAGAACAGAAAGAATTTTCACAGAGTGCTACTGTGTAGTTTATATTTGAATATATTCCTTTTTCCACTATTACCCTCTTAGCGCTCCGAATGTCCACTTGCATTTTCTACAGAAAGAGTGTTCAGAACTGCGCAATCAAAAGTATGGTTTAACTCTGTTAGCTTAATGAACATATCAGAAATAAGTTTCACAAAATGCTTCTGTGTAGTTTTTATTTGAAGATATTATTTTTCCCAATATAGGCCTCTTAGCGCTCAGAATGTCCAATTGCAGTTTCTACAGAAAGAGTGTTTCAGAAAGGCTCAATCAAAAGTAAGGTTCAACTCTGTTAATTGAATGCACAGAACAGAAAGAAGTTTCATACAATGCTTCTGTGTAGTTTATATTTGAACATATTCTTTTTTCCACTATTACCCACTTAGCGCTACGAATGTCCAGTTGCATTTTCTACAGACAGAGTGTTTCAAAACTGCTCAATCAAAAGTATGGTTTAACTCTGTTAGCTGAATGCTCAGTTCAGAAAGAAGTTTCACAGAATGCTTCTGTGTAGTTTATATTTGAATATATTCCTTTTTCCACTACTACTCTCTTAGCGCTCCAAATGTCCAGTTGCATTTTATACAGAAAGAGTGTTCAGATCTGCTCAATCAAAAGTGTGGTTTAACTCTGTTAGCTGAATGCACAGATCAGAAAGAAGTTTCACAGAATGATTCTGTGTAGTTTATATTTGGAGACATTCCTTTTTCCACTATTACCCTCTTAGCGCTCCGAATCTCCACTTGCATTTTCTACAGAAAGAGTGTTTCAGAACGGCTCAATCAAAACTAAGGTTCAACTCTTTTAGTTGAACAAACAGAACAGAAAGAAGTTTCTCACAATTCTTCTGTGTAGTTTTTATTTGTAGACATTCTTTTTCCCAATATAGGCCTCTTAGCGCTCAGAATGTCCAATTGCAGTTTCTACTGAAAGAGTGTTTCAGAACGTCTCAATCAAAAGTAAGGTTCAACTCTGTTAGTTGAATGCACAGAACAGAAAGAAGTTACATACAATGCTTCTGTGTAGTTTATATTTGAACATATTCTTTTTTCCACTATTACCCACTTAGCGCTACGAATGTCCAGTTGCATTTTCTACAGACAGAGTGTTTCAAAACTGCTCAATCAAAAGTATGGTTTAACTCTGTTAGCTGAATGCTCAGATCAGAAAGAAGTTTCACAGAATGCCTCTGTGTAGTTTATATTTGAATATATTCCTTTTTCCACTACTATGCTCTTAGCGCTCCAAATGTCCAGTTGCATTTTCTACAGAAAGAGTGTTCAGATCTGCTCAATCAAAAGTATGGTTTAACTCTGTTAGCTGCATGCACAGATCAGAAAGAAGTTTCACCGAATGATTCTGTGTAGTTTATATTTGAAGACATTCCTTTTTCCACTATTACCCTCTTAGCGCTCCGAATCTCCACTTGCATTTTCTACAAAAAGAGTGTTTCATAACTGCTCAATCAAAAATATGTTTTATCTCTGTTACCTGAATTTACAGATCAGAAATAAGTTTCACAGAATGCATCTGTGTAGTTTTTATTTGAAGATATTCTTTTTCCCAATGTAGGCCTCTTAGCACTTAGCATGTCCAATTGCAGTTTCTACAGAAAGAGTGTTTCAGAACGGCTCAATCAAAAGTAAGGTTCAACTCTGTTAGTTGAATGCACAGAACAGAAAGAATTTTCACAGAGTGCTACTGTGTAGTTTATATTTGAATATATTCCTTTTTCCACTATTACCCTCTTAGCGCTCCGAATGTCCACTTGCATTTTCTACAGAAAGAGTGTTCAGAACTGCGCAATCAAAAGTATGGTTTAACTCTGTTAGCTTAATGAACATATCAGAAATAAGTTTCACAAAATGCTTCTGTGTAGTTTTTATTTGAAGATATTATTTTTCCCAATATAGGCCTCTTAGCGCTCAGAATGTCCAATTGCAGTTTCTACAGAAAGAGTGTTTCAGAAAGGCTCAATCAAAAGTAAGGTTCAACTCTGTTAATTGAATGCACAGAACAGAAAGAAGTTTCATACAATGCTTCTGTGTAGTTTATATTTGAACATATTCTTTTTTCCACTATTACCCACTTAGCGCTACGAATGTCCAGTTGCATTTTCTACAGACAGAGTGTTTCAAAACTGCTCATTCAAAAGTATGGTTTAACTCTGTTAGCTGAATGCTCAGATCAGAAAGAAGTTTCACAGAATGCTTCTGTGTAGTTTATATTTGAATATATTCCTTTTTCCACTACTACTCTCTTAGCGCTCCAAATGTCCAGTTGCATTTTCTACAGAAAGAGTGTTCAGATCTGCTCAATCAAAAGTATGGTTTAACTCTGTTAGCTGAATGCACAGACCAGAAAGAAGTTTCACAGAATGATTCTGTGTAGTTTATATTTGGAGACATTCCTTTTTCCACTATTACCCTCTTAGCGCTCCGAATCTCCACTTGCATTTTCTACAGAAAGAGTGTTTCAGAACGGCTCAATCAAAACTAAGGTTCAACTCTTTTAGTTGAACAAACAGAACAGAAGGAAGTTTCACACAATTCTTCTGTGTAGTTTTTATTTGTAGACATTCTTTTTCCCAATATAGGCCTCTTAGCGCTCAGAATGTCCAATTGCAGTTTCTACAGAAAGAGAGTTTCAGAACGGCTCAATCAAAAGTAAGGTTCAACTCTGTTAGTTGAATGCACAGAACAGAAAGAAGTTTCATACAATGCTTCTGTGTAGTTTATATTTGAACATATTCTTTTTTCCACTATTACCCACTTAGCGCTACGAATGTCCAGTTGCATTTTCTACAGACAGAGTGTTTCAAAACTGCTCAGTCAAAAGTATGGTTTAACTCTGTTAGCTGTATGCTCAGATCAGAAAAAAGTTTCACAGAATGCTTCTGTGTAGTTTATATTTGAATATATTCCTTTTTCCACTACTACGCTCTTAGCGCTCCAAATGTCCAGTTGCATTTTCAACAGAAAGAGTGTTCAGATCTGCTCAATCAAAAGTATGGTTTAACTCTGTTAGCTGAATGCACAGATCAGAAAGAAGTTTCACCGAATGATTCTGTGTAGTTTATATTTGAAGACATTCCTTTTTCCACTATTACCCTCTTAGCGCTCCGAATCTCCACTTGCATTTTCTACAAAAAGGGTGTTTCATAACTGCTCAATCAAAAATATGTTTTATCTCTGTTAACTGAATTTACAGATCAGAAATAAGTTTCACAGAATGCATCTGTGTAGTTTTTATTTGAAGATATTCTTTTTCCCAATGTAGGCCTCTTAGCGCTTAGCATGTCCAATTGCAGTTTCTACAGAAAGAGTGTTTCAGAACGGCTCAATCAAAAGTAAGGTTCAACTCTGTTAGTTGAATGCACAGAACAGAAAGAATTTTCACAGAATGCTACTGTGTAGTTTATATTTGAATATATTCCTTTTTCCACTATTACCCTCTTAGCGCTCCGAAAGTCCACTTGCATTTTCTACAGAAAGAGTGTTCAGAACTGCGCAATCAAAAGTATGGTTTAACTCTGTTAGCTTAATGAACATATCAGAAATAAGTTTCACACAATGCTTCTGTGTAGTTTTTATTTGAAGATTTTTTTTTCCCAATAGAGGCCTCTTAGCGATCAGAATGTCCAATTGCAGTTTCTACAGAAAGAGTGTTTCAGAAAGGCTCAATCAAAATTAAGGTTCAACTCTGTTAGTTGAACGCACAGAATAGAAAGAAGTTTCATACAATGCTTCTGTGTAGTTTATATTTGAACATATTCTTTTTTCCACTGTTACCCACTTAGCGCTACGAATGTCCAGTTGCATTTTCTACAGAAAGAGTGTTCAGATCTGCTCAATGAAAAGTATGGTTTAACTCTGTTAGCTGAATGCACAGATCAGAAAGAAGTTTCACAGAATGATTCTGTGTAGTTTATATTTGGAGACATTCCTTTTTCCACTATTACCCTCTTAGCGCTCCGAATCTCCACTTGCATTTTCTACAGAAAGAGTGTTTCAGAACGGCTCAATCAAAACTAAGGTTCAACTCTTTTAGTTGAACAAACGGAACAGAAAGTAGTTTCACACAATTCTTCTGTGTAGTTTTTATTTGTAGACATTCTTTTTCCCAATATAGGCCTCTTAGCGCTCAGAATGTCCAATTGCAATTTCTACAGAAAGAGTGTTTCAGAACGGCTCAATCAAAAGTAAGGTTCAACTCTGTTAGTTGAATGCACAGAACAGAAAGGAGTTTTATACAATGCTTCTGTGTAGTTTGTATTTGAACATATTCGTTTTTCCACTATTACCCACTTAGCGCTACGAATGTCCAGTTGCATTTTCTACAGACAGAGTGTTTCAAAACTGCTCAATCAAAAGTATGGTTTAACTCTGTTAGCTGAATGCTCAGATCAGAAAGAAGTTTCACAGAATGCTTCTGTGTAGTTTATATTTGAATATATTCCTTTTTCCACTACTACGCTCTTAGCGCTCCAAATGTCCAGTTGCATTTTCTACAGAAAGAGTGTTCAGATCTGCTCAATCAAAAGTATGGTTTAACTCTGTTAGCTGAATGAACAGATCAGAAAGAAGTTTCACAGAATGATTCTGTGTAGTTTATATTTGGAGACATTCCTTTTTCCACTATTACCCTCTTAGCGCTCCGAATCTCCACTTGCATTTTCTGCATAAAGAGTGTTTCAGAACGGCTCAATCAAAACTAAGGTTCAACTCTTTTCGTTGAACAAACAGAACAGAAAGAAGTTTCACACAATTCTTCTGTGTAGTTTTTATTTGTAGACATTCTTTTTCCCAATATAGGCCTCTTAGCGCTCAGAATGTCCGATTGCAGTTTCTACAGAAAGTGTGTTTCAGAACGGCTCAATCAAAAGTAAGGTTCAACTCTGTTAATTGAATGCACAGAACAGAAAGAAGTTTCATACAATGCTTCTGTGTAGTTTATATTTCAACATATTCTTTTTTCCACTATTACCCACTTAGCGCTACGAATGTCCAGTTGCATATTCTACAGACAGAGTGTTTCAAAACTGCTCAATCAAAAGTATGGTTTAACTCTGTTAGCTGAATGCTCAGATCAGAAAGAAGTTTCACAGAATGCTTCTGTGTAGTTTATATCTGAATATATTCCTTTTTCCACTACTACGCTCTGAGCGCTCCAAATGTCCAGTTGCATTTTCTACAGAAAGAGTGTTCAGATCTGCTCAATCAAAAGTATGGTTTAACTCTGTTAGCTGAAAGCACAGATCAGAAAGAAGTTTCACCGAATGATTCTGTGTAGTTTATATTTGAAGACATTCCTTTTTCCACTATTACCCTCTTAGCGCTCCGAATCTCCACTTGCATTTTCTACAAAAAGAGTGTTTTATAACTGCTCAATCAAAAATATGTTTTATCTCTGTTAACTGAATTTACAGATCAGAAATAAGTTTCACAGAATGCATCTGTGTAGTTTTTATTTGAAGATATTCTTTTTCCCAATGTAGGCCTCTTAGCGCTTAGCATGTCCAATTGCAGTTTCTACAGAAAGAGTGTTTCAGAACGGCTCAATCAAAAGTAAGGTTCAACTCTGTTAGTTGAATGCACAGAACAGAAAGATTTTCACAGAGTGCTACTGTGTAGTTTATATTTGAATATATTCCTTTTTCCACTATTACCCTCTTAGCGCTCCGATTGTCCACTTGCATTTTCTACAGAAAGAGTGTTCAGAACTGCGCAATCAAATGTATGGTTTAACTCTGTTAGCTGAATGAACATATCAGAAATAAGTTTCACACAATGCTTCTGTGTAGTTTTTATTTGAAGATATTATTTTTCCCAATATAGGCCTCTTAGCGCTCAGAATGTCCAATTGCAGTTTCTACAGAAAGAGTGTTTCAGAAAGGCTCAATCAAAAGTAAGGTTCAACTCTGTTAGTTGAATGCACAGAACAGAAAGAAGTTTCATACAATGCTTCTGTGTAGTTTATATTTGAACATATTCTTTTTTCCACTATTACCCACTTAGCGCTACGAATGTCCAGTTGCATTTTCTACACACAGAGTGTTTCAAAACTGCTCAATCAAAAGTATGGTTTAAATCTGTTAGCTGAATGCTCAGATCAGAAAGAAGTTTCACAGAATGCTTCTGTGTAGTTTATATTTGAATATATTCCTTTTTTTACTACTAATCTCTTAGCGCTCCAAATGTCCAGTTGCATTTTCTACAGAAAGAGTGTTCAGATCTGCTCAATCAAAAGTATGGTTTAACTCTGTTAGCTGAATGCACAGATCAGAAAGAAGTTTCACAGAATGATTCTGTGTAGTTTATATTTGGAGACATTCCTTTTTCCACTCTTACCCTCTTATCGCTCCGAATCTCCACTTGCATTTTCTACAGAAAGAGTGTTTCAGAACGGCTCAATCAAAACTAAGGTTCAACTCTTTTAGTTGAACAAACAGAACAGAAAGATGTTTCACACAATTCTTCTGTGTAGTTTTTATTTGTAGACATTCTTTTTCCCAATATAGGCCTCTTAGCGCTCAGAATGTCCAATTGCAGTTTCTACAGAAAGAGTGTTTCAGAACGGCTCAATCAAAAGTAAGGTTCAACTCTGTTAGTTGAATGCACAGAACAGAAAGAAGTTTCATACAATGCTTCTGTGTAGTTTATATTTGAACATATTCTTTTTTCCACTGTTACCCACTTAGAGCTACGAATGTCCAGTTGCATTTTCTACAGACAGAGTGTTTCAAAACTGCTCAATCAAAAGTATGGTTTAACTCTGTTAGCTGAATGCTCAGATCAGAAAGAAGTTTCACAGAATGCTTCTGTGTAGTTTATAGTTGAATATATTCCTTTTTCCACTACTACGCTCTTAACGCTCCAAATGTCCAGTTGCATTTTCTACAGAAAGAGTGTTCAGATCTGCTCAATCAAAATTATGATTTAACTCTGTTAGCTGAATGCACAGATCAGGAAGAAGTTTCACCGAATGATTCTGTGTAGTTTATATTTGGAGACATTCCTTTTTCCACTATTACCCTCTTAGCGCTCCGAATCTCCACTTGCATTTTCTACAGAAAGAGTGTTTCAGAACGGCTCAATCAAAACTAAGGTTCAACTCTTTTAGTTGAACAAACAGAACAGAAAGAAGTTTCTCACAATTCTTCTGTGTAGTTTTTATTTGTAGACATTCTTTTTCCCAATATAGGCCTCTTAGCGCTCACAATGTCTAATTGCAGTTTCTACAGAAAGAGTGTTTCAGAAAGGCTCAATCAAAAGTAAGGTTCAACTCTGTTATTTGAATGCACAGAACAGAAAGAAGTTTCATACAATGCTTCTGTGTAGTTTATATTTGAACATTTTCTATTTTCCACTATTACCCACTTAGCGCTACGAATGTCCAGTTGCATTTTCTACAGACAGAGTGTTTCAAAACTGCTCAATCAAAAGTATGGTTTAACTCTGTTAGCTGAATGCTCAGATCAGAAAGAAGTTTCACAGAATGCTTCTGTGTAGTTTATATTTGAATATATTCCTTTTTCCACTACTATGCTCTTAGCGCTCAAAATGTCCAGTTGCATTTTCTACAGAAAGAGTGTTCAGATCTGCTCAGTCAAAAGTATGGTTTAACTCTGTTAGCTGCATGCACAGATCAGGAAGAAGTTTCACCGAATGATTCTGTGTAGTTTATATTTGAAGACATTCCTTTTTCCACTATTACCCTCTTAGCGCTCCGAATCTCCACTTGCATTTTCTACAAAAAGAGTGTTTCATAACTGCTCAATCAAAAATATGTTTTATCTCTGTTAACTGAATTTACAGATCAGAAATAAGTTTCACAGAATGCATCTGTGTAGTTTTTATTTGAAGATATTCTTTTTCCCAATGTAGGACTCTTAGCGCTTAGCATGTCCAATTGCAGTTTCTACAGAAAGAGTGTTTCAGAACGGCTCAATCAAAAGTAAGGTTCAACTCTGTTAGTTGAATGCACAGAACAGAAAGAATTTTCACAGAATGCTACTGTGTAGTTTATATTTGAATATATTCCTTTTTCCACTATTACCCTCTTAGCGCTCCGAATGTCCACTTGCATTTTCTACAGAAAGAGTGTTTCAGAACGGCTTAATCAAAAGTAAGATTCAACTCTGTTAGTTGAATGCACAGAACAGAAAGATTTTCACAGAGTGCTACTGTGTAGTTTATATTTGAATATATTCCTTTTTCCACGATTACCCTCTTAGCGCTCCGAATGTCCACTTGCATTTTCTACAGAAAGAGTGTTCAGAACTGCGCAATCAAAAGTATGGTTTAACTCTGTTAGCTTAATGAACATATCAGAAATAAGTTTCACACAATTCTTCTGTGTAGTTTTTATTTTTAGACATTCTTTTTCCCAATATAGGCCTCCTAGCGCTCAGAATGTCCAATTGCAGTTTCTACAGAAAGAGTGTTTCAGAACGGCTCAATCAAAAGTAAGGTTCAACTCTGTTAGTTGAATGCACAGAACAGAAAGAAGTTTCATACAATGCTTCTGTGTAGTTTATATTTGAACATATTCTTTTTTCCACTATTACCCACTTAGCGCTACGAATGTCCAGTTGCATTTTCTACAGACAGAGTGTTTCAAAACTGCTCAATCAAAAGTATGGTTTAAATCTGTTAGCTGAATGCTCAGATCAGAAAGAAGTTTCACAGAATGCTTCTGTGTAGTTTATATTTGAATATATTCCTTTTTCCACTACTACTCTCTTAGTGCTCCAAATGTCCAGTTGCATTTTCTAGAGAAAGAGTGTTCAGATCTGCTCAATCAAAAGTATGGTTGAACTCTGTTAGCTGAATGCACAGATCAGAAAGAAGTTTCACAGAATGATTATGTGTAGTTTATATTTGGAGACATTCCTTTTTCCACTCTTACCCTCTTATCGCTCCGAATCTCCACTTGCATTTTCTACAGAAAGAGTGTTTCAGAACGGCTCAATCAAAACTAAGGTTCAACTCTTTTAGTTGAACAAACAGAACAGAAAGAAGTTTCACACAAGTCTTCTGTGTAGTTTTTATTTGTAGACATTCTTTTTCCCAATATAGGCCTCTTAGCGCTCAGAATGTCCAATTGCAGTTTCTACAGAAAGAGTGTTTCAGAACGGCTCAATCAAAAGTAAGGTTCAACTCTGTTAGTTGAATGCACAGAACAGAAAGAAGTTTCATACAATGCTTCTGTGTAGTTTATATTTGAACATATTCTTTTTTCCACTGTTACCCACTTAGAGCTACGAATGTCCAGTTGCATTTTCTACAGACAGTGTGTTTCAAAACTGCTCAATTAAAAGTATGGTTTAACTCTGTTAGCTGAATGCTCAGATCAGAAAGAAGTTTCACAGAATGCTTCTGTGTAGTTTATATTTGAATATATTCCTTTTTCCACTACTACGCTCTTAGCGCTCCAAATGTCCAGTTGCATTTTCTACAGAAAGAGTGTTCAGATCTGCTCAATCAAAAGTATGATTTAACTCTGTTAGCTGAATGCAAAGATCAGGAAGAAGTTTCACCGAATGATTCTGTGTAGTTTATATTTGGAGACATTCCTTTTTCCACTATTAACCTCTTAGCGCTCCGAATCTCCACTTGCATTTTCTACAGAAAGAGTGTTTCAGAACGGCTCAATCAAAACTAAGGTTCAACTCTTTTAGTTGAACAAACAGAACAGAAAGAAGTTTCTCACAATTCTTCTGTGTAGTTTTTATTTGTAGACATTCTTTTTCCCAATATAGGCCTCTTAGCGCTCAGAATGTCCAATTGCAGTTTCTACTGAAAGAGTGTTTCAGAACGTCTCAATCAAAAGTAAGGTTCAACTCTGTTAGTTGAATGCACAGAACAGAAAGAAGTTTCATACAATGCTTCTGTGTAGTTTATATTTGAACATATTCTTTTTTCCACTATTACCCACTTAGCGCTACGAATGTCCAGTTGCATTTTCTACAGACAGAGTGTTTCAAAACTGCTCAATCAAAAGTATGGTTTAACTCTGTTAGCTGAATGCTCAGATCAGAAAGAAGTTTCACAGAATGCCTCTGTGTAGTTTATATTTGAATATATTCCTTTTTCCACTACTATGCTCTTAGCGCTCCAAATGTCCAGTTGCATTTTCTACAGAAAGAGTGTTCAGATCTGCTCAATCAAAAGTATGGTTTAACTCTGTTAGCTGCATGCACAGATCAGAAAGAAGTTTCACCGAATGATTCTGTGTAGTTTATATTTGAAGACATTCCTTTTTCCACTATTACCCTCTTAGCGCTCCGAATCTCCACTTGCATTTTCTACAAAAAGAGTGTTTCATAACTGCTCAATCAAAAATATGTTTTATCTCTGTTAACTGAATTTACAGATCAGAAATAAGTTTCACAGAATGCATCTGTGTAGTTTTTATTTGAAGATATTCTTTTTCCCAATGTAGGCCTCTTAGCACTTAGCATGTCCAATTGCAGTTTCTACAGAAAGAGTGTTTCAGAACGGCTCAATCAAAAGTAAGGTTCAACTCTGTTAGTTGAATGCACAGAACAGAAAGAATTTTCACAGAGTGCTACTGTGTAGTTTATATTTGAATATATTCCTTTTTCCACTATTACCCTCTTAGCGCTCCGAATGTCCACTTGCATTTTCTACAGAAAGAGTGTTCAGAACTGCGCAATCAAAAGTATGGTTTAACTCTGTTAGCTTAATGAACATATCAGAAATAAGTTTCACAAAATGCTTCTGTGTAGTTTTTATTTGAAGATATTATTTTTCCCAATATAGGCCTCTTAGCGCTCAGAATGTCCAATTGCAGTTTCTTCAGAAAGAGTGTTTCAGAAAGGCTCAATCAAAAGTAAGGTTCAACTCTGTTAATTGAATGCACAGAACAGAAAGAAGTTTCATACAATGCTTCTGTGTAGTTTATATTTGAACATATTCTTTTTTCCACTATTACCCACTTAGCGCTACGAATGTCCAGTTGCATTTTCTACAGACAGAGTGTTTCAAAACTGCTCAATCAAAAGTATGGTTTAACTCTGTTAGCTGAATGCTCAGTTCAGAAAGAAGTTTCACAGAATGCTTCTGTGTAGTTTATATTTGAATATATTCCTTTTTCCACTACTACTCTCTTAGCGCTCCAAATGTCCAGTTGCATTTTATACAGAAAGAGTGTTCAGATCTGCTCAATCAAAAGTATGGTTTAACTCTGTTAGCTGAATGCACAGATCAGAAAGAAGTTTCACAGAATGATTCTGTGTAGTTTATATTTGGAGACATTCCTTTTTCCACTATTACCCTCTTAGCGCTCCGAATCTCCACTTGCATTTTCTACAGAAAGAGTGTTTCAGAACGGCTCAATCAAAACTAAGGTTCAACTCTTTTAGTTGAACAAACAGAACAGAAAGAAGTTTCTCACAATTCTTCTGTGTAGTTTTTATTTGTAGACATTCTTTTTCCCAATATAGGCCTCTTAGCGCTCAGAATGTCCAATTGCAGTTTCTACTGAAAGAGTGTTTCAGAACGTCTCAATCAAAAGTAAGGTTCAACTCTGTTAGTTGAATGCACAGAACAGAAAGAAGTTTCATACAATGCTTCTGTGTAGTTTATATTTGAACATATTCTTTTTTCCACTATTACCCACTTAGCGCTACGAATGTCCAGTTGCATTTTCTACAGACAGAGTGTTTCAAAACTGCTCAATCAAAAGTATGGTTTAACTCTGTTAGCTGAATGCTCAGATCAGAAAGAAGTTTCACAGAATGCCTCTGTGTAGTTTATATTTGAATATATTCCTTTTTCCACTACTATGCTCTTAGCGCTCCAAATGTCCAGTTCCATTTTCTACAGAAAGAGTGTTCAGATCTGCTCAATCAAAAGTATGGTTTAACTCTGTTAGCTGCATGCACAGATCAGAAAGAAGTTTCACCGAATGATTCTGTGTAGTTTATATTTGAAGACATTCCTTTTTCCACTATTACCCTCTTAGCGCTCCGAATCTCCACTTGCATTTTCTACAAAAAGAGTGTTTCATAACTGCTCAATCAAAAATATGTTTTATCTCTGTTAACTGAATTTACAGATCAGAAATAAGTTTCACAGAATGCATCTGTGTAGTTTTTATTTGAAGATATTCTTTTTCCCAATGTAGGCCTCTTAGCACTTAGCATGTCCAATTGCAGTTTCTACAGAAAGAGTGTTTCAGAACGGCTCAATCAAAAGTAAGGTTCAACTCTGTTAGTTGAATGCACAGAACAGAAAGAATTTTCACAGAGTGCTACTGTGTAGTTTATATTTGAATATATTCCTTTTTCCACTATTACCCTCTTAGCGCTCCGAATGTCCACTTGCATTTTCTACAGAAAGAGTGTTCAGAACTGCGCAATCAAAAGTATGGTTTAACTCTGTTAGCTTAATGAACATATCAGAAATAAGTTTCACAAAATGCTTCTGTGTAGTTTTTATTTGAAGATATTATTTTTCCCAATATAGGCCTCTTAGCGCTCAGAATGTCCAATTGCAGTTTCTACAGAAAGAGTGTTTCAGAAAGGCTCAATCAAAAGTAAGGTTCAACTCTGTTAATTGAATGCACAGAACAGAAAGAAGTTTCATACAATGCTTCTGTGTAGTTTATATTTGAACATATTATTTTTTCCACTATTACCCACTTAGCGCTACGAATGTCCAGTTGCATTTTCTACAGACAGAGTGTTTCAAAACTGCTCAATCAAAAGTATGGTTTAACTCTGTTAGCTGAATGCTCAGTTCAGAAAGAAGTTTCACAGAATGCTTCTGTGTAGTTTATATTTGAATATATTCCTTTTTCCACTACTACTCTCTTAGCGCTCCAAATGTCCAGTTGCATTTTATACAGAAAGAGTGTTCAGATCTGCTCAATCAAAAGTATGGTTTAACTCTGTTAGCTGAATGCACAGATCAGAAAGAAGTTTCACAGAATGATTCTGTGTAGTTTATATTTGGAGACATTCCTTTTTCCACTATTACCCTCTTAGCGCTCCGAATCTCCACTTGCATTTTCTACAGAAAGAGTGTTTCAGAACGGCTCAATCAAAACTAAGTTTCAACTCTTTTAGTTGAACAAACAGAACAGAAAGAAGTTTCACACAATTCTTCTGTGTAGTTTTTATTTGTAGACATTCTTTTTCCCAATATAGGCCTCTTAGCGCTCAGAATGTCCAATTGCAGTTTCTACACAAAGAGTGTTTCAGAACGGCTCAATCAAAAGTAAGGTTCAACTCTGTTAGTTGAATGCACAGAACAGAAAGAAGTTTCATACAATGCTTCTGTGTAGTTTATATTTGAACATATACTTTTTTAGACTATTACCCACTTAGCGCTACGAATGTCAAGTTGCATTTTCTACAGACAGAGTGTTTCAAAACTGCTCAATCAAAAGTATGGTTTAACTCTGTTAGCTGAATGCTCAGATCAGAAAGAAGTTTCACAGAATGCTTCTGTGTAGTTTATATTTGAATATATTCCTTTTTCCACTACTACGCTCTTAGCGCTCCAAATGTCCAGTTGCATTTTCTACAGAAAGAGTGTTCAGATCTGCTCAATCAAAAGTATGGTTTAACTCTGTTAGCTGAATGCACAGATCAGAAAGAACTTTCACCGAATGATTCTGTGTAGTTTATATTTGAAGACATTCCTTTTTCCACTATTACCCTCTTAGCGCTCCGAATCTCCACTTGCATTTTCTACAAAAAGAGTGTTTCATAACTGCTCAATCAAAAATATGTTTTATCTCTGCTAACTGAATTTACAGATCAGAAATAAGTTTCACAGAATGCATCTGTGTAGTTTTTATTTGAAGATATTCTTTTTCCCAATATAGGCCTCTTAGCGCTTAGCATGTCCAATTGCAGTTTCTACAGAAAGAGTGTTTCAGAAAGGCTCAATCAAAAGTAAGGTTCAACTCTGTTAGTTGAATGCACAGAACAGAAAGAATTTTCACAGAATGCTACTGTGTAGTTTATATTTGAATATATTCCCTTTTCCACTATTACTCTCTTAGCGCTCCGAATGTCCACTTGCATTTTCTACAGAAAGAGTGTGCAGAACTGCGCAATCAAAAGTATGGTTTAACTCTGTTAGCTTAATGAACATATCAGAAATAAGTTTCACACAATGGTTCTGTGTAGTTTTTATTTGAAGATATTATATTTCCCAATAGAGGCCTCTTAGTGCTCAGAATGTCCAATTGCAGTTTCTACAGAAAGAGTGTTTCAGAACGGCTCAATCAAAAGTAAGGTTCAACTCTGTTAGTTGAATGCACAGAACAGAAAGAAGTTTCATACAATGCTTCTGTGTAGTTTATATTTGAACATATTCTTTTTTCCACTATTACCCACTTAGCGCTACGAATGTCCAGTTGCATTTTCTACAGACAGAGTGTTTCAAAACTGCTCAATCAAAAGTATGGTTTAACTCTGTTAGCTGAATGCTCAGATCAGAAAGAAGTTTCACAGAATGCTTCTGTGTAGTTTATATTTGAATATATTCCTTTTTCCACTACTACTCTCTTAGCGCTCCAAATGTCCAGTTGCATTTTCTACAGAAAGAGTGTTCAGATCTGCTCAATCAAAAGTATGGTTTAAGTCTGTTGGCTGAATGCACAGATCAGAAAGAAGTTTCACAGAATGATTCTGTGTAGTTTATATTTGGAGACATTCCTTTTTCCACTATTACCCTCTTAGCGCTCCGAATCTCCACTTGCATTTTCTACAGAAAGAGTGTTTCAGAACGGCTCAATCAAAACTAAGGTTCAACTCTTTTAGTTGAACAAACGGAACAGAAAGAAGTTTCACACAATTCTTCTGTGTAGTTTTTATTTGTAGAGATTCTTTTTCCCAATATAGGCCTCTTAGCGCTCAGAATGTCCAATTGCAGTTTCTACAGAAAGAGTGTTTCAGAACGGCTCAATCAAAAGTAAGGTTCAACTCTGTTAGTTGAATGCACAGAACAGAAAGAAGTTTCATACAATGCTTCTGTGTAGTTTATATTTGAACATATTCTTTTTTCCACTATTACCCACTTAGCGCTACGAATGTCCAGTTGCATTTTCTACAGACAGAGTGTTTCAAAACTGCTCAATCAAAAGTATGGTTTAACTCTGTTAGCTGAATGCTCCGATCAGAAAGAAGTTTCACAGAATGCTTCTGTGTAGTTTATATTTGAATATATTCCTTTTTCCACTACTACGCTCTTAGCGCTCCAAATGTCCAGTTGCATTTTCTACAGAAAGAGTGTTCAGATCTGCTCAATCAAAAGTATGGTTTAACTCTGTTAGCTGAATGCACAGATCAGAAAGAAGTTTCACCGAATGATTCTGTGTAGTTTATATTTGAAGACATTCCTTTTTCCACTATTACCCTCTTAGCGCTCCGAATCTCCACTTGCATTTTCTACAAAAAGAGTGTTTCATAACTGCTCAATCAAAAATATGTTTTATCTCTGTTAACTGAATTTACAGATCAGAAATAAGTTTCACAGAATGCATCTGTGTAGTTTTTATTTGAAGATATTCTTTTTCCCAATGTAGGCCTCTTAGCGCTTAGCATGTCCAATTGCAGTTTCTATAGAAACAGTGTTTCAGAACGGCTCCATCAATAGTAAGGTTCAACTCTGTTAGTTGAATGCACAGAACAGAAAGAATTTTCACAGAATGCTACTGTGTAGTTTATATTTGAATATATTCCTTTTTCCACTATTACCCTCTTAGCGCTCCGAATGTCCACTTGCATTTTCTACAGAAAGAGTGTTCAGAACTGCGCAATCAAAAGTATGGTTTAACTCTGTTAGCTTAATGAACATATCAGAAATAAGTTTCACACAATGCTTCTGTGTAGTTTTTATTTGAAGATATTATTTTTCCCAATATAGGCCTCTTAGCGCTCAGAATGTCCAATTGCAGTTTCAACAGAAAGAGTGTTTCAGAAAGGCTCAATCAAAAGTAAGGTTCAACACTGTTAGTTGAATGCACAGAACAGAAAGAAGTTTCATACAATGCTTCTGTGTAGTTTATATTTGAACATATTCTTTTTTCCACTATTACCCACTTAGCGCTACGAATGTCCAGTTGCATTTTCTACAGACAGAGTGTTTCAAAACTGCTCAATCAAAAGTATGGTTTAACTCTGTTAGCTGAATGCTCAGATCAGAAAGAAGTTTCACAGAATGCTTCTGTGTAGTTTATATTTGAATATATTCCTTTTTCCACGACTACGCTCTTAGCGCTCCAAATGTCCAGTTGCATTTTCAACAGAAAGAGTGTTCAGATCTGCTCAATCAAAAGTATGGTTTAACTCTGTTAGCTGAATGCACAGATCAGAAAGAAGTTTCACCGAATGATTCTGTGTAGTTTATATTTGAAGACATTCCTTTTTCCACTATTACCCTCTTAGCGCTCCGAATCTCCACTTGCATTTTCTACAAAAAGAGTGTTTCATAACTGCTCAATCAAAAATATGTTTTATCTCTGTTAACTGAATTTACACATCAGAAATAAGTTTCACAGAATGCATCTGTGTAGTTTTTATTTGAAGATATTCTTTTTCCCAATGTAGGCCTCTTAGCGCTTAGCATGTCCAATTGCAGTTTCTACAGAAAGAGTGTTTCAGAACGGCTCAATCAAAAGTAAGGTTCAACTCTGTTAGTTGAATGCACAGAACAGAAAGATTTTCACAGAGTGCTACTGTGTAGTTTATATTTGAATATATTCCTTTTTCCACTATTACCCTCTTAGCGCTCCGAATGTCCACTTGCATTTTCTACAGAAAGAGTGTTCAGAACTGCGCAATCAAAAGTATGGTTTAACTCTGTTAGCTTAATGAACATATCAGAAATAAGTTTCACACAATGCTTCTGTGTAGTTTTTATTTGAAGATATTATTTTTCCCAATATAGGCCTCTTAGCGCTCAGAATGTCCAATTGCAGATTCTACAGAAAGAGTGTTTCAGAAAGGCTCAATCAAAAGTAAGGTTCAACTCTGTTAGTTGAATGCACAGAACAGAAAGAAGTTTCATACAATGCTTCTGTGTAGTTTATATTTGAACATATTCTTTTTTCCACTATTACCAACTTAGCGCTACGAATGTCCAGTTGCATTTTCTACAGACAGAGTGTTTCAAAACTGCTCAATCAAAAGTATGGTTTAAATCTGTTAGCTGAATGCTCAGATCAGAAAGAAGTTTCACAGAATGCTTCTGTGTAGTTTATATTTGAATATATTCCTTTTTCCACTACTACTCTCTTAGCGCTCCAAATGTCCAGTTGCATTTTCTACAGAAAGAGTGTTCAGATCTGCTCAATCAAAAGTATGGTTTAACTCTGTTAGCTGAATGCACAGATCAGAAAGAAGTTTCACAGAATGATTCTGTGTAGTTTATATTTGGAGACATTCCTTTTTCCACTCTTACCCTCTTATCGCTCCGAATCTCCACTTGCATTTTCTACAGAAAGAGTGTTTCAGAATGGCTCAATCAAAACTAAGGTTCAACTCTTTTAGTTGAACAAACAGAACAGAAAGAAGTTTCACACAATTCTTCTGTGTAGTTTTTATTTGTAGACATTCTTTTTCCCAATATAGGCCTCTTAGCGCTCAGAATGTCCAATTGCAGTTTCTACAGAAAGAGTGTTTCAGAACGGCTCAATCAAAAGTAAGGTTCAACTCTGTTAGTTGAATGCACAGAACAGAAAGAAGTTTCATACAATGCTTCTGTGTAGTTTATATTTGAACATATTCTTTTTTCCACTGTTACACACTTAGAGCTACGAATGTCCAGTTGCATTTTCTACAGACAGAGTGTTTCAAAACTGCTCAATCAAAAGTATGGTTTAACTCTGTTAGCTGAATGCTCAGATCTGAAAGAAGTTTCACAGAATGTTTCTGTGTAGTTTATATTTGAATATATTCCTTTTTCCACTACTACGCTCTTAGCGCTCCAAATGTCCAGTTGCATTTTCTACAGAAAGAGTGTTCAGATCTGCTCAATCCAAAGTATGATTTAACTCTGTTAGCTGAATGCACAGATCAGGAAGAAGTTTCACCGAATGATTCTGTGTAGTTTCTATTTGGAGACATTCCTTTTTCCACTATTACCCTCTTAGCGCTCCGAATCTCCACTTGCATTTTCTACAGAAAGAGTGTTTCAGAACGGCTCAATCAAAACTAAGGTTCAACTCTTTTAGTTGAACAAACAGAACAGAAAGAAGTTTCTCACAATTCTTCTGTGTAGTTTTTATTTGTAGACATTCTTTTTCCCAATATAGGCCTCTAAGCGCTCAGAATGTCCAATTGCAGTTTCTACAGAAAGAGTGTTTCAGAACGTCTCAATCAAAAGTAAGGTTCAACTCTGTTAGTTGAATGCACAGAACAGAAAGAAGTTTCATACAATGCTTCTGTGTAGTTTGTATTAGAACATATTCTTTTTTCCACTATTACCCACTTAGCGCTGCGAATGTCCAGTTGCATTTTCTACAGACAGAGTGTTTCAAAACTGCTCAATCAAAAGTATGGTTTAACTCTGTTAGCTGAATGCTCAGATCAGAAAGAAGTTTCACAGAATGCTTCTGTGTAGTTTATATTTGAATATATTCCTTTTTCCACTACTACACTCTTAGCGCTCCAAATGTCCAGTTGCATTTTCTACAGAAAGAGTGTTCAGATCTGCTCAATCAAAAGTATGGTTTAACTCTGTTAGCTGAATGCACAGATCAGAAAGAAGTTTCACAGAATGATTCTGTGTAGTTTATATTTGGAGACATTCCTTTTTCCACTATTAACCTCTTAGCGCTCCGAATCTCCACTTGAATTTTCTACAGAAAGAGTGTTTCAGAACGGCTCAATCAAAACTAAGGTTCAACTCTTTTATTTGAACAAACAGAACAGAAAGTAGTTTCACACAATTCTTCTGTGTAGTTTTTATTTGTAGACATTCTTTTTCCCAATATAGGCCTCTTAGCGCTCAGAATGTCCAATTGCAGTTTCTACAGAAAGACGGTTTCAGAACGGCTCAATCAAAAGTAAGGTTCAACTCTGTTAGTTGAATGCACAGAACAGAAAGAAGTTTCATACAATGCTTCTGTGTAGTTTATATTAGAACATATTCTTTTTTCCACTATTACCCACTTAGCGCTACGAATGTCCAGTTGCATTTTCTACAGACAGAGTGTTTCAAAACTGCTCAATCAAAAGTATGGTTTAACTCAGTTAGCTGAATGCTCAGATCAGAAAGAAGTTTCACAGAATGCTTCTGTGTAGTTCATATTTGAATATATTCCTTTTTCCACTACTACGCTCTTAGCGCTCCAAATGTCCAGTTGCATTTTCTACAGAAAGAGTGTTCAGATCTGCTCAATCAAAAGTATGGTTTAACTCTGTTAGCTGAATGCACAGATCAGAAAGAAGTTTCACCGAATGATTCTGTGTAGTTTATATTTGAAGACATTCCTTTTTCCACTATTACCCTCTTAGCGCTCCGAATCTCCACTTGCATTTTCTACAAAAAGAGTGTTTCATAACTGCTCAATCAAAAATATGTTTTATCTCTGTTAACTGAATTTACAGATCAGAAATAAGTTTCACAGAATGCATCTGTGTAGTTTTTATTTGAAGATATTCTTTTTCCCAATGTAGGCCTCTTAGCGCTTAGCATGTCCAATTGCAGTTTCTATAGAAACAGTGTTTCAGAACGGCTCCATCAATAGTAAGGTTCAACTCTGTTAGTTGAATGCACAGAACAGAAAGAATTTTCACAGAATGCTACTGTGTAGTTTATATTTGAATATATTCCTTTTTCCACTATTACCCTCTTAGCGCTCCGAATGTCCACTTGCATTTTCTACAGAAAGAGTGTTCAGAACTGCGCAATCAAAAGTATGGTTTAACTCTGTTAGCTTAATGAACATATCAGAAATAAGTTTCACACAATGCTTCTGTGTAGTTTTTATTTGAAGATATTATTTTTCCCAATATAGGCCTCTTAGCGCTCAGAATGTCCAATTGCAGTTTCAACAGAAAGAGTGTTTCAGAAAGGCTCAATCAAAAGTAAGGTTCAACTCTGTTAGTTGAATGCACAGAACAGAAAGAAGTTTCATACAATGCTTCTGTGTAGTTTATATTTGAACATATTCTTTTTTCCACTATTACCCACTTAGCGCTACGAATGTCCAGTTGCATTTTCTACAGACAGAGTGTTTCAAAACTGCTCAATCAAAAGTATGGTTTAACTCTGTTAGCTGAATGCTCAGATCAGAAAGAAGTTTCACAGAATGCTTCTGTGTAGTTTATATTTGAATATATTCCTTTTTCCACGACTACGCTCTTAGCGCTCCAAATGTCCAGTTGCATTTTCAACAGAAAGAGTGTTCAGATCTGCTCAATCAAAAGTATGGTTTAACTCTGTTAGCTGAATGCACAGATCAGAAAGAAGTTTCACCGAATGATTCTGTGTAGTTTATATTTGAAGACATTCCTTTTTCCACTATTACCCTCTTAGCGCTCCGAATCTCCACTTGCATTTTCTACAAAAAGAGTGTTTCATAACTGCTCAATCAAAAATATGTTTTATCTCTGTTAACTGAATTTACACATCAGAAATAAGTTTCACAGAATGCATCTGTGTAGTTTTTATTTGAAGATATTCTTTTTCCCAATGTAGGCCTCTTAGCGCTTAGCATGTCCAATTGCAGTTTCTACAGAAAGAGTGTTTCAGAACGGCTCAATCAAAAGTAAGGTTCAACTCTGTTAGTTGAATGCACAGAACAGAAAGATTTTCACAGAGTGCTACTGTGTAGTTTATACTTGAATATATTCCTTTTTCCACTATTACCCTCTTAGCGCTCCGAATGTCCACTTGCATTTTCTACAGAAAGAGTGTTCAGAACTGCGCAATCAAAAGTATGGTTTAACTCTGTTAGCTTAATGAACATATCAGAAATAAGTTTCACACAATGCTTCTGTGTAGTTTTTATTTGAAGATATTATTTTTCCCAATATAGGCCTCTTAGCGCTCAGAATGTCCAATTGCAGATTCTACAGAAAGAGTGTTTCAGAAAGGCTCAATCAAAAGTAAGGTTCAACTCTGTTAGTTGAATGCACAGAACAGAAAGAAGTTTCATACAATGCTTCTGTGTAGTTTATATTTGAACATATTCTTTTTTCCACTATTACCAACTTAGCGCTACGAATGTCCAGTTGCATTTTCTACAGACAGAGTGTTTCAAAACTGCTCAATCAAAAGTATGGTTTAAATCTGTTAGCTGAATGCTCAGATCAGAAAGAAGTTTCACAGAATGCTTCTGTGTAGTTTATATTTGAATATATTCCTTTTTCCACTACTACTCTCTTAGCGCTCCAAATGTCCAGTTGCATTTTCTACAGAAAGAGTGTTCAGATCTGCTCAATCAAAAGTATGGTTTAACTCTGTTAGCTGAATGCACAGATCAGAAAGAAGTTTCACAGAATGATTCTGTGTAGTTTATATTTGGAGACATTCCTTTTTCCACTCTTACCCTCTTATCGCTCCAAATCTCCACTTGCATTTTCTACAGAAAGAGTGTTTCAGAATGGCTCAATCAAAACTAAGGTTCAACTCTTTTAGTTGAACAAACAGAACAGAAAGAAGTTTCACACAATTCTTCTGTGTAGTTTTTATTTGTAGACATTCTTTTTCCCAATATAGGCCTCTTAGCGCTCAGAATGTCCAATTGCAGTTTCTACAGAAAGAGTGTTTCAGAACGGCTCAATCAAAAGTAAGGTTCAACTCTGTTAGTTGAATGCACAGAACAGAAAGAAGTTTCATACAATGCTTCTGTGTAGTTTATATTTGAACATATTTTTTTTCCACTGTTACACACTTAGAGCTACGAATGTCCAGTTGCATTTTCTACAGACAGAGTGTTTCAAAACTGCTCAATCAAAAGTATGGTTTAACTCTGTTAGCTGAATGCTCAGATCTGAAAGAAGTTTCACAGAATGTTTCTGTGTAGTTTATATTTGAATATATTCCTTTTTCCACTACTACGCTCTTAGCGCTCCAAATGTCCAGTTGCATTTTCTACAGAAAGAGTGTTCAGATCTGCTCAATCCAAAGTATGATTTAACTCTGTTAGCTGAATGCACAGATCAGGAAGAAGTTTCACCGAATGATTCTGTGTAGTTTATATTTGGAGACATTCCTTTTTCCACTATTACCCTCTTAGCGCTCCGAATCTCCACTTGCATTTTCTACAGAAAGAGTGTTTCAGAACGGCTCAATCAAAACTAAGGTTCAACTCTTTTAGTTGAACAAACAGAACAGAACGAAGTTTCTCACAATTCTTCTGTGTAGTTTTTATTTGTAGACATTCTTTTTCCCAATATAGGCCTCTAAGCGCTCAGAATGTCCAATTGCAGTTTCTACAGAAAGAGTGTTTCAGAACGTCTCAATCAAAAGTAAGGTTCAACTCTGTTAGTTGAATGCACAGAACAGAAAGAAGTTTCATACAATGCTTCTGTGTAGTTTGTATTAGAACATATTCTTTTTTCCACTATTACCCACTTAGCGCTGCGAATGTCCAGTTGCATTTTCTACAGACAGAGTGTTTCAAAACTGCTCAATCAAAAGTATGGTTTAACTCTGTTAGCTGAATGCTCAGATCAGAAAGAAGTTTCACAGAATGCTTCTGTGTAGTTTATATTTGAATATATTCCTTTTTCCACTACTACACTCTTAGCGCTCCAAATGTCCAGTTGCATTTTCTACAGAAAGAGTGTTCAGATCTGCTCAATCAAAAGTATGGTTTAACTCTGTTAGCTGAATGCACAGATCAGAAAGAAGTTTCACAGAATGATTCTGTGTAGTTTATATTTGGAGACATTCCTTTTTCCACTATTAACCTCTTAGCGCTCCGAATCTCCACTTGAATTTTCTACAGAAAGAGTGTTTCAGAACGGCTCAATCAAAACTAAGGTTCAACTCTTTTATTTGAACAAACAGAACAGAAAGTAGTTTCACACAATTCTTCTGTGTAGTTTTTATTTGTAGACATTCTTTTTCCCAATATAGGCCTCTTAGCGCTCAGAATGTCCAATTGCAGTTTCTACAGAAAGACGGTTTCAGAACGGCTCAATCAAAAGTAAGGTTCAACTCTGTTAGTTGAATGCACAGAACAGAAAGAAGTTTCATACAATGCTTCTGTGTAGTTTATATTAGAACATATTCTTTTTTCCACTATTACCCACTTAGCGCTACGAATGTCCAGTTGCATTTTCTACAGACAGAGTGTTTCAAAACTGCTCAATCAAAAGTATGGTTTAACTCAGTTAGCTGAATGCTCAGATCAGAAAGAAGTTTCACAGAATGCTTCTGTGTAGTTCATATTTGAATATATTCCTTTTTCCACTACTACGCTCTTAGCGCTCCAAATGTCCAGTTGCATTTTCAACAGAAAGAGTGTTCAGATCTGCTCAATCAAAAGTATGGTTTAACTCTGTTAGCTGAATGCACAGATCAGAAAGAAGTTTCACCGAATGATTCTGTGTAGTTTATATTTGAAGACATTCCTTTTTCCACTATTACCCTCTTAGCGCTCCGAGTCTCCACTTGCATTTTCTACAAAAAGAGTGTTTCATAACTGCTCAATCAAAAATATGTTTTATCTCTGTTAACTGAATTTACAGATCAGAAATAAGTTTCACAGAATGCATCTGTGTAGTTTTTATTTGAAGATATTCTTTTTCCCAATGCAGGCCTCTTAGCGCTTAGCATGTCCAATTGCAGTTTCTACAGAAACAGTGTTTCAGTACGGCTCAATCAAAAGTAAGGTTCAACTCTGTTAGTTGAATGCACAGAACAGAAAGAATTTTCACAGAATGCTACTGTGTAGTTTATATTAGAATATATTCCTTTTTCCACTATTACCCTCTTAGCGCTCCGAATGTACACCTGCATTTTCTACAGAAAGATTGTTCAGAACTGCGCAATCAAAAGTATGGTTTAACTCTGTTAGCTTAATGAACATATCAGAAATTAGTTTCACACAATGCTTCTGTGTAGTTTTTATTTGAAGATATTATTTTTCCCAATATAGGCCTCTTAGCGCTCAGAATGTCCAATTGCAGATTCTACAGAAAGAGTGTTTCAGAAAGGCTCAAACAAAAGTAAGGTTCAACTCTGTTAGTTGAATGCACAGAACAGAAAGAAGTTTCATACAATGCTTCTGTGTAGTTTATATTTGAACATATTCTTTTTTCCACTATTACACACTTAGCGCTACGAATGTCCAGTTGCATTTCCTACAGACAGAGTGTTTCAAAACTGCTCAATCAAAAGTATGGTTTAACTCTGTTAGCTGAATTCTCAGATCAGAAAGAAGTTTCACAGAATGCTTCTGTGTAGTTTATATTTGAATATATTCCTTTTTCCACTACTACTCTCTTAGCGCTCCAAATGTCCAGTTGCATTTTCTACAGAAAGAGTGTTCAGATCTGCTCAATCAAAATATGGTTTAACTCTGTTAGCTGAATGCACAGATCAGAAAGAAGTTTCACAGAATGATTCTGTGTAGTTTATATTTGGAGACATTCCTTTTTCCACTATTACCCTCTTAGCGCTCCGAATCTCCACTTGCATTTTCTACAGAAAGAGTGTTTCAGAACGGCTCAATCAAAACTAAGGTTCAACTCTTTTAGTTGAACAAACAGAATAGAAAGAAGTTTCACACAATTCTTCTGTGTAGTTTTTATTTGTAGACATTCTTTTTCCCAATATAGGCCTCTTAGCGCTCAGAATGTCCAATTGCAGTTTCTACAGAAAGAGTGTTTCAGAACGGCTCAATCAAAAGTAAGGTTCAACTCTGTTAGTTGAATGCAGAGAACAGAAAGAAGTTTCATACAATGCTTCTGTGTAGTTTATATTTGAATATATTATTTTTTCCACTATTACCCACTTAGCGCTACGAATGTCCAGTTGCATTTTCTACAGACAGAGTGTTTCAAAACTGCTCAATCAAAAGTATGGTTTAACTCTGTTAGCTGAATGCTCATATCAGAAAGAAGTTTCACAGAATGCTTCTTTGTAGTTTATATTTGAATATATTCCTTTTTCCACTACTACGCTCTTACTGCTCCAAATGTCCAGTTGCATTTTCTACAGAAAGAGTGTTCAGATCTGCTCAATCAAAAGTATGGTTTAACTCTGTTACCTTAATGCACAGATCAGAAAGAAGTTTCACCGAATGATTCTGTGTAGTTTATATTTGAAGACATTCCTTTTTCCACTATTACCCTCTTAGCGCTCCGAATCTCCACTTGCATTTTCTACAAAAAGTGTGTTTCATAACTGCTCAATCAAAAATATGTTTTATCTCTGTTAACTGAATTTACAGATGAGAAATAAGTTTCACCGAATGCATCTGTGTAGTTTTTATTTGAAGATATTCTTTTTCCCAATGCAGGCCTCTGAGCGCTTAGCATGTCCAATTGCAGTTTCTACAGAAACAGTGTTTCAGAACGGCTCAATCAAAAGTAAGGTTCAACTCTGTTAGTTGAATGCACAGAATAGAAAGAATTTTCACAGAATGCTACTGTGTAGTTTATATTTGAATATATTCCTTTTTCCACTATTACCCTCTTAGCGCTCCGAATGTACACTTGCATTTTCTACAGAAAGATTGTTCAGAACTGCGCAATCAAAAGTATGGTTTAACTCTGTTAGCTTAATGAACATATCAGAAATTAGTTTCACACAATGCTTCTGTGTAGTTTTTGTTTGAAGATATTATTTTTCCCAATATAGGCCTCTTAGCGCTCAGAATGTCCAATTGCAGATTCTACAGAAAGAGTGTTTCAGAAAGGCTCAATCAAAAGTAAGGTTCAACTCTGTTAGTTGAATGCACAGAAGAGAAAGAAGTTTCATACAATGCTTCTGTGTAGTTTATATTTGATCATATTCTTTTTTCCACTATTACCCACTTAGCGCTACGAATGTCCAGTTGCATTTCCTACAGACAGAGTGTTTCAAAACTGCTCAATCAAAAGTATGGTTTAATTCTGTTAGCTGAATTCTCAGATCAGAAAGAAGTTTCACAGAATGCTTCTGTGTAGTTTATATTTGAATATATTCCTTTTTCCACTACTACTCTCTTAGCGCTCCAAATGTCCAGTTGCATTTTCTACAGAAAGAGTGTTCAGATCTGCTCAATCAAAAGTATCGTTTAACTCTGTTAGCTGAATGCACAGATCAGAAAGAAGTTTCACAGAATGATTCTGTGTAGTTTATATTTGGAGACATTCCTTTTTCCACTATTACCCTCTTAGCGCTCTGAATCTCCACTTGCATTTTCTACAGAAAGAGTGTTTCAGAACGGCTCAATCAAAACTAAGGTTCAACTCTTTTAGTTGAACAAACAGAACAGAAAGAAGTTTCACACAATTCTTCTGTGTAGTTTTTATTTGTAGACATTCTTTTTCCCAATATAGGCCTCTTAGCGCTCAGAATGTCCAATTGCAGTTTCTACAGAAAGAGTGTTTCAGAACGGCTCAATCAAAAGTAAGGTTCAACTCTGTTAGTTGAATGCACAGAACAGAAAGAAGTTTCATACAATGCTTCTGTGTAGTTTATATTTGAACATATTCTTTTTTCCACTATTACCCACTTAGCGCTACGAATGTCCAGTTGCATTTTCTACAGACAGAGTGTTTCAAAACTGCTCAATCAAAAGTATGGTTTAACTCTGTTAGCTGAATGCTCAGATCAGAAAGAAGTTTCACAGAATGCTTCTGTGTAGTTTATATTTGAATATATTCCTTTTTCCACTACTACGCTCTTAGCGCTCCAAATGTCCAGTTGCATTTTCTACAGAAAGAGTGTTCAGATCTGCTCAATCAAAAGTATGGTTTAACTCTGTTAGCTGAATGCACAGATCAGAAAGAAGTTTCACCGAATGATTCTGTGTAGTTTATATTTGAAGACATTCCTTTTTCCACTATTACCCTCTTAGCGCTCCGAATCTCCACTTGCATTTTCTACAAAAAGAGTGTTTCATAACTGCTCAATCAAAAATATGTTTTATCTCTGTTAACTGAATTTACAGATCAGAAATAAGTTTCACAGAATGCATCTGTGTAGTTTTTATTTGAAGATATTCTTTTTCCCAATGTAGGCCTCTTAGCGCTTAGCATGTCCAATTGCAGTTTCTACAGAAAGAGTGTTTCAGAACGGCCCAATCAAAAGTAAGGATCAACTCTGTTAGTTGAATGCACAGAACAGAAAGAATTTTCACAGAATGCTACTGTGTAGTTTATATTTGAATATATTCCTTTTTCCACTATTACCCTCTTAGCGCTCCGAATGTCCACTTGCATTTTCTACAGAAAGAGTGTTCAGAACTGCGCAATCAAAAGTATGGTTTAACTCTGTTAGCTTAATGAACATATCAGAAATAAGTTTCACACAATGCTTCTGTGTAGTTTTTATTTGAAGATATTATTTTGCCCAATATAGGCCTCTTAGCGCTCAGAATGTCCAATTGCAATTTCTACAGAAAGAGTGTTTCAGAAAGGCTCAATCAAAAGTAAGGTTCAACTCTGTTAGTTGAATGCACAGAACAGAAAGAAGTTTCATACAATGCTTCTGTGTAGTTTATATTTGAACATATTCTTTTTTCCACTATTACCCACTTAGCGCTACGAATGTCCAGTTGCATTTTCTACAGACAGAGTGTTTCAAAACTGCTCAATCAAAAGTATGGTTTAACTCTGTTAGCTGAATGCTCAGATCAGAAAGAAGTTTCACAGAATGCTTCTGTGTAGTTTATATTTGAATATATTCCTTTTTCCACTACTACTCTCTTAGCGCTCCAAATGTCCAGTTGCATTTTCTACAGAAAGAGTGTTCAGATCTGCTCAATCAAAAGTATGGTTTAACTCTGTTAGCTGAATGCACAGATCAGAAAGAAGTTTCACAGAATGATTCTGTGTAGTTTATATTTGGAGACATTCCTTTTTCCACTCTTACCCTCTTATCGCTCCGAATCTCCACTTGCATTTTCTACAGAAAGAGTGTTTCAGAACGGCTCAATCAAAACTAAGGTTCAACTCTTTTAGTTGAACAAACAGAACAGAAAGAAGTTTCACACAATTCTTCTGTGTAGTTTTTATTTGTAGACATTCTTTTTCCCAATATAGGCCTCTTAGCGCTCAGAATGTCCAATTGCAGTTTCTACAGAAAGAGTGTTTCAGAACGGCTCAATCAAAAGTAAGGTTCAACTCTGTTAGTTGAATGCACAGAACAGAAAGAAGTTTCATACAATGCTTCTGTGTAGTTTATATTTGAACATATTCTTTTTTCCACTGTTACACACTTAGAGCTACGAATGTCCAGTTGCATTTTCTACAGACAGAGTGTTTCAAAACTGCTCAATCAAAAGTATGGTTTAACTCTGTTAGCTGAATGCTCAGATCTGAAAGAAGTTTCACAGAATGTTTCTGTGTAGTTTATATTTGAATATATTCCTTTTTCCACTACTACGCTCTTAGCGCTCCAAATGTCCAGTTGCATTTTCTACAGAAAGAGTGTTCAGATCTGCTCAATCCAAAGTATGATTTAACTCTGTTAGCTGAATGCACAGATCAGGAAGAAGTTTCACCGAATGATTCTGTGTAGTTTATATTTGGAGACATTCCTTTTTCCACTATTACCCTCTTAGCGCTCCGAATCTCCACTTGCATTTTCTACAGAAAGAGTGTTTCAGAACGGCTCAATCAAAACTAAGGTTCAACTCTTTTAGTTGAACAAACAGAACGAAAGAAGTTTCTCACAATTCTTCTGTGTAGTTTTTATTTGTAGACATTCTTTTTCCCAATATAGGCCTCTAAGCGCTCAGAATGTCCAATTGCAGTTTCTACAGAAAGAGTGTTTCAGAACGTCTCAATCAAAAGTAAGGTTCAACTCTGTTAGTTGAATGCACAGAACAGAAAGAAGTTTCATACAATGCTTCTGTGTAGTTTGTATTAGAACATATTCTTTTTTCCACTATTACCCACTTAGCGCTGCGAATGTCCAGTTGCATTTTCTACAGACAGAGTGTTTCAAAACTGCTCAATCAAAAGTATGGTTTAACTCTGTTAGCTGAATGCTCAGATCAGAAAGAAGTTTCACAGAATGCTTCTGTGTAGTTTATATTTGAATATATTCCTTTTTCCACTACTACACTCTTAGCGCTCCAAATGTCCAGTTGCATTTTCTACAGAAAGAGTGTTCAGATCTGCTCAATCAAAAGTATGGTTTAACTCTGTTAGCTGAATGCACAGATCAGAAAGAAGTTTCACAGAATGATTCTGTGTAGTTTATATTTGGAGACATTCCTTTTTCCACTATTAACCTCTTAGCGCTCCGAATCTCCACTTGAATTTTCTACAGAAAGAGTGTTTCAGAACGGCTCAATCAAAACTAAGGTTCAACTCTTTTATTTGAACAAACAGAACAGAAAGTAGTTTCACACAATTCTTCTGTGTAGTTTTTATTTGTAGACATTCTTTTTCCCAATATAGGCCTCTTAGCGCTCAGAATGTCCAATTGCAGTTTCTACAGAAAGACGGTTTCAGAACGGCTCAATCAAAAGTAAGGTTCAACTCTGTTAGTTGAATGCACAGAACAGAAAGAAGTTTCATACAATGCTTCTGTGTAGTTTATATTAGAACATATTCTTTTTTCCACTATTACCCACTTAGCGCTACGAATGTCCAGTTGCATTTTCTACAGACAGAGTGTTTCAAAACTGCTCAATCAAAAGTATGGTTTAACTCAGTTAGCTGAATGCTCAGATCAGAAAGAAGTTTCACAGAATGCTTCTGTGTAGTTCATATTTGAATATATTCCTTTTTCCACTACTACGCTCTTAGCGCTCCAAATGTCCAGTTGCATTTTCAACAGAAAGAGTGTTCAGATCTGCTCAATCAAAAGTATGGTTTAACTCTGTTAGCTGAATGCACAGATCAGAAAGAAGTTTCACCGAATGATTCTGTGTAGTTTATATTTGAAGACATTCCTTTTTCCACTATTACCCTCTTAGCGCTCCGAGTCTCCACTTGCATTTTCTACAAAAAGAGTGTTTCATAACTGCTCAATCAAAAATATGTTTTATCTCTGTTAACTGAATTTACAGATCAGAAATAAGTTTCACAGAATGCATCTGTGTAGTTTTTATTTGAAGATATTCTTTTTCCCAATGCAGGCCTCTTAGCGCTTAGCATGTCCAATTGCAGTTTCTACAGAAACAGTGTTTCAGTACGGCTCAATCAAAAGTAAGGTTCAACTCTGTTAGTTGAATGCACAGAACAGAAAGAATTTTCACAGAATGCTACTGTGTAGTTTATATTAGAATATATTCCTTTTTCCACTATTACCCTCTTAGCGCTCCGAATGTACACCTGCATTTTCTACAGAAAGATTGTTCAGAACTGCGCAATCAAAAGTATGGTTTAACTCTGTTAGCTTAATGAACATATCAGAAATTAGTTTCACACAATGCTTCTGTGTAGTTTTTATTTGAAGATATTATTTTTCCCAATATAGGCCTCTTAGCGCTCAGAATGTCCAATTGCAGATTCTACAGAAAGAGTGTTTCAGAAAGGCTCAAACAAAAGTAAGGTTCAACTCTGTTAGTTGAATGCACAGAACAGAAAGAAGTTTCATACAATGCTTCTGTGTAGTTTATATTTGAACATATTCTTTTTTCCACTATTACACACTTAGCGCTACGAATGTCCAGTTGCATTTCCTACAGACAGAGTGTTTCAAAACTGCTCAATCAAAAGTATGGTTTAACTCTGTTAGCTGAATTCTCAGATCAGAAAGAAGTTTCACAGAATGCTTCTGTGTAGTTTATATTTGAATATATTCCTTTTTCCACTACTACTCTCTTAGCGCTCCAAATGTCCAGTTGCATTTTCTACAGAAAGAGTGTTCAGATCTGCTCAATCAAAATATGGTTTAACTCTGTTAGCTGAATGCACAGATCAGAAAGAAGTTTCACAGAATGATTCTGTGTAGTTTATATTTGGAGACATTCCTTTTTCCACTATTACCCTCTTAGCGCTCCGAATCTCCACTTGCATTTTCTACAGAAAGAGTGTTTCAGAACGGCTCAATCAAAACTAAGGTTCAACTCTTTTAGTTGAACAAACAGAATAGAAAGAAGTTTCACACAATTCTTCTGTGTAGTTTTTATTTGTAGACATTCTTTTTCCCAATATAGGCCTCTTAGCGCTCAGAATGTCCAATTGCAGTTTCTACAGAAAGAGTGTTTCAGAACGGCTCAATCAAAAGTAAGGTTCAACTCTGTTAGTTGAATGCAGAGAATAGAAAGAAGTTTCATACAATGCTTCTGTGTAGTTTATATTTGAATATATTATTTTTTCCACTATTACCCACTTAGCGCTACGAATGTCCAGTTGCATTTTCTACAGACAGAGTGTTTCAAAACTGCTCAATCAAAAGTATGGTTTAACTCTGTTAGCTGAATGCTCATATCAGAAAGAAGTTTCACAGAATGCTTCTTTGTAGTTTATATTTGAATATATTCCTTTTTCCACTACTACGCTCTTACTGCTCCAAATGTCCAGTTGCATTTTCTACAGAAAGAGTGTTCAGATCTGCTCAATCAAAAGTATGGTTTAACTCTGTTACCTTAATGCACAGATCAGAAAGAAGTTTCACCGAATGATTCTGTGTAGTTTATATTTGAAGACATTCCTTTTTCCACTATTACCCTCTTAGCGCTCCGAATCTCCACTTGCATTTTCTACAAAAAGTGTGTTTCATAACTGCTCAATCAAAAATATGTTTTATCTCTGTTAACTGAATTTACAGATGAGAAATAAGTTTCACCGAATGCATCTGTGTAGTTTTTATTTGAAGATATTCTTTTTCCCAATGCAGGCCTCTGAGCGCTTAGCATGTCCAATTGCAGTTTCTACAGAAACAGTGTTTCAGAACGGCTCAATCAAAAGTAAGGTTCAACTCTGTTAGTTGAATGCACAGAATAGAAAGAATTTTCACAGAATGCTACTGTGTAGTTTATATTTGAATATATTCCTTTTTCCACTATTACCCTCTTAGCGCTCCGAATGTACACTTGCATTTTCTACAGAAAGATTGTTCAGAACTGCGCAATCAAAAGTATGGTTTAACTCTGTTAGCTTAATGAACATATCAGAAATTAGTTTCACACAATGCTTCTGTGTAGTTTTTGTTTGAAGATATTATTTTTCCCAATATAGGCCTCTTAGCGCTCAGAATGTCCAATTGCAGATTCTACAGAAAGAGTGTTTCAGAAAGGCTCAATCAAAAGTAAGGTTCAACTCTGTTAGTTGAATGCACAGAAGAGAAAGAAGTTTCATACAATGCTTCTGTGTAGTTTATATTTGATCATATTCTTTTTTCCACTATTACCCACTTAGCGCTACGAATGTCCAGTTGCATTTCCTACAGACAGAGTGTTTCAAAACTGCTCAATCAAAAGTATGGTTTAATTCTGTTAGCTGAATTCTCAGATCAGAAAGAAGTTTCACAGAATGCTTCTGTGTAGTTTATATTTGAATATATTCCTTTTTCCACTACTACTCTCTTAGCGCTCCAAATGTCCAGTTGCATTTTCTACAGAAAGAGTGTTCAGATCTGCTCAATCAAAAGTATGGTTTAACTCTGTTAGCTGAATGCACAGATCAGAAAGAAGTTTCACAGAATGATTCTGTGTAGTTTATATTTGGAGACATTCCTTTTTCCACTATTACCCTCTTAGCGCTCTGAATCTCCACTTGCATTTTCTACAGAAAGAGTGTTTCAGAACGGCTCAATCAAAACTAAGGTTCAACTCTTTTAGTTGAACAAACAGAACAGAAAGAAGTTTCACACAATTCTTCTGTGTAGTTTTTATTTGTAGACATTCTTTTTCCCAATATAGGCCTCTTAGCGCTCAGAATGTCCAATTGCAGTTTCTACAGAAAGAGTGTTTCAGAACGGCTCAATCAAAAGTAAGGTTCAACTCTGTTAGTTGAATGCACAGAACAGAAAGAAGTTTCATACAATGCTTCTGTGTAGTTTATATTTGAACATATTCTTTTTTCCACTATTACCCACTTAGCGCTACGAATGTCCAGTTGCATTTTCTACAGACAGAGTGTTTCAAAACTGCTCAATCAAAAGTATGGTTTAACTCTGTTAGCTGAATGCTCAGATCAGAAAGAAGTTTCACAGAATGCTTCTGTGTAGTTTATATTTGAATATATTCCTTTTTCCACTACTACGCTCTTAGCGCTCCAAATGTCCAGTTGCATTTTCTACAGAAAGAGTGTTCAGATCTGCTCAATCAAAAGTATGGTTTAACTCTGTTAGCTGAATGCACAGATCAGAAAGAAGTTTCACCGAATGATTCTGTGTAGTTTATATTTGAAGACATTCCTTTTTCCACTATTACCCTCTTAGCGCTCCGAATCTCCACTTGCATTTTCTACAAAAAGAGTGTTTCATAACTGCTCAATCAAAAATATGTTTTATCTCTGTTAACTGAATTTACAGATCAGAAATAAGTTTCACAGAATGCATCTGTGTAGTTTTTATTTGAAGATATTCTTTTTCCCAATGTAGGCCTCTTAGCGCTTAGCATGTCCAATTGCAGTTTCTACAGAAAGAGTGTTTCAGAACGGCCCAATCAAAAGTAAGGATCAACTCTGTTAGTTGAATGCACAGAACAGAAAGAATTTTCACAGAATGCTACTGTGTAGTTTATATTTGAATATATTCCTTTTTCCACTATTACCCTCTTAGCGCTCCGAATGTCCACTTGCATTTTCTACAGAAAGAGTGTTCAGAACTGCGCAATCAAAAGTATGGTTTAACTCTGTTAGCTTAATGAACATATCAGAAATAAGTTTCACACAATGCTTCTGTGTAGTTTTTATTTGAAGATATTATTTTGCCCAATATAGGCCTCTTAGCGCTCAGAATGTCCAATTGCAATTTCTACAGAAAGAGTGTTTCAGAAAGGCTCAATCAAAAGTAAGGTTCAACTCTGTTAGTTGAATGCACAGAACAGAAAGAAGTTTCATACAATGCTTCTGTGTAGTTTATATTTGAACATATTCTTTTTTCCACTATTACCCACTTAGCGCTACGAATGTCCAGTTGCATTTTCTACAGACAGAGTGTTTCAAAACTGCTCAATCAAAAGTATGGTTTAACTCTGTTAGCTGAATGCTCAGATCAGAAAGAAGTTTCACAGAATGCTTCTGTGTAGTTTATATTTGAATATATTCCTTTTTCCACTACTACTCTCTTAGCGCTCCAAATGTCCAGTTGCATTTTCTACAGAAAGAGTGTTCAGATCTGCTCAATCAAAAGTATGGTTTAACTCTGTTAGCTGAATGCACAGATCAGAAAGAAGTTTCACAGAATGATTCTGTGTAGTTTATATTTGGAGACATTCCTTTTTCCACTATTACCCTCTTAGCGCTCCGAATCTCCACTTGCATTTTCTACAGAAAGAGTGTTTCAGAACGGCTCAATCAAAACTAAGGTTCAACTCTTTTAGTTTAACAAACAGAACAGAAAGTAGTTTCACACAATTCTTCTGTGTAGTTTTTATTTGTAGACATTCTTTTTCCCAATATATGCCTCTTAGCGCTCAGAATGTCCAATTGCAGTTTCTACAGAAAGAGTGTTTCAGAACGGCTCAATCAAAAGTAAGGTTCAACTCTGTTAGTTGAATGCACAGAACAGAAAGAAGTTTCATACAATGCTTCTGTGTAGTTTATATATGAACATATTCTTTTTTCCACTATTACCCACTTAGCGCTACGAATGTCCAGTTGCATTTTCTACAGACAGAGTGTTTCAAAACTGCTCAATCAAAAGTATGCTTTAACTCTGTTAGCTGAATGCTCAGATCAGAAAGAAGTTTCACAGAATGCTTCTGTGTAGTTTATATTTGAATATATTCCTTTTTCCACTACTACGCTCTTAGCGCCCCAAATGTCCAGTTGCATTTTCAACAGAAAGAGTGTTCAGATCTGCTCAATAAAAAGTATGGTTTAACTCTGTTAGCTGAATGCACAGATCAGAAAGAAGTTTCACCGAATGATTCTGTGTAGTTTATATTTGAAGACATTCCTTTTTCCACTATTACCCTCTTAGCGCTCCGAATCTCCACTTGCATTTTCTACAAAAAGAGTGTTTCATAACTGCTCAATCAAAAATCAGTTTTATCTCTGTTAACTGAATTTACAGATCAGAAATAAGTTTCACAGAATGCATCTGTGTAGTTTTTATTTGAAGATATTCCTTTTCCCAATGTAGGCCTCTTAGCGCTTAGCATGTCCAATTGCAGTTTCTACAGAAAGAGTGTTTCAGAACGGCTCAATCAAAAGTAAGGTTCAAATCTGTTAGTTGAATGCACAGAGCAGAAAGAATTTTCACAGAATGCTACTGTGTAGTTTATAATTGAATATATTACTTTTTCCACTATTACCCTCTTAGCGCTCCGAATGTCCACTTGCATTTTCTACAGAAAGAGTGTTCAGAACTGCGCAATCAAAAGTATGGTTTAACTCTGTTAGCTTAATGAACATATCAGAAATAAGTTTCACACAATGCTTCTGTGTAATTTTTATTTGAAGATATTATTTTTCCCAATATAGGCCTCTTAGCGCTCAGAATGTCCAATTGCAGATTCTACAGAAAGAGTGTTTCAGAAAGGCTCAATCAACAGTAAGGTTCAACTCTGTTAGTTGAATGCACAGAACAGAAAGAAGTTTCATACAATGCTTCTGTGTAGTTTATATTTGAACATATTCATTTTTCCACTATTACCCACTTAGCGCTACGAATGTCCAGTTGCATTTTCTACAGACAGAGTGTTTCAAAACTGCTCAATCAAAAGTATGGTTTAACTCTGTTAGCTGAATGCTCAGTTCAGAAAGAAGTTTCACAGAATGTTTCTGTGTAGTTTATATTTGAATATATTCCTTTTTCCACTACTACTCTCTTAGCGCTCCAAATGTCCAGTTGCATTTTCTACAGAAAGAGTGTTCAGAACTGCTCAATCAAAAGTATGGTTTAACTCTGTTAGCTGAATGCACAGATCAGAAAGAAGTTTCACAGAATGATTCTGTGTAGTTTATATTTGGAGACATTCCTTTTTCCACTATTACCCTCTTAGCGCTCCGAATCTCCACTTGCATTTTCTACAGAAAGAGTGTTTCAGAACGGCTCAATCAAAACTAAGGTTCAACTCTTTTAGTTGAACAAACAGAACAGAAAGTAGTTTCACACAATTCTTCTGTGTAGTTTTTATTTGTAGACATTCTTTTTTCCAATATAGGCCTCTTAGCGCTCAGAATGTCCAATATCAGTTTCTACAGAAAGAGTGTTTCAGAACGGCTCAATCAAAAGTAAGGTTCAACTCTGTTAGTTGAATGCACAGAACAGAAAGAAGTTTCATACAATGCTTCTGTGTAGTTTATATTTGAACATATTCTTTTTTCCACTATTACCCACTTAGCGCTACGAATGTCCAGTTGCATTTTCTACAGACAGAGTGTTTCAAAACTGCTCAATCAAAAGTATGGTTTAACTCTGTTAGCTGAATGCTCAGATCAGAAAGAAGTTTCACAGAATGCTTCTGTGTAGTTTATATTTGAATATATTCCTTTTTCCACTACTACGCTCTTAGCGCCCCAAATGTCCAGTTGCATTTTCAACAGAAAGAGTGTTCAGATCTGCTCAATCAAAAGTATGGTTTAACTCTGTTAGCTGAATGCACAGATCAGAAAGAAGTTTCACCGAATGATTCTGTGTAGTTTATATTTGAAGACATTCCTTTTTCCACTATTACCCTCTTAGCGCTCCGAATCTCCACTTGCATTTTCTACAAAAAGAGTGTTTCATAACTGCTCAATCAAAAATATGTTTTATCTCTGTTAACTGAATTTACAGATCAGAAATAAGTTTCACAGAATGCATCTGTGTAGTTTTTATTTGAAGATATTCTTTTTCCCAATGTAGGCCTCTTAGCGCTTAGCATGTCCAATTGCAGTTTCTACAGAAAGAGTGTTTCAGAACGGCTCAATCAAAAGAAAGGTTCAACTCTGTTAGTTGAATGCACAGAACAGAAGGAATTTTCACAGAATGCTACTGTGTAGTTTATATTTGAATATATTCCTTTTTCCACAATTACCCTCTTAGCGCTCCGAATGTCCACTTGCATTTTCTACAGAAAGAGTATTCAGAACTGCGCAATCAAAAGTATGGTTTAACTCTGTTAGCTTAATGAACATATCAGAAATAAGTTTCACACAATGCTTCTTTGTAGTTTTTATTTGAAGATATTATTTTTCCCAATATAGGCCTCTTAGCTCTCAGAATGTCCAATTGCAGTTTCTACAGAAAGAGTGTTTCAGAACGGCTCAATCAAAAGTAAGGTTCAACTCTGTTAGTTGAATGCACAGAACAGAAAGAATTTTCACAGAATGCTACTGTGTAGTTTATATTTGAATATATTCCTTTTTCCACTATTACCCTCTTAGCGCTCCGAATGTCCACTTGCATTTTCTACAGAAAGAGTGTTCAGAACTGCGCAATCAAAAGTATGGTTTAACTCTGTTAGCTTAACGAACATATCAGAAATAAGTTTCACACAATGCTTCTGTGTAGTTTTTATTTGAAGATATTATTTTTCCCAATATAGGCCTCTTAGCACTCAGAATATCCAATTGCAGATTCTACAGAAAGAGTGATTCAGAAAGGCTCAATCAAAAGTAAGGTTCAACTCTGTTATTTGAATGCACAGAACAGAAAGAAGTTTCATACAATGCTTCTGTGTAGTTTATATTTGAACATATTCTTTTTTCCACTATTACCCACTTAGCGCTACGAATGTCCAGTTGCATTTTCTACAGACAGAGTGTTTCAAAACTGCTCAATCAAAATTATGGTTTAACTCTGTTAGCTAAATGCTCAGATCAGAAAGAAGTTTCACAGAATGCTTCTGTGTAGTTTATATTTGAATATATTCCTTTTTCCACTACTACTCTCTTAGCGCTCCAAATGTCCAGTTGCATTTTCTACAGAAAGAGTGTTCAGATCTGCTCAATCAAAAGTATGGTTTAACTATGTTAGCTGAATGCACAGATCAGAAAGAAGTTTCACAGAATGATTCTGTGTAGTTTATATTTGGAGACATTCCTTTTTCCACTATTACCCTCTTAGCGCTCCGAATCTCCACTTGCATTTTCTACAGAAAGAGTGTTTCAGAACGGCTCAATCAAAACTAAGGTTCAACTCTTTTAGTTGAACAAACAGAACAGAAAGAAGTTTCACACGATTCTTCTGTGTAGTTTTTATTTGTAGACATTCTTTTTCCCAATATAGGCCTCTTAGCGCTCAGAATGTCCAATTGCAGTTTCTACAGAAAGAGTGTTTCAGAACGGCTCAATCAAAAGTAAGGTTCAGCTCTGTTAGTTGAATGCACAGAACAGAAAGAAGTTTCATACAATGCTTCTGTGTAGTTTATATTTGAACATATTCTTTTTTCCACTATTACCCACTTAGCGCTACGAATGTCCAGTTGCATTTTCTACAGACAGAGTGTTTCAAAACTGCTCAATCAAAAGTATGGTTTAACTCTGTTAGCTGAATGCTCAGATCAGAAAGAAATTTCACAGAATGTTTCTGTGTAGTTTATATTTGAATATATTCCTTTTTCCACTACTACGCTCTTAGCGCTCCAAATGTCCAGTTGCATTTTCTACAGAAAGAGTGTTCAGATCTGCTCAATCCAAAGTATGATTTAACTCTGTTAGCTGAATGCACAGATCAGGAAGAAGTTTCACCGAATGATTCTGTGTAGTTTATATTTGGAGACATTCCTTTTTCCACTATTACCCTCTTAGCGCTCCGAATCTCCACTTGCATTTTCTACAGAAAGAGTGTTTCAGAACGGCTCAATCAACACTAAGGTTCAACTCTTTTAGTTGAACAAACAGAACAGAAAGAAGTTTCTCACAATTCTTCTGTGTAGTTTTTATTTGTAGACATTCTTTTTCCCAATATAGGCCTCTAAGCGCTCAGAATGTCCAATTGCAGTTTCTACAGAAAGAGTGTTTCAGAACGTCTCAATCAAAAGTAAGGTTCAACTCTGTTAGTTGAATGCACAGAACAGAAAGAAGTTTCATACAATGCTTCTGTGTAGTTTGTATTAGAACATATTCTTTTTTCCACTATTACCCACTTAGCGCTGCGAATGTCCAGTTGCATTTTCTACAGACAGAGTGTTTCAAAACTGCTCAATCAAAAGTATGGTTTAACTCTGTTAGCTGAATGCTCAGATCAGAAAGAAGTTTCACAGAATGCTTCTGTGTAGTTTATATTTGAATATATTCCTTTTTCCACTACTACACTCTTAGCGCTCCAAATGTCCAGTTGCATTTTCTACAGAAAGAGTGTTCAGATCTGCTCAATCAAAAGTATGGTTTAACTCTGTTAGCTGAATGCACAGATCAGAAAGAAGTTTCACAGAATGATTCTGTGTAGTTTATATTTGGAGACATTCCTTTTTCCACTATTAACCTCTTAGCGCTCCGAATCTCCACTTGCATTTTCTACAGAAAGAGTGTTTCAGAACGGCTCAATCAAAACTAAGGTTCAACTCTTTTATTTGAACAAACAGAACAGAAAGTAGTTTCACACAATTCTTCTGTGTAGTTTTTATTTGTAGACATTCTTTTTCCCAATATAGGCCTCTTAGCGCTCAGAATGTCCAATTGCAGTTTCTACAGAAAGACGGTTTCAGAACGGCTCAATCAAAAGTAAGGTTCAACTCTGTTAGTTGAATGCACAGAACAGAAAGAAGTTTCATACAATGCTTCTGTGTAGTTTATATTAGAACATATTCTTTTTTCCACTATTACCCACTTAGCGCTACGAATGTCCAGTTGCATTTTCTACAGACAGAGTGTTTCAAAACTGCTCAATCAAAAGTATGGTTTAGCTCAGTTAGCTGAATGCTCAGATCAGAAAGAAGTTTCACAGAATGCTTCTGTGTAGTTCATATTTGAATATATTCCTTTTTCCACTACTACGCTCTTAGCGCTCCAAATGTCCAGTTGCATTTTCAACAGAAAGAGTGTTCAGATCTGCTCAATCAAAAGTATGGTTTAACTCTGTTAGCTGAATGCACAGATCAGAAAGAAGTTTCACCGAATGATTCTGTGTAGTTTATATTTGAAGACATTCCTTTTTCCACTATTACCCTCTTAGCGCTCCGAGTCTCCACTTGCATTTTCTACAAAAAGAGTGTTTCATAACTGCTCAATCAAAAATATGTTTTATCTCTGTTAACTGAATTTACAGATCAGAAATAAGTTTCACAGAATGCATCTGTGTAGTTTTTATTTGAAGATATTCTTTTTCCCAATGCAGGCCTCTTAGCGCTTAGCATGTCCAATTGCAGTTTCTACAGAAACAGTGTTTCAGAACGGCTCAATCAAAAGTAAGGTTCAACTCTGTTAGTTGAATGCACAGAACAGAAAGAATTTTCACAGAATGCTACTGTGTAGTTTATATTAGAATATATTCCTTTTTCCACTATTACCCTCTTAGCGCTCCGAATGTACACCTGCATTTTCTACAGAAAGATTGTTCAGAACTGCGCAATCAAAAGTATGGTTTAACTCTGTTAGCTTAATGAACATATCAGAAATTAGTTTCACACAATGCTTCTGTGTAGTTTTTATTTGAAGATATTATTTTTCCCAATATAGGCCTCTTAGCGCTCAGAATGTCCAATTGCAGATTCTACAGAAAGAGTGTTTCAGAAAGGCTCAAACAAAAGTAAGGTTCAACTCTGTTAGTTGAATGCACAGAACAGAAAGAAGTTTCATACAATGCTTCTGTGTAGTTTATATTTGAACATATTCTTTTTTCCACTATTACACACTTAGCGCTACGAATGTCCAGTTGCATTTCCTACAGACAGAGTGTTTCAAAACTGCTCAATCAAAAGTATGGTTTAACTCTGTTAGCTGAATTCTCAGATCAGAAAGAAGTTTCACAGAATGCTTCTGTGTAGTTTATATTTGAATATATTCCTTTTTCCACTACTACTCTCTTAGCGCTCCAAATGTCCAGTTGCATTTTCTACAGAAAGAGTGTTCAGATCTGCTCAATCAAAATATGGTTTAACTCTGTTAGCTGAATGCACAGATCAGAAAGAAGTTTCACAGAATGATTCTGTGTAGTTTATATTTGGAGACATTCCTTTTTCCACTATTACCCTCTTAGCGCTCCGAATCTCCACTTGAATTTTCTACAGAAAGAGTGTTTCAGAACGGCTCAATCAAAACTAAGGTTCAACTCTTTTAGTTGAACAAACAGAATAGAAAGAAGTTTCACACAATTCTTCTGTGTAGTTTTTATTTGTAGACATTCTTTTTCCCAATATAGGCCTCTTAGCGCTCAGAATGTCCAATTGCAGTTTCTACAGAAAGAGTGTTTCAGAACGGCTCAATCAAAAGTAAGGTTCAACTCTGTTAGTTGAATGCAGAGAACAGAAAGAAGTTTCATACAATGCTTCTGTGTAGTTTATATTTGAATATATTATTTTTTCCACTATTACCCACTTAGCGCTACGAATGTCCAGTTGCATTTTCTACAGACAGAGTGTTTCAAAACTGCTCAATCAAAAGTATGGTTTAACTCTGTTAGCTGAATGCTCATATCAGAAAGAAGTTTCACAGAATGCTTCTTTGTAGTTTATATTTGAATATATTCCTTTTTCCACTACTACGCTCTTACTGCTCCAAATGTCCAGTTGCATTTTCTACAGAAAGAGTGTTCAGATCTGCTCAATCAAAAGTATGGTTTAACTCTGTTACCTTAATGCACAGATCAGAAAGAAGTTTCACCGAATGATTCTGTGTAGTTTATATTTGAAGACATTCCTTTTTCCACTATTACCCTCTTAGCGCTCCGAATCTCCACTTGCATTTTCTACAAAAAGAGTGTTTCATAACTGCTCAATCAAAAATATGTTTTATCTCTGTTAACTGAATTTACAGATGAGAAATAAGTTTCACCGAATGCATCTGTGTAGTTTTTATTTGAAGATATTATTTTTCCCAATGTAGGCCTCTTAGCGCTTAGCATGTCCAATTGCAGTTTCTACAGAAAGAGTGTTTCAGAACGGCTCAATCAAAAGTAAGGATCAACTCTGTTAGTTGAATGCACAGAACAGAAAGTATTTTCACAGAATGCTACTGTGTAGTTTATATTTGAATATATTCCTTTTTCCACTATTACCCTCTTAGCGCTCCGAATGTCCACTTGCATTTTCTACAGAAAGAGTGTTCAGAACTGCGCAATCAAAAGTATGGTTTAACTCTGTTAGCTTAATGAACATATCAGAAATAAGTTTCACACAATGCTTCTGTGTAGTTTTTATTTGAAGATATTTTTTTTCCAAATAGAGGCCTCTTAGCGCTCAGAATGTCCAATTGAAGTTTCTACAGAAAGAGTGTTTCAGAACGGCTCAATCAAAGGTAAGGTTCAACTCTGTTAGTTGAATGCACAGAACAGGAAGAAGTTTCATACAATGCTTCTGTGTAGTTTATATTTGAACATATTCTTTTTTCCACTATTTCCTACTTAGCGCTACGAATGTCCAGTTGCATTTTCTACAGACAGAGTGTTTCAAAACTGCCCAATCAAAAGTATGATTTAACTCTGTTAGCTGAATGCTCAGATCAGAAAGAAGTTTCACAGAATGCTTCTGTGTAGTTTATATTTGAATATATTCCTTTTTCCACTACTACTCTCTTAGCGCTCCAAATGTCCAGTTGCATTTTCTACAGAAAGAGTGTTCAGATCTGCTCAATCAAAAGTATGGTTTAACTCTGTTAGCTGAATGCACAGATCAGAAAGAAGTTTCACAGAATGATTCTGTGTAGTTTATATTTGGAGACATTCCTTTTTCCACTATTACCCTCTTAGCGCTCCGAATCTCCACTTGCATTTTCTATAGAAAGAGTGTTTCAGAACGGCTCAATCAAAACTAAGGTTCAACTCTTTTATTTGAACAAACAGAACAGTAAGTAGTTTCACACAATTCTTCTGTGTAGTTTTTATTTGTAGACATTCTTTTTATCAATATATGCCTCTTAGCGCTCAGAATGTCCAATTGCAGTTTCTACAGAAAGACGGTTTCAGAACGGCTCAATCAAAAGTAAGGTTCAACTCTGTTAGTTGAATGCACAGAACAGAAAGAAGTTTCATACAATGCTTCTGTGTAGTTTATATTAGAACATATTTTTTTCCACTATTACCTACTTAGCGCTACGAATGTCCAGTTGCATTTTCTACAGACAGAGTGTTTCAAAACTGCTCAATCAAAAGTATGGTTTAACTCAGTTAGCTGAATGCTCAGATCAGAAAGAAGTTTCACAGAATGCTTCTGTGTAGTTTATATTTGAATATATTCCTTTTTCAACTACTACTCTCTTAGCGCTCCAAATGTCCAGTTGCATTTTCAACAGAAAGAGTGTTCAGATATGCTCAATCAAAAGTATGGTTTAATTCTGTTAGCTGAATGCACAGATCAGAAAGAAGTTTCACCGAATGATTCTGTGTAGTTTATATTTGAAGACATTCCTTTTTCCACTATTACCCTCTTAGCGCTCCGAATCTCCACTTGCATTTTCTACAAAAAGAGTGTTTCATAACTGCTCAATCAAAAATATGTTTTATCTCTGTTAACTGAATTTACAGATCAGAAATAAGTTTCACAGAATGCATCTGTGTAGTTTTTATTTGAAGATATTCTTTTTCCCAATGCAGGCCTCTGAGCGCTTAGCATGTCCAATTGCAGTTTCTACAGAAACAGTGTTTCAGAACGGCTCAATCAAAAGTAAGGTTCAACTCTGTTAGTTGAATGCACAGAATAGAAAGAATTTTCACAGAATGCTACTGTGTAATTTATATTTGAATATATTCCTTTTTCCACTATTACCCTCTTAGCGCTCCGAATGTACACTTGCATTTTCTACAGAAAGATTGTTCAGAACTGCGCAATCAAAAGTATGGTTTAACTCTGTTAGCTTAATGAACATATCAGAAATTAGTTTCACACAATGCTTCTGTGTAGTTTTTGTTTGAAGATATTATTTTTCCCAATATAGTCCTCTTAGCGCTCAGAATGTCCAATTGCAATTTCTACAGAAAGAGTGTTTCAGAAAGGCTCAATCAACAGTAAGGTTCAACTCTGTTAGTTGAATGCACAGAACAGAAAGAAGTTTCATACAATGCTTCTGTGTAGTTTATATTTGAACATATTCATTTTTCCACTATTACCCACTTAGCGCTACGAATGTCCAGTTGCATTTTCTACAGACAGAGTGTTTCAAAACTGCTCAATCAAAAGTATGGTTTAACTCTGTTAGCTGAATGCTCAGTTCAGAAAGAAGTTTCACAGAATGCTTCTGTGTAGTTTATATTTGAATATATTCCTTTTTCCACTACTACTCTCTTAGCGCTCCAAATGTCCAGTTGCATTTTCTACAGAAAGAGTGTTCAGAACTGCTCAATCAAAAGTATGGTTTAACTCTGTTAGCTGAATGCACAGATCAGAAAGAAGTTTCACAGAATGATTCTGTGTAGTTTATATTTGGAGACATTCCTTTTTCCACTATTACCCTCTTAGCGCTCCGAATCTCCACTTGCATTTTCTACAGAAAGAGTGTTTCAGAACGGCTCAATCAAAACTAAGGTTCAACTCTTTTAGTTGAACAAACAGAACAGAAAGTAGTTTCACACAATTCTTCTGTGTAGTTTTTATTTGTAGACATTCTTTTTTCCAATATAGGTCTCTTAGCGCTCAGAATGTCCAATTGCAGTTTCTACAGAAAGAGTGTTTCAGAACGGCTCAATCAAAAGTAAGGTTCAACTCTGTTAGTTGAATGCACAGAACAGAAAGAAGTTTCATACAATGCTTCTGTGTAGTTTATATTTGAACATATTCTTTTTTCCACTATTACCCACTTAGCGCTACGAATGTCCAGTTGCATTTTCTACAGACAGAGTGTTTCAAAACTGCTCAATCAAAAGTATGGTTTAACTCTGTTAGCTGAATGCTCAGATCAGAAAGAAGTTTCACAGAATGCTTCTGTGTAGTTTATATTTGAATATATTCCTTTTTCCACTACTACGCTCTTACTGCTCCAAATGTCCAGTTGCATTTTCAACAGAAAGAGTGTTCAGATCTGCTCAATCAAAAGTATGGTTTAACTCTGTTACCTTAATGCACAGATCAGAAAGAAGTTTCACCGAATGATTCTGTGTAGTTTATATTTGAAGACATTCCTTTTTCCACTATTACCCTCTTAGCGCTCCGAATCTCCACTTGCATTTTCTACAAAAAGAGTGTTTCATAACTGCTCAATCAAAAATATGTTTTATCTCTGTTAACTGAATTTACAGATGAGAAATAAGTTTCACCGAATGCATCTGTGTAGTTTTTATTTGAAGATATTCTTTTTCCCAATGTAGGCCTCTTAGCGCTTAGCATGTCCAATTGCAGTTTCTACAGAAAGAGTGTTTCAGAACGGCTCAATCAAAAGTAAGGATCAACTCTGTTAGTTGAATGCACAGAACAGAAAGTATTTTCACAGAATGCTACTGTGTAGTTTATATTTGAATATATTCCTTTTTCCACTATTACCCTCTTAGCGCTCCGAATGTCCACTTGCATTTTCTACAGAAAGAGTGTTCAGAACTGCGCAATCAAAAGTATGGTTTAACTCTGTTAGCTTAATGAACATATCAGAAATAAGTTTCACACAATGCTTCTGTGTAGTTTTTATTTGAAGATATTTTTTTTCCAAATAGAGGCCTCTTAGCGCTCAGAATGTCCAATTGAAGTTTCTACAGAAAGAGTGTTTCAGAACGGCTCAATCAAAGGTAAGGTTCAACTTTGTTAGTTGAATGCACAGAACAGGAAGAAGTTTCATACAATGCTTCTGTGTAGTTTATATTTGAACATATTCTTTTTTCCACTATTACCTACTTAGCGCTACGAATGTCCAGTTGCATTTTCTACAGACAGAGTGTTTCAAAACTGCCCAATCAAAAGTATGATTTAACTCTGTTAGCTGAATGCTCAGATCAGAAAGAAGTTTCACAGAATGCTTCTGTGTAGTTTATATTTGAATATATTCCTTTTTCCACTACTACTCTCTTAGCGCTCCAAATGTCCAGTTGCATTTTCTACAGAAAGAGTGTTCAGATCTGCTCAATCAAAAGTATGGTTTAACTCTGTTAGCTGAATGCACAGATCAGAAAGAAGTTTCACAGAATGATTCTGTGTAGTTTATATTTGGAGACATTCCTTTTTCCACTATTACCCTCTTAGCGCTCCGAATCTCCACTTGCATTTTCTATAGAAAGAGTGTTTCAGAACGGCTCAATCAAAACTAAGGTTCAACTCTTTTATTTGAACAAACAGAACAGTAAGTAGTTTCACACAATTCTTCTGTGTAGTTTTTATTTGTAGACATTCTTTTTCCCAATATATGCCTCTTAGCGCTCAGAATGTCCAATTGCAGTTTCTACAGAAAGACGGTTTCAGAACGGCTCAATCAAAAGTAAGGTTCAACTCTGTTAGTTGAATGCACAGAACAGAAAGAAGTTTCATACAATGCTTCTGTGTAGTTTATATTAGAACATATTTTTTTCCACTATTACCCACTTAGCGCTACGAATGTCCAGTTGCATTTTCTACAGACAGAGTGTTTCAAAACTGCTCAATCAAAAGTATGGTTTAACTCAGTTAGCTGAATGCTCAGATCAGAAAGAAGTTTCACAGAATGCTTCTGTGTAGTTTATATTTGAATATATTCCTTTTTCCACTACTACTCTCTTAGCGCTCCAAATGTCCAGTTGCATTTTCAACAGAAAGAGTGTTCAGATCTGCTCAATCAAAAGTATGGTTTAATTCTGTTAGCTGAATGCACAGATCAGAAAGAAGTTTCACCGAATGATTCTGTGTAGTTTATATTTGAAGACATTCCTTTTTCCACTATTACCCTCTTAGCGCTCCGAATCTCCACTTGCATTTTCTACAAAAAGAGTGTTTCATAACTGCTCAATCAAAAATATGTTTTATCTCTGTTAACTGAATTTACAGATCAGAAATAAGTTTCACAGAATGCATCTGTGTAGTTTTTATTTGAAGATATTCTTTTTCCCAATGCAGGCCTCTGAGCGCTTAGCATGTCCAATTGCAGTTTCTACAGAAACAGTGTTTCAGAACGGCTCAATCAAAAGTAAGGTTCAACTCTGTTAGTTGAATGCACAGAATAGAAAGAATTTTCACAGAATGCTACTGTGTAATTTATATTTGAATATATTCCTTTTTCCACTATTACCCTCTTAGCGCTCCGAATGTACACTTGCATTTTCTACAGAAAGATTGTTCAGAACTGCGCAATCAAAAGTATGGTTTAACTCTGTTAGCTTAATGAACATATCAGAAATTAGTTTCACACAATGCTTCTGTGTAGTTTTTGTTTGAAGATATTATTTTTCCCAATATAGTCCTCTTAGCGCTCAGAATGTCCAATTGCAATTTCTACAGAAAGAGTGTTTCAGAAAGGCTCAATCAAAAGTAAGGTTCAACTCTGTTAGTTGAATGCACAGAAGAGAAAGAAGTTTCATACAATGCTTCTGTGTAGTTTATATTTGATCATATTCTTTTTTCCACTATTACCCACTTAGCGCTACGAATGTCCAGTTGCATTTCCTACAGACAGAGTGTTTCAAAACTGCTCAATCAAAAGTATGGTTTAATTCTGTTAGCTGAATTCTCAGATCAGAAAGAAGTTTCACAGAATGCTTCTGTGTAGTTTATATTTGAATATATTCCTTTTTCCACTACTACTCTCTTAGCGCTCCAAATGTCCAGTTGCATTTTCTACAGAAAGAGTGTTCAGATCTGCTCAATCAAAATATGGTTTAACTCTGTTAGCTGAATGCACAGATCAGAAAGAAGTTTCACAGAATGATTCTGTGTAGTTTATATTTGGAGACATTCCTTTTTCCACTATTACCCTCTTAGCGCTCCGAATGTCCACTTGCATTTTCTACAGAAAGAGTGTTTCAGAACAGCTCAATCAAAACTAAGGTTCAACTCTTTTAGTTGAACAAACAGAATAGAAAGAAGTTTCTCACAATTCTTCTGTGTAGTTTTTATTTGTAGACATTCTTTTTCCCAATATAGGCCTCTTAGCGCTCAGAATGTCCAATTGCAGTTTCTACAGAAAGAGTGTTTCAGAACGGCTCAATCAAAAGTAAGGTTCAACTCTGTTAGTTGAATGCACAGAACAGAAAGAAGTTTCATACAATGCTTCTGTGTAGTTTATATTTGAACATATTATTTTTTCCACTATTACCCACTTAGCGCTACGAATGTCCAGTTGCATTTTCTACAGACAGAGTGTTTCAAAACTGCTCAGTCAAAAGTATGGTTTAACTCTGTTAGCTGAATGCTCAGATCAGAAAGAAGTTTCACAGAATGCTTCTGTGTAGTTTATATTTGAATATATTCCTTTTTCCACTAGTACGCTCTTACTGCTCCAAATGTCCAGTTGCATTTTCTACAGAAAGAGTGTTCAGATCTACTCAATCAAAAGTATGGTTTAACTCTGTTACCTTAATGCACAGATCAGAAAGAAGTTTCACCGAATGATTCTGTGTAGTTTATATTTGAAGACATTCCTTTTTCCACTATTACCCTCTTAGCGCTCCGAATCTCCACTTGCATTTTCTACAAAAAGAGTGTTTCATAACTGCTCAATCAAAAATATGTTTTATCTCTGTTAACTGAATTTACAGATCAGAAATAAGTTTCACCGAATGCATCTGTGTAGTTTTTATTTGAAGATATTCTTTTTCCCAATGTAGGCCTCTTAGCGCTTAGCATGTCCAATTGCAGTTTCTACAGAAAGAGTGTTTCAGAACGGCCCAATCAAAAGTAAGGATCAACTCTGTTAGTTGAATGCACAGAACAGAAAGAATTTTCACAGAATGCTACTGTGTAGTTTATATTTGAATATATTCCTTTTTCCACTATTACCCTCTTAGCGCTCCGAATGTCCACTTGCATTTTCTACAGAAAGAGTGTTCAGAACTGCGCAATCAAAAGTATGGTTTAACTCTGTTAGCTTAATGAACATATCAGAAATAAGTTTCACACAATGCTTCTGTGTAGTTTTTATTTGAAGATATTATTTTGCCCAATATAGGCCTCTTAGCGCTCAGAATGTCCAATTGCAATTTCTACAGAAAGAGTGTTTCAGAAAGGCTCAATCAAAAGTAAGGTTCAACTCTGTTAGTTGAATGCACAGAACAGAAAGAAGTTTCATACAATGCTTCTGTGTAGTTTATATTTGAACATATTCTTTTTTTTACTATTACCCACTTAGCGCTCCGAATGTCCAGTTGCATTTTCTACAGACAGAGTGTTTCAAAACTGCTCAATCAAAAGTATGGTTTAACTCTGTTAGCTGAATGCTCAGATCAGAAAGAAGTTTCACAGAATGCTTCTGTGTAGTTTATATTTGAATATATTCCTTTTTCCACTACTACTCTCTTAGCGCTCCAAATGTCCAGTTGCATTTTCTACAGAAAGAGTGTTCAGATCTGCTCAATCAAAAGTATGGTTTAACTCTGTTAGCTGAATGCACAGATCAGAAAGAAGTTTCACAGAATGATTCTGTGTAGTTTATATTTGGAGACATTCCTTTTTCCACTATTACCCTCTTAGCGCTCTGAATCTCCACTTGCATTTTCTACAGAAAGAGTGTTTCAGAACGGCTCAATCAAAACTAAGGTTCAACTCTTTTAGTTGAACAAACAGAACAGAAAGAAGTTTCACACAATTCTTCTGTGTAGTTTTTATTTGTAGACATTCTTTTTCCCAATATAGGCCTCTTAGCGCTCAGAATGTCCAATTGCAGTTTCTACAGAAAGAGTGTTTCAGAACGGCTCAATCAAAAGTAAGGTTCAACTCTGTTAGTTGAATGCACAGAACAGAAAGAAGTTTCATACAATGCTTCTGTGTAGTTTATATTTGAACATATTCTTTTTTCCACTATTACCCACTTAGCGCTACGAATGTCCAGTTGCATTTTCTACAGACAGAGTGTTTCAAAACTGCTCAGTCAAAAGTATGGTTTAACTCCGTTAGCTGAATGCTCAGATCAGAAAGAAGTTTCACAGAATGCTTCTGTGTAGTTTATATTTGAATATATTCCTTTTTCCACTACTACGCTCTTACTGCTCCAAATGTCCAGTTGCATTTTCTACAGAAAGAGTGTTCAGATCTGCTCAATCAAAAGTATGGTTTAACTCTGTTACCTTAATGCACAGATCAGAAAGAAGTTTCACCGAATGATTCTGTGTAGTTTATATTTGAAGACATTCCTTTTTCCACTATTACCCTCTTAGCGCTCCGAATCTCCACTTGCATTTTCTACAAAAAGAGTGTTTCATAACTGCTCAATCAAAAATATGTTTTATCTCTGTTAACTGAATTTACAGATCAGAAATAAGTTTCACCGAATGCATCTGTGTAGTTTTTATTTGAAGATATTCTTTTTCCCAATGTAGGCCTCTTAGCGCTTAGCATGTCCAATTGCAGTTTCTACAGAAAGAGTGTTTCAGAACGGCCCAATCAAAAGTAAGGATCAACTCTGTTAGTTGAATGCACAGAACAGAAAGAATTTTCACAGAATGCTACTGTGTAGTTTATATTTGAATATATTCCTTTTTCCACTATTACCCTCTTAGCGCTCCGAATGTCCACTTGCATTTTCTACAGAAAGAGTGTTCAGAACTGCGCAATCAAAAGTATGGTTTAACTCTGTTAGCTTAATGAACATATCAGAAATAAGTTTCACACAATGCTTCTGTGTAGTTTTTATTTGAAGATATTATTTTTCCCAATAGAGGCCTCTTAGCGCTCAGAATGTCCAATTGCAATTTCTACAGAAAGAGTGTTTCAGAAAGGCTCAATCAAAAGTAAGGTTCAACTCTGTTAGTTGAATGCACAGAACAGAAAGAAGTTTCATACAATGCTTCTGTGTAGTTTATATTTGAACATATTCTTTTTTTTACTATTACCCACTTAGCGCTCCGAATGTCCAGTTGCATTTTCTACAGACAGAGTGTTTCAAAACTGCTCAATCAAAAGTATGGTTTAACTCTGTTAGCTGAATGCTCAGATCAGAAAGAAGTTTCACAGAATGCTTCTGTGTAGTTTATATTTGAATATATTCCTTTTTCCACTACTACTCTCTTAGCGCTCCAAATGTCCAGTTGCATTTTCTACAGAAAGAGTGTTCAGATCTGCTCAATCAAAAGTATGGTTTAACTCTGTTAGCTGAATGCACAGATCAGAAAGAAGTTTCACAGAATGATTCTGTGTAGTTTATATTTGGAGACATTCCTTTTTCCACTATTACCCTCTTAGCGCTCTGAATCTCCACTTGCATTTTCTACAGAAAGAGAGTTTCAGAACGGATCAATCAAAACTAAGGTTCAACTCTTTTAGTTGAACAAACAGAACAGAAAGAAGTTTCACACAATTCTTCTGTGTAGTTTTTATTTGTAGACATTCTTTTTCCCAATATAGGCCTCTTAGCGCTCAGAATGTCCAATTGCAGTTTCTACAGAAAGAGTGTTTCAGAACGGCTCAATCAAAAGTAAGGTTCAACTCTGTTAGTTGAATGCACAGAACAGAAAGAAGTTTCATACAATGCTTCTGTGTAGTTTATATTTGAACATATTCTTTTTTCCACTATTACCCACTTAGCGCTACGAATGTCCAGTTGCATTTTCTACAGACAGAGTGTTTCAAAACTGCTCAATCAAAAGTATGGTTTAACTCTGTTAGCTGAATGCTCAGATCAGAAAGAAGTTTCACAGAATGCTTCTGTGTAGTTTATATTTGAATATATTCCTTTTTCCACTACTACGCTCTTAGCGCTCCAAATGTCCAGTTGCATTTTCTACAGAAAGAGTGTTCAGATCTGCTCAATAAATGTATGGTTTAACTCTGTTAGCTGAATGCACAGATCAGAAAGAAGTTTCACCGAATGATTCTGTGTAGTTTATATTTGAAGACATTCCTTTTTCCACTATTACCCTCTTAGCGCTCCGAATCTCCACTTGCATTTTCTACAAAAAGAGTGTTTCATAACTGCTCAATCAAAAATATGTTTTATCTCTGTTAACTGAATTTACAGATCAGAAATAAGTTTCACAGAATGCGTCTGTGTAGTTTTTATTTGAAGATATTCTTTTTCCCAATGTAGGCCTCTTAGCGCTTAGCATGTCCAATTGCAGTTTCTACAGAAAGAGTGTTTCAGAACGGCTCAATCAAAAGTAAGGTTCAACTCTGTTAGTTGAATGCACAGAACAGAAAGAATTTTCACAGAATGCTACTGTGTAGTTTATATTTGAATATATTCCTTTTTCCACTATTACCCTCTTAGCGCTCCGAATGTCCACTTGCATTTTCTACAGAAAGAGTGTTCAGAACTGCGCAATCAAAAGTATGGATTAACTCTGTTAGCTTAATGAACATATCAGAAATAAGTTTCACACAACGCTTCTGTGTAGTTTTTATTTGAAGATATTATTTTTCCCAATAGAGGCCTCTTAGCGCTCAGAATGTCCAATTGCAGTTTCTACAGAAAGAGTGTTTCAGAAAGGCTCAGTCAAAAGTAAGCTTCAACTCTGTTAGTTGAATGCACAGAACAGAAAGAAGTTTCATACAATGCTTCTGTGTAGTTTATATTTGAACATATTCTCTTTTCCACTATTACCCACTTAGCGCTACGAATGTCCAGTTGCATTTTCTACAGACAGAGTGTTTCAAAACTGCTCAATCAAAAGTATGGTTTAACTCTGTTAGCTGAATGCTCAGATCAGAAAGAAGTTTCACAGAATGCTTCTGTGTAGTTTATATTTGAATATATTCCTTTTTCCACTACTACTCTCTTAGCGCTCAAAATGTCCAGTTGCATTTTCTACAGAAAGAGTGTTCAGATCTGCTCAATGAAAAGTATGGTTTAACTCTGTTAGCTGAATGCACAGATCAGAAAGAAGTTTCACAGAATGATTCTGTGTAGTTTATATTTGGAGACATTCCTTTTTCCACTATTACCCTCTTAGCGCTCCGAATCTCCACTTGCATTTTCTACAGAAAGAGTGTTTCAGAACGGCTCAATCAAAACTAAGGTTCAACTCTTTTAGTTTAACAAACGGAACAGAAAGTAGTTTCACACAATTCTTCTGTGTAGTTTTTATTTGTAGACATTCTTTTTCCCAATATATGCCTCTTAGCGCTCAGAATGTCCAATTGCAGTTTCTACAGAAAGAGTGTTTCAGAACGGCTCAATCAAAAGTAAGGTTCAACTCTGTTAGTTGAATGCACAGAACAGAAAGAAGTTTCATACAATGCTTCTGTGTAGTTTATATATGAACATATTCTTTTTTCCACTATTACCCACTTAGCGCTACGAATGTCCAGTTGCATTTTCTACAGACAGAGTGTTTCAAAACTGCTCAATCAAAAGTATGGTTTAACTCTGTTAGCTGAATGCTCAGATCAGAAAGAAGTTTCACAGAATGCTTCTGTGTAGTTTATATTTGAATATATTCCTTTTTCCACTACTACGCTCTTAGCGCCCCAAATGTCCAGTTGCATTTTCAACAGAAAGAGTGTTCAGATCTGCTCAATAAAAAGTATGGTTTAACTCTGTTAGCTGAATGCACAGATCAGAAAGAAGTTTCACCGAATGATTCTGTGTAGTTTATATTTGAAGACATTCCTTTTTCCACTATTACCCTCTTAGCGCTCCGAATCTCCACTTGCATTTTCTACAAAAAGAGTGTTTCATAACTGCTCAATCAAAAATCAGTTTTATCTCTGTTAACTGAATTTACAGATCAGAAATAAGTTTCACAGAATGCATCTGTGTAGTTTTTATTTGAAGATATTCCTTTTCCCAATGTAGGCCTCTTAGCGCTTAGCATGTCCAATTGCAGTTTCTACAGAAAGAGTGTTTCAGAACGGCTCAATCAAAAGTAAGGTTCAAATCTGTTAGTTGAATGCACAGAGCAGAAAGAATTTTCACAGAATGCTACTGTGTAGTTTATAATTGAATATATTACTTTTTCCACTATTACCCTCTTAGCGCTCCGAATGTCCACTTGCATTTTCTACAGAAAGAGTGTTCAGAACTGCGCAATCAAAAGTATGGTTTAACTCTGTTAGCTTAATGTACATATCAGAAATAAGTTTCACACAATGCTTCTGTGTAGTTTTTATTTGAAGATATTATTTTTCCCAATATAGGCCTCTTAGCGCTCAGAATGTCCAATTGCAGATTCTACAGAAAGAGTGTTTCAGAAAGGCTCAATCAACAGTAAGGTTCAACTCTGTTAGTTGAATGCACAGAACAGAAAGAAGTTTCATACAATGCTTCTGTGTAGTTTATATTTGAACATATTCATTTTTCCACTATTACCCACTTAGCGCTACGAATGTCCAGTTGCATTTTCTACAGACAGAGTGTTTCAAAACTGCTCAATCAAAAGTATGGTTTAACTCTGTTAGCTGAATGCTCAGTTCAGAAAGAAGTTTCACAGAATGCTTCTGTGTAGTTTATATTTGAATATATTCCTTTTTCCACTACTACGCTCTTAGAGCTCCAAATGTCCAGTTGCATTTTCTACAGAAAGAGTGTTCAGATCTGCTCAATCAAAAGTATGGTTTAACTCTGTTAGCTGAATGCACAGATCAGAAAGAAGTTTCACAGAATGATTCTGTGTAGTTTATATTTGGAGACATTCCTTTTTCCACTATTACCCTCTTATCGCTCTGAATCTCCACTTGCATTTTCTACAGAAAGAGTGTTTCAGAACGGCTCAATCAAAACTAAGGTTCAACTCTTTTAGTTGAACAAACAGAACAGAAAGAAGTTTCACACAATTCTTCTGTGTAGTTTTTATTTGTAGACATTCTTTTTCCCAATATAGGCCTCTTAGCGCTCAGAATGTCCAATTGCAGTTTCTACAGAAAGAGTGTTTCAGAACGGCTCAATCAAAAGTAAGGTTCAACTCTGTTAGTTGAATGCACAGAACAGAAAGAAGTTTCATACAATGCTTCTGTGTAGTTTATATTTGAACATATTCTTTTTTCCACTATTACCCACTTAGCGCTACGAATGTCCAGTTGCATTTTCTACAGACAGAGTGTTTCAAAACTGCTCAATCAAAAGTTTGGTTTAACTCTGTTAGCTGAATGCTCAGATCAGAAAGAAGTTTCACAGAATGCTTCTGTGTAGTTTATATTTGAATATATTCCTTTTTCCACTACTACTCTCTTAGCGCTCCAAATGTCCAGTTGCATTTTCTACAGAAAGAGTGTTCAGATCTGCTCAATCAAAAGTATGGTTTAACTCTGTTAGCTGAATGCACAGATCAGAAAGAAGTTTCACAGAATGATTCTGTGTAGTTTATATTTGGAGACATTCCTTTTTCCACTATTACCCTCTTAGCGCTCCGAATCTCCACTTGCATTTTCTACAGAAAGAGTGTTTCAGAAAGGCTCAATCAAAACTAAGGTTCAATTCTTTTAGTTTAACAAACAGAACAGAAAGTAGTTTCACACAATTCTTCTGTGTAGTTTTTATTTGTAGACATTCTTTTTCCCAATATATGCCTCTTAGCGCTCAGAATGTCCAATTGCAGTTTCTACAGAAAGAGTGTTTCAGAACGGCTCAATCAAAAGTAAGGTTCAACTCTGTTAGTTGAATGCACAGAACAGAAAGAAGTTTCATACAATGCTTCTGTGTAGTTTATATATGAACATATTCTTTTTTCCACTATTACCCACTTAGCGCTACGAATGTCCAGTTGCATTTTCTACAGACAGAGTGTTTCAAAACTGCTCAATCAAAAGTATGGTTTAACTCTGTTAGCTGAATGCTCAGATCAGAAAGAAGTTTCACAGAATGCTTCTGTGTAGTTTATATTTGAATATATTCCTTTTTCCACTACTACGCTCTTAGCGCCCCAAATGTCCAGTTGCATTTTCAACAGAAAGAGTGTTCAGATCTGCTCAATAAAAAGTATGGTTTAACTCTGTTAGCTGAATGCACAGATCAGAAAGAAGTTTCACCGAATGATTCTGTGTAGTTTATATTTGAAGACATTCCTTTTTCCACTATTACCCTCTTAGCGCTCCGAATCTCCACTTGCATTTTCTACAAAAAGAGTGTTTCATAACTGCTCAATCAAAAATCAGTTTTATCTCTGTTAACTGAATTTACAGATCAGAAATAAGTTTCACAGAATGCATCTGTGTAGTTTTTATTTGAAGATATTCCTTTTCCCAATGTAGGCCTCTTAGCGCTTAGCATGTCCAATTGCAGTTTCTACAGAAAGAGTGTTTCAGAACGGCTCAATCAAAAGTAAGGTTCAAATCTGTTAGTTGAATGCACAGAGCAGAAAGAATTTTCACAGAATGCTACTGTGTAGTTTATAATTGAATATATTACTTTTTCCACTATTACCCTCTTAGCGCTCCGAATGTCCACTTGCATTTTCTACAGAAAGAGTGTTCAGAACTGCGCAATCAAAAGTATGGTTTAACTCTGTTAGCTTAATGAACATATCAGAAATAAGTTTCACACAATGCTTCTGTGTAGTTTTTATTTGAAGATATTATTTTTCCCAATATAGGCCTCTTAGCGCTCAGAATGTCCAATTGCAGATTCTACAGAAAGAGTGTTTCAGAAAGGCTCAATCAACAGTAAGGTTCAACTCTGTTAGTTGAATGCACAGAACAGAAAGAAGTTTCATACAATGCTTCTGTGTAGTTTATATTTGAACATATTCATTTTTCCACTATTACCCACTTAGCGCTACGAATGTCCAGTTGCATTTTCTACAGACAGAGTGTTTCAAAACTGCTCAATCAAAAGTATGGTTTAACTCTGTTAGCTGAATGCTCAGTTCAGAAAGAAGTTTCACAGAATGCTTCTGTGTAGTTTATATTTGAGTATATTCCTTTTTCCACTACTACTCTCTTAGCGCTCCAAATGTCCAGTTGCATTTTCTACAGAAAGAGTGTTCAGAACTGCTCAATCAAAAGTATGGTTTAACTCTGTTAGCTGAATGCACAGATCAGAAAGAAGTTTCACAGAATGATTCTGTGTAGTTTATATTTGGAGACATTCCTTTTTCCACTATTACCCTCTTAGCGCTCCGAATCTCCACTTGCATTTTCTACAGAAAGAGTGTTTCAGAACGGCTCAATCAAAACTAAGGTTCAACTCTTTTAGTTGAACAAACAGAACAGAAAGTAGTTTCACACAATTCTTCTGTGTAGTTTTTATTTGTAGACATTCTTTTTTCCAATATAGGTCTCTTAGCGCTCAGAATGTCCAATTGCAGTTTCTACAGAAAGAGTGTTTCAGAACGGCTCAATCAAAAGAAAGGTTCAACTCTGTTAGTTGAATGCACAGAACAGAAAGAAGTTTCATACAATGCTTCTGTGTAGTTTATATTTGAACATATTCTTTTTTCCACTATTACCCACTTAGCGCTACGAATGTCCAGTTGCATTTTCTACAGACAGAGTGTTTCAAAACTGCTCAATCAAAAGTATGGTTTAACTCTGTTAGCTGAATGCTCAGATCAGAAAGAAGTTTCACAGAATGCTTCTGTGTAGTTTATATTTGAATATATTCCTTTTTCCACTACTACGCTCTTAGCGCCCAAAATGTCCAGTTGCATTTTCAACAGAAAGAGTGTTCAGATCTGCTCAATCAAAAGTATGGTTTAACTCTGTTAGCTGAATGCACAGATCAGAAAGAAGTTTCACCGAATGATTCTGTGTAGTTTATATTTGAAGACATTCCTTTTTCCACTATTACCCTCTTAGCGCTCCGAATCTCCACTTGCATTTTCTACAAAAAGAGTGTTTCATAACTGCTCAATCAAAAATATGTTTTATCTCTGTTAACTGAATTTACAGATCAGAAATAAGTTTCACAGAATGCATCTGTGTAGTTTTTATTTGAAGATATTCTTTTTCCCAATGTAGGCCTCTTAGCGCTTAGCATGTCCAATTGCAGTTTCTACAGAAAGAGTGTTTCAGAACGGCTCAATCAAAAGAAAGGTTCAACTCTGTTAGTTGAATGCACAGAACAGAAGGAATTTTCACAGAATGCTACTGTGTAGTTTATATTTGAATATATTCCTTTTTCCACTATTACCCTCTTAGCGCTCCGAATGTCCACTTGCATTTTCTACAGAAAGAGTATTCAGAACTGCGCAATCAAAAGTATGGTTTAACTCTGTTAGCTTAATGAACATATCAGAAATAAGTTTCACACAATGCTTCTTTGTAGTTTTTATTTGAAGATATTATTTTTCCCAATATAGGCCTCTTAGCGCTCAGAATGTCCAATTGCAGTTTCTACAGAAAGAGTGTTTCAGAACGGCTCAATCAAAAGTAAGGTTCAACTCTGTTAGTTGAATGCACAGAACAGAAAGAATTTTCACAGAATGCTACTGTGTAGTTTATATTTGAATATATTCCTTTTTCCACTATTACCCTCTTAGCGCTCCGAATGTCCACTTGCATTTTCTACAGAAAGAGTGTTCAGAACTGCGCAATCAAAAGTATGGTTTAACTCTGTTAGCTTAACGAACATATCAGAAATAAGTTTCACACAATGCTTCTGTGTAGTTTTTATTTGAAGATATTATTTTTCCCAATATAGGCCTCTTAGCACTCAGAATATCCAATTGCAGATTCTACAGAAAGAGTGATTCAGAAAGGCTCAATCAAAAGTAAGGTTCAACTCTGTTAGTTGAATGCACAGAACAGAAAGAAGTTTCATACAATGCTTCTGTGTAGTTTATATTTGAACATATTCTTTTTTCCACTATTACCCACTTAGCGCTACGAATGTCCAGTTGCATTTTCTACAGACAGAGTGTTTCAAAACTGCTCAATCAAAAGTATGGTTTAACTCTGTTAGCTAAATGCTCAGATCAGAAAGAAGTTTCACAGAATGCTTCTGTGTAGTTTATATTTGAATATATTCCTTTTTCCACTACTACTCTCTTAGCGCTCCAAATGTCCAGTTGCATTTTCTACAGAAAGAGTGTTCAGATCTGCTCAATCAAAAGTATGGTTTAACTCTGTTAGCTGAATGCACAGATCAGAAAGAAGTTTCACAGAATGATTCTGTGTAGTTTATATTTGGAGACATTCCTTTTTCCACTATTACCCTCTTAGCGCTCCGAATCTCCACTTGCATTTTCTACAGAAAGAGTGTTTCAGAACGGCTCAATCAAAACTAAGGTTCAACTCTTTTAGTTGAACAAACAGAACAGAAAGTAGTTTCACACAATTCTTCTGTGTAGTTTTTATTTGTAGACATTCTTTTTCCCAATATAGGCCTCTTAGCGCTCAGAATGTCCAATTGCAGTTTCTACAGAAAGAGTGTTTCAGAACGGCTCAATCAAAAGTAAGGTTCAGCTCTGTTAGTTGAATGCACAGAACAGAAAGAAGTTTCATACAATGCTTCTGTGTAGTTTATATTTGAACATATTCTTTTTTCCACTATTACCCACTTAGCGCTACGAATGTCCAGTTGCATTTTCTACAGACAGAGTGTTTCAAAACTGCTCAATCAAAAGTATGGTTTAACTCTGTTAGCTGAATGCTCAGTTCAGAAAGAAGTTTCACAGAATGCTTCTGTGTAGTTTATATTTGAATATATTCCTTTTTCCACTACTACTCTCTTAGCACTCCAAAAGTCCAGTTGCATTTTCTACAGAAAGAGTGTTCAGATCTGCTCAATCAAAAGTATGTTTTAACTCTGTTAGCTGAATGGACAGATCAGAAAGAAGTTTCACAGAATGATTCTGTGTAGTTTATATTTGGAGACATTCCTTTTTCCACTATTACCCTCTTAGCGCTCCGAATCTCCACTTGCATTTTCTACAGAAAGAGTGTTTCAGAACGGCTCAATCAAATCTAAGGTTCAACTCTTTTAGTTGAACAAACAGAACAGAAAGAAGTTTCACAAGATTCTTCTGTGTAGTTTTTATTTGTAGACATTCTTTTTCCCAATATAGGCCTCTTAGCGCTCAGAATGTCCAATTGCAGTTTCTACAGAAAGAGTGTTTCAGAACGGCTCAATCAAAAGTAAGGTTCAACTCTGTTAGTTGAATGCACAGAACAGAAAGAAGTTTCATACAATGCTTCTGTGTAGTTTATATTTGAACATATTCTTTTTTCCACTATTACCCACTTAGCGCTACGAATGTCCATTTGCATTTTCTACAGACAGAGTGTTTCAAAACTGCTCAATCAAAAGTATGGTTTAACTCTGTTAGCTGTATGCTCAGATCAGAAAGAAGTTTCACAGAATGCTTCTGTGTAGTTTATATTTGAATATATTCCTTTTTCCACTACTACGCTCTTAGCGCTCCAAATGTCCAGTTGCATTTTCAACAGAAAGAGTGTTCAGATCTGCTCAATCAAAAGTATGGTTTAACTCTGTTAGCTGAATGCACAGATCAGAAAGAAGTTTCACCGAATGATTCTGTGTAGTTTATATTTGAAGACATTCCTTTTTCCACTATTACCCTCTTAGTGCTCCGAATCTCCACTTGCATTTTCTAAAAAAAGAGTGTTTCATAACTGCTCAATCAAAAATATGTTTTATCTCTGTTAACTGAATTTACAGATCAGAAATAAGTTTCACAGAATGCATCTGTGTAGTTTTTATTTGAAGATATTCTTTTTCCCAATGTAGGCCTCTTAGCGCTTAGCATGTCCAATTGCAGTTTCTACAGAAAGAGTGTTTCAGAACGGCTCAATCAAAAGTAAGGTTCAACTCTGTTAGTTGAATGCACAGAACAGAAAGAATTTTCACAGAATGCTACTGTGTAGTTTATATTTGAATATATTCCTTTTTCCACTATTACCCTCTTAGCGCTCCGAATGTCCACTTGCATTTTCTACAGAAAGTGTGTTCAGAACTGCGCAATCAAAAGTATGGTTTAACTCTGTTAGCTTAACGAACATATCAGAAATAAGTTTCACACAATGCTTCTGTGTAGTTTTTATTTGAAGATATTATTTTTCCCAATATAGGCCTCTTAGCGCTCAGAATGTCCAATTGCTGTTTCAACAGAAAGAGTGTTTCAGAAAGGCTCAATCAAAAGTAAGGTTCAACTCTGTTAGTTGAATGCACAGAACAGAAAGAAGTTTCATACAATGCTTCTGTGTAGTTTATATTTGAACATACTCTTATTTCCACTATTACCTACTTAGCGCTACGAATGTCCAGTTGCATTTTCTACAGACAGAGTGTTTCAAAACTGCTCAATCAAAAGTATGGTTTAACTCTGTTAGCTGAATGCTCAGATCAGAAAGAAGTTTCACAGAATGCTTCTGTGTAGTTTATATTTGAATATATTCCTTTTTCCACTAATACGCTCTTAGCGCCCAAAATGTCCAGTTGCATTTTCAACAGAAAGAGTGTTCAGATCTGCTCAATCAAAAGTATGGTTTAACTCTGTTAGCTGAATGCACAGATCAGAAAGAAGTTTCACCGAATGATTCTGTGTAGTTTATATTTGAAGACATTCCTTTTTCCACTATTACCCTCTTAGTGCTCCGAATCTCCACTTGCATTTTCTAAAAAAAGAGTGTTTCATAACTGCTCAATCAAAAATATGTTTTATCTCTGTTAACTGAATTTACAGATCAGAAATAAGTTTCACAGAATGCATCTGTGTAGTTTTTATTTGAAGATATTCTTTTTCCCAATGTAGGCCTCTTAGCGCTTAGCATGTCCAATTGCAATTTCTACAGAAACAGTGTTTCAGAACGGCTCAATCAAAAGTAAGGTTCAACTCTGTTAGTTGAATGCACAGAACAGAAAGAATTTTCACAGAATGCTACTGTGTAGTTTTTATTTGAATATATTCCTTTTTCCACTATTACCCTCTTAGCGCTCCGAATGTCCACTTGCATTTTCTACAGAAAGAGTGTTCAGAACTGCGCAATCAAAAGTATGGTTTAACTCTGTTAGCTTAATGAACATATCAGAAATAAGTTTCACACAATGCTTCTGTGTAGTTTTTATTTGAAGATATTATTTTTCCAAATATAGGCCTCTTAGCGCTCAGAATGTCCAATTGCAGATTCTACAGAAAGAGTGTTTCAGAAAGGCTCAATCAAAAGTAAGGTTCAACTCTGTTAGTTGAATGCACAGAACAGAAAGAAGTTTCATACAATGCTTCTGTGTAGTTTATATTTGAACATATTCTTTTTTCCACTATTACCCACTTAGCGCTACGAATGTCCAGTTGCATTTTCTACAGACAGAGTGTTTCAAAACTGCTCAATCAAAAGTATGGTTTAACTCTGTTAGCTGAATGCTCAGATCAGAAAGAAGTTTCACAGAATGCTTCTGTGTAGTTTATATTAGAATATATTCCTTTTTCCACTACTACTCTCTTAGCGCTCCAAATGTCCAGTTGCATTTTCTACAGAAAGAGTGTTCAGATCTGCTCAATCAAAAGTATGGTTTAAGTCTGTTAGCTGAATGCACAGATCAGAAAAAGTTTCACAGAATGATTCTGTGTAGTTTATATTTGGAGACATTCCTTTTTCCACTATTACCCTCCTAGCGCTCCGAATCTCCACTTGCATTTTCTACAGAAAGTGTGTTTCAGAACGGCTCAATCAAAACTAAGGTTCAACTCTTTTAGTTGAACAAACAGAACAGAAAGAAGTTTCACACAATTCTTCTGTGTAGTTTTTATTTGTAGACATTCTTTTTCCCAATATAGGCCTCTTAGCGCTCAGAATGTCCAATTGCAGTTTCTACAGAAAGAGAGTTTCAGAACGGCTCAATCAAAAGTAAGGTTCAACTCTGTTAGTTGAATGCACAGAACAGAAAGAAGTTTCATACAATGCTTCTGTGTAGTTTATATTTGAACATATTCTCTTTTCCACTATTACCCACTTAGCGCTACGAATGTCCAGTTGCATTTTCTACAGACAGAGTGTTTCAAAACTGCTCAATCAAAAGTATGGTTTAACTCTGTTAGCTGTATGCTCAGATCAGAAAGTAGTTTCACAGAATGCTTCTGTGCAGTTTATATTTGAATATATTCCTTTTTCCACTACTACGCTCTTAGCGCTCCAAATGTCCAGTTGCATTTTCAACAGAAAGAGTGTTCAGATGTGCTCAATCAAAAGTATGTTTTAACTCTGTTAGCTGAATGCACAGATCAGAAAGAAGTTTCACCGAATGATTCTGTGTAGTTTATATTTGAAGACATTCCTTTTTCCACTATTACCCTCTTAGCGCTCCGAATCTCCACTTGCATTTTCTACAAAAAGAGTGTTTCATAACTGCTCAATCAAAAATATGTTTTATCTCTGTTAACTGAATTTACAGATCAGAAATAAGTTTCACAGAATGCATCTGTGTAGTTTTTATTTGAAGATATTCTTTTTCCCAATGTAGGCCTCTTAGCGCTTAGCATGTCCAATTGCAGTTTCTATAGAAAGAGTGTTTCAGAACGGCTCAATCAAAAGTAAGGTTCAACTCTGTTAGTTGAATGCACAGAACAGAAAGAATTTTCACAGAATGCTACTGTGTAGTTTATATTTGAATATATTCCTTTTTCCACTATTACCCTCTTAGCGCTCCGAATGTCCACTTGCATTTTCTACAGAAAGAGTGTTCAGAACTGCGCAATCAAAAGTATGGTTTAACTCTGTTAGCTTAATGAACATATCAGAAATAAGTTTCACACAATGCTTCTGTGTAGTTTTTATTTGAAGATATTATTTTTCCCAATATAGGCCTCTTAGTGCTCAGAATGTCCAATTGCAGATTCTACAGAAAGAATGTTTCAGAAAGGCTCAATCAAAAGTAAGGTTCAACTCTGTTAGTTGAATGCTCAGAACAGAAAGAAGTTTCATACAATGCTTCTGTGTAGTTTATATTTGAACATATTCTTTTTTCCACTATTACCCACTTAGCGCTACGAATGTCCAGTTGCATTTTCTACAGACAGAGTGTTTCAAAACTGCTCAATCAAAAGTATGGTTTAACTCTGTTAGCTGAATGCTCAGATCAGAAAGAAGTTTCACAGAATGCTTCTGTGTAGTTTATATTTGAATATATTCCTTTTTCCACTACTACTCTCTTAGCGCTCGAAATGTCCAGTTGCATTTTCTACAGAAAGAGTGTTCAGATCTGCTCAATCAAAAGTATGGTTTAACTCTGTTAGCTGAATGCACAGATCAGAAAGAAGTTTCACAGAATGATTCTGTGTAGTTTATATTTGGAGACATTCCTTTTTCCACTATTACCCTCTTAGCGCTCCGAATCTCCACTTGCATTTTCTACAGAAAGAGTGTTTCAGAACGGCTCAATCAAAACTAAGGTTCAACTCTTTTAGTTGAACAAACAGAACAGAAAGAAGTTTCACACAATTCTTCTGTGTAGTTTTTATTTGTAGACATTCTTTTTCCCAATATAGGCCTCTTAGCGCTCAGAATGTCCAATTGCAGTTTCTACAGAAAGAGTGTTTCAGAACGGCTCAATCAAAAGTAAGGTTCAACTCTGTTAGTTGAATGCACAGAACAGAAAGAAGTTTCATACAATGTTTCTGTGTAGTTTATATTTGAACATATTCTTTTTTCCACTATTACCCACTTAGCGCTACGAATGTCCAGTTGCATTTTCTACAGACAGAGTGTTTCAAAACTGCTCAATCAAAAGTATGGTTTAACTCTGTTAGCTGAATGCTCAGATCAGAAAGAAGTTTCACAGAATGCTTCTGTGTAGTTTATATTTGAATATATTCCTTTTTCCACTACTACTCTCTTAGCGCTCCAAATGTCCAGTTGCATTTTCTACAGAAAGAGTGTTCAGATCTGCTCAATCAAAAGTATGGTTTAACTCTGTTAGCTGAATGCACAGATCAGAAAGAAGTTTCACCGAATGATTCTGTGTAGTTTATATTTGAAGACATTCCTTTTTCCACTATTACCCTCTTAGCGCTCCGAATCTCCACTTGCATTTTCTACAGAAAGAGTGTTTCAGAACGGCTCAATCAAAACTAAGGTTCAACTCTTTTAGTTGAACAAACAGAACAGAAAGAATTTTCACACAATTCTTCTGTGTAGTTTTTATTTGTAGACATTCTTTTTCCCAATATAGGCCTCTTAGCGCTCAGAATGTCCAATTGCAGTTTCTACAGAAAGAGTGTTTCAGAACGGCTCAATCAAAAGTAAGGTTCAACTCTGTTAGTTGAATGCACAGAACAGAAAGAAGTTTCATACAATGCTTCTGTGTAGTTTATATTTGAACATACTCTTATTTCCACTATTACCTACTTAGCGCTACGAATGTCCAGTTGCATTTTCTACAGACAGAGTGTTTCAAAACTGCTGAATCAAAAGTATGGTTTAACTCTGTTAGCTGAATGCTCAGATCAGAAAGAAGTTTCACAGAATGCTTCTGTGTAGTTTATATTTGAATATATTCCTTTTTTCAATAATACGCTCTTAGCGCCCCAAATGTCCAGTTGCATTTTCAACAGAAAGAGTGTTCAGATCTGCTCAATCAAAAGTATGGTTTAACTCTGTTAGCTGAATGCACAGATCAGAAAGAAGTTTCACCGAATGATTCTGTGTAGTTTATATTTGAAGACATTCCTTTTTCCACTATTACCCTCTTAGTGCTCCGAATCTCCACTTGCATTTTCTAAAAAAAGAGTGTTTCATAACTGCTCAATCAAAAATATGTTTTATCTCTGTTAACTGAATTTACAGATCAGAAATAAGTTTCACAGAATGCATCTGTGTAGTTTTTATTTGAAGATATTCTTTTTCCCAATGTAGGCCTCTTAGCGCTTAGCATGTCCAATTGCAGTTTCTACAGAAACAGTGTTTCAGAACGGCTCAATCAAAAGTAAGGTTCAACTCTGTTAGTTGAATGCACAGAACAGAAAGAATTTTCACAGAATGCTACTGTGTAGTTTTTATTTGAATATATTCCTTTTTCCACTATTACCCTCTTAGCGCTCCGAATGTCCACTTGCATTTTCTACAGAAAGAGTGTTCAGAACTGCGCAATCAAAAGTATGGTTTAACTCTGTTAGCTTAATGAACATATCAGAAATAAGTTTCACACAATGCTTCTGTGTAGTTTTTATTTGAAGATATTATTTTTCCAAATATAGGCCTCTTAGCGCTCAGAATGTCCAATTGCAGATTCTACAGAAAGAGTGTTTCAGAAAGGCTCAATCAAAAGTAAGGTTCAACTCTGTTAGTTGAATGCACAGAACAGAAAGAAGTTTCATACAATGCTTCTGTGTAGTTTATATTTGAACATATTCTTTTTTCCACTATTACCCACTTAGCGCTACGAATGTCCAGTTGCATTTTCTACAGACAGAGTGTTTCAAAACTGCTCAATCAAAAGTATGGTTTAACTCTGTTAGCTGAATGCTCAGATCAGAAAGAAGTTTCACAGAATGCTTCTGTGTAGTTTATATTAGAATATATTCCTTTTTCCACTACTACTCTCTTAGCGCTCCAAATGTCCAGTTGCATTTTCTACAGAAAGAGTGTTCAGATCTGCTCAATCAAAAGTATGGTTTAACTCTGTTAGCTGAATGCACAGATCAGAAAAAGTTTCACAGAATGATTCTGTGTAGTTTATATTTGGAGACATTCCTTTTTCCACTATTACCCTCCTAGCGCTCCGAATCTCCACTTGCATTTTCTACAGAAAGTGTGTTTCAGAACGGCTCAATCAAAACTAAGGTTCAACTCTTTTAGTTGAACAAACAGAACAGAAAGAAGTTTCACACAATTCTTCTGTGTAGTTTTTATTTGTAGACATTCTTTTTCCCAATATAGGCCTCTTAGCGCTCAGAATGTCCAATTGCAGTTTCTACAGAAAGAGAGTTTCAGAACGGCTCAATCAAAAGTAAGGTTCAACTCTGTTAGTTGAATGCACAGAACAGAAAGAAGTTTCATACAATGCTTCTGTGTAGTTTATATTTGAACATATTCTCTTTTCCACTATTACCCACTTAGCGCTACGAATGTCCAGTTGCATTTTCTACAGACAGAGTGTTTCAAAACTGCTCAATCAAAAGTATGGTTTAACTCTGTTAGCTGTATGCTCAGATCAGAAAGAAGTTTCACAGAATGCTTCTGTGCAGTTTATATTTGAATATATTCCTTTTTCCACTACTACGCTCTTAGCGCTCCAAATGTCCAGTTGCATTTTCAACAGAAAGAGTGTTCAGATGTGCTCAATCAAAAGTATGGTTTAACTCTGTTAGCTGAATGCACAGATCAGAAAGAAGTTTCACCGAATGATTCTGTGTAGTTTATATTTGAAGACATTCCTTTTTCCACTATTACCCTCTTAGCGCTCCGAATCTCCACTTGCATTTTCTACAAAAAGAGTGTTTCATAACTGCTCAATCAAAAATATGTTTTATCTCTGTTAACTGAATTTACAGATCAGAAATAAGTTTCACAGAATGCATCTGTGTAGTTTTTATTTGAAGATATTCTTTTTCCCAATGTAGGCCTCTTAGCGCTTAGCATGTCCAATTGCAGTTTCTATAGAAAGAGTGTTTCAGAACGGCTCAATCAAAAGTAAGGTTCAACTCTGTTAGTTGAATGCACAGAACAGAAAGAATTTTCACAGAATGCTACTGTGTAGTTTATATTTGAATATATTCCTTTTTCCACTATTACCCTCTTAGCGCTCCGAATGTCCACTTGCATTTTCTACAGAAAGAGTGTTCAGAACTGCGCAATCAAAAGTATGGTTTAACTCTGTTAGCTTAATGAACATATCAGAAATAAGTTTCACACAATGCTTCTGTGTAGTTTTTATTTGAAGATATTATTTTTCCCAATATAGGCCTCTTAGTGCTCAGACTGTCCAATTGCAGATTCTACAGAAAGAGTGTTTCAGAAAGGCTCAATCAAAAGTAAGGTTCAACTCTGTTAGTTGAATGCACAGAACAGAAAGAAGTTTCATACAATGCTTCTGTGTAGTTTATATTTGAACATATTCTTTTTTCCACTATTACCCACTTAGCGCTACGAATGTCCAGTTGCATTTTCTACAGACAGAGTGTTTCAAAACTGCTCAATCAAAAGTATGGTTTAACTCTGTTAGCTGAATGCTCAGATCAGAAAGAAGTTTCACAGAATGCTTCTGTGTAGTTTATATTTGAATATATTCCTTTTTCCACTACTACTCTCTTAGCGCTCCAAATGTCCAGTTGCATTTTCTACAGAAAGAGTGTTCAGATCTGCTCAATCAAAAGTATGGTTTAACTCTGTTAGCTGAATGCACAGATCAGAAAGAAGTTTCACAGAATGATTCTGTGTAGTTTATATTTGGAGACATTCCTTTTTCCACTATTACCCTCTTAGCGCTCCGAATCTCCACTTGCATTTTCTACAGAAAGAGTGTTTCAGAACGGCTCAATCAAAACTAAGGTTCAACTCTTTTAGTTGAACAAACAGAACAGAAACAAGTTTCACACAATTCTTCTGTGTAGTTTTTATTTGTAGACATTCTTTTTCCCAATATAGGCCTCTTAGCGCTCAGAATGTCCAATTGCAGTTTCTACAGAAAGAGTGTTTCAGAACGGCTCAATCAAAAGTAAGGTTCAACTCTGTTAGTTGAATGCACAGAACAGAAAGAAGTTTCATACAATGCTTCTGTGTAGTTTATATTTGAACATATTCTTTTTTCCACTATTACCCACTTAGCGCTACGAATGTCCAGTTGCATTTTCTACAGACAGAGTGTTTCAAAACTGCTCAATCAAAAGTATGGTTTAACTCTGTTAGCTGAATGCTCAGATCAGAAAGAAGTTTCACAGAATGCTTCTGTGTAGTTTATATTTGAATATATTCCTTTTTCCACTACTACTCTCTTAGCGCTCGAAATGTCCAGTTGCATTTTCTACAGAAAGAGTGTTCAGATCTGCTCAATCAAAAGTATTGTTTAACTCTGTTAGCTGAATGCACAGATCAGAAAGAAGTTTCACAGAATGATTCTGTGTAGTTTATATTTGGAGACATTCCTTTTTCCACTATTACCCTCTTAGCGCTCCGAATCTCCACTTGGATTTTCTACAGAAAGAGTGTTTCAGAACGGCTCAATCAAAACTAAGGTTCAAATCTTTTAGTTGAACAAACAGAACAAAAAGAATTTTCACACAATTCTTCTGTGTAGTTTTTATTTGTAGACATTCTTTTTCCCAATATAAGCCTCTTAGCGCTCAGAATGTCCAATTGCAGTTTCTACAGAAAGAGTGTTTCAGAACGGCTCAATCAAAAGTAAGGTTCAACTCTGTTAGTTGAATGCACAGAACAGAAAGAAGTTTCATACAATGCTTCTGTGTAGTTTATATTTGAACATATTCTCTTTTCCACTATTACCCACTTAGCGCTACGAATGTCCAGTTGCATTTTCTACAGACAGAGTGTTTCAAAACTGCTCAATCAAAAGTATGGTTTAACTCTGTTAGCTGTATGCTCAGATCAGAAAGAAGTTTCACAGAATGCTTCTGTGCAGTTTATATTTGAATATATTCCTTTTTCCACTACTACGCTCTTAGCGCTCCAAATGTCCAGTTGCATTTTCAACAGAAAGAGTGTTCAGATCTGCTCAATCAAAAGTATGGTTTAACTCTGTTAGCTGAATGCACAGATCAGAAAGAAGTTTCACCGAATGATTCTGTGTAGTTTATATTTGAAGACATTCCTTTTTCCACTATTACCCTCTTAGCGCTCCGAATCTCCACTTGCATTTTCTACAAAAAGAGTGTTTCATAACTGCTCAATCAAAAATATGTTTTATCTCTGTTAACTGAATTTACAGATCAGAAATAAGTTTCACAGAATGCATCTGTGTAGTTTTTATTTGAAGATATTATTTTTCCCAATGTAGGCCTCTTAGCGCTTAGCATGTCCAATTGCAGTTTCTACAGAAAGAGTGTTTCAGAACGGCTCAATCAAAAGTAAGGTTCAACTCTGTTAGTTGAATGCACAGAACAGAAAGAATTTTCACAGAATGCTACTGTGTAGTTTATATTTGAATATATTCCTTTTTCCACTATTACCCTCTTAGCGCTCCGAATGTCCACTTGCATTTTCTACAGAAAGAGTGTTCAGAACTGCGCAATCAAAAGTATGGTTTAACTCTGTTAGCTTAATGAACATATCAGAAATAAGTTTCACACAATGCTTCTGTGTAGTTTTTATTTGAAGATATTATTTTTCCCAATATAGGCCTCTTAGCGCTCAGAATGTCCAATTGCTGATTCTACAGAAAGAGTGTTTCAGAAAGGCTCAATCAAAAGTAAGGTTCAACTCTGTTAGTTGAATGCACAGAACAGAAAGAAGTTTCATACAATGCTTCTGTGTAGTTTATATTTGAACATATTCTTTTTTCCACTATTACCCACTTAGCGCTACGAATGTCCAGTTGCATTTTCTACAGACAGAGTGTTTCAAAACTGCTCAATCAAAAGTATGGTTTAACTCTGTTAGCTGAATGCTCAGATCAGAAAGAAGTTTCACAGAATGCTTCTGTGTAGTTTATATTTGAATATATTCCTTTTTCCACTACTACTCTCTTAGCGCTCCAAATGTCCAGTTGCATTTTCTACAGAAAGAGTGTCCAGATCTGCTCAATCAAAAGTATGGTTTAACTCTGTTAGCTGAATGCACAGATCAGAAAGAAGTTTCACAGAATTATTCTGTGTAGTTTATAATTGGAGACATTCCTTTTTCCACTATTACCCTCTTAGCGCTCCGAATCTCCACTTGCATTTTCTACAGAAAGAGTGTTTCAGAACGGCTCAATCAAAACTAAGGTTCAACTCTTTTAGTTGAACAAACAGAACAGAAAGCAGTTTCACACAATTCTTCTGTGTAGTTTTTATTTGTAGACATTCTTTTTCCCAATATAGGCCTCTTAGCGCTCAGAATGTCCAATTGCAGTTTCTACAGAAAGAGTGTTTCAGAACGGCTCAATCAAAAGTAAGGTTCAACTCTGTTAGTTGAATGCACAGAACAGAAAGAAGTTTCATACAATGCTTCTGTGTAGTTTATATTTGAACATATTCTCTTTTCCACTATTACCCACTTAGCGCTACGTATGTCCAGTTGCATTTTCTACAGACAGAGTGTTTCAAAACTGCTCAATCAAAAGTATGGTTTAACTCTGTTAGCTGTATGCTCAGATCAGAAAGAAGTTTCACAGAATGCTTCTGTGTAGTTTATATTTGAATATATTCCTTTTTCCACTACTACGCTCTTAGCGCTCCAAATGTCCAGTTGCATTTTCAACAGAAAGAGTGTTCAGATCTGCTCAATCAAAAGTATGGTTTAACTCTGTTAGCTGAATGCACAGTTCAGAAAGAAGTTTCACCGAATGATTCTGTGTAGTTTATATTTGAAGACATTCCTTTTTCCACTATTACCCTCTTAGCGCTCCGAATCTCCACTTGCATTTTCTACAAAAAGAGTGTTTCATAACTGCTCAATCAAAAATATGTTTTATCTCTGTTAACTGAATTTACAGATCAGAAATAAGTTTCACAGAATGCATCTGTGTAGTTTTTATTTGAAGATATTCTTTTTCCCAATGTAGGCCTCTTAGCGCTTAGCATGTCCAATTGCAGTTTCTACAGAAACAGTGTTTCAGAACGGCTCAATCAAAAATAAGGTTCAACTCTGTTAGTTGAATGCACAGAACAGAAAGAATTTTCACAGAATGCTACTGTGTAGTTTATATTTGAATATATTCCTTTTTCCACTAATACCCTCTTAGCGCTCCGAATGTCCACTTGCATTTTCTACAGAAAGAGTGTTCAGAACTGCGCAATCAAAAGTATGGTTTAACTCTGTTAGCTTAATGAACATATCAGAAATAAGTTTCACACAATGCTTCTGTGTAGTTTTTATTTGAAGATATTATTTTTCCCAATATAGGCCTCTTAGCGCTCAGAATGTCCAATTGCAGATTCTACAGAAAGAGTGTTTCAGAAAGGCTCAATCAAAAGTAAGGTTCAACTCTGTTAGTTGAATGCACAGAACAGAAAGAAGTTTCATACAATGCTTCTGTGTAGTTTATATTTGAACATATTCTTTTTTCCACTATTACCCACTTAGCGCTACGAATGTCCAGTTGCATTTTCTACAGACAGAGTGTTTCAAAACTGCTCAATCAAAAGTATGGTTTAACTCTGTTAGCTGAATGCTCAGATCAGAAAGAAGTTTCACAGAATGCTTCTGTGTAGTTTATATTTGAATATATTCCTTTTTCCACTACTACTCTCTTAGCGCTCCAAATGTCCAGTTGCATTTTCTACAGAAAGAGTGTCCAGATCTGCTCAATCAAAAGTATGGTTTAACTCTGTTAGCTGAATGCACAGATCAGAAAGAAGTTTCACAGAATTATTCTGTGTAGTTTATAATTGGAGACATTCCTTTTTCCACTATTACCCTCTTAGCGCTCCGAATCTCCACTTGCATTTTCTACAGAAAGAGTGTTTCAGAACGGCTCAATCAAAACTAAGGTTCAACTCTTTTAGTTGAACAAACAGAACAGAAAGAAGTTTCACACAATTCTTCTGTGTAGTTTTTATTTGTAGACATTCTTTTTCCCAATATAGGCCTCTTAGCGCTCAGAATGTCCAATTGCAGTTTCTACAGAAAGAGTGTTTCAGAACGGCTCAATCAAAAGTAAGGTTCAACTCTGTTAGTTGAATGCACAGAACAGAAAGAAGTTTCATACAATGCTTCTGTGTAGTTTATATTTGAACATATTCTCTTTCCCACTATTACCCACTTTGCGCTACGAATGTCCAGTTGCATTTTCTACAGACAGAGTGTTTCAAAACTGCTCAATCAAAAGTATGGTTTAACTCTGTTAGCTGTATGCTCAGATCAGAAAGAAGTTTCACAGAATGCTTCTGTGTAGTTTATATTTGAATATATTACTTTTTCCACTACTACGCTCTTAGCGCTCCAAATGTCCAGTTGCATTTTCAACAGAAAGAGTGTTCAGATCTGCTCAATCAAAAGTATGGTTTAACTCTGTTAGCTGAATGCACAGATCAGAAATAAGTTTCACCGAATGATTCTGTGTAGTTTATATTTGAAGACATTCCTTTTTCCACTATTACCCTCTTAGCGCTCCGAATCTCCACTTGCATTTTCTACAAAAAGAGTGTTTCATAACTGCTCAATCAAAAATATGTTTTATCTCTGTTAACTGAATTTACAGATCAGAAATAAGTTTCACAGAATGCATCTGTGTAGTTTTTATTTGAAGATATTCTTTTTCCCAATGTAGGCCTCTTAGCGCTTAGCATGTCCAATTGCAGTTTCTACAGAAACAGTGTTTCAGAACGGCTCAATCAAAAGTAAGGTTCAACTCTGTTAGTTGAATGCACAGAACAGAAAGTATTTTCACAGAATTCTACTGTGTAGTTTATATTTGAATATATTCCTTTTTCCACTATTACCCTCTTAGCGCTCCGAATGTCCACTTGCATTTTCTACAGAAAGAGTGTTCAGAACTGCGCAATCAAAAGTATGGTTTAACTCTGTTAGCTTAATGAACATATCAGAAATAAGTTTCACACAATGCTTCTGTGTAGTTTTTATTTGAAGATATTATTTTTCCCAATAGAGTCCTCTTAGCGCTCAGAATGTCCAATTGCAGTTTCTACAGAAAGAGTGTTTCAGAAAGGCTCAATCAAAGGTAAGGTTCAACTCTGTTCGTTGAATGCACAGAACAGAAAGAAGTTTCATACAGTGCTTCTGTGTAGTTTATATTTGAACATATTCTTTTTTCCACTATTACCCACTTAGCGCTACGAATGTCCAGTTGCATTTTCTACAGACAGAGTGTTTCAAAACTGCTCAATCAAAAGTATGGTTTAACTCTGTTAGCTGAATGCTCAGATCAGAAAGAAGTTTCACAGAATGATTCTGTGTAGTTTATATTTGAATATACTCCTTTTTCCACTACTACTCTCTTAGCGCTCCAAATGTCCAGTTGCATTTTCTACAGAAAGAGTGTTCAGATCTGCTCAATCAAAAGTATGGTTTAACTCTGTTAGCTGAATGCACAGATCAGAAAGAAGTTTCACAGAATGATTCTGTGTAGTTTATATTTGGAGACATTCCTTTTTCCACTATTACCCTCTTAGCGCTCCGAATCTCCACTTGCATTTTCTACAGAAAGAGTGTTTCAGAACGGCTCAATCAAAACTAAGGTTCAACTCTTTTAGTTGAACAAACAGAACAGAAAGAAGTTTCACACAATTCTTCTGTGTAGTTTTTATTTGTAGACATTCTTTTTCCCAATATAGGACTCTTAGCACTCAGAATGTCCAATTGCAGTTTCTACAGTAAGAGTGTTACAGAACGGCTCAATCAAAAGTAAGGTTCAACTCTGTTAGTTGAATGCACAGAACAGAAAGAAGTTTCATACAATGCTTCTGTGTAGTTTATATTTGAACATATTCTTTTTTCCACTATTACCCACTTAGCGCTACGAATGTCCAGTTGCATTTTATACAGACAGAGTGTTTCAAAACTGCTCAATCAAAAGTATGGTTTAACTCTGTTAGCTGAATTCTCAGATCAGAAAGAAGTTTCACAGAATGCTTCTGTGTAGTTTATATTTGAATATATTCCTTTTTCCACTACTACGCTCTTAGCGCTCCAAATGTCCAGTTGCATTTTCTACAGAAAGAGTGTTCAGATCTGCTCAATCAAAAGTATGGTTTAACTCTGTTAGCTGAATGCACAGATCAGAAAGAAGTTTCACCGAATGATTCTGTGTAGTTTATATTTGAAGACATTCCTTTTTCCACTATTACCCTGTTAGCGCTCCGAATCTCCACTTGCATTTTCCTCAAAAAGAGTGTTTCATAACTGCTCAATCAAAAATATGTTTTATCTCTTTTAACTGAATTTACAGATCAGAAATAAGTTTCACAGAGTGCATCTGTGTAGTTTTTATTTGAAGATATTCTTTTTCCCAATGTAGGCCTCTTAGCGCTTAGCATGTCCAATTGCAGTTTCTACAGAAAGAGTGTTTCAGAACGGCTCAATCAAAAGTAAGGTTCAACTCTGTTAGTTGAATGCACAGAACAGAAAGAATTTTCACAGAATGCTACTGTGTAGTTTATATTTGAATATATTCCTTTTTCCACTATTACCCTCTTAGACCTCCGAATGTCCACTTGCATTTTCTACAGAAAGAGTGTTCAGAACTGCGCAATCAAAAGTATGGTTTAACTCTGTTAGCTTAATGAACATATCAGAAATAAGTTTCACACAATGCTTCTGTGTAGTTTTTATTTGAAGATATTATTTTTCCCAATAGAGGCCTCTTAGCGCTCAGAATGTCCAATTGCAGTTTCTACAGAAAGAGTGTTTCAGAAAGGCTCAATCAAAAGTAAGGTTCAACTCTGTTAGTTGAATGCACAGAACAGAAAGAAGTTTCATACAATGCTTCTGTGTAGTTTATATTTGAACATATTCTTTTTTCCACTATTACCCACTTAGCGCTACGAATGTCCAGTTGCATTTTCTACAGACAGAGTGTTTCAAAACTGCTCAATCAAAAGTATGGTTTAACTCTGTTAGCTGAATGCTCAGATCAGAAAGAAGTTTCACAGAATGCTTCTGTGTAGTTTATATTTGAATATATTCCTTTTTCCACTACTACTCTCTTAGCGCTCCAAATGTCCAGTTGCATTTTCTACAGAAAGAGTGTTCAGATCTGCTCAATCAAAAGTATGGTTTAACTCTGTTAGCTGAATGCACAGATCAGAAAGACGTTTCACCGAATGATTCTGTGTAGTTTATATTTGAAGACATTCCTTTTTCCACTATTACCCTGTTAGCGCTCCGAATCTCCACTTGCATTTTCCTCAAAAAGAGTGTTTCATAACTGCTCAATCAAAAATATGTTTTATCTCTTTTAACTGAATTTACAGATCAGAAATAAGTTTCACAGAGTGCATCTGTGTAGTTTTTATTTGAAGATATTCTTTTTCCCAATGTAGGCCTCTTAGCGCTTAGCATGTCCAATTGCAGTTTCTACAGAAAGAGTGTTTCAGAACGGCTCAATCAAAAGTAAGGTTCAACTCTGTTAGTTGAATGCACAGAACAGAAAGAATTTTCACAGAATGCTACTGTGTAGTTTATATTTGAATATATTCCTTTTTCCACTATTACCCTCTTAGACCTCCGAATGTCCACTTGCATTTTCTACAGAAAGAGTGTTCAGAACTGCGCAATCAAAAGTATGTTTTAACTCTGTTAGCTTAATGAACATATCAGAAATAAGTTTCACAAAATGCTTCTGTGTAGTTTTTATTTGAAGATATTATTTTTCCCAATAGAGGCCTCTTAGCGCTCAGAATGTCCAATTGCAGTTTCTACAGAAAGAGTGTTTCAGAACGGCTCAATCAAAAGTAAGGTTCAACTCTGTTAGTTGAATGCACAGAACAGAAAGAATTTTCACAGAATGCTACTGTGTAGTTTATATTTGAATATATTCCTTTTTCCACTATTACCCTCTTAGACCTCCGAATGTCCACTTGCATTTTCTACAGAAAGAGTGTTCAGAACCGCGCAATCAAAAGTATGGTTTAACTCTGTTAGCTTAATGAACATATCAGAAATAAGTTTCACACAATGCTTCTGTGTAGTTTTTATTTGAAGATATTATTTTTCCCAATAGAGGCCTCTTAGCGCTCAGAATGTCCAATTGCAATTTCTACAGAAAGAGTGTTTCAGAAAGGCTCAATCAAAAGTAAGGTTCAACTCTGTTAGTTGAATGCACAGAACAGAAAGAAGTTTCATACAATGCTTCTGTGTAGTTTATATTTGAACATATTCTTTTTTCCACTATTACCCACTTAGCGCTACGAATGTCCAGTTGCATTTTCTACAGACAGAGTGTTTCAAAACTGCTCAATCAAAAGTATGGTTTAACTCTGTTAGCTGAATGCTCAGATCAGAAAGAAGTTTCACAGAATGCTTCTGTGTAGTTTATATTTGAATATATTCCTTTTTCCACTACTACTCTCTTAGCGCTCGAAATGTCCAGTTGCATTTTCTACAGAAAGAGTGTTCAGATCTGCTCAATCAAAAGTATGGTTTAACACTGTTAGCTGAATGCACAGATCAGAAAGAAGTTTCACAGAATGATTCTGTGTAGTTTATATTTGGAGACATTCCTTTTTCCACTATTACCCTCTTAGCGCTCCGAATCTCCACTTGCATTTTCTACAGAAAGAGTGTTTAAGAACGGCTCAATCAAAACTAAGGTTCAACTCTTTTAGTTGAACAAACAGAACAGAAAGGTGTTTCACACAATTCTTCTGTGTAGTTTTTATTTGTAGACATTCTTTTTCCCAATATAGGCCTCTTAGCGCTCAGAATGTCCAATTGCAGTTTCTACAGAAAGAGAGTTTCAGAACGGCTCAATCAAAAGTAAGGTTCAACTCTGTTAGTTGAATGCACAGAACAGAAAGAAGTTTCATACAATGCTTCTGTGTAGTTTATATTTGAACATATTCTCTTTTCCACTATTACCCACTTAGCGCTACGAATGTCCAGTTGCATTTTCTACAGACAGAGTGTTTCAAAACTGCTCAATCAAAAGTATGGTTTAACTCTGTTAGCTGTATGCTCAGATCAGAAAGAAGTTTCACAGAATGCTTCTGTGCAGTTTATATTTGAATATATTCCTTTTTCCACTACTACGCTCTTAGCGCTCCAAATGTCCAGTTGCATTTTCAACAGAAAGAGTGTTCAGATCTGCTCAATCAAAAGTATGGTTTAACTCTGTTAACTGAATGCACAGATCAGAAAGAAGTTTCACCGAATGATTCTGTGTAGTTTATATTTGAAGACATTCCTTTTTCCACTATTACCCTCTTAGCGCTCCGAATCTCCACTTGCATTTTCTACAAAAAGAGTGTTTCATAACTGCTCAATCAAAAATATGTTTTATCTCTGTTAACTGAATTTACAGATCAGAAATAAGTTTCACAGAATGCATCTGTGTAGTTTTTATTTGAAGATATTCTTTTTCCCAATGTAGGCCTCTTAGCGCTTAGCTTGTCCAATTGCAGTTTCTACAGAAACAGTGTTTCAGAACGGCTCAATCAAAAGTAAGGTTCAACTCTGTTAGTTGAATGCACAGAACAGAAAGAATTTTCACAGAATGCTACTGTGTAGTTTATATTTGAATATATTCCTTTTTCCACTATTACCCTCTTAGCGCTCCGAATGCCCACTTGCATTTTCTACAGAAAGAGTGTTCAGAACTGCGCAATCAAAAGTATGGTTTAACTCTGTTAGCTTAATGAACATATCAGAAATAAGTTTCACAGAATGCTTCTGTGTAGTTTTTATTTGAAGATATTATTTTTCCCAATATAGGCCTCTTAGCGCTCAGAATGTCCAATTTCAGATTCTACAGAAAGAGTGTTTCAGAAAGGCTCAATCAAAAGTAAGGTTCAACTCTGTTAGTTGAATGCACAGAACAGAAAGAAGTTTCATACAATGCTTCTGTGTAGTTTATATTTGAACATATTCTTTTTTCCACTATTACCCACTTAGCGCTACGAATGTCCAGTTGCATTTTCTACAGACAGTGTTTCAAAACTGCTCAATCAAAAGTATGGTTTAACTCTGTTAGCTGAATGCTCAGATCAGAAAGAAGTTTCACAGAATGCTTCTGTGTAGTTTATATTTGAATATATTCCTTTTTCCACTACTACTCTCTTAGCGCTCCAAATGTCCAGTTGCATTTTCTACAGAAAGAGTGTCCAGATCTGCTCAATCAAAAGTATGGTTTAACTCTGTTAGCTGAATGCACAGATCAGAAAGAAGTTTCACAGAATTATTCTGTGTAGTTTATAATTGGAGACATTCCTTTTTCCACTATTACCCTCCTAGCGCTCCGAATCTCCACTTGCATTTTCTACAGAAAGAGTGTTTCAGAACGGCTCAATCAAAACTAAGGTTCAACTCTTTTAGTTGAACAAACAGAACAGAAAGAAGTTTCACACAATTCTTCTGTGTAGTTTTTATTTGTAGACATTCTTTTTCCCAATATAGGCCTCTTAGCTCTCAGAATGTCCAATTGCAGTTTCTACAGAAAGAGTGTTTCAGAACGGCTCAATCAAAAGTAAGGTTCAACTCTGTTAGTTGAATGCACAGAACAGAAAGAAGTTTCATACAATGCTTCTGTGTAGTTTATATTTGAACATATTCTCTTTTCCACTATTACCCACTTAGCGCTACGAATGTCCAGTTGCATTTTCTACAGACAGAGTGTTTCAAAACTGCTCAATCAAAAGTATGGTTTAACTCTGTTAGCTGTATGCTCAGATCAGAAAGAAGTTTCACAGAATGCTTCTGTGTAGTTTATATTTGAATATATTCCTTTTTCCACTACTACGCTCTTAGCTCTCCAAATGTCCAGTTGCATTTTCAACAGAAAGAGTGTTCAGATCTGCTCAATCAAAAGTATGGTTTAACTCTGTTAGCTGAATGCACAGATCAGAAAGAAGTTTCACCGAATGATTCTGTGTAGTTTATATTTGAAGACATTCCTTTTTCCACTATTACCCTCTTAGCGCTCCGAATCTCCACTTGCATTTTCTACAAAAAGAGTGTTTCATAACTGCTCAATCAAAAATATGTTTTATCTCTGTTAACTGAATTTACAGATCAGAAATAAGTTTCACAGAATGAATCTGTGTAGTTTTTATTTGAAGATATTTTTTTCCCAATGTAGGCCTCTTAGCGCTTAGCATGTCCAATTGCAGTTTCTACAGAAAGAGTGTTTCAGAACGGCTGAATCAAAAGTAAGGTTCAACTCTGTTAGTTGAATGCACAGAACAGAAAGAATTTTCACAGAATGCTACTGTGTAGTTTATATTTGAATATATTCCTTTTTCCACTATTACCCTCTTAGACCTCCGAATGTCCACTTGCATTTTCTACAGAAAGAGTGTTCAGAACCGCGCAATCAAAAGTATGGTTTAACTCTGTTAGCTTAATGAACATATCAGAAATAAGTTTCACACAATGCTTCTGTGTAGTTTTTATTTGAAGATATTATTTTTCCCAATAGAGGCCTCTTAGCGCTCAGAATGTCCAATTGCAATTTCTACAGAAAGAGTGTTTCAGAAAGGCTCAATCAAAAGTAAGGTTCAACTCTGTTAGTTGAATGCACAGAACAGAAAGAAGTTTCATACAATGCTTCTGTGTAGTTTATATTTGAACATATTCTTTTTTCCACTATTACCCACTTAGCGCTACGAATGTCCAGTTGCATTTTCTACAGACAGAGTGTTTCAAAACTGCTCAATCAAAAGTATGGTTTAACTCTGTTAGCTGAATGCTCAGATCAGAAAGAAGTTTCACAGAATGCTTCTGTGTAGTTTATATTTGAATATATTCCTTTTTCCACTACTACTCTCTTAGCGCTCGAAATGTCCAGTTGCATTTTCTACAGAAAGAGTGTTCAGATCTGCTCAATCAAAAGTATGGTTTAACACTGTTAGCTGAATGCACAGATCAGAAAGAAATTTCACAGAATGATTCTGTGTAGTTTATATTTGGAGACATTCCTTTTTCCACTATTACCCTCTTAGCGCTCCGAATCTCCACTTGCATTTTCTACAGAAAGAGTGTTTAAGAACGGCTCAATCAAAACTAAGGTTCAACTCTTTTAGTTGAACAAACAGAACAGAAAGGTGTTTCACACAATTCTTCTGTGTAGTTTTTATTTGTAGACATTCTTTTTCCCAATATAGGCCTCTTAGCGCTCAGAATGTCCAATTGCAGTTTCTACAGAAAGAGAGTTTCAGAACGGCTCAATCAAAAGTAAGGTTCAACTCTGTTAGTTGAATGCACAGAACAGAAAGAAGTTTCATACAATGCTTCTGTGTAGTTTATATTTGAACATATTCTCTTTTCCACTATTACCCACTTAGCGCTACGAATGTCCAGTTGCATTTTCTACAGACAGAGTGTTTCAAAACTGCTCAATCAAAAGTATGGTTTAACTCTGTTAGCTGTATGCTCAGATCAGAAAGAAGTTTCACAGAATGCTTCTGTGCAGTTTATATTTGAATATATTCCTTTTTCCACTACTACGCTCTTAGCGCTCCAAATGTCCAGTTGCATTTTCAACAGAAAGAGTGTTCAGATCTGCTCAATCAAAAGTATGGTTTAACTCTGTTAGCTGAATGCACAGATCAGAAAGAAGTTTCACCGAATGATTCTGTGTAGTTTATATTTGAAGACATTCCTTTTTCCACTATTACCCTCTTAGCGCTCCGAATCTCCACTTGCATTTTCTACAAAAAGAGTGTTTCATAACTGCTCAATCAAAAATATGTTTTATCTCTGTTAACTGAATTTACAGATCAGAAATAAGTTTCACAGAATGCATCTGTGTAGTTTTTATTTGAAGATATTCTTTATCCCAATGTAGGCCTCTTAGCGCTTAGCATGTCCAATTGCAGTTTCTACAGAAACAGTGTTTCAGAACGGCTCAATCAAAAGTAAGGTTCAACTCTGTTAGTTGAATGCACAGAACAGAAAGAATTTTCACAGAATGCTACTGTGTAGTTTATATTTGAATATATTCCTTTTTCCACTATTACCCTCTTAGCGCTCCGAATGCCCACTTGCATTATCTACAGAAAGAGTGTTCAGAACTGCGCAATCAAAAGTATGGTTTAACTCTGTTAGCTTAATGAACATATCAGAAATAAGTTTCACAGAATGCTTCTGTGTAGTTTTTATTTGAAGATATTATTTTTCCCAATATAGGCCTCTTAGCGCTCAGAATGTCCAATTGCAGATTCTACAGAAAGAGTGTTTCAGAAAGGCTCAATCAAAATTAAGGTTCAACTCTGTTAGTTGAATGCACAGAACAGAAAGTAGTTTCATACAATGCTTCTGTGTAGTTTATATTTGAACATATTCTTTTTTCCACTATTACCCACTTAGCGCTACGAATGCCCAGTTGCATTTTCTACAGACAGAGTGTTTCAAAACTGCTCAATCAAAAGTATGGTTTAACTCTGTTAGCTGAATGCTCAGATCAGAAAGAAGTTTCACAGAATGCTTCTGTGTAGTTTATATTTGAATATATTCCTTTTTCCACTACTACTCTCTTAGCGCTCCAAATGTCCAGTTGCATTTTCTACAGAAAGAGTGTCCAGATCTGCTCAATCAAAAGTATGGTTTAACTCTGTTAGCTGAATGCACAGATCAGAAAGAAGTTTCACAGAATTATTCTGTGTAGTTTATAATTGGAGACATTCCTTTTTCCACTATTACCCTCCTAGCGCTCCGAATCTCCACTTGCATTTTCTACAGAAAGAGTGTTTCAGAACGGCTCAATCAAAACTAAGGTTCAACTCTTTTAGTTGAACAAACAGAACAGAAAGAAGTTTCACACAATTCTTCTGTGTAGTTTTTATATGTAGACATTCTTTTTCCCAATATAGGCCTCTTAGCTCTCAGAATGTCCAATTGCAGTTTCTACAGAAAGAGTGTTTCAGAACGGCTCAATCAAAAGTAAGGTTCAACTCTGTTAGTTGAATGCACAGAACAGAAAGAAGTTTCATACAATGCTTCTGTGTAGTTTATATTTGAACATATTCTCTTTTCCACTATTACCCACTTAGCGCTACGAATGTCCAGTTGCATTTTCTACAGACAGAGTGTTTCAAAACTGCTCAATCAAAAGTATGGTTTAACTCTGTTAGCTGTATGCTCAGATCAGAAAGAAGTTTCACAGAATGCTTCTGTGTAGTTTATATTTGAATATATTCCTTTTTCCACTACTACGCTCTTAGCGCTCCAAATGTCCAGTTGCATTTTCAACAGAAAGAGTGTTCAGATCTGCTCAATCAAAAGTATGGTTTAACTCTGTTAGCTGAATGCACAGATCAGAAAGAAGTTTCACCGAATGATTCTGTGTAGTTTATATTTGAAGACATTCCTTTTTCCACTATTACCCTCTTAGCGCTCCGAATCTCCACTTGCATTTTCTACAAAAAGAGTGTTTCATAACTGCTCAATCAAAAATATGTTTTATCTCTGTTAACTGAATTTACAGATCAGAAATAAGTTTCACAGAATGCATCTGTGTAGTTTTTATTTGAAGATATTCTTTTTCCCAATGTAGGCCTCTTAGCGCTTAGCATGTCCAATTGCAGTTTCTACAGAAAGAGTGTTTCAGAACGGCTCAATCAAAAGTAAGGTTCAACTCTGTTAGTTGAATGCACAGAACAGAAAGAATTTTCACAGAATGCTACTGTGTAGTTTATATTTGAATATATTCCTTTTTCCACTATTACCCTCTTAGCGCTCCGAATGTCCACTTGCATTTTCTACAGAAAGAGTGTTCAGAACTGCGCAATCAAAAGTATGGTTTAACTCTGTTAGCTTAATGAACATATCAGAAATAAGTTTCACACAATGCTTCTGTGTAGTTTTTATTTGAAGTTATTATTTTTCCCAATAGAGGCCTCTTAGCGCTCAGAATGTCCAATTGCAGTTTCTACAGAAAGAGTGTTTCAGAAAGGCTCAATCAAAGGTAAGGTTCAACTCTGTTAGTTGAATGCACAGAACAGAAAGAAGTTTCATACAGTGCTTCTGTGTAGTTTATATTTGAACATATTCTTTTTTCCACTATTACCCACTTAGCGCTACGAATGTCCAGTTGCATTTTCTACAGACAGAGAGTTTCAAAACTGCTCAATCAAAAGTATGGTTTAACTCTGTTAGCTGAATGCTCAGATCAGAAAGAAGTTTCACAGAATGCTTCTGTGTAGTTTATATTTGAATATATTCCTTTTTCCACTACTACTCTCTTAGCGCTCCAAATGTCCAGTTGCATTTTCTACAGAAAGAGTGTTCAGATCTGCTCAATCAAAAGTATGGTTTAACTCTGTTAGCTGAATGCACAGATCAGAAAGAAGTTTCACAGAATGATTCTGTGTAGTTTATATTTGGAGACATTCCTTTTTCCACTATTACCCTCTTAGCGCTCCGAAACTCCACTTGCATTTTCTACAGAAAGAGTGTTTCAGAACGGCTCAATCAAAACTAAGGTTCAACTCTTTTAGTTGAACAAACAGAACAGAAAGAAGTTTCACACAATTCTTCTGTGTAGTTTTTATTTGTAGACATTCTTTTTCCCAATATAGGCCTCTTAGCACTCAGAATGTGCAATTGCAGTTTCTACAGTAAGAGTGTTACAGAACGGCTCAATCAAAAGTAAGGTTCAACTCTGTTAGTTGAATGCACAGAACAGAAAGAAGTTTCATACAATGCTTCTGTGTAGTTTATATTTAAACATATTCTTTTTTCCACTATTACCCACTTAGCGCTACGAATGTCCAGTTGCATTTTCTACAGACAGAGTGTTTCAAAACTGCTCAATCAAAAGTATGCTTTAACTCTGTTAGCTGAATGCTCAGATCAGAAAGAAGTTTCACAGAATGCTTCTGTGTAGTTTATATTTGAATATATTACTTTTTCCACTAATACGCTCTTAGCGCTCCAAATGTCCAGTTGCATTTTCTACAGAAAGAGTGTTCAGATGTGCTCAATCAAAAGTATGGTTTAACTCTGTTAGCTGAATGCACAGATCAGAAAGAAGTTTCACCGAATGATTCTGTGTAGTTTATATTTGAAGACATTCCTTTTTCCACTATTACACTCTTAGTGCTCCGAATCTCCACTTGCATTTTCTACAAAAAGAGTGTTTCATAACTGCTCAATCAAAAATATGTTTTATCTCTGTTAACTGAATTTACAGATCAGAAATAAGTTTCACAGAATGCATCTGTGTAGTTTTTATTTGAAGATATTCTTTTTCCCAATGTAGGCCTCTTAGCGCTTAGCATGTCCAATTGCAGTTTCTACAGAAAGAGTGTTTCAGAACGGCTCAATCAAAAGTAAGGTTCAACTCTGTTAGTTGAATGCACAGAACAGAAAGAATTTTCACAGAATGCTACTGTGTAGTTTATATTTGAATATATTCCTTTTTCCACTATTACCCTCTTAGCGCTCCGAATGTCCACTTGCATTTTCTACAGAAAGAGTGTTCAGAACTGCGCAATCAAAAGTATGGTTTAACTCTGTTAGCTTAATGAACATATCAGAAATAAGTTTCACACAATGCTTCTGTGTAGTTTTTATTTGAAGTTATTATTTTTCCCAATAGAGGCCTCTTAGCGCTCAGAATGTCCAATTGCAGTTTCTACAGAAAGAGTGTTTCAGAAAGGCTCAATCAAAGGTAAGGTTCAAATCTGTTAGTTGAATGCACAGAACAGAAAGAAGTTTCATACAGTGCTTCTGTGTAGTTTATATTTGAACATATTCTTTTTTCCACTATTACCCACTTAGCGCTACGAATGTCCAGTTGCATTTTCTACAGACAGAGAGTTTCAAAACTGCTCAATCAAAAGTATGGTTTAACTCTGTTAGCTGAATGCTCAGATCAGAAAGAAGTTTCACAGAATGCTTCTGTGTAGTTTATATTTGAATATATTCCTTTTTCCACTACTACTCTCTTAGCGCTCCAAATGTCCAGTTGCATTTTCTACAGAAAGAGTGTTCAGATCTGCTCAATCAAAAGTATGGTTTAACTCTGTTAGCTGAATGCACAGATCAGAAAGAAGTTTCACAGAATGATTCTGTGTAGTTTATATTTGGAGACATTCCTTTTTCCACTATTACCCTCTTAGCGCTCCGAAACTCCACTTGCATTTTCTACAGAAAGAGTGTTTCAGAACGGCTCAATCAAAACTAAGGTTCAACTCTTTTAGTTGAACAAACAGAACAGAAAGAAGTTTCACACAATTCTTCTGTGTAGTTTTTATTTGTAGACATTCTTTTTCCCAATATAGGCCTCTTAGCACTCAGAATGTGCAACTGCAGTTTCTACAGTAAGAGTGTTACAGAACGGCTCAATCAAAAGTAAGGTTCAACTCTGTTAGTTGAATGCACAGAACAGAAAGAAGTTTCATACAATGCTTCTGTGTAGTTTATATTTAAACATATTCTTTTTTCCACTATTACCCACTTAGCGCTACGATTGTCCAGTTGCATTTTCTACAGACAGAGTGTTTCAAAACTGCTCAATCAAAAGTATGCTTTAACTCTGTTAGCTGAATGCTCAGATCAGAAAGAAGTTTCACAGAATACTTCTGTGTAGTTTATATTTGAATATATTACTTTTTCCACTAATACGCTCTTAGCGCTCCAAATGTCCAGTTGCATTTTCTACAGAAAGAGTGTTCAGATGTGCTCAATCAAAAGTATGGTTTAACTCTGTTAGCTGAATGCACAGATCAGAAAGAAGTTTCACCGAATGATTCTGTGTAGTTTATATTTGAAGACATTCCTTTTTCCACTATTACACTCTTAGTGCTCCGAATCTCCACTTGCATTTTCTACAAAAAGAGTGTTTCATAACTGCTCAATCAAAAATATGTTTTATCTCTGTTAACTGAATTTACAGATCAGAAATAAGTTTCACAGAATGCATCTGTGTAGTTTTTATTTGAAGATATTCTTTTTCCCAATGTAGGCCTCTTAGCGCTTAGCATGTCCAATTGCAGTTTCTACAGAAAGAGTGTTTCAGAACGGCTCAATCAAAAGTAAGGTTCAACTCTGTTAGTTGAATGCACAGAACAGAAAGAATTTTCACAGAATGCTACTGTGTAGTTTATATTTGAATATATTCCTTTTTCCACTATTACCCTCTTAGCGCTCCGAATGTCCACTTGCATTTTCTACAGAAAGAGTGTTCAGAACTGCGCAATCAAAAGTATGGTTTAACTCTGTTAGCTTAATGAACATATCAGAAATAAGTTTCACAAAATGCTTCTGTGTAGTTTTTATTTGAAGATATTATTTTTCCCAATAGAGGCCTCTTAGCGCTCAGAATGTCCAATTGCAGTTTCTACAGAAAGAGTGTTTCAGAAAGGCTCAATCAAAGGTAAGGTTCAACTCTGTTAGTTGAATGCACAGAACAGAAAGAAGTTTCATACAGTGCTTCTGTGTAGTTTATATTTGAACATATTCTTTTTTCCACTATTACCCACTTAGCGCTACGAATGTCCAGTTGCATATTCTACAGACAGAGAGTTTCAAAACTGCTCAATCAAAAGTATGGTTTAACTCTGTTAGCTGAATGCTCAGATCAGAAAGAAGTTTCACAGAATGCTTCTGTGTAGTTTATATTTGAATATATTCCTTTTTCCACTACTACTCTCTTAGCGCTCCAAATGTCCAGTTGCATTTTCTACAGAAAGAGTGTTCAGATCTGCTCAATCAAAAGTATGGTTTAACTCTGTTAGCTGAATGCACAGATCAGAAAGAAGTTTCACAGAATGATTCTGTGTAGTTTATATTTGGAGACATTCCTTTTTCCACTATTACCCTCTTAGCGCTCCGAATCTCCACTTGCATTTTCTACAGAAAGAGTGTTTCAGAACGGCTCAATCAAAACTAAGGTTCAACTCTTTTAGTTGAACAAACAGAACAGAAAGAAGTTTCACACAATTCTTCTGTGTAGTTTTTATTTGTAGACATTCTTTTTCCCAATATAGGCCTCTTAGCTCTCAGAATGTCCAATTGCAGTTTCTACAGAAAGAGTGTTTCAGAACGGCTCAATCAAAAGTAAGGTTCAACTCTGTTAGTTGAATGCACAGAACAGAAAGAAGTTTCATACAATGCTTCTGTGTAGTTTATATTTGAACATATTCTCTTTTCCACTATTACCCACTTAGCGCTACGAATGTCCAGTTGCATTTTCTACAGACAGAGTGTTTCAAAACTGCTCAATCAAAAGTATGGTTTAACTCTGTTAGCTGTATGCTCAGATCAGAAAGAAGTTTCACAGAATGCTTCTGTGTAGTTTATATTTGAATATATTCCTTTTTCCACTACTACGCTCTTAGCTCTCCAAATGTCCAGTTGCATTTTCAACAGAAAGAGTGTTCAGATCTGCTCAATCAAAAGTATGGTTTAACTCTGTTAGCTGAATGCACAGATCAGAAAGAAGTTTCACCGAATGATTCTGTGTAGTTTATATTTGAAGACATTCCTTTTTCCACTATTACCCTCTTAGCGCTCCGAATCTCCACTTGCATTTTCTACAAAAAGAGTGTTTCATAACTGCTCAATCAAAAATATGTTTTATCTCTGTTAACTGAATTTACAGATCAGAAATAAGTTTCACAGAATGAATCTGTGTAGTTTTTATTTGAAGATATTTTTTTCCCAATGTAGGCCTCTTAGCGCTTAGCATGTCCAATTGCAGTTTCTACAGAAAGAGTGTTTCAGAACGGCTGAATCAAAAGTAAGGTTCAACTCTGTTAGTTGAATGCACAGAACAGAAAGAATTTTCACAGAATGCTACTGTGTAGTTTATATTTGAATATATTCCTTTTTCCACTATTACCCTCTTAGACCTCCGAATGTCCACTTGCATTTTCTACAGAAAGAGTGTTCAGAACCGCGCAATCAAAAGTATGGTTTAACTCTGTTAGCTTAATGAACATATCAGAAATAAGTTTCACACAATGCTTCTGTGTAGTTTTTATTTGAAGATATTATTTTTCCCAATAGAGGCCTCTTAGCGCTCAGAATGTCCAATTGCAATTTCTACAGAAAGAGTGTTTCAGAAAGGCTCAATCAAAAGTAAGGTTCAACTCTGTTAGTTGAATGCACAGAACAGAAAGAAGTTTCATACAATGCTTCTGTGTAGTTTATATTTGAACATATTCTTTTTTCCACTATTACCCACTTAGCGCTACGAATGTCCAGTTGCATTTTCTACAGACAGAGTGTTTCAAAACTGCTCAATCAAAAGTATGGTTTAACTCTGTTAGCTGAATGCTCAGATCAGAAAGAAGTTTCACAGAATGCTTCTGTGTAGTTTATATTTGAATATATTCCTTTTTCCACTACTACTCTCTTAGCGCTCGAAATGTCCAGTTGCATTTTCTACAGAAAGAGTGTTCAGATCTGCTCAATCAAAAGTATGGTTTAACACTGTTAGCTGAATGCACAGATCAGAAAGAAATTTCACAGAATGATTCTGTGTAGTTTATATTTGGAGACATTCCTTTTTCCACTATTACCCTCTTAGCGCTCCGAATCTCCACTTGCATTTTCTACAGAAAGAGTGTTTAAGAACGGCTCAATCAAAACTAAGGTTCAACTCTTTTAGTTGAACAAACAGAACAGAAAGGTGTTTCACACAATTCTTCTGTGTAGTTTTTATTTGTAGACATTCTTTTTCCCAATATAGGCCTCTTAGCGCTCAGAATGTCCAATTGCAGTTTCTACAGAAAGAGAGTTTCAGAACGGCTCAATCAAAAGTAAGGTTCAACTCTGTTAGTTGAATGCACAGAACAGAAAGAAGTTTCATACAATGCTTCTGTGTAGTTTATATTTGAACATATTCTCTTTTCCACTATTACCCACTTAGCGCTACGAATGTCCAGTTGCATTTTCTACAGACAGAGTGTTTCAAAACTGCTCAATCAAAAGTATGGTTTAACTCTGTTAGCTGTATGCTCAGATCAGAAAGAAGTTTCACAGAATGCTTCTGTGCAGTTTATATTTGAATATATTCCTTTTTCCACTACTACGCTCTTAGCGCTCCAAATGTCCAGTTGCATTTTCAACAGAAAGAGTGTTCAGATCTGCTCAATCAAAAGTATGGTTTAACTCTGTTAGCTGAATGCACAGATCAGAAAGAAGTTTCACCGAATGATTCTGTGTAGTTTATATTTGAAGACATTCCTTTTTCCACTATTACCCTCTTAGCGCTCCGAATCTCCACTTGCATTTTCTACAAAAAGAGTGTTTCATAACTGCTCAATCAAAAATATGTTTTATCTCTGTTAACTGAATTTACAGATCAGAAATAAGTTTCACAGAATGCATCTGTGTAGTTTTTATTTGAAGATATTCTTTATCCCAATGTAGGCCTCTTAGCGCTTAGCATGTCCAATTGCAGTTTCTACAGAAACAGTGTTTCAGAACGGCTCAATCAAAAGTAAGGTTCAACTCTGTTAGTTGAATGCACAGAACAGAAAGAATTTTCACAGAATGCTACTGTGTAGTTTATATTTGAATATATTCCTTTTTCCACTATTACCCTCTTAGCGCTCCGAATGCCCACTTGCATTATCTACAGAAAGAGTGTTCAGAACTGCGCAATCAAAAGTATGGTTTAACTCTGTTAGCTTAATGAACATATCAGAAATAAGTTTCACAGAATGCTTCTGTGTAGTTTTTATTTGAAGATATTATTTTTCCCAATATAGGCCTCTTAGCGCTCAGAATGTCCAATTGCAGATTCTACAGAAAGAGTGTTTCAGAAAGGCTCAATCAAAATTAAGGTTCAACTCTGTTAGTTGAATGCACAGAACAGAAAGTAGTTTCATACAATGCTTCTGTGTAGTTTATATTTGAACATATTCTTTTTTCCACTATTACCCACTTAGCGCTACGAATGCCCAGTTGCATTTTCTACAGACAGAGTGTTTCAAAACTGCTCAATCAAAAGTATGGTTTAACTCTGTTAGCTGAATGCTCAGATCAGAAAGAAGTTTCACAGAATGCTTCTGTGTAGTTTATATTTGAATATATTCCTTTTTCCACTACTACTCTCTTAGCGCTCCAAATGTCCAGTTGCATTTTCTACAGAAAGAGTGTCCAGATCTGCTCAATCAAAAGTATGGTTTAACTCTGTTAGCTGAATGCACAGATCAGAAAGAAGTTTCACAGAATTATTCTGTGTAGTTTATAATTGGAGACATTCCTTTTTCCACTATTACCCTCCTAGCGCTCCGAATCTCCACTTGCATTTTCTACAGAAAGAGTGTTTCAGAACGGCTCAATCAAAACTAAGGTTCAACTCTTTTAGTTGAACAAACAGAACAGAAAGAAGTTTCACACAATTCTTCTGTGTAGTTTTTATATGTAGACATTCTTTTTCCCAATATAGGCCTCTTAGCTCTCAGAATGTCCAATTGCAGTTTCTACAGAAAGAGTGTTTCAGAACGGCTCAATCAAAAGTAAGGTTCAACTCTGTTAGTTGAATGCACAGAACAGAAAGAAGTTTCATACAATGCTTCTGTGTAGTTTATATTTGAACATATTCTCTTTTCCACTATTACCCACTTAGCGCTACGAATGTCCAGTTGCATTTTCTACAGACAGAGTGTTTCAAAACTGCTCAATCAAAAGTATGGTTTAACTCTGTTAGCTGTATGCTCAGATCAGAAAGAAGTTTCACAGAATGCTTCTGTGTAGTTTATATTTGAATATATTCCTTTTTCCACTACTACGCTCTTAGCGCTCCAAATGTCCAGTTGCATTTTCAACAGAAAGAGTGTTCAGATCTGCTCAATCAAAAGTATGGTTTAACTCTGTTAGCTGAATGCACAGATCAGAAAGAAGTTTCACCGAATGATTCTGTGTAGTTTATATTTGAAGACATTCCTTTTTCCACTATTACCCTCTTAGCGCTCCGAATCTCCACTTGCATTTTCTACAAAAAGAGTGTTTCATAACTGCTCAATCAAAAATATGTTTTATCTCTGTTAACTGAATTTACAGATCAGAAATAAGTTTCACAGAATGCATCTGTGTAGTTTTTATTTGAAGATATTCTTTTTCCCAATGTAGGCCTCTTAGCGCTTAGCATGTCCAATTGCAGTTTCTACAGAAAGAGTGTTTCAGAACGGCTCAATCAAAAGTAAGGTTCAACTCTGTTAGTTGAATGCACAGAACAGAAAGAATTTTCACAGAATGCTACTGTGTAGTTTATATTTGAATATATTCCTTTTTCCACTATTACCCTCTTAGCGCTCCGAATGTCCACTTGCATTTTCTACAGAAAGAGTGTTCAGAACTGCGCAATCAAAAGTATGGTTTAACTCTGTTAGCTTAATGAACATATCAGAAATAAGTTTCACACAATGCTTCTGTGTAGTTTTTATTTGAAGTTATTATTTTTCCCAATAGAGGCCTCTTAGCGCTCAGAATGTCCAATTGCAGTTTCTACAGAAAGAGTGTTTCAGAAAGGCTCAATCAAAGGTAAGGTTCAACTCTGTTAGTTGAATGCACAGAACAGAAAGAAGTTTCATACAGTGCTTCTGTGTAGTTTATATTTGAACATATTCTTTTTTCCACTATTACCCACTTAGCGCTACGAATGTCCAGTTGCATTTTCTACAGACAGAGAGTTTCAAAACTGCTCAATCAAAAGTATGGTTTAACTCTGTTAGCTGAATGCTCAGATCAGAAAGAAGTTTCACAGAATGCTTCTGTGTAGTTTATATTTGAATATATTCCTTTTTCCACTACTACTCTCTTAGCGCTCCAAATGTCCAGTTGCATTTTCTACAGAAAGAGTGTTCAGATCTGCTCAATCAAAAGTATGGTTTAACTCTGTTAGCTGAATGCACAGATCAGAAAGAAGTTTCACAGAATGATTCTGTGTAGTTTATATTTGGAGACATTCCTTTTTCCACTATTACCCTCTTAGCGCTCCGAAACTCCACTTGCATTTTCTACAGAAAGAGTGTTTCAGAACGGCTCAATCAAAACTAAGGTTCAACTCTTTTAGTTGAACAAACAGAACAGAAAGAAGTTTCACACAATTCTTCTGTGTAGTTTTTATTTGTAGACATTCTTTTTCCCAATATAGGCCTCTTAGCACTCAGAATGTGCAATTGCAGTTTCTACAGTAAGAGTGTTACAGAACGGCTCAATCAAAAGTAAGGTTCAACTCTGTTAGTTGAATGCACAGAACAGAAAGAAGTTTCATACAATGCTTCTGTGTAGTTTATATTTAAACATATTCTTTTTTCCACTATTACCCACTTAGCGCTACGAATGTCCAGTTGCATTTTCTACAGACAGAGTGTTTCAAAACTGCTCAATCAAAAGTATGCTTTAACTCTGTTAGCTGAATGCTCAGATCAGAAAGAAGTTTCACAGAATGCTTCTGTGTAGTTTATATTTGAATATATTACTTTTTCCACTAATACGCTCTTAGCGCTCCAAATGTCCAGTTGCATTTTCTACAGAAAGAGTGTTCAGATGTGCTCAATCAAAAGTATGGTTTAACTCTGTTAGCTGAATGCACAGATCAGAAAGAAGTTTCACCGAATGATTCTGTGTAGTTTATATTTGAAGACATTCCTTTTTCCACTATTACACTCTTAGTGCTCCGAATCTCCACTTGCATTTTCTACAAAAAGAGTGTTTCATAACTGCTCAATCAAAAATATGTTTTATCTCTGTTAACTGAATTTACAGATCAGAAATAAGTTTCACAGAATGCATCTGTGTAGTTTTTATTTGAAGATATTCTTTTTCCCAATGTAGGCCTCTTAGCGCTTAGCATGTCCAATTGCAGTTTCTACAGAAAGAGTGTTTCAGAACGGCTCAATCAAAAGTAAGGTTCAACTCTGTTAGTTGAATGCACAGAACAGAAAGAATTTTCACAGAATGCTACTGTGTAGTTTATATTTGAATATATTCCTTTTTCCACTATTACCCTCTTAGCGCTCCGAATGTCCACTTGCATTTTCTACAGAAAGAGTGTTCAGAACTGCGCAATCAAAAGTATGGTTTAACTCTGTTAGCTTAATGAACATATCAGAAATAAGTTTCACACAATGCTTCTGTGTAGTTTTTATTTGAAGTTATTATTTTTCCCAATAGAGGCCTCTTAGCGCTCAGAATGTCCAATTGCAGTTTCTACAGAAAGAGTGTTTCAGAAAGGCTCAATCAAAGGTAAGGTTCAAATCTGTTAGTTGAATGCACAGAACAGAAAGAAGTTTCATACAGTGCTTCTGTGTAGTTTATATTTGAACATATTCTTTTTTCCACTATTACCCACTTAGCGCTACGAATGTCCAGTTGCATTTTCTACAGACAGAGAGTTTCAAAACTGCTCAATCAAAAGTATGGTTTAACTCTGTTAGCTGAATGCTCAGATCAGAAAGAAGTTTCACAGAATGCTTCTGTGTAGTTTATATTTGAATATATTCCTTTTTCCACTACTACTCTCTTAGCGCTCCAAATGTCCAGTTGCATTTTCTACAGAAAGAGTGTTCAGATCTGCTCAATCAAAAGTATGGTTTAACTCTGTTAGCTGAATGCACAGATCAGAAAGAAGTTTCACAGAATGATTCTGTGTAGTTTATATTTGGAGACATTCCTTTTTCCACTATTACCCTCTTAGCGCTCCGAAACTCCACTTGCATTTTCTACAGAAAGAGTGTTTCAGAACGGCTCAATCAAAACTAAGGTTCAACTCTTTTAGTTGAACAAACAGAACAGAAAGAAGTTTCACACAATTCTTCTGTGTAGTTTTTATTTGTAGACATTCTTTTTCCCAATATAGGCCTCTTAGCACTCAGAATGTGCAACTGCAGTTTCTACAGTAAGAGTGTTACAGAACGGCTCAATCAAAAGTAAGGTTCAACTCTGTTAGTTGAATGCACAGAACAGAAAGAAGTTTCATACAATGCTTCTGTGTAGTTTATATTTAAACATATTCTTTTTTCCACTATTACCCACTTAGCGCTACGATTGTCCAGTTGCATTTTCTACAGACAGAGTGTTTCAAAACTGCTCAATCAAAAGTATGCTTTAACTCTGTTAGCTGAATGCTCAGATCAGAAAGAAGTTTCACAGAATACTTCTGTGTAGTTTATATTTGAATATATTACTTTTTCCACTAATACGCTCTTAGCGCTCCAAATGTCCAGTTGCATTTTCTACAGAAAGAGTGTTCAGATGTGCTCAATCAAAAGTATGGTTTAACTCTGTTAGCTGAATGCACAGATCAGAAAGAAGTTTCACCGAATGATTCTGTGTAGTTTATATTTGAAGACATTCCTTTTTCCACTATTACACTCTTAGTGCTCCGAATCTCCACTTGCATTTTCTACAAAAAGAGTGTTTCATAACTGCTCAATCAAAAATATGTTTTATCTCTGTTAACTGAATTTACAGATCAGAAATAAGTTTCACAGAATGCATCTGTGTAGTTTTTATTTGAAGATATTCTTTTTCCCAATGTAGGCCTCTTAGCGCTTAGCATGTCCAATTGCAGTTTCTACAGAAAGAGTGTTTCAGAACGGCTCAATCAAAAGTAAGGTTCAACTCTGTTAGTTGAATGCACAGAACAGAAAGAATTTTCACAGAATGCTACTGTGTAGTTTATATTTGAATATATTCCTTTTTCCACTATTACCCTCTTAGCGCTCCGAATGTCCACTTGCATTTTCTACAGAAAGAGTGTTCAGAACTGCGCAATCAAAAGTATGGTTTAACTCTGTTAGCTTAATGAACATATCAGAAATAAGTTTCACAAAATGCTTCTGTGTAGTTTTTATTTGAAGATATTATTTTTCCCAATAGAGGCCTCTTAGCGCTCAGAATGTCCAATTGCAGTTTCTACAGAAAGAGTGTTTCAGAAAGGCTCAATCAAAGGTAAGGTTCAACTCTGTTAGTTGAATGCACAGAACAGAAAGAAGTTTCATACAGTGCTTCTGTGTAGTTTATATTTGAACATATTCTTTTTTCCACTATTACCCACTTAGCGCTACGAATGTCCAGTTGCATATTCTACAGACAGAGAGTTTCAAAACTGCTCAATCAAAAGTATGGTTTAACTCTGTTAGCTGAATGCTCAGATCAGAAAGAAGTTTCACAGAATGCTTCTGTGTAGTTTATATTTGAATATATTCCTTTTTCCACTACTACTCTCTTAGCGCTCCAAATGTCCAGTTGCATTTTCTACAGAAAGAGTGTTCAGATCTGCTCAATCAAAAGTATGGTTTAACTCTGTTAGCTGAATGCACAGATCAGAAAGAAGTTTCACAGAATGATTCTGTGTAGTTTATATTTGGAGACATTCCTTTTTCCACTATTACCCTCTTAGCGCTCCGAAACTCCACTTGCATTTTCTACAGAAAGAGTGTTTCAGAACGGCTCAATCAAAACTAAGGTTCAACTCTTTTAGTTGAACAAACAGAACAGAAAGAAGTTTCACACAATTCTTCTGTGTAGTTTTTATTTGTAGACATTCTTTTTCCCAATATAGGCCTCTTAGCACTCAGAATGTGCAATTGCAGTTTCTACAGTAAGAGTGTTACAGAACGGCTCAATCAAAAGTAAGGTTGAACTCTGTTAGTTGAATGCACAGAACAGAAAGAAGTTTCATACAATGCTTCTGTGTAGTTTATATTTAAACATATTCTTTTTTCCACTATTACCCACTTAGCGCTACGAATGTCCAGTTGCATTTTATACAGACAGAGTGTTTCAAAACTGCTCAATCAAAAGTATGCTTTAACTCTGTTAGCTGAATGCTCAGATCAGAAAGAAGTTTCACAGAATGCTTCTGTGTAGTTTATATTTGAATATATTCCTTTTTCCACTAATACGCTCTTAGCGCTCCAAATGTCCAGTTGCATTTTCTACAGAAAGAGTGTTCAGATGTGCTCAATCAAAAGTATGGTTTAACTCTGTTAGCTGAATGCACAGATCAGAAAGAAGTTTCACCGAATGATTCTGTGTAGTTTATATTTGAAGACATTCCTTTTTCCACTATTACACTCTTAGTGCTCCGAATCTCCACTTGCATTTTCTACAAAAAGAGTGTTTCATAACTGCTCAATCAAAAATATGTTTTATCTCAGTTAACTGAATTTACAGATCAGAAATAAGTTTCACAGAATGCATCTGTGTAGTTTTTATTTGAAGATATTCTTTTTCCCAATGTAGGCCTCTTAGCGCTTAGCATGTCCAATTGCAGTTTCTACAGAAAGAGTGTTTCAGAACGGCTCAATCAAAAGTAAGGTTCAACTCTGTTAGTTGAATGCACAGAACAGAAAGAATTTTCACAGAATGCTACTGTGTAGTTTATATTTGAATATATTCCTTTTTCCACTATTACCCTCTTAGCGCTCCGAATCTCCACTTGCATTTTCTACAGAAAGAGTGTTCAGAACTGCGCAATCAAAAGTATGGTTTAACTCTGTTAGCTTAATGAACATATCAGAAATAAGTTTCACACAATGCTTCTGTGTAGTTTTTATTTGAAGATATTATTTTTCCCAATATAGGCCTCTTAGCGCTCAGAATGTCCAATTGCAGATTCTACAGAAAGAGTGTTTCAGAAAGGCTCAATCAAAAGTAAGGTTCAACTCTGTTAGTTGAATGCACAGAACAGAAAGAAGTTTCATACAATGCTTCTGTGTAGTTTATATTTGAACATATTCTTTTTTCCACTATTACCCACTTAGCGCTACGAATGTCCAGTTGCATTTTCTACAGACAGAGTGTTTCAAAACTGCTCAATCAAAAGTATGGTTTAACTCTGTTAGCTGAATGCTCAGATCAGAAAGAAGTTTCACAGAATGCTTCTGTGTAGTTTATATTTGAATATATTCCTTTTTCCACTACTACGCTCTTAGCGCTCCAAATGTCCAGTTGCATTTTCTACAGAAAGAGTGTTCAGATCTGCTCAATCAAAAGTATGGTTTAACTCTGTTAGCTGAATGCACAGATCAGAAAGAAGTTTCACAGAATTATTCTGTGTAGTTTATATTTGGAGACATTCCTTTTTCCACTATTACCCTCTTAGCGCTCCGAATCTCCACTTGCATTTTCTACAGAAAGAGTGTTTCAGAACGGCTCAATCAAAACTAAGGTTCAACTCTTTTAGTTGAACAAACAGAACAGAAAGAAGTTTCACACAATTCTTCTGTGTAGTTTTTATTTGTAGACATTCTTTTTCCCAATATAGGCCTCTTAGCACTCAGAATGTCCAATTGCAGTTTCTACAGAAAGAGTGTTTCAGAACGGCTCAATCAAAAGTAAGGTTCAACTCTGTTAGTTGAATGCACAGAACAGAAAGATGTTTCATACAATGCTTCTGTGTAGTTTATATTTGAACATATTCTTTTTTCCACTATTACCCACTTAGCGCTACGAATGTCCAGTTGCATTTTCTACAGACAGTTTCAAAACTGCTCAATCAAAAGTATGGTTTAACTCTGTTAGCTGAATGCTCAGATCAGAAAGAAGTTTCACAGAATGCTTCTGTGTAGTTTATATTTGAATATATTCCTTTTTCCACTACTACGCTCTTAGCGCTCCAAATGTCCAGTTGCATTTTCTACAGAAAGAGTGTTCAGATCTGCTCAATCAAAAGTATGGTTTAACTCTGTTAGCTGAATGCACAGATCAGAAAGAAGTTTCACCGAATGATTCTGTGTAGTTTATATTTGAAGATATTCCTTTTTCCATTATTACCCTGTTAGCGCTCCGAATCTCCACTTGCATTTTCTACAAAAAGAGTGTTTCATAACTGCTCAATCAAAAATATGTTTTATCTCTTTTAACTGAATTTACAGATCAGAAATAAGTTTCACAGAGTGCATCTGTGTAGTTTTTATTTGAAGATATTCTTTTTCCCAATGTAGGCCTCTTAGCGCTTAGCATGTCCAATTGCAGTTTCTACAGAAAGAGTGTTTCAGAACGGCTCAATCAAAAGTAAGGTTCAACTCTGTTAGTTGAATGCACAGAACAGAAAGAATTTTCACAGAATGCTACTGTGTAGTTTATATTTGAATATATTCCTTTTTCCACTATTACCCTCTTAGCGCTCCGAATGTCCACTTGCATTTTCTACAGAAAGAGTGTTCAGAACTGCGCAATCAAAAGTATGGTTTAACTCTGTTAGCTTAATGAACATATCAGAAATAAGTTTCACAAAATGCTTCTGTGTAGTTTTTATTTGAAGATATTATTTTTCCCAATAGAGGCCTCTTAGCGCTCAGAATGTCCAATTGCAGTTTCTACAGAAAGAGTGTTTCAGAAAGGCTCAATCAAAGGTAAGGTTCAACTCTGTTAGTTGAATGCACAGAACAGAAAGAAGTTTCATACAGTGCTTCTGTGTAGTTTATATTTGAACATATTCTTTTTTCCACTATTACCCACTTAGCGCTACGAAAGTCCAGTTGCATTTTCTACAGACAGAGAGTTTCAAAACTGCTCAATCAAAAGTATGGTTTAACTCTGTTAGCTGAATGCTCAGATCAGAAAGAAGTTTCACAGAATGCTTCTGTGTAGTTTATATTTGAATATATTCCTTTTTCCACTACTACTCTCTTAGCGCTCCAAATGTCCAGTTGCATTTTCTACAGAAAGAGTGTTCAGATCTGCTCAATCAAAAGTATGGTTTAACTCTGTTAGCTGAATGCACAGATCAGAAAGAAGTTTCACAGAATGATTCTGTGTAGTTTATATTTGGAGACATTCCTTTTTCCACTATTACCCTCTTAGCGCTCCGAAACTCCACTTGCATTTTCTACAGAAAGAGTGTTTCAGAACGGCTCAATCAAAACTAAGGTTCAACTCTTTTAGTTGAACAAACAGAACAGAAAGAAGTTTCACACAATTCTTCTGTGTAGTTTTTATTTGTAGACATTCTTTTTCCCAATATAGGCCTCTTAGCACTCAGAATGTACAATTGCAGTTTCTACAGTAAGAGTGTTACAGAACGGCTCAATCAAAAGTAAGGTTCAACTCTGTTAGTTGAATGCACAGAACAGAAAGAAGTTTCATACAATGCTTCTGTGTAGTTTATATTTAAACATATTCTTTTTTCCACTATTACCCACTTAGCGCTACGAATGTCCAGTTGCATTTTATACAGACAGAGTGTTTCAAAACTGCTCAATCAAAAGTATGCTTTAACTCTGTTAGCTGAATGCTCAGATCAGAAAGAAGTTTCACAGAATGCTTCTGTGTAGTTTATATTTGAATATATTCCTTTTTCCACTAATACGCTCTTAGCGCTCCAAATGTCCAGTTGCATTTTCTACAGAAAGAGTGTTCAGATGTGCTCAATCAAAAGTATGGTTTAACTCTGTTAGCTGAATGCACAGATCAGAAAGAAGTTTCACCGAATGATTCTGTGTAGTTTATATTTGAAGACATTCCTTTTTCCACTATTACACTCTTAGTGCTCCGAATCTCCACTTGCATTTTCTACAAAAAGAGTGTTTCATAACTGCTCAATCAAAAATATGTTTTATCTCTGTTAACTGAATTTACAGATCAGAAATAAGTTTCACAGAATGCATCTGTGTAGTTTTTATTTGAAGATATTCTTTTTCCCAATGTAGGCCTCTTAGCGCTTAGCATGTCCAATTGCAGTTTCTACAGAAAGAGTGTTTCAGAACGGCTCAATCAAAAGTAAGGTTCAACTCTGTTAGTTGAATGCACAGAACAGAAAGAATTTTCACAGAATGCTACTGTGTAGTTTATATTTGAATATATTCCTTTTTCCACTATTACCCTCTTAGCGCTCCGAATGTCCACTTGCATTTTCTACAGAAAGAGTGTTCAGAACTGCGCAATCAAAAGTATGGTTTAACTCTGTTAGCTTAATGAACATATCAGAAATAAGTTTCACACAATGCTTCTGTGTAGTTTTTATTTGAAGATATTATTTTTCCCAATATAGGCCTCTTAGCGCTCAGAATGTCCAATTGCAGATTCTACAGAAAGAGTGTTTCAGAAAGGCTCAATCAAAAGTAAGGTTCAACTCTGTTAGTTGAATGCACAGAACAGAAAGAAGTTTCATACAATGCTTCTGTGTAGTTTATATTTGAACATATTCTTTTTTCCACTATTACCCACTTAGCGCTACGAATGTCCAGTTGCATTTTCTACAGACAGAGTGTTTCAAAACTGCTCAATCAAAAGTATGGTTTAACTCTGTTAGCTGAATGCTCAGATCAGAAAGAAGTTTCACAGAATGCTTCTGTGTAGTTTATATTTGAATATATTCCTTTTTCCACTACTACTCCCTCAGCGCTCCAAATGTCCAGTTGCATTTTCTACAGAAAGAGTGTTCAGATCTGCTCAATCAAAAGTATGGTTTAACTCTGTTAGCTGAATGCACAGATCAGAAAGAAGTTTCACAGAATTATTCTGTGTAGTTTATATTTGGAGACATTCCTTTTTCCACTATTACCTTCTTAGCGCTCCGAATCTCCACTTGCATTTTCTACAGAAAGAGTGTTTCAGAACGGCTCAATCAAAACTAAGGTTCAACTCTTTTAGTTGAACAAACAGAACAGAAAGAAGTTTCACACAATTCTTCTGTGTAGTTTTTATTTGTAGACATTCTTTTTCCCAATATAGGCCTCTTAGCGCTCAGAATGTCCAATTGCAGTTTCTACAGAAAGAGTGTTTCAGAACGGCTCAATCAAAAGTAAGGTTCAATTCTGTTAGTTGAATGCACAGAACAGAAAGAAGTTTCACAGAATGATTCTGTGTAGTTTATATTTGGAGACATTCCTTTTTCCACTGTTACCCTCTTAGCGCTCCGAATCTCCACTTGCATTTTCTACAGAAAGAGTGTTTCAGAACGGCTCAATCAAAACTAAGGTTCAACTCTTTTAGTTGAACAAACAGAACAGAAAGAATTTTCACACAATTCTTCTGTGTAGTTTTTATTTGTAGACATTCTTTTTCCCAATATAGGCCTCTTAGCGCTCAGAATGTCCAATTGCAGTTTCTACAGAAAGAGTGTTTCAGAAGGGCTCAATCAAAAGTAAGGTTCAACTCTGTTAGTTGAATGCACAGAACAGAAAGAAGTTTCATACAATGCTTCTGTGTAGTTTATATTTGAACATATTCTTTTTTCCACTATTACCCACTTAGCGCTACGAATGTCCAGTTGCATTTTCTACAGACAGAGTGTTTCAAAACTGCTCAATCAAAAGTATGGTTTAACTCTGTTAGCTGAATGCTCAGATCAGAAAGAAGTTTCACAGAATGCTTCTGTGTAGTTTATATTTGAATTTATTCCTTTTTCCACTACTACGCTCTTAGCGCTCTAAATGTCCAGTTGCATTTTCTACAGAAAGAGTGTTCAGATCTGCTCAATCAAAAGTATGGTTTAACTCTGTTAGCTGAATGCACAGATCAGAAAGAAGTTTCACCGAATGATTCTGTGTAGTTTATATTTGAAGACATTCCTTTTTCCACTATTACCCTGTTAGCGCTCCGAATCTCCACTTGCATTTTCTACAAAAAGAGTGTTTCATAACTGCTCAATCAAAAATATGTTTTATCTCTTTTAACTGAATTTACAGATCAGAAATAAGTTTCACAGAGTGCATCTGTGTAGTTTTTATTTGAAGATATTCTTTTTCCCAATGTAGGCCTCTTAGCGCTTAGCATGTCCAATTGCACTTTCTACAGAAAGAGTGTTTCAGAACGGCTCAATCAAAAGTAAGGTTCAACTCGGTTAGTTGAATGCACAGAACAGAAAGAATTTTCACAGAATGCTACTGTGTAGTTTATATTTGAATATATTCCTTTTTCCACTATTACCCTCTTAGACCTCCGAATGTCCACTTGCATTTTCTACAGAAAGAGTGTTCAGAACTGCGAAATCAAAAGTATGGTTTAACTCTGTTAGCTTAATGAACATATCAGAAATAAGTTTCACACAATGCTTCTGTGTAGTTTTTATTTGAAGATATTATTTTTCCCAATAGAGTCCTCTTAGCGCTCAGAATGTCCAATTGCAGTTTCTACAGAAAGAGTGTTTCAGAAAGGCTCAATCAAAAGTAAGGTTCAACTCTGTTAGTTGAATGCACAGAACAGAAAGCAGTTTCATACAATGCTTCTGTGTAGTTTATATTTGAACATATTCTTTTTTCCACTATTACCCACTTAGCGCTACGAATGTCCAGTTGCATTTTCTACAGACACAGTGTTTCAAAACTGCTCAATCAAAAGTATGGTTTAACTCTGTTAGCTGAATGCTCAGATCAGAAAGAAGTTTCACAGAATGCTTCTGTGTAGTTTATATTTGAATATATTCCTTTTTCCACTACTACTCTCTTAGCGCTCCAAATGTCCAGTTGCATTTTCTACAGAAAGAGTGTTCAGATCTGCTCAATCAAAAGTATGGTTTAACTCTGTTAGCTGAATGCACAGATCAGAAAGAAGTTTCACAGAATGATTCTGTGTAGTTTATATTTGGAGACATTCCTTTTTCCACTATTACCCTCTTAGCGCTCCGAATCTCCACTTGCATTTTCTACAGAAAGAGTGTTTCAGAACGGCTCAATCAAAACTAAGGTTCAACTCTTTTAGTTGAACAAACAGAACAGAAAGATGTTTCACACAATTCTTCTGTGTAGTTTTTATTTGTAGACATTCTTTTTCCCAATATAGGCCTCTTACCGCTCAGAATGTCCAATTGCAGTTTCTACAGAAAGAGTGTTTCGGAACGGCTCAATCAAAAGTAAGGTTCAACTCTGTTAGTTGAATGCACAGAACAGAAAGAAGTTTCATACAATGCTTCTGTGTAGTTTATATTTGAACATATTCTCTTTTCCACTATTACCCACTTAGCGCTACGAATGTCCAGTTGCATTTTCTACAGACAGAGTGTTTCAAAGCTGCTCAATCAAAAGTATGGTTTAACTCTGTTAGCTGTATGCTCAGATCAGAAAGAAGTTTCACAGAATGCTTCTGTGTAGTTTATATTTGAATATATTCCTTTTTCCACTACTACGCTCTTAGCGCTCCAAATGTCCAGTTGCATTTTCAACAGAAAGAGTGTTCAGATCTGCTCAATCAAAAGTATGGTTTAACTCTGTTAGCTGAATGCACAGATCAGAAAGAAGTTTCACGGAATGATTCTGTGTAGTTTATATTTGAAGACATTCCTTTTTCCACTATTACCCTCTTAGCGCTCCGAATCTCCACTTGCATTTTCTACAAAAAGAGTGTTTCATAACTGCTCAATCAAAAATATGTTTTATCTCTGTTAACTGAATTTACAGATCAGAAATAAGTTTCACAGAATGCATCTGTGTAGTTTTTATTTGAAGATATTCTTTTTCCCAGTGTAGGCCTCTTAGCGCTTAGCATGTCCAATTGCAGTTTCTACAGAAAGAGTGTTTCAGAACGGCTCAATCAAAAGTAAGGTTCAACTCTGTTAGTTGAATGCACAGAACAGAAATAATTTTCACAGAATGCTACTGTGTAGTTTATATTTGAATATATTCCTTTTTCCACTATTACCCTCTTAGCGCTCCGAATGTCCACTTGCATTTTCTACAGAAAGAGTGTTCAGAACTGCGCAATCAAAAGTATGGTTTAACTCTGTTAGCTTAATGAACATATCAGAAATAAATTTCACACAATGCTTCTGTGTAGTTTTTATTTGAAGATATAATTTTTCCCAATAGAGGCCTCTTAGCGCTCAGAATGTCCAATTGCAGTTTCTACAGAAAGAGTGTTTCAGAAAGGCTCAATCAAAGGTAAGGTTCAACTCTGTTAGTTGAATGCACAGAACAGAAAGAAGTTTCATACAATGCTTCTTTGTAGTTTATATTTGAACATATTCTTTTTTCCTCTATTACCCACTTAGCGCTACGAATTTCCAGTTGCATTTTCTACAGACAGAGTGTTTCAAAACTGCTCAATCAAAAGTATGGTTTAACTCTGTTAGCTGAATGCTCAGATCAGAAAGAAGTTTCACAGAATGCTTCTGTGTAGTTTATATTTGAATATATTCCTTTTTCCACTACTACTCTCTTAGCGCTCCAAATGTCCAGTTGCATTTTCTACAGAAAGAGTGTTCAGATCTGCTCAAAAAAAAGTATGGTTTAACTCTGTTAGCTGAATGCACAGATCAGAAAGAAGTTTCACAGAATGATTCTGTGTAGTTTATATTTGGAGACATTCCTTTTTCCACTATTACCCTCTTAGCGCTCCGAATCTCCACTTGCATTTTCTACAGAAAGAGTGTTTCAGAACGGCTCAATCAAAACTAAGGTTCAACTCTTTTAGTTGAACAAACAGAACAGAAACAAGTTTCACACAATTCTTCTGTGTAGTTTTTATTTGTAGACATTCTTTTTCCCAATATAGGCCTCTTAGCGCTCAGAATGTCCAATTGCAGTTTCTACAGAAAGAGTGTTTCAGAACGGCTCAATCAAAAGTAAGGTTCAATTCTGTTAGTTGAATGCACAGAACAGAAAGAAGTTTCACAGAATGATTCTGTGTAGTTTATATTTGGAGACATTCCTTTTTCCACTGTTACCCTCTTAGCGCTCCGAATCTCCACTTGCATTTTCTACAGAAAGAGTGTTTCAGAACGGCTCAATCAAAACTAAGGTTCAACTCTTTTAGTTGAACAAACAGAACAGAAAGAATTTTCACACAATTCTTCTGTGTAGTTTTTATTTGTAGACATTCTTTTTCCCAATATAGGCCTCTTAGCGCTCAGAATGTCCAATTGCAGTTTCTACAGAAAGAGTGTTTCAGAAGGGCTCAATCAAAAGTAAGGTTCAACTCTGTTAGTTCAATGCACAGAACAGAAAGAAGTTTCATACAATGCTTCTGTGTAGTTTATATTTGAACATATTCTTTTTTCCACTATTACCCACTTAGCGCTACGAATGTCCAGTTGCATTTTCTACAGACAGAGTGTTTCAAAACTGCTCAATCAAAAGTATGGTTTAACTCTGTTAGCTGAATGCTCAGATCAGAAAGAAGTTTCACAGAATGCTTCTGTGTAGTTTATATTTGAATATATTCCTTTTTCCACTACTACGCTCTTAGCGCTCCAAATGTCCAGTTGCATTTTCTACAGAAAGAGTGTTCAGATCTGCTCAATCAAAAGTATGATTTAACTCTGTTAGCTGAATGCACAGATCAGAAAGAAGTTTCACCGAATGATTCTGTGTAGTTTATATTTGAAGACATTCCTTTTTCCACTATTACCCACTTAGCGCTCCGAATCTCCACTTGCATTTTCTACAAAAAGAGTGTTTCATAACTGCTCAATCAAAAATATGTTTTATCTCTTTTAACTGAATTTACAGATCAGAAATAAGTTTCACAGAGTGCATCTGTGTAGTTTTTATTTGAAGATATTCTTTTTCCCAATGTAGGCCTCTTAGCGCTTAGCATGTCCAATTGCAGTTTCTACAGAAAGAGTGTTTCAGAACGGCTCAATCAAAAGTAAGGTTCAACTCGGTTAGTTGAATGCACAGAACAGAAAGAATTTTCACAGAATGCTACTGTGTAGTTTATATTTGAATATATTCCTTTTTCCACTATTACCCTCTTAGACCTCCGAATGTCCACTTGCATTTTCTACAGAAAGAGTGCTCAGAACTGCGCAATCAAAAGTATGGTTTAACTCTGTTAGCTTAATGAACATATCAGAAATAAGTTTCACACAATGCTTCTGTGTAGTTTTATTTGAAGATATTATTTTTCCCAATAGAGGCCTCTTAGCGCTCAGAATGTCCAATTGCAGTTTCTACAGAAAGAGTGTTTCAGAAAGGCTCAATCAAAACTAAGGTTCAACTCTGTTAGTTGAATGCACAGAACAGAAAGCAGTTTCATACAATGCTTCTGTGTAGTTTATATTTGAACATATTCTTTTTTCCTCTATTTCCCACTTAGCGCTACGAATGTCCAGTTGCATTTTCTACAGACAGAGTGTTTCAAAACTGCTCAATCAAAAGTATGGTTTAACTCTGTTAGCTGAATGCTCAGATCAGAAAGAAGTTTCACAGAATGATTCTGTGTAGTTCATATTTGGAGACATTCCTTTTTCCACTATTACCCTCTTAGCGCTCCGAATCTCCACTTGCATTTTCTACAGAAAGAGTGTTTCAGAACGGCTCAATCAAAACTAAGGTTCAACTCTTTTAGTTGAACAAACAGAACAGAAAGATGTTTCACACAATTCTTCTGTGTAGTTTTTATTTGTAGACATTCTTTTTCCCAATATAGGCCTCTTACCGCTCAGAATGTCCAATTGCAGTTTCTACAGAAAGAGTGTTTCGGAACGGCTCAATCAAAAGTAAGGTTCAACTCTGTTAGTTGAATGCACAGAACAGAAAGAAGTTTCATACAATGCTTCTGTGTAGTTTATATTTGAACATATTCTCTTTTCCACTATTACCCACTTAGCTCTACGAATGTCCAGTTGCATTTTCTACAGACAGAGTGTTTCAAAGCTGCTCAATCAAAAGTATGGTTTAACTCTGTTAGCTGTATGCTCAGATCAGAAAGAAGTTTCACAGAATGCTTCTGTGTAGTTTATATTTGAATATATTCCTTTTTCCACTACTACGCTCTTAGCGCTCCAAATGTCCAGTTGCATTTTCAACAGAAAGAGTGTTCAGATCTGCTCAATCAAAAGTATGGTTTAACTCTGTTAGCTGAATGCACAGATCAGAAAGAAGTTTCACCGAATGATTCTGTGTAGTTTATATTTGAAGACATTCCTTTTTCCACTATTACCCTCTTAGCGCTCCGAATCTCCACTTGCATTTTCTACAAAAAGAGTGTTTCATAACTGCTCAATCAAAAATATGTTTTATCTCTGTTAACTGAATTTACAGATCAGAAATAAGTTTCACAGAATGCATCTGTGTAGTTTTTATTTGAAGATATTCTTTTTCCCAGTGTAGGCCTCTTAGCGCTTAGCATGTCCAATTGCAGTTACTACAGAAAGAGTGTTTCAGAACGGCTCAATCAAAAGTAAGGTTCAACTCTGTTAGTTGAATGCACAGAACAGAAAGAATTTTCACAGAATGCTACTGTGTAGTTTATATTTGAATATATTCCTTTTTCCACTATTACCCTCTTAGCGCTCCGAATGTCCACTTGCATTTTCTACAGAAAGAGTGTTCAGAACTGCGCAATCAAAAGTATGGTTTAACTCTGTTAGCTTAATGAACATATCAGAAATAAGTTTCACACAATGCTTCTGTGTAGTTTTTATTTGAAGATATAATTTTTCCCAATAGAGGCCTCTTAGCGCTCAGAATGTCCAATTGCAGTTTCTACAGAAAGAGTGTTTCAGAAAGGCTCAATCAAAGGTAAGGTTCAACTCTGTTAGTTGAATGCACAGAACAGAAAGAAGTTTCATACAATGCTTCTGTGTAGTTTATATTTGAACATATTCTTTTTTCCTCTATTTCCCACTTAGCGCTACGAATGTCCAGTTGCATTTTCTACAGACAGAGTGTTTCAAAACTGCTCAATCAAAAGTATGGTTTAACTCTGTTAGCTGAATGCTCAGATCAGAAAGAAGTTTCACAGAATGCTTCTGTGTAGTTTATATTTGAATATATTCCTTTTTCCACTACTACTCTCTTAGCGCTCAAAATGTCCAGTTGCATTTTCTACAGAAAGAGTGTTCAGATCTGCTCAATCAAAAGTATGGTTTAACTCTGTTAGCTGAATGCACAGATCAGAAAGAAGTTTCACAGAATGATTCTGTGTAGTTTATATTTGGAGACATTCCTTTTTCCACTATTACATTCTTAGCGCTCCGAATCTCCACTTGCATTTTCTACAGAAAGAGTGTTTCAGAACGGCTCAATCAAAACTAAGGTTCAACTCTTTTAGTTGAACAAACAGAACAGAAACAAGTTTCACACAATTCTTCTGTGTAGTTTTTATTTGTAGACATTCTTTTTCCCAATATAGGCCTCTTAGCGCTCAGAATGTCCAATTGCAGTTTCTACAGAAAGAGTGTTTCAGAACGGCTCAATCAAAAGTAAGGTTCAACTCTGTTAGTTGAATGCACAGAACAGAAAGAAGTTTCATACAATGCTTCTGTGTAGTTTATATTTGAACATATTCTTTTTTCCACTATTACCCACTTAGCGCTACGAATGTCCAGTTGCATTTTCTACAGACAGAGTGTTTCAAAACTGCTCAATCAAAAGTATGGTTTAACTCTGTTAGCTGAATGCTCAGATCAGAAAGAAGTTTCACAGAATGCTTCTGTGTAGTTTATATTTGAATATATTCCTTTTTCCACTACTACTCTCTTAGCGCTCCAAATGTCCAGTTGCATTTTCTACAGAAAGAGTGTCCAGATCTGCTCAATCAAAAGTATGGTTTAACTCTGTTAGCTGAATGCACAGATCAGAAAGAAGTTTCACAGAATTATTCTGTGTAGTTTATAATTGGAGACATTCCTTTTTCCACTATTACCCTCTTAGCGCTCCGAATCTCCACTTGCATTTTCTACAGAAAGAGTGTTTCAGAACGGCTCAATCAAAACTAAGGTTCAACTCTTTTAGTTGAACAAACAGAACAGAAAGAAGTTTCACACAATTCTTCTGTGTAGTTTTTATTTGTAGACATTCTTTTTCCCAATATAGGCCTCTTAGCGCTCAGAATGTCCAATTGCAGTTTCTACAGAAAGAGTGTTTCAGAACGGCTCAATCAAAAGTAAGGTTCAACTCTGTTAGTTGAATGCACAGAACAGAAAGAAGTTTCACAGAATGATTCTGTGTAGTTTATATTTGGAGACATTCCTTTTTCCACTATTACCCTCTTAGCGCTCCGAATCTCCACTTGCATTTTCTACAGAAAGAATGTTTCAGAACGGCTCAATCAAAACTAAGGTTCAACTCTTTTAGTTGAACAAACAGAACAGAAAGAATTTTCACACAATTCTTCTGTGTAGTTTTTATTTGTAGACATTCTTTTTCCCAATATAGGCCTCTTAGCGCTCAGAATGTCCAATTGCAGTTTCTACAGAAAGAGTGTTTCAGAAGGGCTCAATCAAAAGTAAGGTTCAACTCTGTTAGTTGAATGCACAGAACAGAAAGAAGTTTCATACAATGCTTCTGTGTAGTTTATATTTGAACATATTCTTTTTTCCACTATTACCCACTTAGCGCTACGAATGTCCAGTTGCATTTTCTACAGACAGAGTGTTTCAAAACTGCTCAATCAAAAGTATGGTTTAACTCTGTTAGCTGAATGCTCAGATCAGAAAGAAGTTTCACAGAATGCTTCTGTGTAGTTTATATTTGAATATATTCCTTTTTCCACTACTACTCTCTTAGCGCTCCAAATGTCCAGTTGCATTTTCTACAGAAAGAGTGTCCAGATCTGCTCAATCAAAAGTATGGTTTAACTCTGTTAGCTGAATGCACAGATCAGAAAGAAGTTTCACAGAATTATTCTGTGTAGTTTATAATTGGAGACATTCCTTTTTCCACTATTACCCTCTTAGCGCTCCGAATCTCCACTTGCATTTTCTACAGAAAGAGTGTTTCAGAACGGCTCAATCAAAACTAAGGTTCAACTATTTAGTTGAACAAACAGAACAGAAAGAAGTTTCACACAATTCTTCTGTGTAGTTTTTATTTGTAGACATTCTTTTTCCCAATATAGGCCTCTTAGCGCTCAGAATGTCCAATTGCAGTTTCTACAGAAAGAGTGTTTCAGAACGGCTCAATCAAAAGTAAGGTTCAACTCTGTTAGTTGAATGCACAGAACAGAAAGAAGTTTCACAGAATGATTCTGTGTAGTTTATATTTGGAGACATTCCTTTTTCCACTATTACCCTGTTAGCGCTCCGAATCTCCACTTGCATTTTCTACAGAAAGAATGTTTCAGAACGGCTCAATCAAAACTAAGGTTCAACTCTTTTAGTTGAACAAACAGAACAGAAAGAATTTTCACACAATTCTTCTGTGTAGTTTTTATTTGTAGACATTCTTTTTCCCAATATAGGCCTCTTAGCGCTCAGAATGTCCAATTGCAGTTTCTACAGAAAGAGTGTTTCAGAAGGGCTCAATCAAAAGTAAGGTTCAACTCTGTTAGTTGAATGCACAGAACAGAAAGAAGTTTCATACAATGCTTCTGTGTAGTTTATATTTGAACATATTCTTTTTTCCACTATTACCCACTTAGCGCTACGAATGTCCAGTTGCATTTTCTACAGACAGAGTGTTTCAAAACTGCTCAATCAAAAGTATGGTTTAACTCTGTTAGCTGAATGCTCAGATCAGAAAGAAGTTTCACAGAATGCTTCTGTGTAGTTTATATTTGAATATATTCCTTTTTCCACTACTACGCTCTTAGCGCTCCAAATGTCCAGTTGCATTTTCTACAGAAAGAGTGTTCAGATCTGCTCAATCAAAAGTATGGTTTAACTCTGTTAGCTGAATGCACAGATCAGAAAGAAGTTTCACCGAATGATTCTGTGTAGTTTATATTTGAAGACATTCCTTTTTCCACTATTACCCTGTTAGCGCTCCGAATCTCCACTTGCATTTTCTACAAAAAGAGTGTTTCATAACTGCTCAATCAAAAATATGTTTTATCTCTTTTAAATGAATTTACAGATCAGAAATAAGTTTCACAGAGTGCATCTGTGTAGTTTTTATTTGAAGATATTCTTTTTCCCAATGTAGGCCTCTTAGCGCTTAGCATGTCCAATTGCAGTTTCTACAGAAAGAGTGTTTCAGAACGGCTCAATCAAAAGTAAGGTTCAACTCTGTTAGTTGAATGTACAGAACAGAAAGAATTTTCACAGAATGCTACTGTGTAGTTTATATTTGAATATATTCCTTTTTCCACTATTACCCTCTTAGACCTCCGAATGTCCACTTGCATTTTCTACAGAAAGAGTGTTCAGAACTGCGCAATCAAAAGTATGGTTTAACTCTGTTTGCTTAATGAACATATCAGAAATAAGTTTCACACAATGCTTCTGTGTAGTTTTTATTTGAAGATATTATTTTTCCCAATAGAGGCCTCTTAGCGCTCAGAATGTCCAATTGCAGTTTCTACAGAAAGAGTGTTTCAGAAAGGCTCAATCAAAAGTAAGGTTCAACTCTGTTAGTTGAATGCACAGAACAGAAAGAAGTTTCATACAATGCTTCTGTGTAGTTTATATTTGAACATATTCTTTTTTCCACTATTACCCACTTAGCACTACGAATGTCAAGTTGCATTTTCTACAGACAGAGTGTTTCAAAACTGCTCAATCAAAAGTATGGTTTTACTCTGTTAGCTGAATGCTCAGATCAGAAAGAAGTTTCACAGAATGCTTCTGTGTAGTTTATATTTGAATATATTCCTTTTTCCACTACTACTCTCTTAGCGCTCGAAATGTCCAGTTGCATTTTCTACAGAAAGAGTGTTCAGATCTGCTCAATCAAAAGTATGGTTTAACACTGTTAGCTGAATGCACAGATCAGAAAGAAATTTCACAGAATGATTCTGTGTAGTTTATATTTGGAGACATTCCTTTTTCCACTATTACCCTCTTAGCGCTCCGAATCTCCACTTGCATTTTCTACAGAAAGAGTGTTTAAGAACGGCTCAATCAAAACTAAGGTTCAACTCTTTTAGTTGAACAAACAGAACAGAAAGGTGTTTCACACAATTCTTCTGTGTAGTTTTTATTTGTAGACATTCTTTTTCCCAATATAGGCCTCTTAGCGCTCAGAATGTCCAATTGCAGTTTCTACAGAAAGAGAGTTTCAGAACGGCTCAATCAAAAGTAAGGTTCAACTCTGTTAGTTGAATGCACAGAACAGAAAGAAGTTTCATACAATGCTTCTGTGTAGTTTATATTTGAACATATTCTCTTTTCCACTATTACCCACTTAGCGCTACGAATGTCCAGTTGCATTTTCTACAGACAGAGTGTTTCAAAACTGCTCAATCAAAAGTATGGTTTAACTCTGTTAGCTGTATGCTCAGATCAGAAAGAAGTTTCACAGAATGCTTCTGTGCAGTTTATATTTGAATATATTCCTTTTTCCACTACTACGCTCTTAGCGCTCCAAATGTCCAGTTGCATTTTCAACAGAAAGAGTGTTCAGATCTGCTCAATCAAAAGTATGGTTTAACTCTGTTAGCTGAATGCACAGATCAGAAAGAAGTTTCACCGAATGATTCTGTGTAGTTTATATTTGAAGACATTCCTTTTTCCACTATTACCCTCTTAGCGCTCCGAATCTCCACTTGCATTTTCTACAAAAAGAGTGTTTCATAACTGCTCAATCAAAAATATGTTTTATCTCTGTTAACTGAATTTACAGATCAGAAATAAGTTTCACAGAATGCATCTGTGTAGTTTTTATTTGAAGATATTCTTTATCCCAATGTAGGCCTCTTAGCGCTTAGCATGTCCAATTGCAGTTTCTACAGAAACAGTGTTTCAGAACGGCTCAATCAAAAGTAAGGTTCAACTCTGTTAGTTGAATGCACAGAACAGAAAGAATTTTCACAGAATGCTACTGTGTAGTTTATATTTGAATATATTCCTTTTTCCACTATTACCCTCTTAGCGCTCCGAATGCCCACTTGCATTATCTACAGAAAGAGTGTTCAGAACTGCGCAATCAAAAGTATGGTTTAACTCTGTTAGCTTAATGAACATATCAGAAATAAGTTTCACAGAATGCTTCTGTGTAGTTTTTATTTGAAGATATTATTTTTCCCAATATAGGCCTCTTAGCGCTCAGAATGTCCAATTGCAGATTCTACAGAAAGAGTGTTTCAGAAAGGCTCAATCAAAATTAAGGTTCAACTCTGTTAGTTGAATGCACAGAACAGAAAGTAGTTTCATACAATGCTTCTGTGTAGTTTATATTTGAACATATTCTTTTTTCCACTATTACCCACTTAGCGCTACGAATGTCCAGTTGCATTTTCTACAGACAGAGTGTTTCAAAACTGCTCAATCAAAAGTATGGTTTAACTCTGTTAGCTGAATGCTCAGATCAGAAAGAAGTTTCACAGAATGCTTCTGTGTAGTTTATATTTGAATATATTCCTTTTTCCACTACTACTCTCTTAGCGCTCCAAATGTCCAGTTGCATTTTCTACAGAAAGAGTGTCCAGATCTGCTCAATCAAAAGTATGGTTTAACTCTGTTAGCTGAATGCACAGATCAGAAAGAAGTTTCACAGAATTATTCTGTGTAGTTTATAATTGGAGACATTCCTTTTTCCACTATTACCCTCCTAGCGCTCCGAATCTCCACTTGCATTTTCTACAGAAAGAGTGTTTCAGAACGGCTCAATCAAAACTAAGGTTCAACTCTTTTAGTTGAACAAACAGAACAGAAAGAAGTTTCACACAATTCTTCTGTGTAGTTTTTATATGTAGACATTCTTTTTCCCAATATAGGCCTCTTAGCTCTCAGAATGTCCAATTGCAGTTTCTACAGAAAGAGTGTTTCAGAACGGCTCAATCAAAAGTAAGGTTCAACTCTGTTAGTTGAATGCACAGAACAGAAAGAAGTTTCATACAATGCTTCTGTGTAGTTTATATTTGAACATATTCTTTTCCACTATTACCCACTTAGCGCTACGAATGTACAGTTGCATTTTCTACAGACAGAGTGTTTCAAAACTGCTCAATCAAAAGTATGGTTTAACTCTGTTAGCTGTATGCTCAGATCAGAAAGAAGTTTCACAGAATGCTTCTGTGTAGTTTATATTTGAATATATTCCTTTTTCCACTACTACGCTCTTAGCGCTCCAAATATCCAGTTGCATTTTCAACAGAAAGAGTGTTCAGATCTGCTCAATCAAAAGTATGGTTTAACTCTGTTAGCTGAATGCACAGATCAGAAAGAAGTTTCACCGAATGATTCTGTGTAGTTTATATTTGAAGACATTCCTTTTTCCACTATTACCCTCTTAGCGCTCCGAATCTCCACTTGCATTTTCTACAAAAAGAGTGTTTCATAACTGCTCAATCAAAAATATGTTTTATCTCTGTTAACTGAATTTACAGATCAGAAATAAGTTTCACAGAATGCATCTGTGTAGTTTTTATTTGAAGATATTCTTTTTCCCAATGTAGGCCTCTTAGCGCTTAGCATGTCCAATTGCAGTTTCTACAGAAAGAGTGTTTCAGAAAGGCTCAATCAAAAGTAAGGTTCAACTCTGTTAGTTGAATGCGCAGAACAGAAAGAATTTTCACAGAATGCTACTGTGTAGTTTATATTTGAATATATTCCTTTTTCCACTATTACCCTCTTAGCGCTCCGAATGTCCACTTGCATTTTCTACAGAAAGAGTGTTCAGAACTGCGCAATCAAAAGTATGGTTTAACTCTGTTAGCTTAATGAACATATCAGAAATAAGTTTCACACAATGCTTCTGTGTAGTTTTTATTTGAAGATATTATTTTTCCCAATAGAGGCCTCTTAGCGCTCAGAATGTCCAATTGCAGTTTCTACAGAAAGAGTGTTTCAGAAAGGCTCAATCAAAGGTAAGGTTCAACTCTGTTAGTTGAATGCACAGAACAGAAAGAAGTTTCATACAGTGCTTCTGTGTAGTTTATATTTGAACATATTCTTTTTTCCACTATTACCCACTTAGCGCTACGAATGTCCAGTTGCATTTTCTACAGACAGAGAGTTTCAAAACTGCTCAATCAAAAGTATGGTTTAACTCTGTTAGCTGAATGCTCAGATCAGAAAGAAGTTTCACAGAATGCTTCTGTGTAGTTTATATTTGAATATATTCCTTTTTCCACTACTACTCTCTTAGCGCTCCAAATGTCCAGTTGCATTTTCTACAGAAAGAGTGTTCAGATCTGCTCAATCAAAAGTATGGTTTAACTCTGTTAGCTGAATGCACAGATCAGAAAGAAGTTTCACAGAATGATTCTGTGTAGTTTATATTTGGAGACATTCCTTTTTCCACTATTACCCTCTTAGCGCTCCGAAACTCCACTTGCATTTTCTACAGAAAGAGTGTTTCAGAACGGCTCAATCAAAACTAAGGTTCAACTCTTTTAGTTGAACAAACAGAACAGAAAGAAGTTTCACACAATTCTTCTGTGTAGTTTTTATTTGTAGACATTCTTTTTCCCAATATAGGCCTCTTAGCACTCAGAATGTGCAATTGCAGTTTCTACAGTAAGAGTGTTACAGAACGGCTCAATCAAAAGTAAGGTTCAACTCTGTTAGTTGAATGCACAGAACAGAAAGAAGTTTCATACAATGCTTCTGTGTAGTTTATATTTAAACATATTCTTTTTTCCACTATTACCCACTTAGCGCTACGAATGTCCAGTTGCATTTTCTACAGACAGAGTGTTTCAAAACTGCTCAATCAAAAGTATGCTTTAACTCTGTTAGCTGAATGCTCAGATCAGAAAGAAGTTTCACAGAATGCTTCTGTGTAGTTTATATTTGAATATATTACTTTTTCCACTAATACGCTCTTAGCGCTCCAAATGTCCAGTTGCATTTTCTACAGAAAGAGTGTTCAGATCTGCTCAATCAAAAGTATGGTTTAACTCTGTTAGCTGAATGCACAGATCAGAAAGAAGTTTCACCGAATGATTCTGTGTAGTTTATATTTGAAGACATTCCTTTTTCCACTATTACACTCTTAGTGCTCCGAATCTCCACTTGCATTTTCTACAAAAAGAGTGTTTCATAACTGCTCAATCAAAAATATGTTTTATCTCTGTTAACTGAATTTACAGATCAGAAATAAGTTTCACAGAATGCATCTGTGTAGTTTTTATTTGAAGATATTCTTTTTCCCAATGTAGGCCTCTTAGCGCTTAGCATGTCCAATTGCAGTTTCTACAGAAAGAGTGTTTCAGAACGGCTCAATCAAAAGTAAGGTTCAACTCTGTTAGTTGAATGCACAGAACAGAAAGAATTTTCACAGAATGCTACTGTGTAGTTTATATTTGAATATATTCCTTTTTCCACTATTACCCTCTTAGCGCTCCGAATGTCCACTTGCATTTTCTACAGAAAGAGTGTTCAGAACTGCGCAATCAAAAGTATGGTTTAACTCTGTTAGCTTAATGAACATATCAGAAATAAGTTTCACAAAATGCTTCTGTGTAGTTTTTATTTGAAGATATTATTTATCCCAATAGAGGCCTCTTAGCGCTCAGAATGTCCAATTGCAGTTTCTATAGAAAGAGTGTTTCAGAAAGGCTCAATCAAAGGTAAGGTTCAACTCTGTTAGTTGAATGCACAGAACAGAAAGAAGTTTCATACAGTGCTTCTGTGTAGTTTATATTTGAACATATTCTTTTTTCCACTATTACCCACTTAGCGCTACGAATGTCCAGTTGCATTTTCTACAGACAGAGTGTTTCAAAACTGCTCAATCAAAAGTATGGTTTAACTCTGTTAGCTGAATGCTCAGATCAGAAAGAAGTTTCACAGAATGCTTCTGTGTAGTTTATATTTGAATATATTCCTTTTTCCACTACTACTCTCTTAGCGCTCCAAATGTCCAGTTGCATTTTCTACAGAAAGAGTGTTCAGATCTGCTCAATCAAAAGTATGGTTTAACTCTGTTAGCTGAATGCACAGATCAGAAAGAAGTTTCACAGAATTATTCTGTGTAGTTTATATTTGGAGACATTCCTTTTTCCACTATTACCCTCTTAGCGCTCCGAATCTCCACTTGCATTTTCTACAGAAAGAGTGTTTCAGAACGGCTCAATCAAAACTAAGGTTCAACTCTTTTAGTTGAACAAACAGAACAGAAAGAAGTTTCACACAATTCTTCTGTGTAGTTTTTATTTGTAGACATTCTTTTTCCCAATATAGGCCTCTTAGCACTCAGAATGTCCAATTGCAGTTTCTACAGAAAGAGTGTTTCAGAACGGCTCAATCAAAAGTAAGGTTCAACTCTGTTAGTTGAATGCACAGAACAGAAAGAAGTTTCATACAATGATTCTGTGTAGTTTATATTTGAACATATTCTTTTTTCCACTATTACCCACTTAGCGCTACGAATGTCCAGTTGCATTTTCTACAGACAGTTTCAAAACTGCTCAATCAAAAGTATGGTTTAACTCTGTTAGCTGAATGCTCAGATCAGAAAGAAGTTTCACAGAATGCTTCTGTGTAGTTTATATTTGAATATATTCCTTTTTCCACTACTACGCTCTTAGCGCTCCAAATGTCCAGTTGCATTTTCTACAGAAAGAGTGTTCAGATCTGCTCAATCAAAAGTATGGTTTAACTCTGTTAGCTGAATGCACAGATCAGAAAGAAGTTTCACCGAATGATTCTGTGTAGTTTATATTTGAAGATATTCCTTTTTCCATTATTACCCTGTTAGCGCTCCGAATCTCCACTTGCATTTTCTACAAAAAGAGTGTTTCATAACTGCTCAATCAAAAATATGTTTTATCTCTTTTAACTGAATTTACAGATCAGAAATAAGTTTCACAGAGTGCATCTGTGTAGTTTTTATTTGAAGATATTCTTTTTCCCAATGTAGGCCTCTTAGCGCTTAGCATGTCCAATTGCAGTTTCTACAGAAAGAGTGTTTCAGAACGGCTCAATCAAAAGTAAGGTTCAACTCTGTTAGTTGAATGCACAGAACAGAAAGAATTTTCACAGAATGCTACTGTGTAGTTTATATTTGAATATATTCCTTTTTCCACTATTACCCTCTTAGCGCTCCGAATGTCCACTTGCATTTTCTACAGAAAGAGTGTTCAGAACTGCGCAATCAAAAGTATGGTTTAACTCTGTTAGCTTAATGAACATATCAGAAATAAGTTTCACAAAATGCTTCTGTGTAGTTTTTATTTGAAGATATTATTTTTCCCAATAGAGGCCTCTTAGCGCTCAGAATGTCCAATTGCAGTTTCTACAGAAAGAGTGTTTCAGAAAGGCTCAATCAAAGGTAAGGTTCAACTCTGTTAGTTGAATGCACAGAACAGAAAGAAGTTTCATACAGTGCTTCTGTGTAGTTTATATTTGAACATATTCTTTTTTCCACTATTACCCACTTAGCGCTACGAATGTCCAGTTGCATTTTATACAGACAGAGTGTTTCAAAACTGCTCAATCAAAAGTATGCTTTAACTCTGTTAGCTGAATGCTCAGATCAGAAAGAAGTTTCACAGAATGCTTCTGTGTAGTTTATATTTGAATATATTCCTTTTTCCACTAATACGCTCTTAGCGCTCCAAATGTCCAGTTGCATTTTCTACAGAAAGAGTGTTCAGATCTGCTCAATCAAAAGTATGGTTTAACTCTGTTAGCTGAATGCACAGATCAGAAAGAAGTTTCACCGAATGATTCTGTGTAGTTTATATTTGAAGACATTCCTTTTTCCACTATTACCCTCTTAGCGCTCCGAATCTCCACTTGCATTTTCTACAAAAAGAGTGTTTCATAACTGCTCAATCAAAAATATGTTTTATCTCTGTTAACTGAATTTACAGATCAGAAATAAGTTTCACAGAATGCATCTGTGTAGTTTTTATTTGAAGATATTCTTTTTCCCAATGTAGGCCTCTTAGCGCTTAGCATGTCCAATTGCAGTTTCTACAGAAAGAGTGTTTCAGAACGGCTCAATCAAAAGTAAGGTTCAACTCTGTTAGTTGAATGCACAGAACAGAAAGAATTTTCACAGAATGCTACTGTGTAGTTTATATTTGAATATATTCCTTTTTCCACTATTACCCTCTTAGCGCTCCGAATGTCCACTTGCATTTTCTACAGAAAGAGTGTTCAGAACTGCGCAATCAAAAGTATGGTTTAACTCTGTTAGCTTAATGAACATATCAGAAATAAGTTTCACACAATGCTTCTGTGTAGTTTTTATTTGAAGATATTATTTTTCCCAATATAGGCCTCTTAGCGCTCAGAATGTCCAATTGCAGATTCTACAGAAAGAGTGTTTCAGAAAGGCTCAATCAAAAGTAAGGTTCAACTCTGTTAGTTGAATGCACAGAACAGAAAGAAGTTTCATACAATGCTTCTGTGTAGTTTATATTTGAACATATTCTTTTTTCCACTATTACCCACTTAGCGCTACGAATGTCCAGTTGCATTTTCTACAGACAGAGTGTTTCAAAACTGCTCAATCAAAAGTATGGTTTAACTCTGTTAGCTGAATGCTCAGATCAGAAAGAAGTTTCACAGAATGCTTCTGTGTAGTTTATATTTGAATATATTCCTTTTTCCACTACTACTCTCTTAGCGCTCCAAATGTCCAGTTGCATTTTCTACAGAAAGAGTGTTCAGATCTGCTCAATCAAAAGTATGGTTTAACTCTGTTAGCTGAATGCACAGATCAGAAAGAAGTTTCACAGAATTATTCTGTGTAGTTTATATTTGGAGACATTCCTTTTTCCACTATTACCCTCTTAGCGCTCCGAATCTCCACTTGCATTTTCTACAGAAAGAGTGTTTCAGAACGGCTTAATCAAAACTAAGGTTCAACTCTTTTAGTTGAACAAACAGAACAGAAAGAAGTTTCACACAATTCTTCTGTGTAGTTTTTATTTGTAGACATTCTTTTTCCCAATATAGGCCTCTTAGCGCTCAGAATGTCCAATTGCAGTTTCTACAGAAAGAGTGTTTCAGAAGGGCTCAATCAAAAGTAAGGTTCAACTCTGTTAGTTGAATGCACAGAACAGAAAGAAGTTTCATACAATGCTTCTGTGTAGTTTATATTTGAACATATTCTTTTTTCCACTATTACCCACTTAGCGCTACGAATGTCCAGTTGCATTTTCTACAGACAGAGTGTTTCAAAACTGCTCAATCAAAAGTATGGTTTAACTCTGTTAGCTGAATGCTCAGATCAGAAAGAAGTTTCACAGAATGCTTCTGTGTAGTTTATATTTGAATATATTCCTTTTTCCACTACTACGCTCTTAGCGCTCTAAATGTCCAGTTGCATTTTCTACAGAAAGAGTGTTCAGATCTGCTCAATCAAAAGTATGGTTTAACTCTGTTAGCTGAATGCACAGATCAGAAAGAAGTTTCACCGAATGATTCTGTGTAGTTTATATTTGAAGACCTTCCTTTTTCCACTATTACCCTGTTAGCGCTCCGAATCTCCACTTGCATTTTCTACAAAAAGAGTGTTTCATAACTGCTCAATCAAAAATATGTTTTATCTCTTTTAACTGAATTTACAGATCAGAAATAAGTTTCACAGAGTGCATCTGTGTAGTTTTTATTTGAAGATATTCTTTTTCCCAATGTAGGCCTCTTAGCGCTTAGCATGTCCAATTGCACTTTCTACAGAAAGAGTGTTTCAGAACGGCTCAATCAAAAGTAAGGTTCAACTCGGTTAGTTGAATGCACAGAACAGAAAGAATTTTCACAGAATGCTACTGTGTAGTTTATATTTGAATATATTCCTTTTTCCACTATTACCCTCTTAGACCTCCGAATGTCCACTTGCATTTTCTACAGAAAGAGTGTTCAGAACTGCGAAATCAAAAGTATGGTTTAACTCTGTTAGCTTAATGAACATATCAGAAATAAGTTTCACACAATGCTTCTGTGTAGTTTTTATTTGAAGATATTATTTTTCCCAATAGAGTCCTCTTAGCGCTCAGAATGTCCAATTGCAGTTTCTACAGAAAGAGTGTTTCAGAAAGGCTCAATCAAAAGTAAGGTTCAACTCTGTTAGTTGAATGCACAGAACAGAAAGCAGTTTCATACAATGCTTCTGTGTAGTTTATATTTGAACATATTCTTTTTTCCACTATTACCCACTTAGCGCTACGAATGTCCAGTTGCATTTTCTACAGACACAGTGTTTCAAAACTGCTCAATCAAAAGTATGGTTTAACTCTGTTAGCTGAATGCTCAGATCAGAAAGAAGTTTCACAGAATGCTTCTGTGTAGTTTATATTTGAATATATTCCTTTTTCCACTACTACTCTCTTAGCGCTCGAAATGTCCAGTTGCATTTTCTACAGAAAGAGTGTTCAGATCTGCTCAATCAAAAGTATGGTTTAACTCTGTTAGCTGAATGCACAGATCAGAAAGAAGTTTCACAGAATGATTCTGTGTAGTTTATATTTGGAGACATTCCTTTTTCCACTATTACCCTCTTAGCGCTCCGAATCTCCACTTGCATTTTCTACAGAAAGAGTGTTTCAGAACGGCTCAATCAAAACTAAGGTTCAACTCTTTTATTTGAACAAACAGAACAGAAAGATGTTTCACACAATTCTTCTGTGTAGTTTTTATTTGTAGACATTCTTTTTCCCAATATAGGCCTCTTACCGCTCAGAATGTCCAATTGCAGTTTCTACAGAAAGAGTGTTTCGGAACGGCTCAATCAAAAGTAAGGTTCAACTCTGTTAGTTGAATGCACAGAACAGAAAGAAGTTTCATACAATGCTTCTGTGTAGTTTATATTTGAACATATTCTCTTTTCCACTATTACCCACTTAGCGCTACGAATGTCCAGTTGCATTTTCTACAGACAGAGTGTTTCAAAACTGCTCAATCAAAAGTATGGTTTAACTCTGTTAGCTGTATGCTCAGATCAGAAAGAAGTTTCACAGAATGCTTCTGTGTAGTTTATATTTGAATATATTCCTTTTTCCACTACTACGCTCTTAGCGCTCCAAATGTCCAGTTGCATTTTCAACAGAAAGAGTGTTCAGATCTGCTCAATCAAAAGTATGGTTTAACTCTGTTAGCTGAATGCACAGATCAGAAAGAAGTTTCACCGAATGATTCTGTGTAGTTTATATTTGAAGACATTCCTTTTTCCACTATTACCCTCTTAGCGCTCCGAATCTCCACTTGCATTTTCTACAAAAAGAGTGTTTCATAACTGCTCAATCAAAAATATGTTTTATCTCTGTTAACTGAATTTACAGATCAGAAATAAGTTTCACAGAATGCATCTGTGTAGTTTTTATTTGAAGATATTCTTTTTCCCAGTGTAGGCCTCTTAGCGCTTAGCATGTCCAATTGCAGTTTCTACAGAAAGAGTGTTTCAGAACGGCTCAATCAAAAGTAAGGTTCAACTCTGTTAGTTGAATGCACAGAACAGAAATAATTTTCACAGAATGCTACTGTGTAGTTTATATTTGAATATATTCCTTTTTCCACTATTACCCTCTTAGCGCTCCGAATGTCCACTTGCATTTTCTACAGAAAGAGTGTTCAGAACTGCGCAATCAAAAGTATGGTTTAACTCTGTTAGCTTAATGAACATATCAGAAATAAATTTCACACAATGCTTCTGTGTAGTTTTTATTTGAAGATATAATTTTTCCCAATAGAGGCCTCTTAGCTCTCAGAATGTCCAATTGCAGTTTCTACAGAAAGAGTGTTTCAGAAAGGCTCAATCAAAGGTAAGGTTCAACTCTGTTAGTTGAATGCACAGAACAGAAAGAAGTTTCATACAATGCTTCTGTGTAGTTTATATTTGAACATATTCTTTTTTCCTCTATTACCCACTTAGCGCTACGAATTTCCAGTTGCATTTTCTACAGACAGAGTGTTTCAAAACTGCTCAATCAAAAGTATGGTTTAACTCTGTTAGCTGAATGCTCAGATCAGAAAGAAGTTTCACAGAATGCTTCTGTGTAGTTTATATTTGAATATATTCCTTTTTCCACTACTACTCTCTTAGCGCTCCAAATGTCCAGTTGCATTTTCTACAGAAAGAGTGTTCAGATCTGCTCAATCAAAAGTATGGTTTAACTCTGTTAGCTGAATGCACAGATCAGAAAGAAGTTTCACAGAATGATTCTGTGTAGTTTATATTTGGAGACATTCCTTTTTCCACTATTACCCTCTTAGCGCTCCGAATCTCCACTTGCATTTTCTACAGAAAGAGTGTTTCAGAACGGCTCAATCAAAACTAAGGTTCAACTCTTTTAGTTGAACAAACAGAACAGAAACAAGTTTCACACAATTCTTCTGTGTAGTTTTTATTTGTAGACATTCTTTTTCCCAATATAGGCCTCTTAGCGCTCAGATTGTCCAATTGCAGTTTCTACAGAAAGAGTGTTTCAGAACGGCTCAATCAAAAGTAAGGTTCAATTCTGTTAGTTGAATGCACAGAACAGAAAGAAGTTTCACAGAATGATTCTGTGTAGTTTATATTTGGAGACATTCCTTTTTCCACTGTTACCCTCTTAGCGCTCCGAATCTCCACTTGCATTTTCTACAGAAAGAGTGTTTCAGAACGGCTCAATCAAAACTAAGGTTCAACTCTTTTAGTTGAACAAACAGAACAGAAAGAATTTTCACACAATTCTTCTGTGTAGTTTTTATTTGTAGACATTCTTTTTCCCAATATAGGCCTCTTAGCGCTCAGAATGTCCAATTGCAGTTTCTACAGAAAGAGTGTTTCAGAAGGGCTCAATCAAAAGTAAGGTTCAACTCTGTTAGTTGAATGCACAGAACAGAAAGAAGTTTCATACAATGCTTCTGTGTAGTTTATATTTGAACATATTCTTTTTTCCACTATTACCCACTTAGCGCTACGAATGTCCAGTTGCATTTTCTACAGACAGAGTGTTTCAAAACTGCTCAATCAAAAGTATGGTTTAACTCTGTTAGCTGAATGCTCAGATCAGAAAGAAGTTTCACAGAATGCTTCTGTGTAGTTTATATTTGAATATATTCCTTTTTCCACTACTACGCTCTTAGCGCTCCAAATGTCCAGTTGCATTTTCTACAGAAAGAGTGTTCAGATCTGCTCAATCAAAAGTATGGTTTAACTCTGTTAGCTGAATGCACAGATCAGAAAGAAGTTTCACCGAATGATTCTGTGTAGTTTATATTTGAAGACATTCCTTTTTCCACTATTACCCACTTAGCGCTCCGAATCTCCACTTGCATTTTCTACAAAAAGAGTGTTTCATAACTGCTCAATCAAAAATATGTTTTATCTCTTTTAACTGAATTTACAGATCAGAAATAAGTTTCACAGAGTGCATCTGTGTAGTTTTTATTTGAAGATATTCTTTTTCCCAATGTAGGCCTCTTAGCGCTTAGCATGTCCAATTGCAGTTTCTACAGAAAGAGTGTTTCAGAACGGCTCAATCAAAAGTAAGGTTCAACTCGGTTAGTTGAATGCACAGAACAGAAAGAATTTTCACAGAATGCTACTGTGTAGTTTATATTTGAATATATTCCTTTTTCCACTATTACCCTCTTAGACCTCCGAATGTCCACTTGCATTTTCTACAGAAAGAGTGTTCAGAACTGCGCAATCAAAAGTATGGTTTAACTCTGTTAGCTTAATGAACATATCAGAAATAAGTTTCACACAATGCTTCTGTGTAGTTTTTATTTGAAGATATTATTTTTCCCAATAGAGGCCTCTTAGCGCTCAGAATATCCAATTGCAGTTTCTACAGAAAGAGTGTTTCAGAAAGGCTCAATCAAAAGTAAGGTTCAACTCTGTTAGTTGAATGCACAGAACAGAAAGCAGTTTCATACAATGCTTCTGTGTAGTTTATATTTGAACATATTCTTTTTTCCACTATTACCCACTTAGCGCTACGAATGTCCAGTTGCATTTTCTACAGACAGAGTGTTTCAAAACTGCTCAATCAAAAGTATGGTTTAACTCTGTTAGCTGAATGCTCAGATCAGAAAGAAGTTTCACAGAATGATTCTGTGTAGTTCATATTTGAAGACATTCCTTTTTCCACTATTACCCTCTTAGCGCTCCGAATCTCCACTTGCATTTTCTACAGAAAGAGTGTTTCAGAACGGCTCAATCAAAACTAAGGTTCAACTCTTTTAGTTGAACAAACAGAACAGAAAGATGTTTCACACAATTCTTCTGTGTAGTTTTTATTTGTAGACATTCTTTTTCCCAATATAGGCCTCTTACCGCTCAGAATGTCCAATTGCAGTTTCTACAGAAAGAGTGTTTCGGAACGGCTCAATCAAAAGTAAGGTTCAACTCTGTTAGTTGAATGCACAGAACAGAAAGAAGTTTCATACAATGCTTCTGTGTAGTTTATATTTGAACATATTCTCTTTTCCACTATTACCCACTTAGCGCTACGAATGTCCAGTTGCATTTTCTACAGACAGAGTGTTTCAAAGCTGCTCAATCAAAAGTATGGTTTAACTCTGTTAGCTGTATGCTCAGATCAGAAAGAAGTTTCACAGAATGCTTCTGTGTAGTTTATATTTGAATATATTCCTTTTTCCACTACTACGCTCTTAGCGCTCCAAATGTCCAGTTGCATTTTCTACAGAAAGAGTGTTCAGATCTGCTCAATCAAAAGTATGGTTTAACTCTGTTAGCTGAATGCACAGATCAGAAAGAAGTTTCACCGAATGATTCTGTGTAGTTTATATTTGAAGATATTCCTTTTTCCATTATTACCCTGTTAGCGCTCCGAATCTCCACTTGCATTTTCTACAAAAAGAGTGTTTCATAACTGCTCAATCAAAAATATGTTTTATCTCTTTTAACTGAATTTACAGATCAGAAATAAGTTTCACAGAGTGCATCTGTGTAGTTTTTATTTGAAGATATTCTTTTTCCCAATGTAGGCCTCTTAGCGCTTAGCATGTCCAATTGCAGTTTCTACAGAAAGAGTGTTTCAGAACGGCTCAATCAAAAGTAAGGTTCAACTCTGTTAGTTGAATGCACAGAACAGAAAGAATTTTCACAGAATGCTACTGTGTAGTTTATATTTGAATATATTCCTTTTTCCACTATTACCCTCTTAGCGCTCCGAATGTCCACTTGCATTTTCTACAGAAAGAGTGTTCAGAACTGCGCAATCAAAAGTATGGTTTAACTCTGTTAGCTTAATGAACATATCAGAAATAAGTTTCACAAAATGCTTCTGTGTAGTTTTTATTTGAAGATATTATTTTTCCCAATAGAGGCCTCTTAGCGCTCAGAATGTCCAATTGCAGTTTCTACAGAAAGAGTGTTTCAGAAAGGCTCAATCAAAGGTAAGGTTCAACTCTGTTAGTTGAATGCACAGAACAGAAAGAAGTTTCATACAGTGCTTCTGTGTAGTTTATATTTGAACATATTCTTTTTTCCACTATTACCCACTTAGCGCTACGAATGTCCAGTTGCATTTTCTACAGACAGAGAGTTTCAAAACTGCTCAATCAAAAGTATGGTTTAACTCTGTTAGCTGAATGCTCAGATCAGAAAGAAGTTTCACAGAATGCTTCTGTGTAGTTTATATTTGAATATATTCCTTTTTCCACTACTACTCTCTTAGCGCTCCAAATGTCCAGTTGCATTTTCTACAGAAAGAGTGTTCAGATCTGCTCAATCAAAAGTATGGTTTAACTCTGTTAGCTGAATGCACAGATCAGAAAGAAGTTTCACAGAATGATTCTGTGTAGTTTATATTTGGAGACATTCCTTTTTCCACTATTACCCTCTTAGCGCTCCGAAACTCCACTTGCATTTTCTACAGAAAGAGTGTTTCAGAACGGCTCAATCAAAACTAAGGTTCAACTCTTTTAGTTGAACAAACAGAACAGAAAGAAGTTTCACACAATTCTTCTGTGTAGTTTTTATTTGTAGACATTCTTTTTCCCAATATAGGCCTCTTAGCACTCAGAATGTACAATTGCAGTTTCTACAGTAAGAGTGTTACAGAACGGCTCAATCAATAGTAAGGTTCAACTCTGTTAGTTGAATGCACAGAACAGAAAGAAGTTTCATACAATGCTTCTGTGTAGTTTATATTTAAACATATTCTTTTTTCCACTATTACCCACTTAGCGCTACGAATGTCCAGTTGCATTTTATACAGACAGAGTGTTTCAAAACTGCTCAATCAAAAGTATGCTTTAACTCTGTTAGCTGAATGCTCAGATCAGAAAGAAGTTTCACAGAATGCTTCTGTGTAGTTTATATTTGAATATATTCCTTTTTCCACTACTACGCTCTTAGCGCTCTAAATGTCCAGTTGCATTTTCTAGAGAAAGAGTGTTCAGATCTGCTCAATCAAAAGTATGGTTTAACTCTGTTAGCTGAATGCACAGATCAGAAAGAAGTTTCACCGAATGATTCTGTGTAGTTTATATTTGAAGACATTCCTTTTTCCACTATTACCCTGTTAGCGCTCCGAATCTCCACTTGCATTTTCTACAAAAAGAGTGTTTCATAACTGCTCAATCAAAAATATGTTTTATCTCTTTTAACTGAATTTACAGATCAGAAATTAGTTTCACAGAGTGCATCTGTGTAGTTTTTATTTGAAGATATTCTTTTTCCCAATGTAGGCCTCTTAGCGCTTAGCATGTCCAATTGCACTTTCTACAGAAAGAGTGTTTCAGAACGGCTCAATCAAAAGTAAGGTTCAACTCGGTTAGTTGAATGCACAGAACAGAAAGAATTTTCACAGAATGCTACTGTGTAGTTTATATTTGAATATATTCCTTTTTCCACTATTACCCTCTTAGACCTCCGAATGTCCACTTGCATTTTCTACAGAAAGAGTGTTCAGAACTGCGAAATCAAAAGTATGGTTTAACTCTGTTAGCTTAATGAACATATCAGAAATAAGTTTCACACAATGCTTCTGTGTAGTTTTTATTTGAAGATATTATTTTTCCCAATAGAGTCCTCTTAGCGCTCAGAATGTCCAATTGCAGTTTCTACAGAAAGAGTGTTTCAGAAAGGCTCAATCAAAAGTAAGGTTCAACTCTGTTAGTTGAATGCACAGAACAGAAAGCAGTTTCATACAATGCTTCTGTGTAGTTTATATTTGAACATATTCTTTTTTCCACTATTACCCACTTAGCGCTACGAATGTCCAGTTGCATTTTCTACAGACACAGTGTTTCAAAACTGCTCAATCAAAAGTATGGTTTAACTCTGTTAGCTGAATGCTCAGATCAGAAAGAAGTTTCACAGAATGCTTCTGTGTAGTTTATATTTGAATATATTCCTTTTTCCACTACTACCCTCTTAGCGCTCCAAATGTCCAGTTGCATTTTCTACAGATAGAGTGTTCAGATCTGCTCAATCAAAAGTATGGTTTAACTCTGTTAGCTGAATGCACAGATCAGAAAGAAGTTTCACAGAATGATTCTGTGTAGTTTATATTTGGAGACATTCCTTTTTCCACTATTACCCTCTTAGCGCTCCGAATCTCCACTTGCATTTTCTACAGAAAGAGTGTTTCAGAACGGCTCAATCAAAACTAAGGTTCAACTCTTTTAGTTGAACAAACAGAACAGAAAGATGTTTCACACAATTCTTCTGTGTAGTTTTTATTTGTAGACATTCTTTTTCCCAATATAGGCCTCTTACCGCTCAGAATGTCCAATTGCAGTTTCTACAGAAAGAGTGTTTCGGAACGGCTCAATCAAAAGTAAGGTTCAACTCTGTTAGTTGAATGCACAGAACAGAAAGAAGTTTCATACAATGCTTCTGTGTAGTTTATATTTGAACATATTCTCTTTTCCACTATTACCCACTTAGCGCTACGAATGTCCAGTTGCATTTTCTACAGACAGAGTGTTTCAAAGCTGCTCAATCAAAAGTATGGTTTAACTCTGTTAGCTGTATGCTCAGATCAGAAAGAAGTTTCACAGAATGCTTCTGTGTAGTTTATATTTGAATATATTCCTTTTTCCACTACTACGCTCTTAGCGCTCCAAATGTCCAGTTGCATTTTCAACAGAAAGAGTGTTCAGATCTGCTCAATCAAAAGTATGGTTTAACTCTGTTAGCTGAATGCACAGATCAGAAAGAAGTTTCACCGAATGATTCTGTGTAGTTTATATTTGAAGACATTCCTTTTTCCACTATTACCCTCTTAGCGCTCCGAATCTCCACTTGCATTTTCTACAAAAAGAGTGTTTCATAACTGCTCAATCAAAAATATGTTTTATCTCTGTTAACTGAATTTACAGATCAGAAATAAGTTTCACAGAATGCATCTGTGTAGTTTTTATTTGAAGATATTCTTTTTCCCAGTGTAGGCCTCTTAGCGCTTAGCATGTCCAATTGCAGTTTCTACAGAAAGAGTGTTTCAGAACGGCTCAATCAAAAGTAAGGTTCAACTCTGTTAGTTGAATGCACAGAACAGAAATAATTTTCACAGAATGCTACTGTGTAGTTTATATTTGAATATATTCCTTTTTCCACTATTACCCTCTTAGCGCTCCGAATGTCCACTTGCATTTTCTACAGAAAGAGTGTTCAGAACTGCGCAATCAAAAGTATGGTTTAACTCTGTTAGCTTAATGAACATATCAGAAATAAATTTCACACAATGCTTCTGTGTAGTTTTTATTTGAAGATATAATTTTTCCCAATAGAGGCCTCTTAGCGCTCAGAATGTCCAATTGCAGTTTCTACAGAAAGAGTGTTTCAGAAAGGCTCAATCAAAGGTAAGGTTCAACTCTGTTAGTTGAATGCACAGAACAGAAAGAAATTTCATACAATGCTTCTGTGTAGTTTATATTTGAACATATTCTTTTTTCCTCTATTACCCACTTAGCGCTACGAATTTCCAGTTGCATTTTCTACAGACAGAGTGTTTCAAAACTGCTCAATCAAAAGTATGGTTTAACTCTGTTAGCTGAATGCTCAGATCAGAAAGAAGTTTCACAGAATGCTTCTGTGTAGTTTATATTTGAATATATTCCTTTTTCCACTACTACTCTCTTAGCGCTCCAAATGTCCAGTTGCATTTTCTACAGAAAGAGTGTTCAGATCTGCTCAATCAAAAGTATGGTTTAACTCTGTTAGCTGAATGCACAGATCAGAAAGAAGTTTCACAGAATGATTCTGTGTAGTTTATATTTGGAGACATTCCTTTTTCCACTATTACCCTCTTAGCGCTCCGAATCTCCACTTGCATTTTCTACAGAAAGAGTGTTTCAGAACGGCTCAATCAAAACTAAGGTTCAACTCTTTTAGTTGAACAAACAGAACAGAAACAAGTTTCACACAATTCTTCTGAGTAGTTTTTATTTGTAGACATTCTTTTTCCCAATATAGGCCTCTTAGCGCTCAGAATGTCCAATTGCAGTTTCTACAGAAAGAGTGTTTCAGAACGGCTCAATCAAAAGTAAGGTTCAATTCTGTTAGTTGAATGCACAGAACAGAAAGAAGTTTCACAGAATGATTCTGTGTAGTTTATATTTGGAGACATTCCTTTTTCCACTGTTACCCTCTTAGCGCTCCGAATCTCCACTTGCATTTTCTACAGAAAGAGTGTTTCAGAACGGCTCAATCAAAACTAAGGTTCAACTCTTTTAGTTGAACAAACAGAACAGAAAGAATTTTCACACAATTCTTCTGTGTAGTTTTTATTTGTAGACATTCTTTTTCCCAATATAGGCCTCTTAGCGCTCAGAATGTCCAATTGCAGTTTCTACAGAAAGAGTGTTTCAGAAGGGCTCAATCAAAAGTAAGGTTCAACTCTGTTAGTTGAATGCACAGAACAGAAAGAAGTTTCATACAATGCTTCTGTGTAGTTTATATTTGAACATATTCTTTTTTCCACTATTACCCACTTAGCGCTACGAATGTCCAGTTGCATTTTCTACAGACAGAGTGTTTCAAAACTGCTCAATCAAAAGTATGGTTTAACTCTGTTAGCTGAATGCTCAGATCAGAAAGAAGTTTCACAGAATGCTTCTGTGTAGTTTATATTTGAATATATTCCTTTTTCCACTACTACGCTCTTAGCGCTCCAAATGTCCAGTTGCATTTTCTACAGAAAGAGTGTTCAGATCTGCTCAATCAAAAGTATGGTTTAACTCTGTTAGCTGAATGCACAGATCAGAAAGAAGTTTCACCGAATGATTCTGTGTAGTTTATATTTGAAGACATTCCTTTTTCCACTATTACCCACTTAGCGCTCCGAATCTCCACTTGCATTTTCTACAAAAAGAGTGTTTCATAACTGCTCAATCAAAAATATGTTTTATCTCTTTTAACTGAATTTACAGATCAGAAATAAGTTTCACAGAGTGCATCTGTGTAGTTTTTATTTGAAGATATTCTTTTTCCCAATGTAGGCCTCTTAGCGCTTAGCATGTCCAATTGCAGTTTCTACAGAAAGAGTGTTTCAGAACGGCTCAATCAAAAGTAAGGTTCAACTCGGTTAGTTGAATGCACAGAACAGAAAGAATTTTCACAGAATGCTACTGTGTAGTTTATATTTGAATATATTCCTTTTTCCACTATTACCCTCTTAGACCTCCGAATGTCCACTTGCATTTTCTACAGAAAGAGTGTTCAGAACTGCGCAATCAAAAGTATGGTTTAACTCTGTTAGCTTAATGAACATATCAGAAATAAGTTTCACACAATGCTTCTGTGTAGTTTTTATTTGAAGATATTATTTTTCCCAATAGAGGCCTCTTAGCGCTCAGAATGTCCAATTGCAGTTTCTACAGAAAGAGTGTTTCAGAAAGGCTCAATCAAAAGTAAGGTTCAACTCTGTTAGTTGAATGCACAGAACAGAAAGCAGTTTCATACAATGCTTCTGTGTAGTTTATATTTGAACATATTCTTTTTTCCACTATTACCCACTTAGCGCTACGAATGTCCAGTTGCATTTTCTACAGACAGAGTGTTTCAAAACTGCTCAATCAAAAGTATGGTTTAACTCTGTTAGCTGAATGCTCAGATCAGAAAGAAGTTTCACAGAATGATTCTGTGTAGTTCATATTTGGAGACATTCCTTTTTCCACTATTACCCTCTTAGCGCTCCGAATCTCCACTTGAATTTTCTACAGAAAGAGTGTTTCAGAACGGCTCAATCAAAACTAAGGTTCAACTCTTTTAGTTGAACAAACAGAACAGAAAGATGTTTCACACAATTCTTCTGTGTAGTTTTTATTTGTAGACATTCTTTTTCCCAATATAGGCCTCTTACCGCTCAGAATGTCCAATTGCAGTTTCTACAGAAAGAGTGTTTCGGAACGGCTCAATCAAAAGTAAGGTTCAACTCTGTTAGTTGAATGCACAGAACAGAAAGAAGTTTCATACAATGCTTCTGTGTAGTTTATATTTGAACATATTCTCTTTTCCACTATTACCCACTTAGCTCTACGAATGTCCAGTTGCATTTTCTACAGACAGAGTGTTTCAAAGCTGCTCAATCAAAAGTATGGTTTAACTCTGTTAGCTGTATGCTCAGATCAGAAAGAAGTTTCACAGAATGCTTCTGTGTAGTTTATATTTGAATATATTCCTTTTTCCACTACTACGCTCTTAGCGCTCCAAATGTCCAGTTGCATTTTCAACAGAAAGAGTGTTCAGATCTGCTCAATCAAAAGTATGGTTTAACTCTGTTAGCTGAATGCACAGATCAGAAAGAAGTTTCACCGAATGATTCTGTGTAGTTTATATTTGAAGACATTCCTTTTTCCACTATTACCCTCTTAGCGCTCCGAATCTCCACTTGCATTTTCTACAAAAAGAGTGTTTCATAACTGCTCAATCAAAAATATGTTTTATCTCTGTTAACTGAATTTACAGATCAGAAATAAGTTTCACAGAATGCATCTGTGTAGTTTTTATTTGAAGATATTCTTTTTCCCAGTGTAGGCCTCTTAGCGCTTAGCATGTCCAATTGCAGTTACTACAGAAAGAGTGTTTCAGAACGGCTCAATCAAAAGTAAGGTTCAACTCTGTTAGTTGAATGCACAGAACAGAAAGAATTTTCACAGAATGCTACTGTGTAGTTTATATTTGAATATATTCCTTTTTCCACTATTACCCTCTTAGCGCTCCGAATGTCCACTTGCATTTTCTACAGAAAGAGTGTTCAGAACTGCGCAATCAAAAGTATGGTTTAACTCTGTTAGCTTAATGAACATATCAGAAATAAGTTTCACACAATGCTTCTGTGTAGTTTTTATTTGAAGATATAATTTTTCCCAATAGAGGCCTCTTAGCGCTCAGAATGTCCAATTGCAGTTTCTACAGAAAGAGTGTTTCAGAAAGGCTCAATCAAAGGTAAGGTTCAACTCTGTTAGTTGAATGCACAGAACAGAAAGTAGTTTCATACAATGCTTCTGTGTAGTTTATATTTGAACATATTCTTTTTTCCTCTATTTCCCACTTAGCGCTACGAATGTCCAGTTGCATTTTCTACAGACAGAGTGTTTCAAAACTGCTCAATCAAAAGTATGGTTTAACTCTGTTAGCTGAATGCTCAGATCAGAAAGAAGTTTCACAGAATGCTTCTGTGTAGTTTATATTTGAATATATTCCTTTTTCCACTACTACTCTCTTAGCGCTCAAAATGTCCAGTTGCATTTTCTACAGAAAGAGTGTTCAGATCTGCTCAATCAAAAGTATGGTTTAACTCTGTTAGCTGAATGCACAGATCAGAAAGAAGTTTCACAGAATGATTCTGTGTAGTTTATATTTGGAGACATTCCTTTTTCCACTATTACATTCTTAGCGCTCCGAATCTCCACTTGCATTTTCTACAGAAAGAGTGTTTCAGAACGGCTCAATCAAAACTAAGGTTCAACTCTTTTAGTTGAACAAACAGAACAGAAACAAGTTTCACACAATTCTTCTGTGTAGTTTTTATTTGTAGACATTCTTTTTCCCAATATAGGCCTCTTAGCGCTCAGAATGTCCAATTGCAGTTTCTACAGAAAGAGTGTTTCAGAACGGCTCAATCAAAAGTAAGGTTCAACTCTGTTAGTTGAATGCACAGAACAGAAAGTAGTTTCATACAATGCTTCTGTGTAGTTTATATTTGAACATATTCTTTTTTCCACTATTACCCACTTAGCGCTACGAATGTCCAGTTGCATTTTCTACAGACAGAGTGTTTCAAAACTGCTCAATCAAAAGTATGGTTTAACTCTGTTAGCTGAATGCTCAGATCAGAAAGAAGTTTCACAGAATGCTTCTGTGTAGTTTATATTTGAATATATTCCTTTTTCCACTACTACTCTCTTAGCGCTCCAAATGTCCAGTTGCATTTTCTACAGAAAGAGTGTCCAGATCTGCTCAATCAAAAGTATGGTTTAACTCTGTTAGCTGAATGCACAGATCAGAAAGAAGTTTCACAGAATTATTCTGTGTAGTTTATAATTGGAGACATTCCTTTTTCCACTATTACCCTCTTAGCGCTCCGAATCTCCACTTGCATTTTCTACAGAAAGAGTGTTTCAGAACGGCTCAATCAAAACTAAGGTTCAACTCTTTTAGTTGAACAAACAGAACAGAAAGAAGTTTCACACAATTCTTCTGTGTAGTTTTTATTTGTAGACATTCTTTTTCCCAATATAGGCCTCTTAGCGCTCAGAATGTCCAATTGCAGTTTCTACAGAAAGAGTGTTTCAGAACGGCTCAATCAAAAGTAAGGTTCAACTCTGTTAGTTGAATGCACAGAACAGAAAGAAGTTTCACAGAATGATTCTGTGTAGTTTATATTTGGAGACATTCCTTTTTCCACTATTACCCTCTTAGCGCTCCGAATCTCCACTTGCATTTTCTACAGAAAGAATGTTTCAGAACGGCTCAATCAAAACTAAGGTTCAACTCTTTTAGTTGAACAAACAGAACAGAAAGAATTTTCACACAATTCTTCTGTGTAGTTTTTATTTGTAGACATTCTTTTTCCCAATATAGGCCTCTTAGCGCTCAGAATGTCCAATTGCAGTTTCTACAGAAAGAGTGTTTCAGAAGGGCTCAATCAAAAGTAAGGTTCAACTCTGTTAGTTGAATGCACAGAACAGAAAGAAGTTTCATACAATGCTTCTGTGTAGTTTATATTTGAACATATTCTTTTTTCCACTATTACCCACTTAGCGCTACGAATGTCCAGTTGCATTTTCTACAGACAGAGTGTTTCAAAACTGCTCAATCAAAAGTATGGTTTAACTCTGTTAGCTGAATGCTCAGATCAGAAAGGAGTTTCACAGAATGCTTCTGTGTAGTTTATATTTGAATATATTCCTTTTTCCACTACTACTCTCTTAGCGCTCCAAATGTCCAGTTGCATTTTCTACAGAAAGAGTGTCCAGATCTGCTCAATCAAAAGTATGGTTTAACTCTGTTAGCTGAATGCACAGATCAGAAAGAAGTTTCACAGAATTATTCTGTGTAGTTTATAATTGGAGACATTCCTTTTTCCACTATTACCCTCTTAGCGCTCCGAATCTCCACTTGCATTTTCTACAGAAAGAGTGTTTCAGAACGGCTCAATCAAAACTAAGGTTCAACTCTTTTAGTTGAACAAACAGAACAGAAAGAAGTTTCACACAATTCTTCTGTGTAGTTTTTATTTGTAGACATTCTTTTTCCCAATATAGGCCTCTTAGCGCTCAGAATGTCCAATTGCAGTTTCTACAGAAAGAGTGTTTCAGAACGGCTCAATCAAAAGTAAGGTTCAACTCTGTTAGTTGAATGCACAGAACAGAAAGAAGTTTCACAGAATGATTCTGTGTAGTTTATATTTGGAGACATTCCTTTTTCCACTATTACCCTGTTAGCGCTCCGAATCTCCACTTGCATTTTCTACAGAAAGAATGTTTCAGAACGGCTCAATCAAAACTAAGGTTCAACTCTTTTAGTTGAACAAACAGAACAGAAAGAATTTTCACACAATTCTTCTGTGTAGTTTTTATTTGTAGACATTCTTTTTCCCAATATAGGCCTCTTAGCGCTCAGAATGTCCAATTGCAGTTTCTACAGAAAGAGTGTTTCAGAAGGGCTCAATCAAAAGTAAGGTTCAACTCTGTTAGTTGAATGCACAGAACAGAAAGAAGTTTCATACAATGCTTCTGTGTAGTTTATATTTGAACATATTCTTTTTTCCACTATTACCCACTTAGCGCTACGAATGTCCAGTTGCATTTTCTACAGACAGAGTGTTTCAAAACTGCTCAATCAAAAGTATGGTTTAACTCTGTTAGCTGAATGCTCAGATCAGAAAGAAGTTTCACAGAATGCTTCTGTGTAGTTTATATTTGAATATATTCCTTTTTCCACTACTACGCTCTTAGCGCTCCAAATGTCCAGTTGCATTTTCTACAGAAAGAGTGTTCAGATCTGCTCAATCAAAAGTATGGTTTAACTCTGTTAGCTGAATGCACAGATCAGAAAGAAGTTTCACCGAATGATTCTGTGTAGTTTATATTTGAAGACATTCCTTTTTCCACTATTACCCTGTTAGCGCTCCGAATCTCCACTTGCATTTTCTACAAAAAGAGTGTTTCATAACTGCTCAATCAAAAATATGTTTTATCTCTTTTAAATGAATTTACAGATCAGAAATAAGTTTCACAGAGTGCATCTGTGTAGTTTTTATTTGAAGATATTCTTTTTCCCAATGTAGGCCTCTTAGCGCTTAGCATGTCCAATTGCAGTTTCTACAGAAAGAGTGTTTCAGAACGGCTCAATCAAAAGTAAGGTTCAACTCTGTTAGTTGAATGCACAGAACAGAAAGAATTTTCACAGAATGCTACTGTGTAGTTTATATTTGAATATATTCCTTTTTCCACTATTACCCTCTTAGACCTCCGAATGTCCACTTGCATTTTCTACAGAAAGAGTGTTCAGAACTGCGCAATCAAAAGTATGGTTTAACTCTGTTTGCTTAATGAACATATCAGAAATAAGTTTCACACAATGCTTCTGTGTAGTTTTTATTTGAAGATATTATTTTTCCCAATAGAGGCCTCTTAGCACTCAGAATGTCCAATTGCAGTTTCTACAGAAAGAGTGTTTCAGAAAGGCTCAATCAAAAGTAAGGTTCAACTCTGTTAGTTGAATGCACAGAACAGAAAGAAGTTTCATACAATGCTTCTGTGTAGTTTATATTTGAACATATTCTTTTTTCCACTATTACCCACTTAGCACTACGAATGTCCACTTGCATTTTCTACAGACAGAGTGTTTCAAAACTGCTCAATCAAAAGTATGGTTTAATTCTGTTAGCTGAATGCTCAGATCAGAAAGAAGTTTCACAGAATGCTTCTGTGTAGTTTATATTTGAATATATTCTTTTTTCCACTACTACTCTCTTAGCGCTCGAAATGTCCAGTTGCATTTTCTACAGAAAGAGTGTTCAGATCTGCTCAATCAAAAGTATGGTTTAACTCTGTTAGCTGAATGCACAGATCAGAAAGAAGTTTCACAGAATGATTCTGTGTAGTTTATATTTGGAGACATTCCTTTTTCCACTATTACCCTCCTAGCGCTCCGAATCTCCACTTGCATTTTCTACAGAAAGTGTGTTTCAGAACGGCTCAATCAAAACTAAGGTTCAACTCTTTTAGTTGAACAAACAGAACAGAAAGAAGTTTCACACAATTCTTCTGTGTAGTTTTTATTTGTAGACATTCTTTTTCCCAATATAGGCCTCTTAGCGCTCAGAATGTCCAATTTCAGTTTCTACAGAAAGAGAGTTTCAGAACGGCTCAATCAAAAGTAAGGTTCAACTCTGTTAGTTGAATGCACAGAACAGAAAGAAGTTTCATACAATGCTTCTGTGTAGTTTATATTTGAACATATTCTCTTTTCCACTATTACCCACTTAGCGCTACGAATGTCCAGTTGCATTTTCTACAGACAGAGTGTTTCAAAACTGCTCAATCAAAAGTATGGTTTAACTCTGTTAGCTGTATGCTCAGATCAGAAAGAAGTTTCACAGAATGCTTCTGTGCAGTTTATATTTGAATATATTCCTTTTTCCACTACTACGCTCTTAGCGCTCCAAATGTCCAGTTGCATTTTCAACAGAAAGAGTGTTCAGATCTGCTCAATCAAAAGTATGGTTTAACTCTGTTAGCTGAATGCACAGATCAGAAAGAAGTTTCACCGAATGATTCTGTGTAGTTTATATTTGAAGTCATTCCTTTTTCCACTATTACCCTCTTGGCGCTCCGAATCTCCACTTGCATTTTCTACAAAAAGAGTGTTTCATAACTGCTCAATCAAAAATATGTTTTATCTCTGTTAACTGAATTTACAGATCAGAAATAAGTTTCACAGAATGCATCTGTGTAGTTTTTATTTGAAAATATTCTTTTTCCCAATGTAGGCCTCTTAGCGCTTAGCATGTCCAATTGCAGTTTCTACAGAAACAGTGTTTCAGAACGGCTCAATCAAAAGTAAGGTTCAACTCTGTTAGTTGAATGCACAGAACAGAAAGTATTTTCACAGAATGCTACTGTGTAGTTTATATTTGAATATATTCCTTTTTCCACTATTACCCTCTTAGCGCTCCGAATGTCCACTTGCATTTTCTACAGAAAGAGTGTTCAGAACTGCGCAATCAAAAGTATGGTTTAACTCTGTTAGCTTAATGAACATATCAGAAATAAGTTTCACACAATGCTTCTGTGTAGTTTTTATTTGAAGATATTATTTTTCCCAATATAGGCCTCTTAGCGCTCAGAATGTCCAATTGCAGATTCTACAGAAAGAGAGTTTCAGAAAGGCTCAATCAAATGTAAGGTTCAACTCTGTTAGTTGAATGCACAGAACAGAAAGAAGTTTCATACAATGCTTCTGTGTAGTTTATATTTGAACATATTCTTTTTTCCACTATTACCCACTTAGCGCTACGAATGTCCAGTTGCATTTTCTACAGACAGAGTGTTTCAAAACTGCTCAATCAAAAGTATGGTTTAACTCTGTTAGCTGAATGCTCAGATCAGAAAGAAGTTTCACAGAATGCTTCTGTGTAGTTTATATTTGAATATATTCCTTTTTCCACTACTACTCTCTTAGCGCTCCAAATGTCCAGTTGCATTTTCTACAGAAAGAGTGTCCAGATCTGCTCAATCAAAAGTATGGTTTAACTCTGTTAGCTGAATGCACAGATCAGATAGAAGTTTCACAGAATTATTCTGTGTAGTTTATAATTGGAGACATTCCTTTTTCCACTATTACCCTCTTAGCGCTCCGAATCTCCACTTGCATTTTCTACAGAAAGAGTGTTTCAGAACGGCTCAATCAAAACTAAGGTTCAACTCTTTTAGTTGAACAAACAGAACAGAAAGAAGTTTCACACAATTCTTCTGTGTAGTTTTTATTTGTGGACATTCTTTTTCCCAATATAGGACTCTTAGCGCTCAGAATGTCCAATTGCAGTTTCTACAGAAAGAGTGTTTCAGAACGGCTCAATCAAAAGTAAGGTTCAACTCTGTTAGTTGAATGCACAGAACAGAAAGAAGTTTCATACAATGCTTCTGTGTAGTTTATATTTGAACATATTCTCTTTTCCACTATTACCCACTTAGCGCTACGAATGTCCAGTTGCATTTTCTACAGACAGAGTGTTTCAAAACTGCTCAATCAAAAGTATGGTTTAACTCTGTTAGCTGTATGCTCAGATCAGAAAGAAGTTTCACAGAATGCTTCTGTGTAGTTTATATTTGAATATATTCCTTTTTCCACTACTACGCTCTTAGCGCTCCAAATGTCCAGTTGCATTTTCAACAGAAAGAGTGTTCAGATCTGCTCAATCAAAAGTATGGTTTAACTCTGTTAGCTGAATGCACAGATCAGAAAGAAGTTTCACCGAATGATTCTGTGTAGTTTATATTTGAAGACATTCCTTTTTCCACTATTACCCTCTTAGCGCTCCGAATCTCCACTTGCATTTTCTACAAAAAGAGTGTTTCATAACTGCTCAATCAAAAATATGTTTTATCTCTGTTAACTGAATTTACAGATCAGAAATAAGTTTCACAGAATGCATCTGTGTAGTTTTTATTTGAAGATATTCTTTTTCCCAATGTAGGCCTCTTAGCGCTTAGCATGTCCAATTGCAGTTTCTACAGAAACAGTGTTTCAGAACGGCTCAATCAAAAGTAAGGTTCAACTCTGTTAGTTGAATGCACAGAACAGAAAGAATTTTCACAGAATGCTACTGTGTAGTTTATATTTGAATATATTCCTTTTTCCACTATTACCCTCTTAGCGCTCAGAATGTCCACTTGCATTTTCTACAGAAAGAGTGTTCAGAACTGCGCAATCAAAAGTATGGTTTAACTCTGTTAGCTTAATGAACATATCAGAAATAAGTTTCACACAATGCTTCTGTGTAGTTTTTATTTGAAGATATTATTTTTCCCAATAGAGGCCTCTTAGCGCTCAGAATGTCCAATTACAGTTTCTACAGAAAGAGTGTTTCAGAAAGGCTCAATCAAAGGTAAGGTTCAACTCTGTTAGTTGAATGCACAGAACAGAAAGAAGTTTCATACAGTGCTTCTGTGTAGTTTATATTTGAACATATTCTTTTTTCCACTATTACCCACTTAGCGCTACGAATGTCCAGTTGCATTTTCTACAGACAGAGTGTTTCAAAACTGCTCAATCAAAAGTATGGTTTAACTCTGTTAGCTGAATGCTCAGATCAGAAAGAAGTTTCACAGAATGCTTCTGTGTAGTTTATATTTGAATATATTCCTTTTTCCACTACTACTCTCTTAGCGCTCCAAATGTCCAGTTGCATTTTCTACAGAAAGAGTGTTCAGATCTGCTCAATCAAAAGTATGGTTTAACTCTGTTAGCTGAATGCACAGATCAGAAAGAAGTTTCACAGAATTATTCTGTGTAGTTTATATTTGGAGACATTCCTTTTTCCACTATTACCCTCTTAGCGCTCCGAATCTCCACTTGCATTTTCTACAGAAAGAGTGTTTCAGAACGGCTCAATCAAAACTAAGGTTCAAATCTTTTAGTTGAACAAACAGAACAGAAAGAAGTTTCACACAATTCTTCTGTGTAGTTTTAATTTGTAGACATTCTTTTTCCCAATATAGGCCTCTTAGCACTCAGAATGTCCAATTGCAGTTTCTAAAGTAAGAGTGTTACAGAACGGCTCAATCAAAAGTAAGGTTCAACTCTGTTAGTTGAATGCACAGAACAGAAAGAAGTTTCATACAATGCTTCTGTGTAGTTTATATTTGAACATATTCTTTTTTCCACTATTACCCACTTAGCGCTACGAATGTCCAGTTGCATTTTATACAGACAGAGTGTTTCAAAACTGCTCAATCAAAAGTATGGTTTAACTCTGTTAGCTGAATGGTCAGATCAGAAAGAAGTTTCACAGAATGCTTCTGTGTAGTTTATATTTGAATATATTCCTTTTTCCACTACTACGCTCTTAGCGCTCCAAATGTCCAGTTGCATTTTCTACAGAAAGAGTGTTCAGATTTGCTCAATCAAAAGTATGGTTTAACTCTGTTAGCTGAATGCACAGATCAGAAAGAAGTTTCACCGAATGATTCTGTGTAGTTTATATTTGAAGACATTTCTTTTTCCACTATTACCCTGTTAGCGCTCCGAATCTCCACTTGCATTTTCTACAAAAAGAGTGTTTCATAACTGCTCAATCAAAAATATGTTTTATCTCTTTTAACTGAATTTACAGATCAGAAATATGTTTCACAGAGTGCATCTGTGTAGTTTTTATTTGAAGATATTCTTTTTCCCAATGTAGGCCTCTTAGCGCTTAGCATGTCCAATTGCAGTTTCTACAGAAAGAGTGTTTCAGAACGGCTCAATCAAAAGTAAGGTTCAACTCTGTTAGTTGAATGCACAGAACAGAAAGAATTTTCACAGAATGCTACTGTGTAGTTTATATTTGAATATATTCCTTTTTCCACTATTACCCTCTTAGACCTCCGAATGTCCACTTGCATTTTCTACAGAAAGAGTGTTCAGAACTGCGTAATCAAAAGTATGGTTTAACTCTGTTAGCTTAATGAACATATCAGAAATAAGTTTCACAAAATGCTTCTGTGTAGTTTTTATTTGAAGATATTATTTTTCCCAATAGAGGCCTCTTAGCGCTCAGAATGTCCAATTGCAGTTTCTACAGAAAGAGTGTTTCAGAAAGGCTCAATCAAAGGTAAGGTTCAACTCTGTTAGTTGAATGCACAGAACAGAAAGAAGTTTCATACAGTGCTTCTGTGTAGTTTATATTTGAACATATTCTTTTTTCCACTATTACCCACTTAGCGCTACGAATGTCCAGTTGCATTTTCTACAGACAGAGAGTTTCAAAACTGCTCAATCAAAAGTATGGTTTAACTCTGTTAGCTGAATGCTCAGATCAGAAAGAAGTTTCACAGAATGCTTCTGTGTAGTTTATATTTGAATATATTCCTTTTTCCACTACTACTCTCTTAGCGCTCCAAATGTCCAGTTGCATTTTCTACAGAAAGAGTGTTCAGATCTGCTCAATCAAAAGTATGGTTTAACTCTGTTAGCTGAATGCACAGATCAGAAAGAAGTTTCACAGAATGATTCTGTGTAGTTTATATTTGGAGACATTCCTTTTTCCACTATTACCCTCTTAGCGCTCCGAAACTCCACTTGCATTTTCTACAGAAAGAGTGTTTCAGAACGGCTCAATCAAAACTAAGGTTCAACTCTTTTAGTTGAACAAACAGAACAGAAAGAAGTTTCACACAATTCTTCTGTGTAGTTTTTATTTGTAGACATTCTTTTTCCCAATATAGGCCTCTTAGCACTCAGAATGTACAATTGCAGTTTCTACAGTAAGAGTGTTACAGAACGGCTCAATCAAAAGTAAGGTTCAAATCTGTTAGTTGAATGCACAGAACAGAAAGAAGTTTCATACAATGCTTCTGTGTAGTTTATATTTAAACATATTCTTTTTTCCACTATTACCCACTTAGCGCTACGAATGTCCAGTTGCATTTTATACAGACAGAGTGTTTCAAAACTGCTCAATCAAAAGTATGCTTTAACTCTGTTAGCTGAATGCTCAGATCAGAAAGAAGTTTCACAGAATGCTTCTGTGTAGTTTATATTTGAATATATTCCTTTTTCCACTAATACGCTCTTAGCGCTCCAAATGTCCAGTTGCATTTTCTACAGAAAGAGTGTTCAGATGTGCTCAATCAAAAGTATGGTTTAACTCTGTTAGCTGAATGCACAGATCAGAAAGAAGTTTCACCGAATGATTCTGTGTAGTTTATATTTGAAGACATTCCTTTTTCCACTATTACCCTCTTAGCGCTCCGAATCTCCACTTGCATTTTCTACAAAAAGAGTGTTTCATAACTGCTCAATCAAAAATATGTTTTATCTCTGTTAACTGAATTTACAGATCAGAAATAAGTTTCACAGAATGCATCTGTGTAGTTTTTATTTGAAGATATTCTTTTTCCCAATGTAGGCCTCTTAGCGCTTAGCATGTCCAATTGCAGTTTCTACAGAAACAGTGTTTCAGAACGGCTCAATCAAAAGTAAGGTTCAACTCTGTTAGTTGAATGCACAGAACAGAAAGAATTTTCACAGAATGCTACTGTGTAGTTTATATTTGAATATATTCCTTTTTCCACTATTACCCTCTTAGCGCTCAGAATGTCCACTTGCATTTTCTACAGAAAGAGTGTTCAGAACTGCGCAATCAAAAGTATGGTTTAACTCTGTTAGCTTAATGAACATATCAGAAATAAGTTTCACACAATGCTTCTGTGTAGTTTTTATTTGAAGATATTATTTTTCCCAATAGAGGCCTCTTAGCGCTCAGAATGTCCAATTACAGTTTCTACAGAAAGAGTGTTTCAGAAAGGCTCAATCAAAGGTAAGGTTCAACTCTGTTAGTTGAATGCACAGAACAGAAAGAAGTTTCATACAGTGCTTCTGTGTAGTTTATATTTGAACATATTCTTTTTTCCACTATTACCCACTTAGCGCTACGAATGTCCAGTTGCATTTTCTACAGACAGAGTGTTTCAAAACTGCTCAATCAAAAGTATGGTTTAACTCTGTTAGCTGAATGCTCAGATCAGAAAGAAGTTTCACAGAATGCTTCTGTGTAGTTTATATTTGAATATATTCCTTTTTCCACTACTACTCTCTTAGCGCTCCAAATGTCCAGTTGCATTTTCTACAGAAAGAGTGTTCAGATCTGCTCAATCAAAAGTATGGTTTAACTCTGTTAGCTGAATGCACAGATCAGAAAGAAGTTTCACAGAATTATTCTGTGTAGTTTATATTTGGAGACATTCCTTTTTCCACTATTACCCTCTTAGCGCTCCGAATCTCCACTTGCATTTTCTACAGAAAGAGTGTTTCAGAACGGCTCAATCAAAACTAAGGTTCAAATCTTTTAGTTGAACAAACAGAACAGAAAGAAGTTTCACACAATTCTTCTGTGTAGTTTTAATTTGTAGACATTCTTTTTCCCAATATAGGCCTCTTAGCACTCAGAATGTCCAATTGCAGTTTCTAAAGTAAGAGTGTTACAGAACGGCTCAATCAAAAGTAAGGTTCAACTCTGTTAGTTGAATGCACAGAACAGAAAGAAGTTTCATACAATGCTTCTGTGTAGTTTATATTTGAACATATTCTTTTTTCCACTATTACCCACTTAGCGCTACGAATGTCCAGTTGCATTTTATACAGACAGAGTGTTTCAAAACTGCTCAATCAAAAGTATGGTTTAACTCTGTTAGCTGAATGGTCAGATCAGAAAGAAGTTTCACAGAATGCTTCTGTGTAGTTTATATTTGAATATATTCCTTTTTCCACTACTACGCTCTTAGCGCTCCAAATGTCCAGTTGCATTTTCTACAGAAAGAGTGTTCAGATTTGCTCAATCAAAAGTATGGTTTAACTCTGTTAGCTGAATGCACAGATCAGAAAGAAGTTTCACCGAATGATTCTGTGTAGTTTATATTTGAAGACATTTCTTTTTCCACTATTACCCTGTTAGCGCTCCGAATCTCCACTTGCATTTTCTACAAAAAGAGTGTTTCATAACTGCTCAATCAAAAATATGTTTTATCTCTTTTAACTGAATTTACAGATCAGAAATATGTTTCACAGAGTGCATCTGTGTAGTTTTTATTTGAAGATATTCTTTTTCCCAATGTAGGCCTCTTAGCGCTTAGCATGTCCAATTGCAGTTTCTACAGAAAGAGTGTTTCAGAACGGCTCAATCAAAAGTAAGGTTCAACTCTGTTAGTTGAATGCACAGAACAGAAAGAATTTTCACAGAATGCTACTGTGTAGTTTATATTTGAATATATTCCTTTTTCCACTATTACCCTCTTAGACCTCCGAATGTCCACTTGCATTTTCTACAGAAAGAGTGTTCAGAACTGCGTAATCAAAAGTATGGTTTAACTCTGTTAGCTTAATGAACATATCAGAAATAAGTTTCACAAAATGCTTCTGTGTAGTTTTTATTTGAAGATATTATTTTTCCCAATAGAGGCCTCTTAGCGCTCAGAATGTCCAATTGCAGTTTCTACAGAAAGAGTGTTTCAGAAAGGCTCAATCAAAGGTAAGGTTCAACTCTGTTAGTTGAATGCACAGAACAGAAAGAAGTTTCATACAGTGCTTCTGTGTAGTTTATATTTGAACATATTCTTTTTTCCACTATTACCCACTTAGCGCTACGAATGTCCAGTTGCATTTTCTACAGACAGAGAGTTTCAAAACTGCTCAATCAAAAGTATGGTTTAACTCTGTTAGCTGAATGCTCAGATCAGAAAGAAGTTTCACAGAATGCTTCTGTGTAGTTTATATTTGAATATATTCCTTTTTCCACTACTACTCTCTTAGCGCTCCAAATGTCCAGTTGCATTTTCTACAGAAAGAGTGTTCAGATCTGCTCAATCAAAAGTATGGTTTAACTCTGTTAGCTGAATGCACAGATCAGAAAGAAGTTTCACAGAATGATTCTGTGTAGTTTATATTTGGAGACATTCCTTTTTCCACTATTACCCTCTTAGCGCTCCGAAACTCCACTTGCATTTTCTACAGAAAGAGTGTTTCAGAACGGCTCAATCAAAACTAAGGTTCAACTCTTTTAGTTGAACAAACAGAACAGAAAGAAGTTTCACACAATTCTTCTGTGTAGTTTTTATTTGTAGACATTCTTTTTCCCAATATAGGCCTCTTAGCACTCAGAATGTACAATTGCAGTTTCTACAGTAAGAGTGTTACAGAACGGCTCAATCAAAAGTAAGGTTCAAATCTGTTAGTTGAATGCACAGAACAGAAAGAAGTTTCATACAATGCTTCTGTGTAGTTTATATTTAAACATATTCTTTTTTCCACTATTACCCACTTAGCGCTACGAATGTCCAGTTGCATTTTATACAGACAGAGTGTTTCAAAACTGCTCAATCAAAAGTATGCTTTAACTCTGTTAGCTGAATGCTCAGATCAGAAAGAAGTTTCACAGAATGCTTCTGTGTAGTTTATATTTGAATATATTCCTTTTTCCACTAATACGCTCTTAGCGCTCCAAATGTCCAGTTGCATTTTCTACAGAAAGAGTGTTCAGATCTGCTCAATCAAAAGTATGGTTTAACTCTGTTAGCTGAATGCACAGATCAGAAAGAAGTTTCACCGAATGATTCTGTGTAGTTTATATTTGAAGACATTCCTTTTTCCACTATTACACTCTTAGTGCTCCGAATCTCCACTTGCATTTTCTACAAAAAGAGTGTTTCATAACTGCTCAATCAAAAATATGTTTTATCTCTGTTAACTGAATTTACAGATCAGAAATAAGTTTCACAGAATGCATCTGTGTAGTTTTTATTTGAAGATATTCTTTTTCCCAATGTAGGCCTCTTAGCGCTTAGCATGTCCAATTGCAGTTTCTACAGAAAGAGTGTTTCAGAACGGCTCAATCAAAAGTAAGGTTCAACTCTGTTAGTTGAATGCACAGAACAGAAAGAATTTTCACAGAATGCTACTGTGTAGTTTATATTTGAATATATTCCTTTTTCCACTATTACCCTCTTAGCGCTTCGAATGTCCACTTGCATTTTCTACAGAAAGAGTGTTCAGAACTGCGCAATCAAAAGTATGGTTTAACTCTGTTAGCTTAATGAACATATCAGAAATAAGTTTCACACAATGCTTCTGTGTAGTTTTTATTTGAAGATATTATTTTTCCCAATATAGGCCTCTTAGCGCTCAGAATGTCCAATTGCAGATTCTACAGAAAAAGTGTTTCAGAAAGGCTCAATCAAAAGTAAGGTTCAACTCTGTTAGTTGAATGCACAGAACAGAAAGAAGTTTCATACAATGCTTCTGTGTAGTTTATATTTGAACATATTCTTTTTTCCACTATTACCCACTTAGCGCTACGAATGTCCAGTTGCATTTTCTACAGACAGAGTGTTTCAAAACTGCTCAATCAAAAGTATGGTTTAACTCTGTTAGCTGAATGCTCAGATCAGAAAGAAGTTTCACAGAATGCTTCTGTGTAGTTTATATTTGAATATATTCCTTTTTCCACTACTACTCTCTTAGCGCTCCAAATGTCCAGTTGCATTTTCTACAGAAAGAGTGTTCAGATCTGCTCAATCAAAAGTATGGTTTAACTCTGTTAGCTGAATGCACAGATCAGAAAGAAGTTTCACAGAATTATTCTGTGTAGTTTATATTTGGAGACATTCCTTTTTCCACTATTACCCTCTTAGCGCTCCGAATCTCCACTTGCATTTTCTACAGAAAGAGTGTTTCAGAACGGCTCAATCAAAACTAAGGTTCAACTCTTTTAGTTGAACAAACAGAACAGAAAGAAGTTTCACACAATTCTTCTGTGTAGTTTTTATTTGTAGACATTCCTTTTCCCAATATAGGCCTCTTAGCGCTCAGAATGTCCAATTGCAGTTTCTACAGAAAGAGTGTTTCAGAACGGCTCAATCAAAACTAAGGTTCAAATCTTTTAGTTGAACAAACAGAACAGAAAGAAGTTTCACACAATTCTTCTGTGTAGTTTTAATTTGTAGACATTCTTTTTCCCAATATAGGCCTCTTAGCACTCAGAATGTCCAATTGCAGTTTCTAAAGTAAGAGTGTTACAGAACGGCTCAATCAAAAGTAAGGTTCAACTCTGTTAGTTGAATGCACAGAACAGAAAGAAGTTTCATACAATGCTTCTGTGTAGTTTATATTTGAACATATTCTTTTTTCCACTATTACCCACTTAGCGCTACGAATGTCCAGTTGCATTTTATACAGACAGAGTGTTTCAAAACTGCTCAATCAAAAGTATGGTTTAACTCTGTTAGCTGAATGGTCAGATCAGAAAGAAGTTTCACAGAATGCTTCTGTGTAGTTTATATTTGAATATATTCCTTTTTCCACTACTACGCTCTTAGCGCTCCAAATGTCCAGTTGCATTTTCTACAGAAAGAGTGTTCAGATTTGCTCAATCAAAAGTATGGTTTAACTCTGTTAGCTGAATGCACAGATCAGAAAGAAGTTTCACCGAATGATTCTGTGTAGTTTATATTTGAAGACATTTCTTTTTCCACTATTACCCTGTTAGCGCTCCGAATCTCCACTTGCATTTTCTACAAAAAGAGTGTTTCATAACTGCTCAATCAAAAATATGTTTTATCTCTTTTAACTGAATTTACAGATCAGAAATATGTTTCACAGAGTGCATCTGTGTAGTTTTTATTTGAAGATATTCTTTTTCCCAATGTAGGCCTCTTAGCGCTTAGAATGTCCAATTGCAGTTTGTACAGAAAGAGTGTTTCAGAACGGCTCAATCAAAAGTAAGGTTCAACTCTGTTAGTTGAATGCACAGAACAGAAAGGATTTTCACAGAATGCTACTGTGTAGTTTATATTTGAATATATTCCTTTTTCCACTATTACCCTCTTAGACCTCCGAATGTCCACTTGCATTTTCTACAGAAAGAGTGTTCAGAACTGCGTAATCAAAAGTATGGTTTAACTCTGTTAGCTTAATGAACATATCAGAAATAAGTTTCACAAAATGCTTCTGTGTAGTTTTTATTTGAAGATATTATTTTTCCCAATAGAGGCCTCTTAGCGCTCAGAATGTCCAATTGCAGTTTCTACAGAAAGAGTGTTTCAGAAAGGCTCAATCAAAGGTAAGGTTCAACTCTGTTAGTTGAATGCACAGAACAGAAAGAAGTTTCATACAGTGCTTCTGTGTAGTTTATATTTGAACATATTCTTTTTTCCACTATTACCCACTTAGCGCTACGAATGTCCAGTTGCATTTTCTACAGACAGAGAGTTTCAAAACTGCTCAATCAAAAGTATGGTTTAACTCTGTTAGCTGAATGCTCAGATCAGAAAGAAGTTTCACAGAATGCTTCTGTGTAGTTTATATTTGAATATATTCCTTTTTCCACTACTACTCTCTTAGCGCTCCAAATGTCCAGTTGCATTTTCTACAGAAAGAGTGTTCAGATCTGCTCAATCAAATGTATGGTTTAACTCTGTTAGCTGAATGCACAGATCAGAAAGAAGTTTCACAGAATGATTCTGTGTAGTTTATATTTGGAGACATTCCTTTTTCCACTATTACCCTCTTAGCGCTCCGAAACTCCACTTGCATTTTCTACAGAAAGAGTGTTTCAGAACGGCTCAATCAAAACTAAGGTTCAACTCTTTTAGTTGAACAAACAGAGCAGAAAGAAGTTTCACACAATTCTTCTGTGTAGTTTTTATTTGTAGACATTCTTTTTCCCAATATATGCCTCTTAGCACTCAGAATGTACAATTGCAGTTTCTACAGTAAGAGTGTTACAGAACGGCTCAATCAAAAGTAAGGTTCAACTCTGTTAGTTGAATGCACAGAACAGAAAGAAGTTTCATACAATGCTTCTGTGTAGTTTATATTTAAACATATTCTTTTTTCCACTATTACCCACTTAGCGCTACGAATGTCCAGTTGCATTTTATACAGACAGAGTGTTTCAAAACTGCTCAATCAAAAGTATGCTTTAACTCTGTTAGCTGAATGCTCAGATCAGAAAGAAGTTTCACAGAATGCTTCTGTGTAGTTTATATTTGAATATATTCCTTTTTCCACTAATACGCTCTTAGCGCTCCAAATGTCCAGTTGCATTTTCTACAGAAAGAGTGTTCAGATGTGCTCAATCAAAAGTATGGTTTAACTCTGTTAGCTGAATGCACAGATCAGAAAGAAGTTTCACCGAATGATTCTGTGTAGTTTATATTTGAAGACATTCCTTTTTCCACTATTACACTCTTAGTGCTCCGAATCTCCACTTGCATTTTCTACAAAAAGAGTGTTTCATAACTGCTCAATCAAAAATATGTTTTATCTCTGTTAACTGAATTTACAGATCAGAAATAAGTTTCACAGAATGCATCTGTGTAGTTTTTATTTGAAGATATTCTTTTTCCCAATGTAGGCCTCTTAGCGCTTAGCATGTCCAATTGCAGTTTCTACAGAAAGAGTGTTTCAGAACGGCTCAATCAAAAGTAAGGTTCAACTCTGTTAGTTGAATGCACAGAACAGAAAGAATTTTCACAGAATGCTACTGTGTAGTTTATATTTGAATATATTCCTTTTTCCACTATTACCCTCTTAGCGCTCCGAATGTCCACTTGCATTTTCTACAGAAAGAGTGTTCAGAACTGCGCAATCAAAAGTATGGTTTAACTCTGTTAGCTTAATGAACATATCAGAAATAAGTTTCACACAATGCTTCTGTGTAGTTTTTATTTGAAGATATTATTTTTCCCAATATAGGCCTCTTAGCGCTCACAATGTCCAATTGCAGATTCTACAGAAAGAGTGTTTCAGAAAGGCTCAATCAAAAGTAAGGTTCAACTCTGTTAGTTGAATGCACAGAACAGAAAGAAGTTTCATACAATGCTTCTGTGTAGTTTATATTTGAACATATTCTTTTTTCCACTATTACCCACTTAGCGCTACGAATGTCCAGTTGCATTTTCTACAGACAGAGTGTTTCAAAACTGCTCAATCAAAAGTATGGTTTAACTCTGTTAGCTGAATGCTCAGATCAGAAAGAAGTTTCACAGAATGCTTCTGTGTAGTTTATATTTGAATATATTCCTTTTTCCACTACTACTCTCTTAGCGCTCCAAATGTCCAGTTGCAGTTTCTACAGAAAGAGTGTTTCAGAACGGCTCAATCAAAAGTAAGGTTCAATTCTGTTAGTTGAATGCACAGAACAGAAAGAAGTTTCACAGAATGATTCTGTGTAGTTTATATTTGGAGACATTTCTTTTTCCACTGTTACCCTCTTAGCGCTCCGAATCTCCACTTGCATTTTCTACAGAAAGAGTGTTTCAGAACGGCTCAATCAAAACTAAGGTTCAACTCTTTTAGTTGAACAAACAGAACAGAAAGAATTTTCACACAATTCTTCTGTGTAGTTTTTATTTGTAGACATTCTTTTTCCCAATATAGGCCTCTTAGCGCTCAGAATGTCCAATTGCAGTTTCTACAGAAAGAGTGTTTCAGAAGGGCTCAATCAAAAGTAAGGTTCAACTCTGTTAGTTGAATGCACAGAACAGAAAGAAGTTTCATACAATGCTTCTGTGTAGTTTATATTTGAACATATTCTTTTTTCCACTATTACCCACTTAGCGCTACGAATGTCCAGTTGCATTTTCTACAGACAGAGTGTTTCAAAACTGCTCAATCAAAAGTATGGTTTAACTCTGTTAGCTGAATGCTCAGATCAGAAAGAAGTTTCACAGAATGCTTCTGTGTAGTTTATATTTGAATATATTCCTTTTTCCACTACTACGCTCTTAGCGCTCTAAATGTCCAGTTGCATTTTCTACAGAAAGAGTGTTCAGATCTGCTCAATCAAAAGTATGGTTTAACTCTGTTAGCTGAATGCACAGATCAGAAAGAAGTTTCACCGAATGATTCTGTGTAGTTTATATTTGAAGACATTCCTTTTTCCACTATTACCCTGTTAGCGCTCCGAATCTCCACTTGCATTTTCTACAAAAAGAGTGTTTCATAACTGCTCAATCAAAAATATGTTTTATCTCTTTTAACTGAATTTACAGATCAGAAATAAGTTTCACAGAGTGCATCTGTGTAGTTTTTATTTGAAGATATTCTTTTTCCCAATGTAGGCCTCTTAGCGCTTAGCATGTCCAATTGCACTTTCTACAGAAAGAGTGTTTCAGAACGGCTCAATCAAAAGTAAGGTTCAACTCGGTTAGTTGAATGCACAGAACAGAAAGAATTTTCACAGAATGCTACTGTGTAGTTTATATTTGAATATATTCCTTTTTCCACTATTACCCTCTTAGACCTCCGAATGTCCACTTGCATTTCCTACAGAAAGTGTGTTCAGAACTGCGAAATCAAAAGTATGGTTTAACTCTGTTAGCTTAATGAACATATCAGAAATAAGTTTCACACAATGCTTCTGTGTAGTTTTTATTTGAAGATATTATTTTTCCCAATAGAGTCCTCTTAGCGCTCAGAATGTCCAATTGCAGTTTCTACAGAAAGAGTGTTTCAGAAAGGCTCAATCAAAAGTAAGGTTCAACTCTGTTAGTTGAATGCACAGAACAGAAAGCAGTTTCATACAATGCTTCTGTGTAGTTTATATTTGAACATATTCTTTTTTCCACTATTACCCACTTAGCGCTACGAATGTCCAGTTGCATTTTCTACAGACACAGTGTTTCAAAACTGCTCAATCAAAAGTATGGTTTAACTCTGTTAGCTGAATGCTCAGATCAGAAAGAAGTTTCACAGAATGCTTCTGTGTAGTTTATATTTGAATATATTCCTTTTTCCACTACTACTCTCTTAGCGCTCGAAATGTCCAGTTGCATTTTCTACAGAAAGAGTGTTCAGATCTGCTCAATCAAAAGTATGGTTTAACTCCGTTAGCTGAATGCACAGATCAGAAAGAAGTTTCACAGAATGATTCTGTGTAGTTTATATTTGGAGACATTCCTTTTTCCACTATTACCCTCTTAGCGCTCCGAATCTCCACTTGCATTTTCTACAGAAAGAGTGTTTCAGTACGGCTCAATCAAAACTAAGGTTCAACTCTTTTAGTTGAACAAACAGAACAGAAAGATGTTTCACACATTTCTTCTGTGTAGTTTTTATTTGTAGACATTCTTTTTCCCAATATAGGCCTCTTACCGCTCAGAATGTCCAATTGCAGTTTCTACAGAAAGAGTGTTTCGGAACGGCTCAATCAAAAGTAAGGTTCAACTCTGTTAGTTGAATGCACAGAACAGAAAGAAGTTTCATACAATGCTTCTGTGTAGTTTATATTTGAACATATTCTCTTTTCCACTATTACCCACTTAGCGCTACGAATGTCCAGTTGCATTTTCTACAGACAGAGTGTTTCAAAGCTGCTCAATCAAAAGTATGGTTTAACTCTGTTAGCTGTATGCTCAGATCAGAAAGAAGTTTCACAGAATGCTTCTGTGTAGTTTATATTTGAATATATTCCTTTTTCCACTACTACGCTCTTAGCGCTCCAAATGTCCAGTTGCATTTTCAACAGAAAGAGTGTTCAGATCTGCTCAATCAAAAGTATGGTTTAACTCTGTTAGCTGAATGCACAGATCAGAAAGAAGTTTCACCGAATGATTCTGTGTAGTTTATATTTGAAGACATTCCTTTTTCCACTATTACCCTCTTAGCGCTCCGAATCTCCACTTGCATTTTCTACAAAAAGAGTGTTTCATAACTGCTCAATCAAAAATATGTTTTATCTCTGTTAACTGAATTTACAGATCAGAAATAAGTTTCACAGAATGCATCTGTGTAGTTTTTATTTGAAGATATTCTTTTTCCCAGTGTAGGCCTCTTAGCGCTTAGCATGTCCAATTGCAGTTTCTACAGAAAGAGTGTTTCAGAACGGCTCAATCAAAAGTAAGGTTCAACTCTGTTAGTTGAATGCACAGAACAGAAATAATTTTCACAGAATGCTACTGTGTAGTTTATATTTGAATATATTCCTTTTTCCACTATTACCCTCTTAGCGCTCCGAATGTCCACTTGCATTTTCTACAGAAAGAGTGTTCAGAACTGCGCAATCAAAAGTATGGTTTAACTCTGTTAGCTTAATGAACATATCAGAAATAAATTTCACACAATGCTTCTGTGTAGTTTTTATTTGAAGATATAATTTTTCCCAATAGAGGCCTCTTAGCGCTCAGAATGTCCAATTGCAGTTTCTACAGAAAGAGTGTTTCAGAAAGGCTCAATCAAAGGTAAGGTTCAACTCTGTTAGTTGAATGCACAGAACAGAAAGTAGTTTCATACAATGCTTCTGTGTAGTTTATATTTGAACATATTCTTTTTTCCTCTATTACCTACTTAGCGCTACGAATTTCCAGTTGCATTTTCTACAGACAGAGTGTTTCAAAACTGCTCAATCAAAAGTATGGTTTAACTCTGTTAGCTGAATGCTCAGATCAGAAAGAAGTTTCACAGAATGCTTCTGTGTAGTTTATATTTGAATATATTCCTTTTTCCACTACTACTCTCTTAGCGCTCCAAATGTCCAGTTGCATTTTCTACAGAAAGAGTGTTCAGATCTGCTCAATCAAAAGTATGGTTTAACTCTGTTAGCTGAATGCACAGATCAGAAAGAAGTTTCACAGAATGATTCTGTGTAGTTTATATTTGGAGACATTCCTTTTTCCACTATTACCCTCTTAGCGCTCCGAATCTCCACTTGCATTTTCTACAGAAAGAGTGTTTCAGAACGGCTCAATCAAAACTAAGGTTCAACTCTTTTAGTTGAACAAACAGAACAGAAACAAGTTTCACACAATTCTTCTGTGTAGTTTTTATTTGTAGACATTCTTTTTCCCAATATAGGCCTCTTAGCGCTCAGAATGTCCAATTGCAGTTTCTACAGAAAGAGTGTTTCAGAACGGCTCAATCAAAAGTAAGGTTCAATTCTGTTAGTTGAATGCACAGAACAGAAAGAAGTTTCACAGAATGATTCTGTGTAGTTTATATTTGGAGACATTCCTTTTTCCACTGTTACCCTCTTAGCGCTCCGAATCTCCACTTGCATTTTCTACAGAAAGAGTGTTTCAGAACGGCTCAATCAAAACTAAGGTTCAACTCTTTTAGTTGAACAAACAGAACAGAAAGAATTTTCACACAATTCTTCTGTGTAGTTTTTATTTGTAGACATTCTTTTTCCCAATATAGGCCTCTTAGCGCTCAGAATGTCCAATTGCAGTTTCTACAGAAAGAGTGTTTCAGAAGGGCTCAATCAAAAGTAAGGTTCAACTCTGTTAGTTGAATGCACAGAACAGAAAGAAGTTTCATACAATGCTTCTGTGTAGTTTATATTTGAACATATTCTTTTTTCCACTATTACCCACTTAGCGCTACGAATGTCCAGTTGCATTTTCTACAGACAGAGTGTTTCAAAACTGCTCAATCAAAAGTATGGTTTAACTCTGTTAGCTGAATGCTCAGATCAGAAAGAAGTTTCACAGAATGCTTCTGTGTAGTTTATATTTGAATATATTCCTTTTTCCACTACTACGCTCTTAGCGCTCCAAATGTCCAGTTGCATTTTCTACAGAAAGAGTGTTCAGATCTGCTCAATCAAAAGTATGGTTTAACTCTGTTAGCTGAATGCACAGATCAGAAAGAAGTTTCACCGAATGATTCTGTGTAGTTTATATTTGAAGACATTCCTTTTTCCACTATTACCCACTTAGCGCTCCGAATCTCCACTTGCATTTTCTACAAAAAGAGTGTTTCATAACTGCTCAATCAAAAATATGTTTTATCTCTTTTAACTGAATTTACAGATCAGAAATAAGTTTCACAGAGTGCATCTGTGTAGTTTTTATTTGAAGATATTCTTTTTCCCAATGTAGGCCTCTTAGCGCTTAGCATGTCCAATTGCAGTTTCTACAGAAAGAGTGTTTCAGAACGGCTCAATCAAAAGTAAGGTTCAACTCGGTTAGTTGAATGCACAGAACAGAAAGTATTTTCACAGAATGCTACTGTGTAGTTTATATTTGAATATATTCCTTTTTCCACTATTACCCTCTTAGACCTCCGAATGTCCACTTGCATTTTCTACAGAAAGAGTGTTCAGAACTGCGCAATCAAAAGTATGGTTTAACTCTGTTAGCTTAATGAACATATCAGAAATAAGTTTCACACAATGCTTCTGTGTAGTTTTTATTTGAAGATATTATTTTTCCCAATAGAGGCCTCTTAGCGCTCAGAATGTCCAATTGCAGTTTCTACAGAAAGAGTGTTTCAGAAAGGCTCAATCAAAAGTAAGGTTCAACTCTGTTAGTTGAATGCACAGAACAGAAAGCAGTTTCATACAATGCTTCTGTGTAGTTTATATTTGAACATATTCTTTTTTCCACTATTACCCACTTAGCGCTACGAATGTCCAGTTGCATTTTCTACAGACAGAGTGTTTCAAAACTGCTCAATCAAAAGTATGGTTTAACTCTGTTAGCTGAATGCTCAGATCAGAAAGAAGTTTCACAGAATGCTTCTGTGTAGTTTATATTTGAATATATTCCTTTTTCCACTACTACTCTCTTAGCGCTCAAAATGTCCAGTTGCATTTTCTACAGAAAGAGTGTTCAGATCTGCTCAATCAAAAGTATGGTTTAACTCTGTTAGCTGAATGCACAGATCAGAAAGAAGTTTCACAGAATGATTCTGTGTAGTTTATATTTGGAGACATTCCTTTTTCCACTATTACATTCTTAGCGCTCCGAATCTCCACTTGCATTTTCTACAGAAAGAGTGTTTCAGAACGGCTCAATCAAAACTAAGGTTCAACTCTTTTAGTTGAACAAACAGAACAGAAACAAGTTTCACACAATTCTTCTGTGTAGTTTTTATTTGTAGACATTCTTTTTCCCAATATAGGCCTCTTAGCGCTCAGAATGTCCAATTGCAGTTTCTACAGAAAGAGTGTTTCAGAACGGCTCAATCAAAAGTAAGGTTCAACTCTGTTAGTTGAATGCACAGAACAGAAAGAAGTTTCATACAATGCTTCTGTGTAGTTTATATTTGAACATATTCTTTTTTCCACTATTACCCACTTAGCGCTACGAATGTCCAGTTGCATTTTCTACAGACAGAGTGTTTCAAAACTGCTCAATCAAAAGTATGGTTTAACTCTGTTAGCTGAATGCTCAGATCAGAAAGAAGTTTCACAGAATGCTTCTGTGTAGTTTATATTTGAATATATTCCTTTTTCCACTACTACTCTCTTAGCGCTCCAAATGTCCAGTTGCATTTTCTACAGAAAGAGTGTCCAGATCTGCTCAATCAAAAGTATGGTTTAACTCTGTTAGCTGAATGCACAGATCAGAAAGAAGTTTCACAGAATTATTCTGTGTAGTTTATAATTGGAGACATTCCTTTTTCCACTATTACCCTCTTAGCGCTCCGAATCTCCACTTGCATTTTCTACAGAAAGAGTGTTTCAGAACGGCTCAATCAAAACTAAGGTTCAACTCTTTTAGTTGAACAAACAGAACAGAAAGAAGTTTCACACAATTCTTCTGTGTAGTTTTTATTTGTAGACATTCTTTTTACCAATATAGGCCTCTTAGCGCTCAGAATGTCCAATTGCAGTTTCTACAGAAAGAGTGTTTCAGAACGGCTCAATCAAAAGTAAGGTTCAACTCTGTTAGTTGAATGCACAGAACAGAAAGAAGTTTCACAGAATGATTCTGTGTAGTTTATATTTGGAGACATTCCTTTTTCCACTATTACCCTCTTAGCGCTCCGAATCTCCACTTGCATTTTCTACAGAAAGAATGTTTCAGAACGGCTCAATCAAAACTAAGGTTCAACTCTTTTAGTTGAACAAACAGAACAGAAAGAATTTTCACACAATTCTTCTGTGTAGTTTTTATTTGTAGACATTCTTTTTCCCAATATAGGCCTCTTAGCGCTCAGAATGTCCAATTGCAGTTTCTACAGAAAGAGTGTTTCAGAAGGGCTCAATCAAAAGTAAGGTTCAACTCTGTTAGTTGAATGCACAGAACAGAAAGAAGTTTCATACAATGCTTCTGTGTAGTTTATATTTGAACATATTCTTTTTTCCACTATTACCCACTTAGCGCTACGAATGTCCAATTGCATTTTCTACAGACAGAGTGTTTCAAAACTGCTCAATCAAAAGTATGGTTTAACTCTGTTAGCTGAATGCTCAGATCAGAAAGAAGTTTCACAGAATGCTTCTGTGTAGTTTATATTGGAATATATTCCTTTTTCCACTACTACGCTCTTAGCGCTCCAAATGTCCAGTTGCATTTTCTACAGAAAGAGTGTTCAGATCTGCTCAATCAAAAGTATGGTTTAACTCTGTTAGCTGAATGCACAGATCAGAAAGAAGTTTCACCGAATGATTCTGTGTAGTTTATATTTGAAGACATTCCTTTTTCCACTATTACCCTGTTAGCGCTCCGAATCTCCACTTGCATTTTCTACAAAAAGAGTGTTTCATAACTGCTCAATCATAAATATGTTTTATCTCTTTTAAATGAATTTACAGATCAGAAATAAGTTTCACAGAGTGCATCTGTGTAGTTTTTATTTGAAGATATTCTTTTTCCCAATGTAGGCCTCTTAGCGCTTAGCATGTCCAATTGCAGTTTCTACAGAAAGAGTGTTTCAGAACGGCTCAATCAAAAGTAAGGTTCAACTCTGTTAGTTGAATGCACAGAACAGAAAGAATTTTCACAGAATGCTACTGTGTAGTTTATATTTGAATATATTCCTTTTTCCACTATTACCCTCTTAGACCTCCGAATGTCCACTTGCATTTTCTACAGAAAGAGTGTTCAGAACTGCGCAATCAAAAGTATGGTTTAACTCTGTTTGCTTAATGAACATATCAGAAATAAGTTTCACACAATGCTTCTGTGTAGTTTTTATTTGAAGATATTATTTTTCCCAATAGAGGCCTCTTAGCGCTCAGAATGTCCAATTGCAGTTTCTACAGAAAGAGTGTTTCAGAAAGGCTCAATCAAAAGTAAGGTTCAACTCTGTTAGTTGAATGCACAGAACAGAAAGAAGTTTCATACAATGCTTCTGTGTAGTTTATATTTGAACATATTCTTTTTTCCACTATTACCCACTTAGCACTACGAATGTTCAGTTGCATTTTCTACAGACAGAGTGTTTCAAAACTGCTCAATCAAAAGTATGGTTTAACTCTGTTAGCTGAATGCTCAGATCAGAAAGAAGTTTCACAGAATGCTTCTGTGTAGTTTATATTTGAATATATTCCTTTTTCCACTACTACTCTCTTAGCGCTCGAAATGTCCAGTTGCATTTTCTACAGAAAGAGTGTTCAGATCTGCTCAATCAAAAGTATGGTTTAACTCTGTTAGCTGAATGCACAGATCAGAAAGAAGTTTCACAGAATGATTCTGTGTAGTTTATATTTGGAGACATTCCTTTTTCCACTATTACCCTCCTAGCGCTCCGAATCTCCACTTGCATTTTCTACAGAAAGTGTGTTTCAGAACGGCTCAATCAAAACTAAGGTTCAACTCTTTTAGTTGAACAAACAGAACAGAAAGAAGTTTCACACAATTCTTCTGTGTAGTTTTTATTTGTAGACATTCTTTTTCCCAATATAGGCCTCTTAGCGCTCAGAATGTCCAATTTCAGTTTCTACAGAAAGAGAGTTTCAGAACGGCTCAATCAAAAGTAAGATTCAACTCTGTTAGTTGAATGCACAGAACAGAAAGAAGTTTCATACAATGCTTCTGTGTAGTTTATATTTGAACATATTCTCTTTTCCACTATTACCCACTTAGCGCTACGAATGTCCAGTTGCATTTTCTACAGACAGAGTGTTTCAAAACTGCTCAATCAAAAGTATGGTTTAACTCTGTTAGCTGTATGCTCAGATCAGAAAGAAGTTTCACAGAATGCTTCTGTGCAGTTTATATTTGAATATATTCCTTTTTCCACTACTACGCTCTTAGCGTTCCAAATGTCCAGTTGCATTTTCAACAGAAAGAGTGTTCAGATCTGCTCAATCAAAAGTATGGTTTAACTCTGTTAGCTGAATGCACAGATCAGAAAGAAGTTTCACCGAATGATTCTGTGTAGTTTATATTTGAAGTCATTCCTTTTTCCACTATTACCCTCTTGGCGCTCCGAATCTCCACTTGCATTTTCTACAAAAAGAGTGTTTCATAACTGCTCAATCAAAAATATGTTTTATCTCTGTTAACTGAATTTACAGATCAGAAATAAGTTTCACAGAATGCATCTGTGTAGTTTTTATTTGAAAATATTCTTTTTCCCAATGTAGGCCTCTTAGCGCTTAGCATGTCCAATTGCAGTTTCTACAGAAACAGTGTTTCAGAACGGCTCAATCAAAAGTAAGGTTCAACTCTGTTAGTTGAATGCACAGAACAGAAAGTATTTTCACAGAATGCTACTGTGTAGTTAATATTTGAATATATTCCTTTTTCCACTATTACCCTCTTAGCGCTCCGAATGTCCACTTGCATTTTCTACAGAAAGAGTGTTAAGAACTGCGCAATCAAAAGTATGGTTTAACTCTGTTAGCTTAATGAACATATCAGAAATAAGTTTCACACAATGCTTCTGTGTAGTTTTTATTTGAAGATATTATTTTTCCCAATATAGGCCTCTTAGCGCTCAGAATGTCCAATTGCAGATTCTACAGAAAGAGTGTTTCAGAAAGGCTCAATCAAATGTAAGGTTCAACTCTGTTAGTTGAATGCACAGAACAGAAAGTAGTTTCATACAATGCTTCTGTGTAGTTTATATTTGAACATATTCTTTTTTCCACTATTACCCACTTAGCGCTACGAATGTCCAGTTGCATTTTCTACAGACAGAGTGTTTCAAAACTGCTCAATCAAAAGTATGGTTTAACTCTGTTAGCTGAATGCTCAGATCAGAAAGAAGTTTCACAGAATGCTTCTGTGTAGTTTATATTTGAATATATTCCTTTTTCCACTACTACTCTCTTAGCGCTCCAAATGTCCAGTTGCATTTTCTACAGAAAGAGTGTCCAGATCTGCTCAATCAAAAGTATGGTTTAACTCTGTTAGCTGAATGCACAGATCAGATAGAAGTTTCACAGAATTATTCTGTGTAGTTTATAATTGGAGACATTCCTTTTTCCACTATTACCCTCTTAGCGCTCCGAATCTCCACTTGCATTTTCTACAGAAAGAGTGTTTCAGAACGGCTCAATCAAAACTAAGGTTCAACTCTTTTAGTTGAACAAACAGAACAGAAAGAAGTTTCACACAATTCTTCTGTGTAGTTTTTATTTGTGGACATTCTTTTTCCCAATATAGGACTCTTAGCGCTCAGAATGTCCAATTGCAGTTTCTACAGAAAGAGTGTTTCAGAACGGCTCAATCAAAAGTAAGGTTCAACTCTGTTAGTTGAATGCACAGAACAGAAAGAAGTTTCATACAATGCTTCTGTGTAGTTTATATTTGAACATATTCTCTTTTCCACTATTACCCACTTAGCGCTACGAATGTCCAGTTGCATTTTCTACAGACAGAGTGTTTCAAAACTGCTCAATCAAAAGTATGGTTTAACTCTGTTAGCTGTATGCTCAGATCAGAAAGAAGTTTCACAGAATGCTTCTGTGTAGTTTATATTTGAATATATTCCTTTTTCCACTACTACGCTCTTAGCGCTCCAAATGTCCAGTTGTATTTTCAACAGAAAGAGTGTTCAGATCTGCTCAATCAAAAGTATGGTTTAACTCTGTTAGCTGAATGCACAGATCAGAAAGAAGTTTCACCGAATGATTCTGTGTAGTTTATATTTGAACACATTCCTTTTTCCACTATTACCCTCTTAGCGCTCCGAATCTCCAATTGCATTTTCTACAAAAAGAGTGTTTCATAACTGCTCAATCAAAAATATGTTTTATCTCTGTTAACTGAATTTACAGATCATAAATAAGTTTCACAGAATGCATCTGTGTAGTTTTTATTTGAAGATATTCTTTTTCCCAATGTAGGCCTCTTAGCGCTTAGCATGTCCAATTGCAGTTTCTACAGAAACAGTGTTTCAGAACGGCTCAATCAAAAGTAAGGTTCAACTCTGTTAGTTGAATGCACAGAACAGAAAGAATTTTCACAGAATGCTACTGTGTAGTTTATATTTGAATATATTCCTTTTTCCACTATTACCCTCTTAGCGCTCAGAATGTCCACTTGCATTTTCTACAGAAAGAGTGTTCAGAACTGCGCAATCAAAAGTATGGTTTAACTCTGTTAGCTTAATGAACATATCAGAAATAAGTTTCACACAATGCTTCTGTGTAGTTTTTATTTGAAGATATTATTTTTCCCAATAGAGGCCTCTTAGCGCTCAGAATGTCCAATTACAGTTTCTACAGAAAGAGTGTTTCAGAAAGGCTCAATCAAAGGTAAGGTTCAACTCTGTTAGTTGAATGCACAGAACAGAAAGAAGTTTCATACAGTGCTTCTGTGTAGTTTATATTTGAACATATTCTTTTTTCCACTATTACCCACTTAGCGCTACGAATGTCCAGTTGCATTTTCTACAGACAGAGTGTTTCAAAACTGCTCAATCAAAAGTATGGTTTAACTCTCTTAGCTGAATGCTCAGATCAGAAAGAAGTTTCACAGAATGCTTCTGTGTAGTTTATATTTGAATATATTCCTTTTTCCACTACTACTCTCTTAGCGCTCCAAATGTCCAGTTGCATTTTCTACAGAAAGAGTGTCCAGATCTGCTCAATCAAAAGTATGGTTTAACTCTGTTAGCTGAATGCACAGATCAGAAAGAAGTTTCACAGAATTATTCTGTGTAGTTTATAATTGGAGACATTCCTTTTTCCACTATTACCCTCTTAGCGCTCCGAATCTCCACTTGCATTTTCTACAGAAAGAGTGTTTCAGAACGGCTCAATCAAAACTAAGGTTCAACTCTTTTAGTTGAACAAACAGAACAGAAAGAAGTTTCACACAATTCTTCTGTGTAGTTTTTATTTGTAGACATTCTTTTTACCAATATAGGCCTCTTAGCGCTCAGAATGTCCAATTGCAGTTTCTACAGAAAGAGTGTTTCAGAACGGCTCAATCAAAAGTAAGGTTCAACTCTGTTAGTTGAATGCACAGAACAGAAAGAAGTTTCACAGAATGATTCTGTGTAGTTTATATTTGGAGACATTCCTTTTTCCACTATTACCCTCTTAGCGCTCCGAATCTCCACTTGCATTTTCTACAGAAAGAATGTTTCAGAACGGCTCAATCAAAACTAAGGTTCAACTCTTTTAGTTGAACAAACAGAACAGAAAGAATTTTCACACAATTCTTCTGTGTAGTTTTTATTTGTAGACATTCTTTTTCCCAATATAGGCCTCTTAGCGCTCAGAATGTCCAATTGCAGTTTCTACAGAAAGAGTGTTTCAGAAGGGCTCAATCAAAAGTAAGGTTCAACTCTGTTAGTTGAATGCACAGAACAGAAAGAAGTTTCATACAATGCTTCTGTGTAGTTTATATTTGAACATATTCTTTTTTCCACTATTACCCACTTAGCGCTACGAATGTCCAGTTGCATTTTCTACAGACAGAGTGTTTCAAAACTGCTCAATCAAAAGTATGGTTTAACTCTGTTAGCTGAATGCTCAGATCAGAAAGAAGTTTCACAGAATGCTTCTGTGTAGTTTATATTTGAATATATTCCTTTTTCCACTACTACGCTCTTAGCGCTCCAAATGTCCAGTTGCATTTTCTACAGAAAGAGTGTTCAGATCTGCTCAATCAAAAGTATGGTTTAACTCTGTTAGCTGAATGCACAGATCAGAAAGAAGTTTCACCGAATGATTCTGTGTAGTTTATATTTGAAGACATTCCTTTTTCCACTATTACCCTGTTAGCGCTCCGAATCTCCACTTGCATTTTCTACAAAAAGAGTGTTTCATAACTGCTCAATCAAAAATATGTTTTATCTCTTTTAAATGAATTTACAGATCAGAAATAAGTTTCACAGAGTGCATCTGTGTAGTTTTTATTTGAAGATATTCTTTTTCCCAATGTAGGCCTCTTAGCGCTTAGCATGTCCAATTGCAGTTTCTACAGAAAGAGTGTTTCAGAACGGCTCAATCAAAAGTAAGGTTCAACTCTGTTAGTTGAATGCACAGAACAGAAAGAATTTTCACAGAATGCTACTGTGTAGTTTATATTTGAATATATTCCTTTTTCCACTATTACCCTCTTAGACCTCCGAATGTCCACTTGCATTTTCTACAGAAAGAGTGTTCAGAACTGCGCAATCAAAAGTATGGTTTAACTCTGTTTGCTTAATGAACATATCAGAAATAAGTTTCACACAATGCTTCTGTGTAGTTTTTATTTGAAGATATTATTTTTCCCAATAGAGGCCTCTTAGCGCTCAGAATGTCCAATTGCAGTTTCTACAGAAAGAGTGTTTCAGAAAGGCTCAATCAAAAGTAAGGTTCAACTCTGTTAGTTGAATGCACAGAACAGAAAGAAGTTTCATACAATGCTTCTGTGTAGTTTATATTTGAACATATTCTTTTTTCCACTATTACCCACTTAGCACTACGAATGTTCAGTTGCATTTTCTACAGACAGAGTGTTTCAAAACTGCTCAATCAAAAGTATGGTTTAACTCTGTTAGCTGAATGCTCAGATCAGAAAGAAGTTTCACAGAATGCTTCTGTGTAGTTTATATTTGAATATATTCCTTTTTCCACTACTACTCTCTTAGCGCTCGAAATGTCCAGTTGCATTTTCTACAGAAAGAGTGTTCAGATCTGCTCAATCAAAAGTATGGTTTAACTCTGTTAGCTGAATGCACAGATCAGAAAGAAGTTTCACAGAATGATTCTGTGTAGTTTATATTTGGAGACATTCCTTTTTCCACTATTACCCTCCTAGCGCTCCGAATCTCCACTTGCATTTTCTACAGAAAGTGTGTTTCAGAACGGCTCAATCAAAACTAAGGTTCAACTCTTTTAGTTGAACAAACAGAACAGAAAGAAGTTTCACACAATTCTTCTGTGTAGTTTTTATTTGTAGACATTCTTTTTCCCAATATAGGCCTCTTAGCGCTCAGAATGTCCAATTTCAGTTTCTACAGAAAGAGAGTTTCAGAACGGCTCAATCAAAAGTAAGATTCAACTCTGTTAGTTGAATGCACAGAACAGAAAGAAGTTTCATACAATGCTTCTGTGTAGTTTATATTTGAACATATTCTCTTTTCCACTATTACCCACTTAGCGCTACGAATGTCCAGTTGCATTTTCTACAGACAGAGTGTTTCAAAACTGCTCAATCAAAAGTATGGTTTAACTCTGTTAGCTGTATGCTCAGATCAGAAAGAAGTTTCACAGAATGCTTCTGTGCAGTTTATATTTGAATATATTCCTTTTTCCACTACTACGCTCTTAGCGTTCCAAATGTCCAGTTGCATTTTCAACAGAAAGAGTGTTCAGATCTGCTCAATCAAAAGTATGGTTTAACTCTGTTAGCTGAATGCACAGATCAGAAAGAAGTTTCACCGAATGATTCTGTGTAGTTTATATTTGAAGTCATTCCTTTTTCCACTATTACCCTCTTGGCGCTCCGAATCTCCACTTGCATTTTCTACAAAAAGAGTGTTTCATAACTGCTCAATCAAAAATATGTTTTATCTCTGTTAACTGAATTTACAGATCAGAAATAAGTTTCACAGAATGCATCTGTGTAGTTTTTATTTGAAAATATTCTTTTTCCCAATGTAGGCCTCTTAGCGCTTAGCATGTCCAATTGCAGTTTCTACAGAAACAGTGTTTCAGAACGGCTCAATCAAAAGTAAGGTTCAACTCTGTTAGTTGAATGCACAGAACAGAAAGTATTTTCACAGAATGCTACTGTGTAGTTAATATTTGAATATATTCCTTTTTCCACTATTACCCTCTTAGCGCTCCGAATGTCCACTTGCATTTTCTACAGAAAGAGTGTTCAGAACTGCGCAATCAAAAGTATGGTTTAACTCTGTTAGCTTAATGAACATATCAGAAATAAGTTTCACACAATGCTTCTGTGTAGTTTTTATTTGAAGATATTATTTTTCCCAATATAGGCCTCTTAGCGCTCAGAATGTCCAATTGCAGATTCTACAGAAAGAGTGTTTCAGAAAGGCTCAATCAAATGTAAGGTTCAACTCTGTTAGTTGAATGCACAGAACAGAAAGAAGTTTCATACAATGCTTCTGTGTAGTTTATATTTGAACATATTCTTTTTTCCACTATTACCCACTTAGCGCTACGAATGTCCAGTTGCATTTTCTACAGACAGAGTGTTTCAAAACTGCTCAATCAAAAGTATGGTTTAACTCTGTTAGCTGAATGCTCAGATCAGAAAGAAGTTTCACAGAATGCTTCTGTGTAGTTTATATTTGAATATATTCCTTTTTCCACTACTACTCTCTTAGCGCTCCAAATGTCCAGTTGCATTTTCTACAGAAAGAGTGTCCAGATCTGCTCAATCAAAAGTATGGTTTAACTCTGTTAGCTGAATGCACAGATCAGATAGAAGTTTCACAGAATTATTCTGTGTAGTTTATAATTGGAGACATTCCTTTTTCCACTATTACCCTCTTAGCGCTCCGAATCTCCACTTGCATTTTCTACAGAAAGAGTGTTTCAGAACGGCTCAATCAAAACTAAGGTTCAACTCTTTTAGTTGAACAAACAGAACAGAAAGAAGTTTCACACAATTCTTCTGTGTAGTTTTTATTTGTGGACATTCTTTTTCCCAATATAGGACTCTTAGCGCTCAGAATGTCCAATTGCAGTTTCTACAGAAAGAGTGTTTCAGAACGGCTCAATCAAAAGTAAGGTTCAACTCTGTTAGTTGAATGCACAGAACAGAAAGAAGTTTCATACAATGCTTCTGTGTAGTTTATATTTGAACATATTCTCTTTTCCACTATTACCCACTTAGCGCTACGAATGTCCAGTTGCATTTTCTACAGACAGAGTGTTTCAAAACTGCTCAATCAAAAGTATGGTTTAACTCTGTTAGCTGTATGCTCAGATCAGAAAGAAGTTTCACAGAATGCTTCTGTGTAGTTTATATTTGAATATATTCCTTTTTCCACTACTACGCTCTTAGCGCTCCAAATGTCCAGTTGTATTTTCAACAGAAAGAGTGTTCAGATCTGCTCAATCAAAAGTATGGTTTAACTCTGTTAGCTGAATGCACAGATCAGAAAGAAGTTTCACCGAATGATTCTGTGTAGTTTATATTTGAACACATTCCTTTTTCCACTATTACCCTCTTAGCGCTCCGAATCTCCAATTGCATTTTCTACAAAAAGAGTGTTTCATAACTGCTCAATCAAAAATATGTTTTATCTCTGTTAACTGAATTTACAGATCAGAAATAAGTTTCACAGAATGCATCTGTGTAGTTTTTATTTGAAGATATTCTTTTTCCCAATGTAGGCCTCTTAGCGCTTAGCATGTCCAATTGCAGTTTCTACAGAAACAGTGTTTCAGAACGGCTCAATCAAAAGTAAGGTTCAACTCTGTTAGTTGAATGCACAGAACAGAAAGAATTTTCACAGAATGCTACTGTGTAGTTTATATTTGAATATATTCCTTTTTCCACTATTACCCTCTTAGCGCTCAGAATGTCCACTTGCATTTTCTACAGAAAGAGTGTTCAGAACTGCGCAATCAAAAGTATGGTTTAACTCTGTTAGCTTAATGAACATATCAGAAATAAGTTTCACACAATGCTTCTGTGTAGTTTTTATTTGAAGATATTATTTTTCCCAATAGAGGCCTCTTAGCGCTCAGAATGTCCAATTACAGTTTCTACAGAAAGAGTGTTTCAGAAAGGCTCAATCAAAGGTAAGGTTCAACTCTGTTAGTTGAATGCACAGAACAGAAAGAAGTTTCATACAGTGCTTCTGTGTAGTTTATATTTGAACATATTCTTTTTTCCACTATTACCCACTTAGCGCTACGAATGTCCAGTTGCATTTTCTACAGACAGAGTGTTTCAAAACTGCTCAATCAAAAGTATGGTTTAACTCTGTTAGCTGAATGCTCAGATCAGAAAGAAGTTTCACAGAATGCTTCTGTGTAGTTTATATTTGAATATATTTCTTTTTCCACTACTACTCTCTTAGCGCTCCAAATGTCCAGTTGCATTTTCTACAGAAAGAGTGTTCAGATCTGCTCAATCAAAAGTATGGTTTAACTCTGTTAGCTGAATGCACAGATCAGAAAGAAGTTTCACAGAATGATTCTGTGTAGTTTATATTTGGAGACATTCCTTTTTCCACTATTACCCTCTTAGCGCTCCGAATCTCCACTTGCATTTTCTACAGAAAGAGTGTTTCAGAACGGCTCAATCAAAACTAAGGTTCAAATCTTTTAGTTGAACAAACAGAACAGAAAGAAGTTTCACACAATTCTTCTGTGTAGTTTTAATTTGTAGACATTCTTTTTCCCAATATAGGCCTCTTAGCACTCAGAATGTCCAATTGCAGTTTCTACAGTAAGAGTGTTTCAGAACGGCTCAATCAAAAGTAAGGTTCAACTCTGTTAGTTGAATGCACAGAACAGAAAGAAGTTTCATACAATGCTTCTGTGTAGTTTATATTTGAACATATTCTTTTTTCCACTATTACCCACTTAGCGCTACGAATGTCCAGTTGCATTTTATACAGACAGAGTGTTTCAAAACTGCTCAATCAAAAGTATGGTTTAACTCTGTTAGCTGAATGCTCAGATCAGAAAGAAGTTTCACAGAATGCTTCTGTGTAGTTTATATTTGAATATATTCCTTTTTCCACTACTACGCTCTTAGCGCTCCAAATGTCCAGTTGCATTTTCTACAGAAAGAGTGTTCAGATTTGCTCAATCAAAAGTATGGTTTAACTCTGTTAGCTGAATGCACAGATCAGAAAGAAGTTTCACCGAATGATTCTGTGTAGTTTATATTTGAAGACATTTCTTTTTCCACTATTACCCTGTTAGCGCTCCGAATCTCCACTTGCATTTTCTACAAAAAGAGTGTTTCATAACTGCTCAATCAAAAATATGTTTTATCTCTTTTAACTGAATTTACAGATCAGAAATATGTTTCACAGAGTGCATCTGTGTAGTTTTTATTTGAAGATATTCTTTTTCCCAATGTAGGCCTCTTAGCGCTTAGCATGTCCAATTGCAGTTTCTACAGAAAGAGTGTTTCAGAACGGCTCAATCAAAAGTAAGGTTCAACTCTGTTAGTTGAATGCACAGAACAGAAAGAATTTTCACAGAATGCTACTGTGTAGTTTATATTTGAATATATTCCTTTTTCCACTATTACCCTCTTAGACATCCGAATGTCCACTTGCATTTTCTACAGAAAGAGTGTTCAGAACTGCGTAATCAAAAGTATGGTTTAACTCTGTTAGCTTAATGAACATATCAGAAATAAGTTTCACACAATGCTTCTGTGTAGTTTTTATTTGAAGATATTATTTTTCCCAATAGAGGCCTCTTAGCGCTCAGAATGTCCAATTGCAGTTTCTACAGAAAGAGTGTCTCAGAAAGGCTCAATCAAAAGTAAGGTTCAACTCTGTTAGTTGAATGCACAGAACAGAAAGAAGTTTCATACAATGCTTCTGTGTAGTTTATATTTGAACATATTCTTTTTTCCACTATTACCCACTTAGCGCTACGAATGTCCAGTTGCATTTTCTACAGACAGAGTGTTTCAAAACTGCTCAATCAAAAGTATGGTTTAACTCTGTTAGCTGAATGCTCAGATCAGAAAGAAGTTTCACAGAATGCTTCTGTGTAGTTTATATTTGAATATATTCCTTTTTCCACTACTACTCTCTTAGCGCTCGAAATGTCCGGTTGCATTTTCTACAGAAAGAGTGTTCAGATCTGCTCAATCAAAAGTATGGTTTAACTCTGTTAGCTGAATGCACAGATCAGAAAGAAGTTTCACAGAATGATTCTGTGTAGTTTATATTTGGAGACATTCCTTTTTCCACTATTACCCTCTTAGCGCTCCGAATCTCCACTTGCATTTTCTACAGAAAGAGTGTTTCAGAACGGCTCAATCAAAACTAAGGTTCAACTCTTTTAGTTGAACAAACAGAACAGAAAGATGTTTCACACAATTCTTCTGTGTAGTTTTTATTTGTAGACATTCTTTTTCCCAATATAGGCCTCTTACCGCTCAGAATGTCCAATTGCAGTTTCTACAGAAAGAGTGTTTCGGAACGGCTCAATCAAAAGTAAGGTTCAACTCTGTTAGTTGAATGCACAGAACAGAAAGAAGTTTCATACAATGCTTCTGTGTAGTTTATATTTGAAAATATTCTCTTTTCCACTATTACCCACTTAGCGCTACGAATGTCCAGTTGCATTTTCTACAGACAGAGTGTTTCAAAGCTGCTCAATCAAAAGTATGGTTTAACTCTGTTAGCTGTATGCTCAGATCAGAAAGAAGTTTCACAGAATGCTTCTGTGTAGTTTATATTTGAATATATTCCTTTTTCCACTACTACGCTCTTAGCGCTCCAAATGTCCAGTTGCATTTTCAACAGAAAGAGTGTTCAGATCTGCTCAATCAAAAGTATGGTTTAACTCTGTTAGCTGAATGCACAGATCAGAAAGAAGTTTCACCGAATGATTCTGTGTAGTTTATATTTGAAGACATTCCTTTTTCCACTATTACCCTGTTAGCGCTCCGAATCTCCACTTGCATTTTCTACAAAAAGAGTGTTTCATAACTGCTCAATCAAAAATATGTTTTATCTCTTTTAAATGAATTTACAGATCAGAAATAAGTTTCACAGAGTGCATCTGTGTAGTTTTTATTTGAAGATATTCTTTTTCCCAATGTAGGCCTCTTAGCGCTTAGCATGTCCAATTGCAGTTTCTACAGAAAGAGTGTTTCAGAACGGCTCAATCAAAAGTAAGGTTCAACTCTGTTAGTTGAATGCACAGAACAGAAAGAATTTTCACAGAATGCTACTGTGTAGTTTATATTTGAATATATTCCTTTTTCCACTATTACCCTCTTAGACCTCCGAATGTCCACTTGCATTTTCTACAGAAAGAGTGTTCAGAACTGCGCAATCAAAAGTATGGTTTAACTCTGTTTGCTTAATGAACATATCAGAAATAAGTTTCACACAATGCTTCTGTGTAGTTTTTATTTGAAGATATTATTTTTCCCAATAGAGGCCTCTTAGCGCTCAGAATGTCCAATTGCAGTTTCTACAGAAAGAGTGTTTCAGAAAGGCTCAATCAAAAGTAAGGTTCAACTCTGTTAGTTGAATGCACAGAACAGAAAGAAGTTTCATACAATGCTTCTGTGTAGTTTTTATTTGAAGATATTCTTTTTCCCAATGTAGGCCTCTTAGCGCTTAGCATGTCCAATTGCAGTTTCTACAGAAAGAGTGTTTCAGAACGGCTCAATCAAAAGTAAGGTTCAACTCTGTTAGTTGAATGCACAGAACAGAAAGAATTTTCACAGAATGCTACTGTGTAGTTTATATTTGAATATATTCCTTTTTCCACTATTACCCTCTTAAGGATCCGAATGTCCACTTGCATTTTCTACAGAAAGAGTGTTCAGATCTGCTCAATCAAAAGTATGGTTTAACTCTGTTAGCTGAATGCACAGATCAGAAAGAAGTTTCACAGAATGATTCTGTGTAGTTTATATTTGGAGACATTCCTTTTTCCACTATTACCCTCCTAGCGCTCCGAATCTCCACTTGCATTTTCTACAGAAAGTGTGTTTCAGAACGGCTCAATCAAAACTAAGGTTCAACTCTTTTAGTTGAACAAACAGAACAGAAAGAAGTTTCACACAATTCTTCTGTGTAGTTTTTATTTGTAGACATTCTTTTTCCCAATATAGGCCTCTTAGCGCTCAGAATGTCCAATTTCAGTTTCTACAGAAAGAGAGTTTCAGAACGGCTCAATCAAAAGTAAGATTCAACTCTGTTAGTTGAATGCACAGAACAGAAAGAAGTTTCATACAATGCTTCTGTGTAGTTTATATTTGAACATATTCTCTTTTCCACTATTACCCACTTAGCGCTACGAATGTCCAGTTGCATTTTCTACAGACAGAGTGTTTCAAAACTGCTCAATCAAAAGTATGGTTTAACTCTGTTAGCTGTATGCTCAGATCAGAAAGAAGTTTCACAGAATGCTTCTGTGCAGTTTATATTTGAATATATTCCTTTTTCCACTACTACGCTCTTAGCGTTCCAAATGTCCAGTTGCATTTTCAACAGAAAGAGTGTTCAGATCTGCTCAATCAAAAGTATGGTTTAACTCTGTTAGCTGAATGCACAGATCAGAAAGAAGTTTCACCGAATGATTCTGTGTAGTTTATATTTGAAGTCATTCCTTTTTCCACTATTACCCTCTTGGCGCTCCGAATCTCCACTTGCATTTTCTACAAAAAGAGTGTTTCATAACTGCTCAATCAAAAATATGTTTTATCTCTGTTAACTGAATTTACAGATCAGAAATAAGTTTCACAGAATGCATCTGTGTAGTTTTTATTTGAAAATATTCTTTTTCCCAATGTAGGCCTCTTAGCGCTTAGCATGTCCAATTGCAGTTTCTACAGAAACAGTGTTTCAGAACGGCTCAATCAAAAGTAAGGTTCAACTCTGTTAGTTGAATGCACAGAACAGAAAGTATTTTCACAGAATGCTACTGTGTAGTTAATATTTGAATATATTCCTTTTTCCACTATTACCCTCTTAGCGCTCCGAATGTCCACTTGCATTTTCTACAGAAAGAGTGTTCAGAACTGCGCAATCAAAAGTATGGTTTAACTCTGTTAGCTTAATGAACATATCAGAAATAAGTTTCACACAATGCTTCTGTGTAGTTTTTATTTGAAGATATTATTTTTCCCAATATAGGCCTCTTAGCGCTCAGAATGTCCAATTGCAGATTCTACAGAAAGAGTGTTTCAGAAAGGCTCAATCAAATGTAAGGTTCAACTCTGTTAGTTGAATGCACAGAACAGAAAGAAGTTTCATACAATGCTTCTGTGTAGTTTATATTTGAACATATTCTTTTTTCCACTATTACCCACTTAGCGCTACGAATGTCCAGTTGCATTTTCTACAGACAGAGTGTTTCAAAACTGCTCAATCAAAAGTATGGTTTAACTCTGTTAGCTGAATGCTCAGATCAGAAAGAAGTTTCACAGAATGCTTCTGTGTAGTTTATATTTGAATATATTCCTTTTTCCACTACTACTCTCTTAGCGCTCCAAATGTCCAGTTGCATTTTCTACAGAAAGAGTGTCCAGATCTGCTCAATCAAAAGTATGGTTTAACTCTGTTAGCTGAATGCACAGATCAGATAGAAGTTTCACAGAATTATTCTGTGTAGTTTATAATTGGAGACATTCCTTTTTCCACTATTACCCTCTTAGCGCTCCGAATCTCCACTTGCATTTTCTACAGAAAGAGTGTTTCAGAACGGCTCAATCAAAACTAAGGTTCAACTCTTTTAGTTGAACAAACAGAACAGAAAGAAGTTTCACACAATTCTTCTGTGTAGTTTTTATTTGTGGACATTCTTTTTCCCAATATAGGACTCTTAGCGCTCAGAATGTCCAATTGCAGTTTCTACAGAAAGAGTGTTTCAGAACGGCTCAATCAAAAGTAAGGTTCAACTCTGTTAGTTGAATGCACAGAACAGAAAGAAGTTTCATACAATGCTTCTGTGTAGTTTATATTTGAACATATTCTCTTTTCCACTATTACCCACTTAGCGCTACGAATGTCCAGTTGCATTTTCTACAGACAGAGTGTTTCAAAACTGCTCAATCAAAAGTATGGTTTAACTCTGTTAGCTGTATGCTCAGATCAGAAAGAAGTTTCACAGAATGCTTCTGTGTAGTTTATATTTGAATATATTCCTTTTTCCACTACTACGCTCTTAGCGCTCCAAATGTCCAGTTGTATTTTCAACAGAAAGAGTGTTCAGATCTGCTCAATCAAAAGTATGGTTTAACTCTGTTAGCTGAATGCACAGATCAGAAAGAAGTTTCACCGAATGATTCTGTGTAGTTTATATTTGAACACATTCCTTTTTCCACTATTACCCTCTTAGCGCTCCGAATCTCCAATTGCATTTTCTACAAAAAGAGTGTTTCATAACTGCTCAATCAAAAATATGTTTTATCTCTGTTAACTGAATTTACAGATCAGAAATAAGTTTCACAGAATGCATCTGTGTAGTTTTTATTTGAAGATATTCTTTTTCCCAATGTAGGCCTCTTAGCGCTTAGCATGTCCAATTGCAGTTTCTACAGAAACAGTGTTTCAGAACGGCTCAATCAAAAGTAAGGTTCAACTCTGTTAGTTGAATGCACAGAACAGAAAGAATTTTCACAGAATGCTACTGTGTAGTTTATATTTGAATATATTCCTTTTTCCACTATTACCCTCTTAGCGCTCAGAATGTCCACTTGCATTTTCTACAGAAAGAGTGTTCAGAACTGCGCAATCAAAAGTATGGTTTAACTCTGTTAGCTTAATGAACATATCAGAAATAAGTTTCACACAATGCTTCTGTGTAGTTTTTATTTGAAGATATTATTTTTCCCAATAGAGGCCTCTTAGCGCTCAGAATGTCCAATTACAGTTTCTACAGAAAGAGTGTTTCAGAAAGGCTCAATCAAAGGTAAGGTTCAACTCTGTTAGTTGAATGCACAGAACAGAAAGAAGTTTCATACAGTGCTTCTGTGTAGTTTATATTTGAACATATTCTTTTTTCCACTATTACCCACTTAGCGCTACGAATGTCCAGTTGCATTTTCTACAGACAGAGTGTTTCAAAACTGCTCAATCAAAAGTATGGTTTAACTCTGTTAGCTGAATGCTCAGATCAGAAAGAAGTTTCACAGAATGCTTCTGTGTAGTTTATATTTGAATATATTTCTTTTTCCACTACTACTCTCTTAGCGCTCCAAATGTCCAGTTGCATTTTCTACAGAAAGAGTGTTCAGATCTGCTCAATCAAAAGTATGGTTTAACTCTGTTAGCTGAATGCACAGATCAGAAAGAAGTTTCACAGAATGATTCTGTGTAGTTTATATTTGGAGACATTCCTTTTTCCACTATTACCCTCTTAGCGCTCCGAATCTCCACTTGCATTTTCTACAGAAAGAGTGTTTCAGAACGGCTCAATCAAAACTAAGGTTCAAATCTTTTAGTTGAACAAACAGAACAGAAAGAAGTTTCACACAATTCTTCTGTGTAGTTTTAATTTGTAGACATTCTTTTTCCCAATATAGGCCTCTTAGCACTCAGAATGTCCAATTGCAGTTTCTACAGTAAGAGTGTTTCAGAACGGCTCAATCAAAAGTAAGGTTCAACTCTGTTAGTTGAATGCACAGAACAGAAAGAAGTTTCATACAATGCTTCTGTGTAGTTTATATTTGAACATATTCTTTTTTCCACTATTACCCACTTAGCGCTACGAATGTCCAGTTGCATTTTATACAGACAGAGTGTTTCAAAACTGCTCAATCAAAAGTATGGTTTAACTCTGTTAGCTGAATGCTCAGATCAGAAAGAAGTTTCACAGAATGCTTCTGTGTAGTTTATATTTGAATATATTCCTTTTTCCACTACTACGCTCTTAGCGCTCCAAATGTCCAGTTGCATTTTCTACAGAAAGAGTGTTCAGATTTGCTCAATCAAAAGTATGGTTTAACTCTGTTAGCTGAATGCACAGATCAGAAAGAAGTTTCACCGAATGATTCTGTGTAGTTTATATTTGAAGACATTTCTTTTTCCACTATTACCCTGTTAGCGCTCCGAATCTCCACTTGCATTTTCTACAAAAAGAGTGTTTCATAACTGCTCAATCAAAAATATGTTTTATCTCTTTTAACTGAATTTACAGATCAGAAATATGTTTCACAGAGTGCATCTGTGTAGTTTTTATTTGAAGATATTCTTTTTCCCAATGTAGGCCTCTTAGCGCTTAGCATGTCCAATTGCAGTTTCTACAGAAAGAGTGTTTCAGAACGGCTCAATCAAAAGTAAGGTTCAACTCTGTTAGTTGAATGCACAGAACAGAAAGAATTTTCACAGAATGCTACTGTGTAGTTTATATTTGAATATATTCCTTTTTCCACTATTACCCTCTTAGACATCCGAATGTCCACTTGCATTTTCTACAGAAAGAGTGTTCAGAACTGCGTAATCAAAAGTATGGTTTAACTCTGTTAGCTTAATGAACATATCAGAAATAAGTTTCACACAATGCTTCTGTGTAGTTTTTATTTGAAGATATTATTTTTCCCAATAGAGGCCTCTTAGCGCTCAGAATGTCCATTGCAGTTTCTACAGAAAGAGTGTCTCAGAAAGGCTCAATCAAAAGTAAGGTTCAACTCTGTTAGTTGAATGCACAGAACAGAAAGAAGTTTCATACAATGCTTCTGTGTAGTTTATATTTGAACATATTCTTTTTTCCACTATTACCCACTTAGCGCTACGAATGTCCAGTTGCATTTTCTACAGACAGAGTGTTTCAAAACTGCTCAATCAAAAGTATGGTTTAACTCTGTTAGCTGAATGCTCAGATCAGAAAGAAGTTTCACAGAATGCTTCTGTGTAGTTTATATTTGAATATATTCCTTTTTCCACTACTACTCTCTTAGCGCTCGAAATGTCCGGTTGCATTTTCTACAGAAAGAGTGTTCAGATCTGCTCAATCAAAAGTATGGTTTAACTCTGTTAGCTGAATGCACAGATCAGAAAGAAGTTTCACAGAATGATTCTGTGTAGTTTATATTTGGAGACATTCCTTTTTCCACTATTACCCTCTTAGCGCTCCGAATCTCCACTTGCATTTTCTACAGAAAGAGTGTTTCAGAACGGCTCAATCAAAACTAAGGTTCAACTCTTTTAGTTGAACAAACAGAACAGAAAGATGTTTCACACAATTCTTCTGTGTAGTTTTTATTTGTAGACATTCTTTTTCCCAATATAGGCCTCTTACCGCTCAGAATGTCCAATTGCAGTTTCTACAGAAAGAGTGTTTCGGAACGGCTCAATCAAAAGTAAGGTTCAACTCTGTTAGTTGAATGCACAGAACAGAAAGAAGTTTCATACAATGCTTCTGTGTAGTTTATATTTGAACATATTCTCTTTTCCACTATTACCCACTTAGCGCTACGAATGTCCAGTTGCATTTTCTACAGACAGAGTGTTTCAAAGCTGCTCAATCAAAAGTATGGTTTAACTCTGTTAGCTGTATGCTCAGATCAGAAAGAAGTTTCACAGAATGCTTCTGTGTAGTTTATATTTGAATATATTCCTTTTTCCACTACTACGCTCTTAGCGCTCCAAATGTCCAGTTGCATTTTCAACAGAAAGAGTGTTCAGATCTGCTCAATCAAAAGTATGGTTTAACTCTGTTAGCTGAATGCACAGATCAGAAAGAAGTTTCACCGAATGATTCTGTGTAGTTTATATTTGAAGACATTCCTTTTTCCACTATTACCCTCTAAGCGCTCCGAATCTCCACTTGCATTTTCTACAAAAAGAGTGTTTCATAACTGCTCAATCAAAAATATGTTTTATCTCTGTTAAGTGAATTTACAGATCAGAAATAAGTTTCACAGAATGCTTCTGTGTAGTTTTTATTTGAAGATATTCTTTTTCCCAATGTAGGCCTCTTAGCGCTTAGCTTGTCCAATTGCAGTTTCTACAGAAAGAGTGTTTCAGAACGGCTCAATCAAAAGTAAGGTTCAACTCTGTTAGTTGAATGCACAGAACAGAAAGATTTTCACAGAGTGCTACTGTGTAGTTTATATTTGAATATATTCCTTTTTCCACTATTACCCTCTTAGCGCTCCAAATGTCCACTTGCATTTTCTGCAGAAAGAGTGTTCAGAACTGCGCAATCAAAAGTATGGTTTAACTCTGTTAGCTTAATGAACATATCAGAAATAAGTTTCACACAATGCTTCTGTGTAGTTTTTATTTGAAGATATTATTTTTCCCAATATAGGCCTCTTAGCGCTCAGAATGTCCAATTGCAGTTTCTACAGAAAGAGTGTTTCAGAACGGCTCAATCAAAAGTAAGGTTCAACTCTGTTAGTTGAATGCACAGAACAGAAAGAAGTTTCATACAATGCTTCTGTGTAGTTTATATTTGAACATATTGTTTTTTCCACTATTACCCACATAGCGCTACGAATGTCCAGTTGCATTTTCTACAGACAGAGTGTTTAAAAACTGCTCAATCAAAAGTATGGTTTAGCTCTGTTAGCTGAATGCTCAGATCAGAAAGAAGTTTCACAGAATGCTTCTGTGTAGTTTATATTTGAATATATTCCTTTTTCCACTACTACTCTCTTAGCGCTCCAAATGTCCAGTTGCATTTTCTACAGAAAGAGTGTTCAGATTTGCTCAATCAAAAGTATGGTTTAACTCTGTTAGCTGAATGCACAGATCAGAAAGAAGTTTCACAGAATGATTCTGTGTAGTTTATATGTGGAGACATTCCTTTTTCCACTATTACCCTCTTAGCGCTCCGAATCTCCACTTGCATTTTCTACAGAAAGAGTGTTTCAGAACGGCTCAATCAAAACTAAGGTTCAACTCTTTTAGTTGAACAAACAGAACAGAAAGATGTTTCACACAATTCTTCTGTGTAGTTTTTATTTGTAGATATTCTTTTTCCCAATATAGGCCTCTTAGCGCTCAGAATGTCCAATTGCAGTTTCTACAGAAAGAGTGTTTCAGAACGGCTCAATCAAAAGTAAGGTTCAACTCTGTTAGTTGAATGCACAGAACAGAAAGAAGTTTCATACAATGCTTCTGTGTAGTTTATATTTGAACATATTCTTTTTTCCACTATTACCCACTTAGCGCTAAGAATGTCCAGTTGCATTTTCTACAGAAAGAGTGTTCAGATCTGCTCAATCAAAAGTATGGTTTAACTCTGTTAGCTGAATGCACAGATCAGAAAGAAGTTTCACCGAATGATTCTGTGTAGTTTATATTTGAAGACATTCCTTTTTCCACTATTACCCTCTTAGCGCTCCGAATCTCCACTTGCATTTTCTACAAAAAGTGTGTTTCATAACTGCTCAATCAAAAATATGTTTTATCTCTGTTAACTGAATTTACAGATCAGAAATAAGTTTCACAGAATCCATCTGTGTAGTTTTTATTTGAAGATATTCTTTTTCCCAATGTAGGCCTCCTAGCGCTTAGCATGTCCATTTGCAGTTTCTACAGAAAGAGTGTTTCAGAACGGCTCAATCAAAAGTAAGGTTCAACTCTGTTAGTTGAATGCACAGAACAGAAAGAATTTTCACAGAATGCTACTGTGTAGTTTATATTTGAATATATTCCTTTTTCCACTATTAACCTCTTAGCGCTCCGAATGTCCACTTGCATTTTCTACAGAAAGAGTGTTCAGAACTGCGCAATCAAAAGTATGGTTTAACTCTGTTAGCTTAATGAACATATCAGAAATAAGTTTCACACAATGCTTCTGTGTAGTTTTTATTTGAAGATATTATTTTTCCCAATATAGGCCTCTTAGCGCTCAGAATGTCCAATTGCAGTTTCTACAGAAAGAGTGTTTCAGAAAGGCTCAATCAAAAGTAAGGTTCAACTCTGTTAGTTGAATGCACAGAAAAGAAAGAAGTTTCATACAATGCTTTTTTGTAGTTTATATTTGAATATATTCTTTTTTCCACTATTACCCACTTAGCGCTACGAATGTCCAGTTGCATTTCCTACAGACAGAGTGTTTCAAAACTGCTCAATCAAAAGTATGGTTTAACTCTGTTAGCTGAATGCTCAGATCAGAAAGAAGTTTCACAGAATGCTTCTGTGTAGTTTATATTTGAATATATTCCTTTTTCCACTACTACTCCCTTAGCGCTCCAAATGTCCAGTTGCATTTTCTACAGAAAGAGTGTTCAGATCTGCTCAATCAAAAGTAGGGTTTAACTCTGTTAGCTGAATGCACAGATCAGAAATAAGTTTCACAGAATGATTCTGTGTAGTTTATATTTGGCGACATTCCTTTTTCCACTATTACCCTCTTAGCGCTCCGAATCTCCACTTGCATTTTCTACAAAAAGAGTGTTTCATAACTGCTCAATCAAAAATATGTTTTATCTCTGTTAACTGAATTTACAGATCAGAAATAAGTTTCACAGAATGCATCTGTGTAGTTTTTATTTGAAGATATTCTTTTTCCCAATGTAGGCCTCTTAGCGCTTAGCATGTCCAATTGCAGTTTCTACAGAATGAGTGTTTCAGAAAGGCTCACTCAAAAGTAAGGTTCAAATCTGTTAGTTGAATGCACAGAACAGAAAGAATTTTCACAGAATGCTACTGTGTAGTTTATATTTGAATATATTCCTTTTTCCACTATTACCCTCTTAGCGCTCCGAATGTCCACTTGCATTTTCTACAGAAAGAGTGTTCAGAACTGCGCAATCAAAAGTATGGTTTAACTCTGTTAGCTTAATGAACATATCAGAAATAAGTTTCACACAATGCTTCTGTGTAGTTTTTATTTGAAGATATTATTTTTCCCAATATAGGCCTCTTAGCGCTCAGAATGTCCAATTGCAGTTTCTACAGAAAGAGTGTTTCAGAAAGGCTCAATCAAAACTAAGGTTCAACTCTGTTAGTTGAATGCACAGAACAGAAAGAAGTTTCATACAATGCTTCTGTGTAGTTTATATTTGAACATATTCTTTTTTCCACTATTACCCACTTAGCGCTACGAATGTCCAGTTGCATTTTCTACAGACAGAGTGTTTCAAAACTGCTCAATCAAAAGTATGGTTTAACTCTGTTAGCTGAATGCTCAGAACAGAAAGAAGTTTCACAGAATGCTTCTGTGTAGTTTATATTTGAATATATTCCTTTTTCCACTACTACTCTCTTAGCGCTCCAAATGTCCAGTTGCATTTTCTACAGAAAGAGTGTTCAGATCTGCTCAATCAAAAGTATGGTTTAACTCTGTTAGCTGAATGCACAGATCAGAAAGAAGTTTCACAGAATGATTCTGTGTAGTTTATATTTGGAGACATTCCTTATTCCACTTTTACCCTCTTAGCGCTCCGAATCTCCACTTGCATTTTCTACAGAAAGAGTGTTTCAGAACGGCTCAATCAAAACTAAGGTTCAACTCTTTTAGTTGAAGAAACAGAACAGAAAGAAGTTTCACACAATTCTTCTGTGTAGTTTTTATTTGTAGACATTCTTTTTCCCAATATAGGCCTCTTAGCGCTCAGAATGTCCAATTGCAGTTTCTACAGAAAGAGTGTTTCAGAACGGCTCAATCAAAAGTAAGGTTCAACTCTGTTAGTTGAATGCACAGAACAGAAAGAAGTTTCATACAATGCTTCTGTGTAGTTTATATTTGAACATATTCTTTTTTCCACTATTACCCACTTAGCGCTACGAATGTCCAGTTGCATTTTCTACAGACAGAGTGTTTCAAAACTGCTCAATGAAAAATATGGTTTAACTCTGTTAGCTGAATGCTCAGATCAGAAAGAAGTTTCACAGAATGCTTCTGTGTAGTTTATATTTGAATATATTCCTTTTTCCACTACTACGCTCTTAGCGCTCCAAATGTCCAGTTGCATTTTCTACAGAAAGAGTGTTCAGATCTGCTCAATCAAAAGTATGGTTTAACTCTGTTAGCTGAATGCACAGATCAGAAAGAAGTTTCACCGAATGATTCTGTGTAGTTTATATTTGGAGGCATTCCTTTTTCCACTATTACCCTCTTAGCGCTCCGAATCTCCACTTGCATTTTCTACAAAAAGAGTGTTTCATAACTGCTCAATCAAAAATATGTTTTATCTCTGTTAACTGAATTTACAGATCAGAAATAAGTTTCACAGAATCCATCTGTGTAGTTTTTATTTGAAGATATTCTTTTTCCCAATGTAGGCCTCCTAGCGCTTAGCATGTCCAATTGCAGTTTCTACAGAAAGAGCGTTTCAGAACGGCTCAATCAAAAGTAAGGTTCAACTCTGTTAGTTGAATGCACAGAACAGAAAGAATTTTCACAGAATGCTACTGTGTAGTTTATATTTGAATATATTCCTTTTTCCACTATTACCCTCTTAGCGCTCCGAATGTCCACTTGCATTTTCTACAGAAAGAGTGTTCAGAACTGAGCAATCAAAAGTATGGTTTAACTCTGTTAGCTTAATGAACATATCAGAAATAAGTTTCACACAATGCTTCTGTGTAGTTTTTATTTGAAGATATTATTTTTCCCAATAGAGGCCTCTTAGCACTCAGAATGTCCAATTGCAGTTTCTACAGAAAGAGTGTTTCAGAAAGGCTCAATCAAAAGTAAGGTTCAACTCTGTTAGTTGAATGCACAGAACAGAAAGAAGTTTCATACAATGCTTCTGTGTAGTTTATATTTGAACATATTCTTTTTTCCACTATTACCCACATAGCGCTACGAATGTCCAGTTGCATTTTCTACAGACAGAGTGTTTAAAAACTGCTGAATCAAAAGTATGGTTTAACTCTGTTAGCTGAATGCTCAGATCAGAAAGAAGTTTCACAGAATGCTTCTGTGTAGTTTATATTTGAATATATTCCTTTTTCCACTACTACTCTCTTAGCGCTCCAAATGTCCAGTTGCATTTTCTACAGAAAGAGTGTTCAGATTTGGTCAATCAAAAGTATGGTTCAACTCTGTTAGCTGAATGCACAGATCAGAAAGAAGTTTCACAGAATGATTCTGTGTAGTTTATATTTGGAGACATTGCTTTTTCCACTATTACCCTCTTAGCGCTCCGAATCTCCACTTGCATTTTCTACAGAAAGAGTGTTTCAGAACGGCTCAATCAAAACTAAGGTTCAACTCTTTTAGTTGAACAAACAGAACAGAAAGAATTTTCACACAATTCTTCTGTGTAGTTTTTATTTGTAGACATAATTTTTCCCAATATAGGCCTCTTAGCGCTCAGAATGTCCAATTGCAGTTTCTACAGAAAGAGTGTTTCAGAACGGCTCAATCAAAAGTAAGGTTCAACTCTGTTAGTTGAATGCACAGAACAGAAAGAAGTTTCATACAATGCTTCTGTGTAGTTTATATTTGAACATATTCTTTTTTCCACTATTACCCACTTAGCGCTACGAATGTCCAGTTGCATTTTCTACAGACAGAGTGTTTCAAAACTGCTCAATCAAAAGTATGGTTTAACTCTGTTAGCTGAATGCTCAGATCAGAAAGAAGTTTCACAGAATGCTTCTGTGTAGTTTATATTTGAATATATTCCTTTTTCCACTACTACGCTCTTAGCGCTCCAAATGTCTAGTTGCATTTTCTACAGAAAGAGTGTTCAGATCTGCTCAATCAAAAGTATGGTTTAACTCTGTTAGCTGAATGCACAGATCAGAAAGAAGTTTCACCGAATGATTCTGTGTAGTTTATATATGAAGACATTCCTTTTTCCACTATTACCCTCTTAGCGCTCCGAATCTCCACTTGCATTTTCTACAAAAAGAGTGTTTCATAACTGCTCAATCAAAAATATGTTTTATCTCTGTTAACTGAAATTACGGATCAGAAATAAGTTTCACAGAAGGCATCTGTGTAGTTTTTATTTGAAGATATTCTTTTTCCCAATGTAGGCCTCTTAGCGCTTAGCATGTCCAATTGCAGTTTCTACAGAAAGAGTGTTTCAGAAAGGCTCAATCAAAAGTAAGGTTCAACTCTGTTAGTTGAATGCACAGAACAGAAAGAATTTTCACAGAATGCTACTGTGTAGTTTATATTTGAATATATTCCTTTTTCCACTATTACCCTCTTAGCGCTCCGAATGTCCACTTGCATTTTCTACAGAAAGAGTGTTCAGAACTGCGCAATCAAAAGTATGGTTTAACTCTGTTAGCTTAATGAACATATCAGAAATAAGTTTCACACAATGCTTCTGTGTAGTTTTTATTTGAAGATATTATTTTTCCCAATATAGGCCTCTTAGCGCTCAGAATGTCCAATTGCAGTTTCTACAGAAAGAGTGTTTCAGAAAGGCTCAATCAAAACTAAGGTTCAACTCTGTTAGTTGAATGCACAGAACAGAAAGAAGTTTCATACAATGCTTCTGTGTAGTTTATATTTGAACATATTCTTTTTTCCACTATTACCCACTTAGCGCTACGAATGTCCAGTTGCATTTTCTACAGACAGAGTGTTTCAAAACTGCTCAATCAAAAGTATGGTTTAACTCTGTTAGCTGAATGCTCAGATCAGAAAGAAGTTTCACAGAATGCTTCTGTGTAGTTTATATTTGAATATATTCCTTTTTCCACTACTACTCTCTTAGCGCTCCAAATGTCCAGTTGCATTTTCTACAGAAAGAGTGTTCAGATCTGCTCAATCAAAAGTATGGTTTAATTCTGTTAGCTGAATGCACAGATCAGAAAGAAGTTTCACAGAATGATTCTGTGTAGTTTATATTTGGAGACATTCCTTTTTCCACTATTACCCTCTTAGCGCTCCGAATCTCCACTTGCATTTTCTACAGAAAGAGTGTTTCAGATCGGCTCAATCAAAACTAAGGTTCAACTCTTTTAGTTGAACAAACAGAACAGACAGAAGTTTCACACAATTCTTCTGTGTAGTTTTTATTTGTAGACATTCTTTTTCCCAATATAGGCCTCTTAGCGCTCAGAATGTCCAATTGCAGTTTCTACAGAAAGAGTGTTTCAGAACGGCTCAATCAAAAGTAAGGTTCAACTCTGTTAGTTGAATGCACAGAACAGAAAGAAGTTTCATACAATGCTTCTGTGTAGTTTATATTTGAACATATTCTTTTTTCCACTATTACCCACTTAGCGCTACGAATGTCCAGTTGCATTTTCTACAGACAGAGTGTTTCAAAACTGCTCAATCAAAAGTATGGTTTAACTCTGTTAGCTGAATACTCAGATCAGAAAGAAGTTTCACAGAATGCTTCTGTGTAGTTTATATTTGAATATATTCCTTTTTCCACTACTATGCTCTTACGCTCCAAATGTCCAGTTGCATTTTTTACAGAAAGAGTGTTCAGATCTGCTCAATCAAAAGTATGGTTTAACTCTGTTAGCTGAATGCACAGATCAGAAAGAAGTTTCACCGAATGATTCTGTGTAGTTTATATTTGAAGACATTCCTTTTTCCACTATTACCCTCTTAGCGCTCCGAATCTCCACTTGCATTTTCTACAAAAAGAGTGTTTCATAACTGCTCAATCAAAAATATGTTTTATCTCTGTTAACTGAATTTACAGATCAGAAATAAGTTTCACAGAATGCATCTGTGTAGTTTTTATTTGAAGATATTCTTTTTCCCAATGTAGGCCTCTTAGCGCTTAGCATGTCCAATTGCAGTTTCTACAGAATGAGTGTTTCAGAAAGGCTCACTCAAAAGTAAGGTTCAAATCTGTTAGTTGAATGCACAGAACAGAAAGAATTTTCACAGAATGCTACTGTGTAGTTTATATTTGAATATATTCCTTTTTCCACTATTACCCTCTTAGCGCTCCGAATGTCCACTTGCATTTTCTACAGAAAGAGTGTTCAGAACTGCGCAATCAAAAGTATGGTTTAACTCTGTTAGCTTAATGAACATATCAGAAATAAGTTTCACACAATGCTTCTGTGTAGTTTTTATTTGAAGATATTATTTTTCCCAATATAGGCCTCTTAGCGCTCAGAATGTCCAATTGCAGTTTCTACAGAAAGAGTGTTTCAGAAAGGCTCAATCAAAACTAAGGTTCAACTCTGTTAGTTGAATGCACAGAACAGAAAGAAGTTTCATACAATGCTTCTGTGTAGTTTATATTTGAACATATTCTTTTTTCCACTATTACCCACTTAGCGCTACGAATGTCCAGTTGCATTTTCTACAGACAGAGTGTTTCAAAACTGCTCAATCAAAAGTATGGTTTAACTCTGTTAGCTGAATGCTCAGAACAGAAAGAAGTTTCACAGAATGCTTCTGTGTAGTTTATATTTGAATATATTCCTTTTTCCACTACTACTCTCTTAGCGCTCCAAATGTCCAGTTGCATTTTCTACAGAAAGAGTGTTCAGATCTGCTCAATCAAAAGTATGGTTTAACCCTGTTAGCTGAATGCACAGATCAGAAAGAAGTTTCACAGAATGATTCTGTGTAGTTTATATTTGGAGACATTCCTTATTCCACTTTTACCCTCTTAGCGCTCCGAATCTCCACTTGCATTTTCTACAGAAAGAGTGTTTCAGAACGGCTCAATCAAAACTAAGGTTCAACTCTTTTAGTTGAAGAAACAGAACAGAAAGAAGTTTCACACAATTCTTCTGTGTAGTTTTTATTTGTAGACATTCTTTTTCCCAATATAGGCCTCTTAGCGCTCAGAATGTCCAATTGCAGTTTCTACAGAAAGAGTGTTTCAGAACGGCTCAATCAAAAGTAAGGTTCAACTCTGTTAGTTGAATGCACAGAACAGAAAGAAGTTTCATACAATGCTTCTGTGTAGTTTATATTTGAACATATTCTTTTTTCCACTATTACCCACTTAGCGCTACGAATGTCCAGTTGCATTTTCTACAGACAGAGTGTTTCAAAACTTCTCAATGAAAAATATGGTTTAACTCTGTTAGCTGAATGCTCAGATCAGAAATAAGTTTCACAGAATGCTTCTGTGTAGTTTATATTTGAATATATTCCTTTTTCCACTACTACGCTCTTAGCGCTCCAAATGTCCAGTTGCATTTTCTACAGAAAGAGTGTTCAGATCTGCTCAATCAAAAGTATGGTTTAACTCTGTTAGCTGAATGCACAGATCAGAAAGAAGTTTCACCGAATGATTCTGTGTAGTTTATATTTGGAGGCATTCCTTTTTCCACTATTACCCTCTTAGCGCTCCGAATCTCCACTTGCATTTTCTACAAAAAGAGTGTTTCATAACTGCTCAATCAAAAATATGTTTTATCTCTGTTAACTGAATTTACAGATCAGAAATAAGTTTCACAGAATCCATCTGTGTAGTTTTTATTTGAAGATATTCTTTTTCCCAATGTAGGCCTCCTAGCGCTTAGCATGTCCAATTGCAGTTTCTACAGAAAGAGCGTTTCAGAACGGCTCAATCAAAAGTAAGGTTCAACTCTGTTAGTTGAATGCACAGAACAGAAAGAATTTTCACAGAATGCTACTGTGTAGTTTATATTTGAATATATTCCTTTTTCCACTATTACCCTCTTAGCGCTCCGAATGTCCACTTGCATTTTCTACAGAAAGAGTGTTCAGAACTGAGCAATCAAAAGTATGGTTTAACTCTGTTAGCTTAATGAACATATCAGAAATAAGTTTCACACAATGCTTCTGTGTAGTTTTTATTTGAAGATATTATTTTTCCCAATAGAGGCCTCTTAGCACTCAGAATGTCCAATTGCAGTTTCTACAGAAAGAGTGTTTCAGAAAGGCTCAATCAAAAGTAAGGTTCAACTCTGTTAGTTGAATGCACAGAACAGAAAGAAGTTTCATACAATGCTTCTGTGTAGTTTATATTTGAACATATTCTTTTTTCCACTATTACCCACATAGCGCTACGAATGTCCAGTTGCATTTTCTACAGACAGAGTGTTTAAAAACTGCTCAATCAAAAGTATGGTTTAACTCTGTTAGCTGAATGCTCATATCAGAAAGAAGTTTCACAGAATGCTTCTGTGTAGTTTATATTTGAATATATTCCTTTTTCCACTACTACTCTCTTAGCGCTCCAAATGTCCAGTTGCATTTTCTACAGAAAGAGTGTTCAGATTTGGTCAATCAAAAGTATGGTTCAACTCTGTTAGCTGAATGCACAGATCAGAAAGAAGTTTCACAGAATGATTCTGTGTAGTTTATATTTGGAGACATTGCTTTTTCCACTATTACCCTCTTAGCGCTCCGAATCTCCACTTGCATTTTCTACAGAAAGAGTGTTTCAGAACGGCTCAATCAAAACTAAGGTTCAACTCTTTTAGTTGAACAAACAGAACAGAAAGAATTTTCACACAATTCTTCTGTGTAGTTTTTATTTGTAGACATAATTTTTCCCAATATAGGCCTCTTAGCGCTCAGAATGTCCAATTGCAGTTTCTACAGAAAGAGTGTTTCAGAACGGCTCAATCAAAAGTAAGGTTCAACTCTGTTAGTTGAATGCACAGAACAGAAAGAAGTTTCATACAATGCTTCTGTGTAGTTTATATTTGAACATATTCTTTTTTCCACTATTACCCACTTAGCGCTACGAATGTCCAGTTGCATTTTCTACAGACAGAGTGTTTCAAAACTGCTCAATCAAAAGTATGGTTTAACTCTGTTAGCTGAATGCTCAGATCAGAAAGAAGTTTCACAGAATGCTTCTGTGTAGTTTATATTTGAATATATTCCTTTTTCCACTACTACGCTCTTAGCGCTCCAAATGTCTAGTTGCATTTTCTACAGAAAGAGTGTTCAGATCTGCTCAATCAAAAGTATGGTTTAACTCTGTTAGCTGAATGCACAGATCAGAAAGAAGTTTCACCGAATGATTCTGTGTAGTTTATATATGAAGACATTCCTTTTTCCACTATTACCCTCTTAGCGCTCCGAATCTCCACTTGCATTTTCTACAAAAAGAGTGTTTCATAACTGCTCAATCAAAAATATGTTTTATCTCTGTTAACTGAAATTACGGATCAGAAATAAGTTTCACAGAAGGCATCTGTGTAATTTTTATTTGAAGATATTCTTTTTCCCAATGTAGGCCTCTTAGCGCTTAGCATGTCCAATTGCAGTTTCTACAGAAAGAGTGTTTCAGAAAGGCTCAATCAAAAGTAAGGTTCAACTCTGTTAGTTGAATGCACAGAACAGAAAGAATTTTCACAGAATGCTACTGTGTAGTTTATATTTGAATATATTCCTTTTTCCACTATTACCCTCTTAGCGCTCCGAATGTCCACTTGCATTTTCTACAGAAAGAGTGTTCAGAACTGCGCAATCAAAAGTATGGTTTAACTCTGTTAGCTTAATGAACATATCAGAAATAAGTTTCACACAATGCTTCTGTGTAGTTTTTATTTGAAGATATTATTTTTCCCAATATAGGCCTCTTAGCGCTCAGAATGTCCAATTGCAGTTTCTACAGAAAGAGTGTTTCAGAAAGGCTCAATCAAAACTAAGGTTCAACTCTGTTAGTTGAATGCACAGAACAGAAAGAAGTTTCATACAATGCTTCTGTGTAGTTTATATTTGAACATATTCTTTTTTCCACTATTACCCACTTAGCGCTACGAATGTCCAGTTGCATTTTCTACAGACAGAGTGTTTCAAAACTGCTCAATCAAAAGTATGGTTTAACTCTGTTAGCTGAATGCTCAGAACAGAAAGAAGTTTCACAGAATGCTTCTGTGTAGTTTATATTTGTATATATTCCTTTTTCCACTACTACTCTCTTAGCGCTCCAAATGTCCAGTTGCATTTTCTACAGAAAGAGTGTTCAGATCTGCTCAATCAAAAGTATGGTTTAACTCTGTTAGCTGAATGCACAGATCAGAAAGAAGTTTCACAGAATGATTCTGTGTAGTTTATATTTGGAGACATTCCTTTTTCCACTATTACCCTCTTAGCGCTCCGAATCTCCACTTGCATTTTCTACAGAAAGAGTGTTTCAGAACGGCTCAATCAAAACTAAGTTTCAACTCTTTTAGTTGAACAAACAGAACAGAAAGAAGTTTCACACAATTCTTCTGTGTAGTTTTTATTTGTAGACATTCATTTTCCCAATATAGGCCTCTTAGCGCTCAGAATGTCCAATTGCAGTTTCTACAGAAAGAGTGTTTCAGAACGGCTCAATCAAAAGTAAGGTTCAACTCTGTTAGTTGAATGCACAGAACAGAAAGAAGTTTCATACAATGCTTCTGTGTAGTTTATATTTGAACATATTCTTTTTTCCACTCTTACCCACTTAGCGCTACGAAAGTCCAGTTGCATTTTCTACAGACAGAGTGTTTCAAAACTGCTCAATCAAAAGTATGGTTTAACTCTGTTAGCTGAATGCTCAGATCAGAAAGAAGTTTCACAGAATGCTTCTGTCTAGTTTATATTTGAATATATTCCTTTTTCCACTACTACGCTCATAGCGCTCCAAATGTCCAGTTGCATTTTCTACAGAAAGAGTGTTCAGATCTGCTCAATCAAAAGTATGGTTTAACTCTGTTAGCTGAATGCACAGATCAGAAAGAATTTTCACCGAATGATTCTGTGTAGTTTATATTTGGAGACATTCCTTTTTCCACTATTAACCTCTTAGCGCTCCGAATCTCCACTTGCATTTTCTACAAAAAGAGTTTTTCATAACTGCTCAATCAAAAATATGTTTTATCTGTGTTAACTGAATTTACAGATCAGAAATAAGTTTCACAGAATCCATCTGTGTAGTTTTTATTTGAAGATATTCTTTTTCCCAATGTAGGCCTCCTAGCGCTTAGCATGTCCAATTGTAGTTTCTACAGAAAGAGTGTTTCAGAACGGCTCAATCAAAAGTAAGGTTCAACTCTGTTAGTTGAATGCACAGAACAGAAAGAATTTTCACAGAATGCTACTGTGTAGTTTATATTTGAACATATTCTTTTTTCCACTATTACGCACTTAGCGCTACGAATGTCCAGTTGCATTTTCTACAGACAGAGTGTTTCAAAACTGCTCAATCAAAAGTATGGTTTAACTCTGTTAGCTGAATGCTCAGATCAGAAAGAAGTTTCACAGAATGCTTCTGTGTAGTTTATATTTGAATATATTCCTTTTTCCACTACTACGCTCTTAGCGCTCCAAATGTCTAGTTGCATTTTCTACAGAAAGAGTGTTCAGATCTGCTCAATCAAAAGTATGGTTTAACTCTGTTAGCTGAATGCACAGATCAGAAAGAAGTTTCACCGAATGATTCTGTGTAGTTTATATATGAAGACATTCCTTTTTCCACTATTACCCTCTTAGCGCTCCGAATCTCCACTTGCATTTTCTACAAAAAGAGTGTTTCATAACTGCTCAATCAAAAATATGTTTTATCTCTGTTAACTGAAATTACGGATCAGAAATAAGTTTCACAGAAGGCATCTGTGTAGTTTTTATTTGAAGATATTCTTTTTCCCAATGTAGGCCTCTTAGCGCTTAGCATGTCCAATTGCAGTTTCTACAGAAAGAGTGTTTCAGAAAGGCTCAATCAAAAGTAAGGTTCAACTCTGTTAGTTGAATGCACAGAACAGAAAGAATTTTCACAGAATGCTACTGTGTAGTTTATATTTGAATATATTCCTTTTTCCACTATTACCCTCTTAGCGCTCCGAATGTCCACTTGCATTTTCTACAGAAAGAGTGTTCAGAACTGCGCAATCAAAAGTATGGTTTAACTCTGTTAGCTTAATGAACATATCAGAAATAAGTTTCACACAATGCTTCTGTGTAATTTTTATTTGAAGATATTATTTTTCCCAATATAGGCCTCTTAGCGCTCAGAATGTCCAATTGCAGTTTCTACAGAAAGAGTGTTTCAGAAAGGCTCAATCAAAACTAAGGTTCAACTCTGTTAGTTGAATGCACAGAACAGAAAGAAATTTCATACAATGCTTCTGTGTAGTTTATATTTGAACATATTCTTTTTTCCACTATTACCCACTTAGCGCTACGAATGTCCAGTTGCATTTTCTACAGACAGAGTGTTTCAAAACTGCTCAATCAAAAGTATGGTTTAACTCTGTTAGCTGAATGCTCAGAACAGAAAGAAGTTTCACAGAATGCTTCTGTGTAGTTTATATTTGTATATATTCCTTTTTCCACTACTACTCTCTTAGCGCTCCAAATGTCCAGTTGCATTTTCTACAGAAAGAGTGTTCAGATCTGCTCAATCAAAAGTATGGTTTAACTCTGTTCGCTGAATGCACAGATCAGAAATAAGTTTCACCGAATGATTCGGTGCAGTTTATATTTGAAGACATTCCTTTTTCCACTATTACCTCTTAGCGCTCCGAATCTCCACTTGCATTTTCTACAAAAAGAGTGTTTCATAACTGCTCAATCAAAAATATGTTTTATCTCTGTTAACTGAATTTACAGATCAGAAATAAGTTTCACAGAATGCATCTGTGTAGTTTTTATTTGAAGATATTCTTTTTCCCAATGTAGGCCTCTTAGCGCTTAGCATGTCCAATTGCAGTTTCTACAGAAAGAGTGTTTCAGAACGGCTCAATCAAAAGTAAGGTACAACTCTGTTAGTTGAATGCACAGAACAGAAAGAATTTTCACAGAATGCTACTGTGTAGTTTATATTTGAATATATTCCTTTTTCTACTATTACCCTCTTAGCGCTCCGAATGTCCACTTGCATTTTCTACAGAAAGAGTCTTCAGAACTGCGCAATCAAAAGTATGGTTTAACTCTGTTAGCTTAATGAACATATCAGAAATAAGTTTCACACAATGCTTCTGTGTAGTTTTTACTTGAAGATATTATTTTTCCCAATATAGGCCTCTTAGCGCTCAGAATGTCCAATTGCAGTTTCTACAGAAAGAGTGTTTCATAAAGGCTCAATCAAAAATAAGGTTCAACTCTGTTAGTTGAATGCACAGAACAGAAAGAAGTTTCATACAATGCTTCTGTGTAGTTTATATTTGAACACATTCTTTTTTCCACTATTACCCACTTAGCGCTACGAATGTCCAGTTGCATTTTCTACAGACAGAGTGTTTCAAAACTGCTCAATCAAAAGTATGGTTTAACTCTGTTAGCTGAATGCTCAGATCAGAAAGTAGTTTCACTGAATGCTTCTGTGTAGTTTATATTTGAATATATTCCTTTTTCCACTACTACTCTCTTAGCGCTCCAAATGTCCAGTAGCATTTTCTACAGAAAGAGTGTTCAGATCCGCTCAATCAAAAGTATGGTTTAACTCTCTTAGCTGAATGCACAGATCAGAAAGAAGTTTCACAGAATGATTCTGTGTAGTTTATATTTGGAGACATTCCTTTTTCCACTATTACCCTCTTAGCGCTCCGAATCTCCACTTGCATTTTCTCCAGAAAGAGTGTTTCAGAACGGCTCAATCAAAACTAAGGTTCAACTCTTTTAGTTGAACAAACAGAACAGAAAGAAGTTTCACACAATTCTTCTGTGTAGTTTTTATTTGTAGACATTCTTTTTCCCAATATAGGCCTCCTAGCGCTCAGAATGTCCAATTGCAGTTTCTACAGAAAGAGTGTTTCAGAACGGCTCAATCAAAACTAAGGTTCAACTCTTTTAGTTGAACAAACAGAACAGAAAGTAGTTTCTCACAATTCTTCTGTGTAGTTTTTAATGGAAGACATTCTTTTTCCCAATATAGGCCTCTTAGCGCTCAGAATGTCCAATTGCAGTTTCTACAGAAAGAGTGTTTCAGAACGGCTCAATCAAAAGTAAGGTTCAACTCTGTTAGTTGAATGCACAGAACAGAAAGAAGTTTCATACAATGCTTCTGTGTAGTTTATATTTGAACATATTCTTTTTTCCACTATTACCCACTTAGCGCTACGAATGTCCAGTTGCATTTTCTACAGACAGAGTGTTTCAAAACTGCTCAATCAAAAGTATGGTTTAACTCTGTTAGCTGAATGCTCAGATCAGAAAGAATTTTCACAGAATGCTTCTGTGTAGTTTATATTTGAATATATTCCTTTTTCCACTACTACGCTCTTAGCGCTCCAAATGTCCAGTTGCATTTTTTACAGAAAGAGTGTTCAGATCTGCTCAATCAAAAGTATGGTTTAACTCTGTTAGCTGAATGCACAGATCAGAAAGAATTTTCACCGAATGATTCTCTGTAGTTTATATTTGGAGACATTCCTTTTTCCACTATTAACCTCTTAGCGCTCCGAATCTCCACTTGCATTTTCTACAAAAACAGTTTTTCATAACTGCTCAATCAAAAATATGTTTTATCTCTGTTAACTGAATTTACAGATCAGAAATAAGTTTCACAGAATCCATCTGTGTAGTTTTTATTTGAAGATATTCTTTTTCCCAATGTAGGCCTCCTAGCGCTTAGCATGTCCAATTGTAGTTTCTACAGAAAGAGTGTTTCAGAACGGCTCAATCAAAAGTAAGGTTCAACTCTGTTAGTTGAATGCACAGAACAGAAAGAATTTTCACAGAATGCTACTGTGTAGTTTATATTTGAATATATTCCTTTTTCCACTATTACCCTCTTAGCGCTCCGAATGTCCACTTGCATTTTCTACAGAAAGAGTGTTCAGAACTGCGCATTCAAAAGTATGGTTTAACTCTGTTAGCTTAATGAACATATCAGAAATAAGTTTCACACAATGCTTCTGTGTAGTTTTTATTTGAAGATATTATTTTTCCCAATATAGGCCTCTTAGCGCTCAGAATGTCCAATTGCAGTTTCTACAGAAAGAGTGTTTCAGAAAGGCTCAATCAAAAGTAAGGTTCAACTCTGTTAGTTGAATGCACAGAACAGAAAGGAGTTTCATACAATGCTTCTGTGTAGTTTATATTTGAACATATTCTTTTTTCCACAATTACCCACATAGCGCTACGAATGTCCAGTTGCATTTTCTACAGACAGAGTGTTTAAAAACTGCTCAATCAAAAGTATGGTTTAACTCTGTTAGCTGAATGCTCAGATCAGAAAGAAGTTTCACAGAATGCTTCTGTGTAGTTTATATTTGAATATATTCCTTTTTCCACTACTACTCTCTTAGCGCTCCAAATGTCCAGTTGCATTTTCTACAGAAAGAGTGTTCAGATTTGCTCAATCAAAAGTATGGTTTAACTCTGTTAGCTGAATGCACAGATCAGAAAGAAGTTTCACAGAATGATTCTGTGTAGTTTATATTTGGAGACATTCCTTTTTCCACTATTACCCTCTTAGCGCTCCGAATCTCCACTTGCATTTTCTACAGAAAGAGTGTTTCAGAACGGCTCAATCAAAACTAAGGTTCAACTCTTTTAGTTGAACAAACAGAACAGAAAGATGTTTCACACAATTCTTCTGTGTAGTTTTTATTTGTAGACATTCTTTTTCCCAATATAGGCCTCTTAGCGCTCAGAATGTCCAATTGCAGTTCCTACAGAAAGAGTGTTTCAGAACGGCCCAATCAAAAGTAAGGTTCAACTCTGTTAGTTGAATGCACAGAACAGAAAGAAGTTTCATACAATCCTTCTGTGTAGTTTATATTTGAACATATTCTTTTTTCCACTATTACCCACTTAGCGCTACGAATGTCCAGTTGCATTTTCTACAGACAGAGTGTTTCAAAACTGCTCAATCAAAAGTATGGTTTAACTCTCTTAGCTGAATGCTCAGATCAGAAAGAAGTTTCACAGAATGCTTCTGTGTAGTTTATATTTGAATATATTCCTTTTTCCACTACTACTCTCTTAGCGCTCCAAATGTCCAGTTGCATTTTCTACAGAAAGAGTGTTCAGATCTGCTCAATCAAAAGTATGGTTTAATTCTGTTAGCTGAATGCACAGATCAGAAAGAAGTTTCACAGAATGATTCTGTGTAGTTTATATTTGGAGACATTCCTTTTTCCACTATTACCCTCTTAGCGCTCCGAATCTCCACTTGCATTTTCTACAGAAAGAGTGTTTCAGATCGGCTCAATCAAAACTAAGGTTCAACTCTTTTAGTTGAACAAACAGAACAGAAAGAAGTTTCACACAATTCTTCTGTGTAGTTTTTATTTGTAGACATTCTTTTTCCCAATATAGGCCTCTTAGCGCTCAGAATGTCCAATTGCAGTTTCTACAGAAAGAGTGTTTCAGAACGGCTCAATCAAAAGTAAGGTTCAACTCTGTTAGTTGAATGCACAGAACAGAAAGAAGTTTCATACAATGCTTCTGTGTAGTTTATATTTGAACATATTCTTTTTTCCACTATTACCCACTTAGCGCTACGAATGTCCAGTTGCATTTTCTACAGACAGAGTGTTTCAAAACTGCTCAATCAAAAGTATGGTTTAACTCTGTTAGCTGAATACTCAGATCAGAAAGAAGTTTCACAGAATGCTTCTGTGTAGTTTATATTTGAATATATTCCTTTTTCCACTACTATGCTCTTACGCTCCAAATGTCCAGTTGCATTTTTTACAGAAAGAGTGTTCAGATCTGCTCAATCAAAAGTATGGTTTAACTCTGTTAGCTGAATGCACAGATCAGAAAGAAGTTTCACCGAATGATTCTGTGTAGTTTATATTTGAAGACATTCCTTTTTCCACTATTACCCTCTTAGCGCTCCGAATCTCCACTTGCATTTTCTACAAAAAGAGTGTTTCATAACTGCTCAATCAAAAATATGTTTTATCTCTGTTAACTGAATTTACAGATCAGGAATAAGTTTCACAGAATGCATCTGTGTAGTTTTTATTTGAAGATATTCTTTTTCCCAATGTAGGCCTCTTAGCGCTTAGCATGTCCAATTGCAGTTTCTACAGAATGAGTGTTTCAGAAAGGCTCACTCAAAAGTAAGGTTCAAATCTGTTAGTTGAATGCACAGAACAGAAAGAATTTTCACAGAATGCTACTGTGTAGTTTATATTTGAATATATTCCTTTTTCCACTATTACCCTCTTAGCGCTCCGAATGTCCACTTGCATTTTCTACAGAAAGAGTGTTCAGAACTGCGCAATCAAAAGTATGGTTTAACTCTGTTAGCTTAATGAACATATCAGAAATAAGTTTCACACAATGCTTCTGTGTAGTTTTTATTTGAAGATATTATTTTTCCCAATATAGGCCTCTTAGCGCTCAGAATGTCCAATTGCAGTTTCTACAGAAAGAGTGTTTCAGAACGGCTCAATCAAAACTAAGGTTCAACACTTTTAGTTGAAGAAACAGAACAGAAAGAAGTTTCACACAATTCTTCTGTGTAGTTTTTATTTGTAGACATTCTTTTTCCCAATATAGGCCTCTTAGCGCTCAGAATGTCCAATTGCAGTTTCTACAGAAAGAGTGTTTCGGAACGGCTCAATCAAAAGTAAGGTTCAACTCTGTTAGTTGAATGCACAGAACAGAAAGAAGTTTCATACAATGCTTCTGTGTAGTTTATATTTGAACATATTCTTTTCTCCACTATTACCCACTTAGCGCTACGAATGTCCAGTTGCATTTTCTACAGACAGAGTGTTTCAAAACTGCTCAATGAAAAGTATGGTTTAACTCTGTTAGCTGAATGCTCAGATCAGAAAGAAGTTTCACAGAATGGTTCTGTGTAGTTTATATTTGAATATATTCCTTTTTCCACTACTACGCTCTTAGCGCTCCAAATGTCCAGTTGCATTTTCTACAGAAAGAGTGTTCAGATCTGCTCAATCAAAAGTATGGTTTAACTCTGTTAGCTGAATGCACAGATCAGAAAGAAGTTTCACCGAATGATTCTGTGTAGTTTATATTTGGAGGCATTCCTTTTTCCACTATTACCCTCTTAGCGCTCCGAATCTCCACTTGCATTTTCTACAAAAAGAGTGTTTCATAACTGCTCAATCAAAAATATGTTTTATCTCTGTTAACTGAATTTACAGATCAGAAATAAGTTTCACAGAATCCATCTGTGTAGTTTTTATTTGAAGATATTCTTTTTCCCAATGTAGGCCTCCTAGCGCTTAGCATGTCCAATTGCAGTTTCTACAGAAAGAGCGTTTCAGAACGGCTCAATCAAAAGTAAGGTTCAACTCTGTTAGTTGAATGCACAGAACAGAAAGAATTTTCACAGAATGCTACTGTGTAGTTTATATTTGAATATATTCCTTTTTCCACTATTACCCTCTTAGCGCTCCGAATGTCCACTTGCATTTTCTACAGAAAGAGTGTTCAGAACTGAGCAATCAAAAGTATGGTTTAACTCTGTTAGCTTAATGAACATATCAGAAATAAGTTTCACACAATGCTTCTGTGTAGTTTTTATTTGAAGATATTATTTTTCCCAATAGAGGCCTCTTAGCACTCAGAATGTCCAATTGCAGTTTCTACAGAAAGAGTGTTTCAGAAAGGCTCAATCAAAAGTAAGGTTCAACTCTGTTAGTTGAATGCACAGAACAGAAAGAAGTTTCATACAATGCTTCTGTGTAGTTTATATTTGAACATATTCTTTTTTCCACTATTACCCACATAGCGCTACGAATGTCCAGTTGCATTTTCTACAGACAGAGTGTTTAAAAACTGCTCAATCAAAAGTATGGTTTAACTCTGTTAGCTGAATGCTCAGATCAGAAAGAAGTTTCACAGAATGCTTCTGTGTAGTTTATATTTGAATATATTCCTTTTTCCACTACTACTCTCTTAGCGCTCCAAATGTCCAGTTGCATTTTCTACAGAAAGAGTGTTCAGATTTGGTCAATCAAAAGTATGGTTCAACTCTGTTAGCTGAATGCACAGATCAGAAAGAAGTTTCACAGAATGATTCTGTGTAGTTTATATTTGGAGACATTGCTTTTTCCACTATTACCCTCTTAGCGCTCCGAATCTCCACTTGCATTTTCTACAGAAAGAGTGTTTCAGAACGGCTCAATCAAAACTAAGGTTCAACTCTTTTAGTTGAACAAACAGAACAGAAAGTATTTTCACACAATTCTTCTGTGTAGTTTTTATTTGTAGACATAATTTTTCCCAATATAGGCCTCTTAGCGCTCAGAATGTCCAATTGCAGTTTCTACAGAAAGAGTGTTTCAGAACGGCTCAATCAAAAGTAAGGTTCAACTCTGTTAGTTGAATGCACAGAACAGAAAGAAGTTTCATACAATGCTTCTGTGTAGTTTATATTTGAACATATTCTTTTTTCCACTATTACCCACTTAGCGCTACGAATGTCCAGTTGCATTTTCTACAGACAGAGTGTTTCAAAACTGCTCAATCAAAAGTATGGTTTAACTCTGTTAGCTGAATGCTCAGAACAGAAAGAAGTTTCACAGAATGCTTCTGTGTAGTTTATATTTGTATATATTCCTTTTTCCACTACTACTCTCTTAGCGCTCCAAATGTCCAGTTGCATTTTCTACAGAAAGAGTGTTCAGATCTGCTCAATCAAAAGTATGGTTTAACTCTGTTAGCTGAATGCACAGATCAGAAAGAAGTTTCACAGAATGATTCTGTGTAGTTTATATTTGGAGACATTCCTTTTTCCACTATTACCCTCTTAGCGCTCCGAATCTCCACTTGCATTTTCTACAGAAAGAGTGTTTCAGAACGGCTCAATCAAAACTAAGTTTCAACTCTTTTAGTTGAACAAACAGAACAGAAAGAAGTTTCACACAATTCTTCTGTGTAGTTTTTATTTGTAGACATTCTTTTTCCCAATATAGGCCTCTTAGCGCTCAGAATGTCCAATTGCAGTTTCTACAGAAAGAGTGTTTCAGAACGGCTCAATCAAAAGTAAGGTTCAACTCTGTTAGTTGAATGCACAGAACAGAAAGAAGTTTCATACAATGCTTCTGTGTAGTTTATATTTGAACATATTCTTTTTTCCACTCTTACCCACTTAGCGCTACGAAAGTCCAGTTGCATTTTCTACAGACAGAGTGTTTCAAAACTGCTCAATCAAAAGTATGGTTTAACTCTGTTAGCTGAATGCTCAGATCAGAAAGAAGTTTCACAGAATGCTTCTGTGTAGTTTATATTTGAATATATTCCTTTTTCCACTACTACGCTCATAGCGCTCAAAATGTCCAGTTGCATTTTCTACAGAAAGAGTGTTCAGATCTGCTCAATCAAAAGTATGGTTTAACTCTGTTAGCTGAATGCACAGATCAGAAAGAATTTTCACCGAATGATTCTGTGTAGTTTATATTTGGAGACATTCCTTTTTCCACTATTAACCTCTTAGCGCTCCGAATCTCCACTTGCATTTTCTACAAAAAGAGTTTTTCATAACTGCTCAATCAAAAATATGTTTTATCTCTGTTAACTGAATTTACAGATCAGAAATAAGTTTCACAGAATCCATCTGTGTAGTTTTTATTTGAAGATATTCTTTTTCCCAATGTAGGCCTCCAAGCGCTTAGCATGTCCAATTGCAGTTTCTACAGAAAGAGTGTTTCAGAACGGCTCAATCAAAATAAGGTTCAACTCTGTTAGTTGAATGCACAGAACAGAAAGAATTTTCACAGAATGCTACTGTGTAGTTTATATTTGAATATATTCCTTTTTCCACTATTACCCTCTTAGCGCTCCGAATGTCCACTTGCATTTTCTACAGAAAGAGTGTTCAGAACTGCGCATTCAAAAGTATGGTTTAACTCTGTTAGCTTAATGAACATATCAGAAATAAGTTTCACACAATGCTTCTGTGTAGTTTTTATTTGAAGATATTATTTTTCCCAATATAGGCCTCTTAGCGCTCAGAATGTCCAATTGCAGTTTCTACAGAAAGAGTGTTTCAGAAAGGCTCAATCAAAACTAAGGTTCAACTCTGTTAGTTGAATGCACAGAACAGAAAGAAGTTTCATACAATGCTTCTGTGTAGTTTATATTTGAACATATTCTTTTTTCCACTATTACCCACTTAGCGCTACGAATGTCCAGTTGCATTTTCTACAGACAGAGTGTTTCAAAACTGCTCAATCAAAAGTATGGTTTAACTCTGTTAGCTGAATGCTCAGAACAGAAAGAAGTTTCACAGAATGCTTCTGTGTAGTTTATATTTGTATATATTCCTTTTTCCACTACTACTCTCTTAGCGCTCCAAATGTCCAGTTGCATTTTCTACAGAAAGAGTGTTCAGATCTGCTCAATCAAAAGTATGGTTTAACTCTGTTAGCTGAATGCACAGATCAGAAAGAAGTTTCACAGAATGATTCTGTGTAGTTTATATTTGGAGACATTCCTTTTTCCACTATTACCCTCTTAGCGCTCCGAATCTCCACTTGCATTTTCTACAGAAAGAGTGTTTCAGAACGGCTCAATCAAAACTAGGGTTCAACTCTTTATTTGAACAAACAGAACAGAAAGAAGTTTCACACAATTCTTCTGTGTAGTTTTTATTTGTAGACATTCTTTTTCCCAATATAGGCCTCTTAGCGCTCAGAATGTCCAATTGCAGTTTCTACAGAAAGAGTGTTTCAGAACGGCTCAATCAAAAGTAAGGTTCAACTCTGTTAGTTGAATGCACAGAACAGAAAGAAGTTTCATACAATGCTTCTGTGTAGTTTATATTTGAACATATTCTGTTTTCCACTATTACCCACTTAGCGCTACGAATGTCCAGTTGCATTTTCTACAGACAGAGTGTTTCAAAACTGCTCAATCCAAAGTATGGTTTAACTCTGTTAGCTGAATGCTCAGATCAGAAAGAAGTTTCACAGAATGCTTCTGTGTAGTTTATATTTGAATATATTCCTTTTTCCACTACTACTCTCTTAGCGCTCCAAATGTCCAGTTGCATTTTCTACAGAAAGAGTGTTCAGATCTGCTCAATCAAAAGTAGGGTTTAACTCTGTTAGCTGAATGCACAGATCAGAAAGAAGTTTCACAGAATGATTCTGTGTAGTTTATATATGGAGACATTCCTTTTTCCACTATTACCCTCTTAGCGCTCCGAAACTCCACTTGCATTTTCTACAGAAAGAGTGTTTCAGAACGGCTCAATCAAAACTAGGGTTCAACTCTTTTAGTTGAACAAACAGAACAGAAAGAAGTTTCACACAATTCTTCTGTGTAGTTTTTATTTGTAGACATTCTTTTTCCCAATATAGGCCTCTTAGCGCTCAGAATGTCCAATTGCAGTTTCTACAGAAAGAGTGTTTCAGAACGGCTCAATCAAAAGTAAGGTTCAACTCTGTTAGTTGAATGCACAGAACAGAAAGAAGTTTCATACAATGCTTCTGTGTAGTTTATATTTGAACATATTCTTTTTTCCACTATTACTCACTTAGCGCTACGAATGTCCAGTTGCATTTTCTACAGACAGAGTGTTTAGAAACTGCTCAATCAAAAGTATGGTTTAACTCTGTTAGCTGAATGCTCAGATCAGAAAGAAGTTTCACAGAATGCTTCTGTGTAGTTTATATTTGAATATATTCCTTTTTACACTACTACTCTCTTAGCGCTCCAAATATCCAGTTGCATTTTCTACAGACAGAGTGTTTCAAAACTGCTCAATCAAAAGTATGGTTTAACTCTGTTAGCTGAATGCACAGATCAGAAAGAAGTTTCACAGAATGCTTCTGTGTAGTTTATATTTGAATATATTCCTTTTTCCACTACTACGCTCTTAGCGCTCCAAATGTCCAGTTGCATTTTCCACAGAAAGCGTGTTCAGATCTGCTCAATCAAAAGTATGTTTTAACTCTGTTAGCTGAATGCACAGATCAGAAAGAAGTTTCACCGAATGATTCTGTGTAGTTTATATTTGAAGACATTCCTTTTTCCTCTATTACCCTCTTAGCGCTCCGAATCTCCACTTGCATTTTCTACAAAAAGAGAGTTTCATAACTGCTCAATCAAAAATATGTTTTATCTCTGTTAACTGAATTTACAGATCAGAAATAAGTTTCACAGAATGCATCTGTGTAGTTTTTATTTGAAGATATTCTTTTTCCCAATGTAGGCCTCTTAGCGCTTAGCATGTCCAATTGCTGTTTCTACAGAAAGAGTGTTTCAGAACGGCTCAATCAAAAGTAAGGTTCAACTCTGTTAGTTGAATGCACAGAACAGAAAGAATTTTCACAGAATGCTACTGTGTAGTTTATATTTGAATATATTCCTTTTTCCACTATTACCCTCTTAGCGCTCCGAATCTCCACTTGCATTTTCTACAGAGTGTGTCAGAACGGCTCAATCAAAACTAAGGTTCAACTCTTTTAGTTGAACAAACAGAACAGAAAGAAGTTTCACACAATTCTTCTGTGTAGTTTTTATTTGTAGACATTTTTTTCCCAATATAGGCCTCTTTGCGCTCAGAATGTCCATTTGCAGTTTCTACAGAAAGAGTGTTTCAGAACGGCTCAATCAAAAGTAAGGTTCAACTCTGTTAGTTGAATACACAGAACAGAAAGAAGTTTCATACAATGCTTCTGTGTAGTTTATATTTGAACATATTCTTTTTTCCACTATTACCCAATTAGCGCTACGAATGTCCAGTTGCATTTTCTACAGACAGAGTGTTTCAAAACTGCTCAATCAAAAGTATGGTTTAACTCTGTTAGCTGAATGCTCAGATCAGAAAGAAGTTTCACAGAATGCTTCTGTGTAGTTTATATCTGAATATATTCCTTTTTCCACTACTACGCTCTTAGCGCTCCAAAGGTCCAGTTGCATTTTCTACAGAAAGAGTGCTCAGATCTGCTCAATCAAAAGTATGGTTTAACTCTGTTCGCTGAATGCACAGATCAGAAAGAAGTTTCACCGAATGATTCTGTGTAGTTTATATTTGAAGACATTCCTTTTTCCACTCTTACCTCTTAGCGCGCCGAATCTCCACTTGCATTTTCTACAAAAAGAGTGTTTCATAACTGCTCAATCAAAAATATGTTTTATCTCTGTTAACTGAATTTACAGATCAGAAATATGTTTCACAGAATGCATCTGTGTAGTTTTTATTTGAAGATATTCCTTTTCCCAATGTAGTCCTCTTAGCGCTTAGCATGTCCAATTGCAGTTTCTAAGAAAGAGTGTTTCAGAACGGCTCAATCAAAAGTAAGGTTCAACTCTGTTAGTTGAATGCACAGAACAGAAAGAATTTTCACAGAATGCTACTGTGTAGTTTATATTTGAATGTATTCCTTTTTCCACTATTACCCTCTTAGCGCTCCGAATGTCCACTTGCATTTTCTACAGAAAGAGTGTTCAGAACTGCGCAATCAAAAGTATGGTTTAACTCTGTTAGCTTAATGAACATATCAGAAATAAGTTGCATTTTCTACAGAAATAGTGTTTCAGAACGGCTCAATCAAAACTAAGGTTCAACTCTTTTAGTTGAACAAACAGAACAGAAAGAAGTTTCACACAATGCTTCTGTGTAGTTTTTATTTGAAGATATTATTTTTCCCAATATAGGCCTCTTAGCGCTCAGAATGTCCAATTGCAGTTTCTACAGAAAGAGTGTTTCAGAAAGGCTCAATCAAAAGTAAGGTTCAACTCTGTTAGTTGAATGCACAGAACAGAAAGAAGTTTCATACAATGCTTCTGTGTAGTTTATATTTGAACATATTCTTTTTTCCACTATTACCCACTTAGCGCTACGAATGTCCAGTTGCATTTTCTACAGACAGAGTGTTTCAAAACTGCTCAATCAAAAGTATGGTTTAACTCTGTTAGCTGAATGCTCAGATCAGAAAGAAGTTTCACAGAATGCTTCTGTGTAGTTTATATTTGAATATATTCCTTTTTCCACTACTACTCTCTTAGCGCTCCAAATGTCCAGTTGCATTTTCTACAGAAAGAGTGTTCAGATCTGCTCAATCAAAAGTATGGTTTAACTCTGTTAGCTGAATGCACAGATCAGAAAGAAGTTTCACAGAATGTTTCTGTGTAGTTTATATTTGGAGACATTCCTTTTTCCACTATTACCCTCTTAGCGCTCCGAATCTCCACTTGCATTTTCTACAGAAAGAGTGTTTCAGAACGGCTCAATCAAAACTAAGGTTCAACTCTTTTAGTTGAACAAAGAGAACAGAAAGAAGTTTCACACAATTCTTCTGTGTAGTTTTTATTTGTAGACATTCTTTTTCCCAATATAGGCCTCTTAGCGCTCAGAATGTCCAATTGCAGTTTCTACAGAAAGAGTGTTTCAGAACGGCTCAATCAAAAGTAAGGTTCAACTCTGTTAGTTGAATGCACAGAACAGAAAGAATTTTCACAGAATGCTACTGTGTAGTTTATATTTGAATATATTCCTTTTTCCACTATTACCCTCTTAGCGCTCCGAATGTCCACTTGCATTTTCTACAGAAAGAGTGTTCAGAACTGCGCAATCAAAAGTATGGTTTAACTCTGTTAGCTTAATGAACATATCAGAAATAAGTTTCACACAATGATTCTGTGTAGTTTTTATTTGAAGATATTATTTTTCCCAATATAGGCCTCTTAGCGCTCAGAATGTCCAATTGCAGTTTCTACAGAAAGAGTGTTTCAGAAAGGCTCAATCAAAAGTAAGGTTCAACTCTGTTAGTTGAATGCACAGAACAGAAAGAAGTTTCATACAATGCTTCTGTGTAGTTTATATTTGAACATATTTTTTTTCCACTATTACCCACTTAGCGCTACGAATGTCCAGTTGCATTTTCAACAGACAGAGTGTTTCAAAACTGCTCAATCAAAAGTATGGTTTAACTCTGTTAGCTGAATACTCAGATCACAAAGAAGTTTCACAGAATGCTTCTGTGTAGTTTATATTTGTATATATTCCTTTTTCCACTCCTACTCTCTTAGCGCTCCAAATGTCCAGTTGCATTTTCTACAGAAAGAGTGTTCAGATCTGCTCAATCAAAAGTATGGTTTAACTCTGTTAGCTGAATGCACAGATCAGAAAGAAGTTTCACAGAATGATTCTGTGTAGTTTATATTTGGAGACATTCCTTTTTCCACAGTTACCTTCTTAGCGCTCCGAATCTCCACTTGCATTTTCTACAGAGTGTGTCAGAACGGCTCAATCAAAACTAAGGTTCAACTCTTTTAGTTGAACAAACAGAACAGAAAGAAGTTTCACACAATTCTTCTGTGTAGTTTTTATTTGTAGACATTTTTTTCCCAATATAGGCCTCTTTGCGCTCAGAATGTCCATTTGCAGTTTCTACAGAAAGAGTGTTTCAGAACGGCTCAATCAAAAGTAAGGTTCAACTCTGTTAGTTGAATACACAGAACAGAAAGAAGTTTCATACAATGCTTCTGTGTAGTTTATATTTGAACATATTCTTTTTTCCACTATTACCCAATTAGCGCTACGAATGTCCAGTTGCATTTTCTACAGACAGAGTGTTTCAAAACTGCTCAATCAAAAGTATGGTTTAACTCTGTTAGCTGAATGCTCAGATCAGAAAGAAGTTTCACAGAATGCTTCTGTGTAGTTTATATCTGAATATATTCCTTTTTCCACTACTACGCTCTTAGCGCTCCAAAGGTCCAGTTGCATTTTCTACAGAAAGAGTGCTCAGATCTGCTCAATCAAAAGTATGGTTTAACTCTGTTCGCTGAATGCACAGATCAGAAAGAAGTTTCACCGAATGATTCTGTGTAGTTTATATTTGAAGACATTCCTTTTTCCACTCTTACCTCTTAGCGCGCCGAATCTCCACTTGCATTTTCTACAAAAAGAGTGTTTCATAACTGCTCAATCAAAAATATGTTTTATCTCTGTTAACTGAATTTACAGATCAGAAATATGTTTCACAGAATGCATCTGTGTAGTTTTTATTTGAAGATATTCCTTTTCCCAATGTAGTCCTCTTAGCGCTTAGCATGTCCAATTGCAGTTTCTAAGAAAGAGTGTTTCAGAACGGCTCAATCAAAAGTAAGGTTCAACTCTGTTAGTTGAATGCACAGAACAGAAAGAATTTTCACAGAATGCTACTGTGTAGTTTATATTTGAATATATTCCTTTTTCCACTATTACCCTCTTAGCGCTCCGAATGTCCACTTGCATTTTCTACAGAAAGAGTGTTCAGAACTGCGCAATCAAAAGTATGGTTTAACTCTGTTAGCTTAATGAACATATCAGAAATAAGTTGCATTTTCTACAGAAATAGTGTTTCAGAACGGCTCAATCAAAACTAAGGTTCAACTCTTTTAGTTGAACAAACAGAACAGAAAGAAGTTTCACACAATGCTTCTGTGTAGTTTTTATTTGAAGATATTATTTTTCCCAATATAGGCCTCTTAGCGCTCAGAATGTCCAATTGCAGTTTCTACAGAAAGAGTGTTTCAGAAAGGCTCAATCAAAAGTAAGGTTCAACTCTGTTAGTTGAATGCACAGAACAGAAAGAAGTTTCATACAATGCTTCTGTGTAGTTTATATTTGAACATATTCTTTTTTCCACTATTACCCACTTAGCGCTACGAATGTCCAGTTGCATTTTCTACAGACAGAGTGTTTCAAAACTGCTCAATCAAAAGTATGGTTTAACTCTGTTAGCTGAATGCTCAGATCAGAAAGAAGTTTCACAGAATGCTTCTGTGTAGTTTATATTTGAATATATTCCTTTTTCCACTACTACTCTCTTAGCGCTCCAAATGTCCAGTTGCATTTTCTACAGAAAGAGTGTTCAGATCTGCTCAATCAAAAGTATGGTTTAACTCTGTTAGCTGAATGCACAGATCAGAAAGAAGTTTCACAGAATGTTTCTGTGTAGTTTATATTTGGAGACATTCCTTTTTCCACTATTACCCTCTTAGCGCTCCGAATCTCCACTTGCATTTTCTACAGAAAGAGTGTTTCAGAACGGCTCAATCAAAACTAAGGTTCAACTCTTTTAGTTGAACAAAGAGAACAGAAAGAAGTTTCACACAATTCTTCTGTGTAGTTTTTATTTGTAGACATTCTTTTTCCCAATATAGGCCTCTTAGCGCTCAGAATGTCCAATTGCAGTTTCTACAGAAAGAGTGTTTCAGAACGGCTCAATCAAAAATAAGGTTCAACTCTGTTAGTTGAATGAACAGAACAGAAAGAAGTTTCATACAATGCATCTGTGTAGTTTATATTTTAACATATTCTTTTTTCCACTATTACCCACTTAGCGCTACGAATGTCCAGTTGCATTTTCTACAGACAGAGTGTTTCAAAACTGCTCAATCAAAAGTATGGTTTAATTCTGTTAGCTGAATGCTCAGATCAGAAAGAAGTTTCACAGAATGCTTCTGTGTAGTTTATATTTGAATATATTACTTTTTCCACTACTACGCTCTTAGCGCACCAAATGTCCAGTTGCATTTTCTACAGAAAGCGTGTTCAGATTTGCTCAATCAAAAGTATTTTTTAACTCTGTTAGCTGAATGCACAGATCAGAAAGAAGTTTCACCGAATGATTCTGTGTAGTTTATATTTGAAGACATTCCTTTTTCCACTATTACCCTCTTAGCGCTCCGAATCTCCACTTGCATTTTCTACAAAAAGAGAATTTCATAACTGCTCAATCAAAAATATGTTTTATCTCTGTTAACTGAATTTACAGATCAGAAATAAGTTTCACAGAATGCATCTGTGTAGTTTTTATTTGAAGATATTCTTTTTCCCAATGTAGGCCTCTTAGTGCTTAGCATGTTCAATTGCAGTTTCTACAGAAAGAGTGTTTCAGAATGGCTCAATCAAAAGTAAGGTTCAACTCTGTTAGTTGAATGCACAGAACACAAAGAATTTTCACAGAGTGCTACTGTGTAGTTTATATTTGAATATATTCCTTTTTCCACTATTACCCTCTTAGCGCTCCGAATGTCCACTTGCATTTTCTACAGAAAGAGTGTTCAGAACTGCGCAATCAAAAGTATGGTTTAACTCTGTTAGCTTAATGAACATATCAGAAATAAGTTTCACACAATGCTTCTGTGTAGTTTTTATTTGAAGATATTATTTTTCCCAATATAGGCCTCTTAGCACTCAGAATGTCCAATTGAAGTTTCTACAGAAAGAGTGTTTCAGAAAGGCTCAATCAAAAGTAAGGTTCAACTCTGTTAGTTGAATGCACAGAACAGAAAGAAGTTTCATACAATGCTTCTGTGTAGTTTATATTTGAACATATTCTTTTTTCCACTATTACCCACTTAGCGGTACGAATGTCCAGTTGCATTTTCTACAGACAGAGTGTTTCAAAACTGCTCAATCAAAAGTATGGTTTAACTCTGTTAGCTGAATGCTCAGATCAGAAAGAAGTTTCACAGAATGCTTCTGTGTAGTTTATATTTGAATATATTCCTTTTTCCACTACTACTCTCTTAGCGCTCCAAATGTCCAGTTGCATTTTCTACAGAAAGAGTGTTTCAGAACGGCTCAATCAAAACTAAGGTTCAAGTCTTTTAGTTGAACAAACAGAACAGAAAGAAGTTTCACACAATTCTTCTGTGTAGTTTTTATTTGTAGACATTCTTTTTCCCAATATAAGCCTCCTAGCGCTCAGAATGTCCAATTGCAGTTTCTACAGAAAGAGTGTTTCAGAACGGCTCAATCAAAAGTAAGGTTCAACTCTGTTAGTTGAATGCACAGAACAGAAAGAAGTTTCATACAATGCTTCTGTGTAGTTTATATTTCAACATATTCTTTTTTCCACTATTACCCACTTAGCGCTACGAATGTCCAGTTGCATTTTCTACAGACAGAGTGTTTCAAAACTGCTCAATCAAAAGTGTGGTTTAACTCTGTTAGCTGAATGCTCAGATCAGAAAGAAGTTTCACAGAATGCTTCTGTGTAGTTTATGTCTGAATATATTCCTTTTTCCACTACTACGCTCTGAGCGCTCCAAATGTCCAGTTGCATTTTCTACAGAAAGAGTGTTCAGATCTGCTCAATCAAAAGTATGGTTTAACTCTGTTAGCTGAATGCACAGATCAGAAATAAGTTTCACCGAATGATTCTGTGTAGTTTATATTTGAAGACATTCCTTTTTCCACTATTACCCTCTTAGCGCTCCGAATCTCCACTTGCATTTTCTACAAAAAGAGGGTTTTATAACTGCTCAATCAAAAATATGTTGTATCTCTGTTAACTGAATTTACAGATCAGAAATAAGTTTCACAGAATGCATCTGTGTAGTTTTTATTTGAAGATATTCTTTTTCCCAATGTAGGCCTCTTAGCGCTTAGCATGTCCAATTGCAGTTTCTACAGAAAGAGTGTTTCAGAACGGCTCAATCAAAAGTAAGGTTCAACACTGTTAGTTGAATGCACAGAACAGAAAGATTTTCACAGAGTGCTACTGTGTAGTTTATATTTGAATATATTCCTTTTTCCACTATTACCCTCTTAGCGCTCCAAATGTCCACTTGCATTTTCTGCAGAAAGAGTGTTCAGAACTGCGCAATCAAAAGTATGGTTTAACTCTGTTAGCTTAATGAACATATCAGAAATAAGTTTCACACAATGCTTCTGTGTAGTTTTTATTTGAAGATATTATTTTTCCCAATATAGGCCTCTTAGCGCTCAGAATGTCCAATTGCAGTTTCTACAGAAAGAGTGTTTCAGAACGGCTCAATCAAAAGTAAGGTTCAACTCTGTTAGTTGAATGCACAGAACAGAAAGAATTTTCACATAATGCTACTGTGTAGTTTATATTTGAATATATTCCTTTTTCTACTATTACCCTCTTAGCGCTCCGAATGTCCACTTGCATTTTCTACAGAAAGAGTCTTCAGAACTGCGCAATCAAAAGTATGGTTTAACTCTGTTAGCTTAATGAACATATCAGAAATAAGTTTCACACAATGCTTCTGTGTAGTTTTTATTTGAAGATATTATTTTTCCCAATATAGGCCTCTTAGCGCTCAGAATGTCCAATTGCAGTTTCTACAGAAAGAGTGTTTCATAAAGGCTCAATCAAAAATAAGGTTCAACTCTGTTAGTTGAATGCACAGAACAGAAAGAAGTTTCATACAATGCTTCTGTGTAGTTTATATTTGAACACATTCTTTTTTCCACTATTACCCACTTAGCGCTACGAATGTCCAGTTGCATTTTCTACAGACAGAGTGTTTCAAAACTGCTCAATCAAAAGTATGGTTTAACTCTGTTAGCTGAATGCTCAGATCAGAAAGAAGTTTCACAGAATGCTTCTGTGTAGTTTATATTTGAATATATTCCTTTTTCCACTACTACTCTCTTAGCGCTCCAAATGTCCAGTTGCATTTTCTACAGAAAGAGTGTTCAGATCTGCTCAATCAAAAGTATGGTTTAACTCTGTTAGCTGAATGCACAGATCAGAAAGAAGTTTCACAGAATGATTCTGTGTAGTTTATATTTGGAGACATTCCTTTTTCCACTGTTACCTTCTTAGCGCTCCGAATCTCCACTTGCATTTTCTACAGAGTGTTTCAGAACGGCTCAATCAAAACTAAGGTTCAACTCTTTTAGTTGAACAAACAGAACAGAAAGAAGTTTCACACAATTCTTCTGTGTAGTTTTTATTTGTAGACATTTTTTTCCCAATATAGGCCTCTTTGCGCTCAGAATGTCCATTTGCAGTTTCTACAGAAAGAGTGTTTCAGAACGGCTCAATCAAAAGTAAGGTTCAACTCTGTTAGTTGAATGCACAGAACAGAAAGAAGTTTCATACAATGCTTCTGTGTAGTTTATATTTGAACATATTCTTTTTTCCACTATTACCCACTTAGCGCTACGAATGTCCAGTTGCATTTTCTACAGACAGAGTGTTTCAAAACTGCTCAATCAAAAGTATGGTTTAACTCTGTTAGCTGAATGCTCAGATCAGAAAGAAGTTTCACAGAATGCTTCTGTGTAGTTTATATCTGAATATATTCCTTTTTCCACTACTACGCTCTTAGCGCTCCAAAGGTCCAGTTGCATTTTCTACAGAAAGAGTGTTCAGATCTGCTCAATCAAAAGTATGGTTTAACTCTGTTCGCTGAATGCACAGATCAGAAAGAAGTTTCACCGAATGATTCTGTGTAGTTTATATTTGAAGACATTCCTTTTTCCACTCTTACCTCTTAGCGCGCCGAATCTCCACTTGCATTTTCTACAAAAAGAGTGTTTCATAACTGCTCAATCAAAAATATGTTTTATCTCTGTTAACTGAATTTACAGATCAGAAATATGTTTCACAGAATGCATCTGTGTAGTTTTTATTTGAAGATATTCCTTTTCCCAATGGAGTCCTCTTAGCGCTTAGCATGTCCAATTGAAGTTTCTAAGAAAGAGTGTTTCAGAACGGCTCAATCAAAAGTAAGGTTCAACTCTGTTAGTTGAATGCACAGAACAGAAAGAATTTTCACAGAATGCTACTGTGTAGTTTATATTTGAATATATTCCTTTTTCCACTATTACCCTCTTAGCGCTCCGAATGTCCACTTGCATTTTCTACAGAAAGAGTGTTCAGAACTGCGCAATCAAAAGTATGGTTTAACTCTGTTAGCTTAATGAACATATCAGAAATAAGTTTCACACAATGATTCTGTGTAGTTTTTATTTGAAGATATTATTTTTCCCAATATAGGCCTCTTAGCGCTCAGAATGTCCAATTGCAGTTTCTACAGAAAGAGTGTTTCAGAAAGGCTCAATCAAAAGTAAGGTTCAACTCTGTTAGTTGAATGCACAGAACAGAAAGAAGTTTCATACAATGCTTCTGTGTAGTTTATATTTGAACATATTTTTTTTCCACTATTACCCACTTAGCGCTACGAATGTCCAGTTGCATTTTCAACAGACAGAGTGTTTCAAAACTGCTCAATCAAAAGTATGGTTTAACTCTGTTAGCTGAATACTCAGATCACAAAGAAGTTTCACAGAATGCTTCTGTGTAGTTTATATTTGAATATATTTCTTTTTCCACTACTACTCTCTTAGCGCTCCAAATGTCCAGTTGCATTTTCTACAGAAAGAGTGTTCAGATCTGCTCAATCAAAAGTATGGTTTAACTCTGTTAGCTGAATGCACAGATCAGAAAGAAGTTTCACAGAATGATTCTGTGTAGTTTATATTTGGAGACATTCCTTTTTCCACTGTTACCCTCTTAGAGCTCCGAATCTCCACTTGCATTTTCTACAGAGTGTTTCAGAACGGCTCAATCAAAACTAAGGTTCAACTCTTTTAGTTGAACAAACAGAACAGAAAGAAGTTTCACACAATTCTTCTGTGTAGTTTTTATTTGTAGACATTTTTTTCCCAATATAGGCCTCTTTGCGCTCAGAATGTCCATTTGCAGTTTCTACAGAAAGAGTGTTTCAGAACGGCTCAATCAAAAGTAAGGTTCAACTCTGTTAGTTGAATGCACAGAACAGAAAGAAGTTTCATACAATGCTTCTGTGTAGTTTATATTTGAACATATTCTTTTTTCCACTATTACCCACTTAGCGCTACGAATGTCCAGTTGCATTTTCTACAGACAGAGTGTTTCAAAACTGCTCAATCAAAAGTATGGTTTAACTCTGTTAGCTGAATGCTCAGATCAGAAAGAAGTTTCACAGAATGCTTCTGTGTAGTTTATATCTGAATATATTCCTTTTTCCACTACTACGCTCTTAGCGCTCCAAAGGTCCAGTTGCATTTTCTACAGAAAGAGTGTTCAGATCTGCTCAATCAAAAGTATGGTTTAACTCTGTTCGCTGAATGCACAGATCAGAAAGAAGTTTCACCGAATGATTCTGTGTAGTTTATATTTGAAGACATTCCTTTTTCCACTCTTACCTCTTAGCGCGCCGAATCTCCACTTGCATTTTCTACAAAAAGAGTGTTTCATAACTGCTCAATCAAAAATATGTTTTATCTCTGTTAACTGAATTTACAGATCAGAAATATGTTTCACAGAATGCATCTGTGTAGTTTTTATTTGAAGATATTCTTTTTCCCAATGTAGGCCTCTTAGCGCTTAGCATGTCCAATTGCAGTTTCTACAGAAAGAGTGTTTCAGAACGGCTCAATCAAAAGTAAGGTTCAACTCTGTTAGTTGAATGTACAGAACAGAAAGAATTTTCACAGAATGCTACTGTGTAGTTTATATTTGAATATATTCCTTTTTCCACTATTACCCTCTTAGCGCTCCGAATGTCCACTTGCATTTTCTACAGAAAGAGTCTTCAGAACTGCGCAATCAAAAGTATGGTTTAACTCTGTTAGCTTAATGAACATATCAGAAATAAGTTTCACACAATGCTTCTGTGTAGTTTTTATTTGAAGATATTATTTTTTCCAATATAGGCCTCTTAGCGCTCAGAATGTCCAATTGCAGTTTCTACAGAAAGAGTGTTTCAGAAAGGCTCAATCAAAAGTAAGGTTCAACTCTGTTAGTTGAATGCACAGAACAGAAAGAAGTTTCATACAATGCTTCTGTGTAGTTTATATTTGAACATATTCTTTTTTCCACTATTACCCACTTAGCGCTACGAATGTCCAGTTGCATTTTCTACAGACAGAGTGTTTCAAAACTGCTCAAACAAAAGTATGGTTTAACTCTGTTAGCTGAATGCTCAGATCAGAAAGAAGTTTCACAGAATGCTTCTGTGTAGTTTATATTTGAATATATTCCTTTTTCCACTACTACTCTCTTAGCGCTCCAAATGTCCAGTTGCATTTTCTACAGAAAGAGTGTTCAGATCTACTCAATCAAAAGTATGGTTTAACTCTCTTAGCTGAATGCACAGATCAGAAAGAAGTTTCACAGAATGATTCTGTGTAGTTTATATTTGAATATATTCCTTTTTCCACTACTACTCTCTTAGCGCTCCAAATGTCCAGTTGCATTTTCTACAGAAAGAGTGTTTCAGAACGGCTCAATCAAAACTAAGGTTCAACTCTTTTAGTTGAACAAACAGAACAGAAAGAAGTTTCACACAATTCTTCTGTGTAGTTTTTATCTGTAGACATTCTTTTTCCCAATATAAGCCTCCTAGCGCTCAGAATGTCCAATTGCAGTTTCTACAGAAAGAGTGTTCAGATCTGCTCAATCAAAAGTATGGTTTAACTCTGTTAGCTGAATGCACAGGTCAGAAAGAAGTTTCACCGAATGATTCTGTGTAGTTTATATTTGAAGACATTCCTTTTTCCACTATTACCCTCTTAGCGCTCCGAATCTCCACTTGCATTTTCTACAAAAAGAGTGTTTCATAACTGCTCAATCAAAAATATGTTTTATCTCTGTTAACTGAATTTACAGATCAGAAATAAGTTTCACAGAATGCATCTGTGTAGTTTTTATTTGAAGATATTCTTTTTCCCAATGTAGGCCTCTTAGCGCTTAGCATGTCCAATTGCAGTTTCTACAGAAAGAGTGTTTCAGAACGGCTCAATCAAAAGTAAGGTTCAACTCTGTTAGTTGAATGCACAGAACAGAAAGAATTTTCACAGAATGCTACTGTGTAGTTTATATTTGAATATATTCCTTTTTCCGCTCTTACCCTCTTAGCGCTCCGAATGTCCACTTGCATTTTCTACAGAAAGAGTGTTCAGAACTGCGCAATCAAAAGTATGGTTTAACTCTGTTAGCTTAATGAACATATCAGAAATAAGTTTCACACAATGCTTCTGTGTAGTTTTAATTTGAAGATATTATTTTTCCCAATATAGGCCTCTTAGCGCTCAGAATGTATAATTGAAGTTTCTACAGAAAGTGTGTTTCAGAACGGCTCAATCAAAAGTAAGGTTCAACTCTGTTAGTTGAATGCACAGAACAGAAAGAAGTTTCATACAATGCTTCTGTGTAGTTTATATTTGAACATATTATTTTTTCCACTGTTACCCACTTAGAGCTACGAAAGTCCAGTTGCATTTTCTACAGACAGAGTGTTTCAAAACTGCTCAATCAAAAGTATGGTTTAACTCTGTTAGCTGAATGCTCAGATCAGAAAGAAGTTTCACAGAATGCTTCTGTGTAGTTTATATTTGAATATATTCCTTTTTCCACTACTACGCTCTTAGCGCTCCAAATGTCCAGTTGCATTTTCTACAGAAAGAGTGTTCAGATCTGCTCAATCAAAAGTATGATTTAACTCTGTTAGCTGAATGCACAGATCAGGAAGAAGTTTCACCGAATTATTCTGTGTAGTTTATATTTGGAGACATTCCTTTTTCCACTATTACCCTCTTAGCGCTCCGAATCTCCACTTGCATTTTCTACAGAAAGAGTGTTTCAGAACGGCTCAATCAAAACTAAGGTTCAACTCTTTTAGTTGAACAAACAGAACAGAAAGAAGTTTCTCACAATTCTTCTGTGTAGTTTTTAATGGAAGACATTCTTTTTCCCAATATAGGCCTCTTAGCGCTCAGAATGTCCAATTGCAGTTTCTACAGAAAGAGTGTTTCAGAACGTCTCAATCAAAAGTAAGGTTCAACTCTGTTAGTTGAATGCACAGAACAGAAAGAAGTTTCATACAATGCTTCTGTGTAGTTTATATTTGAACATATTCTTTTTTCCACTATTACCCACTTAGCGCTACGAATGTCCAGTTGCATTTTCTACAGACAGAGTGTTTCAAAACTGCTCAATCAAAAGTATGGTTTAACTCTGTTAGCTGAATGCTCAGATCAGAAAGAAGTTTCACAGAATGCTTCTGTGTAGTTTATATTTGAATATATTCCTTTTTCCACTACTACGCTCTTAGCGCTCCAAATGTCCAGTTGCATTTTCTACAGAAAGAGTGTTCAGATCTGCTCAATCAAAAGTATGGTTTAACTCTGTTAGCTGAATGCACAGATCAGAAATAAGTTTCACTGAATGATTCTGTGTAGTTTATATTTGGAGACATTCCTTTTTCCACTATTACCCTCTTAGCGCTCCGAATCTCCACTTGCATTTTCTGCATAAAGAGTGTTTCAGAACGGCTCAATCAAAACTAAGGTTCAACTCTTTTAGTTGAACAAACAGAACAGAAAGAAGTTTCACACAATTCTTCTGTGTAGTTTTTATTTGTAGACATTCTTTTTCCCAATATAGGCCTCTTAGCGCTCAGAATGTCCGATTGCAGTTTCTACAGAAAGAGTGTTTCAGAACGGCTCAATCAAAACTAAGGTTCAACTCTGTTAATTGAATGCACAGAACAGAAAGAAGTTTCATACAATGCTTCTGTGTAGTTTATATTTGAACATATTCTTTTTTCCACTATTACCCACTTAGCGCTACGAATGTCCAGTTGCATTTTCTACAGACAGAGTGTTTCAAAACTGCTCAATCAAAAGTATGGTTTAACTCTGTTAGCTGAATGCTCAGATCAGAAAGAAGTTTCACAGAATGCTTCTGTGTAGTTTATATTTGAATATATTCCTTTTTCCACTACTACTCTCTTAGCGCTCCAAATGTCCAGTTGCATTTTCTACAGAAAGAGTGATCAGATCTGCTCAATCAAAAGTATGGTTTAACTCTGTTAGCTGCATGCACAGATCAGAAAGAAGTTTCACCGAATGATTCTGTGTAGTTTATATTTGAAGACATTCCTTTTTCCACTATTACCCTCTTAGCGCTCCGAATCTCCACTTGCATTTTCTACAAAAAGAGTGTTTCATAAGTGCTCAATCAAAAATATGTTTTATCTCTGTTAACTGAATTTACAGATCAGAAATAAGTTTCACAGAATGCATCTGTGTAGTTTTTATTTGAAGATATTCTTTTTCCCAATGTAGGCCTCTTAGCTCTTAGAATGTCCAATTGCAGTTTCTACAGAAAGAGTGTTTCAGAACGGCTCAATCAAAAGTAAGGTTCAACTCTGTTAGTTGAATGCACAGAACAGAAAGAATTGTCACAGAATGCTACTGTGTAGTTTATATTTGAATATATTCCTTTTTCCACTATTACCCTCTTAGCGCTCCGAATGTCCACTTGCATTTTCTACAGAAAGAGTGTTCAGATCTGCTCAATCAAAAGTATGTTTTAACTCTGTTAGCTGAATGCACAGATCAGAAAGAAGTTTCACCGAATGATTCTGTGTAGTTTATATTTGAAGACATTCCTTTTTCCACTACTACGCTCTTAGCGCTCCAAATGTCCAGTTGCATTTTCTACAGAAAGAGTGTTCAGATCTGCTCAATCAAAAGTATGGTTTAAATCTGTTAGCTGAATGCAGAGATCAGAAAGAAGTTTCACCGAATGATTCTGTGTAGTTTATATTTGAAGACATTCCTTTTTCCCCTCTTACCCTCTTAGCGCTCCGAATCTCCACTTGCATTTTCTACAAAAAGAGTGTTTCATAACTGCTCAATCAAAAATATGTTTTATCTCTGTTAACTGAATTTACAGATCAGAAATAAGTTTCACAGAATGCATCTGTGTAGTTTTTATTTGAAGATATTCTTTTTCCCAATGTAGGCCTCTTAGCGCTTAGCATGTCCAATTGCAGTTTCTACAGAAAGAGTGTTTCAGAACGGCTCAATCAAAAGTAAGGTTCAACTCTGTTAGTTGAATGCACAGAACAGAAAGAATTTTCACAGAGTGCTACTGTGTAGTTTATATTTGAATATATTCCTTTTTCCACTACTACCCTCTTAGCGCTCCGAATGTCCACTTGCATTTTCTACAGAAAGAGTGTTCAGAACTGCGCAATCAAAAGTATGGTTTAACTCTGTTAGCTTAATGAACATATCAGAAATAAGTTTCACACAATGCTTCTGTGTAGTTTTTATTTGAAGATATTATTTTTCCCAATAGAGGCCTCTTAGCGCTCAGAATGTCCAATTGCAGTTTCTACAGAAAGAGTGTTTCAGAAAGGCTCAATCAAAAGTAAGGTTCAACTCTGTTAGTTGAATGCACAGAACAGAAATAAGTTTCATACAATGTTTCTGTGTAGTTTATATTTGAACGTATTCTTTTTTCCACTATTACCCACTTAGCGCTACGAATGTCCAGTTGCATTTCCTACAGACAGAGTGTTTCAAAACTGCTCAATCAAAAGTATGGTTTAACTCTGTTAGCTGAATGCTCAGATCAGAAAGAAGTTTCACAGAATGCTTCTGTGTAGTTTATATTTGAATATATTCCTTTTTCCACTACTACTCTCTTAGCGCTCCAAATGTCCAGTTGCATTTTCTACAGAAAGAGTGTTCAGATCTGTTCAATCAAAAGTATGGTTTAACTCTGTTAGCTGAATGCACAGATCAGAAAGAAGTTTCACCGAATGATTCTGTGTAGTTTTTATTTGAAGACATTCCTTTTTCCACTATTACCCTCTTGGCGCTCCGAATCTCCACTTGCATTTTCTACAAAAAGAGTGTTTCATAACTGCTCAATCAAAAATATGCTTTATCTCTGTTAACTGAATATACAGATCAGAAATAAGTTTCACAGAATGCATCTGTGTAGCTTTTATTTGAAGATGTTTTTTTCCCAATGTAGGCCTCTTAGCGCTTAGCATGTCCAATTGCAGTTTCTACAGAAAGAGTGTTTCAGAACGGCTCAATCAAAACTAAGGTTCAAATCTTTTAGTTGAACAAACAGAACAGAAAGAAGTTTCACACAATTCTTCTGTGTAGTTTTTATTTGTAGACATTCTTTTTCCCAATATATGCCTCTTAGCGCTCAGAATGTCCAATTGCAGTTTCTACAGAAAGAGTGTTTCAGAACGGCTCAATCAAAAGTAAGGTTCAACTCTGTTAGTTGAATGCACAGAACAGAAAGAAGTTTCATACAATGCTTCTGTGTAGTTCATATTTGAACATATACTTTTTTCCACTATTACCCACTTAGCGCTACGAATGTCCAGTTGCATTTTCTACAGACAGAGTGTTTCAAAACTGCTCAATCAAAAGTATGGTTTAACTCTGTTAGCTGAATGCACAGATCAGAAAGAAGTTTCACCGAATGATTCTGTGTAGTTTATATTTGAAGACATTCCTTTTTCCAATATTACCCTCTTAGCGCTCCGAATCTCCACTTGCATTTTCTACAAAAAGAGTGTTTCATAACTGCACAATCAAAAATATGCTTTATCTCTGTTAACTGAATTTACAGATCAGAAATAAGTTTCACAGAATGCATCTGTGTAGTTTTTATTTGAAGATATTCTTTTTCCCAATGTAGGCCTCTTAGCGCTTAGCATGTCCAATTGCAGTTTCTACAGAAAGAGTGTTTCAGAACGGCTCAATCAAAAGTAAGGTTCAACTCTGTTAGTTGAATGCACAGAACAGAAAGAAGGTTCACAGAATGCTACTGTGTAGTTTATAATTGAATGTATTCCTTTTTCCACTATTACCCTCTTAGCGCTCCGAATGTCCACTTGCATTTTGTACAGAAAGAGTGTTCAGAACTGCGCAATCAAAAGTATGGTTTAACTCTGTTAGCTTAATGAACATATCAGAAATAAGTTTCACACAATGCTTCTGTGTAGTTTTTATTTGAAGATATTATTTTTCCCAATATAGGCCTCTTAGCGCTCAGAATGTCCAATTGCAGTTTCTACAGAAAGAGTGTTTCAGAAAGGCTCAATCAAAAGTAAGGTTCAACTCTGTTAGTTGAATGCACAGAACGGAAAGAAGTTTCATACAATGCTTCTGTGTAGTTTATATTTGAACGTATTCTTTTTTCCACGATTACCCACTTAGCGCTACGAATGTCCAGTTGCATTTTCTACAGACAGAGTGTTTCAAAACTGCTCAATCAAAAGTATGGTTTAACTGTGTTAGCTGAATGCTCAGATCAGAAAGAAGTTTCACAGAATGCTTCTGTGTAGTTTATATTTGAATATATTCCTTTTTCCACTACTACTCTCTTAGCGCTCCAAATGTCCAGTTGCATTTTCTACAGAAAGAGTATTCAGATCTGCTCAATCAAAAGTATGGTTTAACTCTGTTAGCTGAATGCACAGATCGGAAAGAAGTTTCACCGAATGATTCTGTGTAGTTTATATTTGAAGACATTCCTTTTTCCACTATTACCCTCTTAGCGCTCCGAATCTCCACTTGCATTTTCTACAAAAAGAGTGTTTCATAACTGCTCAATCAAAAATATGTTTTATCTCTGTTAACTGAATTTACAGATCAGAAATAAGTTTCACAGAATGCATCTGTGTAGTTTTTATTTGAAGATATTCTTTTTCCCAATGTAGGCCTCTTAGCGCTTAGCATGTCCAATTGCAGTTTCTACAGAAAGAGTGTTTCAGAACGGCTCAATCAAAAGTAAGGTTCAACTCTGTTAGTTGAATGCACAGAACAGAAAGAATTTTCACAGAGTGCTACTGTGTAGTTTATATTTGAATATATTCCTTTTTCCACTATTACCCTCTTAGCGCTCCGAATGTCCACTTGCATTTTCTACAGAAAGAGTGATCAGAACTGCGCAATCAAAAGTATGGTTTAACTCTGTTAGCTTAATGAACATATCAGAAATAAGTTTCACACAATGCTTCTGTGTAGATTTTATTTGAAGTTATTATTTTTCCCAATATAGGCCTCTTAGCGCTCAGAATGTCCAATTGCATTTTCTACAGAAAGAGTGTTCAGAACTGCGCAATCAAAAGTATGGTTTAACTCTGTTAGCTTAATGAACATATCAGAAATAAGTTTCACACAATGCTTCTGTGTAGTTTTTATTTGAAGATATTATTTTTCCCAATATAGGCCTCTTAGCGCTCAGAATGTCCAATTGCAGTTTCTACAGAAAGAGTGTTTCAGAAAGGCTCAATCAAAAGTAAGGTTCAACTCTGTTAGTTGAATGCACAGAACAGAAAGAAGTTTCCTACAATGCTTCTGTGTAGTTTATATTTGAACGTATTCTTTTTTCCACGATTACCCACTTAGCGCTACGAATGTCCAGTTGCATTTTCTACAGACAGAGTGTTTCAAAACTGCTCAATCAAAAGTATGGTTTAACTCTGTTAGCTGAATGCTCAGATCAGAAAGAAGTTTCACAGAATGCTTCTGTGTAGTTTATATTTGAATATATTCCTTTTTCCACCACTACTCTCTTAGCGCTCCAAATGTCCAGTTGCATTTTCTACAGAAAGAGTGTTCAGATCTGCTCAATCAAAAGTATGGTTTAACTCTGTTAGCTGAATGCACAGATCAGAAAGAAGTTTCACCGAATGATTCTGTGTAGTTTATATTTGAAGACATTCCTTTTTCCACTATTACCCTCTTAGCGCTCCGAATCTCCACTTGCATTTTCTACAAAAAGAGTGTTTCATAACTGCTCAATCAAAAATATGCTTTATCTCTGTTAACTGAATTTACAGATCAGAAATAAGTTTCACAGAATGCATCTGTGTAGTTTTTATTTGAAGATATTCTTTTTCCCAATGTAGGCCTCTTAGCGCTTAGCATGTCCAATTGCAGTTTCTACAGAAAGAGTGTTTCAGAACGGCTCAATCAAAAGTAAGGTTCAACTCTGTTAGTTGAATGCACAGAACAGAAAGAAGGTTCACAGAATGCTACTGTGTAGTTTATATTTGAATGTATTCCTTTTTCCACTATTACCCTCTTAGCGCTCCGAATGTCCACTTGCATTTTGTACAGAAAGAGTGTTCAGAACTGCGCAATCAAAAGTATGGTTTAACTCTGTTAGCTTAATGAACATATCAGAAATAAGTTTCACACAATGCTTCTGTGTAGTTTTTATTTGAAGATATTATTTTTCCCAATTAGGCCTCTTAGCGCTCAGAATGTCCAATTGCAGTTTCTACAGAAAGAGTGTTTCAGAAAGGCTCAATCAAAAGTAAGGTTCAACTCTGTTAGTTGAATGCACAGAACAGAAAGAAGTTTCATACAATGCTTCTGTGTAGTTTATATTTGAACATATTCTTTTTTCCACTATTACCCACTTCGCGCTACGAATGTCCAGTTGCATTTTCTACAGACAGAGTGTTTCAAAACTGCTCAATCAAAAGTATGGTTTAACTCGGTTAGCTGAATGCTCAGATCAGAAAGAAGTTTCACAGAATGCTTCTGTGTAGTTTATATTTGTATATATTCCTTTTTCCACTACTACTCTCTTAGCGCTCCAAATGTCCAGTTGCATTTTCTACAGAAAGAGTGTTCAGATCTGCTCAATCAAAATTATGGTTTAACTCTGTTAGCTGAATGCACAGATCAGAAAGAAGTTTCACCGAATGATTCTGTGTAGTTTATATTTGAAGACATTCCTTTTTCCACTATTACCCTCTTAGCGCTCCGAATCTCCACTTGCATTTTCTACAAAAAGAGTGTTTCATAACTGCTCAATCAAAAATATGTTTTATCTCTGTTAACTGAATTTACAGATCAGAAATAAGTTTCACAGAATGCATCTGTGTAGTTTTTATTTGAAGATATTCCTTTTCCCAATGTAGGCCTCTTAGCGCTTAGCATGTCCAACTGCAGTTTCTACAGAAAGAGTGTTTCAGAACGGCTCAATCAAAAGTAAGGTTCAACTCTGTTAGTTGAATGCACAGAACAGAAAGAATTTTCACAGAGTGCTACCGTGTAGTTTATATTTGAATATATTCCTTTTTCCACTATTACCCTCTTAGCGCTCCGAAGGTCCACTTGCATTTTCTACAGAAAGAGTGTTCAGAACTGCGCAATCAAAAGTATGGTTTAACTCTGTTAGCTTAATGAACATATCAGAAATAAGTTTCACACAATGCTTCTGTGTAGTTTTTATTTGAAGATATTATTTTTCCCAATATAGGCCTCTTAGCGCTCAGAATGTCCAATTGCAGTTTCTACAGAATGAGTGTTTCAGAAAGGCTCAATCAAAAGTAAGGTTCAACTCTGTTAGTTGAATGCACAGAACAGAAAGAAGTTTCATACAATGCTTCTGTGTAGTTTATATTTGAACATATTCTTTTTTCCACTATTACCCACTTAGCGCTACGAATGTCCAGTTGCATTTTCTACAGACAGAGTGTTTCAAAACTGCTCAATCAAAAGTATGGTTTAACTCTGTTAGCTGAATGCTCAGATCAGAAAGAAGTTTCACAGAATGCTTCTGTGTAGTTTATATTTGAATATATTCCTTTTTCCACTACTACTCTCTTAGCGCTCCAAATGTCCAGTTGCATTTTCTACAGAAAGAGTGTTCAGATCTGCTCAATCAAAAGTATGGTTTAACTCTGTTAGCTGAATGCACAGATCAGAAAGAAGTTTCACCGAATGATTCTGTGTAGTTTATCTTTGTAGACATTCCTTTTTCCACTATTACCCTCTTAGCGCTCCGAATCTCCACTTGCATTTTCTACAAAAAGAGTGTTTCATAACTGCTCAATCAAAAATATGTTTTATCTCTGTTAACTGAATTTACAGATCAGAAATAAGTTTCACAGAATGCATCTGTGTAGTTTTTATTTGAAGATATTACTTTTCCCAATGTAGGCCTCTTAGCGCTTAGCATGTCCAAATGCAGTTTCTACAGAAAGAGTGTTTCAGAACGGCTCAATCAAAAGTAAGGTTCAACTCTGTTAGTTGAATGCACAGAACAGAAAGAATTTTCACAGAGTGCTACTGTGTAGTTTATATTTGAATATATTCCTTTTTCCACTATTACCCTCTTAGCGCTCCGAATGTCCACTTGCATTTTCTACAGAAAGAGTGTTCAGAACTGCGCAATCAAAAGTATGGTTTAACTCTGTTAGCTTAATGAACATATCAGAAATAAGTTTCACACAATGCTTCTGTGTAGTTTTTATTTGAAGATATTATTTTTCCCAATATAGGCCTCTTAGCGCTCAGAATGTCCAATTGCATTTTCTACAGAAAGAGTGTTCAGAACTGCGCAATCAAAAGTATGGTTTAACTCTGTTAGCTTAATGAACATATCAGAAATAAGTTTCACACAATGCTTCTGTGTAGTTTTTATTTGAAGATATTATTTTTCCCAATATAGGCCTCTTAGCGCTCAGAATGTCCAATTGCAGTTTCTGCAGAATGAGTGTTTCAGAAAGGCTCAATCAAAAGTAAGGTTCAACTCTATTAGTTGAATGCACAGAACAGAAAGAAGTTTCATACAATGCTTCTGTGTAGTTTATATTTGAACATATTCTTTTTTCCACTATTACCCACTTAGCGCTACGAATGTCCAGTTGCATTTTCTACAGACAGAGTGTTTCAAAACTGCTCAATCAAAAGTATGGTTTAACTCTGTTAGCTGAATGCTCAGATCAGAAAGAAGTTTCACAGAATGCTTCTGTGTAGTTTATATTTGAATATATTCCTTTTTCCACTACTACTCTCTTAGCGCTCCAAATGTCCAGTTGCATTTTCTACAGAAAGAGTGTTCAGATCTGCTCAATCAAAAGTATGGTTTAACTCTGTTAGCTGAATGCACAGATCAGAAAGAAATTTCACAGAATGATTCTGTGTAGTTTATATTTGGAGACATTACTTTTTCCACTATTACCCTCTTAGCGCTCCGAATCTCCACTTGCATTTTCTACAGAAAGAGTGTTTCAGAACGGCTCAATCAAAACTAAGGTTCAACTCTTTTAGTTGAACAAACAGAACAGAAAGAAGTTTCACACAATTCTTCTGTGTAGTTTTTATTTGTAGACATTCTTTTTCCCAATATAGGCCTCTTAGCGCTCAGAATGTCCAATTGCAGTTTCTACAGAAAGAGTGTTTCAGAACGGCTCAATCAAAAGTAAGGTTCAACTCTGTTAGTTGAATGCACAGAACAGAAAGAAGTTTCACAGAATGCTACTGTGTAGTTTATATTTGAATGTATTCCTTTTTCCACTATTACCCTCTTAGCGCTCCGAATGTCCACTTGCATTTTCTACAGAAAGAGTGTTCAGAACTGCGCAATCAAAAGTATGGTTTAACTCTGTTAGCTTAATGAACATATCAGAAATAAGTTTCACACAATGCTTCTGTGTAGTTTTTATTTGAAGATATTATTTTTCCCAATATAGGCCTCTTAGCGCTCAGAATGTCCAATTGCAGTTTCTACAGAAAGAGTGTTTCAGAAAGGCTCAATCAAAAGTAAGGTTCAACTCTGTTAGTTGAATGCACAGAACAGAAAGAAGTTTCATACAATGCTTCTGTGTAGTTTATATTTGAACATATTCTTTTTTCCACTATTACCCACTTAGCGCTACGGATGTCCAGTTGCATTTTCTACAGACAGAGTGTTTCAAAACTGCTCAATCAAAAGTATGGTTTAACTCTGTTAGCTGAATGCTCAGATCAGAAAGAAGTTTCACAGAATGCTTCTGTGTAGTTTATATTTGAATATATTCCTTTTTCCACTACTACTCTCTTAGCGCTCCAAATGTCCAGTTGCATTTTCTACAGAAAGAGTGTTCAGATCTGCTCAATCAAAAGTATGGTTTAACTCTGTTAGCTGAATGCACAGATCAGAAAGAAATTTCACCGAATGATTCTGTGTAGTTTATATTTGAAGACATTCCTTTTTCCACTATTACCCTCTTAGCGCTCCGAATCTCCACTTGCATTTTCTACAAAAAGAGTGTTTCATAACTGCTCAATCAAAAATATGTTTTATCTCTGTTAACTGAATTTACAGATCAGAAATAAGTTTCACAGAATGCATCTGTGTAGTTTTTATTTGAAGATATTCTTTTTCCCAATGTAGGCCTCTTAGCGCTTAGCATGTCCAATTGCAGTTTCTACAGAAAGAGTGTTTCAGAACGGCTCAATCAAAAGTAAGGTTCAACTCTGTTAGTTGAATGCACAGAACAGAAAGAAGTTTCATACAATGCTTCTGTGTAGTTTATATTTGAACATATTCTTTTCTCCACTGTTACCCACTTAGCGCTACGAATGTCCAGTTGCATTTTCTACAGACAGAGTGTTTCAAAACTGCTCAATCAAAAGTATGGTTTAACTCTGTTAGCTGAATGCTCAGATCAGAAAGAAGTTTCACAGAATGCTTCTGTGTATTTTATATTTGAATATATTCTTTTTTCCACTACTACGCTCTTAGCGCTCCAAATGTCCAGTTGCATTTTCTACAGAAAGAGTGTTCAGATCTGCTCAATCAAAAGTATGGTTTAACTCTGTTAGCTGAATGCACAGATCAGAAAGAAGTTTCACCGAATGATTCTGTGTAGTTTATATTTGAAGACATTCCTTTTTCCACTATTACCCTCTTAGCGCTCCGAATCTCCACTTGCATTTTCTACAAAAAGAGTGTTTCATAACTGCTCAATCAAAAATATGCTTTATCTCTGTTAACTGAATTTACAGATCAGAAATAAGTTTCACAGAATGCATCTGTGTAGTTTTTATTTGAAGATATTCTTTTTCCCAATGTAGGCCTCTTAGCGTTTAGCATGTCCAATTGCAGTTTCTACAGAAAGAGTGTTTCAGAACGGCTCAATCAAAAGTAAGGTTCAACTCTGTTAGTTGAATGCACAGAACAGAAAGAAGTTTCACAGAATGCTACTGTGTAGTTTATATTTGAATGTATTCCTTTTTCCACTATTACCCTCTTAGCGCTCCGAATGTCCACTTGCATTTTCTACAGAAAGAGTGTTCAGAACTGCGCAATCAAAAGTATGGTTTAACTCTGTTAGCTTAATGAACATATCAGAAATAAGTTTCACAAAATGCTTCTGTGTAGTTTTTATTTGAAGATATTATTTTTCCCAATATAGGCCTCTTAGCGCTCAGAATGTCCAATTGCAGTTTCTACAGAAAGAGTGTTTCAGAAAGGCTCAATCAAAAGTAAGGTTCAACTCTGTTAGTTGAATGCACAGAACAGAAAGAAGTTTCATACAATGCTTCTGTGTAGTTTATATTTGAACATATTCTTTTTTCCACTATTACCCACTTAGCGCTACGGATGTCCAGTTGCATTTTCTACAGACAGAGTGTTTCAAAACTGCTCAATCAAAAGTATGGTTTAACTCTGTTAGCTGAATGCTCAGATCAGAAAGAAGTTTCACAGAATGCTTCTGTGTAGTTTATATTTGAATATATTCCTTTTTCCACTACTACTCTCTTAGCGCTCAAAATGTCCAGTTGCATTTTCGACAGAAAGAGTGTTCAGATCTGCTCAATCAAAAGTATGGTTTAACTCTGTTAGCTGAATGCACAGATCAGAAAGAAGTTTCACCGAATGATTCTGTGTAGTTTATATTTGAAGACATTCCTTTTTCCACTATTACCCTCTTAGCGCTCCGAATCTCCACTTGCATTTTCTACAAAAAGAGTGTTTCATAACTGCTCAATCAAAAATATGTTTTATCTCTGTTAACTGAATTTACAGATCAGAAATAAGTTTCACAGAATGCATCTGTGTAGTTTTTATTTGAAGATATTCTTTTTCCCAATGTAGGCCTCTTAGCGCTTAGCATGTCCAATTGCAGTTTCTACAGAAAGAGTGTTTCAGAACGGCTCAATCAAAAGTAAGGTTCAACTCTGTTAGTTGAATGCACAGAACAGAAAGAATTTTCACAGAGTGCTACTGTGTTGTTTATATTTGAATATATTCCTTTTTCCACTATTACCCTCTTAGCGCTCCGAATGTCCACCTGCATTTTCTACAGAAAGAGTGTTCAGAACTGTGCAATCAAAAGTATGGTTTAACTCTGTTAGCTTAATGAACATATCAGAAATAAGTTTCACACAATGCTTCTGTGTAGTTTTTATTTGAAGATATTATTTTTCCCAATATAGGCCTCTTAGCGCTCAGAATGTCCAATTGCATTTTCTACAGAAAGAGTGTTTCAGAAAGGCTCAATCAAAAGTAAGGTTCAACTCTGTTAGTTGAATGCACAGAACAGAAATAAGTTTCATACAATGTTTCTGTGTAGTTTATATTTGAACGTATTCTTTTTTCCACTATTACCCACTTAGCGCTAGGAATGTCCAGTTGCATTTTCTACAGACAGAGTGTTTCAAAACTGCTCAATCAAAAGTATGGTTTAACTCTGTTAGCTGAATGCTCAGATCAGAAAGAAGTTTCACAGAATGCTTCTGTGTAGTTTATATTTGAATATATTCCTTTTTCCACTACTACTCTCTTAGCGCTCCAAATGTCCAGTTGCATTTTCTACAGAAAGAGTGTTCAGATCTGCTCAATCAAAAGTATGGTTTAACTCTGTTAGCTGAATGCACAGATCAGAAAGAAGTTTCACCGAATGATTCTGTGTAGTTTATATTTGAAGACATTCCTTTTTCCACTATTACCCTCTTAGCGCTCCGAATCTCCACTTGCATTTTCTACAAAAAGAGTGTTTCATAACTGCTCAATCAAAAATATGTTTTATCTCTGTTAACTGAATTTACAGATCAGAAATAAGTTTCACAGAATACATCTGTGTAGTTTTTATTTGAAGATATTACTTTTCCCAATGTAGGCCTCTTAGCGCTTAGCATGTCCAAATGCAGTTTCTACAGAAAGAGTGTTTCAGAACGGCTCAATCAAAAGTAAGGTTCAACTCTGTTAATTGAATGCACAGAACAGAAAGTATTTTCACAGAGTGCTACTGTGTAGTTTATATTTGAATATATTCCTTTTTCCACTATTACCCTCTTAGCGCTCCGAATGTCCACTTGCATTTTCTACAGAAAGAGTGTTCAGAAATGCGCAATCAAAAGTATGATTTAACTCTGTTAGCTTAATGAACATATCAGAAATAAGTTTCACACAATGCTTCTGTGTAGTTTTTATTTGAAGATATTATTTTTCCCAATATAGGCCTCTTAGCGCTCAGAATGTCCAGTTGCATTTTCTACAGAAAGAGTGTTCAGAACTGCGCAATCAAAAGTATGGTTTAAATCTGTTAGCTTAATGAACATATCAGAAATAAGTTTCACACAATGCTTCTGTGTAGTTTTTATTTGAAGGTATTATTTTTCCCAATATAGGCCTCTTAGCGCTCAGAATGTCCAATTGCATTTTCTACAGAAAGAGTGTTCAGAACTGCGCAATCAAAAGTATGGTTTAACTCTGTTAGCTTAATGAACATATCAGAAATAAGTTTCACACAATGCTTCTGTGTAGTTTTTATTTGAAGATATTATTTTTCCCAATATAGGCCTCTTAGCGCTCAGAATGTCCAATTGCAGTTTCTACAGAATGAGTGTTTCAGAAAGGCTCAATCAAAAGTAAGGTTCAACTCTGTTAGTTGAATGCACAGAACAGAAAGAAGTTTCATACAATGCTTCTGTGTAGTTTATATTTGAACATATTTTTTTTCCACTATTACCCACTTAGCGCTACGAATGTCCAGTTGCATTTTCTACAGACAGAGTGTTTCAAAACTGCTCAATCAAAAGTATGGTTTAACTCTGTTAGCTGAATGCTCAGATCAGAAAGAAGTTTCACAGAATGCTTCTGTGTAGTTTATATTTGAATATATTACTTTTTCCACTACTACTCTCTTAGCTCTCCAAATGTCCAGTTGCATTTTCTACAGAAAGAGTGTTCAGATCTGCTCAATCAAAAGTATGGTTTAACTCTGTTAGCTGAATGCACAGATCAGAAATAAGTTTCACCGAATGATTCTGTGTAGTTTATATTTGAAGACATTCCTTTTTCCACTATTACCCTCTTAGCGCTCCGAATCTCCACTTGCATTTTCTACAAAAAGAGTGTTTCATAACTGCTCAATCAAAAATATGTTTTATCTCTGTTAACTGAATTTACAGATCAGAAATAAGTTTCACAGAATGCATCTGTGTAGTTTTTATTTGAAGATATTCCTTTTCCCAATGTAGGCCTCTTAGCGCTTAGCATGTCCAATTGCAGTTTCTACAGAAAGAGTGTTTCAGAACGGCTCAATCAAAAGTAAGGTTCAACTCTGTTAGTTGAATGCACAGAACAGAAAGAATTTTCACAGAGTGCTACTGTGTAGTTTATATTTGAATATATTCCTTTTTCCACTATTACCCTCTTAGCGCTCCGAATGTCCACTTGCATTTTCTACAGAAAGAGTGTTCAGAACTGCGCAATCAAAAGTATGGTTTAACTCTGTTAGGTTAATGAACATATCAGAAATAAGTTTCACACAATGCTTCTGTGTAGTTTTTATTTGAAGATATTATTTTTCCCAATATAGGCCTCTTAGCGCTCAGAATGTCCAATTGCATTTTCTACAGAAAGAGTGTTCAGAACTGCGCAATCAAAAGTATGGTTTAACTCTGTTAGCTTAATGAACCTATCAGAAATAAGTTTCACACAATGCTTCTGTGTAGTTTTTATTTGAAGATATTATTTTTCCCAATATAGGCCTCTTAGCGCTCAGAATGTCCAATTGCAGTTTCTACAGAATGAGTGTTTCAGAAAGGCTCAATCAAAAGTAAGGTTCAACTCTGTTAGTTGAATGCACAGAACAGAAAGAAGTTTCATACAATGCTTCTGTGTAGTTTATATTTGAACATATTCTTTTTTCCACTATTACCCACTTAGCGCTACGAATGTCCAGTTGCATTTTCTACAGACAGAGTGTTTCAAAACTGCTCAATCAAAAGTATGGTTTAACTCTGTTAGCTGAATGCACAGATGAGAAAGAAGTTTCACAGAATGCTTCTGTGTAGTTTATATTTGAATATATTCCTTTTTCCACTACTACTCTCTTAGCGCTCCAAATGTCCAGTTGCATTTTCTACATAAAGAGTGTTCAGATCTGCTCAATCAAAAGTATGGTTTAACTCTGTTAGCTGAATGCACAGATCAGAAAGAAGTTTCACAGAATGATTCTGTGTAGTTTATATTTGGAGACATTCCTTTTTCCACTATTACCCTCTTAGCGCTCCGAATCTCCACTTGCATTTTCTACAGAAAGAGTGTTTCAGAACGGCTCAATCAAAACTAAGGTTCAACTCTTTTAGTTGAACAAACAGAACAGAAAGAAGTTTCACACAATTCTTCTGTGTAGTTTTTATTTGTAGACATTCTTTTTCCCAATATAGGCCTCTTAGCGCTCAGAATGTCCAATTGCAGTTTCTACAGAAAGAGTGTTTCAGAACGGCTCAATCAAAAGTAAGGTTCAACTCTGTTAGTTGAATGCACAGAACAGAAAGAAGTTTCATACAATGCTTCTGTGTAGTTCATATTTGAACATATTCTTTTTTCCACTATTACCCACTTAGCGCTACGAATGTCCAGTTGCATTTTCTACAGACAGAGTGTTTCAAAACTGCTCAATCAAAAGTATGGTTTAACTCTGTTAGCTGAATGCTCAGATCAGAAAGAAGTTTCACAGAATGCTTCTGTGTAGTTTATATTTGAATATATTCCTTTTTCCACTACTACTCTCTTAGCGCTCCAAATGTCCAGGTGCATTTTCTACAGAAAGAGTGTTCAGATCTGCACAATCAAAAGTATGGTTTAACTCTGTTAGCTGAATGCACAGATCGGAAAGAAGTTTCACCGAATGATTCTGTGTAGTTTATATTTGAAGACATTCCTTTTTCCACTATTACCCTCTTAGCGCTCCGAATCTCCACTTGCATTTTCTACAAAAAGAGTGTTTCATAACTGCTCAATCAAAAATATGTTTTATCTCTGTTAACTGAATTTACAGATCAGAAATAAGTTTCACAGAATGCATCTGTGTAGTTTTTATTTGAAGATATTCTTTTTCCCAATGTAGGCCTCTTAGCGCTTAGCATGTCCAATTGCAGTTTCTAAAGAAAGAGTGTTTCAGAACGGCTCAATCAAAAGTAAGGTTCAACTCTGTTAGTTGAATGCACAGAACAGAAAGAATTTTCACAGAGTGCTACTGTGTAGTTTATATTTGAATATATTCCTTTTTCCACTATTACCCTCTTAGCGCTCCGAATGTCCACTTGCATTTTCTACAGAAAGAGTGTTCAGAACTGCGCAATCAAAAGTATGGTTTAACTCTGTTAGCTTAATGAACATATCAGAAATAAGTTTCACACAATGCTTCTGTGTAGTTTTTATTTGAAGATATTATATTTCCCAATATAGGCCTCTTAGCGCTCAGATTGTCCAATTGCAGTTTCTACAGAAAGAGTGTTTGAGAAAGGCTCAATCAAAAGTAAGCTTCAACTCTGTTAGTTGAATGCACAGAACAGAAAGAAGTTTCATACAATGCTTCTGTGTAGTTTATATTTGAACGTATTCTTTTTTCCACTATTACCCACTTAGCGCTACGAATGTCCAGTTGCATTTTCTACAGACAGAGTGTTTCAAAACTGCTCAATCAAAAGTATGGTTTAACTCTGTTAGCTGAATGCTCAGATCAGAAAGAAGTTTCACAGAATGCTTCTGTGTAGTTTATATTTGAATATATTCCTTTTTCCACTACTACGCTCTTAGCGCTCCAAATGTCCAGTTGCATTTTCTACAGAAAGAGTGTTCAGATCTGCTCAATCAAAAGTATGGTTTAACTCTGTTAGCTGAATGCACAGATCAGAAAGAAGTTTCACCGAATGATTCTGTGTAGTTTATATTTGAAGACATTCCTTTTTCCACTATTACCCTCTTAGCGCTCCGAATCTCCACTTGCATTTTCTACAAAAAGAGTGTTTCATAACTGCTCAATCAAAAATATGTTTTATCTCTGTTAACTGAATTTACAGATCAGAAATAAGTTTCACAGAATGCATCTGTGTAGTTTTTATTTGAAGATATTCCTTTTCCCAATGTAGGCCTCTTAGCGCTTAGCATGTCCAATTGCAGTTTCTACAGAAAGAGTGTTTCAGAACGGCTCAATCAAAAGTAAGGTTCAACTCTGTTAGTTGAATGCACAGAACAGAAAGAATTTTCACAGAGTGCTACTGTGTAGTTTATATTTGAATATATTCCTTTTTCCACTATTACCCTCTTAGCGCTCAGAATGTCCACTTGCATTTTCTACAGAAAGAGTGTTCAGAACTGCGCAATCAAAAGTATGGTTTAACTCTGTTAGCTTAATGAACATATTAGAAATAAGTTTCACACAATGCTTCTGTGTAGTTTTTATTTGAAGATATTATTTTTCCCAATATAGGCCTCTTAGCGCTCAGAATGTCCAGTTGCATTTTCTACAGAAAGAGTGTTCAGATCTGCTCAATCAAAAGTATGGTTTAACTCTGTTAGCTGAATGCACAGATCAGAAAGAAGTTTCACCGAATGATTCTGTGTAGTATATATTTGAAGACATTCCTTTTTCCACTATTACCCTCTTAGCGCTCCGAATCTCCACTTGCATTATCTACAAAAAGAGTGTTTCATAACTGCTCAATCAATAATATGTTTTATCTCTGTTAACTGAATTTACAGATCAGAAATAAGTTTCACAGAATGCATCTGTGTAGTTTTTATCTGAAGATATTCCTTTTCCCAATGTAGGCCTCTTAGCGCTCAGCATGTCCAATTGCAGTTTCTACAGAAAGAGAGTTTCAGAACGGCTCAATCAAAAGTAAGGTTCAAATCTGTTAGTTGAATGCACAGAACAGAAAGAATTTTCACAGAGTGCTACTGTGTAGTTTATATTTGAATATATTCCTTTTTCCACTATTACCCTCTTAGCGCTCCGAATGTCCACTTGCATTTTCTACAGAAAGAGTGTTCAGAACTGCGCAATCAAAAGTATGGTTTAACTCTGTTAGCTTAATGAACATATCAGAAATAAGTTTCACACAATGCTTCTGTGTAGTTTTTATTTGAAGATATTATTTTTCCCAATATAGGCCTCTTAGCGCTCAGAATGTCCAATTGCATTTTCTACAGAAAGAGTGTTCAGAACTGCGCAATCAAAAGTATGGTTTAACTCTGTTAGCTTAATGAACATATCAGAAATAAGTTTCACACAATGCTTCTGTGTAGTTTTTATTTGAAGATATTATTTTTCCCAATATAGGCCTCTTAGCGCTCAGAATGTCCAATTGCAGTTTCTACAGAATGAGTGTTTCAGAAAGGCTCAATCAAAAGTAAGGTTCAACTCTGTTAGTTGAATGCACAGAACAGAAAGAAGTTTCATACAATGCTTCTGTGTAGTTTATATTTGAACATATTCTTTTTTCCACTATTACCCACTTAGCGCTACGAATGTCCAGTTGCATTTTCTACAGACAGAGTGTTTCAAAACTGCTCAATCAAAAGTATGGTTTAACTCTGTTAGCTGAATGCTCAGATCAGAAAGAAGTTTCACAGAATGCTTCTGTGTAGTTTATATTTGAATATATTCCTTTTTCCACTACTACTCTCTTAGCGCTCCAAATGTCCAGTTGCATTTTCTACAGAAAGAGTGTTCAGATCTGCTCAATCAAAAGTATGGTTTAACTCTGTTAGCTGAATGCACAGATCAGAAAGAAGTTTCACCGAATGATTCTGTGTAGTTTATATTTGAAGACATTCCTTTTTCCACTATTACCCTCTTAGCGCTCCGAATCTCCACTTGCATTTTCTACAAAAAGAGTGTTTCATAACTGCTCAATCAAAAATATGCTTTATCTCTGTTAACTGAATTTACAGATCAGAAATAAGTTTCACAGAATGCATCTGTGTAGTTTTTATTTGAAGATATTCTTTTTCCCAATGTAGGCCTCTTAGCGCTTAGCATGTCCAATTGCAGTTTCTACAGAAAGAGTGTTTCAGAACGGCTCAATCAAAAGTAAGGTTCAACTCTGTTAGTTGAATGCACAGAACAGAAAGAATTTTCACAGAATGCTACTGTGTAGTTTATATTTGAATATATTCCTTTTTCCACTATTACCCTCTTAACGCTCCGAATGTCCACTTGCATTTTCTACAGAAAGAGTGTTCAGAACTGCGCAATCAAAAGTATGATTTAACTCTGTTAGCTAAATGAACATATCAGAAATAAGTTTCACACAATGCTTCTGTGTAGTTTTTATTTGAAGATATTATTTTTCCCAATATAGGCCTCTTAGCGCTCAGAATGTCCAATTGCAGTTTCTACAGAAAGAGTGTTTCAGAAAGGCTCAATCAAAAGTAAGGTTCAACTCTGTTAGTTGAATGCACAGAACAGAAAGAAGTTTCATACAATGCTTCTGTGTAGTTTATATTTGAACATATTTTTTCCACTATTACCCACTTAGCGCTACGAATGTCCAGTTGCATTTCCTACAGACAGAGTGTTTCAAAACTGCTCAATCAAAAGTATGGTTTAACTCTGTTAGCTGAATGCTCAGATCAGAAAGAAGTTTCACAGAATGCTTCTGTGTAGTTTATATTTGAATATATTCCTTTTTCCACTACTACTCTCTTAGCGCTCCAAATGTCCAATTGCATTTTCTACAGAAAGAGTGTTCAGATCTGCTCAATCAAAAGTATGGTTTAACACTTTTAGCTGAATGCACAGATCAGAAAGAAGTTTCACAGAATGATTCTGTGTAGTTTATATTTGGAGACATTCCTTTTTCCACTATTACCCTCTTAGCGCTCCGAATCTCCACTTGCATTTTCTACAGAAAGAGTGTTTCAGAACGGCTCAATCAAAACTAAGGTTCAACACTTTTAGTTGAACAAACAGAACAGAAAGTAGTTTCACACAATTCTTCTGTGTAGTTTTTATTTGTAGACATTCTTTTTCCCAATATAGGCCTCTTAGCGCTCAGAATGTCCAATTGCAGTTTCTACAGAAAGAGTGTTTCAGAAGGGCTCAATCAAAAGTAAGGTTCAACTCTGTTGGTTGAATGCACAGAACAGAAAGAAGTTTCATTCAATGCTTCTGTGTAGTTTATATTTGAACATATTCTTTTTTCCACTATTACCCACTTAGCGCTACGAATGTCCAGTTGCATTTTCTACAGACAGAGTGTTTCAAAACTGCTCAAACAAAAGTATGGTTTAACTCTGTTAGCTGAATGCTCAGATCAGAAAGATGTTTCACAGAATGCTTCTGTGTAGTTTATATTTGAATATATTCCTTTTTCCACTACTACGCTCTTAGCGCTCCAAATGTCCAGTTGCATTTTCTACAGAAAGAGTGTTCAGATCTGCTGAATCAAAAGTATGGTTTAACTCTGTTAGCTGAATGCACAGATCAGAAACAAGTTTCACAGAATGATTCTGTGTAGTTTATATTTGAAGACATTCCTTTTTCCACTATTACCCTCTTAGCGCTCCGAATCTCCACTTGCATTTTCTACAAAAAGAGTTTTTCATAACTGCTCAATCAAAAATATGCTTTATCTCTGTTAACTGAATTTACAGATCAGAAATAAGTTTCACAGAATGCATCTGTGTAGTTTTTATTTGAAGATATTCTTTTTCCCAATGTAGGCCTCTTAGCGCTTAGCATGTCCAATTGCAGTTTCTACAGAAAGAGTGTTTCAGAACGGCTCAATCAAAAGTAAGGTTCAACTCTGTTAGTTGAATGCACAGAACAGAAAGAATTTTCACAGAATGCTACTGTGTAGTTTATATTTGAATATATTCCTTTTTCCACTATTACCCTCTTAGCGCTCCGAATGCCCACTTGCATTTTCTACAGAAAGAGTGTTCAGAACTGCGCAATCAAAAGTATGATTTAACTCTGTTAGCTAAATGAACATATCAGAAATAAGTTTCACACAATGCTTCTGTGTAGTTTTTATTTGAAGATATTATTTTTCCCAATATAGGCCTCTTAGCGCTCAGAATGTCCAATTGCAGTTTCTACAGAAAGAGTGTTTCAGAAAGGCTCAATCAAAAGTAAGGTTCAACTCTGTTAGTTGAATGCACAGAACAGAAAGAAGTTTCATACAATGCTTCTGTGTAGTTTATATTTGAACATATTTTTTTCCACTATTACCCACTTAGCGCTACGAATGTCCAGTTGCATTTCCTACAGACAGAGTGTTTCAAAACTGCTCAAACAAAAGTATGGTTTAATTCTGTTAGCTGAATGCTCAGATCAGAAAGAAGTTTCACAGAATGCTTCTGTGTAGTTTATATTTGAATATATTCCTTTTTCCACTACTACGCTCTTAGCGCTCCAAATGTCCAGTTGCATTTTCTACAGAAAGAGTGTTCAGATCTGCTCAATCAAAAGTATGGTTTAACTCTGTTAGCTGAATGCACAGATCAGAAAGAAGTTTCACAGAATGATTCTGTGTAGTTTATATTTGGAGACATTCCTTTTTCCACTATTACCCTCTTAGCGCTCCGAATCTCCACTTGCATTTTCTACAGAAAGAGTGTTTCAGAACGGGTCAATCAAAACTAAGGTTCAACTCTTTTAGCTGAACAAACAGAACAGAAATATGTTTCACACAATTCTTCTGTGTAGTTTTTATTTGTAGACATTCTTTTTCCCAATATAGGCCTCTTAGCACTCAGAATGTCCAATTGCAGTTTCTACAGAAAGAGTGTTTCAGAACGGCTCAATCAAAAGTAAGGTTCAACTCTGTTAGTTGAATGCACAGAACAGAAAGTAGTTTCATACAATGGTTCTGTGTAGTTTATATTTGAACATATTCTTTTTTCCACTATTACCCACTTAGCGCTACGAATGTCCAGTTGCATTTTCTACAGACAGAGTGTTTCAAAACTGCTCAATCAAAAGTATGGTTTAATTCTGTTAGCTGAATGCTCAGATCAGAAAGAAGTTTCACAGAATGCTTCTGTGTTGTTTATATTTGAATATATTCCTTTTTCCACTTCTACGCTCTTAGCGCTCCAAATGTCCAGTTGCATTTTCTACAGAAAGAGTGTTCAGATCTGCTCAATCAAAAGTATGGTTTAACTCTGTTAGCTGAATGCACAGATCAGAAAGAAGTTTCACAGAATGATTCTGTGTAGTTTATATTTGGAGACATTCCTTTTTCCACTATTACCCTCTTAGCGCTCCGAATCTCCACTTGCATTTTCTACAGAAAGAGTGTTTCAGAACGGCTCAATCAAAACTAAGGTTCAACTCTTTTAGTTGAACAAACAGAACAGAAAGAAGTTTCACACAATTCTTCTGTGTAGTTTTTATTTGTAGACATTCTTTTTCCCAATATAGGCCTCTTAGCGCTCAGAATGTACAATTGCAGTTTCTACAGAAAGAGTGTTTCAGAACGGCTCAATCAAAAGTAAGGTTCAACTCTGTTAGTTGAATGCACAGAACAGAAAAAAGTTTCATACAATGCTTCTGTGTAGTTTATATTTGAACATATTCTTTTCTCCACTATTACCCACTTAGCGCTACGAATGTCCAGTTGCATTTTCTACAGACAGAGTGTTTCAAAACTGCTCAATCAAAAGTATGGTTTAACTCTGTTAGCTGAATGCTCAGATCAGAAAGAAGTTTCACAGAATGCTTCTGTGTAGTTTATATTTGAATATATTCCTTTTTCCACTACTACGCTCTTAGCGCTCCAAATGTCCAGTTGCATTTTCTACAGAAAGAGTGTTCAGATCTGCTGAATCAAAAGTATGGTTTAACTCTATTCGCTGAATGCACCGATCAGAAAGAAGTTTCACCGAATGATTCTGTGTAGTTTATATTTGAAGACATTCCTTTTTCCACTATTACCCTCTTAGCGCTCCGAATCTCCACTTGCATTTTCTACAAAAAGAGTGTTTCATAACTGCTCAATCAAAAATATGCTTTATCTCTGTTAACTGAATTTACAGATCAGAAATAAGTTTCACAGAATGCATCTGTGTAGTTTTTATTTGAAGATATTCTTTTTCCCAATGTAGGCCTCTTAGCGCTTAGCATGTCCAATTGCAGTTTCTACAGAAAGAGTGTTTCAGAACGGCTCAATCAAAAGTAAGGTTCAACTCTGTTAGTTGAATGCACAGAACAGAAAGAATTTTCACAGAATGCTACTGTGTAGTTTATATTTGAATATATTCCTTTTTCCACTATTACCCTCTTAGCGCTCCGAATGTCCACTTGCATTTTCTACAGAAAGAGTGTTCAGAACTGCGCAATCAAAAGTATGATTTAACTCTGTTAGCTAAATGAACATATCAGAAATAAGTTTCACACAATGCTTCTGTGTAGTTTTTATTTGAAGATATTATTTTTCCCAATATAGGCCTCTTAGCGCTCAGAATGTCCAATTGCAGTTTCTACAGAAAGAGTGTTTCAGAAAGGCTCAATCAAAAGTAAGGTTCAACTCTGTTAGTTGAATGCACAGAACAGAAAGAAGTTTCATACAATGCTTCTGTGTAGTTTATATTTGAACATATTTTTTTCCACTATTACCCACTTAGCGCTACGAATGTCCAGTTGCATTTCCTACAGACAGAGTGTTTCAAAACTGCTCAATCAAAAGTATGGTTTAACTCTGTTAGCTGAATGCTCAGATCAGAAAGAAGTTTCACAGAATGCTTCTGTGTAGTTTATATTTGAATATATTCCTTTTTCCACTACTACTCTCTTAGCGCTCCAAATGTCCAGTTGCATTTTCTACAGAAAGAGTGTTCAGATCTGCTCAATCAAAAGTATGGTTTAACTCTTTTAGCTGAATGCACAGATCAGAAAGAAGTTTCACAGAATGATTCTGTGTAGTTTATTTTTGGAGACATTCCTTTTTCCACTATTACCCTCTTAGCGCTCCGAATCTCCACTTGCATTTTCTACAGAAAGAGTGTTTCAGAACGGCTCAATCAAAACTAAGGTTCAACTCTTTTAGTTGAACAAACAGAACAGAAAGAAGTTTCACACAATTCTTTTGTGTAGTTTTTATTTGTAGACATTCTTTTTCCCAATATAGGCCTCTTAGCGCTCAGAATGTCCAAATGCAGTTTCTACAGAAAGAGTGTTTCAGAACGGCTCAATCAAAAGTAAGGTTCAACTCTGTTAGTTGAATGCACAGAACAGAAAGAAGTTTCATTCAATGCTTCTGTGTAGATTATATTTGAACATATTCTTTTTTCCACTATTACCCACTTAGCGCTACGAATGTCCACTTGCATTTTCTACAGACAGAGTGTTTCAAAACTGCTCAATCAAAAGTATGGTTTAAATCTGTTAGCTGAATTCACAGATCAGAAAGAAGTTTCACAGAATGATTCTGTGTAGTTTATATTTGGAGACATTCCTTTTTCCACTATTACCCTCTTAGTGCTCCGAATCTCCACTTGCATTTTCTACAGAAAGAGTGTTTCAGAACGGCTCAATCAAAACTAAGGTTCAACACTTTTAGTTTAACAAACAGAACAGAAAGTAGTTTCACACAATTCTTCTGTGTAGTTTTTATTTGTAGACATTCTTTTTCCCAATATAGGCCTCTTAGCGCTCAGAATGTCCAATTGCAGTTTCTACAGAAAGAGTGTTTCAGAACGGCTCAATCAAAAGTAAGGTTCAACTCTGTTAGTTGAATGCACAGAACAGAAAGAAGTTTCATTCAATGCTTCTGTGTAGTTTATATTTGAACATATTCTTTTTTCCACTATTACCCACTTAGCGCTACGACTGTCCAGTTGCATTTTCTACAGACAGAGTGTTTCAAAACTGCTCAAACAAAAGTATGGTTTAACTCTGTTAGCTGAATGCTCAGATCAGAAAGAAGTTTCACAGAATGCTTCTGTGTAGTTTATATTTGAATATATTCCTTTTTCCACTACTACGCTCTTAGCGCTCCAAATGTCCAGTTGCATTTTCTACAGAAAGAGTGTTCAGATCTGCTCAATCAAAAGTATGGTTTAACTCTGTTAGCTGAATGCACAGATCAGAAAGAAGTTTCACAGAATGATTCTGTGTAGTTTATATTTGGAGACATTCCTTTTTCCACTATTACCCTCTTAGCGCTCCGAATCTCCACTTGCATTTTCTACAGAAAGAGTGTTTCAGAACGGGTCAATCAAAACTAAGGTTCAACTCTTTTAGCTGAACAAACAGAACAGAAATATGTTTCACACAATTCTTCTGTGTAGTTTTTATTTGTAGACATTCTTTTTCCCAATATAGGCCTCTTAGCGCTCAGAATGTCCAATTGCAGTTTCTACAGAAAGAGTGTTTCAGAACGGCTCAATCAAAAGTAAGGTTCAACTCTGTTAGTTGAATGCACAGAACAGAAAGAAGTTTCATACAATGGTTGTGTGTAGTTTATATTTGAACATATTCTTTTTTCCACTATTACCCACTTAGCGCTACGAATGTCCAGTTGCATTTTCTACAGACAGAGTGTTTCAAAACTGCTCAATCAAAATTATGGTTTAATTCTGTTAGCTGAATGCTCAGATCAGAAAGAAGTTTCACAGAATGCTTCTGTGTTGTTTATATTTGAATATATTCCTTTTTCCACAACTACGCTCTTAGCGCTCCAAATGTCCAGTTGCATTTTCTACAGAAAGAGTGTTCAGATCTGCTCAATCAAAAGTATGGTTTAACTCTGTTAGCTGAATGCACAGATCAGAAAGAAGTTTCACAGAATGATTCTGTGTAGTTTATATTTGGAGACATTCCTTTTTCCACTATTACCCTCTTAGCGCTCCGAATCTCCACTTGCATTTTCTACAGAAAGAGTGTTTCAGAACGGCTCAATCAAAACTAAGGTTCAACTCTTTTAGTTGAACAAACAGAACAGAAAGAAGTTTCACACAATACTTCTGTGTAGTTTTTATTTGTAGACATTCTTTTTCCCAATATAGGCCTCTTAGCGCTCAGAATGTACAATTGCAGTTTCTACAGAAAGAGTGTTTCAGAACGGCTCAATCAAAAGTAAGGTTCAACTCTGTTATTTGAATGCACAGAACAGAAAGAAGTTTCATACAATGCTTCTGTGTAGTTTATATTTGAACATATTCTTTTCTCCACTATTACCCACTTAGCGCTACGAATGTCCTGTTGCATTTTCTACAGACAGAGTGTTTCAAAACTGCTCAATCAAAAGTATGGTTTAACTCTGATAGCTGAATGCTCAGATCAGAAAGAAGTTTCACAGAATGCTTCTTTGTAGTTTATATATGAATATATTCCTTTTTCCACTACTACGCTCTTAGCGCTCCAAATGTCCAGTTGCATTTTCTACAGAAAGAGTGTTCAGATCTGCTGAATCAAAAGTATGGTTTAACTCTATTCGCTGAATGCACCGATCAGAAAGAAGTTTCACCGAATGATTCTGTGTAGTTTATATTTGAAGACATTCCTTTTTCCACTATTACCCTCTTAGCGCTCCGAATCTCCACTTGCATTTTCTACAAAAAGAGTGTTTCATAACTGCTCAATCAAAAATATGCTTTATCTCTGTTAACTGAATTTACAGATCAGAAATAAGTTTCACAGAATGCATCTGTGTAGTTTTTATTTGAAGATATTCTTTTTCCCAATGTAGGCCTCTTAGCGCTTAGCATGTCCAATTGCAGTTTCTACAGAAAGAGTGTTTCAGAACGGCTCAATCAAAAGTAAGGTTCAACTCTGTTAGTTGAATGCACAGAACAGAAAGAATTTTCACAGAATGCTACTGTGTAGTTTATATTTGAATATATTCCTTTTTCCACTATTACCATCTTAGCGCTCCGAATGTCCACTTGCATTTTCTACAGAAAGAGTGTTCAGAACTGCGCAATCAAAAGTATGATTTAACTCTGTTAGCTAAATGAACATATCAGAAATAAGTTTCACACAATGCTTCTGTGTAGTTTTTATTTGAAGATATTATTTTTCCCAATATAGGCCTCTTAGCGCTCAGAATGTCCAATTGCAGTTTCTACAGAAAGAGTGTTTCAGAACGGCTCAATCAAAAGTAAGGTTCAACTCTGTTAGTTGAATGCACAGAACAGAAAGAAGTTTCATTCAATGCTTCTGTGTAGATTATATTTGAACATATTCTTTTTTCCACTATTACCCACTTAGCGCTACGAATGTCCACTTGCATTTTCTACAGACAGAGTGTTTCAAAACTGCTCAATCAAAAGTATGGTATAATTCTGTTAGCTGAATGCTCAGATCAGAAAGAAGTTTCACAGAATGCTTCTGTGTTGTTTATATTTGAATATATTCCTTTTTCCACTACTACGCTCTTAGCGCTCCAAATGTCCAGTTGCATTTTCTACAGAAAGAGTGTTCAGATCTGCTCAATCAAAAGTATGGTTTAACTCTGTTAGCTGAATGCACAGATCAGAAAGAAGTTTCACAGAATGATTCTGTGTAGTTTATATTTGGAGACATTCCTTTTTCCACTATTACCCTCTTAGCGCTCCGAATCTCCACTTGCATTTTCTACAGAAAGAGTGTTTCAGAACGGCTCAATCAAAACTAAGGTTCAAATCTTTTAGTTGAACAAACAGAACAGAAAGAAGTTTCACACAATTCTTCTGTGTAGTTTTTATTTGTAGACATTCTTTTTCCCAATATAGGCCTCTTAGCGCTCAGAATGTACAATTGCAGTTTCTACAGAAAGAGTGTTTCAGAACGGCTCAATCATAAGTAAGGTTCAACTCTGTTAGTTGAATGCACAGAACAGAAAGAAGTTTCATACAATGCTTCTGTGTAGTTTATATTTGAACATATTCTTTTCTCCACTATTACCCACTTAGCGCTACGAATGTCCAGTTGCATTTTCTACAGACAGAGTGTTTCAAAACTGCTCAATCAAAAGTATGGTTTAACTCTGTTAGCTGAATGCTCAGATCAGAAAGAAGTTTCACAGAATGCTTCTGTGTAGTTTATATTTGAATATATTCCTTTTTCCACTACTACGCTCTTAGCTCTCCAAATGTCCAGTTGCATTTTCTACAGAAAGAGTGTTCAGATCTGCTGAATCAAAAGTATGGTTTAAGTCTATTCGCTGAATGCACCGATCAGAAAGAAGTTTCACCGAATGATTCTGTGTAGTTTATATTTGAAGACATTCCTTTTTCCACTATTACCCCCTTAGCGCTCCGAATCTCCACTTGCATTTTCTACAAAAAGAGTGTTTCATAACTGCTCAATCAAAAATATGCTTTATCTCTGTTAACTGAATTTACAGATCAGAAATAAGTTTCACAGAATGCATCTGTGTAGTTTTTATTTGAAGATATTCTTTTTCCCAATGTAGGCCTCTTAGCGCTTAGCATGTCCAATTGCAGTTTCTACAGAAAGAGTGTTTCAGAATGGCTCAATCAAAAGTAAGGTTCAACTCTGTTAGTTGAATGCACAGAACAGAAAGAATTTTCACAGAATGCTACTGTGTAGTTTATATTTGAATATATTCCTTTTTCCACTATTACCCTCTTAGCGCTCCGAATGTCCACTTGCATTTTCTACAGAAAGAGTGTTCAGAACTGCGCAATCAAAAGTATGATTTAACTCTGTTAGCTAAATGAACATATCAGAAATAAGTTTCACACAATGCTTCTGTGTAGTTTTTATTTGAAGATATTATTTTTCCCAATATAGGCCTCTTAGCGCTCAGAATGTCCAATTGCAGTTTCTACAGAAAGAGTGTTTCAGAAAGGCTCAATCAAAAGTAAGGTTCAACTCTGTTAGTTGAATGCACAGAACAGAAAGAAGTTTCATACAATGCTTCTGTGTAGTTTATATTTGAACATATTTTTTTCCACTATTACCCACTTAGCGCTACGAATGTCCAGTTGCATTTCCTACAGACAGAGTGTTTCAAAACTGCTCAATCAAAAGTATGGTTTAACTCTGTTAGCTGAATGCTCAGATCAGAAAGAAGTTTCACAGAATGCTTCTGTGTAGTTTATATTTGAATATATTCCTTTTTCCACTACTACTCTCTTAGCGCTCCAAATGTCCAGTTGCATTTTCTACAGAAAGAGTGTTCAGATCTGCTCAATCAAAAGTATGGTTTAACTCTTTTAGCTGAATGCACAGATCAGAAAGAAGTTTCACAGAATGATTCTGTGTAGTTTATATTTGGAGACATTCCTTTTTCCACTATTACCCTCTTAGCGCTCCGAATCTCCACTTGCATTTTCTACAGAAAGAGTGTTTCAGAACGGCTCAATCAAAACTAAGGTTCAACACTTTTAGTTGAACAAACAGAACAGAAAGTAGTTTCACACAATTCTTTTGTGTAGTTTTTATTTGTAGACATTCATTTTCCCAATATAGGCCTCTTAGCGCTCAGAATGTCCAATTGCAGTTTCTACAGAAAGAGTGTTTCAGAACGGCTCAATCAAAAGTAAGGTTCAACTCTGTTAGTTGAACAGAAAGAAGTTTCATACAATGGTTCTGTGTAGTTTATATTTGAACATATTCTTTTTTCCACTATTACCCACTTAGCGCTACGAATGTCCAGTTGCATTTTCTACAGACAGAGTGTTTCAAAACTGCTCAATCAAAAGTATGGTTTAACTCTGTTAGCTGAATGCTCAGATCAGAAAGGAGCTTCACAGAATGCTTCTGTGTTGTTTATATTTGAATATATTCCTTTTTCCACTACTATTCTCTTAGCGCTCCAAATGTCCAGTTGCATTTTCTACAAAAAGAGTGTTCAGATCTGCTCAATCAAAAGTATGGTTTAACTCTGTTAGCTGAATGCACAGATCAGAAAGCAGTTTCACAGAATGATTCTGTCTAGTTTATATTTGGAGACATTCCTTTTTCCACTATTTCCCTCTTAGCGCTCCGAATCTCCACTTGCATTTTCTACAGAAAGTGTGTTTCAAAACGGCTCAATCAAAACTAAGGTTCAACTCTTTTAGTTGAACAAACAGAACAGAAAGTAGTTTCACACAATTCTTCTGTGTAGTTTTTATTTGTAGACATTCTTTTTCCCAATATAGGCCTCTTAGCGCTCAGAATGTCCAATTGCAGTTTCTACAGAAAGAGTGTTTCAGAACGGCTCAATCAAAAGTAAGGTTCAACTCTGTTAGTTGAATGCACAGAACAGAAAGAAGTTTCATACAATGCTTCTGTGTAGTTTATACTTGAACATATTCTTTTGTCCGCTATTACCCACTTAGCGCTACGAATGTCCAGTTGCATTTTCTACAGACAGAGTGTTTCAAAACTGCTCAATCAAAAGTATGGTTTAACTCTGTTAGCTGAATGCTCAGATCAGAAAGAAGTTTCACAGAATGCTTCTGTGTAGTTTATATTTGAATATATTCCTTTTTCCACTACTACGCTATTAGCGCTCCAAATGTCCAGTTGCATTTTCTACAGAAAGAGTGTTCAGATCTGCTCAATCAAAAGTATGGTTTAACTCTGTTAGCTGAATTCACAGATCAGAAAGAAGTTTCACCGAATGATTCTGTGTAGTTTATATTTGAAGACATTCCTTTTTCCACTACTACCCTCTTAGCGCTCCGATTCTCCACTTGCATTTTCTACAAAAAGTGTGTTTCATAACTGCTCAATCAAAAATATGTTTTATCTCTGTTAACTGAATTTACAGATCAGAAATAAGTTTCACGGAATGCATCTGTGTAGTTTTTATTTGAAGATATTCTTTTTCCCAATGTAGGCCTCTTAGCGCTTAGCATGTCCAATTGCAGTTTCTACAGAAAGAGTGTTTCAGAACGGCTCAATCAAAAGTAAGGTTCAACTCTGTTAGTTGAATGCACAGAACAGAAAGAATTTTCACAGAATGCTACTGTGTAGTTTATATTTGAATATATTCCTTTTTCCACTATTACCTTCTTAGAGCTCCGAATGTCCACTTGCATTTTCTACAGAAAGAGTGTTCAGAACTGCGCAATCAAAAGTATGGTTTAACTCTGTTAGCTTAGTGAACATATCAGAAATAAGTTTCACACAATGCTTCTGTGTAGTTTTTATTTGAAGATATTATTTTTCCCAATAGAGGCCTCTTAGCGCTCAGAATGTCCAATTGCAGTTTCTACAGAAAGAGAGTTTCAGAAAGGCTCAATCAAAAGTAAGGTTCAACTCTGTTAGTTGAATGCACAGAACAGAAAGAAGTTTCATACAATGCTTCTGTGTAGTTTATATTTGAACATACTATTTTTTCCACTATTACCCACTTAGTGCTACGAATGTCCAGTTGCATTTTCTACAGACAGAGTGTTTCAAAACTGCTCAATCAAAAGTATGGTTTAACTCTGTTAGCTGAATTCTCAGATCAGAAAGAAGTTTCACAGAATGCTTCTGTGTAGTTTTTATGTGAATATATTCCTTTTTCCACTACTACTCTCTTAGCGCTCCAAATGTCCAGTTGCATTTTCTACAGAAAGAGTGTTCAGATCTGCTCAATGAAAAGTATGGTGTAACTCTGTTAGCTGAATGCACAGATCAGAAAGAATTTTCACAGAATGATTCTGTGTAGTTTATATTTGGAGACATTCCTTTTTCCACTATTACCCTCTTAGCGCTCCGAATCTCCACTTGCATTTTCTACAGAAAGAGTGTTTCAGAACGGGTCAATCAAAACTAAGGTTCAACTCTTTTAGTTGAACAAACAGAACAGAAATATGTTTCACACAATTCTTCTGTGTAGTTTTTATTTGTGGACATTCTTTTTCCCAATATAGGCCTCTTAGCGCTCAGAATGTCCAATTGCAGTTTCTACAGAAAGAGTGTTTCAGAACGGCTCAATCAAAAGTAAGGTTCAACTCTGTTAGTTGAATGCACAGAACAGAAAGAAGTTTCATACAATGCTTCTGTGTAGTTTATATTTGAACATATTCGTTTTTCCACTATTACCCACTTAGCGCTACGAATGTCCAGTTGCATTTTCTACAGACAGAGTGTTTCAAAACTGCTCAATCAAAAGTATGGTTTAACTCTGTTAGCTGAATGCTCAGATCAGAAAGAAGTTTCACAGAATGCTTCTTTGTAGTTTATATTTGAATATATTCCTTTTTCCACTACTACTCTCTTAGCGCTCCAAATGTCCAGTTGCATTTTCTACAGAAAGAGTGTTCAGATCTGCTCAATCAAAAGTATGGTTTAACTCTGTTAGCTGAATGCACAGATCAGAAAGAAGTTTCACAGAATGATTCTGTGTAGTTTATATTTGGAGACATTCCTTTTTCCACTATTACCCTCTTAGCGCTCCGAATCTCCGCTTGCATTTTCTACAGAAAGAGTGTTTCAGAACGGCTCAATCAAAACTAAGGTTCAACTCTTTTAGTTGAACAAACAGAACAGAAAGAAGTTTCACACAATTCTTCTGTGTAGTTTTTATTTGTAGACATTCTTTTTCCCAATATAGGCCTCTTAGCGCTCAGAATGTCCAATTGCAGTTTCTACAGAAAGAGTGTTTCAGAACGGCTCAATCAAAAGTAAGGTTCAACTCTGTTAGTTGAATGCACAGAACAGAAAGAAGTTTCATACAATGGTTCTGTGTAGTTTATATTTGAACATATTCTTTTTTCCACTATTACCCACTTAGCGCTACGAATGTCCAGTTGCATTTTCTACAGACAGAGTGTTTCAAAACTGCTCAATCAAAAGTATGGTTTAACTCTGTTAGCTGAATGCTCAGATCAGAAAGAAGTTTCACAGAATGCTTCTGTGTAGTTTATATTTGAATATATTCCTTTTTCCACTACTACGCTCTTAGCGCTCCAAATGTCCAGTTGCATTTTCAACAGAAAGAGTGTTCATATCTGCTCAATCAAAAGTAAGGTTCAACTCTGTTAGTTGAATGCACAGAACAGAAAGAATTTTCACAGAATGCTACTGTGTAGTTTATATTTGAATATATTCCTTTTTCCACTATTACCCTCTTAGCGCTCCGAATCTCCACTTGCATTTTCTACAGAAAGAGTGTTTCAGAACGGCTCAATCAAAACTAAGGTTCAACTCTTTTAGTTGAACAAACAGAACAGAAAGAAGTTTCACACAATTCTTCTGTGTAGTTTTTATTTGTAGACATTCTTTTTCCCAATATAGGCCTCCTAGCGCTCAGAATGTCCAATTGCAGTTTCTACAGAAAGAGTGTTTCAGAACGGCTCAATCAAAAGTAAGGTTCAACTCTGTTAGTTGAATGCACAGAACAGAAAGAAGTTTCATACAATGCTTCTGTGTAGTTTATATTTGAACATATTCTTTTTTCCACTATTACCCACTTAGCGCTACGAATGTCCAGTTGCATTTTCTACAGACAGAGTGTTTCAAAACTGCTCAATAAAAAGTATGGTTTAACTCTGTTAGCTGAATGCTCAGATCAGAAAGAAGTTTCACAGAATGCTTCTGTGTAGTTTATATTTGAATATATTCCTTTTTCCACTACTACGCTCTTAGCGCTCCAAATGTCCAGTTGCATTTTCTACAGAAAGAGGGTTCAGATCTGCTAAATCAAAAGTATGGTTTAACACTGTTAGCTGAATGCATAGATCAGAAAGAAGTTTCACCGAATGATTCTGTGTAGTTTATATTTGAAGACATTCCTTTTTCCACTATTACCCTCTTAGCGCTCCGAATCTCCACTTGCATTTCCTACAAAAAGAGTGTTTCATAACTGCTCAATCAAAAATATGTTTTATCTCTGTTAACTGAATTTACAGATCAGAAATAAGTTTCACAGAATGCATCTGTGTAGTTTTTATTTGAAGATATTCTTTTTCCCAATGTAGGCCTCTTAGCGCTTAGCATGTCCAATTGCAGTTTCTACAGAAAGAGTGTTTCAGAACGGCTCAATCAAAAGTAAGGTTCAACTCTGTTAGTTGAATGCACAGAACAGAAAGAATTTTCACAGAATGCTACTGTGTAGTTTATATTTGAATATATTCCTTTTTCCACTATTACCCTCTTAGCGCTCCGAATGTCCACTTGCATTTTCTACAGAAAGAGTGTTCAGAACTGCGCAATCAAAAGTATGGTTTAAATCTGTTAGCTTAATGAACATATCAGAAATAAGTTTCACACAATGCTTCTGTGTAGTTTTTATTTGAAGATATTATTTTTCCCAATATAAGCCTCTTAGCGCTCAGAATGTCCAATTGCAGTTTCTACAGAAAGAGTGTTTCAGAACGGCTCAATCAAAAGTAAGGTTCAAGTCTGTTAGTTGAATGCACAGAACAGAAAGAAGTTTCATACAATGCTTCTGTGTAGTTTATATTTGAACATATTCTTTTTTCCACTATTACCCACTTAGCGCTACGAATGTCCAGTTGCATTTTCTACAGACAGAGTGTTTCAAAACTGCTCAATCAAAAGTATGGTTTAACTCTGTTAGCTGAATGCTCAGATCAGAAAGAAGTTTCACAGAATGCTTCTTTGTAGTTTATATTTGAATATATTCCTTTTTCCACTACTACTCTCTTAGCGCTCTAAATGTCCAGTTGCATTTTCTACAGAAAGAGTGTTCAGATCTGCTCAATCAAAAGTATGGTTTAACTCTGTTAGCTGAATGCACAGATCAGAAAGAAGTTTCACAGAATGATTCTGTGTAGTTTATATTTGGAGACATTCCTTTTTCCACTATTACCCTCTTAGCGCTCCCAATCTCCGCTTGCATTTTCTACAGAAAGAGTGTTTCAGAACGGCTCAATCAAAACTAAGGTTCAACTCTTTTAGTTGAACAAACAGAACAGAAAGAAGTTTCACACAATTCTTCTGTGTAGTTTTTATTTGTAGACATTCTTTTTCCCAATATTGGCCTCTTAGCGCTCAGAATGTCCAATTGCAGTTTCTACAGAAAGAGTGTTTCAGAACGGCTCAATCAAAAGTAAGGTTCAACTCTGTTAGTTGAATGCACAGAACAGAAAGAATTTTCATACAATGCTTCTGTGTAGTTTATATTTGAACATATACTTTTGGCCACTATTACCCACTTAGCGCTACGAATGTCCAGTTGCATTTTCTACAGACAGAGTGTTTCAAAACTGCTCAATCAAAAGTATGGTTTAACTCTGTTAGCTGAATGCTCAGATCAGAAAGAAGTTTCACAGAATGCTTCTGTGTAGTTTCTATTTGAATATATTCCTTTTTCCACTACTACGCTCTTAGCGCTCCAAATGTCCAGTTGCATTTTCTACAGAAAGAGTGTTCAGATCTGCTCAATCAAAAGTACGGTTTAACTCTGTTAGCTGAATGCACAGATCAGAAAGAAGTTTCACCGAATGATTCTGTGTAGTTTATATTTGAAGACATTCCTTTTTCCACTATTACCCTCTTAGCGCTGCGAATCTCCACTTGCATTTTCTACAAAAAGAGTGTTTCATAACTGCTCAATCAAAAATATGTTTTATCTCTGTTAACTGAATTTACAGATCAGAAATAAGTTTCACAGAATGCATCTGTGTAGTTTTTATTTGAAGATATTCTTTTTCCCAATGTAGGCCTCTTAGCTCTTAGCATGTCCAATTGCAGTTTCTACAGAAAGAGTGTTTCAGAACGGCTCAATCAAAAGTAAGGTTCAACTCTGTTAGTTGAATGCACAGAACAGAAAGAATTTTCACAGAATGCTACTGTGTAGTTTATATTTGAATATATTCCTTTTTCCACTATTACCCTCTTAGCGCTCCGAATGTCCACTTGCATTTTCTAAAGAAAGAGTGTTCAGAACTGCGCAATCAAAAGTATGGTTTAACTCTGTTAGCTTAATGAACATATCAGAAATAAGTTTCACACAATGCTTCTGTGTAGTTTTTATTTGAAGATATTATTTTTCCCAATAGAGGCCTCTTAGCGCTCAGAATGTCCAATTGCAGTTTCTACAGAAAGAGTGTTTCAGAAAGGCTCAATCAAAAGTAAGGTTCAACTCTGTTAGTTGAATGCACAGAACAGAAAGAAGTTTCATACAATGCTTCTGTGTAGTTTATATTTGAACATATTCTTTTTTCCACTATTACCCACTTAGCGCTACGAATGTCCAGTTGCATTTTCTACAGACAGAGTGTTTCAAAACTGCTCAATCAAAAGTATGGTTTAACTCTGTTAGCTGAATGCTCAGATCAGAAAGAAGTTTCACAGAATGCTTCTGTGTAGTTTATATTTGAATATATTCCTTTTTCCACTACTACTCTCTTAGCGCTCCAAATGTCCAGTTGCATTTTCTACAGAAAGAGTGTTCAGATCTGCTCAATCAAAAGTATGGTTTAACTCTGTTAGCTGAATGCACAGATCAGAAAGAAGTTTCACAGAATGATTCTGTGTGGTTTATATTTGGAGACATTCCTTTTTCCACTATTACACTCTTAGCGCTCCGAATCTCCACTTGCATTTTCTACAGAAAGAGTGTTTCAGAACGGCTCAATCAAAACTAAGGTTCAACTACTTTAGTTGAACAAACAGAACAGAAAGAAGTTTCACACAATTCTTCTGTGTAGTTTTTATTTGTAGACATTCTTTTTCCCAATATAGGCCTCTTAGCGCTCAGAATGTCCAATTGCAGTTTCTACAGAAAGAGTGTTTCAGAACGGCTCAATCAAAAGTAAGGTTCAACTATGTTAGTTGAATGCACAGAACAGAAAGAAGTTTCATACAATGCTTCTGTGTAGTTTATATTTGAACATATTCTTTTGTCCACTATTACCCACTTAGCGCTACGAATGTCCAGTTGCATTTTCTACAGACAGATTGTTTCAAAACTGCTCAATCAAAAGTATGGTTTAACTCTGTTAGCTGAATACTCAGATCAGAAAGAAGTTTCACAGAATGCTTCTGTGTAGTTTATATTTGAATATATTCCTTTTTCCACTACTACGCTCTTAGCGCTCCAAATGTCCAGTTGCATTTTCTACAGAAAGAGTGTTCACATCTGCTCAATCAAAAGTATGGTTTAACTCTGTTAGCTGAATGCACAGATCAGAAAGAAGTTTCACCGAATGATTCTGTGTAGTTTATATTTGAAGACATTCCTTTTTCCACTATTACCCTCTTAGCGCTCCGAATCTCCACTTGCATTTTCTACAAAAAGAGTGTTTCATAACTGCTCAATCAAAAATATGTTTTATCTCTGTTAACTGAATTTACAGATCAGAAATAAGTTTCACAGAATGCATCTGTGTAGTTTTTATTTGAAGATATTCTTTTTCCCAATGTAGGCCTCTTAGCGCTTAGCATGTCCAATTGCAGTTTCTGCAGAAAGAGTGTTTCAGAACGGCTCAATCAAAAGTAAGGTTCAATTCTGTTAGTTGAATGCACAGAACAGAAAGAATTTTCACAGAATGCTACTGTGTAGTTTATATTTGAATATATTCCTTTTTCCACTATTACCCTCTTAGCGCTCCGAATGTACACTTGCATTTTCTAAAGAAAGAGTGTTCAGAACTGCGCAATCAAAAGTATGGTTTAACTCTGTTAGCTTAATGAACATATCAGAAATAAGTTTCACACAATGCTTCTGTGTAGTTTTTATTTGAAGATATTATTTTTCCCAATAGAGGCCTCTTAGCGCTCAGAATGTCCAATTGCAGTTTCTACAGAAAGAGTGTTTCAGAACGGCTCAATCAAAAGTAAGGTTCAACTCTGTTAGTTGAATGCACAGAACAGAAAGAAGTTTCATACAATGCTTCTGTGTAGTTTATATTTGAACATATTCTTTTTTCCACTATTACCCACTTAGCGCTACGAATGTCCAGTTGCATTTTCTACAGACAGAGTGTTTCAAAACTGCTCAATCAAAAGTATGGTTTAACTCTGTTAGCTGAATGCTCAGATCAGAAAGAAGTTTCACAGAATGCTTCTTTGTAGTTTATATTTGAATATATTCCTTTTTCCACTACTACTCTCTTAGCGCTCCAAATGTCCAGTTGCATTTTCTACAGAAAGAGTGTTCAGATCTGCTCAATCAAAAATATGGTTTAACTCTGTTAGCTGAATGCACAGATCAGAAAGAAGTTTCACAGAATGATTCTGTGTAGTTTATATTTGGAGACATTCCTTTTTCCACTATTACCCTCTTAGCGCTCCGAATCTCCGCTTGCATTTTCTACAGAAAGAGTGTTTCAGAACGGCTCAATCAAAACTAAGGTTCAACTCTTTTAGTTGAACAAACAGAACAGAAAGAAGTTTCACACAATTCTTCTGTGTAGTTTTTATTTGTAGACATTCTTTTTCCCAATATAGGCCTCTTAGCGCTCAGAATGTCCAATTGCAGTTTCTACAGAAAGAGTGTTTCAGAACGGCTCAATCAAAAGTAAGGTTCAACTCTGTTAGTTGAATGCACAGAACAGAAAGAAGTTTCATACAATGGTTCTGTGTAGTTTATATTTGAACATATTCTTTTTTCCACTATTACCCACTTAGCGCTACGAATGTCCAGTTGCATTTTCTACAGACAGAGTGTTTCAAAACTGCTCAATCAAAAGTATGGTTTAACTCTGTTAGCTGAATGCTCAGATCAGAAAGAAGTTTCACAGAATGCTTCTGTGTAGTTTATATTTGAATATATTCCTTTTTCCACTACTACGCTCTTAGCGCTCCAAATGTCCAGTTGCATTTTCAACAGAAAGAGTGTTCATATCTGCTCAATCAAAAGTAAGGTTCAACTCTGTTAGTTGAGTGCACAGAACAGAAATAATTTTCACAGAATGCTACTGTGTAGTTTATATTTGAATATATTCCTTTTTCCACTATTACCCTCTTAGCGCTCCGAATCTCCACTTGCATTTTCTACAGAAAGAGTGTTTCAGAACGGCTCAATCAAAACTAAGGTTCAACTCTTTTAGTTGAACAAACAGAACAGAAAGAAGTTTCACACAATTCTTCTGTGTAGTTTTTATTTGTAGACATTCTTTTTCCCAATATAGGCCTCCTAGCGCTCAGAATGTCCAATTGCAGTTTCTACAGAAAGAGTGTTTCAGAACGGCTCAATCAAAAGTAAGGTTCAACTCTGTTAGTTGAATGCACAGAACAGAAAGAAGTTTCATACAATGCTTCTGTGTAGTTTATATTTGAACATATTCTTTTTTCCACTATTACCCACTTAGCGCTACGAATGTCCAGTTGCATTTTCTACAGACAGAGAGTTTCAAAACTGCTCAATAAAAAGTATGGTTTAACTCTGTTAGCTGAATGCTCAGATCAGAAAGAAGTTTCACAGAATGCTTCTGTGTAGTTTATATTTGAATATATTCCTTTTTCCACTACTACGCTCTTAGCGCTCCAAATGTCCAGTTGCATTTTCTACAGAAAGAGGGTTCAGATCTGCTAAATCAAAAGTATGGTTTAACACTGTTAGCTGAATGCATAGATCAGAAAGAAGTTTCACCGAATGATTCTGTGTAGTTTATATTTGAAGACATTCCTTTTTCCACTATTACCCTCTTAGCGCTCCGAATCTCCACTTGCATTTCCTACAAAAAGAGTGTTTCATAACTGCTCAATCAAAAATATGTTTTATCTCTGTTAACTGAATTTACAGATCAGAAATAAGTTTCACAGAATGCATCTGTGTAGTCTTTATTTGAAGATATTCTTTTTCCCAATGTAGGCCTCTTAGCGCTTAGCATGTCCAATTGCAGTTTCTACAGAAAGAGTGTTTCAGAACGGCTCAATCAAAAGTAAGGTTCAACTCTGTTAGTTGAATGCACAGAACAGAAAGAATTTTCACAGAATGCTACTGTGTAGTTTATATTTGAATATATTCCTTTTTCCACTATTACCCTCTTAGCGCTCCGAATGTCCACTTGCATTTTCTACAGAAAGAGTGTTCAGAACTGCGCAATCAAAAGTATGGTTTAAATCTGTTAGCTTAATGAACATATCAGAAATAAGTTTCACACAATGCTTCTGTGTAGTTTTTATTTGAAGATATTATTTTTCCCAATATAAGCCTCTTAGCGCTCAGAATGTCCAATTGCAGTTTCTACAGAAAGAGTGTTTCAGAACGGCTCAATCAAAAGTAAGGTTCAAGTCTGTTAGTTGAATGCACAGAACAGAAAGAAGTTTCATACAATGCTTCTGTGTAGTTTATATTTGAACATATTCTTTTTTCCACTATTACCCACTTAGCGCAACGAATGTCCAGTTGCATTTTCTACAGACAGAGTGTTTCAAAACTGCTCAATCAAAAGTATGGTTTAACTCTGTTAGCTGAATGCTCAGATCAGAAAGAAGTTTCACAGAATGATTCTTTGTAGTTTATATTTGAATATATTCCTTTTTCCACTACTACTCTCTTAGCGCTCCAAATGTCCAGTTGCATTTTCTACAGAAAGAGTGTTCAGATCTGCTCAATCAAAAGTATGGTTTAACTCTGTTAGCTGAATGCACAGATCAGAAAGAAGTTTCACAGAATGATTCTGTGTAGTTTATATTTGGAGACATTCCTTTTTCCACTATTACCCTCTTAGCGCTCCGAATCTGAGCTTGCATTTTCTACAGAAAGAGTGTTTCAGAACGGCTCAATCAAAACTAAGGTTCAACTCTTTTAGTTGAACAAACAGAACAGAAAGAAGTTTCACACAATTCTTCTGTGTAGTTTTTATTTGTAGACATTCTTTTTCCCAATATTGGCCTCTTAGCGCTCAGAATGTCCAATTGCAGTTTCTACAGAAAGTGTGTTTCAGAACGGCTCAATCAAAAGTAAGGTTCAACTCTGTTAGTTGAATGCACAGAACAGAAAGAAGTTTCATACAATGCTTCTGTGTAGTTTATATTTGAACATATTCTTTTTTCCACTATTACCCACTTAGCGCTACGAATGTCCAGTTGCATTTTCTACAGACAGAGTGTTTCAAAACTGCTCAATCAAAAGTATGGTTTAACTCTGTTAGCTGAATGCTCAGATCAGAAAGAAGTTTCACAGAATGCTTCTGTGTAGTTTATATTTGAATATATTCCTTTTTCCACTAATACGCTTTTAGCGCTCCAAATGTCCAGTTGCATTTTCTACAGAAAGAGTGTTCAGATCTGCTCAATCAAAAGTATGGTTTAACTCTGTTAGCTGAATGCACAGATCAGGAAGAAGTTTCACCGAATGATTCTGTGTAGTTTATATTTGAAGACATTCCTTTTTCCACTATTACCCCCTTAGCGCTCCGAATCTCCACTTGCATTTTCTACAAAAAGAGTGTTTCATAACTGCTCAATCAAAAATATGTTTTATCTCTGTTAACTGAATTTACAGATCAGAAATAAGTTTCACAGAATGCATCTGTGTAGTTTTTATTTGAAGATATCCTTTTTCCCAATGTAGGCCTCTTAGCGCTTAGCATGTCCAATTGCAGTTTCTGCAGAAAGAGTGTTTCAGAACGGCTCAATCAAAAGTAAGGTTCAAATCTGTTAGTTGAATGCACAGAACAGAAAGAATTTTCACAGAATGCTACTGTGTAGTTTATATTTGAATATATTCCTTTTTCCACTATTACCCTCTTAGCGCTCCGAATATACACTTGCATTTTCTAAAGAAAGAGTGTTCAGAACTGCGCAATCAAAAGTATGGTTTAACTCTGTTAGCTTAATGAACATATCAGAAATAAGTTTCACACAATGCTTCTGTGTAGTTTTTATTTGAAGATATTATTTTTCCCAATAGAGGCCTCTTAGCGCTCAGAATGTTCAATTGCAGTTTCCACAGAAAGAGTGTTTCAGAAAGGCTCAATCAAAAGTAAGGTTCAACTCTGTTAGTTGAATGCACAGAACAGAAAGAAGTTTCATACAATGCTTCTGTGTAGTTTATATTTGAACATATTCTTTTTTCCACTATTACCCACTTAGCGCTACGAATGTCCAGTTGCATTTTCTACAGACAGAGTGTTTCAAAACTGCGCAATCAAAAGTATGGTTTAACTGTGTTAGCTGAATGCTCAGATCAGAAAGAAGTTTCACAGAATGCTTCTGTGTAGTTTATATTTGAATATATTCCTTTTTCCACTACTACTCTCTTAGCGCTCCAAATGTCCAGTTGCATTTTCTACAGAAAGAGTGTTCAGATCTGCTCAATCAAAAGTATGGTTTAACTCTGTTAGCTGAATGCACAGATCAGAAAGAAGTTTCACAGAATGATTCTGTGTAGTTTATATTTGCAGACATTCCTTTTTCCACTATTACACTCTTAGCGCTCCGAATCTCCACTTGCATTTTCTACAGAAAGAGTGTTTCAGAACGGCTCAATCAAAACTAAGGTTCAACTCTTTTAGTTGAACAAACAGAACAGAAAGAAGTTTCACACAATTCTTCTGTGTAGTTTTTATTTGTAGACATTCTTTTTCCCAATATAGGCCTCTTAGCGCTCAGAATGTCCAATTGCAGTTTCTACAGAAAGAGTGTTTCAGAACGGCTCAATCAAAAGTAAGGTTCAACTCTGTTAGTTGAATGCACAGAACAGAAAGAATTTTCATACAATGCTTCTGTGTAGTTTATATTTGAACATATTCTTTTGGCCACTATTACCCACTTAGCGCTACGAATGTCCAGTTGCATTTTCTACAGACAGAGTGTTTCAAAACTGCTCAATCAAAAGTATGGTTTAACTCTGTTAGCTGAATGCTCAGATCAGAAAGAAGTTTCACAGAATGCTTCTGTGTAGTTTCTATTTGAATATATTCCTTTTTCCACTACTACGCTCTTAGCGCTCCAAATGTCCAGTTGCATTTTCTACAGAAAGAGTGTTCAGATCTGCTCAATCAAAAGTACGGTTTAACTCTGTTAGCTGAATGCACAGATCAGAAAGAAGTTTCACCGAATGATTCTGTGTAGTTTATATTTGAAGACATTCCTTTTTCCACTATTACCCTCTTAGCGCTGCGAATCTCCACTTGCATTTTCTACAAAAAGAGTGTTTCATAACTGCTCAATCAAAAATATGTTTTATCTCTGTTAACTGAATTTACAGATCAGAAATAAGTTTCACAGAATGCATCTGTGTAGTTTTTATTTGAAGATATTCTTTTTCCCAATGTAGGCCTCTTAGCGCTTAGCATGTCCAATTGCAGTTTCTACAGAAAGAGTGTTTCAGAACGGCTCAATCAAAAGTAAGGTTCAACTCTGTTAGTTGAATGCACAGAACAGAAAGAATTTTCACAGAATGCTACTGTGTAGTTTATATTTGAATATATTCCTTTTTCCACTATTACCCTCTTAGCGCTCCGAATGTCCACTTGCATTTTCTAAAGAAAGAGTGTTCAGAACTGCGCAATCAAAAGTATGGTTTAACTCTGTTAGCTGAATGCACAGATCAGAAAGAAGTTTCACCGAATGATTCTGTGTAGTTTATATTTGAAGACATTCCTTTTTCCACTATTACCCTCTTAGCGCTCCGAATCTCCACTTGCATTTTCTACAAAAAGAGTGTTTCATAACTACTCAATCAAAAATATGTTTTATCTCTGTTAACTGAATTTACAGATCAGAAATAAGTTTCACAGAATGCATCTGTGTAGTTTTTATTTGAAGATATTCTTTTTCCCAATGTAGGCCTCTTAGCGCTTAGCATGTCCAATTGCAGTTTCTGCAGAAAGAGTGTTTCAGAACGGCTCAATCAAAAGTAAGGTTCAATTCTGTTAGTTGAATGCACAGAACAGAAAGAATTTTCACAGAATGCTACTGTGTAGTTTATATTTGAATATATTCCTTTTTCCACTATTACCCTCTTAGCGCTCCGAATGTACACTTGCATTTTCTAAAGAAAGAGTGTTCAGAACTGCGCAATCAAAAGTATGGTTTAACTCTGTTAGCTTAATGAACATATCAGAAATAAGTTTCACACAATGCTTCTGTGTAGTTTTTATTTGAAGATATTATTTTTCCCAATAGAGGCCTCTTAGCGCTCAGAATGTCCAATTGCAGTTTCTACAGAAAGAGTGTTTCAGAAAGGCTCAATCAAATGTAAGGTTCAACTCTGTTAGTTGAATGCACAGAACAGAAAGAAGTTTCATACAATGCTTCTGTGTAGTTTATATTTGAACATATTCTTTTTTCCACTATTACCCACTTAGCGCTACGAATGTCCAGTTGCATTTTCTACAGACAGAGTGTTTCAAAACTGCTCAATCAAAAGTATGGTTTAACTCTGTTAGCTGAATGCTCAGATCAGAAAGAAGTTTCACAGAATGCTTCTGTGTAGTTTATATTTGAATATATTCCTTTTTCCAATACTACGCTCTTAGCGCTCCAAATGTCCAGTTGCATTTTCTACAGAAAGAGTGTTCACATCTGCTCAATCAAAAGTATGGTTTAATTCTGTTAGCTGAATGCACAGATCAGAAAGAAGTTTCACCGAATGATTCTGTGTAGTTTATATTTGAAGACATTCCTTTTTCCACTATTACCCTCTTAGCGCTGCGAATCTCCACTTGCATTTTCTACAAAAAGAGTGTTTCATAACTGCTCAATCAAAAATATGTTTTATCTCTGTTAACTGAATTTACACATCAGAAATAAGTTTCACAGAATGCATCTGTGTAGTTCTTATTTGAAGATATTCTTTTTTCCAATGTAGTCCTCTTAGCTCTTAGCATGTCCAATTGCAGTTTCTACAGAAAGAGTGTTTCAGAACGGCTCAATCAAAAGTAAGGTTCAACTCTGTTAGTTGAATGCACAGAACAGAAAGAATTTTCACAGAATGCTACTGTGTAGTTTATATTTGAATATATTCCTTTTTCCACTATTACCCTCTTAGCGCTCCGAATGTCCACTTGCATTTTCTAAAGAAAGAGTGTTCAGAACTGCGCAATCAAAAGTATGGTTTAACTCTGTTAGCTTAATGAACATATCAGAAATAAGTTTCACACAATGCTTCTGTGTAGTTTTTATTTGAAGATATTATTTTCCCCAATAGAGGCCTCTTAGCGCTCAGAATGTCCAATTGCAGTTTCTACAGAAAGAGTGTTTCAGAAAGGCTCAATCAAAAGTAAGGTTCAACTCTGTTAGTTGAATGCACAGAACAGAAAGAAGTTTCATACAATGCTTCTGTGTAGTTTATATTTGAACATATTCTTTTTTCCACTATTACCCACTTAGCGCTACGAATGTCCAGTTGCATTTTCTACAGACAGAGTGTTTCAAAACTGCTCAATCAAAAGTATGGTTTAACTCTGTTAGCTGAATGCTCAGATCAGAAAGAAGTTTCACAGAATGCTTCTGTGTAGTTTATATTTGAATATATTCCTTTTTCCACTACTACTCTCTTAGCGCTCCAAATGTCCAGTTGCATTTTCTACAGAAAGAGTGTTCAGATCTGCTCAATCAAAAGTATGGTTTAACTCTGTTAGCTGAATGCACAGATCAGAAAGAAGTTTCACAGAATGATTCTGTGTAGTTTATATTTGGAGACATTTCTTTTTCCACTATTACACTCTTAGCGCTCCGAATCTCCACTTGCATTTTCTACAGAAAGAGTGTTTCAGAACGGCTCAATCAAAACTAAGGTTCAAATCTTTTAGTTGAACAAACAGAACAGAAAGAAGTTTCACACAATTCTTCTGTGTAGTTTTTATTTGTAGACATTCTTTTTCCCAATATAGGCCTCTTAGCGCTCAGAATGTCCAATTGCAGTTTCTACAGAAAGAGTGTTTCAGAACGGCTCAATCAAAAGTAAGGTACAACTCTGTTAGTTGAATGCACAGAACAGAAAGAAGTTTCATACAATGCTTCTGTGTAGTTTATATTTGAACATATTCTTTTGTCCACTCTTACCCACTTAGCGCTACGAATGTCCAGTTGCATTTTCTACAGACAGATTGTTTCAAAACTGCTCAATCAAAAGTATGGTTTAACTCTGTTAGCTGAATGCTCAGATCAGAAAGAAGTTTCACAGAATGCTTCTGTGTAGTTTATATTTGAATATATTCCTTTTTCCACTACTACGCTCTTAGCGCTCCAAATGTCCAGTTGCATTTTCTACAGAAAGAGTGTTCACATCTGCTCAATCAAAAGTATGGTTTAACTCTGTTAGCTGAATGCACAGATCAGAAAGAAGTTTCACCGAATGATTCTGTGTAGTTTATATTTGAAGACATTCCTTTTTCCACTATTACCCTCTTAGCGCTCCGAATCTCCACTTGCATTTTCTACAAAAAGAGTGTTTCATAACTGCTCAATCAAAAATATGTTTTATCTCTGTTAACTGAATTTACAGATCAGAAATAAGTTTCACAGAATGCATCTGTGTAGTTTTTATTTGAAGATATTCTTTTTCCCAATGTAGGCCTCTTAGCGCTTAGCATGTCCAATTGCAGTTTCTGCAGAAAGAGTGTTTCAGAACGGCTCAATCAAAAGTAAGGTTCAATTCTGTTAGTTGAATGCACAGAACAGAAAGAATTTTCACAGAATGCTACTGTGTAGTTTATATTTGAATATATTCCTTTTTCCACTATTACCCTCTTAGCGCTCCGAATGTACACTTGCATTTTCTAAAGAAAGAGTGTTCAGAACTGCGCAATCAAAAGTATGGTTTAACTCTGTTAGCTTAATGAACATATCAGAAATAAGTTTCACACAATGCTTCTGTGTAGTTTTTATTTGAAGATATTATTTTTCCCAATAGAGGCCTCTTAGCGCTCAGAATGTCCAATTGCAGTTTCTACAGAAAGAGTGTTTCAGAAAGGCTCAATCAAATGTAAGGTTCAACTCTGTTAGTTGAATGCACAGAACAGAAAGAAGTTTCATACAATGCTTCTGTGTAGTTTATATTTGAACATATTCTTTTTTCCAGTATTACCCACTTAGCGCTACGAATGTCCAGTTGCATTTTCTACAGACAGAGTGTTTCAAAACTGCTCAATCAAAAGTATGGTTTAACTCTGTTAGCTGAATGCTCAGATCAGAAAGAAGTTTCACAGAATGCTTCTGTGTAGTTTATATTTGAATATATTCCTTTTTCCACTACTACGCTCTTAGCGCTCCAAATGTCCAGTTGCATTTTCTACAGAAAGAGTGTTCAGATCTGCTCAATCAAAAGTATGGTTTAATTCTGTTAGCTGAATGCACAGATCAGAAAGAAGTTTCACCGAATGATTCTGTGTAGTTTATATTTGAAGACATTCCTTTTTCCACTATTACCCTCTTAGCGCTGCGAATCTCCACTTGCATTTTCTACACAAAGAGTGTTTCATAACTGCTCAATCAAAAATATGTTTTATCTCTGTTAACTGAATTTACAGATCAGAAATAAGTTTCACAGAATGCATCTGTGTAGTTTTTATTTGAAGATATTCTTTTTCCCAATGTAGTCCTCTTAGCGCTTAGCATGTCCAATTGCAGTTTATACAGAAAGAGTGTTTCAGAACGGCTCAATCAAAAGTAAGGTTCAACTCTGTTAGTTGAATGCACAGAACAGAAAGAATTTTCACAGAATGCTACTGTGTAGTTTATATTTGAATATATTCCTTTTTCCACTATTACCCTCTTAGCGCTCCGAATGTCCACTTGCATTTTCTAAAGAAAGAGTGTTCAGAGCTGCGCAATCAAAAGTATGGTTTAACTCTGTTAGCTTAATGAACATATCAGAAATAAGTTTCACACAATGCTTCTGTGTAGTTTTTATTTGAAGATATTATTTTCCCCAATAGAGGCCTCTTAGCGCTCAGAATGTCCAATTGCAGTTTCTACAGAAAGAGTGTTTCAGAAAGGCTCAATCAAAAGTAAGGTTCAACTCTGTTAGTTGAATGCACAGGACAGAAAAAAGTTTCATACAATGCTTCTGTGTAGTTTATATTTGAACATATTCTTTTTTCCACTATAACCCACTTAGCGCTACGAATGTCCAGTTGCATTTTCTACAGACAGAGTGTTTCAAAACTGCTCAATCAAAAGTATGGTTTAACTCTGTTAGCTGAATGCTCAGATCAGAAAGAAGTTTCACAGAATGCTTCTGTGTAGTTTATATTTGAATATATTCCTTTTTCCACTAGTACTCTCTTAGCGCTCCAAATGTCCAGTTGCATTTTCTACAGAAAGAGTGTTCAGATCTGCTCAATCAAAAGTATGGTTTAACACTGTTAGCTGAATGCACAGATCAGAAAGAAGTTTCACAGAATGATTCTGTGTAGTTTATATTTGGAGACATTCCTTTTTCCACTATTACACTCTTAGCGCTCCGAATCTCCACTTGCATTTTCTACAGAAAGAGTGTTTCAGAACGGCTCAATCAAAACTAATGTTCAACACTTTTAGTTGAACAAACAGAACAGAAAGAAGTTTCACACAATTCTTCTGTGTAGTTTTTATTTGTAGACATTCTTTTTCCCAATATAGGCCTCTTAGCGCTCAGAATGTCCAATTGCAGTTTCTACAGAAAGAGTGTTTCAGAACGGCTCAATGAAAAGTAAGGTTCAACTCTGTTAGTTGAATGCACACAACAGAAAGAAGTTTCATACAATGCTTCTGTGTAGTTTATATTTGAACATATTCTTTTGTCCACTATTACCCACTTAGCGCTACGAATGTCCAGTTGCATTTTCTACAGACAGATTGTTTCAAAACTGCTCAATCAAAAGTATGGTTTAACTCTGTTAGCTGAATGCTCAGATCAGAAAGAAGTTTCACAGAATGCTTCTGTGTAGTTTCTTTTTGAATATATTCCTTTTTCCACTACTACGCTCTTAGCGCTCCAAATGTCCAGTTGCATTTTCTACAGAAAGAGTGTTCACATCTGCTCAATCAAAAGTATGGTTTAACTCTGTTAGCTGAATGCACAGATCAGAAAGAAGTTTCACCGAATGATTCTGTGTAGTTTATATTTGTAGACATTCCTTTTTCCACTATTACCCCCTTAGCGCTGCGAATCTCCACTTGCATTTTCTAAAAAAAGAGTGTTTCATAACTGCTCAATCAAAAATAAGTTTTATCTCTGTTAACTGAATTTACAGATCAGAAATAAGTTTCACAGAATGCATCTGTGTAGTTTTTATTTGAAGATATTCTTTTTCCCAATGTAGGCCTCTTAGCGCTTAGCATGTCCAATTGCAGTTTCTACAGAAAGAGTGTTTCAGAACGGCTCAATCAAAAGTAAGGTTCAACTCTGTTAGTTGAATGCACAGAACAGAAAGAATTTTCACAGAATGCTACTGTGTAGTTTATATTTGAATATATTCCTTTTTCCACTATTACCCTCTTAGCGCTCCGAATGTCCACTTGCATTTTCTAAAGAAAGAGTGTTCAGAACTGCGCAATCAAAAGTATGGTTTAACTCTGTTAGCTTAATGAACATATCAGAAATAAGTTTCACACAATGCTTCTGTGTAGTTTTTATTTGAAGATATTATTTTTCCCAATAGAGGCCTCTTAGCGCTCAGAATGTCCAATTGCAGTTTCTACAGAAAGAGTGTTTCAGAAAGGCTCAATCAAAAGTAAGGTTCAACTCTGTTAGTTGAATGCACAGAACAGAAAGAAGTTTCATACAATGCTTCTGTGTAGTTTATATTTGAACATATTATTTTTTCCACTATTACCCACTTAGCGCTACGAATGTCCAGTTGCATTTTCTACAGACAGAGTGTTTCAAAACTGCTCAATCAAAAGTATGGTTTAACTCTGTTAGCTGAATGCTCAGATCAGAAAGAAGTTTCACAGAATGCTTCTGTGTAGTTTATATTTGAATATATTCTTTTTTCCACTACTACTCTCTTAGCACTCCAAATGTCCAGTTGCATTTTCTACAGAAAGAGTGTTCAGATCTGCTCAATCAAAAGTATGGTTTAACTCTGTTAGCTGAATGCACAGATCAGAAAGAAGTTTCACAGAATGATTCTGTGTAGTTTATATTTGGAGACATTCCTTTTTCCACTATTACACTCTTAGCGCTCCGTATCTCCACTTGCATTTTCTACAGAAAGAGTGTTTCAGAACGGCTCAATCAAAACTAAGGTTCAACTACTTTAGTTGAACAAACAGAACAGAAAGAAGTTTCACACAATTCTTCTGTGTAGTTTTTATTTGTAGACATTCTTTTTCCCAATATAGGCCTCTTAGCGCTCAGAATGTCCAATTGCAGTTTCTACAGAAAGAGTGTTTCAGAACGGCTCAATCAAAAGTAAGGTTCAACTCTGTTAGTTGAATGCACAGAACAGAAAGAAGTTTCATACAATGCTTCTGTGTAGTTTATATTTGAACATATTCTTTTGTCCACTATAACCCACTTAGCGCTACGAATGTCCAGTTGCATTTTCTACAGACAGATTGTTTCAAAACTGCTCAATCAAAAGTATGGTTTAACTCTGTTAGCTGAATACTCAGATCAGAAAGAAGTTTCACAGAATGCTTCTGTGTAGTTTATATTTGAATATATTCCTTTTTCCACTACTACGCTCTTAGCGCTCCAAATGTCCAGTTGCATTTTCTACAGAAAGAGTGTTCACATCTGCTCAATCAAAAGTATGGTTTAACTCTGTTAGCTGAATGCACAGATCAGAAAGAAGTTTCACCGAATGATTCTGTGTAGTTTATATTTGAAGACATTCCTTTTTCCACTATTACCCTCTTAGCGCTCCGAATCTCCACTTGCATTTTCTACAAAAAGAGTGTTTCATAACTGCTCCATCAAAAATATGTTTTATCTCTGTTAACTGAATTTACAGATCAGAAATAAGTTTCACAGAATGCATCTGTGTAGTTTTTATTTGAAGATATTCTTTTTCCCAATGTAGGCCTCTTAGCGCTTAGCATGTCCAATTGCAGTCTCTGCAGAAAGAGTGTTTCAGAACGGCTCAATCAAAAGTAAGGTTCAATTCTGTTAGTTGAATGCACAGAACAGAAAGAATTTTCACAGAATGCTACTGTGTAGTTTATATTTGAATATATTCCTTTTTCCACTATTACCCTCTTAGCGCTCCGAATGTACACTTGCATTTTCTAAAGAAAGAGTGTTCAGAACTGTGCAATCAAAAGTATGGTTTAACTCTGTTAGCTTAATGAACATATCAGAAATAAGTTTCACACAATGCTTCTGTGTAGTTTTTATTTGAAGATATTATTTTTCCCAATAGAGGCCTCTTAGCGCTCAGAATGTCCAATTGCAGTTTCTACAGAAAGAGTGTTTCAGAAAGGCTCAATCACATGTAAGGTTCAACTCTGTTAGTTGAATGCACAGAACAGAAAGAAGTTTCATACAATGCTTCTGTGTAGTTTATATTTGAACATATTCTTTTTTCCACTATTACCCACTTAGCGCTACGAATGTCCAGTTGCATTTTCTACAGACAGAGTGTTTCAAAACTGCTCAATCAAAAGTATGGTTTAACTCTGTTAGCTGAATGCTCAGATCAGAAAGAAGTTTCACAGAATGCTTCTGTGTAGTTTATATTTGAATATATTCCTTTTTCCACTACTACGCTCTTAGCGCTCCAAATGTCCAGTTGCATTTTCTACAGAAAGAGTGTTCACATCTGCTCAATCAAAAGTATGGTTTAATTCTGTTAGCTGAATGCACAGATCAGAAAGAAGTTTCACCGAATGATTCTGTGTAGTTTATATTTGAAGACATTCCTTTTTCCACTATTACCCTCTTAGCGCTGCGAATCTCCACTTGCATTTTCTACAAAAAGAGTGTTTCATAACTGCTCAATCAAAAATATGTTTTATCTCTGTTAACTGAATTTACAGATCAGAAATAAGTTTCACAGAATGCATCTGTGTAGTTTTTATTTGAAGATATTCTTTTTCCCAATGTAGTCCTCTTAGCGCTTAGCATGTCCAATTGCAGTTTCTACAGAAAGAGTGTTTCAGAACGGCTCAATCAAAAGTAAGGTTCAACTCTGTTAGTTGAATGCACAGAACAGAAAGAATTTTCACAGAATGCTACTGTGTAGTTTATATTTGAATATATTCCTTTTTCCACTATTACCCTCTTAGCGCTCCGAATGTCCACTTGCATTTTCTAAAGAAAGAGTGTTCAGAGCTGCGCAATCAAAAGTATGGTTTAACTCTGTTAGCTTAATGAACATATCAGAAATAAGTTTCACACAATGCTTCTGTGTAGTTTTTATTTGAAGATATTATTTTCCCCAATAGAGGCCTCTTAGCGCTCAGAATGTCCAATTGCAGTTTCTACAGAAAGAGTGTTTCAGAAAGGCTCAATCAAAAGTAAGGTTCAACTCTGTTAGTTGAATGCACAGGACAGAAAAAAGTTTCATACAATGCTTCTGTGTAGTTTATATTTGAACATATTCTTTTTTCCACTATTACCCACTTAGCGCTACGAATGTCCAGTTGCATTTTCTACAGACAGAGTGTTTCAAAACTGCTCAATCAAAAGTATGGTTTAACTCTGTTAGCTGAATGCTCAGATCAGAAAGAAGTTTCACAGAATGCTTCTGTGTAGTTTATATTTGAATATATTCCTTTTTCGACTAGTACTCTCTTAGCGCTCCAAATGTCCAGTTGCATTTTCTACAGAAAGAGTGTTCAGATCTGCTCAATCAAAAGTATGGTTTAACACTGTTAGCTGAATGCACAGATCAGAAAGAAGTTTCACAGAATGATTCTGTGTAGTTTATATTTGGAGACATTCCTTTTTCCACTATTACACTCTTAGCGCTCCGAATCTCCACTTGCATTTTCTACAGAAAGAGTGTTTCAGAACGGCTCAATCAAAACTAAGGTTCAACACTTTTAGTTGAACAAACAGAACAGAAAGAAGTTTCACACAATTCTTCTGTGTAGTTTTTATTTGTAGACATTCTTTTTCCCAATATAGGCCTCTTAGCGCTCAGAATGTCCAATTGCAGTTTCTACAGAAAGAGTGTTTCAGAACGGCTCAATCAAAAGTAAGGTTCAACTCTGTTAGTTGAATGCACACAACAGAAAGAAGTTTCATACAATGCTTCTGTGTAGTTTATATTTGAACATATTATTTTGTCCACTATTACCCACTTAGCGCTAGGAATGTCCAGTTGCATTTTCTACAGACAGATTGTTTCAAAACTGCTCAATCAAAAGTATGGTTTAACTCTGTTAGCTGAATGCTCAGATCAGAAAGAAGTTTCACAGAATGCTTCTGTGTAGTTTCTATTTGAATATATTCCTTTTTCCACTACTACGCTCTTAGCGCTCCAAATGTCCAGTTGCATTTTCTACAGAAAGAGTGTTCACATCTGCTCAATCAAAAGTATGGTTTAACTCTGTTAGCTGAATGCACAGATCAGAAAGAAGTTTCACCGAATGATTCTGTGTAGTTTATATTTGAAGACATTCCTTTTTCCACTATTACCCTCTTAGCGCTGCGAATCTCCACTTGCATTTTCTACAAAAAGAGTGTTTCATAACTGCTCAATCAAAAATATGTTTTATCTCTGTTAACTGAATTTACAGATCAGAAATAAGTTTCACAGAATGCATCTGTGTAGTTTTTATTTGAAGATATTCTTTTTCCCAATGTAGGCCTCTTAGCGCTTAGCATGTCCAATTGCAGTCTCTGCAGAAAGAGTGTTTCAGAACGGCTCAATCAAAAGTAAGGTTCAATTCTGTTAGTTGAATGCACAGAACAGAAAGAATTTTCACAGAATGCTACTGTGTAGTTTATATTTGAATATATTACTTTTTCCACTATTACCCTCTTAGCGCTCCGAATGTACACTTGCATTTTCTAAAGAAAGAGTGTTCAGAACTGCGCAATCAAAAGTATGGTTTAACTCTGTTAGCTTAATGAACATATCAGAAATAAGTTTCACACAATGCTTCTGTGTAGTTTTTATTTGAAGATATTATTTTTCCCAATAGAGGCCTCTTAGCGCTCAGAATGTCCAATTGCAGTTTCTACAGAAAGAGTGTTTCAGAAAGGCTCAATCAAATGTAAGGTTCAACTCTGTTAGTTGAATGCACAGAACAGAAAGAAGTTTCATACAATGCTTCTGTGTAGTTTATATTTGAACATATTCTTTTTTCCACTATTACCCACTTAGCGCTACGAATGTCCAGTTGCATTTTCTACAGACAGAGTGTTTCAAAACTGCTCAATCAAAAGTATGGTTTAACTCTGTTAGCTGAATGCTCAGATCAGAAAGAAGTTTCACAGAATGCTTCTGTGTAGTTTATATTTGAATATATTCCTTTTTCCACTACTACGCTCTTAGCGCTCCAAATGTCCAGTTGCATTTTCTACAGAAAGAGTGTTCACATCTGCTCAATCAAAAGTATGGTTTAATTCTGTTAGCTGAATGCACAGATCAGAAAGAAGTTTCACCGAATGATTCTGTGTAGTTTATATTTGAAGACATTCCTTTTTCCACTATTACCCTCTTAGCGCTGCGAATCTCCACTTGCATTTTCTACAAAAAGAGTGTTTCATAACTGCTCAATCAAAAATATGTTTTATCTCTGTTAACTGAATTTACAGATCAGAAATAAGTTTCACAGAATGCATCTGTGTAGTTTTTATTTGAAGATATTCTTTTTCCCAATGTAGTCCTCTTAGCGCTTAGCATGTCCAATTGCAGTTTCTACAGAAAGTGTGTTTCAGAACGGCTCAATCAAAAGTATGGTTCAACTCTGTTAGTTGAATGCACAGAACAGAAAGAATTTTCACAGAATGCTACTGTGTAGTTTATATTTGAATATATTCCTTTTTCCACTATTACCCTCTTAGCGCTCCGAATGTCCACTTGCATTTTCTAAAGAAAGAGTGTTCAGAACTGCGCAATCAAAAGTATGGTTTAACTCTGTTAGCTTAATGAACATATCAGAAATAAGTTTCACACAATGTTTCTGTGTAGTTTTTATTTGAAGATATTATTTTCCCCAATAGAGGCCTCTTAGCGCTCAGAATGTCCAATTGCAGTTTCTACAGAAAGAGTGTTTCAGAAAGGCTCAATCAAAAGTAAGGTTCAACTCTGTTAGTTGAATGCACAGAACAGAAAGAAGTTTCATACAATGCTTCTGTGTAGTTTATATTTGAACATATTCTTTTTTCCACTATTACCCACTTAGCGCTACGAATGTCCAGTTGCATTTTCTACAGACAGAGTGTTTCAAAACTGCTCAATCAAAAGTATGGTTTAACTCTGTTAGCTGAATGCTCAGATCAGAAAGAAGTTTCACAGAATGCTTCTGTGTAGTTTATATTTGAATATATTCCTTTTTCCACTACTACTCTCTTAGCGCTCCAAATGTCCAGTTGCATTTTCTACAGAAAGAGTGTTCAGATCTGCTCAATCAAAAGTATGGTTTAACTCTGTTAGCTGAATGCACAGATCAGAAAGAAGTTTCACAGAATGATTCTGTGTAGTTTATATTTGGAGACATTCCTTTTTCCACTATTACACTCTTAGCGCTCCGAATCTCCACTTGCATTTTCTACAGAAAGAGTGTTTCAGAACGGCTCAATCAAAACTAAGGTTCAACTCTTTTAGTTGAACAAACAGAACAGAAAGAAGTTTCACACAATTCTTCTGTGTAGTTTTTATTTGTAGACATTCTTTTTCCCAATATAGGCCTCTTAGCGCTCAGAATGTCCAATTGCAGTTTCTACAGAAAGAGTGTTTCAGAACGGCTCAATCAAAAGTAAGGTTCAACTCTGTTAGTTGAATGCACAGAACAGAAAGAAGTTTCATACAATGCTTCTGTGTAGTTTATATTAGAACATATTCTTTTTTCCACTATTACCCACTTAGTGCTACGAATGTCCAGTTGCATTTTCTACAGACAGAGTGTTTCAAAACTGCTCAATCAAAAGTATGGTTTAACTCTGTTAGCTGAATGCTCAGATCAGAAAGAAGTTTCACAGAATGCTTCTGTGTAGTTTATATTTGAATATATTCCTTTTTCCACTACTACGCTCTTAGCGCTCCAAATGTCCAGTTGCATTTTCTACAGAAAGAGTGTTCACATCTGCTCAATCAAAAGTATGGTTTAATTCTGTTAGCTGAATGCACAGATCAGAAAGAAGTTTCACCGAATGATTCTGTGTAGTTTATATTTGAAGACATTCCTTTTTCCACTATTACCCTCTTAGCGCTGCGAATCTCCACTTGCATTTTCTACAAAAAGAGTGTTTCATAACTGCTCAATCAAAAATATGTTTTATCTCTGTTAACTGAATTTACAGATCAGAAATAAGTTTCACAGAATGCATCTGTGTAGTTTTTATTTGAAGATATTATTTTTCCCAATGTAGGCCTCTTAGCGCTTAGCATGTCCAATTGCAGTTTCTACAGAAAGAGTGTTTCAGAACGGCTCAATCAAAAGTAAGGTTCAACTCTGTTAGTTGAATGCACAGAACAGAAAGAATTTTCACAGAATGCTACTGTGTAGTTTATATTTGAATATATTCCTTTTTCCACTATTACCCTCTTAGCGCTCCGAATGTCCACTTGCATTTTCTACAGAAAGAGTGTTCAGAACTGCGCAATCAAAAGTATGGTTTAACTCTGTTAGCTGAATGCACAGATCAGAAAAAAGTTTCACAGAATGATTCTGTGTAGTTTATATTTGGAGACATTCCTTTTTCCACTATTACCCTCTTAGCGCTCCGAATCTCCACTTGCATTTTCTACAGAAAGAGTGTTTCAGAACGGCTCAATCAAAACTAAGGTTCAACTCTTTTAGTTGAACAAACAGAACAGAAAGAAGTTTCACACAATTCTTCTGTGTAGCTTTTATTTGTAGACATTCTTTTTCCCAATATAGGCCTCTTAGCGCTTAGCATGTCCAATTGCAGTTTCTACAGAAGGAGTGTTTCAGAACGGCTCAATCAAAAGTAAGGTTCAACTCTGTTAGTTGAATGCACAGAACAGAAAGAAGTTTCACAGAATGCTACTGTGTAGTTTATATTTGAATATATTCCTTTTTCCACTATTACCCTCTTAGCGCTCCGAATGTCAACATGCATATTCTACAGAAAGAGTGTTCAGAACTGCGCAATCAAAAGTATGGTTTAACTCTGTTAGCTTAATGAACTTATCAGAAATAAGTTTCACACAATGCTTCTGTGTAGTTTTTATTTGAAGATATTATTTTTCCCAATAGAGGCCTCTTAGCGCTCAGAATGTCCAATTGCAGTTTCTACAGAAAGAGTGTTTCAGAAAGGCTCAATCAAAAGTAAGGTTCAACTCTGTTAGTTGAATGCACAGAACAGAAAGAAGTTTCATACAATGCTTCTGTGTAGTTTATATTTGAACATATTCTTTTTTCCACTATTACCCACTTAGCGCTACGAATGTCCAGTTGCATTTTCTACAGACAGAGTGTTTCAAAACTGCTCAATCAAAAGTATGGTTTAAATCCGTTAGCTGAATGCTCAGATCAGAGAGAAGTTTCACAGAATGCTTCTGTGTAGTTTATATTTGAATATATTCCTTTTTCCACTACTACTCCCTTAGCGCTCCAAATGTCCAGTTGCATTTTCTACAGAAAGAGTGTTCAGATCTGCTCAATCAAAAGTATGGTTTAACTCTGTTAGCTGAATGCACAGATCAGAAAGAAGTTTCACAGAATGATTCTGTGTAGTTTATATTTGGAGACATTCCTTTTCCACTGTTACCCTCTTAGCGCTCCGAATCTCCACTTGCATTTTCTACAGAAAGAGTGTTTCAGAACGGCTCAATCAAAACTAAGGTTCAACTCTTTTAGTTGAACAAACAGAACAGAAAGAAGTTTCACACAATTCTTCTGTGTAGTTTTTATTTGTAGACATTCTTTTTCCCAATATAGGCCTCTTAGCGCTCAGAATGTCCAATTGCAGTTTCTACAGAAAGAGTGTTTAAGAACGGCTCAATCAAAAGTAAGGTTCAACTCTGTTAGTTGAATGCACAGAACAGAAAGAAGTTTCATACAATGCTTCTGTGTAGTTTATATTTGAACATATTCTTTTTTCCACTATTACCCACTTAGCGCTACGAATGTCCAGTTGCATTTTCTACAGACAGAGTGTTTCAAAACTGCTCAATCAAAAGTATGGTTTAACTCTGTTAGCTGAATGCTCAGATCAGAAAGAAGTTTCACAGAATGCTTCTGTGTAGTTTATATTTGAATATATTCCTTTTTCCACTACTACTCTCTTAGAGCTCCAAATGTCCAGTTGCATTTTCTACAGAAAGAGTGTTCAGATCTGCTCAATCAAAAGTATGTTTTAACTCTGTTAGCTGAATGTACAGATCAGAAAGAAGTTTCACAGAATGATTCTGTGTAGTTTATATTTGGAGACATTACTTTTTCCACTATTACCCTCTTAGCGCTCCGAATCTCCACTTGCATTTTCTACAGAAAGAGTGTTTCAGAACGGCTGAATCAAAATTAAGGTTCAACTCTTTTAGTTGAACAAACAGAACAGAAAGAAGTTTCACACAATTCTTCTGTGTAGTTTTTATTTGTAGACATTCTTTTTCCCAATATAGGCCTCTTAGCGCTCAGAATGTCCAATTGCAGTTTCTACAGAAAGAGGGTATCAGAACGGCTCAATCAAAAGTAAGGTTCAACTCTGTTAGTTGAATGCACAGAACAGAAAGTAGTTTCATACAATGCTTCTGTGTAGTTTATATTTGAACATATTCTTTTTTCCACTATTACCCACTTAGCGCTACGAATGTCCAGTTGCATTTTCTACAGACAGAGTGTTTCAAAACTGCTCAATCAAAAGTATGGTTTAACTCTGTTAGCTGAATGCTCAGATCAGAAAGAAGTTTCACAGAATGCTTCTGTGTAGTTTATATTTGAATATATTCCTTTTTCTACTACTACGCTCTTAGCGCTCCAAATGTCCAGTTGCATTTTCTACAGAAAGAGTGTTCAGATCTGCTCAATCAAAAGTATGTTTTAACTCTGTTAGCTGAATGCACAGATCAAAAGAAGTTTCACCGAATGATTCTGTGTAGTTTATATTTGAAGACATTCCTTTTTCCACTATTACCCTCTTAGCGCTCCGAATCTCCACTTGCATTTTCTACAAAAAGAGTGTTTCATAACTGCTCAATCAAAAATATGTTTTTTCTCTGTTAACTGAATTTACAGATAAGAAATAAGTTTCACACAATGCATCTGTGTAGTTTTTATTGGAAGATATTCTTTTTCCCAATGTAGGCCTCTTAGCGCTTAGCATGTCCAATTGCAGATTCTACAGAAAGAGTGTTTCAGAACGGCTCAATCAAAAGTAAGGTTCAACTCTGTTAGTTGAATGCACAGAACAGAAAGAATTTTCACCGAATGCTACTGTGTAGTTTATATTTGAATATATTCCTTTTTCCACTATTACCCTCTTAGCGCTCCGAATGTCCACTTGCATTTTCTACAGAAAGAGTGTTCAGAACTGCGCAATCAAAAGTATGGTTTAACTCTGTTAGCTTAATGAACATATCAGAAATAAGTTTCACACAATGCTTCTGTGTAGTTTTTATTTGAAGATATTATTTTTCCCAATAGAGGCCTCTTAGCGCTCAGAATGTCCAATTGCAGTTTCTACAGAAAGAGTGTTCAGAAAGGCTCAATCAAAAGTAAGGTTCAACTCTGTTAGTTGAATGCACAGAACAGAAAGAAGTTTCATACAATGCTTCTGTGTAGTTTATATTTGAACATAATCTTTTTTCCACTATTACCCACTTAGCGCTACGAATGTCCAGTTGCATTTTCTACAGACAGAGTGTTTCAAAACTGCTCAATCAAAAGTATGGTTTAACTCTGTTAGCTGAATGCTCAGATCAGAAAGAAGTTTCACAGAATGCTTCTGTGTAGTTTATATTTGAATATATTCCTTTTTCCACTACTACTCTCTTAGCGCTCCAAATGTCCAGTTGCATTTTCTACAGAAAGAGTGTTCAGATCTGCTCAATCAAAAGTATGGTTTAACTCTGTTAGCTGAATGCACAGATCAGAAAGAAGTTTCACAGAATGATTCTGTGTAGTTTATATTTGGAGACATTCCTTTTTCCACTATTACCCTCTTAGCGCTCCGAATCTCCACTTGCATTTTCTACAGAAAGAGTGTTTCAGAACGGCTCAATCAAAACTAAGGTTCAACTCTTTTAGTTGAACAAACAGAACAGAAAGTAGTTTCACACAATTCTTCTGTGTAGCTTTTATTTGTAGACATTCTTTTTCCCAATATAGGCCTCTTAGCGCTTAGCATGTCCAATTGCAGTTTCTACAGAAGGAGTGTTTCAGAACGGCTCAATCAAAAGTAAGGTTCAACTCTGTTAGTTGAATGCACAGAACAGAAAGAAGTTCCACAGAATGCTACTGTGTAGTTTATATATGAATATATTCCTTTTTCCACTATTACCCTCTTAGCGCTCCGAATGTCCACTTGCATATTCTACAAAAAGAGTGTTCAGAACTGCGCAATCAAAAGTATGGTTTAACTCTGTTAGCTTAATGAACTTATCAGAAATAAGTTTCACACAATGCTTCTGTGTAGTTTTTATTTGAAGATATTATTTTTCCCAATAGAGGCCTCTTAGCGCTCAGAATGTCCAATTGCAGTTTCTACAGAAAGAGTGTTTCAGAAAGGCTCAATCAAAAGTAAGGTTCAACTCTGTTAGTTGAATGCACAGAACAGAAAGAAGTTTCATACAATGCTTCTGTGTAGTTTATATTTGAACATATTCTTTTTTCCACTATTACCCACTTAGCGCTACGAATGTCCAGTTGCATTTTCTACAGACAGAGTGTTTCAAAACTGCTCAATCAAAAGTATGGTTTAAATCTGTTAGCTGAATGCTCAGATCAGAGAGAAGTTTCACAGAATGCTTCTGTGTAGTTTATATTTGAATATATTCCTTTTTCCACTACTACTCTCTTAGCGCTCCAAATGTACAGTTGCATTTTCTACAGAAAGAGTGTTCAGATCTGCTCAATCAAAAGTATGGTTTAACTCTGTTAGCTGAATGCACAGATCAGAAAGAAGTTTCACAGAATGATTCTGTGTAGTTTATATTTGGAGACATTCCTTTTCCACTGTTACCCTCTTAGCGCTCCGAATCTCCACTTGCATTTTCTACAGAAAGAGTGTTTCAGAACGGCTCAATCAAAACTAAGGTTCAACTCTTTTAGTTGAACAAACAGAACAGAAAGAAGTTTCACACAATTCTTCTGTGTAGTTTTTATTTGTAGACATTCTTTTTCCCAATATAGGCCTCTTAGCGCTCAGAATGTCCAATTGCAGTTTCTACAGAAAGAGTGTTTCAGAACGGCTCAATCAAAAGTAAGGTTCAACTCTGTTAGTTGAATGCACAGAACAGAAAGAAGTTTCATACAATGATTCTGTGTAGTTTACATTTGAACATATTCTTTTTTCCACTATTACCCACTTAGCGCTACGAATGTCCAGTTGCATTTTCTACAGACAGAGAGTTTCAAAACTGCTCAATCAAAAGTATGGTTTAACTCTGTTAGCTGAATGCTCAGATCAGAAAGAAGTTTCACAGAATGCTTCTGTGTAGTTTATATTTGAATATATTCCTTTTTCCACTACTACTCTCTTAGCGCTCCAAATGTCCAGTTGCATTTTCTACAGAAAGAGTGTTCAGATCTGCTCAATCAAAAGTATGGTTTAACTCTGTTAGCTGAATGTACAGATCAGAAAGAAGTTTCACAGAATGATTCTGTGTAGTTTATACTTGGAGACATTCCTTTTTCCACTATTACCCTCTTAGGGCTCCGAATCTCCACTTGCATTTTCTACAGAAAGAGTGTTTCAGAACGGCTGAATCAAAATTAAGGTTCAACTCTTTTAGTTGAACAAACAGAACAGAAAAAGTTTCACACAATTCTTCTGTGTAGTTTTTATTTGTAGACATTCTTTTTCCCAATATAGGCCTCTTAGCGCTCAGAATGTCCAATTGCAGTTTCTACAGAAAGAGGGTTTCAGAACGGCTCAATCAAAAGTAAGGTTAAACTCTGTTAGTTGAATGCACAGAACAGAAAGAAGTTTCATACAATGCTTCTGTGTAGTTTATATTTGAACATATTCTTTTTTCCACTATTACCCACTTAGCGCTACGAATGTCCAGTTGCATTTTCTACAGACAGAGTGTTTCAAAACTGCTCAATCAAAAGTATGGTTTAACTCTGTTAGCTGAATGCTCAGATCAGAAAGAAGTTTCACATAATGCTTCTGTGTAGTTTATATTTGAATATATTCCTTTTTCCACTACTACGCTCTTAGCGCTCCAAATGTCCAGTTGCATTTTCTACAGAAAGAGTGTTCAGATCTGCTCAATCAAAAGTATGTTTTAACTCTGTTAGCTGAATGCACAGGTCAGAAAGAAGTTTCACCGAATGATTCTGTGTAGTTTATATTTGAAGACATTCCTTTTTCCAATATTACCCTCTTAGCGCTCCGAATCTCCACTTGCATTTTCTACAAAAAGAGTGTTTCATAACTGCTCAATCAAAAATATGTTTTTTCTCTGTTAACTGAATTTACAGATCAGAAATAAGTTTCACAGAATGCATCTGTGTAGTTTTTATTGGAAGATATTCTTTTTCCCAATGTAGGCCTCTTAGCGCTTAGCATGTCCAATTGCAGATTCTACAGAAAGAGTGTTTCAGAACGGCTCAATCAAAAGTAAGGTTCAACTCTGTTAGTTGAATGCACAGAACAGAAAGAATTTTCACCGAATGCTACTGTGTAGTTTATATTTGAATATATTCCTTTTTCCACTATTACCCTCTTAGCGCTCCGAATGTCCACTTGCATTTTCTACAGAAAGAGTGTTCAGAACTGCGCAATCAAAAGTATGGTTTAACTCTGTTAGCTTAATGAACATATCAGAAATAAGTTTCACACAATGCTTCTGTGTAGTTTTTATTTGAAGATATTTTTTTTCCCAATAGAGGCCTCTTAGCGCTCAGAATGTCCAATTGCAGTTTCTACAGAAAGAGTGTTCAGAAAGGCTCAATCAAAAGTAAGGTTCAACTCTGTTAGTTGAATGCACAGAACAGAAAGAAGTTTCATACAATGCTTCTGTGTAGTTTATATTTGAACATATTCTTTTTTCCACTATTACCCACTTAGCGCTACGAATGTCCAGTTGCATTTTCTACAGACAGAGTGTTTCAAAACTGCTCAATCAAAAGTATGGTTTAACTCTGTTAGCTGAATGCTCAGATCAGAAAGAAGTTTCACAGAATGCTTCTGTGTAGTTTATATTTGAATATATTCCTTTTTCCACTACTACTCTCTTAGCGCTCCAAATGTCCAGTTGCATTTTCTACAGAAAGAGTGTTCAGATCTGCTCAATCAAAAGTATGGTTTAACTCTGTTAGCTGAATGCACAGATCACAAAGAAGTTTCACAGAATGATTCTGTGTAGTTTATATTTGGAGACATTCCTTTTTCCACTATTACCCTCTTAGCGCTCCGAATCTCCACTTGCATTTTCTACAGAAAGAGTGTTTCAGAACGGCTCAATCAAAACTAAGGTTCAACTCTTTTAGTTGAACAAACAGAACAGAAAGAAGTTTCACACAATTCTTCTGTGTAGCTTTTATTTGTAGACATTCTTTTTCCCAATATAGGCCTCTTAGCGCTTAGCATGTCCAATTGCAGTTTCTACAGAAGGAGTGTTTCAGAACGGCTCAATCAAAAGTAAGGTTCAACTCTGTTAGTTGAATGCACAGAACAGAAAGAAGTTTCACAGAATGCTACTGTGTAGTTTATATTTGAATATATTCCTTTTTCCACTATTACCCTCTTAGCGCTCCGAATGTCCACTTGCATTTTCTACAGAAAGAGTGTTCAGAACTGCGCAATCAAAAGTATGGTTTAACTCTGTTAGCTTAATGAACATATCAGAAATAAGTTTCACACAATGCTTCTGTGTAGTTTTTATTTGAAGATATTATTTTTCCCAATAGAGGCCTCTTAGCGCTCAAAATGTCCAATTGCAGTTTCTACAGAAAGAGTGTTTCAGAAAGGCTCAATCAAAAGTAAGGTTCAACTCTGTTAGTTGAATGCACAGAACAGAAAGCAGTTTCATACAATGCTTCTGTGTAGTTTATATTTGAACATATTCTTTTTTCCACTATTACCCACTTAGCGCTACGAATGTCCAGTTGCATTTTCTACAGACAGAGTGTTTCAAAACTGCTCAATCAAAAGTATGGTTTAACTCTGTTAGCTGAATGCTCAGATCAGAGAGAAGTTTCACAGAATGCTTCTGTGTAGTTTATATTTGAATATATTCCTTTTTCCACTACTACTCTCTTAGCGCTCCAAATGTCCAGTTGCATTTTCTACAGAAAGAGTGTTCAGATCTGCTCAATCAAAAGTATGGTTTAACTCTGTTAGCTGAATGCACAGATCACAAAGAAGTTTCACAGAATGATTCTGTGTAGTTTATATTTGGAGACATTCCTTTTCCACTATTACCCTCTTAGCGCTCCGAATCTCCACTTGCATTTTCTACAGAAAGAGTGTTTCAGAACGGCTCAATCAAAACTAAGGTTCAACTCTTTTAGTTGAACAAACAGAACAGAAAGATGTTTCACACAATTCTTCTGTGTAGTTTTTATTTGTAGACATTCTTTTTCCCAATATAGGCCTCTTAGCGCTCAGAATGTCCAATTGCAGTTTCTACAGAAAGAGTGTTTCAGAACGGCTCAATCAAAAGTAAGGTTCAACTCTGTTAGTTGAATGCACAGAACAGAAAGAAGTTTCATACAATGCTTCTGTGTAGTTTATATTTGAACATATACTTTTTTCCACTCTTACCCACTTAGCGCTACGAATGTCCAGTTGCATTTTCTACAGACAGAGTGTTTCAAAACTGCTCAATCAAAAGTGTGGTTTAACTCTGTTAGCTGAATGCTCAGATCAGAAAGAAGTTTCACAGAATGCTTCTGTGTAGTTTATATTTGAATATATTCCTTTTTCCACTACTACGCTCTTAGCGCTCCAAATGTCCAGTTGCATTTTCTACAGAAAGGGTGTTCAGATCTGCTCAATCAAAAGTATGGTTTAACTCTGTTAGCTGAATGCACAGATCAGAAAGAAGTTTCACCGAATGATTCTGTGTAGTTTATATTTGAAGACATTCCTTTTTCCACTATTACCCTCTTAGCGCTCCGAATCTCCACTTGCATTTTCTACAGAAAGAATGTTTCAGACGGGCTCAATCAAAACTAAGGTTCAACTCTTTTAGTTGAACAAACAGAACAGAAAGAAGTTTCACACAATTCTTCTGTGTAGTTTTTATTTGTAGACATTCTTTTTCCCAATATAGGCCTCTTAGCGCTCAGAATGTCCAATTGCAGTTTCTACAGAAAGAGTGTTTCAGAACGGCTCAATCAAAAGTAAGGTTCAACTCTGTTAGTTGAATGCACAGAACAGAAAGTATTTTCACAGAATGCTACTGTGTAGTTTATATTTGAATATATTACTTTTTCCACTATTACCCTCTTAGCGCTCCGAATGTCCACTTGCATTTTCTACAGAAAGAGTGTTCAGAACTGCGCAATCAAAAGTAAGGTTTAACTCTGTTAGCTTAATGAACATATCAGAAATAAGTTTCACACAATGCTTCTGTGTAGTTTTTATTTGAAGATATTATTTTTCCCAATATAGGCCTCTTAGCGCTCAGAATGTCCAATTGCAGTTTCTACAGAAAGAGTGTTTCAGAAAGGCTCAATCAAAAGTAAGGTTCAACTCTGTTAGTTGAATGCACAGAACAGAAAGTAGTTTCATACAATGCTTCTGTGTAGTTTATATTTGAACATATTCTTTTTTCCAGTATTACCCACTTAGCGCTACGAATGTCCAGTTGCATTTTCTACAGACAGAGTGTTTCAAAACTGCTCAATCAAAAGTATGGTTTAACTCTGTTAGCTGAATGCTCAGATCAGAAAGAAGTTTCACAGAATGCTTCTGTGTAGTTTATATTTGAATATATTGCTTTTTCCACTACTACGCTCTGAGCGCTCCAAATGTCCAGTTGCATTTTCTACAGAAAGAGTGTTCGGATCTGCTCAATCAAAAGTATGGTTTAACTCTGTTAGCTGAATGCACAGATCAGAAAGAAGTTTCACCGAATGATTCTGTGTAGTTTATATTTGAAGACATTCCTTTTTCCACTATTACCCTCTTAGCGCTCCGAATCTCCACTTGCATTTTCTGCAAAAAGAGTGTTTCATAACTGCTCAATCAAAAATATGTTTTATCTCTGTTAACTGAATTTACAGATCAGAAATAAGTTTCACAGAATGCATCTGTGTAGTTTTTATTTGAAGATATTCTTTTTCCCAATGTAGGCCTCTTAGCGCTTAGCATGTCCAATTGCAGATTCTACAGAAAGATGGTTTCAGAACGGCTCAATCAAATGTAAGGTTCAACTCTGTTAGTTGAATGCACAGAACAGAAAGAATTTTCACCGAATGCTACTGTGTAGTTTATATTTGAATATATTCCTTTTTCCACTATTACCCTCTTAGCGCTCCGAATGTCCACTTGCATTTTCTACAGAAAGAGTGTTCAGAACTGCGCAATCAAAAGTATGGTTTAACTCTGTTAGCTTAATGAACATATCAGAAATAAGTTTCACACAATGCTTCTGTGTAGTTTTTATTTGAAGATATTATTTTTCCCAATAGAGGCCTCTTAGCGCTCAGAATGTCCAATTGCAGTTTCTACAGAAAGAGTGTTCAGAAAGGCTCAATCAAAAGTAAGGTTCAACTCTGTTAGTTGAATGCACAGAACAGAAAGAAGTTTCATACAATGCTTCTGTGTAGTTTATATTTGAACATAATCTTTTTTCCACTATTACCCACTTAGCGCTACGAATGTCCAGTTGCATTTTCTACAGACAGAGTGTTTCAAAACTGCTCAATCAAAAGTATGGTTTAACTCTGTTAGCTGAATGCTCAGATCAGAAAGAAGTTTCACAGAATGCTTCTGTGTAGTTTATATTTGAATATATTCCTTTTTCCACTACTACTCTCTTAGCGCTCCAAATGTCCAGTTGCATTTTCTACAGAAAGAGTGTTCAGATCTGCTCAATCAAAAGTATGGTTTAACTCTGTTAGCTGAATGCACAGATCAGAAAGAAGTTTCACAGAATGATTCTGTGTAGTTTATATTTGGAGACATTCCTTTTTCCACTATTACCCTCTTAGCGCTCCGAATCTCCACTTGCATTTTCTACAGAAAGAGTGTTTCAGAACGGCTCAATCAAAACTAAGGTTCAACTCTTTTAGTTGAACAAACAGAACAGAAAGTAGTTTCACACAATTCTTCTGTGTAGCTTTTATTTGTAGACATTCTTTTTCCCAATATAGGCCTCTTAGCGCTTAGCATGTCCAATTGCAGTTTCTACAGAAGGAGTGTTTCAGAACGGCTCAATCAAAAGTAAGGTTCAACTCTGTTAGTTGAATGCACAGAACAGAAAGAAGTTCCACAGAATGCTACTGTGTAGTTTATATTTGAATATATTCCTTTTTCCACTATTACCCTCTTAGCGCTCCGAATGTCCACTTGCATATTCTACAAAAAGAGTGTTCAGAACTGCGCAATCAAAAGTATGGTTTAACTCTGTTAGCTTAATGAACTTATCAGAAATAAGTTTCACACAATGCTTCTGTGTAGTTTTTATTTGAAGATATTATTTTTCCCAATAGAGGCCTCTTAGCGCTCAGAATGTCCAATTGCAGTTTCTACAGAAAGAGTGTTTCAGAAAGGCTCAATCAAAAGCAAGGTTCAACTCTGTTAGTTGAATGCACAGAACAGAAAGAAGTTTCATACAATGCTTCTGTGTAGTTTATATTTGAACATATTCTTTTTTCCACTATTACCCACTTAGCGCTACGAATGTCCAGTTGCATTTTCTACAGACAGAGTGTTTCAAAACTGCTCAATCAAAAGTATGGTTTAAATCTGTTAGCTGAATGCTCAGATCAGAGAGAAGTTTCACAGAATGCTTCTGTGTAGTTTATATTTGAATATATTCCTTTTTCCACTACTACTCTCTTAGCGCTCCAAATGTACAGTTGCATTTTCTACAGAAAGAGTGTTCAGATCTGCTCAATCAAAAGTATGGTTTAACTCTGTTAGCTGAATGCACAGATCAGAAAGAAGTTTCACAGAATGATTCTGTGTAGTTTATATTTGGAGACATTCCTTTTCCACTGTTACCCTCTTAGCGCTCCGAATCTCCACTTGCATTTTCTACAGAAAGAGTGTTTCAGAACGGCTCAATCAAAACTAAGGTTCAACTCTTTTAGTTGAACAAACAGAACAGAAAGAAGTTTCACACAATTCTTCTGTGTAGTTTTTATTTGTAGACATTCTTTTTCCCAATATAGGCCTCTTAGCGCTCAGAATGTCCAATTGCAGTTTCTACAGAAAGAGTGTTTCAGAACGGCTCAATCAAAAGTAAGGTTCAACTCTGTTAGTTGAATGCACAGAACAGAAAGAAGTTTCATACAATGATTCTGTGTAGTTTACATTTGAACATATTCTTTTTTCCACTATTACCCACTTAGCGCTACGAATGTCCAGTTGCATTTTCTACAGACAGAGAGTTTCAAAACTGCTCAATCAAAAGTATGGTTTAACTCTGTTAGCTGAATGCTCAGATCAGAAAGAAGTTTCACAGAATGCTTCTGTGTAGTTTATATTTGAATATATTCCTTTTTCCACTACTACTCTCTTAGCGCTCCAAATGTCCAGTTGCATTTTCTACAGAAAGAGTGTTCAGATCTGCTCAATCAAAAGTATGGTTTAACTCTGTTAGCTGAATGTACAGATCAGAAAGAAGTTTCACAGAATGATTCTGTGTAGTTTATACTTGGAGACATTCCTTTTTCCACTATTACCCTCTTAGGGCTCCGAATCTCCACTTGCATTTTCTACAGAAAGAGTGTTTCAGAACGGCTGAATCAAAATTAAGGTTCAACTCTTTTAGTTGAACAAACAGAACAGAAAAAGTTTCACACAATTCTTCTGTGTAGTTTTTATTTGTAGACATTCTTTTTCCCAATATAGGCCTCTTAGCGCTCAGAATGTCCAATTGCAGTTTCTACAGAAAGAGGGTTTCAGAACGGCTCAATCAAAAGTAAGGTTCAACTCTGTTAGTTGAATGCACAGAACAGAAAGAAGTTTCATACAATGCTTCTGTGTAGTTTATATTTGAACATATTCTTTTTTCCACTATTACCCACTTAGCGCTACGAATGTCCAGTTGCATTTTCTACAGACAGAGTGTTTCAAAACTGCTCAATCAAAAGTATGGTTTAACTCTGTTAGCTGAATGCTCAGATCAGAAAGAAGTTTCACATAATGCTTCTGTGTAGTTTATATTTGAATATATTCCTTTTTCCACTCCTACGCTCTTAGCGCTCCAAATGTCCAGTTGCATTTTCTACAGAAAGAGTGTTCAGATCTGCTCAATCAAAAGTATGTTTTAACTCTGTTAGCTGAATGCACAGATCAGAAAGAAGTTTCACCGAATGATTCTGTGTAGTTTATATTTGAAGACATTCCTTTTTCCAATATTACCCTCTTAGCGCTCCGAATCTCCACTTGCATTTTCTACAAAAAGAGTGTTTCATAACTGCTCAATCAAAAATATGTTTTTTCTCTGTTAACTGAATTTACAGATCAGAAATAAGTTTCACAGAATGCATCTGTGTAGTTTTTATTGGAAGATATTCTTTTTCCCAATGTAGGCCTCTTAGCGCTTAGCATGTCCAATTGCAGATTCTACAGAAAGAGTGTTTCAGAACGGCTCAATCAAAAGTAAGGTTCAACTCTGTTAGTTGAATGCACAGAACAGAAAGAATTTTCACCGAATGCTACTGTGTAGTTTATATTTGAATATATTCCTTTTTCCACTATTACCCTCTTAGCGCTCCGAATGTCCACTTGCATTTTCTACAGAAAGAGTGTTCAGAACTGCGCAATCAAAAGTATGGTTTAACTCTGTTAGCTTAATGAACATATCAGAAATAAGTTTCACACAATGCTTCTGTGTAGTTTTTATTTGAAGATATTTTTTTTCCCAATAGAGGCCTCTTAGCGCTCAGAATGTCCAATTGCAGTTTCTACAGAAAGAGTGTTCAGAAAGGCTCAATCAAAAGTAAGGTTCAACTCTGTTAGTTGAATGCACAGAACAGAAAGAAGTTTCATACAATGCTTCTGTGTAGTTTATATTTGAACATATTCTTTTTTCCACTATTACCCACTTAGCGCTACGAATGTCCAGTTGCATTTTCTACAGACAGAGTGTTTCAAAACTGCTCAATCAAAAGTATGGTTTAACTCTGTTAGCTGAATGCTCAGATCAGAAAGAAGTTTCACAGAATGCTTCTGTGTAGTTTATATTTGAATATATTCCTTTTTCCACTACTACTCTCTTAGCGCTCCAAATGTCCAGTTGCATTTTCTACAGAAAGAGTGTTCAGATCTGCTCAATCAAAAGTATGGTTTAACTCTGTTAGCTGAATGCACAGATCACAAAGAAGTTTCACAGAATGATTCTGTGTAGTTTATATTTGGAGACATTCCTTTTTCCACTATTACCCTCTTAGCGCTCCGAATCTCCACTTGCATTTTCTACAGAAAGAGTGTTTCAGAACGGCTCAATCAAAACTAAGGTTCAACTCTTTTAGTTGAACAAACAGAACAGAAAGAAGTTTCACACAATTCTTCTGTGTAGCTTTTATTTGTAGACATTCTTTTTCCCAATATAGGCCTCTTAGCGCTTAGCATGTCCAATTGCAGTTTCTACAGAAGGAGTGTTTCAGAACGGCTCAATCAAAAGTAAGGTTCAACTCTGTTAGTTGAATGCACAGAACAGAAAGAAGTTTCACAGAATGCTACTGTGTAGTTTATATTTGAATATATTCCTTTTTCCACTATTACCCTCTTAGCGCTCCGAATGTCCACTTGCATTTTCTACAGAAAGAGTGTTCAGAACTGCGCAATCAAAAGTATGGTTTAACTCTGTTAGCTTAATGAACATATCAGAAATAAGTTTCACACAATGCTTCTGTGTAGTTTTTATTTGAAGATATTATTTTTCCCAATAGAGGCCTCTTAGCGCTCAAAATGTCCAATTGCAGTTTCTACAGAAAGAGTGTTTCAGAAAGGCTCAATCAAAAGTAAGGTTCAACTCTGTTAGTTGAATGCACAGAACAGAAAGCAGTTTCATACAATGCTTCTGTGTAGTTTATATTTGAACATATTCTTTTTTCCACTATTACCCACTTAGCGCTACGAATGTCCAGTTGCATTTTCTACAGACAGAGTGTTTCAAAACTGCTCAATCAAAAGTATGGTTTAACTCTGTTAGCTGAATGCTCAGATGAGAGAGAAGTTTCACAGAATGCTTCTGTGTAGTTTATATTTGAATATATTCCTTTTTCCACTACTACTCTCTTAGCGCTCCAAATGTCCAGTTGCATTTTCTACAGAAAGAGTGTTCAGATCTGCTCAATCAAAAGTATGGTTTAACTCTGTTAGCTGAATGCACAGATCACAAAGAAGTTTCACAGAATGATTCTGTGTAGTTTATATTTGGAGACATTCCTTTTCCACTATTACCCTCTTAGCGCTCCGAATCTCCACTTGCATTTTCTACAGAAAGAGTGTTTCAGAACGGCTCAATCAAAACTAAGGTTCAAATCTTTTAGTTGAACAAACAGAACAGAAAGATGTTTCACACAATTCTTCTGTGTAGTTTTTATTTGTAGACATTCTTTTTCCCAATATAGGCCTCTTAGCGCTCAGAATGTCCAATTGCAGTTTCTACAGAAAGAGTGTTTCAGAACGGCTCAATCAAAAGTAAGGTTCAACTCTGTTAGTTGAATGCACAGAACAGAAAGAAGTTTCATACAATGCTTCTGTGTAGTTTATATTTGAACATATACTTTTTTCAACTCTTACCCACTTAGCGCTACGAATGTCCAGTTGCATTTTCTACAGACAGAGTGTTTCAAAACTGCTCAATCAAAAGTGTGGTTTAACTCTGTTAGCTGAATGCTCAGATCAGAAAGAAGTTTCACAGAATGCTTCTGTGTAGTTTATATTTGAATATATTCCTTTTTCCACTACTACGCTCTTAGCGCTCCAAATGTCCAGTTGCATTTTCTACAGAAAGGGTGTTCAGATCTGCTCAATCAAAAGTATGGTTTAACTCTGTTAGCTGAATGCACAGATCAGAAAGAAGTTTCACCGAATGATTCTGTGTAGTTTATATTTGAAGACATTCCTTTTTCCACTATTACCCTCTTAGCGCTCCGAATCTCCACTTGCATTTTCTACAGAAAGAATGTTTCAGACGGGCTCAATCAAAACTAAGGTTCAACTCTTTTAGTTGAACAAACAGAACAGAAAGAAGTTTCACACAATTCTTCTGTGTAGTTTTTATTTGTAGACATTCTTTTTCCCAATATAGGCCTCTTAGCGCTCAGAATGTCCAATTGCAGTTTCTACAGAAAGAGTGTTTCAGAACGGCTCAATCAAAAGTAAGGTTCAACTCTGTTAGTTGAATGCACAGAACAGAAAGTATTTTCACAGAATGCTACTGTGTAGTTTATATTTGAATATATTACTTTTTCCACTATTACCCTCTTAGCGCTCCGAATGTCCACTTGCATTTTCTACAGAAAGAGTGTTCAGAACTGCGCAATCAAAAGTATGGTTTAACTCTGTTAGCTTAATGAACATATCAGAAATAAGTTTCACACAATGCTTCTGTGTAGTTTTTATTTGAAGATATTATTTTTCCCAATATAGGCCTCTTAGCGCTCAGAATGTCCAATTGCAGTTTCTACAGAAAGAGTGTTTCAGAAAGGCTCAATCAAAAGTAAGGTTCAACTCTGTTAGTTGAATGCACAGAACAGAAAGTAGTTTCATACAATGCTTCTGTGTAGTTTATATTTGAACATATTCTTTTTTCCAGTATTACCCACTTAGCGCTACGAATGTCCAGTTGCATTTTCTACAGACAGAGTGTTTCAAAACTGCTCAATCAAAAGTATGGTTTAACTCTGTTAGCTGAATGCTCAGATCAGAAAGAAGTTTCACAGAATGCTTCTGTGTAGTTTATATTTGAATATATTGCTTTTTCCACTACTACGCTCTGAGCGCTCCAAATGTCCAGTTGCATTTTCTACAGAAAGAGTGTTCGGATCTGCTCAATCAAAAGTATGGTTTAACTCTGTTAGCTGAATGCACAGATCAGAAAGAAGTTTCACCGAATGATTCTGTGTAGTTTATATTTGAAGACATTCCTTTTTCCACTATTACCCTCTTAGCGCTCCGAATCTCCACTTGCATTTTCTGCAAAAAGAGTGTTTCATAACTGCTCAATCAAAAATATGTTTTATCTCTGTTAACTGAATTTACAGATCAGAAATAAGTTTCACAGAATGCATCTGTGTAGTTTTTATTTGAAGATATTCTTTTTCCCAATGTAGGCCTCTTAGCGCTTAGCATGTCCAATTGCAGATTCTACAGAAAGATGGTTTCAGAACGGCTCAATCAAATGTAAGGTTCAACTCTGTTAGTTGAATGCACAGAACAGAAAGAATTTTCACCGAATGCTACTGTGTAGTTTATATTTGAATATATTCCTTTTTCCACTATTACCCTCTTAGCGCTCCGAATGTCCACTTGCATTTTCTACAGAAAGAGTGTTCAGAACTGCGCAATCAAAAGTATGGTTTAACTCTGTTAGCTTAATGAACATATCAGAAATAAGTTTCACACAATGCTTCTGTGTAGTTTTTATTTGAAGATATTATTTTTCCCAATAGAGGCCTCTTAGCGCTCAGAATGTCCAATTGCAGTTTCTACAGAAAGAGTGTTCAGAAAGGCTCAATCAAAAGTAAGGTTCAACTCTGTTAGTTGAATGCACAGAACAGAAAGAAGTTTCATACAATGCTTCTGTGTAGTTTATATTTGAACATATTCTTTTTTCCACTATTACCCACTTAGCGCTACGAATGTCCAGTTGCATTTTCTACAGACAGAGTGTTTCATAACTGCTCAATCAAAAGTATGGTTTAACTCTGTTAGCTGAATGCTCAGATCAGAAAGAAGTTTCACAGAATGCTTCTGTGTAGTTTATATTTGAATATATTCCTTTTTCCACTACTACTCTCTTAGCGCTCCAAATGTCCAGTTGCATTTTCTACAGAAAGAGTGTTCAGATCTGCTCAATCAAAAGTATGGTTTAACTCTGTTAGCTGAATGCACAGATCACAAAGAAGTTTCACAGAATGATTCTGTGTAGTTTATATTTGGAGACATTCCTTTTCCACTATTACCCTCTTAGCGCTCCGAATCTCCACTTGCATTTTCTACAGAAAGAGTGTTTCAGAACGGCTCAATCAAAACTAAGGTTCAACTCTTTTAGTTGAACAAACAGAACAGAAAGATGTTTCACACAATTCTTCTGTGTAGTTTTTATTTGTAGACATTCTTTTTCCCAATATAGGCCTCTTAGCGCTCAGAATGTCCAATTGCAGTTTCTACAGAAAGAGTGTTTCAGAACGGCTCAATCAAAAGTAAGGTTCAACTCTGTTAGTTGAATGCACAGAACAGAAAGAAGTTTCATACAATGCTTCTGTGTAGTTTATATTTGAACATATACTTTTTCCACTCTTACCCACTTAGCGCTACGAATGTCCAGTTGCATTTTCTACAGACAGAGTGTTTCAAAACTGCTCAATCAAAAGTGTGGTTTAACTCTGTTAGCTGAATGCTCAGATCAGAAAGAAGTTTCACAGAATGCTTCTGTGTAGTTTATATTTGAATATATTCCTTTTTCCACTACTACGCTCTTAGCGCTCCAAATGTCCAGTTGCATTTTCTACAGAAAGAGTGTTCAGATCTGCTCAATCAAAAGTATGGTTTAACTCTGTTAGCTGAATGCACAGATCAGAAAGAAGTTTCACCGAATGATTCTGTGTAGTTTATATTTGAAGACATTCCTTTTTCCACTATTACCCTCTTAGCGCTCCGAATCTCCACTTGCATTTTCTACAGAAAGAGTGTTTCAGAAGGGCTCAATCAAAACTAAGGTTCAACTCTTTTAGTTGAACAAACAGAACAGAAAGAAGTTTCACACAATTCTTCTGTGTAGTTTTTATTTGTAGACATTCTTTTTCCCAATATAGGCCTCTTAGCGCTCAGAATGTCCAATTGCAGTTTCTACAGAAAGAGTGTTTCAGAACGGCTCAATCAAAAGTAAGTTTCAACTCTGTTAGTTGAATGCACAGAACAGAAAGTATTTTCACAGAATGCTACTGTGTAGTTTATATTTGAATATATTACTTTTTCCACTATTACCCTCTTAGCGCTCCGAATGTCCACTTGCATTTTCTACAGAAAGAGTGTTCAGAACTGCGCAATCAAAAGTATGGTTTAACTCTGTTAGCTTAATGAACATATCAGAAATAAGTTTCACACAATGCTTCTGTGTAGTTTTTATTTGAAGATATTATTTTTCCCAATATAGGCCTCTTAGCGCTCAGAATGTCCAATTGCAGTTTCTACAGAAAGAGTGTTTCAGAAAGGATCAATCAAAAGTAAGGTTCAACTCTGTTAGTTGAATGCACAGAACAGAAAGTAGTTTCATACAATGCTTCTGTGTAGTTTATATTTGAACATATTCTTTTTTCCAGTATTACCCACTTAGCGCTACGAATGTCCAGTTGCATTTTCTACAGACAGAGTGTTTCAAAACTGCTCAATCAAAAGTATGGTTTAACTCTGTTAGCTGAATGCTCAGATCAGAAAGAATTTTCACAGAATGCTTCTGTGTAGTTTATATTTGAATATATTGCTTTTTCCACTACTACGCTCTGAGCGCTCCAAATGTCCAGTTGCATTTTCTACAGAAAGAGTGTTCGGATCTGCTCAATCAAAAGTATGGTTTAACTCTGTTAGCTGAATGCACAGATCAGAAAGAAGTTTCACCGAATGATTCTGTGTAGTTTATATTTGAAGACATTCCTTTTTCCACTATTACCCTCTTAGCGCTCCGAAACTCCACTTGCATTTTCTACAAAAAGAGTGTTTCATAACTGCTCAATCAAAAATATGTTTTATCTCTGTTAACTGAATTTACAGATCAGAAATAAGTTTCACAGAATGCATCTGTGTAGTTTTTATTTGAAGATATTCTTTTTCCCAATGTAGGCCTCTTAGCGCTTAGCATGTCCAATTGCAGATTCTACAGAAAGATGGTTTCAGAACGGCTCAATCAAATGTAAGGTTCAACTCTGTTAGTTGAATGCACAGAACAGAAAGAATTTTCACCGAATGCTACTGTGTAGTTTATATTTGAATATATTCCTTTTTCCACTATTACCCTCTTAGCGCTCCGAATGTCCACTTGCATTTTCTACAGAAAGAGTGTTCAGAACTGCGCAATCAAAAGTATGGTTTAACTCTGTTAGCTTAATGAACATATCAGAAATAAGTTTCACACAATGCTTCTGTGTAGTTTTTATTTGAAGATATTATTTTTCCCAATAGAGGCCTCTTAGCGCTCAGAATGTCCAATTGCAGTTTCTACAGAAAGAGTGTTCAGAAAGGCTCAATCAAAAGTAAGGTTCAACTCTGTTAGTTCAATGCACAGAACAGAAAGAAGTTTCATACAATGCTTCTGTGTAGTTTATATTTGAACATATTCTTTTTTCCACTATTACCCACTTAGCGCTACGAATGTCCAGTTGCATTTTCTACAGACAGAGTGTTTCAAAACTGCTCAATCAAAAGTATGGTTTAACTCTGTTAGCTGAATGCTCAGATCAGAAAGAAGTTTCACAGAATGCTTCTGTGTAGTTTATATTTGAATATATTCCTTTTTCCACTACTACTCTCTTAGCGCTCCAAATGTCCAGTTGCATTTTCTACAGAAAGAGTGTTCAGATCGGCTCAATCAAAAGTATGGTTTAACTCTGTTAGCTGAATGCACAGATCACAAAGAAGTTTCACAGAATGATTCTGTGTAGTTTATATTTGGAGACATTCCTTTTTCCACTATTACCCTCTTAGCGCTCCGAATCTCCACTTGCATTTTCTACAGAAAGAGTGTTTCAGAACGGCTCAATCAAAACTAAGGTTCAACTCTTTTAGTTGAACAAACAGAACAGAAAGAAGTTTCACACAATTCTTCTGTGTAGCTTTTATTTGTAGACATTCTTTTTCCCAATATAGGCCTCTTAGCGCTTAGCATGTCCAATTGCAGTTTCTACAGAAGGAGTGTTTCAGAACGGCTCAATCAAAAGTAAGGTTCAACTCTGTTAGTTGAATGCACAGAACAGAAAGAAGTTTCACAGAATGCTACTGTGTAGTTTATATTTGAATATATTCCTTTTTCCACTATTACCCTCTTATCGCTCCGAATGTCCACTTGCATTTTCTACAGAAAGAGTGTTCAGAACTGCGCAATCAAAAGTATGGTTTAACTCTGTTAGCTTAATGAACATATCAGAAATAAGTTTCACACAATGCTTCTGTGTAGTTTTTATTTGAAGATATTATTTTTCCCAATAGAGGCCTCTTAGCGCTCAGAATGTCCAATTGCAGTTTCTACAGAAAGAGTGTTTCAGAAAGGCTCAATCAAAAGTAAGGTTCAACTCTGTTAGTTGAATGCACAGAACAGAAAGCAGTTTCATACAATGCTTCTGTGTAGTTTATATTTGAACATATTCTTTTTTCCACTATTACCCACTTAGCGCTACGAATGTCCAGTTGCATTTTCTACAGACAGAGTGTTTCAAAACTGCTCAATCAAAAGTATGGTTTAACTCTGTTAGCTGAATGCTCAGATCAGAGAGAAGTTTCACAGAATGCTTCTGTGTAGTTTATATTTGAATATATTCCTTTTTCCACTACTACTCTCTTAGCGCTCCAAATGTCCAGTTGCATTTTCTACAGAAAGAGTGTTCAGATCTGCTCAATCAAAAGTATGGTTTAACTCTGTTAGCTGAATGCACAGATCAGAAAGAAGTTTCACAGAATGATTCTGTGTAGTTTATATTTGGAGACATTCCTTTTCCACTATTACCCTCTTAGCGCTCCGAATCTCCACTTGCATTTTCTACAGAAAGAGTGTTTCAGAACGGCTCAATCAAAACTAAGGTTCAACTCTTTTAGTTGAACAAACAGAACAGAAAGATGTTTCACACAATTCTTCTGTGTAGTTTTTATTTGTAGACATTCTTTTTCCCAATATAGGCCTCTTAGCGCTCAGAATGTCCAATTGCAGTTTCTACAGAAAGAGTGTTTCAGAACGGCTCAATCAAAAGTAAGGTTCAACTCTGTTAGTTGAATGCACAGAACAGAAAGAAGTTTCATACAATGCTTCTGTGTAGTTTATATTTGAACATATACTTTTTTCCACTCTTACCCACTTAGCGCTACGAATGTCCAGTTGCATTTTCTACAGACAGAGTGTTTCAAAACTGCTCAATCAAAAGTGTGGTTTAACTCTGTTAGCTGAATGCTCAGATCAGAAAGTAGTTTCACAGAATGCTTCTGTGTAGTTTATATTTGAATATATTCCTTTTTCCACTACTACGCTCTTAGCGCTCCAAATGTCCAGTTGCATTTTCTACAGAAAGAGTGTTCAGATCTGCTCAATCAAAAGTATGGTTTAACTCTGTTAGCTGAATGCACAGATCAGAAAGAAGTTTCACCGAATGATTCTGTGTAGTTTATATTTGAAGACATTCCTTTTTCCAGTATTACCCTCTTAGCGCTCCGAATCTCCACTTGCATTTTCTACAGAAAGAGTGTTTCAGAAGGGCTCAATCAAAACTAAGGTTCAACTCTTTTAGTTGAACAAACAGAACAGAAAGAAGTTTCACACAATTCTTCTGTGTAGTTTTTATTTGTAGACATTCTTTTTCCCAATATAGGCCTCTTAGCGCTCAGAATGTCCAATTGCAGTTTCTACAGAAAGAGTGTTTCAGAACGGCTCAATCAAAAGTAAGGTTCAACTCTGTTAGTTGAATGCACAGAACAGAAAGTATTTTCACAGAATGCTACTGTGTAGTTTATATTTGAATATATTACTTTTTCCACTATTACCCTCTTAGCGCTCCGAATCTCCACTTGCATTTTCTACAAAAAGAGTGTTTCATAACTGCTCAATCAAAAATATGTTTTATCTCTGTTAACTGAATTTACAGATCAGAAATAAGTTTCAGAGAATGCATCTGTGTAGTTTTTATTTGAAGATATTCTTTTTCCCAATGTAGGCCTCTTAGCGCTTAGCATGTCCAATTGCAGATTCTACAGAAAGATGGTTTCAGAACGGCTCAATCAAATGTAAGGTTCAACTCTGTTAGTTGAATGCACAGAACAGAAAGAATTTTCACCGAATGCTACTGTGTAGTTTATATTTGAATATATTCCTTTTTCCACTATTACCCTCTTAGCGCTCCGAATGTCCACTTGAATTTTCTACAGAAAGAGTGTTCAGAACTGCGCAATCAAAAGTATGGTTTAACTCTGTTAGCTTAATGAACATATCAGAAATAAGTTTCACACAATGCTTCTGTGTAGTTTTTATTTGAAGATATTATTTTTCCCAATAGAGGCCTCTTAGCGCTCAGAATGTCCAATTGCAGTTTCTACAGAAAGAGTGTTCAGAAAGGCTCAATCAAAAGTAAGGTTCAACTCTGTTAGTTGAATGCACAGAACAGAAAGAAGTTTCATACAATGCTTCTGTGTAGTTTATATTTGAACATATTCTTTTTTCCACTATTACCCACTTAGCGCTACGAATGTCCAGTTGCATTTTCTACAGACAGAGTGTTTCAAAACTGCTCAATCAAAAGTATGGTTTAACTCTCTTAGCTGAATGCTCAGATCAGAAAGAAGTTTCACAGAATGCTTCTGTGTAGTTTATATTTGAATATATTCCTTTTTCCACTACTACTCTCTTAGCGCTCCAAATGTCCAGTTGCATTTTCTACAGAAAGAGTGTTCAGATCTGCTCAATCAAAAGTATGGTTTAACTCTGTTAGCTGAATGCACAGATCAGAAATAAGTTTCACAGAATGATTCTGTGTAGTTTATATTTGGAGACATTCCTTTTTCCACTATTACCCTCTTAGCGCTCCGAATCTCCACTTGCATTTTCTACAGAAAGAGTGTTTCAGAACGGCTCAACCAAAACTAAGGTTCAACTCTTTTAGTTGAACAAACAGAACAGAAAGAAGTTTCACACAATTCTTCTGTGTAGCTTTTATTTGTAGATATTCTTTTTCCCAATATAGGCCTCTTAGCGCTTAGCATGTCCAATTGCAGTTTCTACAGAAAGAGTGTTTCAGAACGGCTCAATCAAAAGTAAGGTTCAACTCTGTTAGTTGAATGCACAGAACAGAAAGAAGTTTCACAGAATGCTACTGTGTAGTTTATATTTGAATATATTCCTTTTTCCACTATTACCCTCTTAGCGCTCCGAATGTCCACTTGCATTTTCTACAGAAAGAGTGTTCAGAACTGCGCAATCAAAAGTATGGATAACTCTGTTAGCTTAATGAACATATCAGAAATAAGTTTCACACAATGCTTCTGTGTAGTTTTTATTTGAAGATATTATTTTTCCCAATATAGGCTTCTTAGCGCTCAGAATGTCCAATTGCAGTTTCTACAGAAAGAGTGTTTCAGAAATGCTCAATCAAATGTAAGGTTCAACTCTGTCAGTTGAATGCACAGAACAGAAAGAAGTTTCATACAATGCTTCTGTGTAGTTTATATTGGAACATATTCTTTTTTCCACTATTACCCATTTAGCGCTACGAATGTCCAGTTGCATTTTCTACAGACAGAGTGTTTCAAAGCTGCTCAATCAAAAGTATGGTTTAACTCTGTTAGCTGAATGCTCAGATCAGAAAGAAGTTTCACAGAATGCTTCTGTGTAGTTTATGTTTGAATATATTCCTTTTTCCACTACTACACTCTTAGCGCTCCAAATGTGCAGTTGCATTTTCTACAGAAAGAGTGTTCAGATCTGCTCAATCAAAAGTTTGGTTTAACTCTGTTAGCTGAATGCACAGATCAGAAAGAAGTTTCACAGAATGATTCTGTGTAGTTTATATTTGGAGACATTCCTTTTTCCACTATTACCCTCTTAGCGCTCCGAATCTCCACTTGCATTTTCTACACTAAGAGTGTTTCAGAACGGCTCAATCAAAACTAAGGTTCAACTCTTTTAGTTGAACAAACAGAACAGAAAGAAGTTTCACACATTTCTTCTGTGTAGTTTTTATTTGTAGACATTCTTTTTCCCAATATAGGCCTCTTAGCGCTCAGAATGTCCAATTGCAGTTTCTACAGAAAGAGTGTTTCAGAACGGCTCAATCAAAACTAAGGTTCAACTCTGTTAGTTGAATGCACAGAACAGAATGAAGTTTCATACAATGCTTCTGTGTAGTTTATATTTGAACATATTCTTTTTTCCACTATTACCCACTTAGCGCTACGAATGTCCAGTTGCATTTTCTACAGACAGAGTGTTTCAAAACTGCTCAATCAAAAGTATGGTTTAACTCTGTTAGCTGAATGCTCAGATCAGAAAGAAGTTTCACAGAATGCTTCTGTGTAGTTTATATTTGAATATATTCCTTTTTCCACTACTACTCTCTTAGCGCTCCAAATGTCCATTTGCATTTTCTACAGAAAGAGTGTTCAGATCTGCTCAATCAAAAGTATGGTTTTACTCTGTTAGCTGAATGCACAGATCAGAAAAAAGGTTCACAGAATGATTCTGTGTAGTTTATATTTGGAGACATTCCTTTTTCCACTATTACCCTCTTAGCGCTCCGAATCTACACTTGCATTTTCTACAGAAAGTGTGTTTCATAACTGCTCAATCAAAAATATGTTTTATCTCTGTTAACTGAATTTACAGATCAGAAATAAGTTTCACAGAATGCATCTGTGTAGTTTTTATTTGAAGATATTCTTTTTCCCAATATAGGCCTCTTAGCGCTTAGCATGTCCAATTGCAGTTTCTACAGAAAGAGTGTTTCAGAACGGCTCAATCAAAAGTAAGGTTCAACTCTGTTAGTTGAATGCACAGAACAGAAAGAATTTTCACAGAATGCTACTGTGTAGTTTATATTTGTATATATTCCTTTTTCCACTATTACCCTCTTAAGGCTCCGAATGTCCACTTGCATTTTCTACAGAAAGAGTGTTCAGAACTGCGCAATCAAAAGTATGGTTTAACTCTGTTAGCTTAATGAACATATCAGAAATAAGTTTCACACAATGCTTCTGTGTAGTTTTTATTCGAAGATATTATTTTTCCCAATATAGGCCTCTTAGCGCTCAGAATGTCCAATTGCAGTTTCTACAGAAAGAGTGTTTCAGAAAGGCTCAATCAAAAGTAAGGTTCAACTCTGTTAGTTGAATGCACAGAACAGAAAGAAGTTTCATACAATGCTTCTGTGTAGTTTATATTTGAACATATTCTTTTTTCCACTATTACCCACTTAGCGCTACGAATGTCCAGTTGCATTTTCTACAGACAGAGTGTTTCAAAACTGCTCAATCAAAAGTATGGTTTAACTCTGTTAGCTGAATGCTCAGATCAGAAAGAAGCTTCACAGAATGCTTCTGTGTAGTTTATATTTGAATATATTCCTTTTTCCACTACTACTCTCTTAGCGCTCCAAATGTCCAGTTGCATTTTCTACAGAAAGAGGGTTCAGATCTGCTCAATCAAAAGTATGATTTAACTCTGTTAGCTGAATGCACAGATCAGAAAGAAGTTTCACAGAATGATTCTGTGTAGTTTATATTTGGAGACATTCCTTTTTCCACTATTACCCTCTTAGCGCTCCGAATCTCCACTTGCATTTTCTACAGAAAGAGTGTTTCAGAACGGCTCAATCAAAACTAAAGTTCAACCCTTTTAGTTGAACAAACAGAACAGAAAGAAGTTTCACACAATGCTTCTGTGTAGTTTTTATTTGAAGATATTTTTTTTCCCAATAGAGGCCTCTTAGCGCTCAGAATGTCCAATTGCAGTTTCTACAGAAAGAGTGTTTCAGAACGGCTCAATCAAAAGTAAGGTTCAACTCTGTTAGTTGAATGGACAGAACAGAAAGAATTTTCACAGAATGCTACTGTGTAGTTTATATTTGAATATATTCCTTTTTCCACTATTACCCTCTTAAGGCTCCGAATGTCCACTTGCATTTTCTACAGAAAGAGTGTTCAGAACTGCGCAATCAAAAGTATGGTTTAACTCTGTTAGCTTAATGAACATATTAGAAATAAGTTTCACACAATGCTTCTTTGTAGTTTTTATTCGAATATATTATTTTTCCCAATATAGGCCTCTTAGCGCACAGAATGTCCAATTGCAGTTTCTACAGAAAGAGTGTTTCAGAAAGGCTCAATCAAAAGTAAGGTTCAACTCTGCTAGTTGAATGCACAGAACAGAAAGAAGTTTCATACAATGCTTCTGTGTAGTTTATATTTGATCATATTATTTTTTCCACTATTTCCCACATAGCGCTACGAATGTCCAGTTGCATTTCCTACAGACAGAGTGTTTCAAAACTGCTCAATCAAAAGTATGGTTTAACTCTGTTAGCTGAATGCTCAGATCAGAAAGAAGCTTCACAGAATGCTTCTGTGTAGTTTATATTTGAATATATTCCTTTTTCCACTACTACTCTCTTAGCGCTCCAAATGTCCAGTTGCATTTTCTACAGAAAGAGTGTTCAGATCTGCTCAATCAAAAGTATGGTTTAACTCTGTTAGCTGAATGCACAGATCAGAAAGAAGTTTCACAGAATGAGTCTGTGTAGTTTATATTTGGAGACATTCCTTTTTCCACTATTACCCTCTTAGCGCTCCGAAACTCCACTTGCATTTTCTACAGAAAGAGTGTTTCAGAACGGCTCAATCAAAACTAAGGTTCAACTCTTTTAGTTGAACAAACAGAACAGAAAGAAGTTTCACACATTTCTTCTGTGTAGTTTTTATTTGTAGACATTCATTTTCCCAATATAGGCCTCTTAGCGCTCAGAATGTCCAATTGCAGTTTCTACAGAAAGAGTGTTTCAGAACGGCTCAATCAAAAGTAAGGTTCAACTCTGTTAGTTGAATGCACAGAACAGAAAGAAGTTTCATACAATGCTTCTGTGTAGTTTATATTTGAACATATTCTTTTTTCCACTATTACCCACTTAGCGCTACGAATGTCCAGTTGCATTTTCTACAGACAGAGTGTTTCAAAACTGCTCAATCAAAAGTATGGTTTAACTCTGTTAGCTGAATGCTCAGATCAGAAAGAAGTTTCACAGAATGCTTCTGTGTAGTTTATATTTGAATATATCCCTTTTTCCACTACTACTCTCTTAGCGCTCCAAATGTCCAGTTGCATTTTCTACAGAAATAGTGTTCAGATCTGCTCAATCAAAAGTATGGTTTAAATCTGTTAGCTGAATGCACAGATCAGAAAGAAGTTTCACAGAATTAGTCTGTGTAGTTTATATTTGGAGACATTCCTTTTTCCACTATTACCCTCTTAGCGCTCCGAATCTCCACTTGCATTTTCTACAGAAAGAGTGTTTCAGAACGGCTCAATCAAAACTAAGGTTCAACTCTTTTAGTTGAACAAACAGAACAGAAAGAAGTTTCACACATTTCTTCTGTGTAGTTTTTATTTGTAGACATTCTTTTTCCCAATATAGGCCTCTTAGCGCTCAGAATGTCCAACTGCAGTTTCTACAGAAAGAGTGTTTCAGAACGGCTCAATCAAAAGTAAGGTTCAACTCTGTTAGTTGAATGCACAGAACAGAAAGAAGTTTCATACAATGCTTCTGTGTAGTTTATATTTGAACATATTCTTTTTTCCACTATTACCCACTTAGCGCTACGAATGTCCAGTTGCATTTTCTACAGACAGAGTGTTTCAAAACTGCTCAATCAAAAGTATGGTTTAACTCTGTTAGCTGAATGCTCAGATCAGAAAGAAGTTTCACAGAATGCTTCTGTGTAGTTTATATTTGAATATATTCCTTTTTCCACTACTACGCTCTTAGCGCTCCAAATGTCCAGTTGCATTTTCTACAGAAAGAGAGTTCAGATCTGCTCAATCAAAAGTGTGGTTTAAATCTGTTAGCTGAATGCACAGATCAGAAAGAAGTTTCACCGAATGATTCTGTGTAGTTTATATTTAAAGACATTCCTTTTTCCACTATTACCCACTTAGAGCTCCGAATCTCCACTTGCATTTTCTACAAAAAGAGTGTTTCATAACTGCTCAATCAAAAATATGTTTGATCTCTGTTAACTGAATTTACAGATCAGAAATAAGTTTCACAGAATGCATGTGTGTAGTTTTTATTTGAAGATATTCTTTTTCCCAATGTAGGCCTCTTAGCGCTTAGCATGTCCAATTGCAGTTTCTACAGAAAGAGTGTTTCAGAACGGCTCAATCAAAAGTAAGTTTCAACTCTGTTAGTTGAATGCACAGAACAGAAAGAATTTTCACAGAATGCTACTGTGTAGTTTATATTTGAATATATTCCCTTTTCCACTATTACCCTCTTAGCGCTCCGAATGTCCACTTGCATTTTCTACAGAAAGAGTGTTCAGAACTGCGCAATCAAAGTATGGTTTAACTCTGTTAGCTTAATGAACATATCAGAAATAAGTTTCACACAATGCTTCTGTGTAGTTTTTATTTGAAGATATTATTTTTCCCAATAGAGACCTCTTAGCGCTCAGAATGTCCAATTGCACTTTCTACAGAAAGAGTGTTTCAGAAAGGCTCAATCAAATGTAAGGTTCAACTCTCTTAGTTGAATGCACAGAACAGAAAGAAGTTTCATACAATGCTTCTGTGTAGTTTATATTTGAACATATTCTTTTTTCCACTATTACCCACTTAGCGCTACGAATGTCCAGTTGCATTTTCTACAGACAGAGTGTTTCAAAACTGCTCAATCAAATGTATGGTTTAACTCTGTTAGCTGAATGCTCAGATCAGAAAGTAGTTTCACAGAATGCTTCTGTGTAGTTTATATTTGAATATATTCCTTTTTCCACGACTACTCTCTTAGCGCTCCAAATGTCCAGTTGCATTTTCTACAGAAAGAGTGTTCAGATCTGCTCAATCAAAAGTATGGTTTAACTCTGTTAGCTGAATGCACAGATCAGAAATAAGTTTCACAGAATGATTCTGTGTAGTTTATATTTGGAGACATTCCTTTTTCCACTATTACCCTCTTAGCGCTCCGAATCTCCACTTGCATTTTCTACAGAAAGAGTGTTTCAGAACGGCTCAATCAAAAATATGTTTTATCTCTGTTAACTGAATTTACAATTCAGAAATAAGTTTCACAGAATGCATCTGTGTAGTTTTTATTTGAAGATATTCTTTTTCCCAATGTAGGCCTCTTAGCGCTTAGCATGTCCAATTGCAGATTCTACAGAAAGAGTGTTTCAGAACGGCTCAATCAAAAGTAAGGTTCAACTCTGTTAGTTGAATGCACAGAACAGAAAGAATTTTCACAGAATGCTACTGTGTAGTTTATATTTGAATATATTACTTTTTGCACTATTACCCTCTTAGCGTTCCGAATGTCCACTTGCATTTTCTACAGAAAGAGTGTTCAGAACTGCGCAATCAAAAGTATGGTTTAACTCTGTTAGCTTAATGAACATATCAGAAATAAGTTTCACACAATGCTTCTGTGTAGTTTTTATTCGAAGATATTATTTTTCCCAATATAGGCCTCTTAGCGCTCAGAATGTCCAATTGCAGTTTCTACAGAAAGAGTGTTTCAGAAAGGCTCAATCAAAAGTAAGGTTCAACTCTGTTAGTTGAATGCACAGAACAGAAAGAAGTTTCATACAATGCTTCTGTGTAGTTTATATTTGAACATATTCTTTTTTCCTCTATTACCCACTTAGCGCTACGAATGTCCAGTTGCATTTTCTACAGACAGAGTGTTTCAAAACTGCTCAATCAAAAGTATGGTTTAACTCTGTTAGCTGAATGCTCAGATCAGAAAGAAGCTTCACAGAATGCTTCTGTGTAGTTTATATTTGAATATATTCCTCTTTCCACTACTACTCTCTTAGCGCTCCAAATGTCCAGTTGCATTTTCTACAGAAAGAGGGTTCAGATCTGCTCAATCAAAAGTATGATTTAAATCTGTTAGCTGAATGCACAGATCAGAAAGAAGTTTCACAGAATGATTCTGTGTAGTTTATATTTGGAGACATTCCTTTTTCCACTATTACCCTCTTAGCGCTCCGAATCTCCACTTGCATTTTCTACAGAAAGAGTGTTTCAGAACGGCTCAATCAAAACTAAGGTTCAACTCTTTTAGTTGAACAAACAGAACAGAAAGAAGTTTCACACATTTCTTCTGTGTAGGTTTTATTTGTAGACATTCTTTTTCCCATTATAGGCCTCTTAGCGCTCAGAATGTCCAATTGCAGTTTCTACAGAAAGAGTGTTTCAGAACGGCTCAATCAAAACTAAGGTTCAACTCTGTTAGTTGAATGCACAGATCAGAATGAAGTTTCATACAATGCTTCTGTGTAGTTTATATTTGAACATATTCTTTATTCCACTATTACCCACTTAGCGCTACGAATGTCCAGTTGCATTTTCTACAGACAGAGTGTTTCAAAACTGCTCAATCAAAAGTATGGTTTAACTCTGTTAGCTGAATGCTCAGATCAGAAAGAAGTTTCACAGAATGCTTCTGTGTAGTTTATATTTGAATAAATTCCTTTTTCCACTACTACGCTCTTAGCGCTCCAAATGTACAGTTGCATTTTCTACAGAAAGAGTGTTCAGATCTGCTCAATCAAAAGTATGGTTTTACTCTGTTAGCTGAATGCACAGATCAGAAAAAAGGTTCACAGAATGATTCTGTGTAGTTTATATTTGGAGACATTCCTTTTTCCACTATTACCCTCTTAGCGCTCCGAATCTCCACTTGCATTTTCTACAGAAAGAGTGTTTCATAACTGCTCAATCAAAAATATGTTTTATCTCTGTTAACTGAATTTACAGATCAGAAATATGTTTCACAGAATGCATCTGTGTAGTTTTTATTTGAAGATATTCTTTTTCCCAATATAGGCCTCTTAGCGCTTAGCATGTCCAATTGCATTTTCTACAGAAAGAGTGTTTCAGAACGGCTCAATCAAAAGTAAGGTTCAACTCTGTTAGTTGAATGCACAGAACAGAAAGAATTTTCACAGAATGCTACTGTGTAGTTTATATTTGAATATATTCCTTTTTCCACTATTACCCTCTTAAGGCTCCGAATGTCCACTTGCATTTTCTACAGAAAGAGTGTTCAGAACTGCGCAATCAAAAGTATGGTTTAACTCTGTTAGCTTAATGAACATATTAGAAATAAGTTTCACACAATGCTTCTGTGTAGTTTTTATTCGAATATATTATTTTTCCCAATATAGGCCTCTTAGCGCTCAGAATGTCCAATTGCAGTTTCTACAGAAAGAGTGTTTCAGAAAGGCTCAATCAAAAGTAAGGTTCAACTCTGCTAGTTGAATGCACAGAACAGAAAGAAGTTTCATACAATGCTTCTGTGTAGTTTATATTTGAACATATTATTTTTTCCACTATTACCCACTTAGCGCTACGAATGTCCAGTTGCATTTTCTACAGACAGAGTGTTTCAAAACTGCTCAATCAAAAGTATGGTTTAACTCTGTTAGCTGAATGCTCAGATCAGAAAGTAGCTTCACAGAATGCTTCTGTGTAGTTTATATTTGAATATATTCCTTTTTCCACTACTACTCTCTTAGCGCTCCAAATGTCCAGTTGCATTTTCTACAGAAAGAGTGTTCAGATCTGCTCAATCATAAGTATGGTTTAACTCTGTTAGCTGAATGCACAGATCAGAAATAAGTTTCACAGAATGATTCTGTGTAGTTTATATTTGGAGACATTCCTTTTTCCACTATTACCCTCTTAGCGCTCCGAATCTCCACTTGCATTTTCTACAGAAAGAGTGTTTCAGTACGGCTCAATCAAAAGTAAGGTTCAACTCTTTTAGTTGAACAAACAGAACAGAAAGAAGTTTCACACAATTCTTCTGTGTAGTTTTTATTTGTAGACATTCTTTTTCCCAGTATAGGCCTCTTAGCGCTCAGAATGTCCAATTGCAGTTTCTACAGAAAGAGTGTTTCAGAACGGCTCAATCAAAAGTAAGGTTCAACTCTGTTAGTTGAATGCACAGAACAGAAAGAATTTTCACAGAATGCTACTGTGTAGTTTATATTTGAATATATTCCTTTTTCCACTATTACCCTCTTAGCGTTCCGAATGTCCACTTGCATTTTCTACAGAAAGAGTGTTCAGAACTGCGCAATCAAAAGTATGGTTTAACTCTGTTAGCTTAATGAACATATCAGAAATAAGTTTCACACAATGCTTCTGTGTAGTTTTTATTTGAAGATATTATTTTTCCCAATAAAGGCCTCTTAGCGCTCAGAATGTCCAATTGCAGTATCTACAGAAAGAGTGTTTCAGAAAGGCTCAATCAAAAGTAAGGTTCAACTCTGTTAGTTGAATGCACAGAACAGAAAGAAGTTTCATACAATGCTTCTGTGTAGTTTATATTTGAACATATTCTTTTTTCCACTATTACCCACTTAGCGCTACGAATGTCCAGTTGCATTTTCTACAGACAGAGTGTTTCAAATCTGCTCAATCAAAAGTATGGTTTAACTCTGTTAGCTGAATGCTCAGATCAGAAAGAAGTGTCACAGAATGCTTCTGTGTAGTTTATATTTGAATATATTCCTTTTTCCACTACTACTCTCTTAGCGCTCCAAATGTCCAGTTGCATTTTCTACAGAAAGAGTGTTCAGATCTGCTCAATCAAAAGTATGGTTTAACTCTGTTAGCTGAATGCACAGATCAGAAAGAAGTTTCACAGAATGATTCTGTGTAGTTTATATTTGGAGACATTCCTTTTTCCACTATTACCCTCTTAGCGCTCCGAATCTCCACTTGCATTTTCTACAGAAAGAGTGTTTCAGAACGGCTCAATCAAAACTATGGTTCAACTATTTTAGTTGAACAAACAGAACAGAAAGAAGTTTCACACAATTCTTCTGTGTAGTTTTTATTGGTAGACATTCTTTTTCCCAAATAGGCCTCTTAGCGCTCAGAATGTCCAATTGCAGTTTCTACAGAAAGAGTGTTTCAGAACGGCTCAATCAAAATAAGGTTCAACGCTGTTAGTTGAATGCACAGAACAGAAAGAAGTTTCATACAATGCTTCTGTGTAGTTTATATTTGAACATATTCTTTTTTCCACTATTACCCACTTAGCGCTACGAATGTCCAGTTGCATTTTCTACAGACAGAGTGTTTCAAAACTGCTCAATCAAAAGTATGGTTTAACTCTGTTAGCTGAATGCTCAGATCAGAAAGAAGTATCACAGAATGCTTCTGTGTAGTTTATATTTGAATATATTCCTTTTTCCACTACTACGCTCTTAGCGCTCCAAATGTCCAGTTGCATTTTCTACAGAAAGAGTGTTCAGATCTGCTCAATCAAAAGTATGGTTTAACTCTGTTAGCTGAATGCACAGATCAGAAAGAAGTTTCACTGAATGATTCTGTGTAGTTTATATTTGAAGACATTCCTTTTTCCACTATTACCCTCTTAGCGCTCCGAATCTCCACTTGCATTTTCTACAAAAAGAGTGTTTCATAACTGCTCAATCAAAAATATGTTTTATCTCTGTTAACTGAATTTACAGATCAGAAATAAGTTTCACAGAATGCATCTGTGTAGTTTTTATTTGAAGATATTCTTTTTCCCAATGTAGGCCTCTTAGCGCTTAGCATGTCCAATTGCAGTTTCTACAGAAAGAGTGTTTCAGAACGGCTCAATCAAAAGTAAGGTTCAACTCTGTTAGTTGAATGCACAGAACAGAAAGAATTTTCACAGAATGCTACTGTGTAGTTTATATTTGAATATATTCCTTTTTCCACTATTACCCTCTTAGCGCTCCGAATGTCCACTTGCATTTTCTACAGAAAGAGGGTTCAGCACTGCGCAATCAAAAGTATGGTTTAACTCTGTTAGCTTAATGAACATATCAGAAATATGTTTCACACAATGCTTCTGTGTAGTTTTTATTTGAAGATATTATTTTTCCCAATAGAAGCCTCTTAGCGCTCAGAATGTCCAATTGCAGTTTCTACAGAAAGAGTGTTTCAGAAAGGCTCAATCAAAAGTAAGGTTCAACTCTGTTAGTTGAATGCACAGAACAGATAGAAGTTTCATACAATGCTTCTGTGTAGTTTATATTTGAACATATTCTTTTTTCCACTATTACCCACTTAGCACTACGAATGTCCAGTTGCATTTTCGACAGACAGAGTGTTTCAAAACTGCTAAATCGAAAGTATGGTTTAACTCTGTTAGCTGAATGCTCAGATCAGAAAGAAGTATCACAGAATGCTTCTGTGTAGTTTGTATTTGAATATATTCCTTTTTCCACTACTACGCTCTTAGCGCTCAAAATGTCCAGTTGCATTTTCTACAGAAAGTGTGTTCAGATCTGCTCAATCAAAAGTATGGTTTAACTCTGTTAGCTGAATGCACAGATCAGAAAGAAGTTTCACCGAATGATTCTGTGTAGTTTATATTTGAAGACATTCCTTTTTCCACTATTACCCTCTTAGCGCTCCGAATCTCCACTTGCATTTTCTACAAAAAGAGTGTTTCATAACTGCTCAATCAAAAATATGTTTTATCTCTGTTAACTGAATTTACAGATCAGAAATAAGTTTCACAGAATGCATCTGTGTAGTTTTTATTTGAAGATATTCTTTTTCCCAATGTAGGCCTCTTAGCGCTTAGCATGTCCAATTGCAGTTTCTACAGAAAGAGTGTTTCAGAACGGCTCAATCAAAAGTAAGGTTCAACTCTGTTAGTTGAATGCACAGAACAGAAAGAATTTTCACAGAATGCTACTGTGTATTTTATATTTGAATATATTCCTTTTTCCACTATTACCCTCTTAGCGCTCCGAATGTCCACTTGCATTTTCTACAGAAAGAGGGTTCAGCACTGCGCAATCAAAAGTATGGTTTAACTCTGTTAGCTTAATGAACATATCAGAAATAAGTTTCACACAATGCTTCTGTGTAGTTTTTATTTGAAGATATTATTTATCCCAATATAGGCCTCTTAGCGCTCAGAATGTCCAATTGCAGTTTCTACAGAAAGAGTGTTTCAGAAAGGCTCAATCAAAAGGAAGGTTCAACTCTGTTAGTTGAATGCACAGAACAGAAAGAAGTTTCATACAATGCTTCTGTGTAGTTTATATTTGAACATATTCTTTTTTCCACTATTACCCACTTAGCGCTACGAATGTCCAGTTGCATTTTCTACAGACAGAGTGTTTCAAAACTGCTCAATCAAAAGTATGGTTTAACTCTGTTAGCTGAATGCTCAGATCAGAAAGAAGTTTCACAGAATGCTTCTGTGTAGTTTATATTTGAATATATTCCTTTTTCCACTACTACTCTATAAGCGCTCCAAATGTCCAGTTGCATTCTCTACAGAAAGAGTGTACAGATCTGCTCAATCAAAAGTATGGTTTAACTCTGTTAGCTGAATGCACAGATCAGAAAGAAGTTTCACAGAATGATTCTGTGTAGTTTATATTTGGAGACATTCTTTTTTCCACTATTACCCTCTTAGCGCTCCGAATCTCCACTTGCATTTTCTACAGAAAGAGTGTTTCGGAACGGCTCAATCAAAACTAAGGTTCAACTCTTTTAGTTGAACAAACAGAACAGAAAGAAGTTTCACACAATTCTTCTGTGTAGTTTTTATTTGTAGACATTCTTTTTCCCAATATAGGCCTCTTTGTGCTCAGAATGTCCAATTGCAGTTTCTACAGAAAGAGTGTTTCAGAACGGCTCAATCAAAAGTAAGGTTCAACTGTGTTAGTTGAATGCACAGAATAGAAAGAAGTTTCATACAATGCTTCTGTGTAGTTTATATTTGAACATATTCTTTTTTCCACTATTACCCACTTAGCGCTACGAATGTCCAGTTGCATTTTCTACAGACAGAGTGTTTCAAAACTGCTCAATCAAAAGTATGGTTTAACTCTGTTAGCTGAATGCTCAGATCAGAAAGAAGTTTCACAGAATGCTTCTGTGTAGTTTATATTTGAATATATTCCTTTTTCCACTACTACTCTCTTAGCGCTCCAAATGTCCAGTTGCATTTTCTACAGAAAGAGTGTTCAGATCTGCTCAATCAAAAGTATGGTTTAACTCTGTTAGCTGAATGCACAGATCGGGAAGAAGTTTCACAGAATGATTCTGTGTAGTTTATATTTGGAGACATTCCTTTTTCCACTATTACCCTCTTAGCGCTCCGAATCTCCACTTGCATTTTCTACACAAAGAGTGTTTCAGAACGGCTCAATCAAAACTAAGGTTCAACTCTTTTAGTTGAACAAACAGAACAGAAAGAAGTTTCACACAATTCTTCTGTGTAGTTTTTATTTGTAGACATTCTTTTTCCCAATATAGGCCTCTTAGCGCTCAGAATGTCCAATTGCAGTTTCTACAGAAAGAGTGTTTCAGAACGGCTCAATCAAAAGTAAGGTTCAACTCTGTTAGTTGAATGCACAGAACAGAAAGAAGTTTCATACAATGCTTCTGTGTAGTTTATATTTGAACATATTCTTTTTTCCACTATTACCCACTTAGCGCTACGAATGTCCAGTTGCATTTTCTACAGACAGAGTGTTTCAAAACTGCTCAATCAAAATTATGGTTTAACTCTGTTAGCTGAATGCTCAGATGTGAAAGAAGTTTCACAGAATGCTTCTGTGTAGTTTATATTTGAATATATTCCTTTTTCCACTACTACGCTCTTAGCGCTCCAAATGTCCATTTGCATTTTCTACAGAAAGAGTGTTCAGATCTGCTCAATCAAAAGTATGGTTTAACTCTGTTAGCTGAATGCACAGATCAGAAAGAAGTTTCACCGAATGATTCTGTGTAGTTTATATTTGAAGACATTCCTTTTTCCACTATTACCCTCTTAGCGCTCCGAATCTCCACTTGTATTTTCTACAAAAAGAGTGTTTCATAACTGCTCAATCAAAAATATGTTTTATCTCTGTTAACTGAATTTACAGATCAGAAATAAGTTTCACAGAATGCATCTGTGTAGTTTTTATTTGAAGATATTCTTTTTCCCAATGTAGGCCTCTTAGCGCTAAGCATGTCCAATTGCAGTTTCTACAGAAAGAGTGTTTCAGAACGGCTCAATCAAAAGTAAGGTTCAACTCTGTTAGTTGAATGCACAGAACAGAAAGAATTTTCACAGAATGCTACTGTGTAGTTTATATTTGAATATAGTCCTTTTTCCACTATTACCCTCTTAGCGCTCCGAATGTCCACTTGCATTTTCTACAGAAAGAGGGTTCAGCACTGCGCAATCAAAAGTGTGGTTTAACTCTGTTAGCTTAATGAAAATATCAGAAATAAGTTTCACACAATGCTTCTGTGTAGTTTTTATTTGAAGATATTATTTTTCCCAATAGAGGCCTCTTTACGCTCAGAATGTCCAATTGCAGTTTCTACAGAAAGAGTGTTTCAGAAAGGCTCAATCAAAAGTAAGGTTCAACTCTGTTAGTTGAATGCACAGAACAGAAAGAAGTTTCATACAATGCTTCTGTGTAGTTTATATTTGAACATATTCTTTTTTCCACTATTACCCACTTAGCGCTACGAATGTCCAGTTGCATTTTCTACAGACAGAGTGTTTCAAAACTGCTCAATCAAAAGTATGGTTTAACTCTGTTAGCTGAATGCTCAGATCAGAAAGAAGTTTCACAGAATGCTTCTGTGTAGTTTATATTTGAATATATTCCTTTTTCCACTACTACTCTCTTAGCGCTCCAAATGTCCAGTTGCATTTTCTACAGAAAGAGTGTTCAGATCTGCTCAATCAAAAGTATGGTTTAACTCTGTTAGCTGAATGCACAGATCAGAAAGAAGTTTCACAGAATGATTCTGTGTAGTTTATATTTGGAGACATTCCTTTTTCCACTATTACCCTCTTAGCGCTCCGAATCTCCACTTGCATTTTCTACAGAAAGAGTGTTTCAGAACGGCTCAATCAAAATTAAGGTTCAAATCTTTTAGTTGAACAAACAGAACAGAAAGAAGTTTCACACAATTCTTCTGTGTAGTTTTTATTTGTAGACATTCTTTTTCCCAATATAGGCCTCTTAGCGCTCAGAATGTCCAATTGCAGTTTCTACAGAAAGAGTGTTTCAGAACGGCTCAATCAAAAGTAAGGTTCAACTCTGTTAGTTGAATGCACAGAACAGAAAGAAGTTTCATACAATGCTTCTGTGTAGTTTATATTTGAACATATTCTTTTTTCCACTATTACCCACTTAGCGCTACGAATGTCCAGTTGCATTTTCTACAGACAGAGTGTTTCAAAACTGCTCAATCAAACTATGGTTTAACTCTGTTAGCTGAATGCTCAGATGAGAAAGAAGTTTCACAGAATGCTTCTGTGTAGTTTATATTTGAATATATTCCTTTTTCCACTACTACGCTCTTAGCGCAGCAATTGTCCAGTTGCATTTTCTACAGAAAGAGTGTTCAGATCTGCTCAATCAAAAGTATGGTTTAACTCTGTTAGCTGAATGCACAGATCAGAAAGAAGTTTCACCGAATGATTCTGTGTAGTTTATATTTGAAGACATTCCTTTTTCCACTATTACCCTCTTAGCGCTCCGAATCTCCACTTGTATTTTCTACAAAAAGAGTGTTTCAAAACTGCTCAATCAAAAGTATGGTTTAACTCTGTTAGCTGAATGCACAGATCAGAAATAAGTTTCACAGAATGCTTCCGTGTAGTTTATATTTGAATATATTCCTTTTTCCACTACTACGCTCTTAGCGCTCCAAATGTCCAGTTGCATTTTCTACAGAAAGAGTGTTCAGATCTGCTCAATCAAAAGTATGGTTTAACTCTGTTAGCTGAATGCACAGATCAGAAAGAAGTTTCACAGAATGCATCAGTGTAGTTTTTATTTGAAGATATTTTTTTTCCCAATGTAGGCCTCTTAGTGCTTAGCATGTCCAATTACAGTTTCTACAGAAAGAGTGTTTCAGAACGGCTCAATCAAAAGTAAGGTTCAACTCTGTTAGTTGAATGCACAGAACAGAAAGAATTTTCACAGAATGCTACTGTGTAGTTTATATTTGAATATATTCCTTTTTCCACTATTACCATCTTAGCGCTCCGAATGTCCACTTGCATTTTCTACAGAAAGAGGGTTCAGCACTGCGCAATCAAAAGTATGGTTTAACTCTGTTAGCTTAATGAACATATCAGAAATAAGTTTCACACAATGCTTCTGTGTAGTTGTTATTTGAAGATATTTTTTTTCCCTGTAGAGGCCTCTTAGCGCTCAGAATGTCCAATTGCAGTTTCTACAGAAAGAGTGTTTCAGAAAGGCTCAATCAAAAGTAAGGTTCAACTCTGTTAGTTGAATGCACAGAACAGAAAGAAGTTTCATACAATGCTTCTGTGTAGTTTATATTTGAACATATTCTTTTTTCCACTATTACCCACTTAGCGCTACGAATGTCCAGTTGCATTTTCTTCAGACAGAGTGTTTCAAAACTGCTCAATCAAAAGTACGGTTTAACTCTGTTAGCTGAATGCTCAGATCAGAAAGAAGTTTCACAGAATGCTTCTGTGTAGTTTATATTTGAATATATTCCTTTTTCCACTACTACTCTCTTAGCGCTCCAAATGTCCAGTTGCATTTTCTACAGAAAGAGTGTTCAGATCTGCTCAATCAAAAGTATGGTTTAACTCTGTTAGCTGAATGCACAGATCAGAAAGAAGTTTCACAGAATGATTCTGTGTAGTTTATATTTGAAGACATTACATTTTCCTCTATTACCCTCTTAGCGCTCCGAATCTCCACTTGCATTTTCTACAGAAAGAGTGTTTCAGAACGGCTCAATCAAAACTAAGGTTCAACTCTTTTAGTTGAACAAACAGAACAGAAAGAAGTTTCACACAATTCTTCTGTGTAGTTTTTATTTGTAGACATTCTTTTTCCCAATATAGGCCTCTTAGTGCTCAGAATGTCCAATTGCAGTTTCTACAGAAAGAGTGTTTCAGAACGGCTCAATCAAAAGTAAGGTTCAACTCTGTTAGTTGTATGCACAGAACAGAAAGAAGTTTCATACAATGCTTCTGTGTAGTTTATATTTGAACATATTCTTTTTTCCACTATTACCCACTTAGCGCTACGAATGTCCAGTTGCATTTTCTACAGACAGAGTGTTTCAAAACTGCTCAATCAAAATTATGGTTTAACTCTGTTAGCTGAATGCTCAGATCAGAAAGAAGTTTCACAGAATGCTTCTGTGTAGTTTATATTTGAATATATTCCTTTTTCCACTACTACGCTCTTAGCGCTCCAAATGTCCAGTTGCATTTTCTACAGAAAGAGTGTTCAGATCTGCTCAATCAAAAGTAGGGTTTAACTCTGTTAGCTGAATGCACAGATCAGAAAGAAGTTTCACCGAATGATTCTGTGTAGTTTATATTTGAAGACATTCCTTTTTCCACTATTACCCTCTTAGCGCTCCGAATCTCCACTTGCATTTTCTACAAAAAGAGTGTTTCATAACTGCTCAATCAAAAATATGTTTTATCTCTGTTAACTGAATTTACAGATCAGAAATAAGTTTCACAGAATGCATCTGTGTAGTTTTTATTTGAAGATATTCTTTTTCCCAATGTAGGCCTCTTAGCGCTTAGCATGTCCAATTGCAGTTTCTACAGAAAGAGTGTTTCAGAACGGCTCAATCAAAAGTAAGGTTCAACTCTGTTAGTTGAATGCACAGAACAGAAAGAATTTTCACAGAATGCTACTGTGTAGTTTATATTTGAATATATTCCTTTTTCCACTATTACCCTCTTAGCGCTCCGTATGTCCACTTGCATTTTCTACAGAAAGAGTGTTCAGAACTGCGCAATCAAAAGTATGGTTTAACTCTGTTAGCTTAATGAACATATCAGAAATAAGTTTCACACAATGCTTCTGTGTAGTTTTTATTTGAAGCTATTATTTTTCCCAATAGAGGCCTCTTAGCGCTCAGAATGTCCAATTGCAGTTTCTACAAAAAGAGTGTTTCAGAAAGGCTCAATCAAATGTAAGGTTCAACTCTGTTAGTTGAATGCACAGAACAGAAAGAAGTTTCATACAATGCTTCTGTGTAGTTTATATTTGAACATATTCTTTTTTCCACTATTACCCACTTAGCGCTACGAATGTCCAGTTGCATTTTCTACAAACAGAGTGTTTCAAAACTGCTCAATCAAAAGTATGGTTTAACTCTGTTAGCTGAATGCTCAGATCAGAAAGAAGTTTCACAGAATGCTTCTGTGTAGTTTATATATGAATATATTCCTTTTTCCACTAGTACGCTCTTAGCGCTCCCATTGTCCAGTTGCATTTTCTACAGAAAGAGGGTTCAGATCTGCTCAATCAAAAGTATGGTTTAACTCTGTTAGCTGAATGCACAGATCAGAAAGAAGTTTCACCGAATGATTCTTTGTAGTTTATATTTGAAGACATTCCTTTTTCCACTATTACCCTCTTAGCGCTCGGAATCTCCACTTGCATTTTCTACAAAAAGAGTGTTTCATAACTGCTCAATCAAAAATATGTTTTATCTCTGTTAACTGAATTTACAGATCAGAGATAAGTTTCACAGAATGCATCTGTGTAGTTTTTATATGAAGAGATTCTTTTTCCCAATGTATTCCTCTTAGCGCTTAGCATGTCCAATTGCAGTTTCTACAGAAAGAGTGTTTCAGAACGGCTCAATCAAAAGTAAGGTTCAACTCTGTTAGTTGAATGCACAGAACAGAAAGAATTTTCACAGAATGCTACTGTGTAGTTTATATTTGAATATATTCCCTTTTCCACTATTACCCTCTTAGCGCTCCGAATGTCCACTTGCATTTTCTACAGAAAGAGGGTTCAGCACTGCGCAATCAAAAGTATGGTTTAACTCTGTTAGCTTAATGAACATATCAGAAATAAGTTTCACACAATGCTTCTGTGTAGTTTTTATTTGAAGATATTATTTTTCCCTATAGAGGCCTCTTAGCGCTCAGAATGTCCAATTGCAGTTTCTACAGAAAGAGTGTTTCAGAAAGGCTCAATCAAAAGTAAGTTTCAACTCTGTTAGTTGAATGCACAGAACAGAAAGAAGTTTCATACAATGCTTCTGTGTAGTTTATATTTGAACATATTCTTTTTTCCACTATTACCCACTTAGCCCTACGAATGTCCAGTTGCATTTTCTACAGACAGAGTGTTTCAAAACTGCTCAATCAAAAGTATGGTTTAACTCTGTTAGCTCAATGCTCAGATCAGAAAGAAGTTTCACAGAATGCTTCTGTGTAGTTTATGTTTGAATATATTCCTTTTTCCACTACTACTCTCTTAGCACTCCAAATGTCCAGTTGCATTTTCTACAGAAAGAGTGTTCAGATCTGCTCAATCAAAAGTATGGTTTAACTCTGTTAGCTGAATGCGCAGATCAGAAAGAAGTTTCACAGAATGATTCTGTGTAGTTTATATTTGGAGACATTCCTTTTTCCACTATTACCCTCTTAGCGCTCCGAATCTCCACTTGCATTTTCTACAGAAATAGTGTTTCAGAACGGCTCAATCAAAACTAAGGTTCAACTCTTTTAGTTGAACAAACAGAACAGAAAGAAGTTTCACACAATTCTTCTGTGTAGTTTTTATTTGTAGACATTCTTTTTCCCAATATAGGCCTCTTAGCGCTCAGAATGTCCAATTGCAGTTTCTACAGAAAGAGTGTTTCAGAACGGCTCAATCAAAAGTAAGGTTCAACTCTGTTAGTTGAATGCACAGAACAGAAAGAAGTTTCATACAATGCTTCTGTGTAGTTTCTATTTGAACATATTCTTTTTTCCACTATTACCCACTTAGCGCTACGAATGTCCAGTTGCATTTTCTACAGACAGAGTGTTTCAAAACTGCTCAATCAAAAGTATGGTTTAACTCTGTTAGCTGAATGCTCAGATCAGAAAGAAGTTTCACAGAATGCTTCTGTGTAGTTTATATTTGAATATATTCCTTTTTCCACTACTACGCTCTTAGCGCTCCAAATGTCCAGTTGCATTATCTACAGAAAGAGTGTTCAGATCTGCTCAATCAAAAGTATGGTTTAACTCTGTTAGCTGAATGCACAGATCAGAAAGAAGTTTCACCAAATGATTCTGTGTAGTTTATATTTGAAGACATTCCTTTTTCCACTATTACCCTCTTAGCGCTCCGAATCTCCACTTGCATTTTCTACAAAAAGAGTGTTTCGTAACTGCTCAATCAAAAATATGTTTTATCTCTGTTAACTGAATTTACATATCAGAAATAAGTTTCACAGAATGCATCTGTGTAGTTTTTATTTGAAGATATTCTTTTTCCCAAAGTAGGCCTCTTAGCGCTTAGCATGTCCAATTGCAGTTTCTACAGAAAGAGTGTTTCAGAACGGCTCAATCAAAAGTAAGGTTCAACTCTGTAAGTTGAATGCACAGAACAGAAAGAATTTTCACAGAATGCTACTGTGTAGTTTATATTTGAATATATTCCTTTTTCCACTATTACCCTCTTAGCGCTCCGAATGTCCACTTGCATTTTCTACAGAAAGAGGGTTCAGCACTGCGCAATCAAAAGTATGGTTTAACTCTGTTAGCTTAATGAACATATCAGAAATAAGTTTCACACAATGCTTCTGTGTAGTTTTTATTTGAAGATATTATTTTTCCCAATATAGGCCTCTTAGCGCTCAGAATTTCCAATTGCAGTTTCTACAGAAAGAGTGTTTCAGAAAGGCTCAATCAAAAGTAAGGTTCAACTCTGTTAGTTGAATGCACAGAACAGAAAGAAGTTTCATACAATGCTTCTGTGTAGTTTATATTTGAACATATACTTTTTTCCACTATTACCCACTTAGCGCTACGAATGTCCAGTTGCATTTTCTACAGACAGAGTGTTTCAAAACTGCTCAATCAAAAGTATGGTTTAACTCTGTTAGCTGAATACTCAGATCAGAAAGAAGTTTCACAGAATGCTTCTGTGTAGTTTATATTTGAATATATTCCTTTTTCCACTACTACTCTCTTAGCGCTCCAAATGTCCAGTTGCATTTTCTACAGAAAGAGTGTTCAGATCTGCTCAATCAAAAGTATGGTTTAACTCTGTTAGCTGAATGCACAGATCAGAAAGAAGTTTCACAGAATGATTCTGTGTAGTTTATATTTGGAGACATTCCTTTTTCCACTATTACCCTCTTAGCGCTCCGAATCTCCACTTGCATTTTCTACAGAAAGAGTGTTTCAGAACGGCTCAATCAAAACTAAGGTTCAACTCTTTTAGTTGAACAAACAGAACAGAAAGAAGTTTCACACAATTCTTCTGTGTAGTTTTTATTTGTAGACATTCTTTTTCCCAATATAGGCCTCTTAGCGCTCAGAATGTCCAATTGCAGTTTCTACAGAAAGAGTGTTTCAGAACGGCTCAATCAAAAGTAAGGTTCAACTCTGTTAGTTGAATGCACAGAACAGAAAGAATTTTCACAGAATGCTACTGTGTAGTTTATATTTGAATATATTCCTTTTTCCACTACTACTCTCTTAGCGCTCCAAATGTCCAGTTGCATTTTCTACAGAAAGAGTGTTCAGATCTGCTCAATCAAATGTATGGTTTAACTCTGTTAGCTGAATGCACAGATCAGAAAGAAGTTTCACCGAATGATTCTGTGTAGTTTATATTTGAAGACATTCCTTTTTCCACTATTACCCTCTTAGCGCACCGAATCTCCACTTGCATTTTCTACAAAAAGAGTGTTTCATAACTGCTCAATCAAAAATATGTTTTATCTCTGTTAACTGAATTTACAGATCAGAAATAAGTTTCACAGAATGCATCTGTGTAGTTTTTATTTGAAGATATTCTTTTTCCCAAAGTAGGCCTCTTAGCGCTTAGCATGTCCAATAGCAGTTTCTACAGAAAGAGTGTTTCAGAACGGCTCAATCAAAAGTAAGGTTCAACTCTGTTAGTTGAATGCACAGAAGAGAAACTAGTTTCATACAATGCTTCTGTGTAGTTTATATTTGAACATATTCTTTTTTCCACTATTTCCCACTTAACGCTACGAATGTCCAGTTGCATTTTCTACAGACAGAGTGTTTCAAAACTGCTCAATCAAAAGTATGGTTTAACTCTGTTAGCTGAATGCTCAGATCAGAAAGAAGTTTCACAGAATGTTTCTGTGTAGTTTATATTTGAATATATTACTTTTTCCACTACTACTCTCTTAGCGCTCCAAATGTCCAGTTGCATTTTCTACAGAAAGAGTGTTCAGATCTGCTCAATCAAAAGGATGGTTTAACTCTGTTAGCTGAATGCACAGATCAGAAAGAAGTTTCACAGAATGGTTCTGTATAGTTTATATTTGGAGACATTCCTTTTTCCACTATTACCCTCTTAGCGCTCCGAATCTCCACTTGCATTTTCTACAGAAAGAGTGTTTCAGAACGGCTCAATCAAAACTAAGGTTCAGCTCTTTTAGTTGAACAAACAGAACAGAAAGAAGTTTCACACAATTCTTCTGTGTAGTTTTTATTTGTAGACATTCTTTTTCCCAATATAGGCCTCTTAGCGCTCAGAATGTCCAATTGCAGTTTCTACAGAAAGAGTGTTTCAGAACGGCTCAATCAAAAGTAAGGTTCAACTCTGTTAGTTGAATGCACAGAACAGAAAGAAGTTTCATACAATGCTTCTGTGTAGTTTATATTTGAACATATTCTTGTTTCCACTATTACCCACTTAGCGCTACGAATGTCCAGTTGCATTTTCTACAGACAGAGTGTTTCAAAACTGCTCAATCAAAAGTATGGTTTAACTCTGTTAGCTGAATGCTCAGATCAGAAAGAAGTTTCACAGAATGCTTCTGTGTAGTTTATATTTGAATATATTCCTTTTTCCACTACTACGCTCTTAGCGCTCCAAATGTCCAGTTGCATTTTCTACAGAAAGAGTGTTCAGATCTGCTCAATCAAAAGTATGGTTTAACTCTGTTAGCTGAATGCACAGATCAGAAAGAAGTTTCACCGAATGATTCTGTGTAGTTTATATTTGAAGACATTCCTTTTTCCACTATTACCCTCTTAGCGCTCCGAATCTCCACTTGCATTTTCTACAAAAAGAGTGTTTCATAACTGCTCAATCAAAAATATGTTTTATCTCTGTTAACTGAATTTACAGATCAGAAATAAGTTTCACAGAATGCATCTGTGTCGTTTTTATTTGAAGATATTCTTTTTCCCCATGTAGGCCTCTTAGCGCTTAGCATGTCCAATTGCAGTTTCTACAGAAAGAGTGTTTCAGAACGGCTCAATCAAAAGTAAGGTTCAACTCTGTTAGTTGAATGCACAGAGCAGAAAGAAGTTTCACAGAATGCTACTGTGTAGTTTATATTTGAATATATTCCTTTTTCCACTATTACCCTCTTAGCGCTCCGAATGTCCACTTGCATTTTCTGCAGAAAGAGTGTTCAGAACTGCGCAATCAAAAGTATGGTTTAACTCTGTTAGCTTAATGAACATATCTGAAATAAGTTTCACACAATGCTTCTGTGTAGTTTTTATTTGAAGATATTATTTTTCCCAATATAGGCCTCTTAGCACTCAGAATGTCCAATTGCAGTTTCTACAGAAAGAGTGTTTCAGAAAGGCTCAATCAAAAGTAAGGTTCAACTCTGTTAGTTGAATGCACAGAACAGAAAGAAGTTTCATATAATGCTTCTGTGTAGTTTATATTTGAATATATTCCTTTTTCCACTATTACCCTCTTAGCGCTCCGAATGTCCACTTGCATTTTCTACAGAAAGAGTGTTCAGAACTGCGCAATCAAAAGTATGTTTTAACTCTGTTAGCTTAATCAACATATCAGAAATAAGTTTCACACAATGCTTCTGTGTAGTTTTTATTTGAAGATATTATTTTTCCCAATAGAGGCCTCTTAGCGCTCAGAATGTCCAATTGCAGTTTCTACAGAAAGAGTGTTTCAGAACGGCTCAATCAAAAGTAAGGTTCAACTGTGTTAGTTGAATGCACAGAACAGAAAGTAGTTTCAAACAATGCTTCTGTGTTGTTTATATTTGAACATATTCTTTTTTCCACTATTACCCACTTAGCGCTACGAATGTCCAGTTGCATTTTCTACAGACAGAGTGTTTCAAAACTGCTCAATCAAAAGTATGGTTTATCTCTGTTAGCTGAATGCTCAGATCAGAAAGAAGTTTCACAGAATGCTTCTGTGTAGTTTATATTTGAATATATTCCTTTTTCCACTACTACGCTCTTAGCGCTCCAAATGTCCAGTTGCATTTTCTACAGAAAGAGTGTTCAGATCTGCTCAATGAAAAGTATTGTTTAACTCTGTTAGCTGAATGCACATATCAGAAAGAAGTTTCACCGAATGATTCTGTGTAGTTTATATTTGAAGACATTCCTTTTTCCACTATTACCCTCTTAGCTCTCCGAATCTCCACTTGCATTTTCTACAGAAAGAGTGTTTCAGAACGGCTCAATCAATACTAAGGTTCAACTCTTTTAGTTGAACAAACAGAACAGAAAGAAGTTTCACACAATTCTTCTGTGTAGTTTTTATTTGTAGACATTCTTTTTCCCAATATAGGCCTCTTAGCGCTCAGAATGTCCAATTGCAGTTTCTACAGAAAGAGTGTTTCAGAACGGCTCAATCAAAAGTAAGGTTCAACTCTGTTAGTTGAATTCACAGAACAGAAAGAAGTTTCATACAATGCTTCTGTGTAGTTTATATTTGAACATATTCTTTTTTCCACTATTACCCACTTAGCGCTACGAATGTCCAGGTGCATTTTCTACAGACAGAGTGTTTCAAAACTGCGCAATCAAAAGTATGGTTTAACTCTGTTAGCTGAATGCTCAGATCAGAAAGAAGTTTCACAGAATGCTTCTGTGTAGTTTATATTTGAATATATTCCTTTTTCCACTACTACGCTCTTAGCGCTCCAAATGTCCAGTTGCATTTTCTACAGAAAGAGTGTTCAGATCTGCTCAATCAAAAGTATGGTTTAACTCTGTTAGCTGAATGCACAGATCCGAAAGAAGTTTCACAGAATGATTCTGTGTAGTTTATATTTGGCGACATTCCTTTTTCCACTATTACCCTCTTAGCGCTCCGAATCTCCACTTGCATTTTCTACAGAAAGAGTGTTTCAGAACGGCTCAATCAATACTAAGGTTCAACTCTTTTAGTTGAACAAACAGAACAGAAAGAAGTTTCACACAATTCTTCTGTGTAGTTTTTATTTGTAGACATTCTTTTTCCCAATATAGGCCTCTTAGCGCTCAGAATGTCCAATTGCAGTTTCTACAGAAAGAGTGTTTCAGAACGGCTCAATCAAAAGTAAGGTTCAACTCTGTTAGTTGAATGCACAGAACAGAAAGAAGTTTCATACAATGCTTCTGTGTAGTTTTATTTGAACATAATTTTTTCCACTATTACCCACTTAGCGCTACGAATGTCCAGTTGCATTTTCTACAGACAGAGTGTTTCAAAACTGCTCAATCAAAAGTATGGTTTAGCTCTGTTAGCTGAATGCTCAGATCAGAAAGAAGTTTCACAGAATGCTTCTGTGTAGTTTATAATTGAATATATTCCTTTTTCCACTACTACGCTCTTAGCGCTCCAAATGTCCAGTTGCATTTTCTACAGAAAGAGTGTTCAGATCTGCTCAATCAAAAGTATGGTTTAACTCTGTTAGCTGAATGCACAGATCAGAAAGAAGTTTCACCGAATGATTCTGTGTAGTTTATATTTGAAGACATTCCTTTTTCCACTATTACCCTCTTAGCACTCCGAATCTCCACTTGCATTTTCTACAAAAAGAGTGTTTCATAACTGCTCAATCAAAAATATGTTTTATCTCTGTTAACTGAATTTACAGAACAGAAATTAGTTTCACAGAATGCACCTGTGTAGTTTTTATTTGAAGATATTCTTTTTCCCAATGTAGGCCTCTTAGCGCTTAGCATGTCCAATTGCAGTTTCTACAGAAAGAGTGTTTCAGAACGGCTCAATCAAAAGTAAGGTTCAACTCTGTTAGTTGAATGCACAGAACAGAAAGAATTTTCACAGAATGCTACTGTGTAGTTTATATTTGAATATATTCCTTTTTCCACTATTACCCTCTTAGCGCTCCGAATGTCCACTTGCATTTTCTACAGAAAGAGTGTTCAGAACTGCGCAATCAAAAGTATGGTTTAACTCTGTTAGCTTAATGAACATATCAGAAATAAGTTTCAAACAATGCTTCTGTGTAGTTTTTATTTGAAGATATTATTTTCCCCAATAGAGGCCTCTTAGCGCTCAGAATGTGCAATTGCAGTTTCTACAGAAAGAGTGTTTCAGAAAGGCTCAATCAAAAGTAAGGTTCAACTCTGTTAGTTGAATGCACAGAACAGAAAGAAGTTTCCTACAATGCTTCTGTGTAGTTTATATTTGAACATATTCTTTTTTCCACTATTACCCACTTAGCGCTACGAATGTCCAGTTGCATTTTCTACAGACAGAGTGTTTCAAAACTGCGCAATCAAAAGTATGGTTTAACTCTGTTAGCTGAATGCTCAGATCAGAAAGAAGTTTCACAGAATGCTTCTGTGTAGTTTATATTTGAATATATTCCTTTTTCCACTACTACTCTCTTAGCGCTCCAAATGTCCAGTTGCATTTTCTACAGAAAGAGTGTTCAGATCTGCTCAATCAAAAGTATGGTTTAACTCTGTTAGCTGAATGCACAGATCAGAAAGAAGTTTCACAGAATGATTCTGTGTAGTTTATATTTGGAGACATTCCTTTTTCCACTATTACCCTCTTAGCGCTCCGAATCTCCACTTGCATTTTCTACAGAAAGAGTGTTTCAGAACGGCTCAATCAATACTAAGGTTCAACTCTTTTAGTTGAACAAACAGAACAGAAAGAAGTTTCACACAATTCTTCTGTGTAGTTTTTATTTGTAGACATTCTTTTTCCCAATATAGGCCTCTTAGCGCTCAGAATGTCCAATTGCAGTTTCTACAGAAAGAGTGTTTCAGAACGGCTCAATCAAAAGTAAGGTTCAACTCTGTTAGTTGAATTCACAGAACAGAAAGAAGTTTCATACAATGCTTCTGTGTAGTTTATATTTGAACATATTCTTTTTTCCACTATTACCCACTTAGCGCTACGAATGTCCAGGTGCATTTTCTACAGACAGAGTGTTTCAAAACTGCGCAATCAAAAGTATGGTTTAACTCTGTTAGCTGAATGCTCAGATCAGAAAGAAGTTTCACAGAATGCTTCTGTGTAGTTTATATTTGAATATATTCCTTTTTCCACTACTACGCTCTTAGCGCTCCAAATGTCCAGTTGCATTTTCTACAGAAAGAGTGTTCAGATCTGCTCAATCAAAAGTATGGTTTAACTCTGTTAGCTGAATGCACAGATCAGAAAGAAGTTTCACAGAATGATTCTGTGTAGTTTGTATTTGGAGACATTCCTTTTTCCTCTATTACCCTCTTAGCGCTCCGAATCTCCACTGGCATTTTCTACAGAAAGAGTGTTTCAGAACGGCTCAATCAATACTAAGGTTCAACTCTTTTAGTTGAACAAACAGAACAGAAAGAAGTTTCACACAATTCTTCTGTGTAGTTTTTATTTGTAGACATTCTTTTTCCCAATATAGGCCTCTTAGCGCTCAGAATGTCCAATTGCAGTTTCTACAGAAAGAGTGTTTCAGAACGGCTCAATCAAAAGTAAGGTTCAACTCTGTTAGTTGAATGCACAGAACAGAAAGAAGTTTTATACAATGCTTCTGTGTAGTTTATATTTGAACATATTCTTTTTTCCACTATTACCCACTTAGCGCTACGAATGTCCAGTTGCATTTTCTACAGACAGAGTGTTTCAAAACTGCTCAATCAAAAGTATGGTTTAACTCTGTTAGCTGAATGCTCAGATCAGAAAGAAGTTTCACAGAATGCTTCTGTGTAGTTTATATTTGAATATATTCCTTTTTCCACTACTACGCTCTTAGCGCTCCAAATGTCCAGTTGCATTTTCTACAGAAAGAGTGTTCAGATCTGCTCAATCAAAAGTATGGTTTAACTCTGTTAGCTGAATGCACAGATCAGAAAGAAGTTTCACCGAATGATTCTGTGTAGTTTATATTTGAAGACATTCCTTTTTCCACTATTACCCTCTTAGCGCTCCGAATCTCCACTTGCATTTTCTACAAAAAGAGTGTTTCATAACTGCTCAATCAAAAATATGTTTTATCTCTGTTAACTGAATTTACAGATCAGAAATAAGTTTCACAGAATGCATCTGTGTAGTTTTTATTTGAAGATATTCTTTTTCCCAATGTAGGCCTCTTAGCGCTTAGCATGTCCAATTGCAGTTTCTACAGAAAGAGTGTTTCAGAACGGCTCAATCAAAAGTAAGGTTCAACTCTGTTAGTTGAATGCACAGAACAGAAAGAATTTTCACAGAATGCTACTGTGTAGTTTATATTTGAATATATTCCTTTTTCCACTATTACCCTCTTAGCGCTCCGAATGTCCACTTGCATTTTCTACAGAAAGAGTGTTCAGAACTGCGCAATCAAAAGTATGGTTTAACTCTGTTAGCTTAATGAACATATCAGAAATAAGTTTCACACAATGGTTCTGTGTAGTTTTTATTTGAAGATATTATTTTTCCCAATAGAGGCCTCTTAGCGCTCAGTATGTGCAATTGCAGTTTCTACAGAAAGAGTGTTTCAGAAAGGCTCAATCAAAAGTAAGGTTCAACTCTGTTAGTTGAATGCACAGAACAGAAAGAAGTTTCATACAATGCTTCTGTGTAGTTTATATTTGAACATATTCTTTTTTCCACTATTACCCACTTAGCGCTACGAATGTCCAGTTGCATTTTCTACAGACAGAGTGTTTCAAAACTGCGCAATCAAAAGTATGGTTTAACTCTGTTAGCTGAATGCTCAGATCAGAAAGAAGTTTCACAGAATGCTTCTGTGTAGTTTATATTTGAATATATTCCTTTTTCCACTACTACTCTCTTAGCGCTCCAAATGTCCAGTTGCATTTTCTACAGAAAGAGTGTTCAGATCTGCTCAATCAAATGTATGGTTTAACTCTGTTAGCTGAATGCACAGATCAGAAAGAAGTTTCACAGAATGATTCTGTGTAGTTTATATTTGGAGACATTCCTTTTTCCACTATTACCCTCTTAGCGCTCCGAATCTCCACTTGCATCTTCTACAGAAAGAGTGTTTCAGAACGGCTCAATCAATACTAAGGTTCAACTCTTTTAGTTGAACAAACAGAACAGAAAGAAGTTTCACACAATTCTTCTGTGTAGTTTTTATTTGTAGACATTCTTTTTCCCAATATAGGCCTCTTAGCGCTCAGAATGTCCAATTGCAGTTTCTACAGAAAGAGTGTTTCAGAACGGCTCAATCAAAAGTAAGGTTCAAATCTGTTAGTTGAATGCACAGAACAGAAAGAAGTTTCATACAATGCTTCTGTGTAGTTTATATTTGAACATATTCTTTTTTCCACTATTACCCACTTAGCGCTACGAATGTCCAGTTTCATTTTCTACAGACAGAGTGTTTCAAAACTGCTCAATCAAAAGTATGGTTTAACTCTGTTAGCTGAATGCTCAGATCAGAAAGAAGTTTCACAGAATGCTTCTGTGTAGTTTATATTTGAATATATTCCTTTTTCCACTACTACGCTCTTAGCGCTCCAAATGTCCATTTGCATTTTCTACAGAAAGAGTGTTCAGATCTGCTCAATCAAAAGTATGGTTTAACTCTGTTAGCTGAATGCACAGATCAGAAAGAAGTTTCACCGAATGATTCTGTGTAGTTTATATTTGAAGACATTCCTTTTTCCACTATTACCCTCTTAGCGCTCCGAATCTCCACTTGCATTTTCTACAAAAAGAGTGTTTCATAACTGCTCAATCAAAAATATGTTTTATCTCTGTTAACTGAATTTACAGATCAGAAATAAGTTTCACAGAATGCATCTGTGTAGTTTTTATTTGAAGATATTCTTTTTCCCAATGTAGGCCTCTTAGCGCTTAGCATGTCCAATTGCAGTTTCTACAGAAAGTGTGTTTCAGAACGGCTCAATCAAAAGTAAGGTTCAACTCTGTTAGTTGAATGCACAGAACAGAAAGAATTTTCACAGAATGCTACTGTGTAGTTTATATTTGAATATATTCCTTTTTCCACTATTACCCTCTTAGCGCTCCGAATGTCCACTTGCATTTTCTACAGAAAGAGTGTTCAGAACTGCGCAATCAAAAGTATGGTTTAACTCTGTTAGCTTAATGAACATATCAGAAATAAGTTTCACACAATGCTTCTGTGTAGTTTTTATTTGAAGACATTCTTTTTCCCAGTATAGGCCTCTTAGCGCTCAGAATGTCCAACTGCACTTTCTACAGAAAGAGTGTTTCAGAACGGCTCAATCAAAAGTAAGGTTCAACTCTGTTAGTTGAATGCACAGAACAGAAAGAAGTTTCATACAATGCTTCTGTGTAGTTTATATTTGAACATAATTTTTTCCACTATTACCCACTTAGCGCTACGAATGTCCAGTTGCATTTTCTACAGACAGAGTGTTTCAAAACTGCTCAATCAAAAGTATGGTTTAGCTCTGTTAGCTGAATGCTCAGTTCAGAAGGAAGTTTCACAGAATGCTTCTGTGTAGTTTATAATTGAATATATTCCTTTTTCCACTACTACGCTCTTAGCGCTCCAAATGTCCAGTTGCATTTTCTACAGAAAGAGTGTTCAGATCTGCTCAATCAAAAGTATGGTTTAACTCTGTTAGCTGAATGCACAGATCAGAAAGAAGTTTCACCGAATGATTCTGTGTAGTTTATATTTGAAGACATTCCTTTTTCCACTATTACCCTCTTAGCACTCCGAATCTCCACTTGCATTTTCTACAAAAAGAGTGTTTCATAACTGCTCAATCAAAAATATGTTTTATCTCTGTTAACTGAATTTACAGATCAGAAATAAGTTTCACAGAATGCATCTGTGTAGTTTTTATTTGAAGATATTCTTTTTCCCAATGTAGGCCTCTTAGCGCTTAGCATGTCCAATTGCAGTTTCTACAGAAAGTGTGTTTCAGAACGGCTCAATCAAAAGTAAGGTTCAACTCTGTTAGTTGAATGCACAGAACAGAAAGAATTTTCACAGAATGCTACTGTGTAGTTTATATTTGAATATATTCCTTTTTCCACTATTACCCTCTTAGCGCTCCGAATGTCCACTTGCATTTTCTACAGAAAGAGTGTTCAGAACTGCGCAATCAAAAGTATGGTTTAACTCTGTTAGCTTAATGAACATATCAGAAATAAGTTTCACACAATGCTTCTGTGTAGTTTTTATTTGAAGATATTATTTTTCCCAATAGAGGCCTCTTAGCGCTCAGAATGTCCAATTGCAGTTTCTACAGAAAGAGTGTTTCAGAACGGCTCAATCAAAAGTAAGGTTCAACTCTGTTAGTTGAATGCACAGAACAGAAATAATTTTCAAACAATGCTTCTGTGTTGTTTATATTTGAACATATTCTTTTTTCCACTATTACCCACTTAGCGCTACGAATGTCCAGTTGCATTTTCTACAGACAGAGTGTTTCAAAACTGCTCAATCAAAAGTATGGTTTAACTCTGTTAGCTGAATGCTCAGATCAGAAAGAAGTTTCACAGAATGCTTCTGTGTAGTTTATATTTGAATATATTCCTTTTTCCACTACTACGCTCTTAGCGCTCCAAATGTCCAGTTGCATTTTCTACAGAAAGAGTGTTCAGATCTGCTCAATCAAAAGTATGGTTTAACTCTGTTAGCTGAATGCACATATCAGAAAGAAGTTTCACCGAATGATTCTGTCTAGTTTATATTTGAAGACATTCCTTTTTCCACTATTACCCTCTTAGCGCTCCGAATCTCCACTTGCATTTTCTACAAAAAGAGTGTTTCATAACTGCTCAATCAAAAATATGTTTTATCTCTGCTAACTGAATTTACAGATCAGAAATAAGTTTCACAGAATGCATCTGTGTAGTTTTTATTTGAAGATATTCTTTTTCCCAATGTAGGCCTCTTAGCGCTTAGCATGTCCAATTGCAGTTTCTACAGAAAGAGTGTCTCAGAACGGCTCAATCAAAAGTGAGGTTCAACTCTGTTAGTTGAATGCACATAACAGAAAGAATTTTCACAGAATGCTACTGTGTAGTTTATATTTGAATATATTCCTTTTTCCACTATTACCCTCTTAGCGCTCCGAATGTCCACTTGCATTTTATACAGAAAGAGTGTTCAGAACTGCGCAATCAAAAGTATGGTTTAACTCTGTTAGCTTAATGAACATATCAGAAATAAGTTTCACACAATGCTTCTGTGTATTTTTTATTTGAAGATATTAGTTTTCCCAATATAGGCCTCTTAACGCTCAGAATGTCCAATTGCAGTTTCTACAGAAAGAGTGTTTCAGAAAGGCTCAATCAAAAGTCAGGTTCAACTCTGTATGTTGAATGCACAGAACAGAAAGAAGTTTCATACAATGCTTCTGTGTAGTTTATATTTGAACATATTCTTTTTTCCACTATTACCCACTTAGCGCTACGAATGTCCAGTTGCATTTTCTACAGACAGAGTGTTTCAAAACTGCTCAATCAAAAGTATGGTTTAACTCTGTTAGCTGAATGCACAGATCAGAAAGAAGTTTCACAGAATGATTCTGTGTAGTTTATATTTTGAGACATTCCTTTTTCCACTATTACCCTCTTAGCGCTCCGAATCTCCACTTGCATTTTCTACAGAAATAATGTTTCAGAACGGCTCAATCAAAACTAAGGTTCAACTCTTTTAGTTGAACAAACAGAACAGAAAGAATTTTCACAGAATTCTTCTCTGTAGTTTTTATTTGTAGACATTCTTTTTCCCAATATAGGCTTCTTAGCGCTCTGAATGTCCAATTGCAGTTTCTACAGAAAGAGTGTTTCAGAACGGCTCAATCAAAGGTAAGGTTCAACTCTGTTAGTTGAATGTACAGAACAGAAAGAAGTTTCATACAATGCTTCTGTGTAGTTTATATTTGAACATATTCTTTTTTCCACTATTACCCACTTAGCGCTACGAATGTCCAGCTGCATTTTCTACAGACAGAGTGTTTCAAAACTGCTCAATCAAAGTATGGTTTAACTCTGTTAGCTGAATGCTCAGATCAGAAAGAAGTTTCACAGAATGCTTCTGTGTAGTTTATATTTGAATATATTCCTTTTTCCACTACTACGCTCTTAGCGCTCCAAATGTCCAGTTGCATTTTCTAAAGAAAGAGTGTTCAGATCTGCTCAATCAAAAGTATGGTTTAACTCTGTTAGCTGAATGCACAGATCAGAAAGAAGTTTCACCGAATGATTCTGTGTAGTTTATATTTGAAGACATTCCTTTTTCCACTATTACCCTCTTAGCGCTCCGAATCTCCACTTGCATTTTCTACAAAAAGAGTGTTTCATAACTGCTCAATCAAAAATATGTTTTATCTCTGCTAACTGAATTTACAGATCAGAAATAAGTTTCACAGAATGCATCTGTGTAGTTTTTATTTGAAGATATTCTTTTTCCCAATGTAGGCCTCTTAGCGCTTAGCATGTCCAATTGCAGTTTCTACAGAAAGAGTGTTTCAGAACGGCTCAATCAAAAGTGAGGTTCAACTCTGTTAGTTGAATGCACATAACAGAAAGAATTTTCACAGAATGCTACTGTGTAGTTTATATTTGAATATATTCCTTTTTCCACTAGTACCCTCTTAGCGCTCCGAATGTCCACTTGCATTTTCTACAGAAAGAGTGTTCAGAACTGCGCAATCAAAAGTATGGTTTAACTCTGTTAGCTTAATGAACATATCAGAAATAAGTTTCACACAATGCTTCTGTGTATTTTTTATTTGAAGATATTATTTTTCCCAATATAGGCCTCTTAGCGCTCAGAATGTCCAATTGCAGTTTCTACAGAAAGAGTGTTTCAGAAAGGCTCAATCAAAAGTCAGGTTCAACTCTGTAAGTTGAATGCACAGAACAGAAAGAAGTTTCATAAAATGCTTCTGTGTAGTTTATATTTGAACATATTCTTTTTTCCACTATTACCCACTTAGCGCTACGAATGTCCAGTTGCATTTTCTACAGACAGAGTGATTCAAAACTGCTCAATCAAAAGTATGGTTTAACACTGTTAGCTGAATGCACAGATCAGAAAGAAGTTTCACAGAATGATTCTGTGTAGTTTATATTTGGAGACATTCCTTTTTCCACTATTACCCTCTTAGCGCTCCGAATCTCCACTTGCATTTTCTACAGAAATAATGTTTCAGAACGGCTCAATCAAAACTAAGGTTCAACTCTTTTAGTTGAACAAACAGAACAGAAAGTATTTTCACAGAATTCTTCTGTGTAGTTTTTATTTGTAGACATTCTTTTTCCCAATACAGGCTTCTTAGCGCTCTGAATGTCCAATTGCAGTTTCTACAGAAAGAGTGTTTCAGAACGGCTCAATCAAAGGTAAGGTTCAACTCTGTTAGTTGAATGCACAGAACAGAAAGAAGTTTCATACAATGCTTCTGTGTAGTTTATATTTGAACATATTCTTTTTTCCACTATTACCCACTTAGCGCTACGAATGTCCAGTTGCATTTTCTACAGACAGAGTGTTTCAAAACTGCTCAATCAAAAGTATGGTTATCTCTGTTAGCTGAATGCTCAGATCAGAAAGAAGTTTCACAGAATGCTTCTGTGTAGTTTATATTTGAATATATTCCTTTTTCCACTACTACGCTCTTAGCGCTCCAAATGTCCAGTTGCATTTTCTACAGAAAGAGTGTTCAGATCTGCTCAATCAAAAGTATGGTTTACCTCTGTTAGCTGAATGCACAGATCAGAAAGAAGTTTCACCGAATGATTCTGTGTAGTTTATATTTGAAGACATTCCTTTTTCCACTATTACCCTCTTAGCACTCCGAATCTCCACTTGCATTTTCTACAAAAAGAGTGTTTCATAACTGCTCAATCAAAAATATGTTTTATCTCTGTTAACTGAATTTACAGATCAGAAATAAGTTTCACAGAATGCATCTGTGTAGTTTTTATTTGAAGATATTCTTTTTCCCAATGTAGGCCTCTTAGCGCTTAGCATGTCCAATTGCAGTTTCTACAGATAGTGTGTTTCAGAACGGCTCAATCAAAAGTAAGGTTCAACTCTGTTAGTTGAATGCACAGAACAGAAAGAATTTTCACAGAATGCTACTGTGTAGTTTATATTTGAATATATTACTTTTTCCACTATTACCCTCTTAGCGCTCCGAATGTCCACTTGCATTTTCTACAGAAAGAGTGTTCAGAACTGCGCAATCAAAAGTATGGTTTAACTCTGTTAGCTTAATGAACATATCAGAAATAAGTTTCACACAATGCTTCTGTGTAGTTTTTATTTGAAGATATTATTTTTCCCAATAGAGGCCTCTTAGCGCTCAGAATGTCCAATTGCAGTTTCTACAGAAAGAGTGTTTCAGAACGGCTCAATCAAAAGTAAGGTTCAACTCTGTTAGTTGAATGCACAGAACAGAAATAATTTTCAAACAATGCTTCTGTGTTGTTTATATTTGAACATATTCTTTTTTCCACTATTACCCACTTAGCGCTAGGAATGTCCAGTTGCATTTTCTACAGACAGAGTGTTTCAAAACTGCTCAATCAAAAGTATGGTTTAACTCTGTTAGCTGAATGCTCAGATCAGAAAGAAGTTTCACAGAATGCTTCTGTGTAGTTTATATTTGTATATATTCCTTTTTCCACTACTACGCTCTTAGCGCTCCAAATGTCCAGTTGCATTTTCTACAGAAAGAGTGTTCAGATCTGCTCAATCAAAAGTATGGTTTAACTCTGTTAGCTGAATGCACATATCAGAAAGAAGTTTCACCGAATGATTCTGTGTAGTTTATATTTGAAGACATTCCTTTTTCCACTATTACCCTCTTAGCGCTCCGAATCTCCACTTGCATTTTCTACAAAAAGAGTGTTTCATAACTGCTCAATCAAAAATATGTTTTATCTCTGCTAACTGAATTTACAGATCAGAAATAAGTTTCACAGAATGCATCTGTGTAGTTTTTATTTGAAGATATTCTTTTTCCCAATGTAGGCCTCTTAGCGCTTAGCATGTCCAATTGCAGTTTCTACAGAAAGAGTGTTTCAGAACGGCTCAATCAAAAGTGAGGTTCAACTCTGTTAGTTGAATGCACATAACAGAAAGAATTTTCACAGAATGCTACTGTGTAGTTTATATTTGAATATATTCCTTTTTCCACTATTACCCTCTTAGCGCTCCGAATGTCCACTTGCATTTTATACAGAAAGAGTGTTCAGAACTGCGCAATCAAAAGTATGGTTTAACTCTGTTAGCTTAATGAACATATCAGAAATAAGTTTCACACAATGCTTCTGTGTATTTTTTATTTGAAAATATTATTTTTCCCAATATAGGCCTCTTAACGCTCAGAATGTCCAATTGCAGTTTCTACAGAAAGAGTGTTTCAGAAAGGCTCAATCAAAAGTCAGGTTCAACTCTGTATGTTGAATGCACAGAACAGAAAGAAGTTTCATACAATGCTTCTGTGTAGTTTATATTTGAACATATTCTTTTTTCCACTATTACCCACTTAGCGCTACGAATGTCCAGTTGCATTTTCTACAGACAGAGTGTTTCAAAACTGCTCAATCAAAAGTATGGTTTAACTCTGTTAGCTGAATGCACAGATCAGAAAGAAGTTTCACAGAATGATTCTGTGTAGTTTATATTTGGAGACATTCCTTTTTCCACTATTACCCTCTTAGCGCTCCGAATCTCCACTTGCATTTTCTACAGAAATAATGTTTCAGAACGGCTCAATCAAAACTAAGGTTCAACTCTTTTAGTTGAACAAACAGAACAGAAAGTATTTTCACAGAATTCTTCTCTGTAGTTTTTATTTGTAGACATTCTTTTTCCCAATATAGGCTTCTTAGCGCTCTGAATGTCCAATTGCAGTTTCTACAGAAAGAGTGTTTCAGAACGGCTCAATCAAAGGTAAGGTTCAACTCTGTTAGTTGAATGTACAGAACAGAAAGAAGTTTCATACAATGCTTCTGTGTAGTTTATATTTGAACATATTCTTTTTTCCACTATTACCCACTTAGCGCTACGAATGTCCAGTTGCATTTTCTACAGACAGAGTGTTTCAAAACTGCTCAATCAAAAGTATGGTTTAACTCTGTTAGCTGAATGCTCAGATCAGAAAGAAGTTTCACAGAATGCTTCTGTGTAGTTTATATTTGAATATATTCCTTTTTCCACTACTACGCTCTTAGCGCTCCAAATGTCCAGTTGCATTTTCTACAGAAAGAGTGTTCAGATCTGCTCAATGAAAAGTATGCTTTAACTCTGTTAGCTGAATGCACAGATCAGAAAGAAGTTTCACCGAATGATTCTGTGTAGTTTATATTTGAAGACATTCCTTTTTCCACTATTACCCCCTTAGCGCTCCGAATCTCCACTTGCATTTTCTACAAAAAGAGTGTTTCATAACTGCTGAATCAAAAATATGTTTTATCTCTGTTAACTGAATTTACAGATCAGAAATAAGTTTCACAGAATGCATCTGTGTAGTTTTTATTTGAAGATATTCTTTTTCCCAATGTAGGCCTCTTAGCGCTTAGCATGTCCAATTGCAGTTTCTACAGAAAGAGTGTTTCAGAACGGCTCAATCAAAAGTAAGGTTCAATTCTGTTAGTTGAATGCACAGAACAGAAAGAATTTTCACAGAATGCTACTGTGTAGTTTATATTTGAATATATTCCTTTTTCCACTATTACCCTCTTAGCGCTCCGAATGTCCACTTGCATTTTCGACAGAAAGAGTGTTCAGAACTGCGCAATCAAAAGTATGGTTTAACTCTGTTAGCTTAATGAACATATCAGAAATAAGTTTCACACAATGCTTCTGTGTAGTTTTTATTTGAAGATATTATTTTTCCCAATAGAGGTCTCTTAGCGCTCAGAATGTGCAATTGCAGTTTCTACAGAAAGAGTGTTTCAGAAAGGCTCAATCAAAAGTAACTTTCAACTCTGTTAGTTGAATGCACAGAACAGAAAGAAGTTTCATACAATGCTTCTGTGTAGTTTATATTTGAACATATTCTTTTTTCCACTATTACCCACTTAGCGCTACGAATGTCCAGTTGCATTTTCTACAGACAGAGTGTTTCAAAACTGCGCAATCAAAAGTATGGTTTAACTCTGTTAGCTGAATGCTCAGATCAGAAAGAAGTTTCACAGAATGCTTCTGTGTAGTTTATATTTGAATATAGTCCTTTTTCCACTACTACTCTCTTAGCGCTCCAAATGTCCAGTTGCATTTTCTACAGAAAGAGTGTTCAGATCTGCTCAATCAAAAGTATGGTTTAACTCTGTTAGCTAAATGCACAGATCAGAAAGAAGTTTCACAGAATGATTCTGTGTTGTTTATATTTGGAGACATTCCTTTTTCCACTATTACCCTCTTAGCGCTCCGAATCTCCACTTGCATTTTCTACAGAAAGAGTGTTTCAGAACGGCTCAATCAATACTAAGGTTCAACTCTTTTAGTTGAACAAACAGAACAGAAAGAAGTTTCACACAATTCTTCTGTGTAGTTTTTATTTGTAGACATTCTTTTTCCCAATATAGGCCTCTTAGCGCTCAGAATGTCCAATTGCAGTTTCTACAGAAAGAGTGTTTCAGAACGGCTCAATCAAAAGTAAGGTTCAACTGTGTTAGTTGAATGCACAGAACAGAAAGAAGTTTCAAACAATGCTTCTGTGTTGTTTATATTTGAACATATTCTTTTTTCCACTATTACCCACTTAGCGCTACGAATGTCCAGTTGCATTTTCTACAGACAGAGTGTTTCAAAACTGCTCAATCAAAAGTATGGTTTAACTCTGTTAGCTGAATTCTCAGATCAGAAAGAAGTTTCACAGAATGCTTCTGTGTAGTTTATATTTGAATATATTCCTTTTTCCACTACTACGCTCTTAGCGCTCCAAATGTCCAGTTGCATTTTCTACAGAAAGAGTGTTCAGATCTGCTCAATCAAAAGTATGGTTTAACTCTGTTAGCTGAATGCACAGATCAGAAAGAAGTTTCACCGAATGATTCTGTGTAGTTTATATTTGAAGACATTCCTTTTTCCACTATTACCCTCTTAGCGCTCCGAATCTCCACTTGCATTTTCTACAAAAAGAGTGTTTCATAACTGCTCAATCAAAAATATGTTTTATCTCTGCTAACTGAATTTACAGATCAGAAATAAGTTTCACAGAATGCATCTGTGTAGTTTTTATTTGAAGATATTCTTTTTCCCAATGTAGGCCTCTTAGCGCTTAGCATGTCCAATTGCAGTTTCTACAGAAAGAGTGTTTCAGAACGGCTCAATCAAAAGTGAGGTTCAACTCTGTTAGTTGAATGCACATAACAGAAAGAATTTTCACAGAATGCTACTGTGTAGTTTATATTTGAATATATTCCTTTTTCCACTATTACCCTCTTAGCGCTACGAATGTCCACTTGCATTTTCTACAGAAAGAGTGTTCAGAACTGCGCAATCAAAATTATGGTTTAACTCTGTTAGCTTAATGAACATATCAGAAATAAGTTTCACACAATGCTTCTGTGTATTTTTTATTTGAAGATATTATTTTTCCCAATATAGGCCTCTTAGCGCTCAGAATGTCCAATTGCAGTTTCTACAGAAAGAGTGTTTCAGAAAGGCTCAATCAAAAGTCAGGTTCAACTCTGTAAGTTGAATGCACAGAACAGAAAGAAGTTTCATACAATGCTTCTGTGTAGTTTATATTTGAACATATTCTTTTTTCCACTATTACCCACTTAGCGCTACGAATGTCCAGTTGCATTTTCTACAGACAGAGTGATTCAAAACTGCTCAATCAAAAGTATGGTTTAACACTGTTAGCTGAATGCACAGATCAGAAAGAAGTTTCACAGAATGATTCTGTGTAGTTTATATTTGGAGACATTCCTTTTTCCACTATTACCCTCTTAGCGCTCCGAATCTCCACTTGCATTTTCTACAGAAATAATGTTTCAGAACGGCTCAATCAAAACTAAGGTTCAACTCTTTTAGTTGAACAAACAGAACAGAAAGTATTTTCACAGAATTCTTCTGTGTAGTTTTTATTTGTAGACATTCTTTTTCCCAATATAGGCTTCTTAGCGCTCTGAATGTCCAATTGCAGTTTCTACAGAAAGAGTGTTTCAGAACGGCTCAATCAAAGGTAAGGTTCAACTCTGTTAGTTGAATGCACAGAACAGAAAGAAGTTTCATACAATGCTTCTGTGTAGTTTATATTTGAACATATTCTTTTTTCCACTATTACCCACTTAGCGCTACGAATGTCCAGTTGCATTTTCTACAGACAGAGTGTTTCAAAACTGCTCAATCAAAAGTATGGTTTAACTCTGTTAGCTGAATGCTCAGATCAGAAAGAAGTTTCACAGAATGCTTCTGTGTAGTTTATATTTGAATATATTCCTTTTTCCACTACTACGCTCTTAGCGCTCCAAATGTCCAGTTGCATTTTCTACAGAAAGAGTGTTCAGATCTGCTCAATGAAAAGTATGCTTTAACTCTGTTAGCTGAATGCACAGATCAGAAAGAAGTTTCACCGAATGATTCTGTGTAGTTTATATTTGAAGACATTCCTTTTTCCACTATTACCCTCTTAGCGCTCCGAATCTCCACTTGCATTTTCTACAAAAAGAGTGTTTCATAACTGCTCAATCAAAAATATGTTTTATCTCTGTTAACTGAATTTACAGAACAGAAATTAGTTTCACAGAATGCACCTGTGTAGTTTTTATTTGAAGATATTCTTTTTCCCAATGTAGGCCTCTTAGCGCTTAGCATGTCCAATTGCAGTTTCTACAGAAAGAGTGTTTCAGAACAGCTCAATCAAAAGTAAGATTCAACTCTGTTAGTTGAATGCACAGAACAGAAAGAATTTTCACAGAATGCTACTGTGTAGTTTATATTTGAATATATTCCTTTTTCCACTATTACCCTCTTAGCGCTCCGAATGTCCACTTGCATTTTCTACAGAAAGAGTGTTCAGAACTGCGCAATCAAAAGTATGGTTTAACTCTGTTAGCTTAATGAACATATCAGAAATAAGTTTCAAACAATGCTTCTGTGTAGTTTTTATTTGAAGATATTATTTTTCCCAATAGAGGCCTCTTAGCGCTCAGAATGTCCAATTGCAGTTTCTACAGAAAGAGTGTTTCAGAAAGGCTCAATCAAAAGTAAGGTTCAACTCTGTTAGTTGAATGCACAGAACAGAAAGAAGTTTCATACAATGCTTCTGTGTAGTTTATATTTGAACATATTCTTTTTTCCACTATTACCCACTTAGCGCTACGAATGTCCAGTTGCATTTTCTACAGACAGAGTGTTTCAAAACTGCTCAATCAAAAGTATGGTTTAACTCTGTTAGCTGAATGCTCAGATCAGAAAGAAGTTTCACAGAATGCTTCTGTGTAGTTTATATTTGAATATATTCCTTTTTCCACTACTACGCTCTTAGCGCTCCAAATGTCCAGTTGCATTTTCTACAGAAAGAGTGTTCAGATCTGCTCAATGAAAAGTATGCTTTAACTCTGTTAGCTGAATGCACAGATCAGAAAGAAGTTTCACCGAATGATTCTGTGTAGTTTATATTTGAAGACATTCCTTTTTCCACTATTACCCTCTTAGCGCTCCGAATCTCCACTTGCATTTTCTACAGAAAGAGTGTTTCAGAACGGCTCAATCAATACTAAGGTTCAACTCTTTTAGTTGAACAAACAGAACAGAAAGAAGTTTCACACAATTCTTCTGTGTAGTTTTTAATTGTAGACATTCTTTTTCCCAATATAGGCCTCTTAGCGCTCAGAATGTCCAATTGCAGTTTCTACAGAAAGAGTGTTTCAGAACGGCTCAATCAAAAGTAAGGTTCAACTCTGTTAGTTGAATGCACAGAACAGAAAGAAGTTTCATACAATGCTTCTGTGTAGTTTATATTTGAACATGTTCTTTTTTCCACTATTACCCACTTAGCGTTACGAATGTCCAGTTGCATTTTCTACAGACAGAGTGTTTCAAAACTGCGCAATCAAAAGTATGGTTTAACTCTGTTAGCTGAATGCTCAGATCAGAAAGAAGTTTCACAGAATGCTTCTGTGTAGTTTATATTTGAATATATTCCTTTTTCCACTACTACTCTCTTAGCGCTCCAAATGTCCAGTTGCATTTTCTACAGAAAGAGTGTTCAGATCTCCTCAATCAAAAGTATGGTTTAACTCTGTTAGCTGAATGCACAGATCAGAAAGAAGTTTCACAGAATGATTCTGTGTAGTTTATATTTGGAGACATTCCTTTTTCCACTATTACCCTCTTAGCGCTCCGAATCTCCACTTGCATTTTCTACAGAAAGAGTGTTTCAGAACGGCTCAATCAATACTAAGGTTCAACTCTTTTAGTTGAACAAACAGAACAGAAAGAAGTTTCACACAATTCTTCTGTGTAGTTTTTATGTGTAGACATTCTTTTTCCCAATATAGGCCTCTTAGCGCTCAGAATGTCCAATTGCAGTTTCTACAGAAAGAGTGTTTCAGAACGGCTCAATCAAAAGTAAGGTTCAACTCTGTTAGTTGAATGCACAGAACAGAAAGAAGTTTCATACAATGCTTCTGTGTAGTTTATATTTGAACATATTCTTTTTTCCACTATTACCCACTTAGCGCTACGAATGTCCAGTTGCATTTTCTACAGACAGAGTGTTTCAAAACTGCTCAATCAAAAGTATGGTTTAACTCTGTTAGCTGAATGCTCAGATCAGAAAGAAGTTTCACAGAATGCTTCTGTGTAGTTTATATTTGAATATATTCCTTTTTCCACTACTACGCTCTTAGCGCTCCAAATGTCCAGTTGCATTTTCTACAGAAAGAGTGTTCAGATCTGCTCAATCAAAAGTATGGTTTAACTCTGTTAGCTGAATGCACAGATCAGAAAGTAGTTTCACCGAATGATTCTGTGTAGTTTATATTTGAAGACATTCCTTTTTCCACTATTACCCTCTTAGCGCTCCGAATCTCCACTTGCATTTTCTACAAAAAGAGTGTTTCATAACTGCTCAATCAAAAATATGTTTTATCTCTGTTAACTGAATTTACAGATCAGAAATAAGTTTCACAGAATGCATCTGTGTAGTTTTTATTTGAAGATATTCTTTTTCCCAATGTAGGCCTCTTAGCGCTTAGCATGTCCAATTGCAGTTTCTACAGAAAGAGTGTTTCAGAACGGCTCAATCAAAAGTAAGGTTCAACTCTGTTAGTTGAATGCACAGAACAGAAAGAATTTTCACAGAATGCTACTGTGTAGTTTATATTTGAATATATTCCTATTTCCACTATTACCCTCTTAGCGCTCCGAATGTCCACTTGCATTTTCTACAGAAAGAGTGTTCAGAACTGCGCAATCAAAAGTATGGTTTAACTCTGTTAGCTTAATGAACATATCAGAAATAAGTTTCACACAATGCTTCTGTGTAGTTTTTATTTGAAGATATTATTTTTCCCTGTAGAGGCCTCTTAGCGCTCAGAATGTGCAATTGCAGTTTCTACAGAAAGAGTGTTTCAGAAAGGCTAAATCAAAAGTAAGGTTCAACTCTGTTAGTTGAATGCACAGAACAGAAAGAAGTTTCATACAATGCTTCTGTGTAGTTTATATTTGAACATATTCTTTTTTCCACTATTACCCACTTAGCGCTACGAATGTCCAGTTGCATTTTCTACAGACAGAGTGTTTCAAAACTGCGCAATCAAAAGTATGGTTTAACTCTGTTAGCTGAATGCTCAGATCAGAAAGAAGTTTCACAGAATGCTTCTGTGTAGTTTATATTTGAATATATTCCTTTTTCCACTACTACTCTCTTAGCGCTCCAAATGTCCAGTTGCATTTTCTACAGAAAGAGTGTTCAGATCTGCTCAATCAAAAGTATGGTTTAACTCTGTTAGCTGAATGCACAGATCAGAAAGAAGTTTCACAGAATGATTCTGTGTAGTTTATATTTGGAGACATTCCTTTTTCCACTATTACCCTCTTAGCGCTCCGAATCTCCACTTGCATTTTCTACAGAAAGAGTGTTTCAGAACGGCTCAATCAATACTAAGGTTCAACTCTTTTAGTTGAACAAACAGAACAGAAAGAAGTTTCACACATTTCTTCTGTGTAGTTTTTATTTGTAGACATTCTTTTTCCCAATATAGGCCTCTTAGCGCTCAGAATGTCCAATTGCAGTTTCTACAGAAAGAGTGTTTCAGAACGGCTCAATCAAAAGTAAGGTTTAACTCTGTTAGTTGAATGCACAGAACAGAAAGAAGTTTCATACAATGCTTCTGTGTAGTTTATATTTGAACATATTCTTTTTTCCACTATTACCCACTTAGCGCTACGAATGTCCAGTTGCATTTTCTACACACAGAGTGTTTCAAAACTGCTCAATCAAAAGTATGGTTTAACTCTGTTAGCTGAATGCTCAGATCAGAAAGAACTTTCACAGAATGCTTCTGTGTAGTTTATATTTGAATATATTCCTTTTTCCACTACTACGCTCTTAGCGCTCCAAATGTCCATTTGCATTTTCTACAGAAAGAGTGTTCAGATCTGCTCAATCAAAAGTATGGTTTAACTCTGTTAGCTGAATGCACATATCAGAAAGAAGTTTCACCGAATGATTCTGTGTAGTTTATATTTGAAGACATTCCTTTTTCCACTATTACCCTCTTAGCGCTCCGAATCTCCACTTGCATTTTCTACAAAAAGAGTGTTTCATAACTGCTCAATCAAAAATATGTTTTATCTCTGTTAACTGAATTTACAGATCAGAAATAAGTTTCACAGAATGCATCTGTGTAGTTTTTATTTGAAGATGTTCTTTTTCCCAATGTAGGCCTCTTAGCGCTTAGCATGTCCAATTGCAGTTTCTACAGAAAGAGTGTTTCAGAACGGCTCAATCAAAAGTAAGGTTCAACTCTGTTAGTTGAATGCACAGAACAGAAAGAATTTTCACAGAATGCTACTGTGTAGTTTATATTTGAATATATTCCTTTTTCCACTATTACCCTCTTAGCGCTCCGAATGTCCACTTGCATTTTCTACAGAAAGAGTGTTCAGAACTGCGCAATCAAAAGTATGGTTTAACTCTGTTAGCTTAATGAACATATCAGAAATAAGTTTCAAACAATGCTTCTGTGTAGTTTTAATTTGAAGATGTTATTTTTCCCAATAGAGGCCTCTTAGCGCTCAGAATGTCCAATTGCAGTTTCTACAGAAAGAGTGTTTCAGAAAGGCTCAATCAAAAGTAAGGTTCAACTCTGTTAGTTGAATGCACAGAACAGAAAGAAGTTTCATACAATGCTTCTGTGTAGTTTATATTTGAACATATTCTTTTGTCCACTATTACCCACTTAGCGCTACGAATGTCCAGTTGCATTTTCTACAGACAGAGTGTTTCAAAACTGCTCAATCAAAAGTGTGGTTTAACTCTGTTAGCTGAATGCTCAGATCAGAAAGAAGTTTCACAGAATGCTTCTGTGTAGTTTATATTTGAATATATTCCTTTTTCCACTACTACTCTCTTAGCGCTCCAAATGTCCAGTTGCATTTTCTACAGAAAGAGTGTTCAGATCTGCTCAATCAAAAGTATGGTTTAACTCTGTTAGCTGAATGCACCGATCAGAAAGAAGTTTCACAGAATGATTCTGTGTAGTTTATATTTGGAGACATTCCTTTTTCCACTATTACCCTCTTAGCGCTCCGAATCTCCACTTGCATTTTCTACAGAAAGAGTGTTTCAGAACGGCTCAATCAATACTAAGGTTCAACTCTTTTAGTTGAACAAACAGAACAGAAAGAAGTTTCACACAATTCTTCTGTGTAGTTTTAATTTGTAGACATTCTTTTTCCCAATATAGGCCTGTTAGCCCTCAGAATGTCCAATTGCAGTTTCTACAGAAAGAGTGTTTCAGAACGGCTCAATCAAAAGTAAGGTTCAACTCTGTTAGTTGAATGCACAGAACAGAAAGAAGTTTCATACAATGCTTCTGTGTAGTTTATATTTGAACATATTCTTTTTTCCACTATTACCAACTTAGCGCTACGAAAGTCCAGTTGCATTTTCTACAGACAGAGTGTTTCAAAACTGCGCAATCAAAAGTATGGTTTAACTGTGTTAGCTGAATGCTCAGATCAGAAAGAAGTTTCACAGAATGCTTCTGTGTAGTTTATATTTGAATATATTCCTTTTTCCACTACTACTCTCTTAGCGCTCCAAATGTCCAGTTGCATTTTCTACAGAAAGAGTGTTCAGATCTGCTCAATCAAAAGTATGGTTTAACTCTGTTAGCTGAATGCACAGATCAGAAAGAAGTTTCACAGAATGATTCCGTGTAGTTTATATTTGGAGACATTCCTTTTTCCACTATTACCCTCTTAGCGCTCCGAATCTCCACTTGCATTTTCTACAGAAAGAGTGTTTCAGAACGGCTCAATCAATACTAAGGTTCAACTCTTTTAGTTGAACAAACAGAACAGAAAGAAGTTTCACAAAATTCTTCTGTGTAGTTTTTATTTGTAGACATTCTTTTTCCCAATATAGGCCTCTTAGCGCTCAGAATGTCCAATTGCAGTTTCTACAGAAAGAGTGTTTCAGAACGGCTCAATCAAAAGTAAGGTTCAACTCTGTTAGTTGAATGCACAGAACAGAAAGAAGTTTCCTACAATGCTTCTGTGTAGTTTATATTTGAACATATTCTTTTTTCCACTATTACCCACTTAGCGCTACGAATGTCCAGTTGCATTTTCTACAGACAGAGTGTTTCAGAAAGGCTCAATCAAAAGTATGGTTTAACTCTGTTAGCTGAATGCTCAGATCAGAAAGAAGTTTCACAGAATGCTTCTGTGTAGTTTATATTTGAATATATTCCTTTTTCCACTACTACTCTCTTAGCGCTCCAAATGTCCAGTTGCATTTTCTACAGAAAGAGTGTTCAGATCTGCTCAATCAAAAGTATGGTTTAACTCTGTTAGCTGAATGCACAGATCAGAAAGAAGTTTCACAGAATGCTTCTGTGTAGTTTTTATTTGAAGATATTATTTTTCCCAATAGAGGCCTCTTAGCGCTCAGAATGTGCAATTGCAGTTTCTACGGAAAGAGTGTTTCAGAAAGGCTCAATCAAAAGTAAGGTTCAACTCTGTTAGTTGAATGCACAGAACAGAAAGAAGTTTCATACAATGCTTCTGTGTAGTTTATATTTGAACATATTCTTTTTTCCACTATTACCCACTTAGCGCTACGAATGTCCAGTTGCATTTTCTACAGACAGAGTGTTTCAAAACTGCGCAATCAAAAGTATGGTTTAACTCTGTTAGCTGAATGCTCAGATCAGAAAGAAGTTTCACAGAATGCTTCTGTGTAGTTTATATTTGAATATATTCCTTTTTCCACTACTACTCTCTTAGCGCTCCAAATGTCCAGTTGCATTTTCTACAGAAAGAGTGTTCAGATGTGCTCAATCAAAAGTATGGTTTAACTCTGTTAGCTGAATGCACAGATCAGAAAGAAGTTTCACAGAATGATTCTGTGTAGTTTATATTTGGAGACATTCCTTTTTCCACTATTACCCTCTTAGCGCTCCGAATCTCCACTTGCATTTTCTACAGAAAGAGTGTTTCAGAACGGCTCAATCAATACTAAGGTTCAACTCTTTTAGTTGAACAAACAGAAAAGAAAGAAGTTTCACACAATTCTTCTGTGTAGTTTTTATTTGTAGACATTCTTTTTCCCAATATAGGCCTCTTAGCGCTCAGAATGTCCAATTGCAGTTTCTACAGAAAGAGTGTTTCAGAACGGCTCAATCAAAAGTAAGGTTCAACTCTGTTAGTTGAATGCACAGAACAGAAAGAAGTTTCATACAATGCTTCTGTGTAGTTTATATTTGAATATATTCATTTTTCCACTATTACCCACTTAGCGCTACGAATGTCCAGTTGCATTTTCTACAGACAGAGTGTTTCAAAACTGCGCAATCAAAAGTATGGTTTAACTCTGTTAGCTGAATGCTCAGATCAGAAAGAAGTTTCACAGAATGCTTCTGTGTAGTTTATATTTGAATATATTCCTTTTTCCACTACTACGCTCTTAGCGCTCCAAATGTCCAGTTGCATTTTCTACAGAAAGAGTGTTCAGATCTGCTCAATCAAAAGTATGGTTTAACTCTGTTAGCTGAATGCACAGATCAGAAAGAAGTTTCACCGAATGATTCTGTGTAGTTTATATTTGAAGACATTCCTTTTTCCACTATTACCCTCTTAGCGCTCCGAATCTCCACTTGCATTTTCTACAAAAGAGTGTTTCATAACTGCTCAATCAAAAATATGTTTTATCTCTGTTAACTGAATTTACAGATCAGAAATAAGTTTCACAGAATGCATCTGTGTAGTTTTTATTTGAAGATATTCTTTTTCCCAATGTAGGCCTCTTAGCGCTTAGCATGTCCAATTGCAGTTTCTACAGAAAGAGTGTTTCAGAACGGCTCAATCATAAGTAACGTTCAACTCTGTTAGTTGAATGCACAGAACAGAAAGAATTTTCACAGAATGCTACTGTGTAGTTTATATTTGAATATATTCCTTTTTCCACTATTACACTCTTAGCGCTCCGAATGTCCACTTGCATTTTCTACAGAAAGAGTGTTCAGAACTGCGCAATCAAAAGTATGGTTTAACTCTGTTAGCTTAATGAACATATCAGAAATAAGTTTCACACAATGCTTCTGTGTAGTTTTTATTTGAAGATATTATTTTTCCCAATAGAGACCTCTTAGCGCTCAGAATGTGCAATTGCAGTTTCTACAGAAAGAGTGTTTCAGAAAGGCTCAATCAAAAGTAAGGTTCAACTCTGTTAGTTGAATGCACAGAACAGAAAGAAGTTTCATACAATGCTTCTGTGTAGTTTATATTTGAACATATTCTTTTTTCCACTATTACCCTCTTAGCGCTACGAATGTCCAGTTGCATTTTCTACAGACAGAGTGTTTCAAAACTGCGCAATCAAAAGTATGGTTTAACTCTGTTAGCTGAATGCTCAGATCAGAAAGAAGTTTCACAGAATGCTTCTGTGTAGTTTATATTTGAATATATTCCTTTTTCCACTACTACTCTCTTAGCGCTCCAAATGTCCAGTTGCATTTTCTACAGAAAGAGTGTTCAGATCTGCTCAATCAAAAGTATGGTTTAACTCTGTTAGCTGAATGCACAGATCAGAAAGAAGTTTCACAGAATGATTCTGTGTAGTTTATATTTGGAGACATTCCTTTTTCCACTATTACCCTCTTAGCGCTCCGAATCTCCACTTGCATTTTCTACAGAAAGAGTGTTTCAGAACGGCTCAATCAATACTAAGGTTCAACTCTTTTAGTTGAACAAACAGAACAGAAAGAAGTTTCACACAATTCTTCTGTGTAGTTTTTATTTGTAGACATTCTTTTTACCAATATAGGCCTCTTAGCGCTCAGAATGTCCAATTGCAGTTTCTACAGAAAGAGTGTTTCAGAACGGCTCAATCAAAAGTAAGGTTCAACTCTGTTAGTTGAATGCACAGAACAGAAAGTAGTTTCATACAATGCTTCTGTGTAGTTTATATTTGAACATATTCTTTTTTCCACTATTACCCACTTAGCGCTACGAATGTCCAGTTGCATTTTCTACAGACAGAGTGTTTCAAAACTGCTCAATCAAAAGTATGGTTTAACTCTGTTAGCTGAATGCTCAGATCAGAAAGAAGTTTCACAGAATGCTTCTGTGTAGTTTATATTTGAATATATTCCTTTTTCCACTACTACGCTCTTAGCGCTCCAAATGTCCAGTTGCATTTTCTACAGAAAGAGTGTTCAGATCTGCTCAATCAAAAGTATGGTTTAACTCTGTTAGCTGAATGCACAGATCAGAAAAAAGTTTCACCGAATGATTCTGTGTAGTTTATATTTGAAGACATTCCTTTTTCCACTATTACCCTCTTAGCGCTCCGAATCTCCACTTGCATTTTCTACAAAAAGAGTCTTTCATAACTGCTCAATCAAAAATAGGTTTTATCTCTGTTAACTGAATTTACAGATCAGAAATAAGTTTCACAGAATGCATCTGTGTAGTTTTTATTTGAAGATATTCTTTTTCCCAATGTAGGCCTCTTAGCGCTTAGCATGTCCAATTGCAGTTTCTACAGAAAGAGTGTTTCAGAACGGCTCAATCAAAAGTAAGGTTCAACTCTGTTAGTTGAATGCACAGAACAGAAAGAATTTTCACAGAATGCTACTGTGTAGTTTATATTTGAATATATTCCTTTTTCCACTATTACCCTCTTAGCGCTCCGAATGTCCACTTGCATTTTCTACAGAAAGAGTGTTCAGAACTGCGCAATCAAAAGTATGGTTTAACTGTTAGCTTAATGAACATATCAGAAATAAGTTTCACACAATGCTTCTGTGTAGTTTTTATTTGAAGATATTATTTTTCCCAATAGAGGCCTCTTAGCGCTCAGAATGTGCAATTGCAGTTTCTACAGAAAGAGTGTTTCAGAAAGGCTCAATCAAAAGTAAGGTTCAACTCTGTTAGTTGAATGCACAGAACAGAAAGAAGTTTCATACAATGCTTCTTTGTAGTTTATATTTGAACATATTCTTTTTTCCACTATTACCCACTTAGCGCTACGAATGTCCAGTTGCATTTTCTACAGACAGAGTGTTTCAAAACTGCGCAATCAAAAGTATGGTTTAACTCTGTTAGCTGAAAGCTCAGATCAGAAAGAAGTTTCACAGAATGCTTCTGTGTAGTTTATATTTGAATATATTCCTTTTTCCACTACTACTCTCTTAGCGCTCCAAATGTCCAGTTGCATTTTCTACAGAAAGAGTGTTCAGATCTGCTCAATCAAAAGTATGGTTTAACTCTGTTAGCTGAATGCACAGATCAGAAAGAAGTTTCACAGAATCATTCTGTGTAGTTTATATTTGGAGACATTCCTTTTTCCACTATTACCCTCTTAGCGCTCCGAATCTGCACTTGCATTTTCTACAGAAAGAGTGTTTCAGAACGGCTCAATCAATACTAAGGTTCAACTCTTTTAGTTGAACAAACAGAACAGAAAGAAGTTTCACACAATTCTTCTGTGTAGTTTTTATTTGTAGACATTCTTTTTCCCAATATAGGCCTCTTAGCGCTCAGAATGTCCAATTGCAGTTTCTACAGAAAGAGTGTTTCAGAACGGCTCAATCAAAAGTAAGGTTCAACTCTGTTAGTTGAATGCACAGAACAGAAAGAAGTTTCATACAATGCTTCTGTGTAGTTTATATTTGAACATATTCTTTTTTCCACTATTACCCACTTAGCGCTACGAATGTCCAGTTGCATTTTCTACAGACAGAGTGTTTCAAAACTGCGCAATCAAAAGTATGGTTTAACTCTGTTAGCTGAATGCTCAGATCAGAAAGAAGTTTCACAGAATGCTTCTGTGTAGTTTATATTTGAATATATTCCTTTTTCCACTACTACTCTCTTAGCGCTCCAAATGTCCAGTTGCATTTTCTACAGAAAGAGTGTTCAGATCTGCTCAATCAAAAGTATGGTTTAACTCTGTTAGCTGAATGCACAGATCAGAAAGAAGTTTCACAGAATGATTCTGTGTAGTTTATATTTGAATATATTCCTTTTTCCACTACTACGCTCTTAGCGCTCCAAATGTCCAGTTGCATTTTCTACAGAAAGAGTGTTCAGATCTGCTCACTCAAAAGTATGTTTTAACTCTGTTAGCTGAATGCACATATCAGAAAGAAGTTTCACCGAATGATTCTGTGTAGTTTATATTTGAAGACATTCCTTTTTCCACTATTACCCTCTTAGCGCTCCGAATCTCCACTTGCATTTTCTACAAAAAGAGTGTTTCATAACTGCTCAATCAAAAATATGTTTTATCTCTGCTAACTGAATTTACAGATCAGAAATAAGTTTCACAGAATGCATCTGTGTAGTTTTTATTTGAAGATATTCTTTTTCCCAATGTAGGCCTCTTAGCGCTTAGCATGTCCAATTGCAGTTTCTACAGAAAGAGTGTTTCAGAACGGCTCAATCAAAAGTGAGGTTCAACTCTGTTAGTTGAATGCACATAACAGAAAGAATTTTCACAGAATGCTACTGTGTAGTTTATATTTGAATATATTCCTTTTTCCACTATTACCCTCTTAGCGCTCCGAATGTCCACTTGCATTTTCTACAGAAAGAGTGTTCAGAACTGCGCAATCAAAAGTATGGTTTAACTCTGTTAGCTTAATGAACATATCAGAAATAAGTTTCACACAATGCTTCTGTGTATTTTTTATTTGAAGATATTATTTTTCCCAATATAGGCCTCTTAGCGCTCAGAATGTCCAATTGCAGTTTCTACAGAAAGAGTGTTTCAGAAAGGCTCAATCATAAGTCAGGTTCAACTCTGTAAGTTGAATGCACAGAACAGAAAGAAGTTTCATACAATGCTTCTGTGTAGTTTATATTTGAACATATTCTCTTTTCCACTATTACCCACTTAGCGCTACGAATGTCCAGTTGCATTTTCTACAGACAGAGTGTTTCAAAACTGCTCAATCAAAAGTATGGTTTAACTCTGTTAGCTGAATGCACAGATCAGAAAGAAGTTTCACAGAATGATTCTGTGTAGTTTATATTTGTAGACATTCCTTTTTCCACTATTACCCTCTTAGCGCTCCGAATCTCCACTTGCATTTTCTATAGAAATAATGTTTCAGAACGGCTCAATCAAAACTAAGGTTCAACTCTTTTAGTTGAACAAACAGAACAGAAAGAATTTTCACAGAATTCTTCTGTGTAGTTTTTATTTGTAGACATTCTTTTTCCCAATATAGGCTTCTTAGCGCTCTGAATGTCCAATTGCAGTTTCTACAGAAAGAGTGTTTCAGAACGGCTCAATCAATACTAAGGTTCAACTCTTTTAGTTGAACAAACAGAACAGAAAGAAGTTTCACACAATTCTTCTGTGTAGTTTTTATTTGTAGACATTCTTTTTACCAATAGAGGCCTCTTAGCGCTCAGAATGTCCAATTGCAGTTTCTACAGAAAGAGTGTTTCAGAACGGCTCAATCAAAAGTAAGGTTCAACTCTGTTAGTTGAATGCACAGAACAGAAAGTAGTTTCATACAATGCTTCTGTGTAGTTTATATTTGAACATATTCTTTTTTCCACTATTACCCACTTAGCGCTACGAATGTCCAGTTGCATTTTCTACAGACAGAGTGTTTCAAAACTGCTCAATCAAAAGTATGGTTTAACTCTGTTAGCTGAATGCTCAGATCAGAAAGAAGTTTCACAGAATGCTTCTGTGTAGTTTATATTTGAATATATTCCTTTTTCCACTACTACGCTCTTAGCGCTCCAAATGTCCAGTTGCATTTTCTACAGAAAGAGTGTTCAGATCTGCTCAATCAAAAGTATGGTTTAACTCTGTTAGCTGAATGCACAGATCAGAAAAAAGTTTCACCGAATGATTCTGTGTAGTTTATATTTGAAGACATTCCTTTTTCCACTATTACCCTCTTAGCGCTCCGAATCTCCACTTGCATTTTCTACAAAAAGAGTCTTTCATAACTGCTCAATCAAAAATAGGTTTTATCTCTGTTAACTGAATTTACAGATCAGAAATAAGTTTCACAGAATGCATCTGTGTAGTTTTTATTTGAAGATATTCTTTTTCCCAATGTAGGCCTCTTAGCGCTTAGCATGTCCAATTGCAGTTTCTACAGAAAGAGTGTTTCAGAACGGCTCAATCAAAAGTAAGGTTCAACTCTGTTAGTTGAATGCACAGAACAGAAAGAATTTTCACAGAATGCTACTGTGTAGTTTATATTTGAATATATTCCTTTTTCCACTATTACCCTCTTAGCGCTCCGAATGTCCACTTGCATTTTCTACAGAAAGAGTGTTCAGAACTGCGCAATCAAAAGTATGGTTTAACTGTTAGCTTAATGAACATATCAGAAATAAGTTTCACACAATGCTTCTGTGTAGTTTTTATTTGAAGATATTATTTTTCCCAATAGAGGCCTCTTAGCGCTCAGAATGTGCAATTGCAGTTTCTACAGAAAGAGTGTTTCAGAAAGGCTCAATCAAAAGTAAGGTTCAACTCTGTTAGTTGAATGCACAGAACAGAAAGAAGTTTCATACAATGCTTCTTTGTAGTTTATATTTGAACATATTCTTTTTTCCACTATTACCCACTTAGCGCTACGAATGTCCAGTTGCATTTTCTACAGACAGAGTGTTTCAAAACTGCGCAATCAAAAGTATGGTTTAACTCTGTTAGCTGAAAGCTCAGATCAGAAAGAAGTTTCACAGAATGCTTCTGTGTAGTTTATATTTGAATATATTCCTTTTTCCACTACTACTCTCTTAGCGCTCCAAATGTCCAGTTGCATTTTCTACAGAAAGAGTGTTCAGATCTGCTCAATCAAAAGTATGGTTTAACTCTGTTAGCTGAATGCACAGATCAGAAAGAAGTTTCACAGAATCATTCTGTGTAGTTTATATTTGGAGACATTCCTTTTTCCACTATTACCCTCTTAGCGCTCCGAATCTGCACTTGCATTTTCTACAGAAAGAGTGTTTCAGAACGGCTCAATCAATACTAAGGTTCAACTCTTTTAGTTGAACAAACAGAACAGAAAGAAGTTTCACACAATTCTTCTGTGTAGTTTTTATTTGTAGACATTCTTTTTCCCAATATAGGCCTCTTAGCGCTCAGAATGTCCAATTGCAGTTTCTACAGAAAGAGTGTTTCAGAACGGCTCAATCAAAAGTAAGGTTCAACTCTGTTAGTTGAATGCACAGAACAGAAAGAAGTTTCATACAATGCTTCTGTGTAGTTTATATTTGAACATATTCTTTTTTCCACTATTACCCACTTAGCGCTACGAATGTCCAGTTGCATTTTCTACAGACAGAGTGTTTCAAAACTGCGCAATCAAAAGTATGGTTTAACTCTGTTAGCTGAATGCTCAGATCAGAAAGAAGTTTCACAGAATGCTTCTGTGTAGTTTATATTTGAATATATTCCTTTTTCCACTACTACTCTCTTAGCGCTCCAAATGTCCAGTTGCATTTTCTACAGAAAGAGTGTTCAGATCTGCTCAATCAAAAGTATGGTTTAACTCTGTTAGCTGAATGCACAGATCAGAAAGAAGTTTCACAGAATGATTCTGTGTAGTTTATATTTGGAGACATTCCTTTTTCCACTATTACCCTCTTAGCGCTCCGAATCTCCACTTGCATTTTCTACAGAAAGAGTGTTTCAGAACGGCTCAATCAATACTAAGGTTCAATTCTTTTAGTTGAACAAACAGAACAGAAAGTAGTTTCACACAATTCTTCTGTGTAGTTTTTATTTGTAGACATTCTTTTTCCCAATATAGGCCTCTTAGCGCTCAGAATGTCCAATTGCAGTTCCTACAGAAAGAGTGTTTCAGAACGGCTCAATCAAAAGTAAGGTTCAACTCTGTTAGTTGAATGCACAGAACAGAAAGAAGTTTCATACAATGCTTCTGTGTAGTTTATATTTGAACATATTCTTTTTTCCACTATTACCCACTTAGCGCTACGAATGTCCAGTTGCATTTTCTACAGACAGAGTGTTTCAAAACTGCTCAATCAAAAGTATGGTTTAACTCTGTTAGCTGAATGCTCAGATCAGAAAGAAGTTTCACAGAATGCTTCTGTGTAGTTTATATTTGAATATATTCCTTTTTCCACTACTACGCTCTTAGCGTTCCAAATGTCCAGTTGCATTTTCTACAGAAAGAGTGTTCAGATCTGCTCAATCCAAAGTATGGTTTAACTCTGTTAGCTGAATGCACAGATCAGAAAGAAGTTTCACCGAATGATTCTGTGTAGTTTATATTTGAAGACATTCCTTTTTCCACTATTACCCTCTTAGCGCTCCGAATCTCCACTTGCATTTTCTACAAAAAGAGTGTTTCATAACTGCTCAATCAAAAATATGTTTTATCTCTGTTAACTGAATTTACAGATCAGAATTAAGTTTCACAGAATGCATCTGTGTAGTTTTTATTTGAAGATATACTTTTATCCAATGTAGGCCTCTTAGCGCTTAGCATGTCCAATTGCAGTTTCTACAGAAAGAGTGTTTCAGAACGGCTCAATCAAAAGTAAGGTTCAACTCTGTTAGTTGAATGCACAGAACAGAAAGAATTTTCACAGAATGCTACTGTGTAGTTTATATTTGAATATATTCCTTTTTCCACTATTACCCTCTTAGCGCTCCGAATGTCCACTTTCATTTTCTACAGAAAGAGTGTTCAGAACTGCGCAATCAAAAGTATGGTTTAACTCTGTTAGCTTAATGAACATATCAGAAATAAGTTTCACACAATGCTTCTGTGTATTTTTTATTTGAAGATATTATTTTTCCCAATAGAGGCCTCTTAGCGCTCAGAATGTGCAATTGCAGTTTCTACAGAAAGAGTGTTTCAGAAAGGCTCAATCAAAAGTAAGGTTCAACTCTGTTAGTTGAATGCACAGAACAGAAAGAAGTTTCATACAATGCTTCTGTGTAGTTTATATTTGATCATATTCTTTTTTCCACTATTACCCACTTAGCGCTACGAATGTCCAGTTGCATTTTCTACAGACAGAGTGTTTCAAAACGGCGCAATCAAAAGTATGGTTAAACTCTGTTAGCTGAATGCTCAGATCAGAAAGAAGTTTCACAGAATGCTTCTGTGTAGTTTATATTTGAATATATTCCTTTTTCCACTACTACTCTCTTAGCGCTCCAAATGTCCAGTTGCATTTTCTACAGAAAGAGTGTTCAGATCTGCTCAACCAAAAGTATGGTTTAACTCTGTTAGCTGAATGCACAGATCAGAAAGAAGTTTCACAGAATCATTCTGTGTAGTTTATATTTGGAGACATTCCTTTTTCCACTATTACCCTCTTAGCGCTCCGAATCTCCACTTGCATTTTCTACAGAAAGAGTGTTTCAGAACGGCTCAATCAATACTAAGTTTCAACTCTTTTAGTTGAACAAACAGAACAGAAAGAAGTTTCACACAATTCTTCTGTGTAGTTTTTATTTGTAGACATTCTTTTTCCCAATATAGGCCTCTTAGCGCTCAGAATGTCCAATTGCAGTTTCTACAGAAAGAGTGTTTCAGAACGGCTCAATCAAAAGTAAGGTTCAACTCTGTTAGTTGAATGCACAGAACAGAAAGTAGTTTCATACAATGCTTCTGTGTAGTTTATATTTGAACATATTCTTTTTTCCACTATTACCCACTTAGCGCTACGAATGTCCAGTTGCATTTTCTACAGACAGAGTGTTTCAAAACTGCTCAATCAAAAGTATGGTTTAACTCTGTTAGCTGAATGCTCAGATCAGAAAGAAGTTTCACAGAATGCTTCTGTGTAGTTTATATTTGAATATATTCCTTTTTCCACTACTACGCTCTTAGCGCTCCAAATGTCCAGTTGCATTTTCTACAGAAAGAGTGTTCAGATCTGCTCAATCAAAAGTATGGTTTAACTCTGTTAGCTGAATGCACAGATCAGAAAGAAGTTTCACCGAATGATTCTGTGTAGTTTATATTTGAAGACATTCCTTTTTCCACTATTACCCTCTTAGCGCTCCGAATCTCCACTTGCATTTTCTACAAAAAGAGTCTTTCATAACTGCTCAATCAAAAATAGGTTTTATCTCTGTTAACTGAATTTACAGATCAGAAATAAGTTTCACAGAATGCATCTGTGTAGTTTTTATTTGAAGATATTCTTTTTCCCAATGTAGGCCTCTTAGCGCTTAGCATGTCCAATTGCAGTTTCTACAGAAAGAGTGTTTCAGAACGGCTCAATCAAAAGTAAGGTTCAACTCTGTTAGTTGAATGCACAGAACAGAAAGAATTTTCACAGAATGCTACTGTGTAGTTTATATTTGAATATATTCCTTTTTCCACTATTACCCTCTTAGCGCTCCGAATGTCCACTTGCATTTTCTACAGAAAGAGTGTTCAGAACTGCGCAATCAAAAGTATGGTTTAACTCTGTTAGCTTAATGAACATATCAGAAATAAGTTTCACACAATGCTTCTGTGTAGTTTTTATTTGAAGATATTATTTTTCCCAATAGAGGCCTCTTAGCGCTCAGAATGTGCAATTGCAGTTTCTACAGAAAGAGTGTTTCAGAAAGGCTCAATCAAAAGTAAGGTTCAACTCTGTTAGTTGAATGCACAGAACAGAAAGAAGTTTCATACAATGCTTCTTTGTAGTTTATATTTGAACATATTCTTTTTTCCACTATTACCAACTTAGCGCTACGAATGTCCAGTTGCATTTTCTACAGACAGAGTGTTTCAAAACTGCGCAATCAAAAGTATGGTTTAACTCTGTTAGCTGAAAGCTCAGATCAGAAAGAAGTTTCACAGAATGCTTCTGTGTAGTTTATATTTGAATATATTCCTTTTTCCACTACTACTCTCTTAGCGCTCCAAATGTCCAGTTGCATTTTCTACAGAAAGAGTGTTCAGATCTGCTCAATCAAAAGTATGGTTTAACTCTGTTAGCTGAATGCACAGATCAGAAAGAAGTTTCACAGAATGATTCTGTGTAGTTTATATTTGGAGACATTCCTTTTTCCACTATTACCCTCTTAGCGCTCCGAATCTGCACTTGCATTTTCTACAGAAAGAGTGTTTCAGAACGGCTCAATCAATACTAAGGTTCAACTCTTTTAGTTGAACAAACAGAACAGAAAGAAGTTTCACACAATTCTTCTGTGTAGTTTTTATTTGTAGACATTCTTTTTCCCAATATAGGCCTCTTAGCGCTCAGAATGTCCAATTGCAGTTTCTACAGAAAGAGTGTTTCAGAACGGCTCAATCAAAAGTAAGGTTCAACTCTGTTAGTTGAATGCACAGAACAGAAAGAAGTTTCATACAATGCTTCTGTGTAGTTTATATTTGAACATATTCTTTTTTCCACTATTACCCACTTAGCGCTACGAATGTCCAGTTGCATTTTCTACAGACAGAGTGTTTCAAAACTGCGCAATCAAAAGTATGGTTTAACTCTGTTAGCTGAATGCTCAGATCAGAAAGAAGTTTCACAGAATGCTTCTGTGTAGTTTATATTTGAATATATTCCTTTTTCCACTACTACTCTCTTATCGCTCCAAATGTCCAGTTGCATTTTCTACAGAAAGAGTGTTCAGATCTGCTCAATCAAAAGTATGGTTTAACTCTGTTAGCTGAATGCACAGATCAGAAAGAAGTTTCACAGAATGATTCTGTGTAGTTTATATTTGGAGACATTCCTTTTTCCACTATTACCCTCTTAGCGCTCCGAATCTCCACTTGCATTTTCTACAGAAAGAGTGTTTCAGAACGGCTCAATCAATACTAAGGTTCAATTCTTTTAGTTGAACAAACAGAACAGAAAGTAGTTTCACACAATTCTTCTGTGTAGTTTTTATTTGTAGACATTCTTTTTCCCAATATAGGCCTCTTAGCGCTCAGAATGTCCAATTGCAGTTTCTACAGAAAGAGTGTTTCAGAACGGCTCAATCAAAAGTAAGGTTCAACTCTGTTAGTTGAATGCACAGAACAGAAAGAAGTTTCATACAATGCTTCTGTGTAGTTTATATTTGAACATATTCTTTTTTCCACTATTACCCACTTAGCGCTACGAATGTCCAGTTGCATTTTCTACAGACAGAGTGTTTCAAAACTGCTCAATCAAAAGTATGGTTTAACTCTGTTAGCTGAATGCTCAGATCAGAAAGAAGTTTCACAGAATGCTTCTGTGTAGTTTATATTTGAATATATTCCTTTTTCCACTACTACGCTCTTAGCGTTCCAAATGTCCAGTTGCATTTTCTACAGAAAGAGTGTTCAGATCTGCTCAATCCAAAGTATGGTTTAACTCTGTTAGCTGAATGCACAGATCAGAAAGAAGTTTCACCGAATGATTCTGTGTAGTTTATATTTGAAGACATTCCTTTTTCCACTATTACCCTCTTAGCGCTCCGAATCTCCACTTGCATTTTCTACAAAAAGAGTGTTTCATAACTGCTCAATCAAATATATGTTTTATCTCTGTTAACTGAATTTACAGATCAGAATTAAGTTTCACAGAATGCATCTGTGTAGTTTTTATTTGAAGATATACTTTTTCCCAATGTAGGCCTCTTAGCGCTTAGCATGTCCAATTGCAGTTTCTACAGAAAGAGTGTTTCAGAACGGCTCAATCAAAAGTAAGGTTCAACTCTGTTAGTTGAATGCACAGAACAGAAAGAATTTTCACAGAATGCTACTGTGTAGTTTATATTTGAATATATTCCTTTTTCCACTATTACCCTCTTAGCGCTCCGAATGTCCACTTTCATTTTCTACAGAAAGAGTGTTCAGAACTGCGCAATCAAAAGTATGGTTTAACTCTGTTAGCTTAATGAACATATCAGAAATAAGTTTCACACAATGCTTCTGTGTAGTTTTTATTTGAAGATATTATTTTTCCCAATAGAGGCCTCTTAGCGCTCAGAATGTGCAATTGCAGTTTCTACAGAAAGAGTGTTTCAGAAAGGCTCAATCAAAAGTAAGGTTCAACTCTGTTAGTTGAATGCACAGAACAGAAAGAAGTTTCATACAATGCTTCTTTGTAGTTTATATTTGAACATATTCTTTTTTCCACTATTACCCACTTAGCGCTACGAATGTCCAGTTGCATTTTCTACAGACAGAGTGTTTCAAAACTGCGCAATCAAAAGTATGGTTTAACTCTGTTAGCTGAATGCTCAGATCAGAGAGAAGTTTCACAGAATGCTTCTGTGTAGTTTATATTTGAATATATTCCTTTTTCCACTACTACTCTCTTAGCGCTCCAAATGTCCAGTTGCATTTTCTACAGAAAGAGTGTTCAGATCTGCTCAATCAAAAGTATGGTTTAACTCTGTTAGCTGAATGCACAGATCAGAAAGAAGTTTCACAGAATGATTCTGTGTAGTTTATATTTGGAGACATTCCTTTTTCCACTATTACCCTCTTAGCGCTCCGAATCTGCACTTGCATTTTCTACAGAAAGAGTGTTTCAGAACGGCTCAATCAATACTAAGGTTCAACTCTTTTAGTTGAACAAACAGAACAGAAAGAAGTTTCACACAATTCTTCTGTGTAGTTTTTATTTGTAGACATTCTTTTTCCCAATATAGGCCTCTTAGCGCTCAGAATGTCCAATTGCAGTTTCTACAGAAAGAGTGTTTCAGAACGGCTCAATCAAAAGTAAGGTTCAACTCTGTTAGTTGAATGCACAGAACAGAAAGAAGTTTCATACAATGCTTCTGTGTAGTTTATATTTGAACATATTCTTTTTTCCACTATTACCCACTTAGCGCTACGAATGTCCAGTTGCATTTTCTACAGACAGAGTGTTTCAAAACTGCGCAATCAAAAGTATGGTTTAACTCTGTTAGCTGAATGCTCAGATCAGAAAGAAGTTTCACAGAATGCTTCTGTGTAGTTTATATTTGAATATATTCCTTTTTCCACTACTACTCTCTTAGCGCTCCAAATGTCCAGTTGCATTTTCTACAGAAAGAGTGTTCAGATCTGCTCAATCAAAAGTATGGTTTAACTCTGTTAGCTGAATGCACAGATCAGAAAGAAGTTTCACAGAATGATTCTGTGTAGTTTATATTTGGAGACATTCCTTTTTCCACTATTACCCTCTTAGCGCTCCGAATCTCCACTTGCATTTTCTACAGAAAGAGTGTTTCAGAACGGCTCAATCAATACTAAGGTTCAATTCTTTTAGTTGAACAAACAGAACAGAAAGTAGTTTCACACAATTCTTCTGTGTAGTTTTTATTTGTAGACATTCTTTTTCCCAATATAGGCCTCTTAGCGCTCAGAATGTCCAATTGCAGTTTCTACAGAAAGAGTGTTTCAGAACGGCTCAATCAAAAGTAAGGTTCAACTCTGTTAGTTGAATGCACAGAACAGAAAGAAGTTTCATACAATGCTTCTGTGTAGTTTATATTTGAACATATTCTTTTTTCCACTATTACCCACTTAGCGCTACGAATGTCCAGTTGCATTTTCTACAGACAGAGTGTTTCAAAACTGCTCAATCAAAAGTATGGTTTAACTCTGTTAGCTGAATGCTCAGATCAGAAAGAAGTTTCACAGAATGCTTCTGTGTAGTTTATATTTGAATATATTCCTTTTTCCACTACTACGCTCTTAGCGTTCCAAATGTCCAGTTGCATTTTCTACAGAAAGAGTGTTCAGATCTGCTCAATCCAAAGTATGGTTTAACTCTGTTAGCTGAATGCACAGATCAGAAAGAAGTTTCACCGAATGATTCTGTGTAGTTTATATTTGAAGACATTCCTTTTTCCACTATTACCCTCTTAGCGCTCCGAATCTCCACTTGCATTTTCTACAAAAAGAGTGTTTCATAACTGCTCAATCAAAAATATGTTTTATCTCTGTTAACTGAATTTACAGATCAGAATTAAGTTTCACAGAATGCATCTGTGTAGTTTTTATTTGAAGATATACTTTTTCCCAATGTAGGCCTCTTAGCGCTTAGCATGTCCAATTGCAGTTTCTACAGAAAGAGTGTTTCAGAACGGCTCAATCAAAAGTAAGGTTCAACTCTGTTAGTTGAATGCACAGAACAGAAAGAATTTTCACAGAATGCTACTGTGTAGTTTATATTTGAATATATTCCTTTTTCCACTATTACCCTCTTAGCGCTCCGAATGTCCACTTGCATTTTCTACAGAAAGAGTGTTCAGAACTGCGCAATCAAAAGTATGGTTTAACTCTGTTAGCTTAATGAACATATCAGAAATAAGTTTCACACAATGCTTCTGTGTAGTTTTTATTTGAAGATATTATTTTTCCCAATATTGGCCTCTTAGCGCTCAGAATGTGCAATTGCAGTTTCTACAGAAAGAGTGTTTCAGAAAGGCTCAATCAAAAGTAAGTTTCAACTCTGTTAGTTGAATGCACAGAACAGAAAGAAGTTTCATACAATGCTTCTTTGTAGTTTATATTTGAACATATTCTTTTTTCCACTATTACCCACTTAGCGCTACGAATGTCCAGTTGCATTTTCTACAGACAGAGTGTTTCAAAACGGCGCAATCAAAAGTATGGTTTAACTCTGTTAGCTGAATGCTCAGATCAGAGAGAAGTTTCACAGAATTCTTCTGTGTAGTTTATATTTGAATATATTCCTTTTTCCACTACTACTCTCTTAGCGCTCCAAATGTCCAGTTGCATTTTCTACAGAAAGAGTGTTCAGATCTGCTCAAATAAAAGTATGGTTTAACACTGTTAGCTGAATGCACAGATCAGAAAGAAGTTTCACAGAATGATTCTGTGTAGTTTATATTTGGAGACATTCCTTTTTCCACTATTACCCTCTTAGCGCTCCGAATCTCCACTTGCATTTTCTACAGAAAGAGTGTTTCAGAACGGCTCAATCAATACTAAGGTTCAATTCTTTTAGTTGAACAAACAGAACAGAAAGTAGTTTCACACAATTCTTTTGTGTAGTTTTTATTTGTAGACATTCTTTTTCCCAATATAGGCCTCTTAGCGCTCAGAATGTCCAATTGCAGTTTCTACAGAAAGAGTGTTTCAGAACGGCTCAATCAAAAGTAAGGTTCAACTCTGTTAGTTGAATGCACAGAACAGAAAGAAGTTTCATACAATGCTTCTGTGTAGTTTATATTTGAACATATTCTTTTTTCCACTATTACCCACTTAGCGCTACGAATGTCCAGTTGCATTTTCTACAGACAGAGTGTTTCAAAACTGCTCAATCAAAAGTATGGTTTAACTCTGTTAGCTGAATGCTCAGATCAGAAAGAAGTTTCACAGAATGCTTCTGTGTAGTTTATATTTGAATATATTCCTTTTTCCACTACTACGCTCTTAGCGTTCCAAATGTCCAGTTGCATTTTCTACAGAAAGAGTGTTCAGATCTGCTCAATCCAAAGTATGGTTTAACTCTGTTAGCTGAATGCACAGATCAGAAAGAAGTTTCACCGAATGATTCTGTGTAGTTTATATTTGAAGACATTCCTTTTTCCACTATTACCCTCTTAGCGCTCCGAATCTCCACTTGCATTTTCTACAAAAAGAGTGTTTCATAACTGCTCAATCAAAAATATGTTTTATCTCTGTTAACTGAATTTACAGATCAGAATTAAGTTTCACAGAATGCATCTGTGTAGTTTTTATTTGAAGATATACTTTTTCCCAATGTAGGCCTCTTAGCGCTTAGCATGTCCAATTGCAGTTTCTACAGAAAGAGTGTTTCAGAACGGCTCAATCAAAAGTAAGGTTCAACTCTGTTAGTTGAATGCACAGAACAGAAAGAATTTTCACAGAATGCTACTGTGTAGTTTATATTTGAATATATTCCTTTTTCCACTATTACCCTCTTAGCGCTCCGAATGTCCACTTGCATTTTCTACAGAAAGAGTGTTCAGAACTGCGCAATCAAAAGTATGGTTTAACTCTGTTAGCTTAATGAACATATCAGAAATAAGTTTCACACAATGCTTCTGTGTAGTTTTTATTTGAAGATATTATTTTTCCCAATATTGGCCTCTTAGCGCTCAGAATGTGCAATTGCAGTTTCTACAGAAAGAGTGTTTCAGAAAGGCTCAATCAAAAGTAAGGTTCAACTCTGTTAGTTGAATGCACAGAACAGAAAGAAGTTTCATACAATGCTTCTTTGTAGTTTATATTTGAACATATTCTTTTTTCCACTATTACCCACTTAGCGCTACGAATGTCCAGTTGCATTTTCTACAGACAGAGTGTTTCAAAACGGCGCAATCAAAAGTATGGTTTAACTCTGTTAGCTGAATGCTCAGATCAGAAAGAAGTTTCACAGAATGCTTCTGTGTAGTTTATATTTGAATATATTCCTTTTTCCACTACTACTCTCTTAGCGCTCCAAATGTCCAGTTGCATTTTCTACAGAAAGAGTGTTCAGATCTGCTCAACCAAAAGTATGGTTTAACTCTGTTAGCTGAATGCACAGATCAGAAAGAAGTTTCACAGAATGATTCTGTGTAGTTTATATTTGGAGACATTCCTTTTTCCACTATTACCCTCTTAGCGCTCCGAATCTCCACTTGCATTTTCTACAGAAAGAGTGTTTCAGAACGGCTCAATCAATACTAAGGTTCAACTCTTTTAGTTGAACAAACAGAACAGAAAGAAGTTTCACACAATTCTTCTGTGTAGTTTTTATTTGTAGACATTCTTTTTCCCAATATAGGCCTCTTAGCGCTCAGAATGTCCAATTGCAGTTTCTACAGAAAGAGTGTTTCAGAACGGCTCAATCAAAAGTAAGGTTCAACTCTGTTAGTTGAATGCACAGAACAGAAAGTAGTTTCATACAATGCTTCTGTGTAGTTTATATTTGAACATATTCTTTTTTCCACTATTACCCACTTAACGCTACGAATGTCCAGTTGCATTTTCTACAGACAGAGTGTTTCAAAACTGCTCAATCAAAAGTATGGTTTAACTCTGTTAGCTGAATGCTCAGATCAGAAAGAAGTTTCACAGAATGCTTCTGTGTAGTTTATATTTGAATATATTCCTTTTTCCACTACTACGCTCTTAGCGCTCCAAATGTCCAGTTGCATTTTCTACAGAAAGAGTGTTCAGATCTGCTCAATCAAAAGTATGGTTTAACTCTGTTAGCTGAATGCACAGATCAGAAAGAAGTTTCACCGAATGATTCTGTGTAGTTTATATTTGAAGACATTCCTTTTTCCACTATTACCCTCTTAGCGCTCCGAATCTCCACTTGCATTTTCTACAAAAAGAGTCTTTCATAACTGCTCAATCAAAAATAGGTTTTATCTCTGTTAACTGAATTTACAGATCAGAAATAAGTTTCACAGAATGCATCTGTGTAGTTTTTATTTGAAGATATTCTTTTTCCCAATGTAGGCCTCTTAGCGCTTAGCATGTCCAATTGCAGTTTCTACAGAAAGAGTGTTTCAGAACGGCTCAATCAAAAGTAAGGTTCAACTCTGTTAGTTGAATGCACAGAACAGAAAGAATTTTCACAGAATGCTACTGTGTAGTTTATATTTGAATATATTCCTTTTTCCACTATTACCCTCTTAGCGCTCCGAATGTCCACTTGCATTTTCTACAGAAAGAGTGTTCAGAACTGCGCAATCAAAAGTATGGTTTAACTGTTAGCTTAATGAACATATCAGAAATAAGTTTCACACAATGCTTCTGTGTAGTTTTTATTTGAAGATATTATTTTTCCCAATAGAGGCCTCTTAGCGCTCAGAATGTGCAATTGCAGTTTCTACAGAAAGAGTGTTTCAGAAAGGCTCAATCAAAAGTAAGGTTCAACTCTGTTAGTTGAATGCACAGAACAGAAAGAAGTTTCATACAATGCTTCTTTCTAGTTTATATTTGAACATATTCTTTTTTCCACTATTACCCACTTAGCGCTACGAATGTCCAGTTGCATTTTCTACAGACAGAGTGTTTCAAAACTGCGCAATCAAAAGTATGGTTTAACTCTGTTAGCTGAAAGCTCAGATCAGAAAGAAGTTTCACAGAATGCTTCTGTGTAGTTTATATTTGAATATATTCCTTTTTCCACTACTACTCTCTTAGCGCTCCAAATGTCCAGTTGCATTTTCTACAGAAAGAGTGTTCAGATCTGCTCAATCAAAAGTATGGTTTAACTCTGTTAGCTGAATGCACAGATCAGAAAGAAGTTTCACAGAATGATTCTGTGTAGTTTATATTTGGAGACATTCCTTTTTCCACTATTACCCTCTTAGCGCTCCGAATCTGCACTTGCATTTTCTACAGAAAGAGTGTTTCAGAACGGCTCAATCAATACTAAGGTTCAACTCTTTTAGTTGAACAAACAGAACAGAAAGAAGTTTCACACAATTCTTCTGTGTAGTTTTTATTTGTAGACATTCTTTTTCCCAATATAGGCCTCTTAGCGCTCAGAATGTCCAATTGCAGTTTCTACAGAAAGAGTGTTTCAGAACGGCTCAATCAAAAGTAAGGTTCAACTCTGTTAGTTGAATGCACAGAACAGAAAGAAGTTTCATACAATGCTTCTGTGTAGTTTATATTTGAACATATTCTTTTTTCCACTATTACCCACTTAGCGCTACGAATGTCCAGTTGCATTTTCTACAGACAGAGTGTTTCAAAACTGCGCAATCAAAAGTATGGTTTAACTCTGTTAGCTGAATGCTCAGATCAGAAAGAAGTTTCACAGAATGCTTCTGTGTAGTTTATATTTGAATATATTCCTTTTTCCACTACTACTCTCTTAGCGCTCCAAATGTCCAGTTGCATTTTCTACAGAAAGAGTGTTCAGATCTGCTCAATCAAAAGTATGGTTTAACTCTGTTAGCTGAATGCACAGATCAGAAAGAAGTTTCACAGAATGATTCTGTGTAGTTTATATTTGGAGACATTCCTTTTTCCACTATTACCCTCTTAGCGCTCCGAATCTCCACTTGCATTTTCTACAGAAAGAGTGTTTCAGAACGGCTCAATCAATACTAAGGTTCAATTCTTTTAGTTGAACAAACAGAACAGAAAGTAGTTTCACACAATTCTTCTGTGTAGTTTTTATTTGTAGACATTCTTTTTCCCAATATAGGCCTCTTAGCGCTCAGAATGTCCAATTGCAGTTTCTACAGAAAGAGTGTTTCAGAACGGCTCAATCAAAAGTAAGGTTCAACTCTGTTAGTTGAATGCACAGAACAGAAAGAAGTTTCATACAATGCTTCTGTGTAGTTTATATTTGAACATATTCTTTTTTCCACTATTACCCACTTAGCGCTACGAATGTCCAGTTGCATTTTCTACAGACAGAGTGTTTCAAAACTGCTCAATCAAAAGTATGGTTTAACTCTGTTAGCTGAATGCTCAGATCAGAAAGAAGTTTCACAGAATGCTTCTGTGTAGTTTATATTTGAATATATTCCTTTTTCCACTACTACGCTCTTAGCGTTCCAAATGTCCAGTTGCATTTTCTACAGAAAGAGTGTTCAGATCTGCTCAATCCAAAGTATGGTTTAACTCTGTTAGCTGAATGCACAGATCAGAAAGAAGTTTCACCGAATGATTCTGTGTAGTTTATATTTGAAGACATTCCTTTTTCCACTATTACCCTCTTAGCGCTCCGAATCTCCACTTGCATTTTCTACAAAAAGAGTGTTTCATAACTGCTCAATCAAAAATATGTTTTATCTCTGTTAACTGAATTTACAGATCAGAATTAAGTTTCACAGAATGCATCTGTGTAGTTTTTATTTGAAGATATACTTTTTCCCAATGTAGGCCTCTTAGCGCTTAGCATGTCCAATTGCAGTTTCTACAGAAAGAGTGTTTCAGAACGGCTCAATCAAAAGTAAGGTTCAACTCTGTTAGTTGAATGCACAGAACAGAAAGAATTTTCACAGAATGCTACTGTGTAGTTTATATTTGAATATATTCCTTTTTCCACTATTACCCTCTTAGCGCTCCGAATGTCCACTTTCATTTTCTACAGAAAGAGTGTTCAGAACTGCGCAATCAAAAGTATGGTTTAACTCTGTTAGCTTAATGAACATATCAGAAATAAGTTTCACACAATGCTTCTGTGTAGTTTTTATTTGAAGATATTATTTTTCCCAATAGAGGCCTCTTAGCGCTCAGAATGTGCAATTGCAGTTTCTACAGAAAGAGTGTTTCAGAAAGGCTCAATCAAAAGTAAGGTTCAACTCTGTTAGTTGAATGCACAGAACAGAAAGAAGTTTCATACAATGCTTCTGTGTAGTTTATATTTGAACATATTCTTTTTTCCACTATTACCCACTTAGCGCTACGAATGTCCAGTTGCATTTTCTACAGACAGAGTGTTTCAAAACGGCGCAATCAAAAGTATGGTTTAACTCTGTTAGCTGAATGCTCAGATCAGAAAGAAGTTTCACAGAATGCTTCTGTGTAGTTTATATTTGAATATATTCCTTTTTCCACTACTACTCTCTTAGCGCTCCAAATGTCCAGTTGCATTTTCTACAGAAAGAGTGTTCAGATCTGCTCAACCAAAAGTATGGTTTAACTCTGTTAGCTGAATGCACAGATCAGAAAGAAGTTTCACAGAATGATTCTGTTTAGTTTATATTTGGAGACATTCCTTTTTCCACTATTACCCTCTTAGCGCTCCGAATCTCCACTTGCATTTTCTACAGAAAGAGTGTTTCAGAACGGCTCAATCAATACTAAGGTTCAACTCTTTTAGTTGAACAAACAGAACAGAAAGAAGTTTCACACAATTCTTCTGTGTAGTTTTTATTTGTAGACATTCTTTTTCCCAATATAGGCCTCTTAGCGCTCAGAATGTCCAATTGCAGTTTCTACAGAAAGAGTGTTTCAGAACGGCTCAATCAAAAGTAAGGTTCAACTCTGTTAGTTGAATGCACAGAACAGAAAGTAGTTTCATACAATGCTTCTGTGTAGTTTATATTTGAACATATTCTTTTTTCCACTATTACCCACTTAGCGCTACGAATGTCCAGTTGCATTTTCTACAGACAGAGTGTTTCAAAACTGCTCAATCAAAAGTATGGTTTAACTCTGTTAGCTGAATGCTCAGATCAGAAAGAAGTTTCACAGAATGCTTCTGTGTAGTTTATATTTGAATATATTCCTTTTTCCACTACTACGCTCTTAGCGTTCCAAATGTCCAGTTGCATTTTCTACAGAAAGAGTGTTCAGATCTGCTCAATCCAAAGTATGGTTTAACTCTGTTAGCTGAATGCACAGATCAGAAAGAAGTTTCACCGAATGATTCTGTGTAGTTTATATTTGAAGACATTCCTTTTTCCACTATTACCCTCTTAGCGCTCCGAATCTCCACTTGCATTTTCTACAAAAAGAGTGTTTCATAACTGCTCAATCAAAAATATGTTTTATCTCTGTTAACTGAATTTACAGATCAGAATTAAGTTTCACAGAATGCATCTGTGTAGTTTTTATTTGAAGATATACTTTTTCCCAATGTAGGCCTCTTAGCGCTTAGCATGTCCAATTGCAGTTTCTACAGAAAGAGTGTTTCAGAACGGCTCAATCAAAAGTAAGGTTCAACTCTGTTAGTTGAATGCACAGAACAGAAAGAATTTTCACAGAATGCTACTGTGTAGTTTATATTTGAATATATTCCTTTTTCCACTATTACCCTCTTAGCGCTCCGAATGTCCACTTGCATTTTCTACGGAAAGAGTGTTCAGAACTGCGCAATCAAAAGTATGGTTTAACTCTGTTAGCTTAATGAACATATCAGAAATAAGTTTCACACAATGCTTCTGTGTAGTTTTTATTTGAAGATATTATTTTTCCCAATATTGGCCTCTTAGCGCTCAGAATGTGCAATTGCAGTTTCTACAGAAAGAGTGTTTCAGAAAGGCTCAATCAAAAGTAAGGTTCAACTCTGTTAGTTGAATGCACAGAACAGAAAGAAGTTTCATACAATGCTTCTTTGTAGTTTATATTTGAACATATTCTTTTTTCCACTATTACCCACTTAGCGCTACGAATGTCCAGTTGCATTTTCTACAGACAGAGTGTTTCAAAACGGCGCAATCAAAAGTATGGTTTAACTCTGTTAGCTGAATGCTCAGATCAGAAAGAAGTTTCACAGAATGCTTCTGTGTAGTTTATATTTGAATATATTCCTTTTTCCACTACTACTCTCTTAGCGCTCCAAATGTCCAGTTGCATTTTCTACAGAAAGAGTGTTCAGATCTGCTCAACCAAAAGTATGGTTTAACTCTGTTAGCTGAATGCACAGATCAGAAAGAAGTTTCACAGAATGATTCTGTGTAGTTTATATTTGGAGACATTCCTTTTTCCACTATTACCCTCTTAGCGCTCCGAATCTCCACTTGCATTTTCTACAGAAAGAGTGTTTCAGAACGGCTCAATCAATACTAAGGTTCAACTCTTTTAGTTGAACAAACAGAACAGAAAGAAGTTTCACACAATTCTTCTGTGTAGTTTTTATTTGTAGACATTCTTTTTCCCAATATAGGCCTCTTAGCGCTCAGAATGTCCAATTGCAGTTTCTACAGAAAGAGTGTTTCAGAACGGCTCAATCAAAAGTAAGGTTCAACTCTGTTAGTTGAATGCACAGAACAGAAAGTAGTTTCATACAATGCTTCTGTGTAGTTTATATTTGAACATATTCTTTTTTCCACTATTACCCACTTAGCGCTACGAATGTCCAGTTGCATTTTCTACAGACAGAGTGTTTCAAAACTGCTCAATCAAAAGTATGGTTTAACTCTGTTAGCTGAATGCTCAGATCAGAAAGAAGTTTCACAGAATGCTTCTGTGTAGTTTATATTTGAATATATTCCTTTTTCCACTACTACGCTCTTAGCGCTCCAAATGTCCAGTTGCATTTTCTACAGAAAGTGTGTTCAGATCTGCTCAATCAAAAGTATGGTTTAACTCTGTTAGCTGAATGCACAGATCAGAAAAAAGTTTCACCGAATGATTCTGTGTAGTTTATATTTGAAGACATTCCTTTTTCCACTATTACCCTCTTAGCGCTCCGAATCTCCACTTGCATTTTCTACAAAAAGAGTCTTTCATAACTGCTCAATCAAAAATAGGTTTTATCTCTGTTAACTGAATTTACAGATCAGAAATAAGTTTCACAGAATGCATCTGTGTAGTTTTTATTTGAAGATATTCTTTTTCCCAATGTAGGCCTCTTAGCGCTTAGCATGTCCAATTGCAGTTTCTACAGAAAGAGTGTTTCAGAACGGCTCAATCAAAAGTAAGGTTCAACTCTGTTAGTTGAATGCACAGAACAGAAAGAATTTTCACAGAATGCTACTGTGTAGTTTATATTTGAATATATTCCTTTTTCCACTATTACCCTCTTAGCGCTCCGAATGTCCACTTGCATTTTCTACAGAAAGAGTGTTCAGAACTGCGCAATCAAAAGTATGGTTTAACTCTGTTAGCTTAATGAACATATCAGAAATAAGTTTCACACAATGCTTCTGTGTAGTTTTTATTTGAAGATATTATTTTTCCCAATAGAGGCCTCTTAGCGCTCAGAATGTGCAATTGCAGTTTCTACAGAAAGAGTGTTTCAGAAAGGCTCAATCAAAAGTAAGGTTCAACTCTGTTAGTTGAATGCACAGAACAGAAAGAAGTTTCATACAATGCTTCTTTGTAGTTTATATTTGAACATATTCTTTTTTCCACTATTACCCACTTAGCGCTACGAATGTCCATTTGCATTTTCTACAGACAGAGTGTTTCAAAACTGCGCAATCAAAAGTATGGTTTAACTCTGTTAGCTGAAAGCTCAGATCAGAAAGAAGTTTCACAGAATGCTTCTGTGTAGTTTATATTTGAATATATTCCTTTTTCCACTACTACTCTCTTAGCGCTCCAAATGTCCAGTTGCATTTTCTACAGAAAGAGTGTTCAGATCTGCTCAATCAAAAGTATGGTTTAACTCTGTTAGCTGAATGCACAGATCAGAAAGAAGTTTCACAGAATGATTCTGTGTAGTTTATATTTGGAGACATTCCTTTTTCCACTATTACCCTCTTAGCGCTCCGAATCTGCACTTGCATTTTCTACAGAAAGAGTGTTTCAGAACGGCTCAATCAATACTAAGGTTCAACTCTTTTAGTTGAACAAACAGAACAGAAAGAAGTTTCACACAATTCTTCTGTGTAGTTTTTATTTGTAGACATTCTTTTTCCCAATATAGGCCTCTTAGCGCTCAGAATGTCCAATTGCAGTTTCTACAGAAAGAGTGTTTCAGAACGGCTCAATCAAAAGTAAGGTTCAACTCTGTTAGTTGAATGCACAGAACAGAAAGAAGTTTCATACAATGCTTCTGTGTAGTTTATATTTGAACATATTCTTTTTTCCACTATTACCCACTTAGCGCTACGAATGTCCAGTTGCATTTTCTACAGACAGAGTGTTTCAAAACTGCGCAATCAAAAGTATGGTTTAACTCTGTTAGCTGAATGCTCAGATCAGAAAGAAGTTTCACAGAATGCTTCTGTGTAGTTTATATTTGAATATATTCCTTTTTCCACTACTACTCTCTTAGCGCTCCAAATGTCCAGTTGCATTTTCTACAGAAAGAGTGTTCAGATCTGCTCAATCAAAAGTATGGTTTAACTCTGTTAGCTGAATGCACAGATCAGAAAGAAGTTTCACAGAATGATTCTGTGTAGTTTATATTTGGAGACATTCCTTTTTCCACTATTACCCTCTTAGCGCTCCGAATCTCCACTTGCATTTTCTACAGAAAGAGTGTTTCAGAACGGCTCAATCAATACTAAGGTTCAATTCTTTTAGTTGAACAAACAGAACAGAAAGTAGTTTCACACAATTCTTCTGTGTAGTTTTTATTTGTAGACATTCTTTTTCCCAATATAGGCCTCTTAGCGCTCAGAATGTCCAATTGCAGTTTCTACAGAAAGAGTGTTTCAGAACGGCTCAATCAAAAGTAAGGTTCAACTCTGTTAGTTGAATGCACAGAACAGAAAGAAGTTTCATACAATGCTTCTGTGTAGTTTATATTTGAACATATTCTTTTTTCCACTATTACCCACTTAGCGCTACGAATGTCCAGTTGCATTTTCTACAGACAGAGTGTTTCAAAACTGCTCAATCAAAAGTATGGTTTAACTCTGTTAGCTGAATGCTCAGATCAGAAAGAAGTTTCACAGAATGCTTCTGTGTAGTTTATATTTGAATATATTCCTTTTTCCACTACTACGCTCTTAGCGTTCCAAATGTCCAGTTGCATTTTCTACAGAAAGAGTGTTCAGATCTGCTCAATCCAAAGTATGGTTTAACTCTGTTAGCTGAATGCACAGATCAGAAAGAAGTTTCACAGAATGATTCTGTGTAGTTTATATTTGAAGACATTCCTTTTTCCACTATTACCCTCTTAGCGCTCCGAATCTCCACTTGCATTTTCTACAAAAAGAGTGTTTCATAACTGCTCAATCAAAAATATGTTTTATCTCTGTTAACTGAATTTACAGATCAGAATTAAGTTTCACAGAATGCATCTGTGTAGTTTTTATTTGAAGATATACTTTTTCCCAATGTAGGCCTCTTAGCGCTTAGCATGTCCAATTGCAGTTTCTACAGAAAGAGTGTTTCAGAACGGCTCAATCAAAAGTAAGGTTCAACTCTGTTAGTTGAATGCACAGAACAGAAAGAATTTTCACAGAATGCTACTGTGTAGTTTATATTTGAATATATTCCTTTTTCCACTATTACCCTCTTAGCGCTCCGAATGTCCACTTTCATTTTCTACAGAAAGAGTGTTCAGAACTGCGCAATCAAAAGTATGGTTTAACTCTGTTAGCTTAATGAACATATCAGAAATAAGTTTCACACAATGCTTCTGTGTAGTTTTTATTTGAAGATATTATTTTTCCCAATAGAGGCCTCTTAGCGCTCAGAATGTGCAATTGCAGTTTCTACAGAAAGAGTGTTTCAGAAAGGCTCAATCAAAAGTAAGGTTCAACTCTGTTAGTTGAATGCACAGAACAGAAAGTAGTTTCATACAATGCTTCTGTGTAGTTTATATTTGAACATATTCTTTTTTCCACTATTACCCACTTAGCGCTACGAATGTCCAGTTGCATTTTCTACAGACAGAGTGTTTCAAAACGGCGCAATCAAAAGTATGGTTTAACTCTGTTAGCTGAATGCTCAGATCAGAAAGAAGTTTCACAGAATGCTTCTGTGTAGTTTATATTTGAATATATTCCTTTTTCCACTACTACTCTCTTAGCGCTCCAAATGTCCAGTTGCATTTTCTACAGAAAGAGTGTTCAGATCTGCTCAACCAAAAGTATGGTTTAACTCTGTTAGCTGAATGCACAGATCAGAAAGAAGTTTCACAGAATGATTCTGTTTAGTTTATATTTGGAGACATTCCTTTTTCCACTATTACCCTCTTAGCGCTCCGAATCTCCACTTGCATTTTCTACAGAAAGAGTGTTTCAGAACGGCTCAATCAATACTAAGGTTCAACTCTTTTAGTTGAACAAACAGAACAGAAAGAAGTTTCACACAATTCTTCTGTGTAGTTTTTATTTGTAGACATTCTTTTTCCCAATATAGGCCTCTTAGCGCTCAGAATGTCCAATTGCAGTTTCTACAGAAAGAGTGTTTCAGAACGGCTCAATCAAAAGTAAGGTTCAACTCTGTTAGTTGAATGCACAGAACAGAAAGTAGTTTCATACAATGCTTCTGTGTAGTTTATATTTGAACATATTCTTTTTTCCACTATTACCCACTTAGCGCTACGAATGTCCAGTTGCATTTTCTACAGACAGAGTGTTTCAAAACTGCGCAATCAAAAGTATGGTTTAACTCTGTTAGCTGAATGCTCAGATCAGAAAGAAGTTTCACAGAATGCTTCTGTGTAGTTTATATTTGAATATATTCCTTTTTCCACTACTACTCTCTTAGCGCTCCAAATGTCCAGTTGCATTTTCTACAGAAAGAGTGTTCAGATCTGCTCAATCAAAAGTATGGTTTAACTCTGTTAGCTGAATGCACAGATCAGAAAGAAGTTTCACAGAATGATTCTGTGTAGTTTATATTTGGAGACATTCCTTTTTCCACTATTACCCTCTTAGCGCTCCGAATCTCCACTTGCATTTTCTACAGAAAGAGTGTTTCAGAACGGCTCAATCAATACTAAGGTTCAATTCTTTTAGTTGAACAAACAGAACAGAAAGTAGTTTCACACAATTCTTCTGTGTAGTTTTTATTTGTAGACATTCTTTTTCCCAATATAGGCCTCTTAGCGCTCAGAATGTCCAATTGCAGTTTTTACAGAAAGAGTGTTTCAGAACGGCTCAATCAAAAGTAAGGTTCAACTCTGTTAGTTGAATGCACAGAACAGAAAGAAGTTTCATACAATGCTTCTGTGTAGTTTATATTTGAACATATTCTTTTTTCCACTATTACCCACTTAGCGCTACGAATGTCCAGTTGCATTTTCTACAGACAGAGTGTTTCAAAACTGCTCAATCAAAAGTATGGTTTAACTCTGTTAGCTGAATGCTCAGATCAGAAAGAAGTTTCACAGAATGCTTCTGTGTAGTTTATATTTGTATATATTCCTTTTTCCACTACTACGCTCTTAGCGTTCCAAATGTCCAGTTGCATTTTCTACAGAAAGAGTGTTCAGATCTGCTCAATCCAAAGTATGGTTTAACTCTGTTAGCTGAATGCACAGATCAGAAAGAAGTTTCACCGAATGATTCTGTGTAGTTTATATTTGAAGACATTCCTTTTTCCACTATTACCCTCTTAGCGCTCCGAATCTCCACTTGCATTTTCTACAAAAAGAGTGTTTCATAACTGCTCAATCAAAAATATGTTTTATCTCTGTTAACTGAATTTACAGATCAGAATTAAGTTTCACAGAATGCATCTGTGTAGTTTTTATTTGAAGATATACTTTTTCCCAATGTAGGCCTCTTAGCGCTTAGCATGTCCAATTGCAGTTTCTACAGAAAGAGTGTTTCAGAACGGCTCAATCAAAAGTAAGGTTCAACTCTGTTAGTTGAATGCACAGAACAGAAAGAATTTTCACAGAATGCTACTGTGTAGTTTATATTTGAATATATTCCTTTTTCCACTATTACCCTCTTAGCGCTCCGAATGTCCACTTTCATTTTCTACAGAAAGAGTGTTCAGAACTGCGCAATCAAAAGTATGGTTTAACTCTGTTAGCTTAATGAACATATCAGAAATAAGTTTCACACAATGCTTCTGTGTAGTTTTTATTTGAAGATATTATTTTTCCCAATAGAGGCCTCTTAGCGCTCAGAATGTGCAATTGCAGTTTCTACAGAAAGAGTGTTTCAGAAAGGCTCAATCAAAAGTAAGGTTCAACTCTGTTAGTTGAATGCACAGAACAGAAAGAAGTTTCATACAATGCTTCTGTGTAGTTTATATTTGAACATATTCTTTTTTCCACTATTACCCACTTAGCGCTACGAATGTCCAGTTGCATTTTCTACAGACAGAGTGTTTCAAAACGGCGCAATCAAAAGTATGGTTTAACTCTGTTAGCTGAATGCTCAGATCAGAAAGAAGTTTCACAGAATGCTTCTGTGTAGTTTATATTTGAATATATTCCTTTTTCCACTACTACTCTCTTAGCGCTCCAAATGTCCAGTTGCATTTTCTACAGAAAGAGTGTTCAGATCTGCTCAACCAAAAGTATGGTTTAACAATGTTAGCTGAATGCACAGATCAGAAAGAAGTTTCACAGAATGATTCTGTGTAGTTTATATTTGGAGACATTCCTTTTTCCACTATTACCCTCTTAGCGCTCCGAATCTCCACTTGCATTTTCTACAGAAAGAGTGTTTCAGAACGGCTCAATCAATACTAAGGTTCAACTCTTTTAGTTGAACAAACAGAACAGAAAGAAGTTTCACACAATTCTTCTGTGTAGTTTTTATTTGTAGACATTCTTTTTCCCAATATAGGCCTCTTAGCGCTCAGAATGTCCAATTGCAGTTTCTACAGAAAGAGTGTTTCAGAACGGCTCAATCAAAAGTAAGGTTCAACTCTGTTAGTTGAATGCACAGAACAGAAAGTAGTTTCATACAATGCTTCTGTGTAGTTTATATTTGAACATATTCTTTTTTCCACTATTACCCACTTAGCGCTACGAATGTCCAGTTGCATTTTCTACAGACAGAGTGTTTCAAAACTGCTCAATCAAAAGTATGGTTTAACTCTGTTAGCTGAATGCTCAGATCAGAAAGAAGTTTCACAGAATGCTTCTGTGTAGTTTATATTTGAATATATTCCTTTTTCCACTACTACGCTCTTAGCGCTCCAAATGTCCAGTTGCATTTTCTACAGAAAGAGTGTTCAGATCTGCTCAATCAAAAGTATGGTTTAACTCTGTTAGCTGAATGCACAGATCAGAAAGAAGTTTCACCGAATGATTCTGTGTAGTTTATATTTGAAGACATTCCTTTTTCCACTATTACCCTCTTAGCGCTCCGAATCTCCACTTGCATTTTCTACAAAAAGAGTCTTTCATAACTGCTCAATCAAAAATAGGTTTTATCTCTGTTAACTGAATTTACAGATCAGAAATAAGTTTCACAGAATGCATCTGTGTAGTTTTTATTTGAAGATATTCTTTTTCCCAATGTAGGCCTCTTAGCGCTTAGCATGTCCAATTGCAGTTTCTACAGAAAGAGTGTCTCAGAACGGCTCAATCAAAAGTAAGGTTCAACTCTGTTAGTTGAATGCACAGAACAGAAAGAATTTTCACAGAATGCTACTGTGTAGTTTATATTTGAATATATTCCTTTTTCCACTATTACCCTCTTAGCGCTCCGAATGTCCACTTGCATTTTCTGCAGAAAGAGTGTTCAGAACTGCGCAATCAAAAGTATGGTTTAACTCTGTTAGCTTAATGAACATATCAGAAATAAGTTTCACACAATGCTTCTGTGTAGTTTTTATTTGAAGATATTATTTTTCCCAATAGAGGCCTCTTAGCGCTCAGAATGTGCAATTGCAGTTTCTACAGAAAGAGTGTTTCAGAAAGGCTCAATCAAAAGTAAGGTTCAACTCTGTTAGTTGAATGCACAGAACAGAAAGAAGTTTCATACAATGCTTCTTTGTAGTTTATATTTGAACATATTCTTTTTTCCACTATTACCCACTTAGCGCTACGAATGTCCAGTTGCATTTTCTACAGACAGAGTGTTTCAAAACTGCGCAATCAAAAGTATGGTTTAACTCTGTTAGCTGAAAGCTCAGATCAGAAAGAAGTTTCACAGAATGCTTCTGTGTAGTTTATATTTGAATATATTCCTTTTTCCACTACTACTCTCTTAGCGCTCCAAATGTCCAGTTGCATTTTCTACAGAAAGAGTGTTCAGATCTGCTCAATCAAAAGTATGGTTTAACTCTGTTAGCTGAATGCACAGATCAGAAAGAAGTTTCACAGAATGATTCTGTGTAGTTTATATTTGGAGACATTCCTTTTTCCACTATTACCCTCTTAGCGCTCCGAATCTGCACTTGCATTTTCTACAGAAAGAGTGTTTCAGAACGGCTCAATCAATACTAAGGTTCAACTCTTTTAGTTGAACAAACAGAACAGAAAGAAGTTTCACACAATTCTTCTGTGTAGTTTTTATTTGTAGACATTCTTTTTCCCAATATAGGCCTCTTAGCGCTCAGAATGTCCAATTGCAGTTTCTACAGAAAGAGTGTTTCAGAACGGCTCAATCAAAAGTAAGGTTCAACTCTGTTAGTTGAATGCACAGAACAGAAAGAAGTTTCATACAATGCTTCTGTGTAGTTTATATTTGAACATATTCTTTTTTCCACTATTACCCACTTAGCGCTACGAATGTCCAGTTGCATTTTCTACAGACAGAGTGTTTCAAAACTGCGCAATCAAAAGTATGGTTTAACTCTGTTAGCTGAATGCTCAGATCAGAAAGAAGTTTCACAGAATGCTTCTGTGTAGTTTATATTTGAATATATTCCTTTTTCCACTACTACTCTCTTAGCGCTCCAAATGTCCAGTTGCATTTTCTACAGAAAGAGTGTTCAGATCTGCTCAATCAAAAGTATGGTTTAACTCTGTTAGCTGAATGCACAGATCAGAAAGAAGTTTCACAGAATGATTCTGTGTAGTTTATATTTGGAGACATTCCTTTTTCCACTATTACCCTCTTAGCGCTCCGAATCTCCACTTGCATTTTCTACAGAAAGAGTGTTTCAGAACGGCTCAATCAATACTAAGGTTCAATTCTTTTAGTTGAACAAACAGAACAGAAAGTAGTTTCACACAATTCTTCTGTGTAGTTTTTATTTGTAGACATTCTTTTTCCCAATATAGGCCTCTTAGCGCTCAGAATGTCCAATTGCAGTTTCTACAGAAAGAGTGTTTCAGAACGGCTCAATCAAAAGTAAGGTTCAACTCTGTTAGTTGAATGCACAGAACAGAAAGAAGTTTCATACAATGCTTCTGTGTAGTTTATATTTGAACATATTCTTTTTTCCACTATTACCCACTTAGCGCTACGAATGTCCAGTTGCATTTTCTACAGACAGAGTGTTTCAAAACTGCTCAATCAAAAGTATGGTTTAACTCTGTTAGCTGAATGCTCAGATCAGAAAGAAGTTTCACAGAATGCTTCTGTGTAGTTTATATTTGAATATATTCCTTTTTCCACTACTACGCTCTTAGCGTTCCAAATGTCCAGTTGCATTTTCTACAGAAAGAGTGTTCAGATCTGCTCAATCCAAAGTATGGTTTAACTCTGTTAGCTGAATGCACAGATCAGAAAGAAGTTTCACCGAATGATTCTGTGTAGTTTATATTTGAAGACATTCCTTTTTCCACTGTTACCCTCTTAGCGCTCCGAATCTCCACTTGCATTTTCTACAAAAAGAGTGTTTCATAACTGCTCAATCAAAAATATGTTTTATCTCTGTTAACTGAATTTACAGATCAGAATTAAGTTTCACAGAATGCATCTGTGTAGTTTTTATTTGAAGATATACTTTTTCCCAATGTAGGCCTCTTAGCGCTTAGCATGTCCAATTGCAGTTTCTACAGAAAGAGTGTTTCAGAACGGCTCAATCAAAAGTAAGGTTCAACTCTGTTAGTTGAATGCACAGAACAGAAAGAATTTTCACAGAATGCTACTGTGTAGTTTATATTTGAATATATTCCTTTTTCCACTATTACCCTCTTAGCGCTCCGAATGTCCACTTTCATTTTCTACAGAAAGAGTGTTCAGAACTGCGCAATCAAAAGTATGGTTTAACTCTGTTAGCTTAATGAACATATCAGAAATAAGTTTCACACAATGCTTCTGTGTAGTTTTTATTTGAAGATATTATTTTTCCCAATAGAGGCCTCTTAGCGCTCAGAATGTGCAATTGCAGTTTCTACAGAAAGAGTGTTTCAGAAAGGCTCAATCAAAAGTAAGGTTCAACTCTGTTAGTTGAATGCACAGAACAGAAAGAAGTTTCATACAATGCTTCTGTGTAGTTTATATTTGAACATATTCTTTTTTCCACTATTACCCACTTAGCGCTACGAATGTCCAGTTGCATTTTCTACAGACAGAGTGTTTCAAAACGGCGCAATCAAAAGTATGGTTTAACTCTGTTAGCTGAATGCTCAGATCAGAAAGAAGTTTCACAGAATGCTTCTGTGTAGTTTATATTTGAATATATTCCTTTTTCCACTACTACTCTCTTAGCGCTCCAAATGTCCAGTTGCATTTTCTACAGAAAGAGTGTTCAGATCTGCTCAACCAAAAGTATGGTTTAACTCTGTTAGCTGAATGCACAGATCAGAAAGAAGTTTCACAGAATGATTCTGTGTAGTTTATATTTGGAGACATTCCTTTTTCCACTATTACCCCCTTAGCGCTCCGAATCTCCACTTGCATTTTCTACAGAAAGAGTGTTTCAGAACGGCTCAATCAATACTAAGGTTCAACTCTTTTAGTTGAACAAACAGAACAGAAAGAAGTTTCACACAATTCTTCTATGTAGTTTTTATTTGTAGACATTCTTTTTCCCAATATAGGCCTCTTAGCGCTCAGAATGTCCAATTGCAGTTTCTACAGAAAGAGTGTTTCAGAACGGCTCAATCAAAAGTAAGGTTCAACTCTGTTAGTTGAATGCACAGAACAGAAAGTAGTTTCATACAATGCTTCTGTGTAGTTTATATTTGAACATATTCTTTTTTCCACTATTACCCACTTAGCGCTACGAATGTCCAGTTGCATTTTCTACAGACAGAGTGTTTCAAAACTGCTCAATCAAAAGTATGGTTTAACTCTGTTAGCTGAATGCTCAGATCAGAAAGAAGTTTCACAGAATGCTTCTGTGTAGTTTATATTTGAATATATTCCTTTTTCCACTACTACGCTCTTAGCGCTCCAAATGTCCAGTTGCATTTTCTACAGAAAGAGTGTTCAGATCTGCTCAATCAAAAGTATGGTTTAACTCTGTTAGCTGAATGCACAGATCAGAAAGAAGTTTCACCGAATGATTCTGTGTAGTTTATATTTGAAGACATTCCTTTTTCCACTATTACCCTCTTAGCGCTCCGAATCTCCACTTGCATTTTCTACAAAAAGAGTCTTTCATAACTGCTCAATCAAAAATAGGTTTTATCTCTGTTAACTGAATTTACAGATCAGAAATAAGTTTCACAGAATGCATCTGTGTAGTTTTTATTTGAAGATATTCTTTTTCCCAATGTAGGCCTCTTAGCGCTTAGCATGTCCAATTGCAGTTTCTACAGAAAGAGTGTTTCAGAACGGCTCAATCAAAAGTAAGGTTCAACTCTGTTAGTTGAATGCACAGAACAGAAAGAATTTTCACAGAATGCTACTGTGTAGTTTATATTTGAATATATTCCTTTTTCCACTATTACCCTCTTAGCGCTCCGAATGTCCACTTGCATTTTCTACAGAAAGAGTGTTCAGAACTGCGCAATCAAAAGTATGGTTTAACTCTGTTAGCTTAATGAACATATCAGAAATAAGTTTCACACAATGCTTCTGTGTAGTTTTTATTTGAAGATATTATTTTTCCCAATAGAGGCCTCTTAGCGCTCAGAATGTGCAATTGCAGTTTCTACAGAAAGAGTGTTTCAGAAAGGCTCAATCAAAAGTAAGGTTCAACTCTGTTAGTTGAATGCACAGAACAGAAAGAAGTTTCATACAATGCTTCTTTGTAGTTTATATTTGAACATATTCTTTTTTCCACTATTACCCACTTAGCGCTACGAATGTCCAGTTGCATTTTCTACAGACAGAGTGTTTCAAAACTGCGCAATCAAAAGTATGGTTTAACTCTGTTAGCTGAAAGCTCAGATCAGAAAGAAGTTTCACAGAATGCTTCTGTGTAGTTTATATTTGAATATATTCCTTTTTCCACTACTACTCTCTTAGCGCTCCAAATGTCCAGTTGCATTTTCTACAGAAAGAGTGTTCAGATCTGCTCAATCAAAAGTATGGTTTAACTCTGTTAGCTGAATGCACAGATCAGAAAGAAGTTTCACAGAATGATTCTGTGTAGTTTATATTTGGAGACATTCCTTTTTCCACTATTACCCTCTTAGCGCTCCGAATCTGCACTTGCATTTTCTACAGAAAGAGTGTTTCAGAACGGCTCAATCAATACTAAGGTTCAACTCTTTTAGTTGAACAAACAGAACAGAAAGAAGTTTCACACAATCCTTCTGTGAGTTTTTATTTGTAGACATTCTTTTTCCCAATATAGGCCTCTTAGCGCTCAGAATGTCCAATTGCAGTTTCTACAGAAAGAGTGTTTCAGAACGGCTCAATCAAAAGTAAGGTTCAACTCTGTTAGTTGAATGCACAGAACAGAAAGAAGTTTCATACAATGCTTCTTTGTAGTTTATATTTGAACATATTCTTTTTTCCACTATTACCCACTTAGCGCTACGAATGTCCAGTTGCATTTTCTACAGACAGAGTGTTTCAAAACGGCGCAATCAAAAGTATGGTTTAACTCTGTTAGCTGAATGCTCAGATCAGAAAGAAGTTTCACAGAATGCTTCTGTGTAGTTTATATTTGAATATATTCCTTTTTCCACTACTACTCTCTTAGCGCTCCAAATGTCCAGTTGCATTTTCTACAGAAAGAGTGTTCAGATCTGCTCAACCAAAAGTATGGTTTAACTCTGTTAGCTGAATGCACAGATCAGAAAGAAGTTTCACAGAATGATTCTGTGTAGTTTATATTTGGAGACATTCCTTTTTCCACTATTACCCTCTTAGCGCTCCGAATCTCCACTTGCATTTTCTACAGAAAGAGTGTTTCAGAACGGCTCAATCAATACTAAGGTTCAACTCTTTTAGTTGAACAAACAGAACAGAAAGAAGTTTCACACAATTCTTCTGTGTAGTTTTTATTTGTAGACATTCTTTTTCCCAATATAGGCCTCTTAGCGCTCAGAATGTCCAATTGCAGTTTCTACAGAAAGAGTGTTTCAGAACGGCTCAATCAAAAGTAAGGTTCAACTCTGTTAGTTGAATGCACAGAACAGAAAGTAGTTTCATACAATGCTTCTGTGTAGTTTATATTTGAACATATTCTTTTTTCCACTATTACCCACTTAGCGCTACGAATGTCCAGTTGCATTTTCTACAGACAGAGTGTTTCAAAACTGCTCAATCAAAAGTATGGTTTAACTCTGTTAGCTGAATGCTCAGATCAGAAAGAAGTTTCACAGAATGCTTCTGTGTAGTTTATATTTGAATATATTCCTTTTTCCACTACTACGCTCTTAGCGCTCCAAATGTCCAGTTGCATTTTCTACAGAAAGAGTGTTCAGATCTGCTCAATCAAAAGTATGGTTTAACTCTGTTAGCTGAATGCACAGATCAGAAAGAAGTTTCACCGAATGATTCTGTGTAGTTTATATTTGAAGACATTCCTTTTTCCACTATTACCCTCTTAGCGCTCCGAATCTCCACTTGCATTTTCTACAAAAAGAGTGTTTCATAACTGCTCAATCAAAAATAGGTTTTATCTCTGTTAACTGAATTTACAGATCAGAAATAAGTTTCACAGAATGCATCTGTGTAGTTTTTATTTGAAGATATTCTTTTTCCCAATGTAGGCCTCTTAGCGCTTAGCATGTCCAATTGCAGTTTCTACAGAAAGAGTGTTTCAGAACGGCTCAATCAAAAGTAAGGTTCAACTCTGTTAGTTGAATGCACAGAACAGAAAGAATTTTCACGGAATGCTACTGTGTAGTTTATATTTGAATATATTCCTTTTTCCACTATTACCCTCTTAGCGCTCCGAATGTCCACTTGCATTTTCTACAGAAAGAGTGTTCAGAACTGCGCAATCAAAAGTATGGTTTAACTCTGTTAGCTTAATGAACATATCAGAAATAAGTTTCACACAATGCTTCTGTGTAGTTTTTATTTGAAGATATTATTTTTCCCAATAGAGGCCTCTTAGCGCTCAGAATGTGCAATTGCAGTTTCTACAGAAAGAGTGTTTCAGAAAGGCTCAATCAAAAGTAAGGTTCAACTCTGTTAGTTGAATGCACAGAACAGAAAGAAGTTTCATACAATGCTTCTTTGTAGTTTATATTTGAACATATTCTTTTTTCCACTATTACCCACTTAGCGCTACGAATGTCCAGTTGCATTTTCTACAGACAGAGTGTTTCAAAACTGCGCAATCAAAAGTATGGTTTAACTCTGTTAGCTGAAAGCTCAGATCAGAAAGAAGTTTCACAGAATGCTTCTGTGTAGTTTATATTTGAATATATTCCTTTTTCCACTACTACTCTCTTAGCGCTCCAAATGTCCAGTTGCATTTTCTACAGAAAGAGTGTTCAGATCTGCTCAATCAAAAGTATGGTTTAACTCTGTTAGCTGAATGCACAGATCAGAAAGAAGTTTCACAGAATGATTCTGTGTAGTTTATATTTGGAGACATTCCTTTTTCCACTATTACCCTCTTAGCGCTCCGAATCTGCACTTGCATTTTCTACAGAAAGAGTGTTTCAGAACGGCTCAATCAATACTAAGGTTCAACTCTTTTAGTTGAACAAACAGAACAGAAAGAAGTTTCACACAATTCTTCTGTGTAGTTTTTATTTGTAGACATTCTTTTTCCCAATATAGGCCTCTTAGCGCTCAGAATGTCCAATTGCAGTTTCTACAGAAAGAGTGTTTCAGAACGGCTCAATCAAAAGTAAGGTTCAACTCTGTTAGTTGAATGCACAGAACAGAAAGAAGTTTCATACAATGCTTCTGTGTAGTTTATATTTGAACATATTCTTTTTTCCACTATTACCCACTTAGCGCTACGAATGTCCAGTTGCATTTTCTACAGACAGAGTGTTTCAAAACTGCGCAATCAAAAGTATGGTTTAACTCTGTTAGCTGAATGCTCAGATCAGAAAGAAGTTTCACAGAATGCTTCTGTGTAGTTTATATTTGAATATATTCCTTTTTCCACTACTACTCTCTTAGCGCTCCAAATGTCCAGTTGCATTTTCTACAGAAAGAGTGTTCAGATCTGCTCAATCAAAAGTATGGTTTAACTCTGTTAGCTGAATGCACAGATCAGAAAGAAGTTTCACAGAATGATTCTGTGTAGTTTATATTTGGAGACATTCCTTTTTCCACTATTACCCTCTTAGCGCTCCGAATCTCCACTTGCATTTTCTACAGAAAGAGTGTTTCAGAACGGCTCAATCAATACTAAGGTTCAATTCTTTTAGTTGAACAAACAGAACAGAAAGTAGTTTCACACAATTCTTCTGTGTAGTTTTTATTTGTAGACATTCTTTTTCCCAATATAGGCCTCTTAGCGCTCAGAATGTCCAATTGCAGTTTCTACAGAAAGAGTGTTTCAGAACGGCTCAATCAAAAGTAAGGTTCAACTCTGTTAGTTGAATGCACAGAACAGAAAGAAGTTTCATACAATGCTTCTGTGTAGTTTATATTTGAACATATTCTTTTTTCCACTATTACCCACTTAGCGCTACGAATGTCCAGTTGCATTTTCTACAGACAGAGTGTTTCAAAACTGCTCAATCAAAAGTATGGTTTAACTCTGTTAGCTGAATGCTCAGATCAGAAAGAAGTTTCACAGAATGCTTCTGTGTAGTTTATATTTGAATATATTCCTTTTTCCACTACTACGCTCTTAGCGTTCCAAATGTCCAGTTGCATTTTCTACAGAAAGAGTGTTCAGATCTGCTCAATCCAAAGTATGGTTTAACTCTGTTAGCTGAATGCACAGATCAGAAAGAAGTTTCACCGAATGATTCTGTGTAGTTTATATTTGAAGACATTCCTTTTTCCACTATTACCCTCTTAGCGCTCCGAATCTCCACTTGCATTTTCTACAAAAAGAGTGTTTCATAACTGCTCAATCAAAAATATGTTTTATCTCTGTTAACTGAATTTACAGATCAGAATTAAGTTTCACAGAATGCATCTGTGTAGTTTTTATTTGAAGATATACTTTTTCCCAATGTAGGCCTCTTAGCGCTTAGCATGTCCAATTGCAGTTTCTACAGAAAGAGTGTTTCAGAACGGCTCAATCAAAAGTAAGGTTCAACTCTGTTAGTTGAATGCACAGAACAGAAAGAATTTTCACAGAATGCTACTGTGTAGTTTATATTTGAATATATTCCTTTTTCCACTATTACCCTCTTAGCGCTCCGAATGTCCACTTTCATTTTCTACAGAAAGAGTGTTCAGAACTGCGCAATCAAAAGTATGGTTTAACTCTGTTAGCTTAATGAACATATCAGAAATAAGTTTCACACAATGCTTCTGTGTAGTTTTTATTTGAAGATATTATTTTTCCCAATAGAGGCCTCTTAGCGCTCAGAATGTGCAATTGCAGTTTCTACAGAAAGAGTGTTTCAGAAAGGCTCAATCAAAAGTAAGGTTCAACTCTGTTAGTTGAATGCACAGAACAGAAAGAAGTTTCATACAATGCTTCTGTGTAGTTTATATTTGAACATATTCTTTTTTCCACTATTACCCACTTAGCGCTACGAATGTCCAGTTGCATTTTCTACAGACAGAGTGTTTCAAAACGGCGCAATCAAAAGTATGGTTTAACTCTGTTAGCTGAATGCTCAGATCAGAAAGAAGTTTCACAGAATGCTTCTGTGTAGTTTATATTTGAATATATTCCTTTTTCCACTACTACTCTCTTAGCGCTCCAAATGTCCAGTTGCATTTTCTACAGAAAGAGTGTTCAGATCTGCTCAACCAAAAGTATGGTTTAACTCTGTTAGCTGAATGCACAGATCAGAAAGAAGTTTCACAGAATGATTCTGTGTAGTTTATATTTGAAGACATTCCTTTTTCCACTATTACCCTCTTAGCGCTCCGAATCTCCACTTGCATTTTCTACAGAAAGAGTGTTTCAGAACGGCTCAATCAATACTAAGGTTCAACTCTTTTAGTTGAACAAACAGAACAGAAAGAAGTTTCACACAATTCTTCTGTGTAGTTTTTATTTGTAGACATTCTTTTTCCCAATATAGGCCTCTTAGCGCTCAGAATGTCCAATTGCAGTTTCTACAGAAAGAGTGTTTCAGAACGGCTCAATCAAAAGTAAGGTTCAACTCTGTTAGCTGAATGCACAGAACAGAAAGTAGTTTCATACAATGCTTCTGTGTAGTTTATATTTGAACATATTCTTTTTTCCACTATTACCCACTTAGCGCTACGAATGTCCAGTTGCATTTTCTACAGACAGAGTGTTTCAAAACTGCTCAATCAAAAGTATGGTTTAACTCTGTTAGCTGAATGCTCAGATCAGAAAGAAGTTTCACAGAATGCTTCTGTGTAGTTTATATTTGAATATATTCCTTTTTCCACTACTACGCTCTTAGCGCTCCAAATGTCCAGTTGCATTTTCTACAGAAAGAGTGTTCAGATCTGCTCAATCAAAAGTATGGTTTAACTCTGTTAGCTGAATGCACAGATCAGAAAGAAGTTTCACCGAATGATTCTGTGTAGTTTATATTTGAAGACATTCCTTTTTCCACTATTACCCTCTTAGCGCTCCGAATCTCCACTTGCATTTTCTACAAAAAGAGTCTTTCATAACTGCTCAATCAAAAATAGGTTTTATCTCTGTTAACTGAATTTACAGATCAGAAATAAGTTTCACAGAATGCATCTGTGTAGTTTTTATTTGAAGATATTCTTTTTCCCAATGTAGGCCTCTTAGCGCTTAGCATGTCCAATTGCAGTTTCTACAGAAAGAGTGTTTCAGAACGGCTCAATCAAAAGTAAGGTTCAACTCTGTTAGTTGAATGCACAGAACAGAAAGAATTTTCACAGAATGCTACTGTGTAGTTTATATTTGAATATATTCCTTTTTCCACTATTACCCTCTTAGCGCTCCGAATGTCCACTTGCATTTTCTACAGAAAGAGTGTTCAGAACTGCGCAATCAAAAGTATGGTTTAACTCTGTTAGCTTAATGAACATATCAGAAATAAGTTTCACACAATGCTTCTGTGTAGTTTTTATTTGAAGATATTATTTTTCCCAATAGAGGCCTCTTAGCGCTCAGAATGTGCAATTGCAGTTTCTACAGAAAGAGTGTTTCAGAAAGGCTCAATCAAAAGTAAGGTTCAACTCTGTTAGTTGAATGCACAGAACAGAAAGAAGTTTCATACAATGCTTCTTTGTAGTTTATATTTGAACATATTCTTTTTTCCACTATTACCCACTTAGCGCTACGAATGTCCAGTTGCATTTTCTACAGACAGAGTGTTTCAAAACTGCGCAATCAAAAGTATGGTTTAACTCTGTTAGCTGAAAGCTCAGATCAGAAAGAAGTTTCACAGAATGCTTCTGTGTAGTTTATATTTGAATATATTCCTTTTTCCACTACTACTCTCTTAGCGCTCAAAATGTCCAGTTGCATTTTCTACAGAAAGAGTGTTCAGATCTGCTCAATCAAAAGTATGGTTTAACTCTGTTAGCTGAATGCACAGATCAGAAAGAAGTTTCACAGAATGATTCTGTGTAGTTTATATTTGGAGACATTCCTTTTTCCACTATTACCCTCTTAGCGCTCCGAATCTGCACTTGCATTTTCTACAGAAAGAGTGTTTCAGAACGGCTCAATCAATACTAAGGTTCAACTCTTTTAGTTGAACAAACAGAACAGAAAGAAGTTTCACACAATTCTTCTGTGTAGTTTTTATTTGTAGACATTCTTTTTCCCAATATAGGCCTCTTAGCGCTCAGAATGTCCAATTGCAGTTTCTACAGAAAGAGTGTTTCAGAACGGCTCAATCAAAAGTAAGGTTCAACTCTGTTAGTTGAATGCACAGAACAGAAAGAAGTTTCATACAATGCTTCTGTGTAGTTTATATTTGAACATATTCTTTTTTCCACTATTACCCACTTAGCGCTACGAATGTCCAGTTGCATTTTCTACAGACAGAGTGTTTCAAAACTGCGCAATCAAAAGTATGGTTTAACTCTGTTAGCTGAATGCTCAGATCAGAAAGAAGTTTCACAGAATGCTTCTGTGTAGTTTATATTTGAATATATTCCTTTTTCCACTACTACTCTCTTAGCGCTCCAAATGTCCAGTTGCATTTTCTACAGAAAGAGTGTTCAGATCTGCTCAATCAAAAGTATGGTTTAACTCTGTTAGCTGAATGCACAGATCAGAAAGAAGTTTCACAGAATGATTCTGTGTAGTTTATATTTGGAGACATTCCTTTTTCCACTATTACCCTCTTAGCGCTCCGAATCTCCACTTGCATTTTCTACAGAAAGAGTGTTTCAGAACGGCTCAATCAATACTAAGGTTCAATTCTTTTAGTTGAACAAACAGAACAGAAAGTAGTTTCACACAATTCTTCTGTGTAGTTTTTATTTGTAGACATTCTTTTTCCCAATATAGGCCTCTTAGCGCTCAGAATGTCCAATTGCAGTTTCTACAGAAAGAGTGTTTCAGAACGGCTCAATCAAAAGTAAGGTTCAACTCTGTTAGTTGAATGCACAGAACAGAAAGAAGTTTCATACAATGCTTCTGTGTAGTTTATATTTGAACATATTCTTTTTTCCACTATTACCCACTTAGCGCTACGAATGTCCAGTTGCATTTTCTACAGACAGAGTGTTTCAAAACTGCTCAATCAAAAGTATGGTTTAACTCTGTTAGCTGAATGCTCAGATCAGAAAGAAGTTTCACAGAATGCTTCTGTGTAGTTTATATTTGAATATATTCCTTTTTCCACTACTACGCTCTTAGCGTTCCAAATGTCCAGTTGCATTTTCTACAGAAAGAGTGTTCAGATCTGCTCAATCCAAAGTATGGTTTAACTCTGTTAGCTGAATGCACAGATCAGAAAGAAGTTTCACCGAATGATTCTGTGTAGTTTATATTTGAAGACATTCCTTTTTCCACTATTACCCTCTTAGCGCTCCGAATCTCCACTTGCATTTTCTACAAAAAGAGTGTTTCATAACTGCTCAATCAAAAATATGTTTTATCTCTGTTAACTGAATTTACAGATCAGAATTAAGTTTCACAGAATGCATCTGTGTAGTTTTTATTTGAAGATATACTTTTTCCCAATGTAGGCCTCTTAGCGCTTAGCATGTCCAATTGCAGTTTCTACAGAAAGAGTGTTTCAGAACGGCTCAATCAAAAGTAAGGTTCAACTCTGTTAGTTGAATGCACAGAACAGAAAGAATTTTCACAGAATGCTACTGTGTAGTTTATATTTGAATATATTCCTTTTTCCACTATTACCCTCTTAGCGCTCCGAATGTCCACTTTCATTTTCTACAGAAAGAGTGTTCAGAACTGCGCAATCAAAAGTATGGTTTAACTCTGTTAGCTTAATGAACATATCAGAAATAAGTTTCACACAATGCTTCTGTGTAGTTTTTATTTGAAGATATTATTTTTCCCAATAGAGGCCTCTTAGCGCTCAGAATGTGCAATTGCAGTTTCTACAGAAAGAGTGTTTCAGAAAGGCTCAATCAAAAGTAAGGTTCAACTCTGTTAGTTGAATGCACAGAACAGAAAGAAGTTTCATACAATGCTTCTGTGTAGTTTATATTTGAACATATTCTTTTTTCCACTATTACCCACTTAGCGCTACGAATGTCCAGTTGCATTTTCTACAGTCAGAGTGTTTCAAAACGGCGCAATCAAAAGTATGGTTTAACTCTGTTAGCTGAATGCTCAGATCAGAAAGAAGTTTCACAGAATGCTTCTGTGTAGTTTATATTTGAATATATTCCTTTTTCCACTACTACTCTCTTAGCGCTCCAAATGTCCAGTTGCATTTTCTACAGAAAGAGTGTTCAGATCTGCTCAACCAAAAGTATGGTTTAACTCTGTTAGCTGAATGCACAGATCAGAAAGAAGTTTCACAGAATGATTCTGTGTAGTTTATATTTGGAGACATTCCTTTTTCCACTATTACCCTCTTAGCGCTCCGAATCTCCACTTGCATTTTCTACAGAAAGAGTGTTTCAGAACGGCTCAATCAATACTAAGGTTCAACTCTTTTAGTTGAACAAACAGAACAGAAAGAAGTTTCACACAATTCTTCTGTGTAGTTTTTATTTGTAGACATTCTTTTTCCCAATATAGGCCTCTTAGCGCTCAGAATGTCCAATTGCAGTTTCTACAGAAAGAGTGTTTCAGAACGGCTCAATCAAAAGTAAGGTTCAACTCTGTTAGTTGAAAGCACAGAACAGAAAGAAGTTTCATACAATGCTTCTGTGTAGTTTATATTTGAACATATTCTTTTTTCCACTATTACCCACTTAGCGCTACGAATGTCCAGTTGCATTTTCTACAGACAGTGTTTCAAAACTGCGCAATCAAAAGTATGGTTTAACTCTGTTAGCTGAATGCTCAGATCAGAAAGAAGTTTCACAGAATGCTTCTGTGTAGTTTATATTTGAATATATTCCTTTTTCCACTACTACTCTCTTAGCGCTCCAAATGTCCGGTTGCATTTTCTACAAAAAGAGTGTTCAGATCTGCTCAATCAAAAGTATGGTTTAACTCTGTTAGCTGAATGCACAGATCAGAAAGAAGTTTCACAGAATGATTCTGTGTAGTTTATATTTGGAGACATTCCTTTTTCCACTATTACCCTCTTAGCGCTCCGAATCTCCACTTGCATTTTCTACAGAAAGAGTGTTTCAGAACGGCTCAATCAATACTAAGGTTCAACTCTTTTAGTTGAACAAACAGAACAGAAAGAAGTTTCACACAATTCTTCTGTGTAGTTTTTATTTGTAGACATTCTTTTTCCCAATATAGGCCTCTTAGCGCTCAGAATGTCCAATTGCAGTTTCTACAGAAAGAGTGTTTCAGAACGGCTCAATCAAAAGTAAGGTTCAACTCTGTTAGTTGAATGCACAGAACAGAAAGAAGTTTCATACAATGCTTCTGTGTAGTTTATATTTGAACATATTCTTTTTTCCACTATTACCCACTTAGCGCTACGAATGTCCAGTTGCATTTTCTACAGATAGAGTGTTTCAAAACTGCTCAATCAAAAGTATGGTTTAACTCTGTTAGCTGAATGCTCAGATCAGAAAGAAGTTTCACAGAATGCTTCTGTGTAGTTTATATTTGAATATATTCCTTTTTCCACTACTACGCTCTTAGCGCTCCAAATGTCCAGTTGCATTTTCTACAGAAAGAGTGTTCAGATCTGCTCAATCAAAAGTATGGTTTAACTCTGTTAGCTGAATGCACAGATCAGAAAGAAGTTTCACCGAATGATTCTGTGTAGTTTATATTTGAAGACATTCCTTTTTCCACTATTACCCTCTTAGCGCTCCGAATCTCCACTTGCATTTTCTACAAAAAGAGTGTTTCATAACTGCTCAATCAAAAATATGTTTTATCTCTGTTAACTGAATTTACAGATCAGAAATAAGTTTCACAGAATGCATCTGTGTAGTTTTTATTTGAAGATATTCTTTTTCCCAATGTAGGCCTCTTAGCGCTTAGCATGTCCAATTGCAGTTTCTACAGAAAGAGTGTTTCAGAACGGCTCAATCAAAAGTAAGGTTCAACTCTGTTAGTTGAATGCACAGAACAGAAAGAATTTTCACAGAATGCTACTGTGTAGTTTACATTTGAATATATTCCTTTTTCCACTATTACCCTCTTAGCGCTCCGAATGTTCACTTGCATTTTCTACAGAAAGAGTGTTCCGAACTGCGCAATCAAAAGTATGGTTTAACTCTGTTAGCTTAATGAACATAACAGAAATAAGTTTCACCCAATGCTTCTGTGTAGTTTTTATTTGAAGATATTATTTTTCCCAATAGAGGCCTCTTAGCGCTCAGAATGTGCAATTGCAGTTTCTACAGAAAGAGTGTTTCAGAAAGGCTCAATCAAAAGTAAGGTTCAACTCTGTTAGTTGAATGCACAGAACAGAAAGAAGTTTCATACAATGCTTCTGTGTAGTTTATATTTGAACATATTCTTTTTTCCACTATTACCCACTTAGCGCTACGAATGTCCAGTTGCATTTTCTACAGACAGAGTGTTTCAAAACTGCGCAATCAAAAGTATGGTTTAACTCTGTTAGCTGAATGCTCAGATCAGAAAGAAGTTTCACAGAATGCTTCTGTGTGGTTTATATTTGAATATATTCCTTTTTCCACTACTACTCTCTTAGCGCTCCAAATGTCCAGTTGCATTTTCTACAGAAAGAGTGTTCAGATCTGCTCAATCAAAAGTATGGTTTAACTCTGTTAGCTGAATGCACAGATCAGAAAGAAGTTTCACAGAATGATTCTGTGTAGTTTATATTTGGAGACATTCCTTTTTCCACTATTACCCTCTTAGCGATCCGAATCTCCACTTGCATTTTCTACAGAAAGAGTGTTTCAGAACGGCTCAATCAATACTAAGGTTCAACTCTTTTAGTTGAACAAACAGAACAGAAAGAAGTTTCACACAATTCTTCTGTGTAGTTTTTATTTGTAGACATTCTTTTTCCCAATATAGGCCTCTTAGCGCTCAGAATGTCCAATTGCAGTTTCTACAGAAAGAGTGTTTCAGAACGGCTCAATCAAAAGTAAGGTTCAACTCTGTTAGTTGAATGCACTTAACAGAAAGAAGTTTCATACAATGCTTCTGTGTAGTTTATATTTGAACATATTCTTTTTTCCACTATTACCCACTTACCGCTACGAATGTCCAGTTGCATTTTCTACAGACAGAGTGTTTCAAAACTGCTCAATCAAAAGTATGGTTTAACTCTGTTAGCTGAATGCTCAGATCAGAAAGAACTTTCACAGAATGCTTCTGTGCAGTTTATATTTGAATATATTCCTTTTTCCACTACTATGCTCTTAGCGCTCCAAATGTCCAGTTGCATTTTCTACAGAAAGAGTGTTCAGATCTGCTCAATCCAAAGTATGGTTTAACTCTGTTAGCTGAATGCACAGATCAGAAAGAAGTTTCACCGAATGATTCTGTGTAGTTTATATTTGAAGACATTCCTTTTTCCACTATTACCCACTTAGCGCTCCGAATCTCCACTTGCATTTTCTACAAAAAGAGTTTTTCATAACTGCTCAATCAAAAATATGTTTTATCTCTGTTAACTGAATTTACAGATCAGAATTAAGTTTCACAGAATGCATCTGTGTAGTTTTTATTTGAAGATATACTTTTTCCCAATGTAGGCCTCTTAGCGCTTAGCATGTCCAATTGCAGTTTCTACAGAAAGAGTGTTTCAGAACGGCTCAATCAAAAGTAAGGTTCAACTCTGTTAGTTGAATGCACAGAACAGAAAGAATTTTCACAGAATGCTACTGTGTAGTTTATATTTGAATATATTCCTTTTTCCACTATTACCCTCTTAGCGCTCCGAATGTCCACTTTCATTTTCTACAGAAAGAGTGTTCAGAACTGCGCAATCAAAAGTATGGTTTAACTCTGTTAGCTTAATGAACATATCAGAAATAAGTTTCACACAATGCTTCTGTGTAGTTTTTATTTGAAGATATTATTTTTCCCAATAGAGGCCTCTTAGCGCTCAGAATGTGCAATTGCAGTTTCTACAGAAAGAGTGTTTCAGAAAGGCTCAATCAAAAGTAAGGTTCAACTCTGTTAGTTGAATGCACAGAACAGAAAGAAGTTTCATACAATGCTTCTGTGTAGTTTATATTTGAACATATTCTTTTTTCCACTATTACCCACTTAGCGCTACGAATGTCCAGTTGCATTTTCTACAGACAGAGTGTTTCAAAACGGCGCAATCAAAAGTATGGTTTAACTCTGTTAGCTGAATGCTCAGATCAGAAAGAAGTTTCACAGAATGCTTCTGTGTAGTTTATATTTGAATATATTCCTTTTTCCACTACTACTCTCTTAGCGCTCCAAATGTCCAGTTGCATTTTCTACAGAAAGAGTGTTCAGATCTGCTCAACCAAAAGTATGTTTTAACTCTGTTAGCTGAATGCACAGATCAGAAAGAAGTTTCACAGAATGATTCTGTGTAGTTTATATTTGGAGACATTCCTTTTTCCACTATTACCCTCTTAGCGCTCCGAATCTCCACTTGCATTTTCTACAGAAAGAGTGTTTCAGAACGGCTCAATCAATACTAAGGTTCAACTCTTTTAGTTGAACAAACAGAACAGAAAGAAGTTTCACACAATTCTTCTGTGTAGTTTTTATTTGTAGACATTCTTTTTCCCAATATAGGCCTCTTAGCGCTCAGAATGTCCAATTGCAGTTTCTACAGAAAGAGTGTTTCAGAACGGCTCAATCAAAAGTAAGGTTCAACTCTGTTAGTTGAATGCACAGAACAGAAAGAAGTTTCATACAATGCTTCTGTGTAGTTTATATTTGAACATATTCTTTTTTCCACTATTACCCACTTAGCGCTACGAATGTCCAGTTGCATTTTCTACAGACAGTGTTTCAAAACTGCGCAATCAAAAGTATGGTTTAACTCTGTTAGCTGAATGCTCAGATCAGAAAGAAGTTTCACAGAATGCTTCTGTGTAGTTTATATTTGAATATATTCCTTTTTCCACTACTACTCTCTTAGCGCTCCAAATGTCCGGTTGCATTTTCTACAAAAAGAGTGTTCAGATCTGCTCAATCAAAAGTATGGTTTAACTCTGTTAGCTGAATGCACAGATCAGAAAGAAGTTTCACAGAATGATTCTGTGTAGTTTATATTTGGAGACATTCCTTTTTCCACTATTACCCTCTTAGCGCTCCGAATCTCCACTTGCATTTTCTACAGAAAGAGTGTTTCAGAACGGCTCAATCAATACTAAGGTTCAACTCTTTTAGTTGAACAAACAGAACAGAAAGAAGTTTCACACAATTCTTCTGTGTAGTTTTTATGTGTAGACATTCTTTTTCCCAATATAGGCCTCTTAGCGCTCAGAATGTCCAATTGCAGTTTCTACAGAAAGAGTGTTTCAGAACGGCTCAATCAAAAGTAAGGTTCAACTCTGTTAGTTGAATGCACAGAACAGAAAGAAGTTTCATACAATGCTTCTGTGTAGTTTATATTTGAACATATTCTTTTTTCCACTATTACCCACTTAGCGCTACGAATGTCCAGTTGCATTTTCTACAGACAGAGTGTTTCAAAACTGCTCAATCAAAAGTATGGTTTAACTCTGTTAGCTGAATGCTCAGATCAGAAAGAAGTTTCACAGAATGCTTCTGTGTAGTTTATATTTGAATATATTCCTTTTTCCACTACTACGCTCTTAGCGCTCCAAATGTCCAGTTGCATTTTCTACAGAAAGAGTGTTCAGATCTGCTCAATCAAAAGTATGGTTTAACTCTGTTAGCTGAATGCACAGATCAGAAAGAAGTTTCACCGAATGATTCTGTGTAGTTTATATTTGAAGACATTCCTTTTTCCACTATTACCATCTTAGCGCTCCGAATCTCCACTTGCATTTTCTAAAAAAAGAGTGTTTCATAACTGCTCAATCAAAAATATGTTTTATCTCTGTTAACTGAATTTGCAGATCAGAAATAAGTTTCACAGAATGCATCTGTGTAGTTTTTATTTGAAGATATTCTTTTTCCCAATGTAGGCCTCTTAGCGCTTAGCATGTCCACTTGCAGTTTCTACAGAAAGAGTGTTTCAGAACGGCTCAATCAAAAGTAAGGTTCAACTCTGTTAGTTGAATGCACAGAACAGAAAGAATTTTCACAGAATGCTACTGTGTAGTTTACATTTGAATATATTCCTTTTTCCACTATTACCCTCTTAGCGCTCCGAATGTTCACTTGCATTTTCTACAGAAAGAGTGTTCAGAACTGCACAATCAAAAGTATGGTTTAACTCTGTTAGCTTAATGAACATAACAGAAATAAGTTTCACACAATGCTTCTGTGTAGTTTTTATTTGAAGATATTATTTTTCCCAATAGAGGCCTCTTAGCGCTCAGAATGTGCAATTGCAGTTTCTACAGAAAGAGTGTTTCAGAAAGGCTCAATCAAAAGTAAGTTTCAACTCTGTTAGTTGAATGCACAGAACAGAAAGAAGTTTCATACAATGCTTCTGTGTAGTTTATATTTGAACATATTCTTTTTTCCACTATTACCCACTTAGCGCTACGAATGTCCAGTTGCATTTTCTACAGACAGAGTGTTTCAAAACTGCGCAATCAAAAGTATGGTTTAACTCTGTTAGCTGAATGCTCAGATCAGAAAGAAGTTTCACAGAATGCTTCTGTGTAGTTTATATTTGAATATATTCCTTTTTCCACTACTACTCTCTTAGCGCTCCAAATGTCCAGTTGCATTTTCTACAGAAAGAGTGTTCAGATCTGCTCAATCAAAAGTATGGTTTAACTCTGTTAGCTGAATGCACAGATCAGAAAGAAGTTTCACAGAATGATTCTGTGTAGTTTATATTTGGAGACATTCCTTTTTCCACTATTACCCTCTTAGCGCTCCGAATCTCCACTTGCATTTTCTACAGAAAGAGTGTTTCAGAACGGCTCAATCAATACTAAGGTTCAACTCTTTTAGTTGAACAAACAGAACAGAAAGAAGTTTCACACAATTCTTCTGTGTAGTTTTTAATTGTAGACATTCTTTTTCCCAATATAGGCCTCTTAGCGCTCAGAATGTCCAATTGCAGTTTCTACAGAAAGAGTGTTTCAGAACGGCTCAATCAAAAGTAAGGTTCAACTCTCTTAGTTGAATGCACAGAACAGAAAGAAGTTTCATACAATGCTTCTGTGTAGTTTATATTTGAACATATTCTTTTTTCCACTATTACCCACTTACCGCTACGAATGTCCAGTTGCATTTTCTACAGACAGAGTGTTTCAAAACTGCTCAATCAAAAGTATGGTTTAACTCTGTTAGCTGAATGCTCAGATCAGAAAGAAGTTTCACAGAATGCTTCTGTGCAGTTTATATTTGAATATATTCCTTTTTCCACTACTACGCTCTTAGCGCTCCAAATGTCCAGTTGCATTTTCTACAGAAAGAGTGTTCAGATCTGCTCAATCCAAAGTATGGTTTAACTCTGTTGGCTGAATGCACAGATCAGAAAGAAGTTTCACCGAATGATTCTGTGTAGTTTATATTTGAAGACATTCCTTTTTCCACTATTACCCTCTTAGCGCTCCGAATCTCCACTTGCATTTTCTACAAAAAGAGTGTTTCATAACTGCTCAATCAAAAATATGTTTTATCTCTGTTAACTGAATTTACAGATCAGAAATAAGTTTCACAGAATGCATCTGTGTAGTTTTTATTTGAAGATATTCTTTTTCCCAATGTAGGCCTCTTAGCGCTTAGCATGTCCAATTGCAGTTTCTACAGAAAGAGTGTTTCAGAACGGCTCAATCAAAAGTAAGGTTCAACTCTGTTAGTTGAATGCACAGAACAGAAAGAATTTTCACAGAATGCTACTGTGTAGTTTATATTTGAATATATTCCTTTTTCCACTATTACCCTCTTAGCGCTCCGAATGTCCACTTGCATTTTCTACAGAAAGAGTGTTCAGAACTGCGCAATCAAAAGTATGGTTTAACTCTGTTAGCTTAATGAACATATCAGAAATAAGTTTCACACAATGCTTCTGTGTAGTTTTTATTTGAAGATATTATTTTTCCCAATAGAGGCCTCTTAGCACTCAGAATGTGCAATTGCAGTTTCTACAGAAAGAGTGTTTCAGAAAGGCTCAATCAAAAGTAAGGTTCAACTCTGTTAGTTGAATGCACAGAACAGAAAGAAGTTTCATACAATGCTTCTGTGTAGTTTATATTTGAACATATTCTTTTTTCCACTATTACCCACTTAGCGCTACGAATGTCCAGTTGCATTTTCTACAGACAGAGTGTTTCAAAACGGCGCAATCAAAAGTATGGTTTAACTCTGTTAGCTGAATGCTCAGATCAGAAAGAAGTTTCACAGAATGCTTCTGTGTAGTTTATATTTGAATATATTCCTTTTTCCACTACTACTCTCTTAGCGCTCCAAATGTCCAGTTGCATTTTCTACAGAAAGAGTGTTCAGATCTGCTCAACCAAAAGTATGGTTTAACTCTGTTAGCTGAATGCACAGATCAGAAAGAAGTTTCACAGAATGATTCTGTGTAGTTTATATTTGGAGACATTCCTTTTTCCACTATTACCCTCTTAGCGCTCCGAATCTCCACTTGCATTTTCTACAGAAAGAGTGTTTCAGAACGGCTCAATCAATACTAAGGTTCAAATCTTTTAGTTGAACAAACAGAACAGAAAGAAGTTTCACACAATTCTTCTGTGTAGTTTTTATTTGTAGACATTCTTTTTCCCAATATAGGCCTCTTAGCGCTCAGAATGTCCAATTGCAGTTTCTACAGAAAGAGTGTTTCAGAACGGCTCAATCAAAAGTAAGGTTCAACTCTGTTAGTTGAATGCACAGAACAGAAAGAAGTTTCATACAATGCTTCTGTGTAGTTTATATTTGAACATATTCTTTTTTCCACTATTACCCACTTAGCGCTACGAATGTCCAGTTGCATTTTCTACAGACAGTGTTTCAAAACTGCGCAATCAAAAGTATGGTTTAACTCTGTTAGCTGAATGCTCAGATCAGAAAGAAGTTTCACAGAATGCTTCTGTGTAGTTTATATTTGAATATATTCCTTTTTCCACTACTACTCTCTTAGCGCTCCAAATGTCCGGTTGCATTTTCTACAAAAAGAGTGTTCAGATCTGCTCAATCAAAAGTATGGTTTAACTCTGTTAGCTGAATGCACAGATCAGAAAGAAGTTTCACAGAATGATTCTGTGTAGTTTATATTTGGAGACATTCCTTTTTCCACTATTACCCTCTTAGCGCTCCGAATCTCCACTTGCATTTTCTACAGAAAGAGGGTTTCAGAACGGCTCAATCAATACTAAGGTTCAACTCTTTTAGTTGAACAAACAGAACAGAAAGAAGTTTCACACAATTCTTCTGTGTAGTTTTTATTTGTAGACATTCTTTTTCCCAATATAGGCCTCTTAGCGCTCAGAATGTCCAATTGCAGTTTCTACAGAAAGAGTGTTTCAGAACGGCTCAATCAAAAGTAAGGTTCAACTCTGTTAGTTGAATGCACAGAACAGAAAGAAGTTTCATACAATGCTTCTGTGTAGTTTATATTTGAACATATTCTTTTTTCCACTATTACCCACTTAGCGCTACGAATGTCCAGTTGCATTTTCTACAGACAGAGTGTTTCAAAACTGCTCAATCAAAAGTATGGTTTAACTCTGTTAGCTGAATGCTCAGATCAGAAAGAAGTTTCACAGAATGCTTCTGTGTAGTTTATATTTGAATATATTCCTTTTTCCACTACTACGCTCTTAGCGCTCCAAATGTCCAGTTGCATTTTCTACAGAAAGAGTGTTCAGATCTGCTCAATCAAAAGTATGGTTTAACTCTGTTAGCTGAATGCACAGATCAGAAAGAAGTTTCACCGAATGATTCTGTGTAGTTTATATTTGAAGACATTCCTTTTTCCACTATTACCCTCTTAGCGCTCCGAATCTCCACTTGCATTTTCTACAAAAAGAGTGTTTCATAACTGCTCAATCAAAAATATGTTTTATCTCTGTTAACTGAATTTACAGATCAGAAATAAGTTTCACAGAATGCATCTGTGTAGTTTTTATTTGAAGATATTCTTTTTCCCAATGTAGGCCTCTTAGCGCTTAGCATGTCCAATTGCAGTTTCTACAGAAAGAGTGTTTCAGAACGGCTCAATCAAAAGTAAGGTTCAACTCTGTTAGTTGAATGCACAGAACAGTAAGAATTTTCACAGAATGCTACTGTGTAGTTTACATTTGAATATATTACTTTTTCCACTATTACCCTCTTAGCGCTCCGAATGTTCACTTGCATTTTCTACAGAAAGAGTGTTCAGAACTGCGCAATCAAAAGTATGGTTTAACTCTGTTAGCTTAATGAACATAACAGAAATAAGTTTCACACAATGCTTCTGTGTAGTTTTTATTTGAAGATATTATTTTTCCCAATAGAGGCCTCTTAGCGCTCAGAATGTGCAATTGCAGTTTCTACAGAAAGAGTGTTTCAGAAAGGCTCAATCAAAAGTAAGGTTCAACTCTGTTAGTTGAATGCACAGAACAGAAAGAAGTTTCATACAATGCTTCTGTGTAGTTTATATTTGAACATATTCTTTTTTCCACTATTACCAACTTAGCGCTACGAATGTCCAGTTGCATTTTCTACAGACAGAGTGTTTCAAAACTGCGCAATCAAAAGTATGGTTTAACTCTGTTAGCTGAATGCTCAGATCAGAAAGAAGTTTCACAGAATGCTTCTGTGTAGTTTATATTTGAATATATTCCTTTTTCCACTACTACTCTCTTAGCGATCCAAATGTCCAGTTGCATTTTCTACAGAAAGAGTGTTCAGATCTGCTCAATCAAAAGTATGGTTTAACTCTGTTAGCTGAATGCACAGATCAGAAAGAAGTTTCACAGAATGATTCTGTGTAGTTTATATTTGGAGATATTCCTTTTTCCACTATTACCCTCTTAGCGCTCCGAATCTCCACTTGCATTTTCTACAGAAAGAGTGTTTCAGAACGGCTCTATCAATACTAAGGTTCAACTCTTTTAGTTGAACAAACAGAACAGAAAGAAGTTTCACACAATTCTTCTGTGTAGTTTTTATTTGTAGACATTCTTTTTCCCAATATAGGCCTCTTAGCGCTCAGAATGTCCAATTGCAGTTTCTACAGAAAGAGTGTTTCAGAACGGCTCAATCAAAAGTAAGGTTCAACTCTCTTAGTTGAATGCACAGAACAGAAAGAAGTTTCATACAATGCTTCTGTGTAGTTTATATTTGAACATATTCTTTTTTCCACTATTACCCACTTACCGCTACGAATGTCCAGTTGCATTTTCTACAGACAGAGTGTTTCAAAACTGCTCAATCAAAAGTATGGTTTAACTCTGTTAGCTGAATGCTCAGATCAGAAAGAAGTTTCACAGAATGCTTCTGTGCAGTTTATATTTGAATATATTCCTTTTTCCACTACTACGCTCTTAGCGCTCCAAATGTCCAGTTGCATTTTCTACAGAAAGAGTGTTCAGATCTGCTCAATCAAAAGTATGGTTTAACTCTGTTAGCTGAATGCACAGATCAGAAAGAAGTTTCACCGAATGATTCTGTGTAGTTTATATTTGAAGACATTCCTTTTTCCACTATTACCCTCTTAGCGCTCCGAATCTCCACTTGCATTTTCTACAAAAAGAGTGTTTCATAACTGCTCAATCAAAAATATGTTTTATCTCTGTTAACTGAATTTACAGATCAGAAATAAGTTTCACAGAATGCATCTGTGTAGTTTTTATTTGAAGATATTCTTTTTCCCAATGTAGGCCTCTTAGCGCTTAGCATGTCCAATTGCAGTTTCTACAGAAAGAGTGTTTCAGAACGGCTCAATCAAAAGTAAGGTTCAACTCTGTTAGTTGAATGCACAGAACAGTAAGAATTTTCACAGAATGCTACTGTGTAGTTTACATTTGAATATATTACTTTTTCCACTATTACCCTCTTAGCGCTCCGAATGTTCACTTGCATTTTCTACAGAAAGAGTGTTCAGAACTGCGCAATCAAAAGTATGGTTTAACTCTGTTAGCTTAATGAACATAACAGAAATAAGTTTCACACAATGCTTCTGTGTAGTTTTTATTTGAAGATATTATTTTTCCCAATAGAGGCCTCTTAGCGCTCAGAATGTGCAATTGCAGTTTCTACAGAAAGAGTGTTTCAGAAAGGCTCAATCAAAAGTAAGGTTCAACTCTGTTAGTTGAATGCACAGAACAGAAAGAAGTTTCATACAATGCTTCTGTGTAGTTTATATTTGAACATATTCTTTTTTCCACTATTACCAACTTAGCGCTACGAATGTCCAGTTGCATTTTCTACAGACAGAGTGTTTCAAAACTGCGCAATCAAAAGTATGGTTTAACTCTGTTAGCTGAATGCTCAGATCAGAAAGAAGTTTCACAGAATGCTTCTGTGTAGTTTATATTTGAATATATTCCTTTTTCCACTACTACTCTCTTAGCGATCCAAATGTCCAGTTGCATTTTCTACAGAAAGAGTGTTCAGATCTGCTCAATCAAAAGTATGGTTTAACTCTGTTAGCTGAATGCACAGATCAGAAAGAAGTTTCACAGAATGATTCTGTGTAGTTTATATTTGGAGATATTCCTTTTTCCACTATTACCCTCTTAGCGCTCCGAATCTCCACTTGCATTTTCTACAGAAAGAGTGTTTCAGAACGGCTCTATCAATACTAAGGTTCAACTCTTTTAGTTGAACAAACAGAACAGAAAGAAGTTTCACACAATTCTTCTGTGTAGTTTTTATTTGTAGACATTCTTTTTCCCAATATAGGCCTCTTAGCGCTCAGAATGTCCAATTGCAGTTTCTACAGAAAGAGTGTTTCAGAACGGCTCAATCAAAAGTAAGGTTCAACTCTCTTAGTTGAATGCACAGAACAGAAAGAAGTTTCATACAATGCTTCTGTGTAGTTTATATTTGAACATATTCTTTTTTCCACTATTACCCACTTACCGCTACGAATGTCCAGTTGCATTTCTACAGACAGAGTGTTTCAAAACTGCTCAATCAAAAGTATGGTTTAACTCTGTTAGCTGAATGCTCAGATCAGAAAGAAGTTTCACAGAATGCTTCTGTGCAGTTTATATTTGAATATATTCCTTTTTCCACTACTACGCTCTTAGCGCTCCAAATGTCCAGTTGCATTTTCTACAGAAAGAGTGTTCAGATCTGCTCAATCAAAAGTATGGTTTAACTCTGTTAGCTGAATGCACAGATCAGAAAGAAGTTTCACCGAATGATTCTGTGCAGTTTATATTTGAAGACATTCCTTTTTCCACTATTACCCTCTTAGCGCTCCGAATCTCCACTTGCATTTTCTACAAAAAGAGTGTTTCATAACTGCTCAATCAAAAATATGTTTTATCTCTGTTAACTGAATTTACAGATCAGAAATAAGTTTCACAGAATGCATCTGTGTAGTTTTTATTTGAAGATATTCTTTTTCCCAATGTAGGCCTCTTAGCGCTTAGCATGTCCAATTGCAGTTTCTACAGAAAGAGTGTTTCAGAACGGCTCAATCAAAAGTAAGGTTCAACTCTGTTAGTTGAATGCACAGAACAGAAACAATTTTCACAGAATGCTACTGTGTAGTTTATATTTGAATATATTCCTTTTTCCACTATTACCCTCTTAGCGCTCCGAATGTCCACCTGCATTTTCTACAGAAAGAGTGTTCAGAACTGCGCAATCAAAAGTATGGTTTAACTCTGTTAGCTTAATGAACATATCAGAAATAAGTTTCACACAATGCTTCTGTATAGTTTTTATTTGAAGATATTATTTTTCCCAATAGAGGCCTCTTAGCGCTCAGAATGTCCAATTGCAGTTTCTACAGAAAGAGTGTTTCAGAAAGGCTCAATCAAAAGTAAGGTTCAACTCTGTTAGTTGAATGCACAGAACAGAAAGAAGTTTCATAAAATGCTTCTGTGTAGTTTATATTTGAACATATTCTTTTTTCCACTATTACCCACTTAGCGCTACGAATGTCCAGTTGCATTTTCTACAGACAGAGTGTTTCAAAACTGCTCAATCAAAAGTGTGGTTTAACTCTGTTAGCTGAATGCTCAGATCAGAAAGAAGTTTCACAGAATGCTTCTGTGTAGTTTATATTTGAATATATTGCTTTTTCCACTACTACTCTCTTAGCGCTCCAAATGTCCAGTTGCATTTTCTACAGTAAGAGTGTTCAGATCTGCTCAATCAAAAGTATGGTTTAACTCTGTTAGCTGAATGCACAGATCGGAAAGAAGTTTCACAGAATGATTCTGTGTAGTTTATATTTGGAGACATTCCTTTTTCCACTATTACCTTCTTAGCGCTCCGAATCTCCACTTGCATTTTCTACAGAAAGAGTGTTTCAGAACGACTCAATCAAAACTAAGGTTCAACTCTTTTAGTTGAACAAACAGAACAGAAGGAAGTTTCACACAATTGTTCTGTGTAGCTTTTATTTGTAGACATTCTTTTTCCCAGTATAGGCTTCTTAGCGCTCAGAATATCCAATTGCAGTTTCTACAGAAAGAGTGTTTCAGAACGGCTCAATCAAAAGTAAGGTTCAACTCTGTTAGTTGAATGCACAGAACAGAAAGAAGTTTCATACAATGCTTCTGTGTAGTTTATATTTGAACATATTCTTTTTTCCACTATTACCCACTTAGCGCTACGAATGTCCATTTGCATTTTCTACAGACAGAGTGTTTCAAAACTGCTCAATCAAAAGTATGGTTTAACTCTGTTAGCTGAATGCTCAGATCAGAAAGAAGTTTCACAGAATGCTTCTGTGTAGTTTATATTTGAATATATTCCTTTTTCCACTAGTACTCTCTTAGCGCTCCAAATGTCCAATTGCATTTTCTACAGAAAGAGTATTCAGATCTGCTCAATCAAAAGTATGGTTTAACTCTGTTAGCTGAATGCACAGATCAGAAAGAAGTTTCACAGAATGATTCCGTGTAGTTTATATTTGGAGACATTCCTTTTTCCACTATTACCCTCTTAGCGCTCCGAATCTCCACTTGCATTTACTACAGAAAGAGTGTTTCAGAACGGCTCAATCAAAACTAAGGTTCAACTCTTTTAGTTGAACAAACAGAACAGAAATAAGTTTCACACAATTCTTCTGTGTAGTTTTTATTTGTAGACATTCTTTTTCCCAATATAGGCCTCTTAGCGCTCAGAATGTCCAATTGCAGTTTCTACAGAAATAGTGTTTCAGAAGGGCTCAATCAAAAGTAAGGTTCAACTCTGTTAGTTGAATGCACAGAACAGAAAGTAGTTTCATACAATGCTTCTGTGTAGTTTCTATTTGAACATATTCTTTTTTCCACTATTACCCACTTAGCGCTACGAATGTCCAGTTGCATTTTCTACAGACAGAGTGTTTCAAAACTGCTCAATCAAAAGTATGGCTTAACTCTGTTAGCTGAATGCTCAGATCAGAAAGAAGTTTCACAGAATGCTTCTGTGTAGTTTATATTTGAATATATTCCTTTTTCCACTACTACGCTCTTAGCGCTCCAAATGTCCAGTTGCATTTTCTACAGAAAGAGTGTTCAGATCTGCTCAATCAAATGTATGGTTTAACTCTGTTAGCTGAATGCACAGATCAGAAAGAAGTTTCACCGAATGATTCTGTGTAGTTTATATTTGAAGACATTACTTTTTCCACTATTACCCTCTTAGCGCTCCGAATCTCCACTTGCATTTTCTACAAAAAGAGTGTTTCATAACTGCTCAATCATAAATATGTTTTATCTCTGTTAACTGAATTTACAGATCAGAAATAAGTTTCACAGAATGCATCTGTGTAGTTTTTATTTGAAGATATTCTTTTTCCCAATGTAGGCCTCTTAGCGCTTAGCATGTCCAATTGCAGTTTCTACAGAAAGAGTGTTTCAGAACGGCTCAATCAAAAGTAAGGTTCAACTCTGTTAGTTGAATGCACAGAACAGAAAGAATTTTCACAGAATGCTACTGTGTAGTTTATATTTGAATATATTCCTTTTTCCACTATTACCCTCTTAGCTCTCCGAATGTCCACTTGCATTTTCTACAGAAAGAGTGTTCAGAACTGCGCAATCAAAAGTATGGTTTAACTCTGTTAGCTTAATGAACATATCAGAAATAAGTTTCACACAATGCTTCTGTGTAGTTTTTATTTGAAGATATTATTTTTCCCAATAGAGGCCTCTTAGCGCTCAGAATGTCCAATTGCAGTTTCTACAGAAAGAGTGTTTCAGAAAGGCTCAATCAAAAGTAAGGTTCAACTCTGTTAGTTGAATGCACAGAACAGAAAGTAGTTTCATACAATGCTTCTGTGTAGTTTATATTTGAACATATTCTTTTTTCCACTATTACCCACTTAGCGCTACGAATGTCCAGTTGCATTTTCTACAGACAGAGTGTTTCAAAACTGCTCAATCAAAAGTATGGTTTAACTCTGTTAGCTGAATGCTCAGATCAGAAAGAAGTTTCACAGAATGCTTCTGTGTAGTTTATATTTGAATATATTCCTTTTTCCACTACTACTCTCTTAGCGCTCCAAATGTCCAGTTGCATTTTCTACAGAAAGAGTGTTCAGATCTGTTGAATCAAAAGTATGGTTTAACTCTGTTAGCTGAATGCACAGATCAGAAAGAAGTTTCACAGAATGATTCTGTGTAGTTTATATTTGGACACATTCCTTTTTCCACTATTACCCTCTTAGCGCTCCGAATCTCCACTTGCATTTTCTACAGAAAGAGTGTTTCAGAACGGCTCAAACAAAACTAAGGTTCAACTCTTTTAGTTGAACAAACAGAACAGAAAGAAGTTTCACACAATTCTTCTGTGTAGTTTTTATTTGTAGACATTCTTTTTCCCAATATAGGCCTCTTAGCGCTCAGAATGTCCAATTGCAGTTTCTACAGAAAGAGTGTTTCAGAAGGGCTCAATCAAAAGTAAGGTTCAACTCTGTTAGTTGAATGCACAGAACAGAAAGAAGTTTCATACAATGCTTCTGTGTAGTTTATATTTGAATATATTCTTTTTTCCACTATTACCCACTTAGCGCTACGAATGTCCAGTTGCATTTTCTACAGACAGAGTGTTTCAAAACTGCTCAATCAAATGTATGCTTTAACTCCGTTAGCTGAATGCTCAGATCAGAAAGAAGTTTCACAGAATGCGTCTGTGTAGTTTATATTTGAATATATTCCTTTTTCCACTACTACGCTCTTAGCGCTCCAAATGTCCAGTTGCATTTTCTACAGAAAGGGTGTTCAGATCTGCTCAATCAAAAGTATGGTTTAACTCTGTTAGCTGAATGCACAGATCAGAAAGAAGTTTCACCGAATGATTCTGTGTAGTTTATATTTGAAGACATTCCTTTTTCCACTATTACCCACTTAGCGCTCCGAATCTCCACTTGCATTTTCTACAAAAAGAGTGTTTCATAACTGCTCAATCAAAAATATGTTTTATCTCTGTTAACTGAATTTACAGATCAGAAATAAGTTTCACAGAATGCATCTGTGTAGTTTTTATTTGAAGATATTCTTTTTCCCAATGTAGGCCTCTTAGCGCTTAGCATGTCCAATTGCAGTTTCTACAGAAAGAGTGTTTCAGAACGGCTCAATCAAAAGTAAGGTTCAACTCTGTTAGTTGAATGCACAGAAAAGAAAGAATTTTCACAGAATGCTACTGTGTAGTTTATATTTGAATATATTCCTTTTTCTACTATTACCCTCTTAGCGCTCCGAATGTCCACTTGCATTTTCTACAGAAAGAGTGTTCAGAACTGCACAACCAAAAGTATGGTTTAACTCTGTTAACTTAATGAACATATCAGAAATAAGTTTCACACAATGCTTCTGTGTAGTTTTTATTTGAAGATATTATTTTTCCCAATAGAGGCCTCTTAGCGCTCAGAATGTCCAATTGCAGTTTCTACAGAAAGAGTGTTTCAGAAAGGCTCATTCAAAAGTAAGGTTCAACTCTGTTAGTTCAATGCACAGAACAGAAAGAAGTTTCATACAATGCTTCTGTGTAGTTTATATTTGAACATATTCTTTTTTCCACTATTACCCACTTAGCGCTACGAATGTCCAGTTGCATTTTCTACAGACAGAGTGTTTCAAAACTGCTCAATCAAAAGTATGGTTTAACTCTGTTAGCTGAATGCTCAGATCAGAAAGAAGTTTCACAGAATGCTTCTGTGTAGTTTATATTTGAATATATTCCTTTTTCCACTAGTACTCTCTTAGCGCTCCAAATGTCCAGTTGCATTTTCTACAGAAAGAGTGTTCAGATCTGCTCAATCAAAAGTATGGTTTAACTCTGTTAGCTGAATGCACAGATCAGAAAGAAGTTTCACAGAATGATTCTGTGTAGTTTATATTTGGAGACATTCCTTTTTCCACTATTACCCTCTTAGCGCTCCGAATCTCCACTTGCATTTTCTACAGAAAGAGTGTTTCAGAACGGCTCAATCAAAACTAAGGTTCAACTCTTTTAGTTGAACAAACAGAACAGAAAGAAGTTTCACACAATTCTTCTGTGTAGTTTTTATTTGTAGACATTCTTTTTCCCAATATAGGCCTCTTAGCGCTCAGAATGTCCAATTGCAGTTTCTACAGAAAGAGTGTTTCAGAACGGCTCAATCAAAAGTAAGGTTCAACTCTGTTAGTTGAATGCACAGAACAGAAAGAAGTTTCATACAATGCTTCAGTGTAGTTTCTATTTGAACATATTCTTTTTTCCACTATTACCCACTTAGCGCTACGAATGTCCAGTTGCATTTTCTACAGACAGAGTGTTTCAAAACTGCTCAATCAAAAGTATGGTTTAACTCTGTTAGCTGAATGCTCAGATCAGAAAGAAGTTTCACAGAATGCTTCTGTGTAGTTTATATTTGAATATATTCCTTTTTCCACTACTACGCTCTTAGCGCTCCAAATGTCCAGTTGCATTTTCTACAGAAAGAGTGTTCAGATCTGCTCAATCAAAAGTATGGTTTAACTCTGTTAGCTGAATGCACAGATCAGAAAGAAGTTTCACCGAATGATTCTGTGTAGTTTATATTTGAAGACATTCCTTTTTCCACTATTACCCTCTTAGCGCTCCGAATCCCCACTTGCATTTTCTACAAAAAGAGTGTTTCATAACTGCTCAATCAAAAATATGTTTTATCTCTGTTAACTGAATTTACAGATCAGAAATAAGTTTCACAGAATGCATCTGTGTAGTTTTTATTTGAAGAGATTGTTTTCCCAATGTAGTCCTCTTAGCGCTTAGCAAGTCCAATTGCAGTTTCTACAGAAAGAGTGTTTCAGAACGGCTCAATCAAAAGTAAGGTTCAACTCTGTTAGTTGAATGCACAGAACAGAAAGAATTTTCACAGAATGCTACTGTGTAGTTTATATTTGAATATATTCCTTTTTCCACTATTACCCTCTTAGCGCTCCGAATGTCCACTTGCATTTTCTACAGAAAGAGTGTTCAGAACTGCGCAATCAAAAGTATGGTTTAACTCTGTTAACTTAATGAACATATCAGAAATAAGTTTCACACAATGCTTCTGTGTAGTTTTTATTTGAAGATATTCTTTTTCCCAATGTAGGCCTCTTAGCGCTCAGAATGTCCAATTGCAGTTTCTACAGAAAGAGTGTTTCAGAAAGGCTCATTCAAAAGTAAAGTTCAACTCTGTTAGTTGAATGCACAGAACAGAAAGAAGTTTCATACAATGCTTCTGTGTAGTTTATATTTGAACATATTCTTTTTTCAACTATTACCCACTTAGCGCTACGAATGTCCAGGTGCATTTTCTACAGACAGAGTGTTTCAAAACTGCTCAATCAACAGTATGGTTTAACTCTGTTAGCTGAATGCTCAGATCAGAAAGAAGTTTCACAGAATGCTTCTGTGTAGTTTATATTTGAATATATTCCTTTTTCCACTACTACTCTCTCAGCGCTCCAAATGTCCAGTTGCATTTTCTACAGAAAGTGTGTTCAGATCTGCTCAATCAAAAGTATGGTTTAACTCTGTTAGCTGAATGCACAGATCAGAAAAAGTTTCACAGAATGATTCTGTGTAGTTTATGTTTGGAGACATTCCTTTTTCCACTATTACCCTCTTAGCGATCCGAATCTCCACTTGCATTTTCTACAGAAAGAGTGTTTCAGTATGGCTCAATCAAAACTAAGGTTCAACTCTTTTAGTTGAACAAACAGAACAGAAAGAAGTTTCACACAATTCTTCTGTGTATTTTTTATTTGTAGACATTCTTTTTCCCAATATAGGCCTCTTAGGGCTCAGAATGTCCAATTGCAGTTTCTACAGAAAGAGTGTTTCAGAACGGCTCAATCAAAAGTAAGGTTCAACTCTGTTAGTTGAATGCACAGAACAGAAAGAAGTTTCATACAATGCTTCTGTGTAGTTTATATTTGAATATATTCTTTTTTCCACTATTACCCACTTAGCGCTACGAATGTCCAGTTGCATTTTCTACAGACAGAGTGTTTCAAAACTGCTCAATTAAAAGTATGGTTTAACTCTGTTAGCTGAATGCTCAGATCAGAAAGAAGTTTCACAGAATGCTTCTGTGTAGTTTATATTTGAATATATTCCTTTTTCCACTACTACGCTCTTAGCGCTCCAAATGTCCAGTTGCATTTTCTACAGAAAGAGTGTTCAGATCTGCTCAATCAAAAGTATGTTTTAACTCTGTTAGCTGAATGCACAAATCAGAAAATAGTTTCACCGAATGATTCTGTGTAGTTTATATTTGAAGACATTCCTTTTTCCACTATTACCATCTTAGCGCTCCGAATCTCCACTTGCATTTTCTACAAAAAGAGTGTTTCATAACTGCTCAATCAAAAATATGTTTTATCTCTGTTAACTGAATTTACAGATCAGAAATAAGTTTCACAGAATGCATCTGTGTAGTTTTTATTTGAAGAGATTCTTTTTCCCAATGTAGGCCTCTTAGCGCTTAGCATGTCCAATTGCAGTTTCTACAGAAAGAGTGTTTCAGAACGGCTCAATCAAAAGTAAGGTTCAACTCTGTTAGTTGAATGCACAGAACAGAAAGAATTTTCACAGAATGCTACTGTGTAGTTTATATTTGAATATATTCCTTTTTCCACTATTACCCTCTTAGCGCTCCGAATGTCCACTTGCATTTTCTACAGAAAGAGTGTTCAGAACTGCGCAATCAAAAGTATGGTTTAACTCTGTTAGCTTAATGAACATATCAGAAATAAGTTTCACACAATGCTTCTGTGTAGTTTTTATTTGAAGATATTATTTTTCCCAATAGAGGCCTCTTAGCGCTCAAAATGTCCAATTGCAGTTTCTACAGAAAGAGTGTTTCAGAACGGCTCAATCAAAATTAAGTTTCAAATCTGTTAGTTGAATGCACAGAACAGAAAGCAGTTTCACAGAATGCTTCTGTGTAGTTTATATTTGAATATATTCCTTTTTCCACTACTACGCTCTTAGCGCTCCAAATGTCCAGTTGCATTTTCTACAGAAAGAGTGTTCAGATCTGCTCAATCAAAAGTATGGTTTAACTCTGTTAGCTGAATGAACATATCAGAAATAAGTTTCACACAATGCTTCTGTGTAGTTTTTATTTGAAGATATTATTTTTCCCAATAGAGGCCTCTTAGCGCTCAGAATGTCCAATTGCAGTTTCTACAGAGAGTGTTTCAGAAAGGCTCAATCAAAAGTAAGGTTCAACTCTGTTAGTTGAATGCACAGAACAGAAAGAAGTTTCATACAATGCTTCTGTGTAGTTTATATTTGAACATATTCTTTTTTCCACTATTACCCACTTAGCGCTACGAATGTCCAGTTGCATTTTCTACAGACAGAGTGTTTCAAAACTGCTCAATCAAAAGTATGGTTTAACTCTGTTAGCTGAATGCTCAGATCAGAAAGAAGTTTCACAGAATGCTTCTGTGTAGTTTATATTTGAATATATTCCTTTTTCCACTACTACTCTCTTAGCGCTCCAATTGTCCAGTTGCATTTTCTACAGAAAGAGTGTTCAGATCTGTTGAATCAAAAGTATGGTTTAACTCTGTTAGCTGAATGCACAGATCAGAAAGAAGTTTCACAGAATGATTCTGTGTAGCTTATATTTGGAGACATTCCTTTTTCCACTATTACCCTCTTAGCGCTCCGAATCCCCACTTGCATTTTCTACAGAAAGAGTGTTTCAGAACGGCTCAAACAAAACTAAGGTTCAACTCTTTTAGTTGAAGAAACAGAACAGAAAGAAGTTTCACACAATTCTTCTGTGTAGTTTTTATTTGTAGACATTCATTTTCCCAATATAGGCCTCTTAGCGCTCAGAATGTCCAATTGCAGTTTCTACAGAAACAGTGTTTCAGAACGGCTCAATCAAAAGTAAGGTTCAACTCTGTTAGTTGAATGCACAGAACAGAAAGAAGTTTCATACAATGCTTCAGGGTAGTTTCTATTTGAACATATTCTTTTTTCCACTATTACCCACTTAGCGCTACGAATGTCCAGTTGCATTTTCTACAGACAGAGTGTTTCAAAACTGCTCAATCAAAAGTATGGTTTAACTCTGTTAGCTGAATGCTCAGATCAGAAAGAAGTTTCACAGAATGCTTCTGTGTAGTTTATATTTGAATATATTCCTTTTTCCACTACTACGCTCTTAGCGCTCCAAATGTCCAGTTGCATTTTCTACAGAAAGAGTGTTCAGATCTGCTCAATCAAAAGTATGGTTTAACTCTGTTAGCTGAATGCACAGATCAGAAAGAAGTTTCACCGAATGATTCTGTGTAGTTTATATTTGAAGACATTCCTTTTTCCACTATTACCCTCTTAGCGCTCCGAATCCCCACTTGCATTTTCTACAAAAAGAGTGTTTCATAACTGCTCAATCAAAAATATGTTTTATCTCTATTAACTGAATTTACAGATCAGAAATAAGTTTCACAGAATGCATCTGTGTAGTTTTTATTTGAAGAGATTGTTTTCCCAATGTAGGCCTCTTAGCGCTTAGCATGTCCAATTGCAGTTTCTACAGAAAGAGTGTTTCAGAACGGCTCAATCAAAAGTAAGGTTCAACTCTGTTAGTTGAATGCACAGAACAGAAAGAATTTTCACAGAATGCTACTGTGTAGTTTATATTTGAATATATTCCTTTTTCCACTATTACCCTCTTAGCGCTCCGAATGTCCACTTGCATTTTCTACAGAAAGAGTGTTCAGAACTGCGCAATCAAAAGTATGGTTTAACTCTGTTAACTTAATGAACATATCAGAAATAAGTTTCACACAATGCTTCTGTGTAGTTTTTATTTGAAGATATTCTTTTTCCCAATGAAGGCCTCTTAGCGCTCAGAATGTCCAATTGCAGTTTCTACAGAAAGAGTGTTTCAGAAAGGCTCATTCAAAAGTAACGTTCAACTCTGTTAGTTGAATGCACAGAACAGAAAGAAGTTTCATACAATGCTTCTGTGTAGTTTATATTTGAACATATTCTTTTTTCAACTATTACCCACTTAGCGCTACGAATGTCCAGGTGCATTTTCTACAGACAGAGTGTTTCAAAACTGCTCAATCAAAAGTATGGTTTAACTCTGTTAGCTGAATGCTCAGATCAGAAAGAAGTTTCACAGAATGCTTCTGTGTAGTTTATATTTGAATATATTCCTTTTTCCACTACTACTCTCTCAGCGCTCCAAATGTCCAGTTGCATTTTCTACAGAAAGTGTGTTCAGATCTGCTCAATCAAAAGTATGGTTTAACTCTGTTAGCTGAATGCACAGATCAGAAAGAAGTTTCACAGAATGATTCTGTGTAGTTTATATTTGGAGACATTCCTTTTTCCACTATTACCCTCTTAGCGATCCGAATCTCCACTTGCATTTTCTACAGAAAGAGTGTTTCAGTATGGCTCAATCAAAACTAAGGTTCAACTCTTTTAGTTGAACAAACAGAACAGAAAGAAGTTTCACACAATTCTTCTGTGTATTTTTTATTTGTAGACATTCTTTTTCCCAATATAGGCCTCTTAGGGCTCAGAATGTCCAATTGCAGTTTCTACAGAAAGAGTGTTTCAGAACGGCTCAATCAAAAGTAAGGTTCAACTCTGTTAGTTGAATGCAAAGAACAGAAAGAAGTTTCATACAATGCTTCTGTGTAGTTTATATTTGAATATATTCTTTTTTCCACTATTACCTACTTAGCGCTACGAATGTCCAGTTGCATTTTCTACAGACAGAGGGTTTCAAAACTGCTCAATTAAAAGTATGGTTTAACTCTGTTAGCTGAATGCTCAGATCAGAAAGAAGTTTCACAGAATGATTCTGTGTAGTTTATATTTGAATATATACCTTTTTCCACTACTACGCTCTTAGCGCTCCAAATATCCAGTTGCATTTTCTACAGAAAGAGTGTTCAGATCTGCTCAATCAAAAGTATGGTTTAACTCTGTTAGCTGAATGCACAAATCAGAAAATAGTTTCACCGAATGATTCTGTGTAGTTTATATTTGAAGACATTCCTTTTTCCACTATTACCATCTTAGCGCTCCGAATCTCCACTTGCATTTTCTACAAAAAGAGTGTTTCATAACTGCTCAATCAAAAATATGTTTTATCTCTTTTAACTGAATTTACAGATCAGAAATAAGTTTCACAGAATGCATCTGTGTAGTTTTTATTTGAAGATATTCTTTTTCCCAATGTAGGCCTCTTAGCGCTTAGCATGTCCAATTGCAGTTTCTACAGAAAGAGTGTTTCAGAACGGCTCAATCAAAAGTAAGGTTCAACTCTGTTAGTTGAATGCACAGAACAGAAAGAATTTTCACAGAATGCTACTGTGTAGTTTATATTTGAATATATTCCTTTTTCCACTATTACCCTCTTAGCGCTCCGAATGTCCACTTGCATTTTCTACAGAAAGAGTGTTCAGAACTGCGCAATCAAAAGTATGGTTTAACTCTGTTAGCTTAATGAACATATCAGAAATAAGTTTCACACAATGCTTCTGTGTAGTTTTTATTTGAAGATATTATTTTTCCCAATAGAGGCCTCTTAGCGCTCATAATGTCCAATTGCAGTTCCTACAGAAAGAGTGTTTCAGAACGGCTCAATCAAAATTAAGTTTCAACTCTGTTAGTTGAATGCACAGAACAGAAAGCAGTTTCACAGAATGCTTCTGTGTAGTTTATATTTGAATATATTCCTTTTTCCACTACTACGCTCTTAGCGCTCCAAATGTCCAGTTGCATTTTCTACAGAAAGAGTGTTCAGATCTGCTCAATCAAAAGTATGGTTTAACTCTGTTAGCTGAATGAACATATCAGAAATAAGTTTCACACAATGCTTCTGTGTAGTTTTTATTTGAAGATATTATTTTTCCCAATAGAGGCCTCTTAGCGCTCAGAATGTCCAATTGCAGTTTCTACAGAAAGAGTGTTTCAGAAAGGCTCAATCAAAAGTAAGGTTCAACTCTGTTAGTTGAATGCACAGAACAGAAAGTAGTTTCATACAATGCTTCTGTGTAGTTTATATTTGAACATATTCTTTTTTCCACTATTACCCACTTAGCGCTACGAATGTCCAGTTGCATTTTCTACAGACAGAGTGTTTCAAAACTGCTCAATCAAAAGTATGGTTTAACTCTGTTAGCTGAATGCTCAGATCAGAAAGAAGTTTCACAGAATGCTTCTGTGTAGTTTATATTTGAATATATTCCTTTTTCCACTACTACTCTCTCAGCGCTCCAAATGTCCAGTTGCATTATCTACAGAAAGAGTGTTCAGATCTGCTCAATCAATAGTATGGTTTAACTCTGTTAGCTGAATGCACAGATCATAAAGAAGTTTCACAGAATGATTCTGTGTAGTTTATATTTGGAGACATTCCTTTTTGCACTATTACCCTCTTAGCGATCCGAATCTCCACTTGCATTTTCTACAGAAAGAGTGTTTCAGTACGGCTCAATCAAAACTAAGGTTCAACTCTTTTAGTTGAACAAACAGAACAGAAGTAGTTTCACACAATTCTTCTGTGTAGTTTTTATTTGTAGACATTCTTTTTCCCAATATAGGCCTCTTAGCGCTCAGAATGTCCAATTGCAGTTTCTACAGAAAGAGTGTTTCAGAACGGCTCAATCAAAAGTAAGGTTCAACTCTGTTAGTTGAATGCACAGAACAGAAAGTAGTTTCATACAATGCTTCTGTGTAGTTTATATTTGAACATATTCTTTTTTCCACTATTACCCACTTAGCGCTACGAATGTCCAGTTGCATTTTCTACAGACAGAGTGTTTCAAAACTGCTCAATCATAAGTATGGTTTAACTCTGTTAGCTGAATGCTCAGATCAGAAAGAAGTTTCACAGAATGCTTCTGTGTAGTTTATATTTGAATATATTCCTTTTTCCACTACTACGCTCTTAGCGCTCCAAATGTCCAGTTGCATTTTCTACAGAAAGAGTGTTCAGATCTGCTCAATCAAAAGTATGGTTTAACTCTGTTAGCTGAATGCACAGATCAGAAAATAGTTTCACCGAATGATTCTGTGTAGTTTATATTTGAAGACATTCCTTTTTCCACTATTACCATCTTAGCGCTCCGAATCTCCACTTGCATTTTCTACAATAAGAGTGTTTCATAACTGCTCAATCAAAAATATGTTTTATCTCTGTTAAATGAATTTACAGATCAGAAATAAGTTTCACAGAATGCATCTGTGTAGTTTTTATTTGAAGAGATTCTTTTTCCCAATGTAGGCCTCTTAGCGCTTAGCATGTCCAATTGCAGTTTCTACAGAAAGAGTGTTTCAGAACGGCTCAATCAAAAGTAAGGTTCAACTCTGTTAGTTGAATGCACAGAACAGAAAGAATTTTCACAGAATGCTACTGTGTAGTTTATATTTGAATATATTCCTTTTTCCACTATTACCCTCTTAGCGCTCCGAATGTCCACTTGCATTTTCTACAGAAAGAGTGTTCAGAACTGCGCAATCAAAAGTATGGTTTAACTCTGTTAGCTTAATGAACATATCAGAAATAAGTTTCACACAATGCTTCTGTGTAGTTTTTATTTGAAGATATTATTTTTCCCAATAGAGGCCTCTTAGCGCTCAGAATGTCCAATTGCAGTTTCTACAGAAAGAGTGTTTCAGAAAGGCTCAATCAAAAGTAAGGTTCAACTCTGTTAGTTGAATGCACAGAACAGAAAGAAGTTTCACAGAATGCTTCTGTGTAGTTTATATTTGAATATATTCCTTTTTCCACTACTACGCTCTTAGCGCTCCAAATGTACAGTTGCATTTTCTACAGAAAGAGTGTTCAGATCTGCTCAATCAAAAGTATGGTTTAACTCTGTTAGCTGAATGAACATATCAGAAATAAGTTTCACACAATGCTTCTGTGTAGTTTTTATTTGAAGATATTATTTTTCCCAATAGAGGCCTCTTAGCGCTCAGAATGTCCAATTGCAGTTTCTACAGAAAGAGTGTTTCAGAAAGGCTCAATCAATAGTAAGGTTCAACTCTGTTAGTTGAATTCACAGAACAGAAAGAAGTTTCATACAATGCTTCTGTGTAGTTTATATTTGAACATATTCTTTTTTCCACTATTACCCACTTAGCGCTACGAATGTCCAGTTGCATTTTCTACAGACAGAGTGTTTCAAAACTGCTCAATCAAAAGTATGGTTTAACTCTGTTATCTGAATGCTCAGATCAGAAAGAAGTTTCACAGAATGCTTCTGTGTAGTTTATATTTGAATATATTCCTTTTTCCACTACTACTCTCTCAGCGCTCCAAATGTCCAGTTGCATTATCTACAGAAAGAGTGTTCAGATCTGCTCAATCAATAGTATGGTTTAACTCTGTTAGCTGAATGCACAGATCATAAAGAAGTTTCACAGAATGATTCTGTGTAGTTTATATTTGGAGACATTCCTTTTTGCACTATTACCCTCTTAGCGATCCGAATCTCCACTTGCATTTTCTACAGAAAGAGTGTTTCAGTACGGCTCAATCAAAACTAAGGTTCAACTCTTTTAGTTGAACAAACAGAACAGAAAGTAGTTTCACACAATTCTTCTGTGTAGTTTTTATTTGTAGACATTCTTTTTCCCAATATAGGCCTCTTAGCGCTCAGAATGTCCAATTGCAGTTTCTACAGAAAGAGTGTTTCAGAACGGCTCAATCAAAAGTAAGGTTCAACTCTGTTAGTTGAATGCACAGAACAGAAAGTAGTTTCATACAATGCTTCTGTGTAGTTTATATTTGAACATATTCTTTTTTCCACTATTACCCACTTAGCGCTACGAATGTCCAGTTGCATTTTCTACAGACAGAGTGTTTCAAAACTGCTCAATCATAAGTATGGTTTAACTCTGTTAGCTGAATGCTCAGATCAGAAAGAAGTTTCACAGAATGCTTCTGTGTAGTTTATATTTGAATATATTCCTTTTTCCACTACTACGCTCTTAGCGCTCCAAATGTCCAGTTGCATTTTCTACAGAAAGAGTGTTCAGATCTGCTCAATCAAAAGTATGGTTTAACTCTGTTAGCTGAATGCACAGATCAGAAAATAGTTTCACCGAATGATTCTGTGTAGTTTATATTTGAAGACATTCCTTTTTCCACTATTACCATCTTAGCGCTCCGAATCTCCACTTGCATTTTCTACAATAAGAGTGTTTCATAACTGCTCAATCAAAAATATGTTTTATCTCTGTTAAATGAATTTACAGATCAGAAATAAGTTTCACAGAATGCATCTGTGTAGTTTTTATTTGAAGAGATTCTTTTTCCCAATGTAGGCCTCTTAGCGCTTAGCATGTCCAATTGCAGTTTCTACAGAAAGAGTGTTTCAGAACGGCTCAATCAAAAGTAAGGTTCAACTCTGTTAGTTGAATGCACAGAACAGAAAGAATTTTCACAGAATGCTACTGTGTAGTTTATATTTGAATATATTCCTTTTTCCACTATTACCCTCTTAGCGCTCCGAATGTCCACTTGCATTTTCTACAGAAAGAGTGTTCAGAACTGCGCAATCAAAAGTATGGTTTAACTCTGTTAGCTTAATGAACATATCAGAAATAAGTTTCACACAATGCTTCTGTGTAGTTTTTATTTGAAGATATTATTTTTCCCAATAGAGGCCTCTTAGCGCTCAGAATGTCCAATTGCAGTTTCTACAGAAAGAGTGTTTCAGAAAGGCTCAATCAAAAGTAAGGTTCAACTCTGTTAGTTGAATGCACAGAACAGAAAGAAGTTTCACAGAATGCTTCTGTGTAGTTTATATTTGAATATATTCCTTTTTCCACTACTACGCTCTTAGCGCTCCAAATGTACAGTTGCATTTTCTACAGAAAGAGTGTTCAGATCTGCTCAATCAAAAGTATGGTTTAACTCTGTTAGCTGAATGAACATATCAGAAATAAGTTTCACACAATGCTTCTGTGTAGTTTTTATTTGAAGATATTATTTTTCCCAATAGAGGCCTCTTAGCGCTCAGAATGTCCAATTGCAGTTTCTACAGAAAGAGTGTTTAAGAAAGGCTCAATCAATAGTAAGGTTCAACTCTGTTAGTTGAATTCACAGAACAGAAAGAAGTTTCATACAATGCTTCTGTGTAGTTTATATTTGAACATATTCTTTTTTCCACTATTACCCACTTAGCGCTACGAATGTCCAGTTGCATTTTCTACAGACAGAGTGTTTCAAAACTGCTCAATCAAAAGTATGGTTTAACTCTGTTAGCTGAATGCTCAGATCAGAAAGAAGTTTCACAGAATGCTTCTGTGTAGTTTATATTTGAATATATTCCTTTTTCCACTACTACTCTCTTAGCGCTCCAAATGTCCAGTTGCATTTTCTACAGAAAGAGTGTTCAGATCTGTTGAATCAAAAGTGTGGTTTAAATCTGTTAGCTGAATGCACAGATCAGAAAGAAGTTTCACAGAATGATTCTGTGTAGTTTATATTTGGAGACATTCCTTTTTCCACTATTACCCTCTTAGCGCTCCGAATCTCCACTTGCATTTTCTACAGAAAGAGTGTTTCAGAACGGCTCAAACAAAGCTAAGGTTCAACTCTTTTAGTTGAACAAACAAAACAGAAAGAAGTTTCACACAATTCTTCTGTGTAGTTTTTATTTGTAGACATTCTTTTTCCCAATATAGGCCTCTTAGCGCTCAGAATGTCCAATTGCAGTTTCTACAGAAAGAGTGTTTCAGAACGGCTCAATCAAATGTAAGGTTCAACTCTGTTAGTTGAATGCACAGAACAGAAAGAAGTTTCATACAATGCTTCTGTGTAGTTTATATTTGAACATATTCTTTTTTCCACTATTACCCACTTAGCGTTACGAATGTCCAGTTGCATTTTCTACAGACAGAGTGTTTCAAAACTGCTCAATCAAAAGTATGGTTTAACTCTGTTAGCTGAATGCTCAGATCAGAAAGAAGTTTCACAGAATGCTTCTGTGTAGTTTATATTTGAATATATTCCTTTTTCCACTACTACGCTCTTAGCGCTCCAAATTTCCAGTTGCATTTTCTACAGAAAGAGTGTTCAGATCTGCTCAATCAAAAGTATGGTTTAACTCTGTTAGCTGAATGCACAGATCAGAAAGAAGTTTCACAGAATGCTTCTGTGTATTTTATATTTGAATATATTCCTTTTTCCACTACTACGCTCTTAGCGCTCCAAATGTCCAGTTGCATTTTCTACAGAAAGAGTGTTCAGATCTGCTCAATCATAAGTATGGTTTAACTCTGTTAGCTGAATGCACAGATCAGAAAGAAGTTTCACAGAATGATTCTGTGTAGTTTATATTTGGAGACATTCCTTTTTCCACTATTACCCTCTTAGCGCTCCGAATCTCCACTTGCATTTTCTACAGAAAGAGTGTTTCAGAACGGCTCAATCAAATCAAAGGTTCAACTCTTTTAGTTGAACAAACAGAACAGAAAGAAGTTTCACACAATTCTTCTGTGTAGTTTTTATTTGTAGACATTCTTTTTCCCAATATAGGCCTCTTAGCGCTCAGAATGCCCAATTGCAGTTTCTACAGAAACAGTGTTTCAGAACGGCTCAATCAAAAGTAAGGTTCAACTCTGTTAGTTGAATGCACAGAACAGAAAGAAGTTTCATACAATGCTTCTGTGTAGTTTATATTTGAACATATTCTTTTTTCCACTATTACCCACTTAGCGCTACGAATGTCCAGTTGCATTTTCTACAGACAGAGTGTTTCAAAACTGCTCAATCAAAAGTATGGTTTAACTCTGTTAGCTGAATGCTCAGATCAGAAAGAAGTTTCACAGAATGCTTCTGTGTAGTTTATATTTGAATATATTCCTTTTTCCACTACTACGCTCTTAGCGCTCCAAATGTCCAGTTGCATTTTCTACAGAAAGAGTGTTCAGATCTGCTCAATCAAAAGTATGTTTTAACTCTGTTAGCTGAATGCACAGATCAGAAAGAAGTTTCACCGAATGATTCTGTGTAGTTTATATTTGAAGACATTCCTTTTTCCACTATTACCCTCTTAGCGCTCCGAATCTCCACTTGCATTTTCTACAAAAAGAGTGTTTCATATCTGCTCAATCAAAAATATGTTTTATCTCTGTTAACTGAATTTACAGAACAGAAATAAGTTTCACAGAATGCATCTGTGTAGTTTTTATTTGAAGATATTCTTTTTCCCAATGTAGGCCTCTTAGCGCTTAGCATGTCCAATTGCAGTTTCTACAGAAAGAGTGTTTCAGAACGGCTCAATCAAAAGTAAGGTTCAACTCTGTTAGTTGAATGCACAGAACAGAAAGAAGTTTCATACAATGCTTCTGTGTAGTTTATATTTGAACATATTCTTTTTTCCACTATTACCCACTTAGCGCTACGAATGTCAAGTTGCATTTTCTACAGACAGAGTGTTTCAAAACTGCTCAATCAAAAGTATGGTTTAACTCTGTTAGCTGAATGCTCAGATCAGAAAGAAGTTTCACAGAATGCTTCTGTGTAGTTTATATTTGAATATATTCCTTTTTCCACTACTACGCTCTTAGCGCTCCAAATGTCCAGTTGCATTTTCTACAGAAAGAGTGTTCAGATCTGCTCAATCAAAAGTATGGTTTAACTCTGTTAGCTGAATGCACAGATCAGAAAGAACTTTCACCGAATGATTCTGTGTAGTTTATATTTGAAGACATTCCTTTTTCCACTATTACCCTCTTAGCGCTCCGAATCTCCACTTGCATTTTCTACAAAAAGAGGGTTTCATAACTGCTCAATCAAAAATATGTTTTATCTCTGCTAACTGAATTTACAGATCAGAAATAAGTTTCACAGAATGCATCTGTGTAGTTTTTATTTGAAGATATTCTTTTTCCCAATATAGGCCTCTTAGCGCTTAGCATGTCCAATTGCATTTTCTACAGAAAGAGTGTTTCAGAACGGCTCAATCAAAAGTAAGGTTCAAATCTGTTAGTTGAATGCACAGAACAGAAAGAATTTTCACAGAATGCTACTGTGTAGTTTATATATGAATATATTCCTTTTTCCACTATTACCCTCTTAGCGCTCCGAATGTCCACTTGCATTTTCTACAGAAAGAGTGTTCAGAACTGCGCAATCAAAAGTATGGTTTAACTCTGTTAGCTTAATGAACATATCAGAAATAAGTTTCACACAATGCTTCTGTGTAGTTTTTATTTGTAGACATTCTTTTTCCCAATATAGGCCTCTTAGCGCTCAGAATGTCCAATTGCAGTTTCTACAGAAAGAGTGTTTCAGAACGGCTCAATCAAAAGTAAGGTTCAACTCTGTTAGTTGAATGCACAGAACAGAAAGAAGTTTCATACAATGCTTCTGTGTAGTTTATATTTGAACATATTCTTTTTTCCACTATTACCCACTTAGCGCTACGAATGTCAAGTTGCATTTTCTACAGACAGAGTGTTTCAAAACTGCTCAATCAAAAGTATGGTTTAACTCTGTTAGCTGAATGCTCAGATCAGAAAGAAGTTTCACAGAATGCTTCTGTGTAGTTTATATTTGAATATATTCCTTTTTCCACTACTACGCTCTTAGCGCTCCAAATGTCCAGTTGCATTTTCTACAGAAAGAGTGTTCAGATCTGCTCAATCAAAAGTATGGTTTAACTCTGTTAGCTGAATGCACAGATCAGAAAGAACTTTCACCGAATGATTCTGTGTAGTTTATATTTGAAGACATTCCTTTTTCCACTATTACCCTCTTAGCGCTCCGAATCTCCACTTGCATTTTCTACAAAAAGAGTGTTTCATAACTGCTCAATCAAAAATATGTTTTATCTCTGCTAACTGAATTTACAGATCAGAAATAAGTTTCACAGAATGCATCTGTGTAGTTTTTATTTGAAGATATTCTTTTTCCCAATATAGGCCTCTTAGCGCTTAGCATGTCCAATTGCAGTTTCTACAGAAAGAGTGTTTCAGAAAGGCTCAATCAAAAGTAAGGTTCAACTCTGTTAGTTGAATGCACAGAACAGAAAGAATTTTCACAGAATGCTACTGTGTAGTTTATATTTGAATATATTCCCTTTTCCACTATTACCCTCTTAGCGCTCCGAATGTCCACTTGCATTTTCTACAGAAAGAGTGTGCAGAACTGCGCAATCAAAAGTATGGTTTAACTCTGTTAGCTTAATGAACATATCAGAAATAAGTTTCACACAATGGTTCTGTGTAGTTTTTATTTGAAGATATTATATTTCCCAATAGAGGCCTCTTAGTGCTCAGAATGTCCAATTGCAGTTTCTACAGAAAGAGTGTTTCAGAACGGCTCAATCAAAAGTAAGGTTCAACTCTGTTAGTTGAATGCACAGAACAGAAAGAAGTTTCATACAATGCTTCTGTGTAGTTTATATTTGAACATATTCTTTTTTCCACTATTACCCACTTAGCGCTACGAATGTCCAGTTGCATTTTCTACAGACAGAGGGTTTCAAAACTGCTCAATCAAAAGTATGGCTTAACTCTGTTAGCTGAATGCTCAGATCAGAAAGAAGTTTCACAGAATGCTTCTGTGTAGTTTATATTTGAATATATTCCTTTTTCCACTACTACTCTCTTAGCGCTCCAAATGTCCAGTTGCATTTTCTACAGAAAGAGTGTTCAGATCTGCTCAATCAAAAGTATGGTTTAAGTCTGTTAGCTGAATGCACAGATCAGAAAGAAGTTTCACAGAATGATTCTGTGTAGTTTATATTTGGAGACATTCCTTTTTCCACTATTACCCTCTTAGCGCTCCGAATCTCCACTTGCATTTTCTACAGAAAGAGTGTTTCAGAACGGCTCAATCAAAACTAAGGTTCAACTCTTTTAGTTGAACAAACGGAACAGAAAGAAGTTTCACACAATTCTTCTGTGTAGTTTTTATTTGTAGAGATTCTTTTTCCCAATATAGGCCTCTTAGCGCTCAGAATGTCCAATTGCAGTTTCTACAGAAAGAGTGTTTCAGAACGGCTCAATCAAAAGTAAGGTTCAACTCTGTTAGTTGAATGCACAGAACAGAAAGAAGTTTCATACAATGCTTCTGTGTAGTTTATATTTGAACATATTCTTTTTTCCACTATTACCCACTTAGCGCTACGAATGTCCAGTTGCATTTTCTACAGACAGAGTGTTTCAAAACTGCTCAATCAAAAGTATGGTTTAACTCTGTTAGCTGAATGCTCAGATCAGAAAGAAGTTTCACAGAATTCTTCTGTGTAGTTTATATTTGAATATATTCCTTTTTCCACTACTACTCTCTTAGCGCTCCAAATGTCCAGTTGCATTTTCTACAGAAAGAGTGTTCAGATCTGTTGAATCAAAAGTGTGGTTTAAATCTGTTAGCTGAATGCACAGATCAGAAAGAAGTTTCACAGAATGATTCTGTGTAGTTTATATTTGGAGACATTCCTTTTTCCACTATTACCCTCTTAGCGCTCCGAATCTCCACTTGCATTTTCTACAGAAAGAGTGTTTCAGAACGGCTCAAACAAAGCTAAGGTTCAACTCTTTTAGTTGAACAAACAAAACAGAAAGAAGTTTCACACAATTCTTCTGTGTAGTTTTTATTTGTAGACATTCTTTTTCCCAATATAGGCCTCTTAGCGCTCAGAATGTCCAATTGCAGTTTCTACAGAAAGAGTGTTTCAGAACGGCTCAATCAAATGTAAGGTTCAACTCTGTTAGTTGAATGCACAGAACAGAAAGAAGTTTCATACAATGCTTCTGTGTAGTTTATATTTGAACATATTCTTTTTTCCACTATTACCCACTTAGCGTTACGAATGTCCAGTTGCATTTTCTACAGACAGAGTGTTTCAAAACTGCTCAATCAAAAGTATGGTTTAACTCTGTTAGCTGAATGCTCAGATCAGAAAGAAGTTTCACAGAATGCTTCTGTGTAGTTTATATTTGAATATATTCCTTTTTCCACTACTACGCTCTTAGCGCTCCAAATTTCCAGTTGCATTTTCTACAGAAAGAGTGTTCAGATCTGCTCAATCAAAAGTATGGTTTAACTCTGTTAGCTGAATGCACAGATCAGAAAGAAGTTTCACAGAATGCTTCTGTGTATTTTATATTTGAATATATTCCTTTTTCCACTACTACGCTCTTAGCGCTCCAAATGTCCAGTTGCATTTTCTACAGAAAGAGTGTTCAGATCTGCTCAATCATAAGTATGGTTTAACTCTGTTAGCTGAATGCACAGATCAGAAAGAAGTTTCACAGAATGATTCTGTGTAGTTTATATTTGGAGACATTCCTTTTTCCACTATTACCCTCTTAGCGCTCCGAATCTCCACTTGCATTTTCTACAGAAAGAGGGTTTCAGAACGGCTCAATCAAATCAAAGGTTCAACTCTTTTAGTTGAACAAACAGAACAGAAAGAAGTTTCACACAATTCTTCTGTGTAGTTTTTATTTGTAGACATTCTTTTTCCCAATATAGGCCTCTTAGCGCTCAGAATGCCCAATTGCAGTTTCTACAGAAACAGTGTTTCAGAACGGCTCAATCAAAAGTAAGGTTCAACTCTGTTAGTTGAATGCACAGAACAGAAAGAAGTTTCATACAATGCTTCTGTGTAGTTTATATTTGAACATATTCTTTTTTCCACTATTACCCACTTAGCGCTACGAATGTCCAGTTGCATTTTCTACAGACAGAGTGTTTCAAAACTGCTCAATCAAAAGTATGGTTTAACTCTGTTAGCTGAATGAACATATCAGAAATAAGTTTCACACAATGCTTCTGTGTAGTTTTTATTTGAAGATATTATTTTTCCCAATAGAGGCCTCTTAGCGCTCAGAATGTCCAATTGCAGTTTCTACAGAAAGAGTGTTTAAGAAAGGCTCAATCAATAGTAAGGTTCAACTCTGTTAGTTGAATTCACAGAACAGAAAGAAGTTTCATACAATGCTTCTGTGTAGTTTATATTTGAACATATTCTTTTTTCCACTATTACCCACTTAGCGCTACGAATGTCCAGTTGCATTTTCTACAGACAGAGTGTTTCAAAACTGCTCAATCAAAAGTATGGTTTAACTCTGTTAGCTGAATGCTCAGATCAGAAAGAAGTTTCACAGAATGCTTCTGTGTAGTTTATATTTGAATATATTACTTTTTCCACTACTACTCTCTTAGCGCTCCAAATGTCCAGTTGCATTTTCAACAGAAAGAGTGTTCAGATCTGTTGAATCAAAAGTATGGTTTAAATCTGTTAGCTGAATGCACAGATCAGAAAGAAGTTTCACAGAATGATTCTGTGTAGTTTATATTTGGAGACATTCCTTTTTCCACTATTACCCTCTTAGCGCTCCGAATCTCCACTTGCATTTTCTACAGAAAGAGTGTTTCAGAACGGCTCAAACAAAGCTAAGGTTCAACTCTTTTAGTTGAACAAACAAAACAGAAAGAAGTTTCACACAATTCTTCTGTGTAGTTTTTATTTGTAGACATTCTTTTTCCCAATATAGGCCTCTTAGCGCTCAGAATGTCCAATTGCAGTTTCTACAGAAAGAGTGTTTCAGAACGGCTCAATCAAATGTAAGGTTCAACTCTGTTAGTTGAATGCACAGAACAGAAAGAAGTTTCATACAATGCTTCTGTGTAGTTTATATTTGAACATATTCTTTTTTCCACTATTACCCACTTAGCGTTACGAATGTCCAGTTGCATTTTCTACAGACAGAGTGTTTCAAAACTGCTCAATCAAAAGTATGGTTTAACTCTGTTAGCTGAATGCTCAGATCAGAAAGAAGTTTCACAGAATGCTTCTGTGTAGTTTATATATGAATATATTCCTTTTTCCACTACTACGCTCTTAGCGCTCCAAATTTCCAGTTGCATTTTCTACAGAAAGAGTGTTCAGATCTGCTCAATCAAAAGTATGGTTTAACTCTGTTAGCTGAATGCACAGATCAGAAAGAAGTTTCACAGAATGCTTCTGTGTATTTTATATTTGAATATATTCCTTTTTCCACTACTACGCTCTTAGCGCTCCAAATGTCCAGTTGCATTTTCTACAGAAAGAGTGTTCAGATCTGCTCAATCAAAAGTATGGTTTAAGTCTGTTAGCTGAATGCACAGATCAGAAAGAAGTTTCACAGAATGATTCTGTGTAGTTTATATTTGGAGACATTCCTTTTTCCACTATTACCCTCTTAGCGCTCCGAATCTCCACTTGCATTTTCTACAGAAAGAGTGTTTCAGAACGGCTCAATCAAAACTAAGGTTCAACTCTTTTAGTTGAACAAACGGAACAGAAAGAAGTTTCACACAATTCTTCTGTGTAGTTTTTATTTGTAGAGATTCTTTTTCCCAATATAGGCCTCTTAGCGCTCAGAATGTCCAATTGCAGTTTCTACAGAAAGAGTGTTTCAGAACGGCTCAATCAAAAGTAAGGTTCAACTCTGTTAGTTGAATGCACAGAACAGAAAGAAGTTTCATACAATGCTTCTGTGTAGTTTATATTTGAACATATTCTTTTTTCCACTATTACCCACTTAGCGCTACGAATGTCCAGTTGCATTTTCTACAGACAGAGTGTTTCAAAACTGCTCAATCAAAAGTATGGTTTAACTCTGTTAGCTGAATGCTCAGATCAGAAAGAAGTTTCACAGAATGCTTCTGTGTAGTTTATATTTGAATATATTCCTTTTTCCACTACTACGCTCTTAGCGCTCCAAATGTCCAGTTGCATTTTCTACAGAAAGAGTGTTCAGATCTGCTCAATCAAAAGTATGGTTTAACTCTGTTAGCTGAATGCACAGATCAGAAAGAAGTTTCACCGAATGATTCTGTGTAGTTTATATTTGAAGACATTCCTTTTTCCACTATTTCCCTCTTAGCGCTCCGAATCTCCACTTGCGTTTTCTACAAAAAGTGTGTTTCATAACTGCTCAATCAAAAATATGTTTTATCTCTGCTAACTGAATTTACAGATGAGAAATAAGTTTCACAGAATGCATCTGTGTAGTTTTTATTTGAAGATATTCTTTTTCCCAATGTAGGCCTCTTAGCGCTTAGCATGTCCAATTGCAGTTTCTACTGAAAGAGTGTTTCAGAACGGCTCAATCAAAAGTAAGGTTCAACTCTGTTAGTTGAATGCACAGAACAGAAAGAATTTTCACAGAATGCTACTGTGTAGTTTATATTTGAATATATTCCTTTTTCCACTATTACCCTCTTAGCGCTCCGAATGTCCACTTGCATTTTCTACAGAAAGAGTGTTCAGAACTGCGCAATCAAAAGTATGGTTTAACTCTGTTAGCTTAATGAACATATCAGATATAAGTTTCACACAATGTTTCTGTGTAGTTTTTATTTGAAGATATTATTTTTCCCAATAGAGGCCTCTTAGCGCTCAGAATGTCCAATTGCAGTTTCTACAGAAAGAGTGTTTCAGAAAGGCTCAATCAAAAGTAAGGTTCAACTCTGTTAGTTGAATGCACAGAACAGAAAGAAGTTTCATACAATGCTTCTGTGTAGTTTATATTTGAACATATTCTTTTTTCCACTATTACCCACTTAGCGCTACGAATGTCCAGTTGCATTTTCTACAGACAGAGTGTTTCAAAACTGCTCAATCAAAAGTATGGTTTAACTCTGTTAGCTGAATGCTCAGATCAGAAAGAAGTTTCACAGAATGCTTCTGTGTAGTTTATATTTGAATATATTCCTTTTTCCACTACTACTCTCTTAGCGCTCCAAATGTCCAGTTGCATTTTCTACAGAAAGAGTGTTCAGATCTGCTCAATCAAAAGTATGGTTTAACTCTGTTAGCTGAATGCACAGATCAGAAAGAAGTTTCACAGAATGATTCTGTGTAGTTTATATTTGGAGACATTCCTTTTTCCACTATTACCCTCTTAGCGCTCCGAATCTCCACTTGCATTTTCTACAGAAAGAGTGTTTCAGAACGGCTCAATCAAAACTAAGGTTCAACTCTTTAAGTTGAACAAACAGAACAGAAAGAAGTTTCACACAATTCTTCTGTGTAGTTTTTATTTGTAGACATTCTTTTTCCCAATATAGGCCTCTTAGCGCTCAGAATGTCCAATTGCAGTTTCTACAGAAAGAGTGTTTCAGAACGGCTCAATCAAAAGTAAGGTTCAACTCTGTTAGTTGAATGCACAGAGCAGAAAGAAGTTTCATACAATGCTTCTGTGTAGTTTATATTTGAACATATTCTTTTTTCCACTATTACCCACTTAGCGCTACGAATGTCAAGTTGCATTTTCTACAGACAGAGTGTTTCAAAACTGCTCAATCAAAAGTATGGTTTAACTCTGTTAGCTGAATGCTCAGATCAGAAAGAAGTTTCACAGAATGCTTCTGTGTAGTTTATATTTGAATATATTCCTTTTTCCACTACTACGCTCTTAGCGCTCCAAATGTCCAGTTGCATTTTCTACAGAAAGAGTGTTCAGATCTGCTCAATCAAAAGTATGGTTTAACTCTGTTAGCTGAATGCACAGATCAGAAAGAACTTTCACCGAATGATTCTGTGTAGTTTATATTTGAAGACATTCCTTTTTCCACTATTACCCTCTTAGCGCTCCGAATCTCCACTTGCATTTTCTACAAAAAGAGTGTTTCATAACTGCTCAATCAAAAATATGTTTTATCTCTGCTAACTGAATTTACAGATCAGAAATAAGTTTCACAGAATGCATCTGTGTAGTTTTTATTTGAAGATATTCTTTTTCCCAATATAGGCCTCTTAGCGCTTAGCATGTCCAATTGCAGTTTCTACAGAAAGAGTGTTTCAGAACGGCTCAATCAAAAGTAAGGTTCAACTCTGTTAGTTGAATGCACAGAACAGAAAGAATTTTCACAGAATGCTACTGTGTAGTTTATATATGAATATATTCCTTTTTCCACTATTACCCTCTTAGCGCTCCGAATGTCCACTTGCATTTTCTACAGAAAGAGTGTTCAGAACTGCGCAATCAAAAGTATGGTTTAACTCTGTTAGCTTAATGAACATATCAGAAATAAGTTTCACACAATGCTTCTGTGTAGTTTTTATTTGAAGATATTATTTTTCCCAATATAGGCCTCTTAGCGCTCAGAATGTCCAATTGCAGTTTCTACAGAAAGAGTGTTTCAGAAAGGCTCAATCAAAAGTAAGGTTCAACTCTGTTAGTTGAATGCACAGAACAGAAAGAAGTTTCATACAATGATTCTGTGTAGTTTATATTTGAACATATTCTTTTTTCCACTATTACCCACTTAGCGCTACGAATGTCCAGTTGCATTCTCTACAGACAGAGTGTTTCAAAACTGCTCAATCAAAAGTATGGTTTAACTCTGTTAGCTGAATGCTCAGATCAGAAAGAAGTTTCTCAGAATGCTTCTGTGTAGTTTATATTTGAATATATTCCTTTTTCCACTACTACGCTCTTAGCGCTCCAAATGTCCAGTTGCATTTTCTACAGAAAGAGTGTTCATATCTGCTCAATCAAAAGTATGGTTTAACTCTGTTAGCTGAATGCACAGATCAGAAAGAAGTTTCACCGAATGATTCTGTGTAGTTTATATTTGAAGACATTCCTTTTTCCACTGTTACCCTCTTAGCGCTCCGAATCTCCACTTGCATTTTCTACAAAAAGACTGTTTCATAACTGCTCAATCAAAAATATGTTTTATCTCTGTTAACTGAATTTACAGATCAGAAATAAGTTTCACAGAATGCATCTGTGTAGTTTTTATTTGAAGATATTCTTTTTCCCAATGTAGGCCTCTTAGCGCTTAGCATGTCCAATTGCAGTTTCTACAGAAAGAGTGTTTCAGAACGGCTCAATCAAAAGTAAGGTTCAACTCTGTTAGTTGAATGCACAGAACAGAAAGAATTTTCACAGAATGCTACTGTGTAGTTTATATTTGAATATATTCCCTTTTCCACTATTACCCTCTTAGCGCTCCGAACGTCCACTTGCATTTTCTACAGAAAGAGTGTTCAGAACTGCGCAATCAAAAGTATGGTTTAACTCTGTTAGCTTAATGAACATATCAGAAATAAGTTTCACACAATTTTTCTGTGTAGTTTTTATTTGAAGATATTATTTTTCCCAATAGAGGCCTCTTAGCGCTCAGAATGTCCAATTGCAGTTTCTACAGAAAGAGTGTTTCAGAAAGGCTCAATCAAAAGTAAGGTTCAACTCTGTTAGTTGAATGCACAGAACAGAAAGAAGTTTCATACAATGCTTCTGTGTAGTTTATATTTGTACATATTCTTTTTTCCACTATTACCCACTTAGCGCTACGAATGTCCAGTTGCATTTTCTACAGACAGAGTGTTTCAAAACTGCTCAATCAAAAGTATGGTTTAACTCTGTTAGCTGAATGCTCAGATCAGAAAGAAGTTTCACAGAATGCTTCCGTGTAGTTTATATTTGAATATATTCCTTTTTCCACTACTACTCTCTTAGCGCTCCAAATGTCCAGTTGCATTTTCTACAGAAAGAGTGTTCAGGTCTGCTCAATCAAAAGTATGGTTTAACTCTGTTAGCTGAATGCACAGATCAGAAAGAAGTTTCACAGAATGATTCTGTGTAGTTTATATTTGGAGACATTCCTTTTTCCACTATTACCCTCTTAGCGCTCCGAATCTCCACTTGCATTTTCTACAGAAAGAGTGTTTCAGAACGGCTCAATCAAAACTAAGGTTCAACTCTTTTAGTTGAACAAACGGAACAGAAAGAAGTTTCACACAATTCTTCTGTGTAGTTTTTATTTGTAGAGATTCTTTTTCCCAATATAGGCCTCTTAGCGCTCAGAATGTCCAATTGCAGTTTCTACAGAAAGAGTGTTTCAGAACGGCTCAATCAAAAGTAAGGTTCAACTCTGTTAGTTGAATGCACAGAACAGAAAGAAGTTTCATACAATGCTTCTGTGTAGTTTATATTTGAACATATTCTTTTTTCCACTATTACCCACTTAGCGCTACGAATGTCCAGTTGCATTTTCTACAGACAGAGTGTTTCAAAACTGCTCAATCAAAAGTATGGTTTAACTCTGTTAGCTGAATGCTCCGATCAGAAAGAAGTTTCACAGAATGCTTCTGTGTAGTTTATATTTGAATATATTCCTTTTTCCACTACTACGCTCTTAGCGCTCCAAATGTCCAGTTGCATTTTCTACAGAAAGAGTGTTCAGATCTGCTCAATCAAAAGTATGGTTTAACTCTGTTAGCTGAATGCACAGATCAGAAAGAAGTTTCACCGAATGATTCTGTGTAGTTTATATTTGAAGACATTCCTTTTTCCACTATTACCCTCTTAGCGCTCCGAATCTCCACTTGCATTTCCTACAAAAAGAGTGTTTCATAACTGCTCAATCAAAAATATGTTTTATCTCTGCTAACTGAAATTACAGATCAGAAATAAGTTTCACAGAATGCATCTGTGTAGTTTTTATTTGAAGATATTCTTTTTCCCAATGTAGGCCTCTTAGCGCTTAGCATGTCCAATTGCAGTTTCTACAGAAAGAGTGTTTCAGAATGGCTCAATCAAAAGTAAGGTTCAACTCTGTTAGTTGAATGCACAGAACAGAAAGAATTTTCACAGAATGCTACTGTGTAGTTTATATTTGAATATATTCCTTTTTCCACTATTACCCTCTTAGCGCTCCGAAAGTCCACTTGCATTTTCTACAGAAAGAGTGTTCAGAACTGCGCAATCAAAAGTATGGTTTAACTCTGTTAGCTTAATGAACATATCAGAAATAAGTTTCACACAATGCTTCTGGGTAGTTTTTATTTGAAGATATTATTTTTCCCAATATAGGCCTCTTAGCGCTCAGAATGTCCAATTGCAGTTTCTACAGAAAGAGTGTTTCAGAAAGGCTCAATCAAAAGTAAGGTTCAACTCTGTTAGTTGAATGCACAGAACAGAAAGAAGTTTCATATAATGCTTCTGTGTAGTTTATATTTGAACATATTCTTTTTTCCACTATTACCCACTTAGCGCTACGAATGTCCAGTTGCATTTTCTACAGACAGAGTGTTTCAAAACTGCTCAATCAAAAGTATGGTTTAACTCTGTTAGCTGAATGCTCAGATCAGAAAGAAGTTTCACACACTGCTTCTGTGTAGTTTATATTTGAATATATTCCTTTTTCCACTACTAGGCTCTTAGCGCTCCAAATGTCCAGTTGCATTTTCTACAGAAAGAGTGTTCAGATCTGCTCAATCAAAAGTATGGTTTAACTCTGTTAGCTGAATGCACAGATCAGAAAGAAGTTTCACCGAATGATTCTGTGTAGTTTATATTTGAAGACATTCCTTTCTCCACTATTACCCTCTTAGCGCTCCGAATCTCCACTTGCATTTTCTACAAAAAGAGTGTTTCATAACTGCTCAATCAAAAATATGTTTTATCTCTGTTAACTGAATTTACAGATCAGAAATAAGTTTCACAGAATGCATCTGTGTAGTTTTTATTTGAAGATATACTTTTTCCCAATGTAGGCCTCTTAGCGCTTAGCATGTCCAATTGCAGTTTCTACAGAAAGAGTGTTTCAGAAAGGCTCAATCAAAAGTAAGGTTCAACTCTGTTAGTTGAATGCACAGAACAGAAAGAATTTTCACAGAATGCTACTGTGTAGTTTATATTTGAATATATTCCCTTTTCCACTATTACCCTCTTAGCGCTCCGAATGTCCACTTGCATTTTCTACAGAAAGAGTGTGCAGAACTGCGCAATCAAAAGTATGGTTTAACTCTGTTAGCTTAATGAACATATCAGAAATAAGTTTCACACAATGGTTCTGTGTAGTTTTTATTTGAAGATATTATATTTCCCAATAGAGGCCTCTTAGTGCTCAGAATGTCCAATTGCAGTTTCTACAGAAAGAGTGTTTCAGAACGGCTCAATCAAAAGTAAGGTTCAACTCTGTTAGTTGAATGCACAGAACAGAAAGAAGTTTCATACAATGCTTCTGTGTAGTTTATATTTGAACATATTCTTTTTTCCACTATTACCCACTTAGCGCTACGAATGTCCAGTTGCATTTTCTACAGACAGAGTGTTTCAAAACTGCTCATTCAAAAGTATGGTTTAACTCTGTTAGCTGAATGCTCAGATCAGAAAGAAGTTTCACAGAATGCTTCTGTGTAGTTTATATTTGAATATATTCCTTTTTCCACTACTACTCTCTTAGCGCTCCAAATGTCCAGTTGCATTTTCTACAGAAAGAGTGTTCAGATCTGCTCAATCAAAAGTATGGTTTAAGTCTGTTAGCTGAATGCACAGATCAGAAAGAAGTTTCACAGAATGATTCTGTGTAGTTTATATTTGGAGACATTCCTTTTTCCACTATTACCCTCTTAGCGCTCCGAATCTCCACTTGCATTTTCTACAGAAAGAGTGTTTCAGAACGGCTCAATCAAAACTAAGGTTCAACTCTTTTAGTTGAACAAACGGAACAGAAAGAAGTTTCACACAATTCTTCTGTGTAGTTTTTATTTGTAGAGATTCTTTTTCCCAATATAGGCCTCTTAGCGCTCAGAATGTCCAATTGCAGTTTCTACAGAAAGAGTGTTTCAGAACGGCTCAATCAAAAGTAAGGTTCAACTCTGTTAGTTGAATGCACAGAACAGAAAGAAGTTTCATACAATGCTTCTGTGTAGTTTATATTTGAACATATTCTTTTTTCCACTATTACCCACTTAGCGCTACGAATGTCCAGTTGCATTTTCTACAGACAGAGTGTTTCAAAACTGCTCAATCAAAAGTATGGTTTAACTCTGTTAGCTGAATGCTCAGATCAGAAAGAAGTTTCACAGAATGCTTCTGTGTAGTTTATATTTGAATATATTCCTTTTTCCACTACTACGCTCTTAGCGCTCCAAATGTCCAGTTCCATTTTCTACAGAAAGAGTGTTCAGATCTGCTCAATCAAAAGTATGGTTTAACTCTGTTAGCTGAATGCACAGATCAGAAAGAAGTTTCACCGAATGATTCTGTGTAGTTTATATTTGAAGACATTCCTTTTTCCACTATTTCCCTCTTAGCGCTCCGAATCTCCACTTGCGTTTTCTACAAAAAGTGTGTTTCATAACTGCTCAATCAAAAATATGTTTTATCTCTGCTAACTGAATTTACAGATGAGAAATAAGTTTCACAGAATGCATCTGTGTAGTTTTTATTTGAAGATATTCTTTTTCCCAATGTAGGCCTCTTAGCGCTTAGCATGTCCAATTGCAGTTTCTACTGAAAGAGTGTTTCAGAACGGCTCAATCAAAAGTAAGGTTCAACTCTGTTAGTTGAATGCACAGAACAGAAAGAATTTTCACAGAATGCTACTGTGTAGTTTATATTTGAATATATTCCTTTTTCCACTATTACCCTCTTAGCGCTCCGAACGTCCACTTGCATTTTCTACAGAAAGAGTGTTCAGAACTGCGCAATCAAAAGTATGGTTTAACTCTGTTAGCTTAATGAACATATCAGATATAAGTTTCACACAATGTTTCTGTGTAGTTTTTATTTGAAGATATTATTTTTCCCAATAGAGGCCTCTTAGCGCTCAGAATGTCCAATTGCAGTTTCTACAGAAAGAGTGTTTCAGAAAGGCTCAATCAAAAGTAAGGTTCAACTCTGTTAGTTGAATGCACAGAACAGAAAGAAGTTTCATACAATGATTCTGTGTAGTTTATATTTGAACATATTCTTTTTTCCACTATTACCCACTTAGCGCTACGAATGTCCAGTTGCATTCTCTACAGACAGAGTGTTTCAAAACTGCTCAATCAAAAGTATGGTTTAACTCTGTTAGCTGAATGCTCAGATCAGAAAGAAGTTTCTCAGAATGCTTCTGTGTAGTTTATATTTGAATATATTCCTTTTTCCACTACTACGCTCTTAGCGCTCCAAATGTCCAGTTGCATTTTCTACAGAAAGAGTGTTCATATCTGCTCAATCAAAAGTATGGTTTAACTCTGTTAGCTGAATGCACAGATCAGAAAGAAGTTTCACCGAATGATTCTGTGTAGTTTATATTTGAAGACATTCCTTTTTCCACTGTTACCCTCTTAGCGCTCCGAATCTCCACTTGCATTTTCTACAAAAAGACTGTTTCATAACTGCTCAATCAAAAATATGTTTTATCTCTGTTAACTGAATTTACAGATCAGAAATAAGTTTCACAGAATGCATCTGTGTAGTTTTTATTTGAAGATATTCTTTTTCCCAATGTAGGCCTCTTAGCGCTTAGCATGTCCAATTGCAGTTTCTACAGAAAGAGTGTTTCAGAACGGCTCAATCAAAAGTAAGGTTCAACTCTGTTAGTTGAATGCACAGAACAGAAAGAATTTTCACAGAATGCTACTGTGTAGTTTATATTTGAATATATTCCCTTTTCCACTATTACCCTCTTAGCGCTCCGAACGTCCACTTGCATTTTCTACAGAAAGAGTGTTCAGAACTGCGCAATCAAAAGTATGGTTTAACTCTGTTAGCTTAATGAACATATCAGAAATAAGTTTCACACAATTTTTCTGTGTAGTTTTTATTTGAAGATATTATTTTTCCCAATAGAGGCCTCTTAGCGCTCAGAATGTCCAATTGCAGTTTCTACAGAAAGAGTGTTTCAGAAAGGCTCAATCAAAAGTAAGGTTCAACTCTGTTAGTTGAATGCACAGAACAGAAAGAAGTTTCATACAATGCTTCTGTGTAGTTTATATTTGTACATATTCTTTTTTCCACTATTACCCACTTAGCGCTACGAATGTCCAGTTGCATTTTCTACAGACAGAGTGTTTCAAAACTGCTCAATCAAAAGTATGGTTTAACTCTGTTAGCTGAATGCTCAGATCAGAAAGAAGTTTCACAGAATGCTTCCGTGTAGTTTATATTTGAATATATTCCTTTTTCCACTACTACTCTCTTAGCGCTCCAAATGTCCAGTTGCATTTTCTACAGAAAGAGTGTTCAGGTCTGCTCAATCAAAAGTATGGTTTAACTCTGTTAGCTGAATGCACAGATCAGAAAGAAGTTTCACAGAATGATTCTGTGTAGTTTATATTTGGAGACATTCCTTTTTCCACTATTACCCTCTTAGCGCTCCGAATCTCCACTTGCATTTTCTACAGAAAGAGTGTTTCAGAACGGCTCAATCAAAACTAAGGTTCAACTCTTTTAGTTGAACAAACGGAACAGAAAGAAGTTTCACACAATTCTTCTGTGTAGTTTTTATTTGTAGAGATTCTTTTTCCCAATATAGGCCTCTTAGCGCTCAGAATGTCCAATTGCAGTTTCTACAGAAAGAGTGTTTCAGAACGGCTCAATCAAAAGTAAGGTTCAACTCTGTTAGTTGAATGCACAGAACAGAAAGAAGTTTCATACAATGCTTCTGTGTAGTTTATATTTGAACATATTCTTTTTTCCACTATTACCCACTTAGCGCTACGAATGTCCAGTTGCATTTTCTACAGACAGAGTGTTTCAAAACTGCTCAATCAAAAGTATGGTTTAACTCTGTTAGCTGAATGCTCCGATCAGAAAGAAGTTTCACAGAATGCTTCTGTGTAGTTTATATTTGAATATATTCCTTTTTCCACTACTACGCTCTTAGCGCTCCAAATGTCCAGTTGCATTTTCTACAGAAAGAGTGTTCAGATCTGCTCAATCAAAAGTATGGTTTAACTCTGTTAGCTGAATGCACAGATCAGAAAGAAGTTTCACCGAATGATTCTGTGTAGTTTATATTTGAAGACATTCCTTTTTCCACTATTACCCTCTTAGCGCTCCGAATCTCCACTTGCATTTCCTACAAAAAGAGTGTTTCATAACTGCTCAATCAAAAATATGTTTTATCTCTGCTAACTGAAATTACAGATCAGAAATAAGTTTCACAGAATGCATCTGTGTAGTTTTTATTTGAAGATATTCTTTTTCCCAATGTAGGCCTCTTAGCGCTTAGCATGTCCAATTGCAGTTTCTACAGAAAGAGTGTTTCAGAATGGCTCAATCAAAAGTAAGGTTCAACTCTGTTAGTTGAATGCACAGAACAGAAAGAATTTTCACAGAATGCTACTGTGTAGTTTATATTTGAATATATTCCTTTTTCCACTATTACCCTCTTAGCGCTCCGAAAGTCCACTTGCATTTTCTACAGAAAGAGTGTTCAGAACTGCGCAATCAAAAGTATGGTTTAACTCTGTTAGCTTAATGAACATATCAGAAATAAGTTTCACACAATGCTTCTGGGTAGTTTTTATTTGAAGATATTATTTTTCCCAATATAGGCCTCTTAGCGCTCAGAATGTCCAATTGCAGTTTCTACAGAAAGAGTGTTTCAGAAAGGCTCAATCAAAAGTAAGGTTCAACTCTGTTAGTTGAATGCACAGAACAGAAAGAAGTTTCATACAATGCTTCTGTGTAGTTTATATTTGAACATATTCTTTTTTCCACTATTACCCACTTAGCGCTACGAATGTCCAGTTGCATTTTCTACAGACAGAGTGTTTCAAAACTGCTCAATCAAAAGTATGGTTTAACTCTGTTAGCTGAATGCTCAGATCAGAAAGAAGTTTCACACACTGCTTCTGTGTAGTTTATATTTGAATATATTCCTTTTTCCACTACTACGCTCTTAGCGCTCCAAATGTCCAGTTGCATTTTCTACAGAAAGAGTGTTCAGATCTGCTCAATCAAAAGTATGGTTTAACTCTGTTAGCTGAATGCACAGATCAGAAAGAAGTTTCACCGAATGATTCTGTGTAGTTTATATTTGAAGACATTCCTTTCTCCACTATTACCCTCTTAGCGCTCCGAATCTCCACTTGCATTTTCTACAAAAAGAGTGTTTCATAACTGCTCAATCAAAAATATGTTTTATCTCTGTTAACTGAATTTACAGATCAGAAATAAGTTTCACAGAATGCATCTGTGTAGTTTTTATTTGAAGATATACTTTTTCCCAATGTAGGCCTCTTAGCGCTTAGCATGTCCAATTGCAGTTTCTACAGAAAGAGTGTTTCAGAAAGGCTCAATCAAAAGTAAGGTTCAACTCTGTTAGTTGAATGCACAGAACAGAAAGAATTTTCACAGAATGCTACTGTGTAGTTTATATTTGAATATATTCCCTTTTCCACTATTACCCTCTTAGCGCTCCGAATGTCCACTTGCATTTTCTACAGAAAGAGTGTGCAGAACTGCGCAATCAAAAGTATGGTTTAACTCTGTTAGCTTAATGAACATATCAGAAATAAGTTTCACACAATGGTTCTGTGTAGTTTTTATTTGAAGATATTATATTTCCCAATAGAGGCCTCTTAGTGCTCAGAATGTCCAATTGCAGTTTCTACAGAAAGAGTGTTTCAGAACGGCTCAATCAAAAGTAAGGTTCAACTCTGTTAGTTGAATGCACAGAACAGAAAGAAGTTTCATACAATGCTTCTGTGTAGTTTATATTTGAACATATTCTTTTTTCCACTATTACCCACTTAGCGCTACGAATGTCCAGTTGCATTTTCTACAGACAGAGTGTTTCAAAACTGCTCAATCAAAAGTATGGTTTAACTCTGTTAGCTGAATGCTCAGATCAGAAAGAAGTTTCACAGAATGCTTCTGTGTAGTTTATATTTGAATATATTCCTTTTTCCACTACTACTCTCTTAGCGCTCCAAATGTCCAGTTGCATTTTCTACAGAAAGAGTGTTCAGATCTGCTCAATCAAAAGTATGGTTTAAGTCTGTTAGCTGAATGCACAGATCAGAAAGAAGTTTCACAGAATGATTCTGTGTAGTTTATATTTGGAGACATTCCTTTTTCCACTATTACCCTCTTAGCGCTCCGAATCTCCACTTGCATTTTCTACAGAAAGAGTGTTTCAGAACGGCTCAATCAAAACTAAGGTTCAACTCTTTTAGTTGAACAAACGGAACAGAAAGAAGTTTCACACAATTCTTCTGTGTAGTTTTTATTTGTAGAGATTCTTTTTCCCAATATAGGCCTCTTAGCGCTCAGAATGTCCAATTGCAGTTTCTACAGAAAGAGTGTTTCAGAACGGCTCAATCAAAAGTAAGGTTCAACTCTGTTAGTTGAATGCACAGAACAGAAAGAAGTTTCATACAATGCTTCTGTGTAGTTTATATTTGAACATATTCTTTTTTCCACTATTACCCACTTAGCGCTACGAATGTCCAGTTGCATTTTCTACAGACAGAGTGTTTCAAAACTGCTCAATCAAAAGTATGGTTTAACTCTGTTAGCTGAATGCTCAGATCAGAAAGAAGTTTCACAGAATGCTTCTGTGTAGTTTATATTTGAATATATTCCTTTTTCCACTACTACGCTCTTAGCGCTCCAAATGTCCAGTTCTATTTTCTACAGAAAGAGTGTTCCGATCTGCTCAATCAAAAGTATGGTTTAACTCTGTTAGCTGAATGCACAGATCAGAAAGAAGTTTCACCGAATGATTCTGTGTAGTTTATATTTGAAGACATTCCTTTTTCCACTATTTCCCTCTTAGCGCTCCGAATCTCCACTTGCGTTTTCTACAAAAAGTGTGTTTCATAACTGCTCAATCAAAAATATGTTTTATCTCTGCTAACTGAATTTACAGATGAGAAATAAGTTTCACAGAATGCATCTGTGTAGTTTTTATTTGAAGATATTCTTTTTCCCAATGTAGGCCTCTTAGCGCTTAGCATGTCCAATTGCAGTTTCTACTGAAAGAGTGTTTCAGAACGGCTCAATCAAAAGTAAGGTTCAACTCTGTTAGTTGAATGCACAGAACAGAAAGAATTTTCACAGAATGCTACTGTGTAGTTTATATTTGAATATATTCCTTTTTCCACTATTACCCTCTTAGCGCTCCGAACGTCCACTTGCATTTTCTACAGAAAGAGTGTTCAGAACTGCGCAATCAAAAGTATGGTTTAACTCTGTTAGCTTAATGAACATATCAGATATAAGTTTCACACAATGTTTCTGTGTAGTTTTTATTTGAAGATATTATTTTTCCCAATAGAGGCCTCTTAGCGCTCAGAATGTCCAATTGCAGTTTCTACAGAAAGAGTGTTTCAGAAAGGCTCAATCAAAAGTAAGGTTCAACTCTGTTAGTTGAATGCACAGAACAGAAAGAAGTTTCATACAATGCTTCTGTGTAGTTTATATTTGAACATATTCTTTTTTCCACTATTACCCACTTAGCGCTACGAATGTCCAGTTGCATTTTCTACAGAGAGAGTGTTTCAAAACTGCTCAATCAAAAGTATGGTTTAACTCTGTTAGCTGAATGCTCAGATCAGAAAGAAGTTTCACAGAATGCTTCTGTGTAGTTTATATTTGAATATATTCCTTTTTCCACTACTACTCTCTTAGCGCTCCAAATGTCCAGTTGCATTTTCTACAGAAAGAGTGTTCAGATCTGCTCAATCAAAAGTATGGTTTATCTCTGTTAGCTGAATGCACAGATCAGAAAGAAGTTTCACAGAATGATTCTGTGTAGTTTATATTTGGAGACATTCCTTTTTCCACTATTACCCTCTTAGCGCTCCGAATCTCCACTTGCATTTTCTACAGAAAGAGTGTTTCAGAACGGCTCAATCAAAACTAAGGTTCAACTCTTTAAGTTGAACAAACAGAACAGAAAGAAGTTTCACACAATTCTTCTGTGTAGTTTTTATTTGTAGACATTCTTTTTCCCAATATAGGCCTCTTAGCGCTCAGAATGTCCAATTGCAGTTTCTACAGAAAGAGTGTTTCAGAACGGCTCAATCAAAAGTAAGGTTCAACTCTGTTAGTTGAATGCACAGAACAGAAAGAAGTTTCATACAATGCTTCTGTGTAGTTTATATTTGAACATATTCTTTTTTAGACTATTACCCACTTAGCGCTACGAATGTCAAGTTGCATTTTCTACAGACAGAGTGTTTCAAAACTGCTCAATCAAAAGTATGGTTTAACTCTGTTAGCTGAATGCTCAGATCAGAAAGAATTTTCACAGAATGCTTCTGTGTAGTTTATATTTGAATATATTCCTTTTTCCACTACTACGCTCTTAGCGCTCCAAATGTCCAGTTGCATTTTCTACAGAAAGAGTGTTCAGATCTGCTCAATCAAAAGTATGGTTTAACTCTGTTAGCTGAATGCACAGATCAGAAAGAACTTTCACCGAATGATTCTGTGTAGTTTATATTTGAAGACATTCCTTTTTCCACTATTACCCTCTTAGCGCTCCGAATCTCCACTTGCATTTTCTACAAAAAGAGTGTTTCATAACTGCTCAATCAAAAATATGTTTTATCTCTGCTAACTGAATTTACAGATCAGAAATAAGTTTCACAGAATGCATCTGTGTAGTTTTTATTTGAAGATATTCTTTTTCCCAATATAGGCCTCTTAGCGCTTAGCATGTCCAATTGCAGTTTCTACAGAAAGAGTGTTTCAGAAAGGCTCAATCAAAAGTAAGGTTCAACTCTGTTAGTTGAATGCACAGAACAGAAAGTATTTTCACAGAATGCTACTGTGTAGTTTATATTTGAATATATTCCCTTTTCCACTATTACTCTCTTAGCGCTCCGAATGTCCACTTGCATTTTCTACAGAAAGAGTGTGCAGAACTGCGCAATCAAAAGTATGGTTTAACTCTGTTAGCTTAATGAACATATCAGAAATAAGTTTCACACAATGGTTCTGTGTAGTTTTTATTTGAAGATATTATATTTCCCAATAGAGGCCTCTTAGTGCTCAGAATGTCCAATTGCAGTTTCTACAGAAAGAGTGTTTCAGAACGGCTCAATCAAAAGTAAGGTTCAACTCTGTTAGTTGAATGCACAGAACAGAAAGAAGTTTCATACAATGCTTCTGTGTAGTTTATATTTGAACATATTCTTTTTTCCACTATTACCCACTTAGCGCTACGAATGTCCAGTTGCATTTTCTACAGACAGAGTGTTTCAAAACTGCTCAATCAAAAGTATGGTTTAACTCTGTTAGCTGAATGCTCAGATCAGAAAGAAGTTTCACACACTGCTTCTGTGTAGTTTATATTTGAATATATTCCTTTTTCCACTACTAGGCTCTTAGCGCTCAAATGTCCAGTTGCATTTTCTACAGAAAGAGTGTTCAGATCTGCTCAATCAAAAGTATGGTTTAACTCTGTTAGCTGAATGTACAGATCAGAAAGAAGTTTCACAGAATGATTCTGTGTAGTTTATATTTGAAGACATTCCTTTCTCCACTATTACCCTCTTAGCGCTCCGAATCTCCACTTGCATTTTCTACAAAAAGAGTGTTTCATAACTGCTCAATCAAAAATATGTTTTATCTCTGTTAACTGAATTTACAGATCAGAAATAAGTTTCACAGAATGCATCTGTGTAGTTTTTATTTGAAGATATACTTTTTCCCAATGTAGGCCTCTTAGCGCTTAGCATGTCCAATTGCAGTTTCTACAGAAAGAGTGTTTCAGAAAGGCTCAGTCAAAAGTAAGGTTCAACTCTGTTAGTTGAATGCACAGAACAGAAAGAATTTTCACAGAATGCTACTGTGTAGTTTATATTTGAATATATTCCCTTTTCCACTATTACCCTCTTTGCGCTCCGAATGTCCACTTGCATTTTCTACAGAAAGAGTGTGCAGAACTGCGCAATCAAAAGTATGGTTTAAATCTGTTAGCTTAATGAACATATCAGAAATAAGTTTCACACAATGGTTCTGTGTAGTTTTTATTTGAAGATATTATATTTCCCAATAGAGGCCTCTTAGTGCTCAGAATGTCCAATTGCAGTTTCTACAGAAAGAGTGTTTCAGAACGGCTCAATCAAAAGTAAGGTTCAACTCTGTTTGTTGAATGCACAGAACAGAAAGAAGTTTCATACAATGCTTCTGTGTAGTTTATATTTGAACATATTCTTTTTTCCACTATTACCCACTTAGCGCTACGAATGTCCAGTTGCATTTTCTACAGACAGAGTGTTTCAAAACTGCTCAATCAAAAGTATGGTTTAACTCTGTTAGCTGAATGCTCAGATCAGAAAGAAGTTTCACAGAATGCTTCTGTGTAGTTTATATTTGAATATATTCCTTTTTCCACTACTACTCTCTTAGCGCTCCAAATGTCCAGTTGCATTTTCTACAGAAAGAGTGTTCAGATCTGCTCAATCAAAAGTATGGTTTAAGTCTGTTAGCTGAATGCACAGATCAGAAAGAAGTTTCACAGAATGATTCTGTGTAGTTTATATTTGGAGACATTCCTTTTTCCACTATTACCCTCTTAGCGCTCCGAATCTCCACTTGCATTTTCTACAGAAAGTGTGTTTCAGAACGGCTCAATCAAAACTAAGGTTCAACTCTTTTAGTTGAACAAACGGAACAGAAAGAAGTTTCACACAATTCTTCTGTGTAGTTTTTATTTGTAGACATTCTTTTTCCCAATATAGGCCTCTTAGCGCTCAGAATGTCCAATTGCAGTTTCTACAGAAAGAGTGTTTCAGAACGGCTCAATCAAAAGTAAGGTTCAACTCTGTTAGTTGAATGCACAGAACAGAAAGAAGTTTCATACAATGCTTCTGTGTAGTTTATATTTGAACATATTCTTTTTTCCACTATTACCCACTTAGCGCTACGAATGTCCAGTTGTATTTTCTACAGACAGAGTGTTTCAAAACTGCTCAATCAAAAGTATGGTTTAACTCTGTTAGCTGAATGCTCCGATCAGAAAGAAGTTTCACAGAATTCTTCTGTGTAGTTTATATTTGAATATATTCCTTTTTCCACTACTACGCTCTTAGCGCTCCAAATGTCCAGTTGCATTTTCTACAGAAAGAGTGTTCAGATCTGCTCAATCAAAAGTATGGTTTAACTCTGTTAGCTGAATGCACAGATGAGAAAGAAGTTTCACCGAATGATTCTGTGTAGTTTATATTTGAAGACATTCCTTTTTCCACTATTACCCCCTTAGCGCTCCGAATCTCCACTTGCATTTTCTACAAAAAGAGTGTTTCATAACTGCTCAATCAAAAATATGTTTTATCTATGTTAAATGAATTTACAGATCAGAAATAAGTTTCACAGAATGCATCTGTGTAGTTTTTATTTGAAGATATTCTTTGTCCCAATGTAGGCCTCTTAGCGCTTAGCATGTCCAATTGCAGTTTCTACAGAAAGAGTGTTTCAGAACGGCTCAATCAAAAGTAAGGTTCAACTCTGTTAGTTGAATGCACAGAACAGAAAGAATTTTCACAGAATGCTACTGTGTAGTTTATATTTGAATATATTCCTTTTTCCACTATTACCCTCTTAGCGCTCCGAACGTCCACTTGCATTTTCTACAGAAAGAGTGTTCAGAACTGCGCAATCAAAAGTATGGTTTAACTCTGTTTGCTTAATGAACATATCAGAAATAAGTTTCACACAATGCTTCTGTGTAGTTTTTATTTGAAGATATTATTTTTCCCAATAGAGGCCTCTTAGCGCTCAGAATGTCCAATTGCAGTTTCTACAGAAAGAGTGTTTCAGAAAGGCTCAATCAAAAGTAAGGTTCAACTCTGTTAGTTGAATGCACAGAACAGAAAGAAGTTTCATACAATGCTTCTGTGTAGTTTATATTTGAACATATTCTTTTTTCCACTATTACCCACTTAGCGCTACGAATGTCAAGTTGCATTTTCTACAGACAGAGTGTTTCAAAACTGCTCAATCAAAAGTATGGTTTAACTCTGTTAGCTGAATGCTCAGATCAGAAAGAAGTCTCACAGAATGCTTCTCTGTAGTTTATATTTGAATATATTCCTTTTTCCACTACTACGCACTTAGCGCTGCAAATGTCCAGTTGCATTTTCTACAGAAAGAGTGTTCAGATCTGCTCAATCAAAAGTATGGTTTAACTCTGTTAGCTGAATGCACAGATCAGAAAGAACTTTCACCGAATGATTCTGTGTAGTTTATATTTGAAGACATTCCTTTTTCCACTATTACCCTCTTAGCGCTCCGAATCTCCACTTGCATTTTCTACAAAAAGAGTGTTTCATAACTGCTCAATCAAAAATATGTTTTATCTCTGCTAACTGAATTTACAGATCAGAAATAAGTTTCACAGAATGCATCTGTGTAGTTTTTATTTGAAGATATTCTTTTTCCCAATGTAGGCCTCTTAGCGCTTAGCATGTCCAATTGCAGTCTCTACAGAAAGAGTGTTTCAGAACGGCTCAATCAAAAGTAAGGTTCAACTCTGTTAGTTGAATGCACAGAACAGAAAGTATTTTCACAGAATGCTACTGTGTAGTTTATATTTGAATATATTCCTTTTTCCACTATTACCCTCTTAGCGCTCCGAAAGTCCACTTGCATTTTCTACAGAAAGAGTGTTCAGAACTGCGCAATCAAAAGTATGGTTTAACTCTGTTAGCTTAATGAACATATCAGAAATAAGTTTCACACAATGCTTCTGGGTAGTTTTTATTTGAAGGTATTATTTTTCCCAATATAGGCCTCTTAGCGCTCAGAATGTCCAATTGCAGTTTCTACAGAAAGAGTGTTTCAGAAAAGCTCAATCAAATATAAGGTTCAACTCTGTTAGTTGAATGCACAGAACAGAAAGAAGTTTCATACAATGCTTCTGTGTAGTTTATATTTGAACATATTCTTTTTTCCACTATTACCCACTTAGCGCTACGAATGTCCAGTTGCATTTTCTACAGACAGAGTGTTTCAAAACTGCTCAATCAAAAGTATGGTTTAACTCTGTTAGCTGAATGCTCAGATCAGAAAGAAGTTTCACAGAATGCTTCTGTGTAGTTTATACTTGAATATATTCCTTTTTCCACTACTACGCTCTTAGCGCTCCAAATGTCCAGTTGCATTTTCTACAGAAAGAGTGTTCAGATCTGCTCAATCAAAAGTATGGTTTAACTCTGTTAGCTGAATGCACAGATCAGAAAGAAGTTTCACCGAATGATTCTGTGTAGTTTATATTTAAAGACATTCCTTTCTCCACTATTACCCTCTTAGCGCTCCGAATCTCCACTTGCATTTTCTACAAAAAGAGTGTTTCACAACTGCTCAATCAAAAATATGTTTTATCTCTGTTAAATGAATTTACAGATCAGAAATAAGTTTCACAGAATGCATCTGTGTAGCTTTTATTTGAAGATATTCTTTGTCCCAATGTAGGCCTCTTAGCGCTTAGCATGTCCAATTGCAGTTTCTACAGAAAGAGTGTTTCAGAACGGCTCAATCAAAAGTAAGGTTCAACTCTGTTAGTTGAATGCACAGAACAGAAAGAATTTTCACAGAATGCTACTGTGTAGTTTATATTTGAATATATTCCTTTTTCCACTATTACCCTCTTAGCGCTCCGAATGTCCACTTGCATTTTCTACAGAAAGAGTGTTCAGAACTGCGCAATGAAAAGTATGGTTTAACTCTGTTAGCTTAATGAACATATCAGAAATAAGTTTCACACAATGCTTCTGTGTAGTTTTTATTTGAAGATATTATTTTTCCCAATAGAGGCCTCTTAGCGCTCAGAATGTCCAATTGCAGTTTCTACAGAAAGAGAGTTTCAGAAAGGCTCAATCAAAAGTAAGGTTCAACTCTGTTAGTTGAATGCACAGAACAGAAAGAAGTTTCATACAATGCTTCTGTGTAGTTTATATTTGAACTTATTCTTTTTTCCACTATTACCCACTTAGCGCTACGAATATCCAGTTGCATTTTCTACAGACAGAGTGTTTCAAAACTGCTCAATCAAAAGTATGGTTTCACTATGTTAGCTGAATGTTCAGATCAGAAAGAAGTTTCACAGAATGCTTCTGTGTAGTTTATATTTGAATATATTCCTTTTTCCACTACTACTCTCTTAGCGCTCCAAATGTCCAGTTGCATTTTCTACAGAAAGAGTGTTCAGATCTGCTCAATCAAAAGTATGGTTTAACTCTGTTAGCTGAATGCACAGATCAGAAAGAAGTTTCACAGAATGATTCTGTGTAGTTTATATTTGGAGACATTCCTTTTTCCACTATCACCCTCTTAGCGCTCCGAATCTCCACTTGCATTTTCTACAGAAAGAGTGTGTCAGAACGGCTCAATCAAAACTAAGGTTCAACTCTTTTAGTTGAACAAACAGAACAGAAAGAAGTTTCACACAATTCTTCTGTGTAGTTTTTATTTGTAGACATTCTTTTTCCCAATATAGGCCTCTTAGCGCTCAGAATGTCCAATTGCAGTTTCTACAGAAAGAGTGTTTCAGAACGGCTCAATCAAAAGTAAGGTTCAACTCTGTTAGTTGAATGCACAGAACAGAAAGAAGTTTCATACAATGCTTCTGTGTAGTTTATATTTGAACATATTCTTTTTTCCACTATTACGCACTTAGCGCTACGAATGTCCAGTTGCATTTTCTACAGACAGAGTGTTTCAAAACTGCTCAATCAAAAGTATGGTTTAACTCTGTTAGCTGAATGCTCAGATCAGAAAGAAGTTTCACAGAATGCTTCTGTGTAGTTTATATTTGAATATATTCCTTTTTCCACTACTACGCTCTTAGCGCTCCAAATGTCCAGTTGCATTTTCTACAGAAAGAGTGTTCAGATCTGCTCAATCAAAAGTATGGTTTAACTCTGTTAGCTGAATGCACAGATCAGAAAGAAGTTTCACCGAATGATTCTGTGTAGTTTATATTTGAAGACATTCCTTTTTCCACTATTAACCTCTTAGCGCTCCGAATCTCCACTTGCATTTTCTACAAAAAGACTGTTTCATAACTGCTCAATCAAAAATATGTTTTATCTCTGTTAACTGAATTTACAGATCAGAAATAAGTTTCACAGAATGCATCTGTGTAGTTTTTATTTGAAGATATTATTTTTCCCAATGTAGGCCTCTTAGCGCTTAGCATGTCCAATTGCAGTTTCTACAGAAAGAGTGTTTCAGAACGGCTCAATCAAAAGTAAGGTTCAACTCTGTTAGTTGAATGCACAGAACAGAAAGAATTTTCACAGAATGGTACTGTGTAGTTTATATTTGAATATATTCCTTTTTCCACTATTACCATCTTAGCGCTCCGAATGTCCACTTGCATTTTCTACAGAAAGAGTGTTCAGAACTGCGCAATGAAAAGTATGGTTTAACTCTGTTAGCTTAATGAACATATCAGAAATAAGTTTCACACAATGCTTCTGTGTAGTTTTTATTTGAAGATATTATTTTTCCCAATAGAGGCCTCTTAGCGCTAAGAATGTCCAATTGCAGTTTCTACAGAAAGAGTGTTTCAGAAAGGCTCAATCAAAAGTAAGGTTCAACTCTGTTAGTTGAATGCACAGAACAGAAAGAACTTTCATACAATGCTTCTGTGTAGTTTATATTTGAACATATTCTTTTTTCCACTATTACCCACTTAGCCCTACGAATGTCCAGTTGCATTTTCTACAGACAGAGTGTTTCAAATCTGCTCAATCAAAAGTATGGTTTAACTCTGTTAGCTGAATGCTCAGATCAGAAAGAAGTTTCACAGAATGCTTCTGTGTAGTTTATATTTGAATATATTCCTTTTTCCACTACTACTCTCTTAGCGCTCCAAATGTCCAGTTGCATTTTCTACAGAAAGAGTGTTCAGATCTGCTCAATCAAATGTATGGTTTAACTCTGTTAGCTGAATGCACAGATCAGAAAGAAGTTTCACAGAATGATTCTGTGTAGTTTATATTTGGAGACATTCCTTTTTCCACTATTACCCTCTTAGCGCTCCGAATCTCCACTTGCATTTTCTACAGAAAGAGTGTTTCAGAACGGCTCAATCAAAGCTAAGGTTCAACTCTTTTAGTTGAACAAACAGAACAGAAAGAAGTTTCACACAATTCTTCTGTGTAATTTTTATTTGTAGACATTCTTTTTCCCAATATAGGCCTCCTAGCGCTCAGAATGTCCAATTGCAGTTTCTACAGAAAGAGTGTTTCAGAACGGCTCAATCAAAAGTAAGGTTCAACTCTGTTAGTTGAATGCACAGAACAGAAAGTAGTTTCATACAATGCTTCTGTGTAGTTTCTATTTGAACATATTCTTTTTTCCACTATTACCCACTTAGCGCTACGAATGTACAGTTGCATTTTCTACAGACAGAGTGTTTCAAAACTGCTCAATCTAAAGTATGGTTTAACTCTGTTAGCTGAATGCTCAGATCAGAAAGAAGTTTCACAGAATGCTTCTGTGTAGTTTATATTTGAATATATTCCTTTTTCCACTACTACGCTCTTAGCGCTCCAAATGTCCAGTTGCATTTTCTACAGAAAGAGTGTTCAGATCTGCTCAATCAAAAGTATGGTTTAACTCTGTTAGCTGAATGCACAGATCAGAAAGAAGTTTCACCGAATGATTCTGTGTAGTTTATATTTGAAGACATTCCTTTTTCCACTATTGCCCTCTTAGCGCTCCGAATCTCCACTTGCATTTTCTACAAAAAGAGTGTTTCATAACTGCTCAATCAAAAATATGTTTTATCTCTGTTAACTGAATTTACAGATCAGAAATAAGTTTCACAGAATGCATCTGTGTATTTTTTATTTGAAGATATTCTTTTTCCCAATGTAGGCCTCTTAGCGCTTAGCATGTCCAATTGCAGTTTCTACAGAAAGAGTGTTTCAGAACGGCTCAATCAAAAGTAAGGTTCAACTCTGTTAGTTGAATGCACAGAACAGAAAGAATTTTCACAGAATGCTACTGTGTAGTTTATATTTGAATATATTCCTTTTTCCACTATTACCCTCTTAGCGCTCCGAATGTCCACTTGCATTTTCTACAGAAAGAGTGTTCAGAACTGCGCAATGAAAAGTATGGTTTAACTCTGTTAGCTTAATGAACATATCAGAAATAAGTTTCACACAATGCTTCTGTGTAGTTTTTATTTGAAGATATTATTTTTCCCAATAGAGGCCTCTTAGCGCTCAGAATGTCCAATTGCAGTTTCTACAGAAAGAGTGTTTCAGAACGGCTCAATCAAAAGTAAGGTTCAACTCTGTTAGTTGAATGCACAGAACAGAAAGAAGTTTCATACAATGCTTCTGTGTAGTTTATATTTGAACATATTCTTTTTTCCACTATTACCCACTTAGCGCTACGAATGTCCAGTTGCATTTTCTACAGACAGAGTGTTTCAAAACTGCTCAATCAAAAGTATGGTTTAACTCTGTTAGCTGAATGCTCAGATCAGAAAGAAGTTTCACAGAATGCTTCTGTGTAGTTTATATTTGAATATATTCCTTTTTCCACTACTACGCTCTTAGCGCTCCAAATGTCCAGTTGCATTTTCTACAGAAAGAGTGTTCAGATCTGCTCAATCAAAAGTATGGTTTAACTCTGTTAGCTGAATGCACAGATCAGAAAGAAGTTTCACCGAATGATTCTGTGTAGTTTATATTTGAAGACATTCCTTTTTCCACTATTACCCTCTTAGCGCTCCGAATCTCCACTTGCATTTTCTACAAAAAGAGTGTTTCATAACTGCTCAATCAAAAATATGTTTTATCTCTGTTAACTGAATTTACAGATCAGAAATAAGTTTCACAGAATGCATCTGTGTAGTTTTTATTTGAAGATATTATTTTTCCCAATGTAGGCCTCTTAGCGCTTAGCATGTCCAATTGCAGTTTCTACAGAAAGAGTGTTTCAGAACGGCTCAATCAAAAGTAAGGTTCAACTCTGTTAGTTGAATGCACAGAACAGAAAGAATTTTCACAGAATGGTACTGTGTAGTTTATATTTGAATATATTCCTTTTTCCACTATTACCATCTTAGCGCTCCGAATGTCCACTTGCATTTTCTACAGAAAGAGTGTTCAGAACTGCGCAATCAAAAGTATGGTTTAACTCTGTTAGCTTAATGAACATATCAGAAATAAGTTTCACACAATGCTTCTGTGTAGTTTTTATTTGAAGATATTATTTTTCCCAATAGAGGCCTCTTAGCGCTCAGAATGTCCAATTGCAGTTTCTACAGAAAGAGTGTTTCAGAAAGGCTCAATCAAAAGTAAGGTTCAACTCTGTTAGTTGAATGCACAGAACAGAAAGAACTTTCATACAATGCTTCTGTGTAGTTTATATTTGAACATATTCTTTTTTCCACTATTACCCACTTAGCCCTACGAATGTCCAGTTGCATTTTCTACAGACAGAGTGTTTCAAATCTGCTCAATCAAAAGTATGGTTTAACTCTGTTAGCTGAATGCTCAGATCAGAAAGAAGTTTCACAGAATGCTTCTGTGTAGTTTATATTTGAATATATTCCTTTTTCCACTACTACTCTCTTAGCGCTCCAAATGTCCAGTTGCATTTTCTACAGAAAGAGTGTTCAGATCTGCTCAATCAAATGTATGGTTTAACTCTGTTAGCTGAATGCACAGATCAGAAAGAAGTTTCACAGAATGATTCTGTGTAGTTTATATTTGGAGACATTCCTTTTTCCACTATTACCCTCTTAGCGCTCCGAATCTCCACTTGCATTTTCTACAGAAAGAGTGTTTCAGAACGGCTCAATCAAAGCTAAGGTTCAACTCTTTTAGTTGAACAAACAGAACAGAAAGAAGTTTCACACAATTCTTCTGTGTAATTTTTATTTGTAGACATTCTTTTTCCCAATATAGGCCTCCTAGCGCTCAGAATGTCCAATTGCAGTTTCTACAGAAAGAGTGTTTCAGAACGGCTCAATCAAAAGTAAGGTTCAACTCTGTTAGTTGAATGCACAGAACAGAAAGTAGTTTCATACAATGCTTCTGTGTAGTTTCTATTTGAACATATTCTTTTTTCCACTATTACCCACTTAGCGCTACGAATGTACAGTTGCATTTTCTACAGACAGAGTGTTTCAAAACTGCTCAATCTAAAGTATGGTTTAACTCTGTTAGCTGAATGCTCAGATCAGAAAGAAGTTTCACAGAATGCTTCTGTGTAGTTTATATTTGAATATATTCCTTTTTCCACTACTACGCTCTTAGCGCTCCAAATGTCCAGTTGCATTTTCTACAGAAAGAGTGTTCAGATCTGCTCAATCAAAAGTATGGTTTAACTCTGTTAGCTGAATGCACAGATCAGAAAGAAGTTTCACCGAATGATTCTGTGTAGTTTATATTTGAAGACATTCCTTTTTCCACTATTACCCTCTTAGCGCTCCGAATCTCCACTTGCATTTTCTACAAAAAGAGTGTTTCATAACTGCTCAATCAAAAATATGTTTTATCTCTGTTAACTGAATTTACAGATCAGAAATAAGTTTCACAGAATGCATCTGTGTATTTTTTATTTGAAGATATTCTTTTTCCCAATGTAGGCCTCTTAGCGCTTAGCATGTCCAATTGCAGTTTCTACAGAAAGAGTGTTTCAGAACGGCTCAATCAAAAGTAAGGTTCAACTCTGTTAGTTGAATGCACAGAACAGAAAGAATTTTCACAGAATGCTACTGTGTAGTTTATATTTGAATATATTCCTTTTTCCACTATTACCCTCTTAGCGCTCCGAATGTCCACTTGTATTTTCTACAGAAAGAGTGTTCAGAACTGCGCAATGAAAAGTATGGTTTAACTCTGTTAGCTTAATGAACATATCAGAAATAAGTTTCACAAAATGCTTCTGTGTAGTTTTTATTTGAAGATATTATTTTTCCCAATAGAGGCCTCTTAGCGCTCAGAATGTCCAATTGCAGTTTCTACAGAAAGAGTGTTTCAGAACGGCTCAATCAAAAGTAAGGTTCAACTCTGTTAGTTGAATGCACAGAACAGAAAGAAGTTTCATACAATGCTTCTGTGTAGTTTATATTTGAACATATTCTTTTTTCCACTATTACCCACTTAGCGCTACGAATGTCCAGTTGCATTTTCTACAGACAGAGTGTTTCAAAACTGCTCAATCAAAAGTATGGTTTAACTCTGTTAGCTGAATGCTCAGATCAGAAAGAAGTTTCACAAAATGCTTCTGTGTAGTTTATATTTGAATATATTCCTTTTTCCACTACTACGCTCTTAGCGCTCCAAATGTCCAGTTGCATTTTCTACAGAAAGAGTGTTCAGATCTGCTCAATCAAAAGTATGGTTTAACTCTGTTAGCTGAATGCACAGATCAGAAAGAAGTTTCACCGAATGATTCTGTGTAGTTTATATTTGAAGACATTCCTTTTTCCACTATTACCCTCTTAGCGCTCCGAATCTCCACTTGCATTTTCTACAAAAAGAGTGTTTCATAACTGCTCAATCAAAAATATGTTTTATCTCTGTTAACTGAATTTACAGATCAGAAATAAGTTTCACAGAATGCATCTGTGTAGTTTTTATTTGAAGATATTCTTTTTCCCAATGTAGGCCTCTTAGCACTTAGCCTGTCCAATTGCAGTTTCTACAGAAAGAGTGTTTCAGAACGGCTCAATCAAAAGTAAGGTTCAACTCTGTTAGTTGAATGCACAGAACAGAAAGAATTTTCACAGAATGCTACTGTGTAGTTTATATTTGAATATATTCCTTTTTCCACTATTACCCTCTTAGCGCTCCGAATGTCCACTTGCATTTTCTACAGAAAGAGTGTTCAGAACTGCGCAATCAAAAGTATGGTTTAACTCTGTTAACTTAATGTACATATCAGATATAAGTTTCAAAAAATGCTTCTGTGTAGTTTTTATTTGAAGATATTATTTTTCCCAATAGAGGCCTCTTAGCGCTCAGAATGTCCAATTGCAGTTTCTACAGAAAGAGTGTTTCAGAAAGGCTCAATCAAATGTAAGGTTCAACTCTGTTAGTTGAATGCACAGAACAGAAAGAAGTTTCATACAATGCTTCTGTGTAGTTTATATTTGAACATATTCTTTTTTCCACTATTACCCACTTAGCGCTACGAATGTCCCATTGCATTTTCTACAGACAGAGTGTTTCAAAACTGCTCAATCAAAAGTATGGTTTAACTCTGTTAGCTGAATGCTCAGATCAGAAAGAAGTTTCACAGAATGCTTCTGTGTAGTTTATATTTGAATATATTCCTTTTTCCACTACTACTCTCTTAGCGCTCCAAATGTCCAGTTGCATTTTCTACAGAAAGAGTGTTCAGTTCTGCTCAATCAAAAGTATGGTTTAACTCTGTTAGCTGAATGCACAGATCAGAAAGAAGTTTCACAGAATGATTCTGTGTAGTTTATATTTGGAGACTTTCCTTTTTCCACTATTACCCTCTTAGCGCTCCGAATCTCCACTTGCATTTTCTACAGAAAGAGTGTTTCATAACTGCTCAATCAAAAATATGTTTTATCTCTGTTAACTGAATTTACAGATCAGAAATAAGTTTCACAGAATGCATCTGTGTAGTTTTTATTTGAAGATATTCTTTTTCCCAATGTAGGCCTCTTAGCGCTTAGCATGTCCAATTGCAGTTTCTACAGAAAGAGTGTTTCAGAATGGCTCAATCAAAAGTAAGGTTCAACACTGTTAGTTGAATGCACAGAACAGAAAGAATTTTCACAGAATGCTACTGTGTAGTTTATATTTGAATATATTCCTTTTTCCACTATTACCCTCTTAGCGCTCCGAATGTCCACTTGCATTTTCTACAGAAAGAGTGTTCAGAACTGCGCAATCAAAAGTATGGTTTAACTCTGTTAGCTTAATTAACATATCAGAAATAAGTTTCACACAATGCTTCTGTGTAGTTTTTATTTGAAGATATTATTTTTCCCAATAGAGGCCTCTTAGCGCTCAGAATGTCCAATTGCAGTTTCTACAGAAAGAGTGTTTCAGAAGGCTCAATCAAAAGTAAGGTTCAACTCTGTTAGTTGAATGCACAGAACAGAAAGAAGTTTCATACAATGCTTCCGTGTAGTTTATATTTGAACTTATTCTTTTTTCCACTATTACCCACTTAGCGCTACGAATGTCCAGTTGCATTTTCTACAGACAGAGTGTTTCAAAACTGCTCAATCAAAAGTATGGTTTCACTCTGTTAGCTGAATGTTCAGATCAGAAAGAAGTTTCACAGAATGCTTCTGTGTAGTTTATATTTGAATATATACCTTTTTCCACTACTACTCTCTTAGCGCTCCAAATGTCCAGTTGCATTTTCTACAGAAAGAGTGTTCAGATCTGCTCAATCAAAAGTATGGTTTAACTCTGTTAGCTGAATGCACAGATCAGAAAGAAGTTTCACAGAATGATTCTGTGTAGTTTATATTTGGAGACATTCCTTTTTCCACTATCACCCTCTTAGCGCTCCGAATCTCCACTTGCATTTTCTACAGAAAGAGTGTTTCAGAACGGCTCAATCAAAACTAAGGTTCAACTCTTTTAGTTGAACAAACAGAACAGAAAGAAGTTTCACACAATTCTTCTGTGTAGTTTTTATTTGTAGACATTCTTTTTCCCAATATAGGCCTCTTAGCGCTCAGAATGTCCAATTGCAGTTTCTACAGAAAGAGTGTTTCAGAACGGCTCAATCAAAAGTAAGGTTCAACTCTGTTAGTTGAATGCACAGAACAGAAAGAAGTTTCATACAATGCTTCTGTGTAGTTTATATTTGAACATATTCTTTTTTCCACTATTACCCACTTAGCCCTACGAATGTCCAGTTGCATTTTCTACAGACAGAGTGTTTCAAATCTGCTCAATCAAAAGTATGGTTTAACTCTGTTAGCTGAATGCTCAGATCAGAAAGAAGTTTCACAGAATGCTTCTGTGTAGTTTATATTTGAATATATTCCTTTTTCCACTACTACTCTCTTAGCGCTCCAAATGTCCAGTTGCATTTTCTACAGAAAGAGTGTTCAGATCTGCTCAATCAAATGTATGGTTTAACTCTGTTAGCTGAATGCACAGATCAGAAAGAAGTTTCACAGAATGATTCTGTGTAGTTTATATTTGGAGACATTCCTTTTTCCACTATTACCCTCTTAGCGCTCCGAATCTCCACTTGCATTTTCTACAGAAAGAGTGTTTCAGAACGGCTCAATCAAAGCTAAGGTTCAACTCTTTTAGTTGAACAAACAGAACAGAAAGAAGTTTCACACAATTCTTCTGTGTAATTTTTATTTGTAGACATTCTTTTTCCCAATATAGGCCTCCTAGCGCTCAGAATGTCCAATTGCAGTTTCTACAGAAAGAGTGTTTCAGAACGGCTCAATCAAAAGTAAGGTTCAACTCTGTTAGTTGAATGCACAGAACAGAAAGTAGTTTCATACAATGCTTCTGTGTAGTTTCTATTTGAACATATTCTTTTTTCCACTATTACCCACTTAGCGCTACGAATGTACAGTTGCATTTTCTACAGACAGAGTGTTTCAAAACTGCTCAATCTAAAGTATGGTTTAACTCTGTTAGCTGAATGCTCAGATCAGAAAGAAGTTTCACAGAATGCTTCTGTGTAGTTTATATTTGAATATATTCCTTTTTCCACTACTACGCTCTTAGCGCTCCAAATGTCCAGTTGCATTTTCTACAGAAAGAGTGTTCAGATCTGCTCAATCAAAAGTATGGTTTAACTCTGTTAGCTGAATGCACAGATCAGAAAGAAGTTTCACCGAATGATTCTGTGTAGTTTATATTTGAAGACATTCCTTTTTCCACTATTACCCTCTTAGCGCTCCGAATCTCCACTTGCATTTTCTACAAAAAGAGTGTTTCATAACTGCTCAATCAAAAATATGTTTTATCTCTGTTAACTGAATTTACAGATCAGAAATAAGTTTCACAGAATGCATCTGTGTATTTTTTATTTGAAGATATTCTTTTTCCCAATGTAGGCCTCTTAGCGCTTAGCCTGTCCAATTGCAGTTTCTACAGAAAGAGTGTTTCAGAACGGCTCAATCAAAAGTAAGGTTCAACTCTGTTAGTTGAATGCACAGAACAGAAAGAATTTTCACAGAATGCTACTGTGTAGTTTATATTTGAATATATTCCTTTTTCCACTATTACCCTCTTAGCGCTCCGAATGTCCACTTGCATTTTCTACAGAAAGAGTGTTCAGAACTGCGCAATGAAAAGTATGGTTTAACTCTGTCAGCTTAATGAACATATCAGAAATAAGTTTCACACAATGCTTCTGTGTAGTTTTTATTTGAAGATATTATTTTTCCCAATAGAGGCATCTTAGCGCTCAGAATGTCCAATTGCAGTTTCTACAGAAAGAGTGTTTCAGAACGGCTCAATCAAAAGTAAGGTTCAACTCTGTTAGTTGAATGCACAGAACAGAAAGAAGTTTCATACAATGCTTCTGTGTAGTTTATATTTGAACATATTCTTTTTTCCACTATTACCCACTTAGCGCTACGAATGTCCAGTTGCATTTTCTACAGACAGAGTGTTTCAAAACTGCTCAATCAAAAGTATGGTTTAACTCTGTTAGCTGAATGCTCAGATCAGAAAGAAGTTTCACAGAATGCTTCTGTGTAGTTTATATTTGAATATATTCCTTTTTCCACTACTACGCTCTTAGCGCTCCAAATGTCCAGTTGCATTTTCTACAGAAAGAGTGTTCAGATCTGCTCAATCAAAAGTATGGTTTAACTCTGTTAGCTGAATGCACAGATCAGAAAGAAGTTTCACCGAATGATTCTGTGTAGTTTATATTTGAAGACATTCCTTTTTCCACTATTACCCTCTTAGCGCTCCGAATCTCCACTTGCATTTTCTACAAAAAGAGTGTTTCATAACTGCTCAATCAAAAATATGTTTTATCTCTGTTAACTGAATTTACAGATCAGAAATAAGTTTCACAGAATGCATCTGTGTAGTTTTTATTTGAAGATATTATTTTTCCCAATGTAGGCCTCTTAGCGCTTAGCATGTCCAATTGCAGTTTCTACAGAAAGAGTGTTTCAGAACGGCTCAATCAAAAGTAAGGTTCAACTCTGTTAGTTGAATGCACAGAACAGAAAGAATTTTCACAGAATGGTACTGTGTAGTTTATATTTGAATATATTCCTTTTTCCACTATTACCATCTTAGCGCTCCGAATGTCCACTTGCATTTTCTACAGAAAGAGTGTTCAGAACTGCGCAATCAAAAGTATGGTTTAACTCTGTTAGCTTAATGAACATATCAGAAATAAGTTTCACACAATGCTTCTGTGTAGTTTTTATTTGAAGATATTATTTTTCCCAATAGAGGCCTCTTAGCGCTCAGAATGTCCAATTGCAGTTTCTACAGAAAGAGTGTTTCAGAAAGGCTCAATCAAAAGTAAGGTTCAACTCTGTTAGTTGAATGCACAGAACAGAAAGAACTTTCATACAATGCTTCTGTGTAGTTTATATTTGAACATATTCTTTTTTCCACTATTACCCACTTAGCCCTACGAATGTCCAGTTGCATTTTCTACAGACAGAGTGTTTCAAATCTGCTCAATCAAAAGTATGGTTTAACTCTGTTAGCTGAATGCTCAGATCAGAAAGAAGTTTCACAGAATGCTTCTGTGTAGTTTATATTTGAATATATTCCTTTTTCCACTACTACTCTCTTAGCGCTCCAAATGTCCAGTTGCATTTTCTACAGAAAGAGTGTTCAGATCTGCTCAATCAAATGTATGGTTTAACTCTGTTAGCTGAATGCACAGATCAGAAAGAAGTTTCACAGAATGATTCTGTGTAGTTTATATTTGGAGACATTCCTTTTTCCACTATTACCCTCTTAGCGCTCCGAATCTCCACTTGCATTTTCTACAGAAAGAGTGTTTCAGAACGGCTCAATCAAAGCTAAGGTTCAACTCTTTTAGTTGAACAAACAGAACAGAAAGAAGTTTCACACAATTCTTCTGTGTAATTTTTATTTGTAGACATTCTTTTTCCCAATATAGTCCTCCTAGCGCTCAGAATGTCCAATTGCAGTTTCTACAGAAAGAGTGTTTCAGAACGGCTCAATCAAAAGTAAGGTTCAACTCTGTTAGTTGAATGCACAGAACAGAAAGTAGTTTCATACAATGCTTCTGTGTAGTTTCTATTTGAACATATTCTTTTTTCCACTATTACCCACTTAGCGCTACGAATGTACAGTTGCATTTTCTACAGACAGAGTGTTTCAAAACTGCTCAATCTAAAGTATGGTTTAACTCTGTTAGCTGAATGCTCAGATCAGAAAGAAGTTTCACAGAATGCTTCTGTGTAGTTTATATTTGAATATATTCCTTTTTCCACTACTACGCTCTTAGCGCTCCAAATGTCCAGTTGCATTTTCTACAGAAAGAGTGTTCAGATCTGCTCAATCAAAAGTATGGTTTAACTCTGTTAGCTGAATGCACAGATCAGAAAGAAGTTTCACCGAATGATTCTGTGTAGTTTATATTTGAAGACATTCCTTTTTCCACTATTACCCTCTTAGCGCTCCGAATCTCCACTTGCATTTTCTACAAAAAGAGTGTTTCATAACTGCTCAATCAAAAATATGTTTTATCTCTGTTAACTGAATTTACAGATCAGAAATAAGTTTCACAGAATGCATCTGTGTATTTTTTATTTGAAGATATTCTTTTTCCCAATGTAGGCCTCTTAGCGCTTAGCATGTCCAATTGCAGTTTCTACAGAAAGAGTGTTTCAGAACGGCTCAATCAAAAGTAAGGTTCAACTCTGTTAGTTGAATGCACAGAACAGAAAGAATTTTCACAGAATGCTACTGTGTAGTTTATATTTGAATATATTCCTTTTTCCACTATTACCCTCTTAGCGCTCCGAATGTCCACTTGCATTTTCTACAGAAAGAGTGTTCAGAACTGCGCAATGAAAAGTATGGTTTAACTCTGTTAGCTTAATGAACATATCAGAAATAAGTTTCACACAATGCTTCTGTGTAGTTTTTATTTGAAGATATTATTTTTCCCAATAGAGGCCTCTTAGCGCTCAGAATGTCCAATTGCAGTTTCTACAGAAAGAGTGTTTCAGAACGGCTCAATCAAAAGTAAGGTTCAACTCTGTTAGTTGAATGCACAGAACAGAAAGAAGTTTCATACAATGCTTCTGTGTAGTTTATATTTGAACATATTCTTTTTTCCACTATTACCCACTTAGTGCTACGAATGTCCAGTTGCATTTTCTACAGACAGAGTGTTTCAAAACTGCTCAATCAAAAGTATGGTTTAACTCTGTTAGCTGAATGCTCAGATCAGAAAGAAGTTTCACAGAATGCTTCTGTGTAGTTTATATTTGAATATATTCCTTTTTCCACTACTACGCTCTTAGCGCTCCAAATGTCCAGTTGCATTTTCTACAGAAAGAGTGTTCAGATCTGCTCAATCAAAAGTATGGTTTAACTCTGTTAGCTGAATGCACAGATCAGAAGGAAGTTTCACCGAATGATTCTGTGTAGTTTATATTTGAAGACATTCCTTTTTCCACTATTACCCTCTTAGCGCTCCGAATCTCCACTTGCATTTTCTACAAAAAGAGTGTTTCATAACTGCTCAATCAAAAATATGTTTTATCTCTGTTAACTGAATTTACAGATCAGAAATAAGTTTCACAGAATGCATCTGTGTAGTTTTTATTTGAAGATATTCTTTTTCCCAATGTAGGCCTCTTAGCACTTAGCATGTCCAATTGCAGTTTCTACAGAAAGAGTGTTTCAGAACGGCTCAATCAAAAGTAAGGTTCAACTCTGTTAGTTGAATGCACAGAACAGAAAGAATTTTCACAGAATGCTACTGTGTAGTTTATATTTGAATATATTCCTTTTTCCACTATTACCCTCTTAGCGCTCCGAATGTCCACTTGCATTTTCTACAGAAAGAGTGTTCAGAACTGCGCAATCAAAAGTATGGTTTAACTCTGTTAACTTAATGTACATATCAGATATAAGTTTCAAAAAATGCTTCTGTGTAGTTTTTATTTGAAGATATTATTTTTCCCAATAGAGGCCTCTTAGCGCTCAGAATGTCCAATTGCAGTTTCTACAGAAAGAGTGTTTCAGAAAGGCTCAATCAAATGTAAGGTTCAACTCTGTTAGTTGAATGCACAGAACAGAAAGAAGTTTCATACAATGCTTCTGTGTAGTTTATATTTGAACATATTCTTTTTTCCACTATTACCCACTTAGCGCTACGAATGTCCCATTGCATTTTCTACAGACAGAGTGTTTCAAAACTGCTCAATCAAAAGTATGGTTTAACTCTGTTAGCTGAATGCTCAGATCAGAAAGAAGTTTCACAGAATGCTTCTGTGTAGTTTATATTTGAATATATTCCTTTTTCCACTACTACTCTCTTAGCGCTCCAAATGTCCAGTTGCATTTTCTACAGAAAGAGTGTTCAGTTCTGCTCAATCAAAAGTATGGTTTAACTCTGTTAGCTGAATGCACAGATCAGAAAGAAGTTTCACAGAATGATTCTGTGTAGTTTATATTTGGAGACATTCCTTTTTCCACTATTACCCTCTTAGCGCTCCGAATCTCCACTTGCATTTTCTACAGAAAGAGTGTTTCAGAACGGCTCAATCAAAGCTAAGGTTCAACTCTTTTAGTTGAACAAACAGAACAGAAAGAAGTTTCACACAATTCTTCTGTGTAGTTTTTATTTGTAGACATTCTTTTTCCCAATATAGGCCTCCTAGCGCTCAGAATGTCCAATTGCAGTTTCTACAGAAAGAGTGTTTCAGAACAGCTCAATCAAAAGTAAGGTTCAACTCTGTTAGTTGAATGCACAGAACAGAAAGAAGTTTCATACAATGCTTCTGTGTAGTTTATATTTGAACATATTCTTTTTTCCACTATTACCCACATAGCGCTACGAATGTACAGTTGCATTTTCTACAGACAGAGTGTTTCAAAACTGCTCAATCAAAAGTATGGTTTAACTCTGTTAGCTGAATGCTCAGATCAGAAAGAAGTTTCACAGAATGCTTCTGTGTAGTTTATATTTGAATATATTCCTTTTTCCACTACTACGCTCTTAGCGCTCCAAATGTCCAGTTGCATTTTCTACAGAAAGAGTGTTCAGATCTGCTCAATCAAAAGTATGGTTTAACTCTGTTAGCTGAATGCACAGATCAGAAAGAAGTTTCACCGAATGATTCTGTGTAGTTTATATTTGAAGACATTCCTTTTTCCACTATTACCCTCTTAGCGCTCCGAATCTCCACTTGCATTTTCTACAAAAAGAGTGTTTCATAACTGCTCAATCAAAAATATGTTTTATCTCTGTTAACTGAATTTACAGATCAGAAATAAGTTTCACAGAATGCATCTGTGTAGTTTTTATTTGAAGATATTCTTTTTCCCAATGTAGGCCTCTTAGCGCTTAGCATGTCCAATTGCAGTTTCTACAGAAAGAGTGTTTCAGAACGGCTCAATCAAAAGTTAGGTTCAACTCTGTTAGTTGAATGCACAGAACAGAAAGAATTTTCACAGAATGCTACTGTGTAGTTTATATTTGAATATATTCCTTTTTCCACTATTACCCTCTTAGCGCTCCGAATGTCCACTTGCATTTTCTACAGAAAGAGAGTTCAGAACTGCGCAATCAAAAGTATGGTTTAACTCTGTTAGCTTAATGAACATATCAGAAATAAGTTTCACACAATGCTTCTGTGTAGTTTTTATATGAAGATATTATTTTTCCCAATAGAGGCCTCTTAGCGCTCAGAATGTCCAATTGCAGTTTCTACAGAAAGAGTGTTTCAGAAAGGCTCAATCAAAAGTAAGGTTCAACTCTGTTAGTTGAATGCACAGAACAGAAAGAAGTTTCATACAATGCTTCTGTGTAGTTTATATTTGAACATATTTTTTTTCCACTATTACCCACTTAGCGCTACGAATGTCCAGGTGCATTTTCTACAGACAGAGTGTTTCAAAACTGCTCAATCAAAAGTATGGTTTAACTCTGTTAGCTGAATGCTCAGATCAGAAAGAAGTTTCACAGAATGCTTCTGTGTAGTTTATATTTGAATATATTCCTTTTTCCACTACTACGCTCTTAGCGCTCCAAATGTCCAGTTGCATTTTCTACAGAAAGAGTGTTCAGATCTGCTCAATCAAAAGTATGGTTTAACACTGTTAGCTGAATGCACAGATCAGAAAGAAGTTTCACCGAATGATTCTGTGTAGTTTATATTTGAAGACATTCCTTTTTCCACTATTACCCTCTTAGCGCTCCGAATCTCCACTTGCATTTTCTACAAAAAGAGTGTTTCATAACTGCTCAATCAAAAATATGTTTTATCTCTGTTAACTGAATTTACAGATCAGAAATAAGTTTCACAGAATGCATCTGTGTAGTTTTTATTTGAAGATATTCTTTTTCCCAATGTAGGCCTCTTAGCGCTTAGCATGTCCAATTGCAGTTTCTACAGAAAGAGTGTTTCAGAATGGCTCAATCAAAAGTAAGGTTCAACACTGTTAGTTGAATGCACAGAACAGAAAGAATTTTCACAGAATGCTACTGTGTAGTTTATATTTGAATATATTCCTTTTTCCACTATTACCCTCTTAGCGCTCCGAATGTCCACTTGCATTTTCTACAGAAAGAGTGTTCAGAACTGCGCAATCAAAGTATGGTTTAACTCTGTTAGCTTAATTAACATATCAGAAATAAGTTTCACACAATGCTTCTGTGTAGTTTTTATTTGAAGATATTATTTTTCCCAATAGAGGCCTCTTAGCGCTCAGAATGTCCAATTGCAGTTTCTACAGAAAGAGTGTTTCAGAAGGCTCAATCAAAAGTAAGGTTCAACTCTGTTAGTTGAATGCACAGAACAGAAAGAAGTTTCATACAATGCTTCCGTGTAGTTTATATTTGAACTTATTCTTTTTTCCACTATTACCCACTTAGCGCTACGAATGTCCAGTTGCATTTTCTACAGACAGAGTGTTTCAAAACTGCTCAATCAAAAGTATGGTTTCACTCTGTTAGCTGAATGTTCAGATCAGAAAGAAGTTTCACAGAATGCTTCTGTGTAGTTTATATTTGAATATATTCCTTTTTCCACTACTACTCTCTTAGCGCTCCAAATGTCCAGTTGCATTTTCTACAGAAAGAGTGTTCAGATCTGCTCAATCAAAAGTATGGTTTAACTCTGTTAGCTGAATGCACAGATCAGAAAGAAGTTTCACAGAATGATTCTGTGTAGTTTATATTTGGAGACATTCCTTTTTCCACTATCACCCTCTTAGCGCTCCGAATCTCCACTTGCATTTTCTACAGAAAGAGTGTTTCAGAACGGCTCAATCAAAACTAAGGTTCAACTCTTTTAGTTGAACAAACAGAACAGAAAGAAGTTTCACACAATTCTTCTGTGTAGTTTTTATTTGTAGACATTCTTTTTCCCAATATAGGCCTCCTAGCGCTCAGAATGTCCAATTGCAGTTTCTACAGAAAGAGTGTTTCAGAACGGCTCAATCAAAAGTAAGGTTCAACTCTGTTAGTTGAATGCACAGAACAGAAAGTAGTTTCATACAATGCTTCTGTGTAGTTTCTATTTGAACATATTCTTTTTTCCACTATTACCCACTTAGAGCTACGAATGTACAGTTGCATTTTCTACAGACAGAGTGTTTCAAAACTGCTCAATCAAAAGTATGGTTTAACTCTGTTAGCTGAATGCTCAGATCAGAAAGAAGTTTCACAGAATGCTTCTGTGTAGTTTATATTTGAATATATTCCTTTTTCCACTACTACGCTCTTAGCGCTCCAAATGTCCAGTTGCATTTTCTACAGAAAGAGTGTTCAGATCTGCTCAATCAAAAGTATGGTTTAACTCTGTTAGCTGAATGCACAGATCAGAAAGAAGTTTCACCGAATGATTCTGTGTAGTTTGTATTTGAAGACATTCCTTTTTCCACTATTACCCTCTTAGCGCTCCGAATCTCCACTTGCATTTTCTACAAAAAGAGTGTTTCATAACTGCTCAATCAAAAATATGTTTTATCTCTGTTAACTGAATTTACAGATCAGAAATAAGTTTCACAGAATGCATCTGTGTAGTTTTTATTTGAAGATATTCTTTTTCCCAATGTAGGCCTCTTAGCGCTTAGCATGTCCAATTGCAGTTTCTACAGAAAGAGTGTTTCAGAACGGCTCAATCAAAAGTAAGGTTCAACTCTGTTAGTTGAATGCACAGAACAGAAAGAATTTTCACAGAATGCTACTGTGTAGTTTATATTTGAATATATTCCTTTTTCCACTATTACCCTCTTAGCGCTCCGAATGTCCACTTGCATTTTCTACAGAAAGAGTGTTCAGAACTGCGCAATGAAAAGTATGGTTTAACTCTGTTAGCTTAATGAACATATCAGAAATAAGTTTCACACAATGCTTCTGTGTAGTTTTTATTTGAAGGTATTATTTTTCCCAATAGAGGCCTCTTAGCGCTCAGAATGTCCAATTGCAGTTTCTACAGAAAGAGTGTTTCAGAACGGCTCAATCAAAAGTAAGGTTCAACTCTGTTAGTTGAATGCACAGAACAGAAAGAAGTTTCATACAATGCTTCTGTGTAGTTTATATTTGAACATATTCTTTTTTCCACTATTACCCACTTAGCGCTACGAATGTCCAGTTGCATTTTCTACAGACAGAGTGTTTCAAAACTGCTCAATCAAAAGTATGGTTTAACTCTGTTAGCTGAATGCTCAGATCAGAAAGAAGTTTCACAGAATGCTTCTGTTTAGTTTATATTTGAATATATTCCTTTTTCCACTACTACGCTCTTAGCGCTCCAAATGTCCAGTTGCATTTTCTACAGAAAGAGTGTTCAGATCTGCTCAATCAAAAGTATGGTTTAACTCTGTTAGCTGAATGCACAGATCAGAAAGAAGTTTCACCGAATGATTCTGTGTAGTTTATATTTGAAGACATTCCTTTTTCCACTATTACCCTCTTAGCGCTCCGAATCTCCACTTGCATTTTCTACAAAAAGAGTGTTTCATAACTGCTCAATCAAAAATATGTTTTATCTCTGTTAACTGAATTTACAGATCAGAAATAAGTTTCACAGAATGCATCTGTGTAGTTTTTATTTGAAGATATTCTTTTTCCCAATGTAGGCCTCTTAGCGCTTAGCATGTCCAATTGCAGTTTCTACAGAAAGAGTGTTTCAGAACGGCTCAATCAAAAGTAAGGTTCAACTCTGTTAGTTGAATGCACAGAACAGAAAGAAGTTTCATACAATGCTTCTGTGTAGTTTATATTTGAACATATTCTTTTTTCCACTATTACCCACTTAGCGCTACGAATGTCCAGTTGCATTTTCTACAGACAGAGTGTTTCAAAACTGCTCAATCAAAAGTATGGTTTAACTCTGTTAGCTGAATGCTCAGATCAGAAAGAAGTTTCACAGAATGCTTCTGTTTAGTTTATATTTGAATATATTCCTTTTTCCACTACTACGCTCTTAGCGCTCCAAATGTCCAGTTGCATTTTCTACAGAAAGAGTGTTCAGATCTGCTCAATCAAAAGTATGGTTTAACTCTGTTAGCTGAATGCACAGATCAGAAAGAAGTTTCACCGAATGATTCTGTGTAGTTTATATTTGAAGACATTCCTTTTTCCACTATTACCCTCTTAGCGCTCCGAATCTCCACTTGCATTTTCTACAAAAAGAGTGTTTCATAACTGCTCAATCAAAAATATGTTTTATCTCTGTTAACTGAATTTACAGATCAGAAATAAGTTTCACAGAATGCATCTGTGTAGTTTTTATTTGAAGATATTCTTTTTCCCAATGTAGGCCTCTTAGCGCTTAGCATGTCCAATTGCAGTTTCTACAGAAAGAGTGTTTCAGAACGGCTCAATCAAAAGTAAGGTTCAACTCTGTTAGTTGAATGCACAGAGCAGAAAGAATTTTCACAGAATGCTACTGTGTAGTTTATATTTGAATATATTCCTTTTTCCACTATTACCCTCTTAGCGCTCCGAATGTCCACTTGCATTTTCTACAGAAAGAGTGTTCAGAACTGCGCAATCAAAAGTATGGTTTAACTCTGTTAGCTTAATGAACATATGAGAAATAAGTTTCACACAATGCTTCTGTGTAGTTTTTATTTGAAGATATTATTTTTCCCAATAGAGGCCTCTTAGCGCTCAGAATGTCCAATTGCAGTTTCTACAGAAAGAGTGTTTCAGAAAGGCTCAATCAAAAGTAAGGTTCAACTCTGTTAGTTGAATGCACAGAACAGAAAGAAGTTTCATACAATGCTTCTGTGTAGTTTATATTTGAACATATTCTTTTTTCCACTATTACCCACTTAGCGCTACGAATGTCCAGTTGCATTTTCTACAGACAGAGTGTTTCAAAACTGCTCAATCAAAAGTATGGTTTAACTCTGTTAGCTGAATGCTCAGATCAGAAAGAAGTTTCACAGAATGCTTCTGTGTAGTTTATATTTGAATATATTCCTTTTTCCACTACTACTCTCTTAGCGCTCCAAATGTCCAGTTGCATTTTCTACAGAAAGAGTGTTCAGATCTGCTCAATCAAAAGTATGGTTTAACTCTGTTAGCTGAATGCACAGATCAGAAAGAAGTTTCACAGAATGATTCTGTGTAGTTTATATTTGGAGACATTTCTTTTTCCACTATTACCCTCTTAGCGCTCCGAATCTCCACTTGCATTTTCTACAGAAAGAGTGTTTCAGAACGGCTCAATCAAAACTAAGGTTCAACTCTTTTAGTTGAACAAACAGTACAGAAAGAAGTTTCACACAATTCTTCTGTGTAGTTTTTATTTGTAGACATTCTTTTTCCCAATATAGGCCTCTTAGCGCTCAGAATGTCCAATTGCAGTTTCTACAGAAAGAGTGTTTCAGAACGGCTCAATCAAAAGTAAGGTTCAACTCTGTTTGTTGAATGCACAGAACAGAAAGAAGTTTCATACAATGCTTCTGTGTAGTTTATATTTGAACATATTCTTTTTTCCACTATTACCCACTTAGCGCTACGAATGTCCAGTTGCATTTTCTACAGACAGAGTGTTTCAAAACTGCTCAATCAAAAGTATGGTTTAACTCTGTTAGCTGAATGGTCAGATCAGAAAGAAATTTCACAGAATGCTTCTGTGTAGTTTATATTTGAATATATTCCTTTTTCCACTACTACGCTCTTAGCGCTCCAAATGTCCAGTTGCATTTTCTACAGAAAGAGTGTTCAGATCTGCTCAATCAAAAGTATGGTTTAACTCTGTTAGCTGAATGCACAGATCAGAAAGAAGTTTCACCGAATGATTCTGTGTAGTTTATATTTGAAGACATTCCTTTTTCCACTATTACCCTCTTAGCGCTCCGAATCTCCACTTGCATTTTCTACAAAAAGAGTGTTTCATAACTGCTCAATCAAAAATATGTTTTATCTCTGTTAACTGAATTTACAGATCAGAAATAAGTTTCACAGAATGCATCTGTGTAGTTTTTATTTGAAGATATTCTTTTTCCCAATGTAGGCCTCTTAGCGCTTAGCATGTCCAATTGCAGTTTCTACAGAAAGAGTGTTTCAGAACGGCTCAATCAAAAGTAAGGTTCAACTCTGTTAGTTGAATGCACAGAACAGAAAGAATTTTCACAGAATGCTACTGTGTAGTTTATATTTGAATATATTCCTTTTTCCACTATTACCCTCTTAGCGCTCCGAATGTCCACTTGCATTTTCTACAGAAAGAGTGTTCAGAACTGCGCAATCAAAAGTATGGTTTAACTCTGTTAGCTTAATGAACATATCAGAAATAAGTTTCACACAATGCTTCTGTGTAGTTTTTATTTGAAGATATTATTTTTCCCAATAGAGGCCTCTTAGCGCTCAGAATGTCCAATTGCAGTTTCTACAGAAAGAGTGTTTCAGAAAGGCTCAATCAAAAGTAAGGTTCAACTCTGTTAGTTGAATGCACAGAACCGAAAGAAGTTTCATACAATGCTTCTGTGTAGTTTATATTTGAACATATTCTTTTTTCCACTATTACCCACTTAGCGCTACGAATGTCCAGTTGCATTTTCTACAGACAGAGTGTTTCAAAACTGCTCAATCAAAAGTATGGTTTAACTCTGTTAGCTGAATGCTCAGATCAGAAAGAAGTTTCACAGAATGCTTCTGTGTAGTTTATATTTGAATATATTCCTTTTTCCACTACTACTCTCTTAGCGCTCCAAATGTCCAGTTGCATTTTCTACAGAAAGAGTGTTCAGATCTGCTCAATCAAAAGTATGGTTTAACTCTGTTAGCTGAATGCACAGATCAGAAAGAAGTTTCACAGAATGATTCTGTGTAGTTTATATTTGGAGACATTTCTTTTTCCACTATTACCCTCTTAGCGCTCCGAATCTCCACTTGCATTTTCTACAGAAAGAGTGTTTCAGAACGGCTCAATCAAAACTAAGGTTCAACTCTTTTAGTTGAACAAACAGAACAGAAAGAAGTTTCACACAATTCTTCTGTGTAGTTTTTATTTGTAGACATTCTTTTTCCCAATATAGGCCTCTTAGCGCTCAGAATGTCCAATTGCAGTTTCTACAGAAAGAGTGTTTCAGAACGGCTCAATCAAAAGTAAGGTTCAACTCTGTTTGTTGAATGCACAGAACAGAAAGAAGTTTCATACAATGCTTCTGTGTAGTTTATATTTGAACATATTCTTTTTTCCACTATTACCCACTTAGCGCTACGAATGTCCAGTTGCATTTTCTACAGACAGAGTGTTTCAAAACTGCTCAATCAAAAGTATGGTTTAACTCTGTTAGCTGAATGGTCAGATCAGAAAGAAATTTCACAGAATGCTTCTGTGTAGTTTATATTTGAATATATTCCTTTTTCCACTACTACGCTCTTAGCGCTCCAAATGTCCAGTTGCATTTTCTACAGAAAGAGTGTTCAGATCTGCTCAATCAAAAGTATGGTTTAACTCTGTTAGCTGAATGCACAGATCAGAAAGAAGTTTCACCGAATGATTCTGTGTAGTTTATATTTGAAGACATTCCTTTTTCCACTATTACCCTCTTAGCGCTCCGAATCTCCACTTGCATTTTCTACAAAAAGAGTGTTTCATAACTGCTCAATCAAAAATATGTTTTATCTCTGTTAACTGAATTTACAGATCAGAAATAAGTTTCACAGAATGCATCTGTTTAGTTTTTATTTGAAGATATTCTTTTTCCCAATGTAGGCCTCTTAGCGCTTAGCATGTCCAATTGCAGTTTCTACAGAAAGAGTGTTTCAGAACGGCTCAATCAAAAGTAAGGTTCAACTCTGTTAGTTGAATGCACAGAACAGAAAGAATTTTCACAGAATGCTACTGTGTAGTTTATATTTGAATATATTCCTTTTTCCACTATTACCCTCTTAGCGCTCCGAATGTCCACTTGCATTTTCTACAGAAAGAGTGTTCAGAACTGCGCAATCAAAAGTATGGTTTAACTCTGTTAGCTTAATGAACATATCAGAAATAAGTTTCACACAATGCTTCTGTGTAGTTTTTATTTGAAGATATTATTTTTCCCAATAGAGGCCTCTTAGCGCTCAGAATGTCCAATTGCAGTTTCTACAGAAAGAGTGTTTCAGAAAGGCTCAATCAAAAGTAAGGTTCAACTCTGTTAGTTGAATGCACAGAACAGAAAGAAGTTTCATACAATGCTTCTGTGTAGTTTATATTTGAACATATTCTTTTTTCCACTATTACCCACTTAGCGCTACGAATGTCCAGTTGCATTTTCTACAGACAGAGTGTTTCAAAACTGCTCAATCAAAAGTATGGTTTAACTCTGTTAGCTGAATGGTCAGATCAGAAAGAAATTTCACAGAATGCTTCTGTGTAGTTTATATTTGAATATATTCCTTTTTCCACTACTACGCTCTTAGCGCTCCAAATGTCCAGTTGCATTTTCTACAGAAAGAGTGTTCAGATCTGCTCAATCAAAAGTATGGTTTAACTCTGTTAGCTGAATGCACAGATCAGAAAGAAGTTTCACCGAATGATTCTGTGTAGTTTATATTTGAAGACATTCCTTTTTCCACTATTACCCTCTTAGCGCTCCGAATCTCCACTTGCATTTTCTACAAAAAGAGTGTTTCATAACTGCTCAATCAAAAATATGTTTTATCTCTGTTAACTGAATTTACAGATCAGAAATAAGTTTCACAGAATGCATCTGTGTAGTTTTTATTTGAAGATATTCTTTTTCCCAATGTAGGCCTCTTAGCGCTTAGCATGTCCAATTGCAGTTTCTACAGAAAGAGTGTTTCAGAACGGCTCAATCAAAAGTAAGGTTCAACTCTGTTAGTTGAATGCACAGAACAGAAAGAATTTTCACGGAATGCTACTGTGTAGTTTATATTTGAATATATTCCTTTTTCCACTATTACCCTCTTAGCGCTCCGAATGTCCACTTGCATTTTCTACAGAAAGAGTGTTCAGAACTGCGCAATCAAAAGTATGGTTTAACTCTGTTAGCTTAATGAACATATCAGAAATAAGTTTCACACAATGCTTCTGTGTAGTTTTTATTTGAAGATATTATTTTTCCCAATAGAGGCCTCTTAGCGCTCAGAATGTCCAATTGCAGTTTCTACAGAAAGAGTGTTTCAGAAAGGCTCAATCAAAAGTAAGGTTCAACTCTGTTAGTTGAATGCACAGAACCGAAAGAAGTTTCATACAATGCTTCTGTGTAGTTTATATTTGAACATATTCTTTTTTCCACTATTACCCACTTAGCGCTACGAATGTCCAGTTGCATTTTCTACAGACAGAGTGTTTCAAAACTGCTCAATCAAAAGTATGGTTTAACTCTGTTAGCTGAATGCTCAGATCAGAAAGAAGTTTCACAGAATGCTTCTGTGTAGTTTATATTTGAATATATTCCTTTTTCCACTACTACTCTCTTAGCGCTCCAAATGTCCAGTTGCATTTTCTACAGAAAGAGTGTTCAGATCTGCTCAATCAAAAGTATGGTTTAACTCTGTTAGCTGAATGCACAGATCAGAAAGAAGTTTCACAGAATGATTCTGTGTAGTTTATATTTGGAGACATTTCTTTTTCCACTATTACCCTCTTAGCGCTCCGAATCTCCACTTGCATTTTCTACAGAAAGAGTGTTTCAGAACGGCTCAATCAAAACTAAGGTTCAACTCTTTTAGTTGAACAAACAGAACAGAAAGAAGTTTCACACAATTCTTCTGTGTAGTTTTTATTTGTAGACATTCTTTTTCCCAATATAGGCCTCTTAGCGCTCAGAATGTCCAATTGCAGTTTCTACAGAAAGAGTGTTTCAGAACGGCTCAATCAAAAGTAAGGTTCAACTCTGTTTGTTGAATGCACAGAACAGAAAGAAGTTTCATACAATGCTTCTGTGTAGTTTATATTTGAACATATTCTTTTTTCCACTATTACCCACTTAGCGCTACGAATGTCCAGTTGCATTTTCTACAGACAGAGTGTTTCAAAACTGCTCAATCAAAAGTATGGTTTAACTCTGTTAGCTGAATGGTCAGATCAGAAAGAAATTTCACAGAATGCTTCTGTGTAGTTTATATTTGAATATATTCCTTTTTCCACTACTACGCTCTTAGCGCTCCAAATGTCCAGTTGCATTTTCTACAGAAAGAGTGTTCAGATCTGCTCAATCAAAAGTATGGTTTAACTCTGTTAGCTGAATGCACAGATCAGAAAGAAGTTTCACCGAATGATTCTGTGTAGTTTATATTTGAAGACATTCCTTTTTCCACTATTACCCTCTTAGCGCTCCGAATCTCCACTTGCATTTTCTACAAAAAGAGTGTTTCATAACTGCTCAATCAAAAATATGTTTTATCTCTGTTAACTGAATTTACAGATCAGAAATAAGTTTCACAGAATGCATCTGTTTAGTTTTTATTTGAAGATATTCTTTTTCCCAATGTAGGCCTCTTAGCGCTTAGCATGTCCAATTGCAGTTTCTACAGAAAGAGTGTTTCAGAACGGCTCAATCAAAAGTAAGGTTCAACTCTGTTAGTTGAATGCACAGAACAGAAAGAATTTTCACAGAATGCTACTGTGTAGTTTATATTTGAATATATTCCTTTTTCCACTATTACCCTCTTAGCGCTCCGAATGTCCACTTGCATTTTCTACAGAAAGAGTGTTCAGAACTGCGCAATCAAAAGTATGGTTTAACTCTGTTAGCTTAATGAACATATCAGAAATAAGTTTCACACAATGCTTCTGTGTAGTTTTTATTTGAAGATATTATTTTTCCCAATAGAGGCCTCTTAGCGCTCAGAATGTCCAATTGCAGTTTCTACAGAAAGAGTGTTTCAGAAAGGCTCAATCAAAAGTAAGGTTCAACTCTGTTAGTTGAATGCACAGAACAGAAAGAAGTTTCATACAATGCTTCTGTGTAGTTTATATTTGAACATATTCTTTTTTCCACTATTACCCACTTAGCGCTACGAATGTCCAGTTGCATTTTCTACAGACAGAGTGTTTCAAAACTGCTCAATCAAAAGTATGGTTTAACTCTGTTAGCTGAATGGTCAGATCAGAAAGAAATTTCACAGAATGCTTCTGTGTAGTTTATATTTGAATATATTCCTTTTTCCACTACTACGCTCTTAGCGCTCCAAATGTCCAGTTGCATTTTCTACAGAAAGAGTGTTCAGATCTGCTCAATCAAAAGTATGGTTTAACTCTGTTAGCTGAATGCACAGATCAGAAAGAAGTTTCACCGAATGATTCTGTGTAGTTTATATTTGAAGACATTCCTTTTTCCACTATTACCCTCTTAGCGCTCCGAATCTCCACTTGCATTTTCTACAAAAAGAGTGTTTCATAACTGCTCAATCAAAAATATGTTTTATCTCTGTTAACTGAATTTACAGATCAGAAATAAGTTTCACAGAATGCATCTGTGTAGTTTTTATTTGAAGATATTCTTTTTCCCAATGTAGGCCTCTTAGCGCTTAGCATGTCCAATTGCAGTTTCTACAGAAAGAGTGTTTCAGAACGGCTCAATCAAAAGTAAGGTTCAACTCTGTTAGTTGAATGCACAGAACAGAAAGAATTTTCACGGAATGCTACTGTGTAGTTTATATTTGAATATATTCCTTTTTCCACTATTACCCTCTTAGCGCTCCGAATGTCCACTTGCATTTTCTACAGAAAGAGTGTTCAGAACTGCGCAATCAAAAGTATGGTTTAACTCTGTTAGCTTAATGAACATATCAGAAATAAGTTTCACACAATGCTTCTGTGTAGTTTTTATTTGAAGATATTATTTTTCCCAATAGAGGCCTCTTAGCGCTCAGAATGTCCAATTGCAGTTTCTACAGAAAGAGTGTTTCAGAAAGGCTCAATCAAAAGTAAGGTTCAACTCTGTTAGTTGAATGCACAGAACCGAAAGAAGTTTCATACAATGCTTCTGTGTAGTTTATATTTGAACATATTCTTTTTTCCACTATTACCCACTTAGCGCTACGAATGTCCAGTTGCATTTTCTACAGACAGAGTGTTTCAAAACTGCTCAATCAAAAGTATGGTTTAACTCTGTTAGCTGAATGCTCAGATCAGAAAGAAGTTTCACAGAATGCTTCTGTGTAGTTTATATTTGAATATATTCCTTTTTCCACTACTACTCTCTTAGCGCTCCAAATGTCCAGTTGCATTTTCTACAGAAAGAGTGTTCAGATCTGCTCAATCAAAAGTATGGTTTAACTCTGTTAGCTGAATGCACAGATCAGAAAGAAGTTTCACAGAATGATTCTGTGTAGTTTATATTTGGAGACATTTCTTTTTCCACTATTACCCTCTTAGCGCTCCGAATCTCCACTTGCATTTTCTACAGAAAGAGTGTTTCAGAACGGCTCAATCAAAACTAAGGTTCAACTCTTTTAGTTGAACAAACAGAACAGAAAGAAGTTTCCCACAATTCTTCTGTGTAGTTTTTATTTGTAGACATTCTTTTTCCCAATATAGGCCTCTTAGCGCTCAGAATGTCCAATTGCAGTTTCTACAGAAAGAGTGTTTCAGAACGGCTCAATCAAAAGTAAGGTTCAACTCTGTTTGTTGAATGCACAGAACAGAAAGAAGTTTCATACAATGCTTCTGTGTAGTTTATATTTGAACATATTCTTTTTTCCACTATTACCCACTTAGCGCTACGAATGTCCAGTTGCATTTTCTACAGACAGAGTGTTTCAAAACTGCTCAATCAAAAGTATGGTTTAACTCTGTTAGCTGAATGGTCAGATCAGAAAGAAATTTCACAGAATGCTTCTGTGTAGTTTATATTTGAATATATTCCTTTTTCCACTACTACGCTCTTAGCGCTCCAAATGTCCAGTTGCATTTTCTACAGAAAGAGTGTTCAGATCTGCTCAATCAAAAGTATGGTTTAACTCTGTTAGCTGAATGCACAGATCAGAAAGAAGTTTCACCGAATGATTCTGTGTAGTTTATATTTGAAGACATTCCTTTTTCCACTATTACCCTCTTAGCGCTCCGAATCTCCACTTGCATTTTCTACAAAAAGACTGTTTCATAACTGCTCAATCAAAAATATGTTTTATCTCTGTTAACTGAATTTACAGATCAGAAATAAGTTTCACAGAATGCATCTGTGTAGTTTTTATTTGAAGATATTCTTTTTCCCAATGTAGGCCTCTTAGCGCTTAGCATGTCCAATTGCAGTTTCTACAGAAAGAGTGTTTCAGAACGGCTCAATCAAAAGTAAGGTTCAACTCTGTTAGTTGAATGCACAGAACAGAAAGAATTTTCACAGAATGCTACTGTGTAGTTTATATTTGAATATATTCCCTTTTCCACTATTACCCTCTTAGCGCTCCGAATGTCCACTTGCATTTTCTACAGAAAGAGTGTTCAGAACTGCGCAATCAAAAGTATGGTTTAACTCTGTTAGCTTAATGAACATATCAGAAATAAGTTTCACACAATGCTTCTGTGTAGTTTTTATTTGAAGATATTATTTTTCCCAATAGAGGCCTCTTAGCGCTCAGAATGTCCAATTGCAGTTTCTACAGAAAGAGTGTTTCAGAAAGGCTCAATCAAAAGTAAGGTTCAACTCTGTTAGTTGAATGCACAGAACAGAAAGAAGTTTCATACAATGCTTCTGTGTAGTTTATATTTGAACATATTCTTTTTTCCACTATTACCCACTTAGCGCTACGAATGTCCCGTTGCATTTTCTACAGACAGAGTGTTTCAAAACTGCTCAATCAAAAGTATGGTTTAACTCTGTTAGCTGAATGCTCAGATCAGAAAGAAGTTTCACAGAATGCTTCTGTGTAGTTTATATTTGAATATATTCATTTTTCCACTACTACTCTCCTAGCGCTCCAAATGTCCAGTTGCATTTTCTACAGAAAGAGTGTTCAGATCTGCTCAATCAAAAGTATGGTTTAACTCTGTTAGCTGAATGCACAGATCAGAAAGAAGTTTCACCGAATGATTCTGTGTAGTTTATATTTGAAGACATTCCTTTTTCCACTATTACCCTCTTAGCGCTCCGAATCTCCACTTGCATTTTCTACAAAAAGAGTGTTTCATAACTGCTCAATCAAAAATATGTTTTATCTCTGTTAACTGAATTTACAGATCAGAAATAAGTTTCACAGAATGCATCTGTGTAGTTTTTATTTGAAGATATTCTTTTTCCCAATGTAGGCCTCTTAGCGCTTAGCATGTCCAATTGCAGTTTCTACAGAAAGAGTGTTTCAGAACGGCTCAATCAAAAGTAAGGTTCAACTCTGTTAGTTGAATGCACAGAACAGAAAGAATTTTCACAGTATGCTACTGTGTAGTTTATATTTGAATATATTCCTTTTTCCACTATTACCCTCTTAGCGCTCCGAATGTCCACTTGCATTTTCTACAGAAAGAGTGTTCAGAACTGCGCAATCAAAAGTATGGTTTAACTCTGTTAGCTTAATGAACATATCAGAAATAAGTTTCACACAATGCTTCTGTGTAGTTTTTATTTGAAGATATTATTTTTCCCAATAGAGGCCTCTTAGCGCTCAGAATGTCCAATTGCAGTTTCTACAGAAAGAGTGTTTCAGAAAGGCTCAATCAAAAGTAAGGTTCAACTCTGTTAGTTGAATGCACAGAACAGAAAGAAGTTTCATACAATGCTTCTGTGTAGTTTATATTTGAACATATTCTTTTTTCCACTATTACCCACTTAGCGCTACGAATGTCCAGTTGCATTTTCTACAGACAGAGTGTTTCAAAACTGCTGAATCAAAAGTATGGTTTAACTCTGTTAGCTGAATGCTCAGATCAGAAAGAAGTTTCACAGAATGCTTCTGTGTAGTTTATATTTGAATATATTCCTTTTTCCACTACTACTCTCTTAGCGCTCCAAATGTCCAGTTGCATTTTCTACAGAAAGAGTGTTCAGATCTGCTCAATCAAAAGTATGGTTTAACTCTGTTAGCTGAATGCACAGATCAGAAAGAAGTTTCACAGAATGATTCTGTGTAGTTTATATTTGGAGACATTCCTTTTTCCACTATTACCCTCTTAGCGCTCCGAATCTCCACTTGCATTTTCTACAGAAAGAGTGTTTCAGAACGGCTCAATCAAAACTAAGGTTCAACTCTTTTAGTTGAACAAACAGAACAGAAAGAAGTTTCACACAATTCTTCTGTGTAGTTTTTATTTGTAGACATTCTTTTTCCCAATATAGGCCTCTTAGCGCTCAGAATGTCCAATTGCAGTTTCTACAGAAAGAGTGTTTCAGAACGGCTCAATCAAAAGTAAGGTTCAACTCTGTTAGTTGAATGCACAGAACAGAAAGAAGTTTCATACAATGCTTCTGTGTAGTTTATATTTGAACATATTCTTTTTTACACTATTACCCACTTAGCGCTACGAATGTCCAGTTGTATTTTCTACAGACAGAGTGTTTCAAAACTGCTCAATCAAAAGTATGGTTTAACTCTGTTAGCTGAATGCTCAGATCAGAAAGAAGTTACACAGAATGCTTCTGTGTAGTTTATATTTGAATATATTCCTTTTTCCACTACTACGCTCTTAGCGCTCCAAATGTCCAGTTGCATTTTCTACAGAAAGAGTGTTCAGATCTGCTCAATCAAAAGTATGGTTTAACTCTGTTAGCTGAATGCACAGATCAGAAAGAAGTTTCACCGAATGAATCTGTGTAGTTTATATTTGAAGACATTCTTTTTCCACTATTACCATCTTAGCGCTCCGAATCTCCACTTGCATTTTCTACAAAAAGAGTGTTTCATAACTGCTCAATCAAAAATATGTTTTATCTCTGTTAACTGAATTTACATATCAGAAATAAGTTTCACAGAATGCATCTGTGTAGTTTTTATTTGAAGATATTCTTTTTCCCAATGTAGGCCTCTTAGCGCTTATCATGTCCAATTGCAGTTTCTACAGAAACAGTGTTTCAGAACGGCTCAATCAAAAGTAAGGTTCAACTCTGTTAGTTGAATGCACAGAACAGAAAGAATTTTCACAGAATGCTACTGTGTATTTTATATTTGAATATATTCCGTTTTCCACTATTACCCTCTTAGCGCTCCAAATGTCCAGTTGCATTTTCTACAGAAAGAGTGTTCAGATCTGCTCAATCAAAAGTATGGTTTAACTCTGTTAGCTGAATGCACAGATCAGAAAGACGTTTCACCGAATAATTCTGTGTAGTTTATATTTGAAGACATTCCTTTTTCCACTATTACCCTCTTAGCGCTCCAAATGTCCAGTTGCATTTTCTACAGAAAGAGTGTTCAGATCTGCTCAATCAAAAGTATGGTTTAACTCTGTTAGCTGAATGCACAGATCAGAAAGAAGTTTCACCGAATGATTCTGTGTAGTTTATATTTGAAGACATTCCTTTTTCCACTATTACCCTCTTAGCGCTCCGAATCTCCACTTGCATTTTCTACAAAAAGAGTGTTTCATAACTGCTCAATCAAAAATATGTTTTATCTCTGTTAACTGAATTTACAGATCAGAAATAAGTTTCACAGAATGCATCTGTGTAGTTTTTATTTGAAGATATTCTTTTTCCCAATGTAGGCCTCTTAGCGCTTAGCATGTCCAATTGCAGTTTCTACAGAAAGAGTGTTTCAGAACGGCTCAATCAAAAGTAAGGTTCAACTCTGTTAGTTGAATGCACAGAACAGAAAGAATTTTCACGGAATACTACTGTGTAGTTTATATTTGAATATATTCCTTTTTCCACTATTACCCTCTTAGCGCTCTGAATGTCCACTTGCATTTTCTACAGAAAGAGTGTTCAGAACTGCGCAATCAAAAGTATGGTTTAACTCTGTTAGCTTAATGAACATATCAGAAATAAGTTTCACACAATGCTTCTGTGTAGTTTTTATTTGAAGATATTATTTTTCCCAATAGAGGCCTCATAGCGCTCAGAATGTCCAATTGCAGTTTCTACAGAAAGAGTGTTTCAGAAAGGCTCAATCAAAAGTAAGGTTCAACTCTGTTAGTTGAATGCACAGAACCGAAAGAAGTTTCATACAATGCTTCTGTGTAGTTTATATTTGAACATATTCTTTTTTCCACTATTACCCACTTAGCGCTACGAATGTCCAGTTGCATTTTCTACAGACAGAGTGTTTCAAAACTGCTCAATCAAAAGTATGGTTTAACTCTGTTAGCTGAATGCTCAGATCAGAAAGAAGTTTCACAGAATGCTTCTGTGTAGTTTATATTTGAATATATTCCTTTTTCCACTACTACTCTCTTAGCGCTCCAAATGTCCAGTTGCATTTTCTACAGAAAGAGTGTTCAGATCTGCTCAATCAAAAGTATGGTTTAACTCTGTTAGCTGAATGCACAGATCAGAAAGAAGTTTCACAGAATGATTCTGTGTAGTTTATATTTGGAGACATTTCTTTTTCCACTATTACCCTCTTAGCGCTCCGAATCTCCACTTGCATTTTCTACAGAAAGAGTGTTTCAGAACGGCTCAATCAAAACTAAGGTTCAACTCTTTTAGTTGAACAAACAGAACAGAAAGAAGTTTCCCACAATTCTTCTGTGTAGTTTTTATTTGTAGACATTCTTTTTCCCAATATAGGCCTCTTAGCGCTCAGAATGTCCAATTGCAGTTTCTACAGAAAGAGTGTTTCAGAACGGCTCAATCAAAAGTAAGGTTCAACTCTGTTTGTTGAATGCACAGAACAGAAAGAAGTTTCATACAATGCTTCTGTGTAGTTTATATTTGAACATATTCTTTTTTCCACTATTACCCACTTAGCGCTACGAATGTCCAGTTGCATTTTCTACAGACAGAGTGTTTCAAAACTGCTCAATCAAAAGTATGGTTTAACTCTGTTAGCTGAATGGTCAGATCAGAAAGAAATTTCACAGAATGCTTCTGTGTAGTTTATATTTGAATATATTCCTTTTTCCACTACTACGCTCTTAGCGCTCCAAATGTCCAGTTGCATTTTCTACAGAAAGAGTGTTCAGATCTGCTCAATCAAAAGTATGGTTTAACTCTGTTAGCTGAATGCACAGATCAGAAAGAAGTTTCACCGAATGATTCTGTGTAGTTTATATTTGAAGACATTCCTTTTTCCACTATTACCCTCTTAGCGCTCCGAATCTCCACTTGCATTTTCTACAAAAAGACTGTTTCATAACTGCTCAATCAAAAATATGTTTTATCTCTGTTAACTGAATTTACAGATCAGAAATAAGTTTCACAGAATGCATCTGTGTAGTTTTTATTTGAAGATATTCTTTTTCCCAATGTAGGCCTCTTAGCGCTTAGCATGTCCAATTGCAGTTTCTACAGAAAGAGTGTTTCAGAACGGCTCAATCAAAAGTAAGGTTCAACTCTGTTAGTTGAATGCACAGAACAGAAAGAATTTTCACAGAATGCTACTGTGTAGTTTATATTTGAATATATTCCCTTTTCCACTATTACCCTCTTAGCGCTCCGAATGTCCACTTGCATTTTCTACAGAAAGAGTGTTCAGAACTGCGCAATCAAAAGTATGGTTTAACTCTGTTAGCTTAATGAACATATCAGAAATAAGTTTCACACAATGCTTCTGTGTAGTTTTTATTTGAAGATATTATTTTTCCCAATAGAGGCCTCTTAGCGCTCAGAATGTCCAATTGCAGTTTCTACAGAAAGAGTGTTTCAGAAAGGCTCAATCAAAAGTAAGGTTCAACTCTGTTAGTTGAATGCACAGAACAGAAAGAAGTTTCATACAATGCTTCTGTGTAGTTTATATTTGAACATATTCTTTTTTCCACTATTACCCACTTAGCGCTACGAATGTCCCGTTGCATTTTCTACAGACAGAGTGTTTCAAAACTGCTCAATCAAAAGTATGGTTTAACTCTGTTAGCTGAATGCTCAGATCAGAAAGAAGTTTCACAGAATGCTTCTGTGTAGTTTATATTTGAATATATTCATTTTTCCACTACTACTCTCCTAGCGCTCCAAATGTCCAGTTGCATTTTCTACAGAAAGAGTGTTCAGATCTGCTCAATCAAAAGTATGGTTTAACTCTGTTAGCTGAATGCACAGATCAGAAAGAAGTTTCACCGAATGATTCTGTGTAGTTTATATTTGAAGACATTCCTTTTTCCACTATTACCCTCTTAGCGCTCCGAATCTCCACTTGCATTTTCTACAAAAAGAGTGTTTCATAACTGCTCAATCAAAAATATGTTTTATCTCTGTTAACTGAATTTACAGATCAGAAATAAGTTTCACAGAATGCATCTGTGTAGTTTTTATTTGAAGATATTCTTTTTCCCAATGTAGGCCTCTTAGCGCTTAGCATGTCCAATTGCAGTTTCTACAGAAAGAGTGTTTCAGAACGGCTCAATCAAAAGTAAGGTTCAACTCTGTTAGTTGAATGCACAGAACAGAAAGAATTTTCACAGTATGCTACTGTGTAGTTTATATTTGAATATATTCCTTTTTCCACTATTACCCTCTTAGCGCTCCGAATGTCCACTTGCATTTTCTACAGAAAGAGTGTTCAGAACTGCGCAATCAAAAGTATGGTTTAACTCTGTTAGCTTAATGAACATATCAGAAATAAGTTTCACACAATGCTTCTGTGTAGTTTTTATTTGAAGATATTATTTTTCCCAATAGAGGCCTCTTAGCGCTCAGAATGTCCAATTGCAGTTTCTACAGAAAGAGTGTTTCAGAAAGGCTCAATCAAAAGTAAGGTTCAACTCTGTTAGTTGAATGCACAGAACAGAAAGAAGTTTCATACAATGCTTCTGTGTAGTTTATATTTGAACATATTCTTTTTTCCACTATTACCCACTTAGCGCTACGAATGTCCAGTTGCATTTTCTACAGACAGAGTGTTTCAAAACTGCTGAATCAAAAGTATGGTTTAACTCTGTTAGCTGAATGCTCAGATCAGAAAGAAGTTTCACAGAATGCTTCTGTGTAGTTTATATTTGAATATATTCCTTTTTCCACTACTACTCTCTTAGCGCTCCAAATGTCCAGTTGCATTTTCTACAGAAAGAGTGTTCAGATCTGCTCAATCAAAAGTATGGTTTAACTCTGTTAGCTGAATGCACAGATCAGAAAGAAGTTTCACAGAATGATTCTGTGTAGTTTATATTTGGAGACATTCCTTTTTCCACTATTACCCTCTTAGCGCTCCGAATCTCCACTTGCATTTTCTACAGAAAGAGTGTTTCAGAACGGCTCAATCAAAACTAAGGTTCAACTCTTTTAGTTGAACAAACAGAACAGAAAGAAGTTTCACACAATTCTTCTGTGTAGTTTTTATTTGTAGACATTCTTTTTCCCAATATAGGCCTCTTAGCGCTCAGAATGTCCAATTGCAGTTTCTACAGAAAGAGTGTTTCAGAACGGCTCAATCAAAAGTAAGGTTCAACTCTGTTAGTTGAATGCACAGAACAGAAAGAAGTTTCATACAATGCTTCTGTGTAGTTTATATTTGAACATATTCTTTTTTACACTATTACCCACTTAGCGCTACGAATGTCCAGTTGTATTTTCTACAGACAGAGTGTTTCAAAACTGCTCAATCAAAAGTATGGTTTAACTCTGTTAGCTGAATGCTCAGATCAGAAAGAAGTTACACAGAATGCTTCTGTGTAGTTTATATTTGAATATATTCCTTTTTCCACTACTACGCTCTTAGCGCTCCAAATGTCCAGTTGCATTTTCTACAGAAAGAGTGTTCAGATCTGCTCAATCAAAAGTATGGTTTAACTCTGTTAGCTGAATGCACAGATCAGAAAGAAGTTTCACCGAATGAATCTGTGTAGTTTATATTTGAAGACATTCTTTTTCCACTATTACCATCTTAGCGCTCCGAATCTCCACTTGCATTTTCTACAAAAAGAGTGTTTCATAACTGCTCAATCAAAAATATGTTTTATCTCTGTTAACTGAATTTACATATCAGAAATAAGTTTCACAGAATGCATCTGTGTAGTTTTTATTTGAAGATATTCTTTTTCCCAATGTAGGCCTCTTAGCGCTTATCATGTCCAATTGCAGTTTCTACAGAAACAGTGTTTCAGAACGGCTCAATCAAAAGTAAGGTTCAACTCTGTTAGTTGAATGCACAGAACAGAAAGAATTTTCACAGAATGCTACTGTGTATTTTATATTTGAATATATTCCTTTTTCCACTATTACCCTCTTAGCGCTCCAAATGTCCAGTTGCATTTTCTACAGAAAGAGTGTTCAGATCTGCTCAATCAAAAGTATGGTTTAACTCTGTTAGCTGAATGCACAGATCAGAAAGACGTTTCACCGAATAATTCTGTGTAGTTTATATTTGAAGACATTCCTTTTTCCACTATTACCCTCTTAGCGCTCCGAATCTCCACTTGCATTTTCTACAGAAAGAGTGTTTCAGAACGGCTCAATCAAAACAAAGTTCAACACTTTTAGTTGAACAAACAGAATAGAAAGAAGTTTCACACAATTCTTCTGTGTAGTTTTTATTTGTAGGCATTCTTTTTCCCAATATAGGCCTCTTAGCGCTCAGAATGTCCAATTGCTGTTTCTTCAGAAAGAGTGTTTCAAAACGGCTCAATCAAAAGTAAGGTTCAACTCTGTTTGTTGAATGCACAGAACAGAAAGAAGTTTCATACAATGCTTCTGTGTAGTTTATATTTGAACATATTCTTTTTTCCACTATTACCCACTTAGTGCTACGAATGTCCATTTGCATTTTCTACAGACAGAGTGTTTCAAAACTGCTCAATCAAAAGTATGCTTTAATTCTGTTAGCTGAATGCTCAGACCAGAAAGAAGTTTCACAGAATGCTTCTGTGTAGTTTATATTTGAATATATTCCTTTTTCCACTACTACGCTCTTAGCGCTCCAAATGTCCAGTTGCATTTTCTACAGAAAGAGTGTTCAGATCTGCTCAATCAAAAGTATGGTTTAACTCTGTTAGCTGAATGCACAGATCAGAAAGAAGTTTCACCGAATGATTCTGTGTAGTTTATATTTGAAGACATTCCTTTTTCCACTATTACCCTCTTAGCGCTCCGAATCTCCACTTGCATTTTCTACAAAAAGAGTGTTTCATAACTGCTCAATCAAAAATATGTTTTATCTCTGTTAACTGAATTTACAGATCAGAAATAAGTTTCACAGAATGCATCTGTGTAGTTTTTATTTGAAGATATTCTTTTTCCCAATATAGGCCTCTTAGCGCTTAGCATGTCCAATTGCAGTTTCTACAGAAAGAGTGTTTCAGAACGGCTCAATCAAAAGTAAGGTTCAAATCTGTTAGTTGAATGCACAGAACAGAAAGAATTTTCAAAGAATGCTACTGTGTAGTTTATATTTGAATATATTCCTTTTTCCACTATTACACTCTTAGCGCTCCGAATGTCCACTTGCATTTTCTACAGAAAGAGTGTTCAGAACTGCGCAATCAAAACTATGGTTTAACTCTGTTAGCTTATTGAACATATCAGTAATAAGTTTCACACAATGCTTTTGTGTAGTTTTTATTTGAATATATTTTTTTTCCCACTATAGGCCTCTTAGCGCTCAGAATGTCCAATTGCAGTTTCTACAGAAAGAGTGTTTCAGAAAGACTCAATCAAATGTAAGGTTCAACTCTGTTAGTTGAATGCACAGAACAGAAAGAAGTTTCATACAATGCTTCTGTGTAGTTTATATTTGAACATATTCTTTTTTCCACTATTACCCACTTAGCGCTATGAATGTCCAGTTGCATTTCCTACAGACAGAGTGTTTAAAAACTGCTCAATAAAAAGTATGGTTTAACTCTGTTAGCTGAATGCTCAGATCAGAAAGAAGTTTCACAGAATGCTTCTGTGTAGTTTATATTTGAATATATTCCTTTTTCCACTACTACGCTCTTAGCACTCCAAATGTCCAGTTGCATTTTCTACAGAAAGAGTGTTCAGATCTGCTCAATCAAAAGTATGGTTTAACTCTGTTAGCTGAATGCACAGATCAGAAAGAAGTTTCACCGAATGTTTCTGTGTAGTTTATATTTGAATATATTCCTTTTTCCACTACTACGCTCTTAGCGCTCCAAATGTCCAGTTGCATTTTCTACAGAAAGAGTGTTCAGATCTGCTCAATCAAAAGTATGGTTTAACTCTGTTAGCTGAATGCACAGATCAGAAAGAAGTTTCACCGAATGATTCTGTGTAGTTTATATTTGAAGACATTCCTTTTTCCACTATTACCCTCTTAGCGCTCCGAATCTCCACTTGCATTTTCTACAAAAAGAGTGTTTCATAACTGCTCAATCAAAAATATGTTTTATCTCTGTTAACCGAATTTACAGATCAGAAATAAGTTTCACAGAATGCATCTGTGTAGTTTTTATTTGAAGATATTATTTTTCCTAATGTAGGCCTCTTAGCGCTTAGCATGTCCAATTGCAGTTTCTACAGAAAGAGTGTTTCAGAACGGCTCAATCAAAAGTAAGGTTCAACTCTGTTAGTTGAATGCACAGAACAGAAAGAATTTTCACAGAATGCTACTGTGTAGTTTATATTTGAATATATTCCTTTTTCCACTATTACCCTCTTAGTGCTCCGAATGTCCACTTCCATTTTCTACAGAAAGAGTGTTCAGAACTGCGCAATCAAAAGTATGGTTTAACTCTGTTAGCTTAATGAACATATCAGAAATAAGTTTCACACAATGCTTCTGTGTAGTTTTTATTTGAATATATTATATTTCCCAATATAGGCCTCTTAGCGTTCAGAATGTCCAATTGCAGTTTCTACAGAAAGAGTGTTTCAGAAAGGCTCAATCAAAAGTAAGGTTCAACTCTGTTAGTTGAATGCACAGAACAGAAAGAAGTTTCATACAATGCTTCTGTGTAGTTTATATTTGAACATATTATTTTTTCAACTATTACCCACTTAGCGCTACGAATGTCCAGTTGCATTTTCTACAGACCGAGTGTTTCAAAACTGCTCAATCAAAAGAATGGTTTAACTCTGTTAGCTGAATGCTCAGATCAGAAAGAAGTTTCACAGAATGCTTCTGTGTAGTTTATATTTGAATATATTCCTTTTTCCACTACTACGCTCTTAGCGCTCCAAATGTCCAGTTGCATTTTCTACAGAAAGAGTGTTCAGATCTGCTCAATCAAAAGTATGGTTTAACTCTGTTAGCTGAATGCACAGATCAGAAATAAGTTTCACCGAATGATTCTGTGTAGTTTATATTTGAAGACATTCCTTTTCCACTATTACCTTCTTAGCGCTCCGAATCTCCACTTGCATTTTCTACAGAAAGAGTGTTTCAGAACGGCTCAATCAAAACAAAGGCTCAACTCTTTTAGTTGAACAAACAGAACAGAAAGAAGTTTCACACAATTCTTCTGTGTAGTTTTTATTTGTAGGCATTCTTTTTCCCAATATAGGCCTCTTAGCGCTCAGAATGTCCAATTGCAGTTTCTACAGAAAGAGTGTTTCAGAACGGCTCAATCAAAAGTAAGGTTCAACTCTGTTAGTTGAATGCACAGAACAGAAAGAAGTTTCATACAATGCTTCTGTGTAGTTTATATTTGACCATATTCTTTTTTCCACTATTACCCACTTAGTGCTACGAAAGTCCAGTTGCATTTTCTACAGACAGAGTGTTTCAAAACTGCTCAATCAAAAGTATGGTTTAACTCTGTTAGCTGAATGCTCAGATCAGAAAGAAGTTTCACAGAATGCTTCTGTGTAGTTTATATTTGAATATATTCCTTTTTCCACTACTACGCTCTTAGCGCTCCAAATGTCCAGTTGCATTTTCTACAGAAAGTGTGTTCAGATCTGCTCAATCAAAAGTATGGTTTAACTCGGTTAGCTGAATGCACAGATCAGAAAGAAGTTTCACAGAATGATTCTGTGTAGTTTATATTTGGAGACATTCCTTTTTCCACTATTACCCTCTTAGCGCTCCGAATCTCCACTTGCATTTTCTACAGAAAGGGTGTTTCAGAACGGCTCAATTAAAACTAAGGTTCAACTCTTTTAGTTGAACAAACAGAACAGAAAGAAGTTTCACACAATTCTTCTGTGTAGTTTTTATTTGTAGACATTCTTTTTCCCAATATAGGCCTCTTAGCGCTCAGAATGTCCAATTGCAGTTTCTACAGAAAGAGTGTTTCAGAACGGCTCAATCAAAAGTAAGGTTCAACACTGTTAGTTGAATGCACAGAACAGAAAGAAGTTTCATACAATGCTTCTGTGTAGTTTATATTTGAAGACATTCCTTTTTCCACTATTACCCTCTTAGCGCTCCGAATCTCCACTTGCATTTTCTACAAAAAGAGTGTTTCATAACTTCTCAATCAAAAATATGTTTTATCTCTGTTAACTGAATTTACAGATCAGAAGTAAGTTTCACAGAATGCATCTGTGTACTTTTTATTTGAAGATATTCTTTTTCCCAATATAGGCCTCTTAGCGCTTAGCATGTCCAATTGCAGTTTCTACAGAAAGAGTGTTTCAGAAAGGCTCAATCAAAAGTAAGGTTCAACTCTGTTAGTTGAATGCACAGAACAGAAAGAAGTTTCATACTATGCTTCTGCGTAGTTTATATTTGAACATATTCTTTTTTCCACTATTACCCACTTAGCGCTACGAATGTCCAGTTGCATTTTGTACAGACAGAGTGTTTCAAAACTGCTCAATCAAAAGAATGGTTTAACTCTGTTAGTTGAATGCTCAGATCAGAAAGAAGTTTCACAGAATGCTTCTGTGTAGTTTATATTTGAATATATTACTTTTTCCACTACTACGCTCTGAGCGCTCCAAATGTCCAGTTGCATTTTCTACAGAAAGAGTGTTCAGATCTGCTAAATCAAAAGTATGGTTTAAATCTGTAAGCTGAATGCACAGATCAGAAAGAAGTTTCACAGAATGATTCTGTGTAGTTTATATTTGGAGACATTCCTTTTTCCACTATTACCCTCTTAGCGCTCCGAATATCCACTTGCATTTTCTACAGAAAGAGTGTTTCAGAACGGCTCAATCAAAACTAAGGTTCAACTCTTTTAGTTGAACAAACAGAACAGAAAGAAGTTTCACACAATTCTTCTGTGTAGTTTTTATTTGTAGACATTCTTTTTCCCAATATAGGCCTCTTAGCGCTCAGAATGTCCAATTGCAGTTTCTACAGAAAGAGTGTTTCAGAACGGCTCAATCAAAAGTAAGGTTCAACTCGGTTAGTTGAATGCACAGAACAGAAAGAAGTTTCATACAATGCTTCTGTGTAGTTTATATTTGAACATATTCTTTTGTCCACTATTACCCACTTAGCGCTACGAATGTCCAGTTGCATTTTCTACAGACAGAGTGTTTCAAAACTGCTCAATCAAAAGTATGGTTTAACTCTGTTAGCTGAATGCTCAGATCAGAAAGAAGTTTCACAGAATGCTTCTGTGTAGTTTATATTTGAATATATTCCTTTTTCCACTACTACGCTCTGAGCGCTCCAAATGTCCAGTTGCATTTTCTACAGAAAGACTGTTCAGATCTGCTCAATCAAAAGTATGGTTTAACTCTGTTAGCTGAATGCACAGATCAGAAAGAAGCTTCACCGAATGATTCTGTGTAGTTTATATTTGAAGACATTCCTTTTTCCACTATTACCCTATTAGCGCTCCGAATCTCCACTTGCATTATCTACAAAAAGAGTGTTTCATAACTGCTCAATCAAAAATATGTTTTATCTCTGTTAACTGAATTTACAGATCAGAAATAAGTTTCACAGAATGCATCTGTGTAGTTTTTATTTGAAGATATTCTTTTTCCTAGTGTAGGCCTCTTAGCGCTTAGCATGTCCAATTGCAGTTTCTACAGAAAGAGTGTTTCAGAACGGCTCAATCAAAAGTAAGGTTCAACTCTGTTAGTTGAATGCACAGAACAGAAAGAATTTTCACAGAATGCTACTGTGTAGTTTATATTTGAATATATTCCTTTTTCCACTATTACCCTCTTAGTGCTCCGAATGTCCACTTCCATTTTCCACAGAAAGAGTGTTCAGAACTGCGCAATCAAAAGTATGGTTTAACTCTGTTAGCTTAATGAACATATCAGAAATAAGTTTCACACAATGCTTCTGTGTAGTTTTTATTTGAAGATATTATATTTCCCAATATAGGCCTCTTAGTGCTCAGAATGTCCAATAGCAGTTTCTACAGAAAGAGTGTTTCAGAAAGGCTCAATCAAAAGTAAGGTTCAACTCTGTTAGTTGAATGCACAGAACAGAAAGAAGTTTCATACAATGCTTCTGTGTAGTTCATATTTGAACATATTCTTTTTTCAACTATTACCCACTTAGCGCTACGAATGTCCAGTTGCATTTTCTACAGACAGAGTGTTTCAAAACTGCTCAATCAAAAGTATGGTTTAACTCTGTTAGCTGAATGCTCAGATCAGAAAGAAGTTTCACAGAATGCTTCTGTGTAGTTTATATTTGAATATATTCCTTTTTCCACTACTACGCTCTTAGCGCTCCAAATGTCCAGTTGCATTTTCTACAGAAAGAGTGTTCAGATCTGCTCAATCAAAAGTATGGTTTAACTCTGTTAGCTGAATGCACAGATCAGAAAGAAGTTTCACCGAATGATTCTGTGTAGTTTATATTTGAAGACATTCCTTTTCCACTATTACCCTCTTAGCGCTCCGAATCTCCACTTGCATTTTCTACAGAAAGAGTGTTTCAGAACGGCTCAATCAAAACAAAGGTTCAACTCTTTTAGTTGAACAAACAGAACAGAAAGAAGTTTCACAGAATTCTTCTGTGTAGTTTTTATTTGTAGGCATTCTTTTTCCCAATATAGGCCTCTTAGCGCTCAGAATGTCCAATTGCAGTTTCTACAGAAAGAGTGTTTCAGAACGGCTCAATCAAAAGTAAGGTTCAACTCTGTTAGTTGAAAGCACAGAACAGAAAGAAGTTTCATACAATGCTTCTGTGTAGTTTATATTTGACCATATTCTTTTTTCCACTATTACCCACTTAGTGCTACGAAAGTCCAGTTGCATTTTCTACAGACAGAGTGTTTCAAAACTGCTCAATCAAAAGTATGGTTTAACTCTGTTAGCTGAATGCTCAGATCAGAAAGAAGTTTCACAGAATGCTTCTGTGTAGTTTATATTTGAATATATTCCTTTTTCCACTACTACGCTCTTAGCGCACCAAATGTCCAGTTGCATTTTCTACAGAAAGTGTGTTCAGATCTGCTCAATCAAAAGTATGGTTTAACTCGGTTAGCTGAATGCACAGATCAGAAAGAAGTTTCACAGAATTATTCTGTGTAGTTTATATTTGGAGACATTCCTTTTTCCACTATTACCCTCTTAGCGCTCCGAATCTCCACTTGCATTTTCTACAGAAAGGGTGTTTCAGAACGGCTCAATTAAAACTAAGGTTCAACTCTTTTAGTTGAACAAACAGAACAGAAAGAAGTTTCACACAATTCTTCTGTGTAGTTTTTATTTGTAGACATTCTTTTTCCCAATATAGGCCTCTTAGCGCTCAGAATGTCCAATTGCAGTTTCTACAGAAAGAGTGTTTCAGAACGGCTCAATCAAAAGTAAGGTTCAACACTGTTAGTTGAATGCACAGAACAGAAAGAGGTTTCATACAATGCTTCTGTGTAGTTTATATTTGAAGACATTCCTTTTTCCACTATTACCCTCTTAGCGCTCCGAATCTCCACTCGCATTTTCTACAAAAAGAGTGTTTCATAACTTCTCAATCAAAAATATGTTTTATCTCTGTTAACTGAATTTACAGATCAGAAATAAGTTTCACAGAATGCATCTGTGTACTTTTTATTTGAAGATATTCTTTTTCCCAATATAGGCCTCTTAGCGCTTAGCATGTCCAATTGCAGTTTCTACAGAAAGAGTGTTTCAGAAAGGCTCAATCAAAAGTAAGGTTCAACTCTGTTAGTTGAATGCACAGAACAGAAAGAAGTTTCATACAATGCTTCTGCGTAGTTTATATTTGAACATATTCTTTTTTCCACTATTACCCACTTAGCGCTACGAATGTCCAGTTGCATTTTGTACAGACAGAGTGTTTCAAAACTGCTCAATCAAAAGTATGGTTTAACTCTGTTAGTTGAATGCTCAGATCAGAAAGAAGTTTCACAGAATGCTTCTGTGTAGTTTATATTTGAATATATTACTTTTTCCACTACTACGCTCTGAGCGCTCAAAATGTCCAGTTGCATTTTCTACAGAAAGAGTGTTCAGATCTGCTAAATCAAAAGTATGGTTTAAATCTGTAAGCTGAATGCACAGATCAGAAAGAAGTTTCACAGAATGATTCTGTGTAGTTTATATTTGGAGACATTCCTTTTTCCACTATTACCCTCTTAGCGCTCCGAATATCCACTTGCATTTTCTACAGAAAGAGTGTTTCAGAACGGCTCAATCAAAACTAAGTTTCAACTATTTTAGTTGAACAAACAGAACAGAAAGAAGTTTCACACAATTCTTCTGTGTAGTTTTTATTTGTAGACATTCTTTTTCCCAATATAGGCCTCTTAGCGCTCAGAATGTCCAATTGCAGTTTCTACAGAAAGAGTGTTTCAGAACGGCTCAATCAAAAGTAAGGATCAACTCTGTTAGTTGAATGCACAGAACAGAAAGAAGTTTCATACAATGCTTCTGTGTAGTTTATATTTGAACATATTCTTTTGTCCACTATTACCCACTTAGCGCTACGAATGTCCAGTTGCATTTTCTACAGACAGAGTGTTTCAAAACTGCTCAATCAAAAGTATGGTTTAACTCTGTTAGCTGAATGCTCAGATCAGAAAGAAGTCTCACAGAATGCTTCTGTGTAGTTTATATTTGAATATATTCCTTTTTCCACTACTACGCTCTGAGCGCTCCAAATGTCCAGTTGCATTTTCTACAGAAAGAGTGTTCAGATCTGCTCAATCAAAAGTATGGTTTAACTCTGTTAGCTGAATGCACAGATCAGAAAGAAGCTTCACCGAATGATTCTGTGTAGTTTATATTTGAAGACATTCCTTTTTCCACTATTACCCTATTAGCGCTCCGAATCTCCACTTGCATTTTCTACAAAAAGAGTGTTTCATAACTGCTCAATCAAAAATATGTTTTATCTCTGTTAACTGAATTTACAGATCAGAAATAAGTTTCACAGAATGCATCTGTGTAGTTTTTATTTGAAGATATTCTTTTTCCTAGTGTAGGCCTCTTAGCGCTTAGCATGTCCAATTGCAGTTTCTACAGAAAGAGTGTTTCAGAACGGCTCAATCAAAAGTAAGGTTCAACTCTGTTAGTTGAATGCACAGAACAGAAAGAATTTTCACAGAATGCTACTGTGTAGTTTATATTTGAATATATTCCTTTTTCCACTATTACCCTCTTAGTGCTAAGAATGTCCACTTCCATTTTCCACAGAAAGAGTGTTCAGAACTGCGCAATCAAAAGTATGGTTTAACTCTGTTAGCTTAATGAACATATCAGAAATAAGTTTCACACAATGCTTCTGTGTAGTTTTTATTTGAAGATATTATATTTCCCAATATAGGCCTCTTAGCGCTCAGAATGTCCAATTGCAGTTTCTACAGAAAGAGTGTTTCAGAAAGTCTCAATCAAAAGTAAGGTTCAACTCTGTTAGTTGAATGCACAGAACAGAAAGAAGTTTCATACATTGCTTCTGTGTAGTTCATATTTGAACATATTCTTTTTTCAACTATTACCCACTTAGCGCTACGAATGTCCAGTTGCATTTTCTACAGACAGAGTGTTTCAAAACTGCTCAATCAAAAGTATGGTTTAACTCTGTTAGCTGAATGCTCAGATCAGAAAGAAGTTTCACAGAATGTTTCTGTGTAGTTTATATTTGAATATATTCCTTTTTCCACTACTACGCTCTTAGCGCTCCAAATGTCCAGTTGCATTTTCTACAGAAAGAGTGTTCAGATCTGCTCAATCAAAAGTATGGTTTAACTCTGTTAGCTGAATGCACAGATCAGAAAGAAGTTTCACCGAATGATTCTGTGTAGTTTATATTTGAAGACATTCCTTTTCCACTATTACCCTCTTAGCGCTCCGAATCTCCACTTGCATTTTCTACAGAAAGAGTGTTTCAGAACGGCTCAATCAAAACAAAGGTTCAACTCTTTTAGTTGAACAAACAGAACAGAAAGAAGTTTCACACAATTCTTCTGTGTAGTTTTTATTTGTAGGCATTCTTTTTCCCAATATAGGCCTCTTAGCGCTCAGAATGTCCAATTGCAGTTTCTACAGAAAGAGTGTTTCAGAACGGCTCAATCAAAAGTAAGGTTCAACTCTGTTAGTTGAATGCACAGAACAGAAAGAAGTTTCATACAATGATTCTGTGTAGTTTATATTTGACCATATTCTTTTTTCCACTATTACCCACTTAGTGCTACGAAAGTCCAGTTGCATTTTCTACAGACAGAGTGTTTCAAAACTGCTCAATCAAAAGTATGGTTTAACTCTGTTAGCTGAATGCTCAGATCAGAAAGAAGTTTCACAGAATGCTTCTGTGTAGTTTATATTTGAATATATTCCTTTTTCCACTACTACGCTCTTAGCGCTCCAAATGTCCAGTTGCATTTTCTACAGAAAGAGTGTTCAGATCTGCTCAATCAAAAGTATGGTTTAACTCTGTTAGCTGAATGCACAGATCAGAAAGAAGTTTCACCGAATGATTCTGTGTAGTTTTATTTGAAGACATTCCTTTTTCCACTATTACCCTCTTAGCGCTCCTAATCTCCACTTGCATTTTCTACAAAAAGAGTGTTTCATAACTGCTCAATCAAAAATATGTTTTATCTCTGTTAACTGAATTTACAGATCAGAAATAAGTTTCACAGAATGCATCTGTGTAGTTTTTATTTGAAGACATTCTTTTTCCCAATGTAGGCCTCTTAGCGCTTAGCATGTCCAATTGCAGTTTCTACAGAAAGAGTGTTTCAGAACGGCTCAATCAAAAGTAAGGTTCAACTCTGTTAGTTGAATGCACAGAACAGAAAGAATTTTCACAGAATGCTACTGTGTAGTTTATATTTGAATATATTAATTTTCCACTATTACCCTCTTAGTGCTCCGAATGTCCACTTGCATTTTCTACAAAAAGAGTGTTTCAGAACGGCTTAATTAAAACTAAGGTTCAACTCTTTTAGTTGAACAAACAGAACAGAAAGAAGTTTCACAAAATTCTTCTGTGTAGTTTTTATTTGTAGACATTCTTTTTCCCAATATAGGCCTCTTAGCACTCAGAATGTCCAATGGCAGTTTCTACAGAAAGAGTGTTTCAGAACGGCTCAATCAAAAGTAAGGTTCAACTCTGTTAGTTGAATGCACAGAACATAAAGAAGTTTCATACAATGCTTCTGTGTAGTTTATATTTGAAGACATTCCTTTTTCCACTATTACCCTCTTAGCGCTCCGAATCTCCACTTGCATTTTCTACAAAAAGAGTGTTTCATAACTGCTCAATCAAAAATATGTTTTATCTCTGTTAACTGAATTTACAGATCAGAAATAAGTTTCACAGAATTCATCTGTGTAGTTTTTATTGGAAGATATTCTTTTTCCCAATATAGGCCTCTTAGCGCTTAGCATGTCCAATTGCAGTTTCTACAGAAAGAGTGTTTCAGAACGGCTCAATCAAAAGTAAGGTTCAACTCTGTTAGTTGAATGCACAGAACAGTAAGAATTTTCACAGAATGCTACTGTATAGTTTATATTTGAATATATTCCTTTTTCCACTATTACCCTCTTAGCGCTCCGAATGTACATTTGCATTTTCTACAGAAAGACTGTTCAGAACTGCGCAATCAAAAGTATGGTTTAACTCTGTTAGCTTAATGAACATATCAGTAATAAGTTTCACACAATGCTTCTGTGTAGTTTTTATTTGAAGATATTATTTTTCCCAATATAGGCCTCTTAGCGCTGAGAATGTCCAATTGCAGTTTCTACAGAAAGAGTGTTTCAGAAAGGCTCAATCAAAAGTAAGGTTCAACTCTGTTAGTTGAATGCACAGAACAGAAAGTAGTTTCATACAATGCTTCTGTGTAGTTTATATTTGAACATATTCTTTTTTCCACTATTACCCACTTAGCGCTACGAATGTCCAGTTGCATTTTGTACAGACAGAGTGTTTCAAAACTGCTCAATCAAAAGTATGGTTTAACTCTGTTAGCTGAATGCTCAGATCAGAAAGAAGTTTCACAGAATGCTTCTGTGTAGTTTATATTTGAATATATTTCTTTTTCCACTACTACGCTCTGAGCGCTCCAAATGTCCAGTTGCATTTTCTACAGAAAGAGTGTTCAGATCTGCTCAATCAAAAGTATGTTTTAAATCTTTTAGCTGAATGCACAGATCAGAAAGAAGTTTCACAGAATGATTCTGTGTAGTTTATATTTGGAGACATTCCTTTTTCCACTATTACCCTCTTAGCGCTCCGAATCTCCACTTGCATTTTCTACAGAAAGAGTGTTTCAGAACGGCTCAATCAAAACTAAGGTTCAACTCTTTTAGTTGAACAAACAGAACAGAAAGAAGTTTCACACAATTCTTCTGCGTAGTTTTTATTTGTAGACATTCTTTTTCCCAATATAGGCCTCTTAGCGCTCAGAATGTCCAATTGCAGTTTCTACAGAAAGAGTGTTTCAGAACGGCTCAATCAAAAGTAAGGTTCAACTCTGTTAGTTGAATGCACAGAACAGAAAGAAGTTTCATACAATGCTTCTGTGTAGTTTCTATTTGAACATATTCTTTTTTCCACTATTACCCACTTAGCGCTACGAATGTCCAGTTGCATTTTCTACAGACAGAGTGTTTCAAAACTGCTCAATCAAAAGTATGGTTTAAATCTGTTAGCTGAATGCTCAGATCAGAAAGAAGTTTCACAGAATGCTTCTGTGTAGTTTATATTTGAATATATTCCTTTTTCCACTACTACGCTCTTAACGCTCCAAATGTCCAGTTGCATTTTCTACAGAAAGAGTGTTCAGATCTGCTCAATCAAAAGTATGGTTTAACTCTGTTAGCTGAATGCACAGATCAGAAAGAAGTTTCACCGAATGATTCTGTGTAGTTTATATTTGAAGACATTCCTTTTTCCACTATTACCCTCTTTGCGCTCCGAATCTCCACTTGCATTTTCTACAAAAAGAGTGTTTCATAACTGCTCAATCAAAAATATGTTTTATCTCTGTTAACTGAATTTACAGATCAGAAATAAGTTTCACAGAATGCATCTGTGTAGTTTTTATTTGAAGATATTCTTTTTCCCAATGTAGGCCTCTTAGCGCTTAGCATGTCCAATTGCAGTTTCTACAGAAAGAGTGTTTCAGAACGGCTCAATCAAAAGTAAGGTTCAACTCTGTTAGTTGAATGCACAGAACAGAAAGAATTTTCACAGAATGCTACTGTGTAGTTTATATTTGAATATATTCCTTTTTCCACTATTACCCTATTAGCGCTCCGAATGTCCACTTGTATTTTCTTCAGAAAGACTGTTCAGAAGTGCGCAATCAAAAGTATGGTTTAACTCTGTTAGCTTAATGAACATATCAGAAATAAGTTTCACACAATGCTTCTGTGTAGTTTTTATTTGAAGATATTAATTTTCCCAATAGAGGCTTCTTAGCGCTCAGAATGTCCAATTGCAGTTTCTACAGAAAGAGTGTTTCAGAAAGGCTCAATCAAAAGTAAGGTTCAACTCTGTTAGTTGAATGCACAGAACAGAAGGAAGTTTCATACAATGCTTCTGTGTAGTTTATATTTGAACATATTCTTTTTTCCACTATTACCCACTTAGCGCTACGAATGTCCACTTGCATTTTCTACAGACAGAGAGTTTCAAAACTGCTCAATCAAAAGTATGGTTTAACTCTGTTAGCTGAATGCTCAGATCAGAAAGAAGTTTCACAGAATGCTTCTGTGTAGTTTATATTTGAATATATTCCTTTTTCCACTACTACTCTCCTAGCGCTCCAAATGTCCAGTTGCATTTTCTACAGAAAGAGTGTTCAGATCTGCTCAATCATAAGTATGGTTTAACTCTGTTAGCTGAATGCACAGATCAGAAAGAAGTTTCACAGAATGATTCTGTGTAGTTTATATTTGGAGACATTCCTTTTTCCACTATTACCCTCTTAGCGCTCCGAATCTCCACTTGCATTTTCTACAGAAAGAGTGTTTCAGAACGGCTCAATCAAAACTAAGGTTCAACTCTTTTAGCTGAACAAACAGAACAGAAAGAAGTTTCACACAATTCTTCTGTGTAGTTTTTATTTGTAGACATTCTTTTTCCCAATACAGGCCTCCTAGCGCTCAGAATGTCCAATTGCAGTTTCTACAGTAAGAGTGTTTCAGAACGGCTCAATCAAAAGTAAGGTTCAACTCTGTTAGTTGAATGCACAGAACAGAAAGAAGTTTCATACAATGCTTCTGTGTAGTTTCTATTTGAACATATTCTTTTTTCCACTATTACCCACTTAGCGCTACGAATGTCCACTTGCATTTTCTACAGACAGAGTGTTCTGAACTGCGCAATCAAAAGTATGGTTTAACTCTGTAAGCTGAATGCACATATCACAAATAAGTTTCAAACAATGCTTCTGTGTAGTTTTTATTTGAAGATATTATTTTTCCCAATATAGGCCTCTTAGCGCTCAGAATGTCCAATTGCAGTTTCTACAGAAAGAGTGTTTCAGAACGGCTCAATCAAATGTAAGGTTCAACTTTCTTAGTTGAATGCACAGAACAGAAAGTAGTTTCACAGAATGCTTCTGTGTAGTATTTAGTTGAAGATACTACTTTTTGGACTATTACCCACTTAGCGCTCCGAATATCCACTGGCAGTTTCTACACAAAGAGTGTTTCAGAACTGCTCCTTCAAAAGTAAGGCTCAACTCTGTTAGTTGAATGCGGAGAACAGAAAGGGGTTTCAGAGAATGCTTCTGTGTAGTTTTTAATTGGAGATATTCCTTTTTCCTCTATTACAATCTTAGCGCTCCGAATATCCACTTGCATTTTCTACAAAAAGAGTGTTTCATAACTGCTCAATCAAAAATATGTTTTAGCTCTGTTAACTGAATTTACAGATCAGAAATAAGTTTCACAGAATGCATCTGTGTAGTTTTTATTTGAAGATATTCTTTTTCCCAATGTAGGCCTCTTAGCGCTTAGAATGTCCAATTGCAGTTTCTACAGAAAGAGTGTTTCAGAACGGCTCAATCAAAAGTAAGGTTCAACACTGTTAGTTGAATGCACAGAAGAGAAAGAAGTTTCACAGAATGCTACTATGTAGTTTATATTTGAATATATCCCTTTTTCCACTATTACCCTCTTAGTGCTCCGAATGTCCACTTGCATTTTCTACAGAAAGAGTGTTCTGAACTGCGCAATCAAAAGTATGGTTTAACTCTGTTAGCTGAATGCACATATCAGAAATATGTTTCAAACAATGCTTCTGTGTAATTTTTATTTGAAGATATTATTTTTCCCAATATAGGCCTCTTAGTGCTCAGAATGTCCAATTGCAGTTTCTACAGAAAGAGTGTTTCAGAACGGCTCAATCAAATGTAAGGTTCAACTCTCTTAGTTGAATGCACAGAACAGAAAGAAGTTTCACTGAATGCTTCTGTGTAGTATTTAGTTGAAGATACTCCTTTTTGGACTATTACACACTTAGCGCTCCGAATACCCACTGGCAGTTTCTACACAAAGAGTGTTTCAGAACTGCTCCTTCAAAAGTAAGGCTCAACTCTGTTAGTTGAATGCGGAGAACAGAAAGGTTTTTCAGAGAATGCTTCTGTGTAGTTTTTAATTGGAGATATTCCTTTTTCCTCTATTACAATCTTAGCGCTCCGAATGTCCACTTGCATTTTCTACAAAAAGAGTGTTTCACAACTGCACAATCAAAAATATGGTTTAGCTCTGTTAACTGAATTTACAGATCAGAAATAAGTTTCACAGAATGCATCTGTGTAGTTTTTATTTGAAGATATTTTTTTCCCAATGTAGGCCTCTTAGCGCTTAGAATGTCCAATTGCAGTTTCTACAGAAAGAGTGTTTCAGGACGGCTCAATCAAAAGTAAGGTTCAACACTGTTAGTTGAATGCACAGAAGAGAAAGAAGTTTCACAGAATGCTACTGTGTAGTTTATATTTGAATATATCCCTTTTTCCACTATTACCCTCTTAGCGCTCCGAATGTCCACTTGCATTTTCTACAGAAAGAGTGTTCTGAACTGCGCAATCAAAAGTACGGTTTAACTCTGTTAGCTGAATGCACATATCAGAAATAAGTTTCACACAATGCTTCTGTGTAGTTTTTATTTGAAGATATTATTTTTCCAAATATAGGCCTCTTAGCGCTCAGAATATCCAATTGCAGTTTCTACAGAAAGAGTGTTCCAGAACGGCTCAATCAAAAGTAAGGTTCAACTCTGTTAGCTGAATGCACAGAACAAAAAGATGTTTCATACAATGCTTCTGTGTAGTTTATACTTGAACATATTTTTATTTCCACTATTACCCACTTAGCGCTACGAATGTCCAGTTGCATTTTCTACAGACAGAGTGTTTCAAAACTGCTCAATCAAAAGTATGGTTTAACTCTGTTAGCTGAATGCTCAGATCAGAAAGAAGTTTCACAGAATGCTTCTGTGTATTTTATATTTGAATATATTCCTTTTTCCACTACTACCCTCTTAGCGCTCCAAATGTCCAGTTGCATTTTCTACAGAAAGAGTGTTCAGATCTGCTCTATCAAAAGTATGGTTTAACTCTGTTAGCTGAATGCACAGATCAGAAAGAATTTTCACAGAATGATTCTGTGTAGTTTATATTTGAAGACATTCCTTTTTCCACTATTACCCTCTTAGCGCTCCGAATCTCCACTTGCATTTTCTACAGAAAGAGTGTTTCAGAACGGCTCAATCAAAACTAAGGTTCAAATCTTTTAGTTGAATGAACAGAACAGAAAGAAGTTTCACAGAATGCTACTGTGTAGTTTATATTTCAATATATCCCTTTTTCCACTATTACCCTCTTAGCGCTCCGAATGTCCACTTGCATTTTCTACAGAAAGAGTGTTCTGAACTGAGCAATCAAAAGTATGGTTTAACTCTGTTAGCTGAATGCACATATCAGAAATAAGTTTCAAACAATGCTTCTGTGTAATTTTTATTTGAAGGTATTATTTTTCCCAATATAGGCCTCTTAGCGCTCAGAATGTCCAATTGCAGTTTCTACAGAAAGAGTGTTTCAGAACGGCTCAATCAAATGTAAGGTTCAACTCTCTTAGTTGAATGCACAGAACAGAAAGAAGTTTCACTGAATGCTTCTGTGTAGTATTTAGTTGAAGATAGTCCTTTTTGGACTATTACACACTTAGCGCTCCGAATATCCACTGGCAGTTTCTACACAAAGACTGTTTCAGAACTGCTCCTTCAAAAGTAAGGCTCAACTCTGTTAGTTGAATGCGGAGAACAGAAAGGGGTTTCAGAGAATGCTTCTGTGTAGTTTTTAATTGGAGATATTCCTTTTTCCTCTATTACAATCTTAGCGCTCCGAATGTCCACTTGCATTTTCTACAAAAAGAGTGTTTCACAACTGCTCAATCAAAAATATGGTTTAGCTCTGATAACTGAATTTACAGATCAGAAATAAGTTTCACAGAATGCATCTGTGTAGTTTTTATTTGAAGATATTCTTTTTCCCAATGTAGGCCTCTTAGCGCTTAGAATGTCCAATTGCAGTTTCTACAGAAAGAGTGTTTCAGGACGGCTCAATCAAAAGTAAGTTTCAACACTGTTAGTTGAATGCACAGAAGAGAAAGAAGTTTCACAGAATGCTACTGTGTAGTTTATATTTGAATATATCCCTTTTTCCACTATTACCCTCTTAGCGCTCCGAATGTCCACTTGCATTTTCTACAGAAAGAGTGATCTGAACTGCGCAATCAAAAGTACGGTTTAACTCTGTTAGCTGAATGCACATATCAGAAATCAGTTTCACACAATGCTTCTGTGTAGTTTTTTTTTGAAGATATTATTTTTCCCAATATAGGCCTCTTAGCGCTCAGAATATCCAATTGCAGTTTCTACAGAAAGAGTGTTCCAGAACGGCTCAATCAAAAGTAAGGTTCAACTCTGTTAGCTGAATGCACAGAACAGAAAGATGTTTCATACAATGCTTCTGTGTAGTTTATATTTGAACATATTATTTTTTCCACTATTACCCACTTAGCGCTACGAATGTCCAGTTGCATTTTCTACAGACAGAGTGTTTCAAAACTGCTCAATCAAAAGTATGGTTTAACTCTGTTAGCTGAATGCTCAGATCAGAAAGAAGTTTCACAGAATGCTTCTGTGTAGTTTATATTTGAATATATTCCTTTTTCCACTACTACCCTCTTAGCGCTCCAAATGTCCAGTTGCATTTTCTACAGAAAGAGTGTTCAGATCTGCTCTATCAAAAGTATGGTTTAACTCTGTTAGCTGAATGCACAGATCAGAAAGAAGTTTCACAGAATGATTCTGTGTAGTTTATATTTGAAGACATTCCTTTTTCCACTATTACCCTCTTAGCGCTCCGAATCTCCACTTGCATTTTCTACAGAAAGAGTGTTTCAGAACGGCTCAATCAAAACTAAGGTTCAAATCTTTTAGTTGAATGAACAGAACAGAAAGAAGTTTCACAGAATGCTACTGTGTAGTTTATATTTCAATATATCCCTTTTTCCACAATTACCCTCTTAGCGCTCAGAATGTCCACTTGCATTTTCTACAGAAAGAGTGTTCTGAACTGCGCAATCAAAAGTATGGTTTAACTCTGTTAGCTGAATGCTCAGATCAGAAAGAAGTTTCACAGAATGCTTCTGTGTAGTTTATATTTGAATATATTCCTTTTTCCACTACTACCCTCTTAGCGCTCCAAATGTCCAGTTGCATTTTCTACAGAAAGAGTGTTCAGATCTGCTCAATCAAAAGTATGGTTTAATTCTGTTAGCTGAATGCACAGATCAGAAAGTAGTTTCACAGAATGATTCTGTGTAGTTTATATTTGAAGACATTCCTTTTTCCACTATTACCATCTTAGCGCTCGGAATCTCCACTTGCATTTTCTACAGAAAGAGTGTTTCAGAACGGCTCAATCAAAACTAAGGTTCAACACTTTAGTTGAATGAACAGAACAGAAAGAAGTTTCACAGAATGCTTTTGTGTAGTTTTTATTTGTAGATATTCTTTTTCCCAATATAGGCCTCTTAGCGCTCAGAATGTCCAATTGCTGTTTCTACAGAAAGTGTGTTTCAGAACCGCTCAATCAAAAGTAAGGTTCATCCCCGGTAGTTGAATGCACAGAACAGAAAGACGTTTCACAGAATGCTTCTGTGTAGTTTATATTTGTATATATTCCTTTTTCCAATATTACCCTCTTAGCGCTCCGAATGTCCACTTGCATTTTCTACAAAAGAGTGTTCTGAACTGCGCAATCAAATGTATGGTTTAACTCTGTTAGCTGAATGCACATATCAGAAATAAGTTTCAAACAATGCTTCTGTGTAGTTTTTATTTGAAGAAATTATTTTTCCCAATATAGGCCTCTTAGCGCTCAGAATGTCCAATTGCAATTTCTACAGAAAGAGTGTTTCAGAACGGCTCAATCAAATGTAAGGTTCAACTCTCTTAGTTGAATGCACAGAACAGAAAGAAGTTTCACAGAATGCTTCTGTGTAGTATTTAGTTGAAGATACTCCTTTTTGGACTATTAACCACTTAGCGCTCCGAATATCCACTGGCAGTTTCTACAAAAACAGTGTTTCAGAACTGCTCCTTCAAAAGTAAGGTTCAACTCTGTTAGTTGAATGCGGAGAACAGAGGGGGTTTCAGAGAATGCTTCTGTGTAGTTTTTAATTGGAGATATTCCTTTTTCCTCTATTACAATCTTAGCGCTCCGAATGTCCACTTGCATTTTCAACAAAAAGAGTATTTCATAACTGCCCAATCAAAAATATGGTTAAGCTCTGTTACCTGAATTTACAGATCATAAATAAGTTTCACAGAATGCATCTGTGTAGTTTTTATTTGAAGATATTCTTTTTCCCAATGTAGGCCTCTTAGCGCTTAGAATGTCCAATTGCAGATTCTAGAAAAAGAGTGTTTCAGAATGGCTCAATCAAATTAAGGTTCAACTCTGTTAGTTGAATGCACAGAACAGAAAGAAGTTTCACAGAATGCTACTGTGTAGTTTATATTTGAATATATTCCTTTTTCCACTATTACCCTCTTAGCGCTCCGAATGTCCACTTGCATTTTCTACAGAAATAGTGTTCGGAACTGCGCAATCAAAAGTATGGTTTAACTCTGTTAGCTGAATGCACATATCAGAAATAAGTTTCACACAATGCTTCTGTGTAGTTTTTATTTGAAGATATTATTTTTCCCAATATAGGCCTCTTAGCGCTCAGAATGTCCAATTGCACTTTCTACAGAAAGAGTGTTTCAGAACGGCTCAATCAAAAGTAAGGTTCAACTCTTTTAGTTGAATGAACAGAACAGAATGAAGTTTCACAGAATGCTTCTGTGTAGTTTTTATTTGTAGATATTCTGTTTCCCAATATAGGCCTCTTAGCGCTCAGAATGTCCAATTGCAGTTTCTACAGAAAGAGTGTTTCAGAACGGCTCAATCAAAAGTAAGGTTCAACTCTGTTAGTTGAATGCACAGAACAGAAAGAAGTTTCATACAATGCTTCTGTGTAGTTTATATTTGAACATATTCTTTTTTCCACTATTACCCACTTAGCGCTACGAATGTCCGGTTGCATTTTCTACAGACAGAGTGTTTCAGAACTGCTCAATCAAAAGTATGGTTTAACTCTGTTAGCTTAATGCTCAGATCAGAAAGAATTTTCACAGAATGCTTCTGTGTAGTTTATATTTGAATATATTACTTTTTCCACTACTACCCTCTTAGCTCTCCAAATGTCCAGTTGCATTTTCTATAGAAAGAGTGTTCAGATCTGCTCAATCAAAAGTATGGTTTAACTCTGTTAGCTGAATGCACAGATCAGAAATAAGTGTCACAGAATGCTTCTGTGTAGTTTTTATTTGTAGATATTCTTTTTCCCAATATAGGCCTCTTAGCACTCAGAATGTCCAATTGCAGTTTCTACAGAAAGAGTGTTTCAGAACGGCTCAATCAAATGTAAGGTTCAACTCTCTTAGTTGAATGCACAGAACAGAAAGTAGTTTCACAGAATGCTTCTGTGTAGTATTTAGTTGAAAATACTCCTTTTTGGACTATTACCCACTTAGCGTTCCGAATATCCACTGGCAGTTTCTACACAAAGAGTGTTTCAGAACTGCTCCTTCAAAAGTAAGGCTCAACTCTGTTAGTTGAATGCGGAGAACAGAAAGGGGTTTCAGAGAATGCTTCTGTGTAGTTTTTAATTGGAGATATTCCTTTTTCCTCTATTACAATCTTAGCGCTCCGAATGTCCACTTGCATTTTCTACAAAAAGAGTGCTTCATAACTGCTCAATCAAAAATATGGTTTAGCTCTTTTAACTGAATTTACTGATCAGAAATAAGTTTCACAGAATGCATCTGTGTAGTTTTTATTTGAAGATATTCTTTTTCCCAATGTAGGCCTCTTAGCCCTTAGAATGTAAAATTGCAGTTTCTACAGAAAGAGTGTTTCAGAACGGCTCAATCTAAAGTAAGGTTCAACTCTGTTAGTTGAATGCACAGAACAGAAAGAAGTTTCACAGAATGCTACTGTGTAGTTTATATTTGAATATATTCCTTTTTCCACTATTACCCTCTTAGCGCTCCGAATGTCCACTTGCATTTTCTACAGAAAGAGTGTTCGGAACTGCGCAATCAAAAGTATGGTTTAACTCTGTTAGCTGAATGCACAAATCAAAAATAAGTTTCACACAATGCTTCTGTGTAGTTTTTATTTGAAGATATTATTTTTCCCAATATAGGCCTCTTAGCGCTCAGAATGTCCAATTGCATTTTCTACAGAAAGAGTGTTTCAGAACGGCTCAATCCAAAGTAAGGTTCAACTCTGTTAGTTGAATGCACAGAACAGAAAGAAGTTTCATACAATGCTTCTGTGTAGTTTATATTTGAACATATTCTTTTTTCCACTATTACCCACTTAGCGCTACGAATGTCCAGTTGCATTTTCTACAGACAGATTGTTTCAAAACTGCTCAATCAAATATATGGTTTAACTCTGATATCTGAATGCTCAGATCAGAAAGAATTTCACAGAATATTTCTGTGTAGTTTATATTTGAATATATTCCTTTTCCACTACTACCCTCTTAGCGCTCCAAATATCCAGTTGCATTTTCTACAGAAAGAGTGTTCAGATCTGCTCAATCAAAAGTATGGTTTAACTCTGTTAGCTGAATGCACAGATCAGAAAGAATTTTCACAGAATGCTACTGTGTAGTTTATATTTGAATATATTCCTTTTTCCACTATTACCCTCTTAGCGCTCCGAATGTCCACTTGCATTTTCTACAGAAATAGTGTTCGGAACTGCGCAATCAAAAGTATGGTTTAACTCTGTTAGCTGAATGCACATATCAGAAATAAGTTTCACACAATGCTTCTGTGTAGTTTTTATTTGAAGATATTATTTTTCCCAATATAGGCCTCTTAGCGCTCAGAATGTCCAATTGCACTTTCTACAGAAAGAGTGTTTCAGAACGGCTCAATCAAAAGTAAGGTTCAACTCTTTTAGTTGAATGAACAGAACAGAATGAAGTTTCACAGAATGCTTCTGTGTAGTTTTTATTTGTAGATATTCTTTTTCCCAATATAGGCCTCTTAGCGCTCAGAATGTCCAATTGCAGTTTCTACAGAAAGAGTGTTTCAGAACGGCTCAATCAAAAGTAAGGTTCAACTCTGTTAGTTGAATGCACAGAACAGAAAGAAGTTTCATACAATGCTTCTGTGTAGTTTATATTTGAACATATTCTTTTTTCCACTATTACCCACTTAGCGCTACGAATGTCCAGTTGCATTTTCTACAGACAGAGTGTTTCAAAACTGCTCAATCAAAAGTATGGTTTAACTCTGTTAGCTTAATGCTCAGATCAGAAAGAATTTTCACAGAATGCTTCTGTGTAGTTGATATTTGAATATATTACTTTTTCCACTACTACCCTCTTAGCTCTCCAAATGTCCAGTTGCATTTTCTATAGAAAGAGTGTTCAGATCTGCTCAATCAAAAGTATGGTTTAACTCTGTTAACTGAATGCACAGATCAGAAATAAGTATCACAGAATGCTTCTGTGTAGTTTTTATTTGTAGATATTCTTTTTCCCAATATAGGCCTCTTAGCGCTCAGAATGTCCAATTGCAGTTTCTACAGACAGAGTGTTTCAGAACGGCTCAATCAAAACTAAGGTACAACTCTTTTAGTTGAATGAACAGAACAGAAAGAAGTTTCACAGAATGCTTCTGTGTACTTTTTATTTGTAGATATTCATTTTCCCAATATAGGCCTCTTAGCGCTCAGAATGTCCAATTGCAGTTTCTACAGAATGAGTGTTTCAGAACGGCTCAATCATAAGTAAGATTCAACCCTGGAAATTGAATGCATAGAACAGAAAGAAGTTTCACAGAATGCTTCTGTGTAGTTTATATTTGAATATATTCCTTTTTCCACTATTACCCTCTTAGCGCTCCGAATGTCCACTTGCATTTTCTACAGAAAGAGTGTTCTGAACTGCGCAATCAAAAGTATGGTTTAACTCTGTTAGCTGAATGCACATATCAGAAATAAGTTTCAAACAATGCTTCTGTGTAGTTTTTATTTGAAGATATTATTTTTCCCAATATAGGCCTCTTAGCGCTCAGAATGTCCAATTGCAGTTTCTACAGAAAGAGTGTTTCAGAACGGCTCAATCAAATGTAAGGTTCAACTCTCTTAGTTGAATGCACAGAACAGAAAGAAGTTTCACAGAATGCTTCTGTGTAGTATTTAGTTGAAAATACTCCTTTTTGGACTATTACCCACTTAGCGTTCCGAATATCCACTGGCAGTTTCTACACAAAGAGTGTTTCAGAACTGCTCCTTCAAAAGTAAGGCTCAACTCTGTTAGTTGAATGCGGAGAACAGAAAGGGGTTTCAGAAAATGCTTCTGTGTAGTTTTTAATTGGAGATATTCCTTTTTCCTCTATTACAATCTTAGCGCTCCGAATGTCCACTTGCATTTTCTACAAAAAGAGTGCTTCATAACTGCTCAATCAAAAATATGGTTTAGCTCTTTTAACTGAATTTACAGATCAGAAATAAGTTTCACAGAGTGCATCTGTGTAGTTTTTATTTGAAGATATTCTTTTTCCCAATGTAGGCCTCTTAGCCCTTAGAATGTAAAATTGCAGTTTCTACAGAAAGAGTGTTTCAGAACGGCTCAATCTAAAGTGAGGTTCAACTCTGTTAGTTGAATGCACAGAACAGAAAGAAGTTTCACAGAATGCTACTGTGTAGTTTATATTTGAATATATTCCTTTTTCCACTATTACCCTCTTAGCGCTCCGAATGTCCACTTGCATTTTCTACAGAAAGAGTGTTCGGAACTGCGCAATCAAAAGTATGGTTTAACTCTGTTAGCTGAATGCACATATCAGAAATAAGTTTCACACAATGCTTCTGTGTAGTTTTTATTTGAAGATATTATTTTTCCCAATATAGGCCTCTTAGCGCTCAGAATGTCCAATTGCATTTTCTACAGAAAGAGTGTTTCAGAACGGCTCAATCAAAAGTAAGGTTCAACTATGTTATTTGAATGCACAGAACAGAAAGAAGTTTCATACAATGCTTCTGTGTAGTTTATATTGGAACATATTCTTTTTTCCACTATTACCCACTTAGCGCTACGAATGTCCAGTTGCATTTTCTACAGACAGAGTGTTTCAAAACTGCTCAATCAAATATATGGTTTAACTCTGATATCTGAATGCTCAGATCAGAAAGAATTTCACAGAATATTTCTGTGTAGTTTATATTTGAATATATTCCTTTTCCACTACTACCCTCTTAGCGCTCCAAATATCCAGTTGCATTTTCTACAGAAAGAGTGTTCAGATCTGCTCAATCAAAAGTATGGTTTAACTCTGTTAGCTGAATGCACAGATCAGAAAGAAGTTTCACAGAATGATTCTGTGTAGTTTATATTTGAAGACATTCCTTTTTCCACTATTACCCTCTTAGCGCTCCGAATCTCCACTTGCATTTTCTACAGAAAGAGTGTTTCAGAACGGCTCAATCAAAACTAAGGTTCAACTCTTTTAGTTGAATGAACAGAACAGAAAGAAGTTTCACAGAATGCTTCTGTGTAGTTTTTATTTGTAGATATTCTCTTTCCCAATATAGGCCTCTTAGCGCTCAGAATGTCCAATTGCAGTTTCTACAGAAAGAGTGTTTCAGAACGGCTCAATCAAAACTAAGGTTCAACTCTTTTAGTTGAATGAACAGAACAGAAAGAAGTTTCACAGAATGCTACTGTGTAGTTTATATTTGAATATATTCCTTTTTCCACTCTTACCCTCATAGCGCTCCGAATGTCCACTTGCATTTTCCACAGAAAGAGTGTTCTGAACTGCGCAATCAAAAGTATGGTTTCACTCTGTTAGCTGAATGCACATATCAGAAATAAGTTTGAAACAATGCTTCTGTGTAGTTTTTATTTGAAGATATTATTTTTCCCAATATAGGCCTCTTAGCACTCAGAATGTCCAATTCCAGTTTCTACAGAAAGAGTGTTTCAGAACGGCTCAATCAAATGTAAGGTTCAACTCTGTTATTTGAATGCACAGAACAGAAAGAAGTTTCACAGAATGCTTCTGTGTAGTATTTATTTGAAGGTATTCCTTTTTCCACTATTAACCTCTTAGCGCTCCAAATGTCCAGTTGCATTTTCTACAGAAGGAGTGTTCAGAACTGCTCAAACATAAGTGTGGTTTAACCCTGTTAGGTGAATGCACAGATCAGAAAGAAGTTTCACAGAATTCTTCTGTGTAGTTTATAATTGAAGATATTCCATTTTTCACTATTACCCACTTAGCGCTCTGAATCTCCAGTTGCATTATCTACAGAAAGATTGTTTCAGAACTGCTCAATCAAAAGAATGGTTTAACTCTGTTAGCTGAATGCACAGAAGAGAAAGAAGTTTCACAGAATGCTGCGGTGTAATGTTTATATGAAGATATTCTTTTTACCAATATAGGCCTCTTAGCGCTCAGAATGTCCAATTGCAGTTTCTACAGAAAGGGTGTTTCAGAAAAGCTCAATCAAAAGTAAGGTTCAACTATGTTAGTTGAATGCACAGAACAAAAAGAAGTTTCACAGAATGCTTCTGTGTAGTTTATATTTGAATATATTGCTTTTTCCAATACTACCCTCTTAGCGCTCCAAATGTCCAGTTGCATTTTCTACAGAAAGAGTGTTCAGAACTGCCCAATCAAATGTATGATTTAACTCTCTTAGCTGAATGCACAGATTAGAAAGAAGTTGCACAGAATGCTTCTGTGTAGTTTTTTTTTGAAGATATTCTTTCTCCCAATATAGGCCTCTAGCGCTCAGATTGTCCAATTGCAGTTTCTACTCAAAGAGTGTTTCAGAACTGCTCCTTCAAAAGTAGGGCTCAACTCTGTTATTTGAATGCACAGAACAGAAAGTAGTTTCACAGAATGCTTCTCTGTAATTCATATTTGACAATATTACTTTTTCCACTATTACCCACTTAGAGCTCCGAATGTCCACTTGCATTTTGTACAGAAAGAGTGTTCAGAACTGCTCAATCAAAAGTATGGTTTAACTCTGTTAGTTGAATGCACAGATCAGAAAGAAGTTTCACAGAATTCTTCTGTGTAGTTTTTATTTGAAGATATTCCTTTTTCCAATATAGGTCTCTTAGCGCTCAGAATGTCCTATTGCAGTATCTGCAGAAAGAGAGTTTCAGAACTGCTCAATCAAAAGTAAGGTTCAATACTGTTAGTTGAATGCACGGAAGAGAAAGAAGTTTCAGAGAATGCTTCTGTGTAGTTTATATTTGAAGATATTCCTTTTTTCACTATTACCCTCTTAGCGCTCCGAATCACCACTTGCATTTTCTACAGAAAGAGTGTTTCAGAACGGCTCAATCAAAAGTAAGGTTCAACTCTTTTAGTTGAATGCACAGAACAGAAAGAAGTTTCACAGAATGCTTCTGTGTAGTATTTAGTTATAGATATTCCTTTTTCAACTATTACCCTCTTAGCATTCCGAATGTCCACTGGCAGTTTCTACACAATGAGTGTTTCAGAACAGCTCCTTCAAAGTAAGGCTCAAATCTGTTAGTTGAATGCAGAGAACAGAAAAGGGTTTCAGAGAATGCTTCTGTGTAGTTTTAATTTGGGGATATTCCTTTTTCCACTAATACAATCTTAGCGCTCCGAATGTCCACTTGCATTTTCTAGAGAAAGAGTGTCTCATAAATTCTCAATCAAAAGTATCTTTTAACTCTGTTAGCTGAATGCACAGATCAGAAATAAGTTTCACAGAATGCTTCTGAGTAGTTTTTATTTGGAGATATTCTTTTTCCCAATATAGGCCACTTAGCACTCAGAATGTCCAATTGCAGTTTCTACACAATGAGTGTTTCAGAAGGCTCAATCAAAAGTAAGGTTCAACTCTGTTAGTTGAATGCACAGAACAGAAAGAAGCTTCACAGAATGCTTCTGTGTAGTTTATATTTGAATGTATTCCTTTTTCCACTATTACCATCTTAGCGCTCCGAATGTCCACTTGCAATTTCTACAGAAAGAGGGTTTCAGAACGGTTCCATCAAAAGTAAGGTTCAACTCTGTTACTTGAATGCACAGAACAGCAAGAAGTTTCACAGAATGCTTCTGTGTAGTTTATATTTGAATATATTCATTTTTCCAGTATTACCCTCTTAGTGCTCCGAATGTCCACTTGCATTTTCTACAGAAAGAGTGTTCAGAACGGCTCAATCAAAAGTATGGTTTTACTCTGTTATTTGAATGCACATATCAGAAATAAGTTTCACAGAATCCTTCCATGTAGTATTTTGTTGAAGATATTCCTTTTTCGACTATTATCCTCTTAGCTCTCCGAATGTCCAATTTCAGTTTCTACACAAAGAGTGTTTCAGAACTGCTCCTTCAAAAGTAGGGCTCAACTCTGTTAGTTGAATGCAGAGAACAGAAAGGAGTTACACAGAATGCCTCTCTGTAGTTTATATTTGAATATATTCCCTTTTTCAGTATTACCCTCTTAGCGCTCCGAATGTCCACTTGCATTTTCTACAGAAAGAGTGTTCAGAACTGCTCATTCAAAAGTATGGTTTAACTCTGTTAGCTGAATGCACAGATCAGAAAGAATTTTCACAGAATGCTTCTGTGTACTTTTTATTTGAAGATATTCCTTTCTCCAATACAGGAGTCTTAGCGCTCAGTATGTCCAATTGCAGTATCTACAGAAAGAGTGTTTCTGAACTGCTCAATCAAATGTAAGGTTCAACTCTGTTAGTTTAATGAACGGAACAGAAAGAAGTTTCATAGAATGCTTCTGTGTAGTTTATATTTGAAGATGTTCCTTTTTCCACTATTACCTTCTAAGAGCTCCGAATGTCCACTTGCATTTTCTACAGAAAGAGTGTTTCCGAACTGCTCAATCAAAAGTATGGTTTAATTCTGTTAGCTGAATGCACAGATCAGTACGAAGTTTCACGGAATGCTTCTGTGTAGTTTTTATTTGAAGATAGTCCTTTTTCCAATATAGGCCTCTTAGCACTCCGAATATCCAATTGCATTTTCTACAGAAAGAGGGTTTCAGAATGGCTCAATCAAAAGTAGGGTTCAACTCTTTTAGTTGAATGCACAGAACAGAAAGTAGTTTCACAGAATGCTTCTGTGTAGTATTTATTTGAATATATTCCTTTTTCCACTATTACCCTCTTAGCGCTCCGAATGTCCACTTGCAGTTTCTACAGAAAGAGTGTTTCAGGACTGCTCCTTCAAAAATAAGGCTCAACCCTGTTAGTTGAAAGCAGAGAACAGAAACAAGTTTCAGAGAATGCCTCTGTGTAGTTTTTATTTGAAGATATTCCTTTTTCCACAATTACCATCTTAGCGCACCGAATGACCACTTGCATTTTCTACAGAAAGAGTGTTTCAGAACTGCTAAATCAAAAGTATCATTTAACTCTGTTAGCTGAATGCACAGATAAGAAAGAAGTTTCACAGAATGCATCTGTTTAGTTTTTATTTTAAGATATTATTTATCCCAATATAGGCATCATAGCGCTCAGTATGTTAAATTGCACTTTCTACAGAAAGAGTGTTTCAGAACGGCTCAATCAAAAGTAAGGTTCAACTCTGTTAGTTGAATGCACAGAACAAAAAGAAGTTTCACAGAATGCTTCTCAGTAGTTTATATTTGAATATATTCCTTTTTCCACTATTACCCTCTTAGCGCTCCGAATGTCCACTTGCATTTTCTACATAAAGAGTGTTCAGAACGGCTCAATCAAAAATATGGTTTTACTCTGTTAGTTAAATGCACATATCAGAAATAAGTTTCAGAGAAGGCTTCTGTGTAGTATTTAGTTGAAGATATTCCTTTTTTGAATATTATCCTCTTAGCACTCCGAATGTCCACTGGCAGTTTCTACACAAAGAGTTTTTCAGAACTGCTCCTTCAAAGGTAATGCTCAACACTGTAAGTTGAATGCAGAGAACAGAAAGAAGTTTCACAGAATGCTTCTGTGTAGTTTATATTTGAATATATTCCTTTTTTCAGTATTACCCTCTTAGCGCTCCGAATGTCCACCTGCATTTTCTACAAAAAGAGTGTTCAGAACTGCTCAATCAAAAGTATGGTTTATCTCTGTTAGCTGAATGCACATATCAGTACGAAGTTTCACAGAATGCTTCTGTGTAGTTTTTATTTGAAGATAGTCCTTTTTCAAATATAGGCCTCTTAGCGCTCCGAATATCCAATTGCAGTTTCTACAGAAAGAGTGTTTCAGAACGGCAAAATGAAAAGTAGGGTTCAACACTTTTAGTTGAATTCACAGAACAGAAAGTAGTTTCACAGATTGCTTCTGTGTAGTATTTATTTGAAGGTATTCCTTTTTCCACTATTACCCTAGTAGCGCTCGGAATGTCCACTTGCAGTTTCTACAGAAAGTGTGTTTCAGGGCTGCTCCTTCAAAAATAAGGCTCAACTCTGTTAGTTGAATGCAGAGAACAGAAAGAAGTTTCAGAGAATGCCTCTGTGTAGTTTTTATTTGAAGATATTACTTTTTCCACAATTACCAACTTAGCGCACCGAATGTCCACTTGCATTTTCTACAGAAAGAGTGTTTCAGAACTGCTAAATCAAATGTATCATTTAATTCTGTTAGCTGAATGCACAGATCAGAAAGTAGTTTCAGAGAATGCATCTCTGTAGTTTTTATTTGAAGATATTATTTTTCTCAATATAGGACTCTTAGCGTTCAGAAATCCAATTACACTTTCTACAGAAAGAGTGTTTCAGAACTGCTCAATCAAAATTAAGGTTCAACTCTGTTAGTTGAATGCACAGAACAGAATGTAGTTTCACAGAATGATTCTGTGTAGTTTATATTTGAATATATTCCATTTTCCACTATTACCCACTTAGCGCTCTGAATGTCCAGTTGCATTTTCTACAGAAAGAGTGTTTCAGAACTGCTCAATCAAAAGTATGGTTTAACTCTGTTAGCTGAATGCACAGATCAGAAAGAAGCTTCACAGAATGCTGCTGTGTAGTGTTTATATGAAGATATTCTTTTTACCAATATAGGCCTCTTAGATCTCCGAATGTCCACTTGCATTTTCTACAGAAAGTGTGTTCAGAACTGCTCTATCAAAAGTATGGTTTAACTGTGTTAGGTGAATGCACAGATCAGAAATAAGTTTCACAGAATTCTTCTGTGTAGTTTATATTTGAAGATATTCCATTTTCCACTATTATCCATTTAGCGCTCTGAATGTCCAGTTGCATTTTCTACAGAAAGAGTGTTTCAGAACTGCTCAATCAAAAGTGTGGTTTAACTCTGTTAGCTGAATGCACAGATCAGAAAGAAGTTTCACAGAATGCTGCTGTGTAGTGTTTATATGAAGATATTCTTTTTACCAATATAGGCCTCTTAGCGCTCAGAATGTCCAATTGCATTTTCTACAGAAAGAGTGTTTCAGAAAGGCTCAATCAAAAGTAAGGTTCAACTATGTTAGTTGAATGCACAGAACAGAAACAAGTTTCACAGAATGCTTCTGTGTAGTTTATATTTGAATATATTCCTTTTTGCACTACTACCCTCTTAGCGCTCCAAATGTCCAGTTGTATTTTCTACAGAAAGAGTGTTCAGAACTGATCAATCAAATGTATGATTTAACTCTGTTAGCTGAATGCACAGATCAGAAAAAGTGTCACAGAATGCTTCTGTGTAGTTTTTATTTGAAGATATTCTTTTTCCCAATATAGGCCTCTTATCGCTCAGATTGTCCAATTGAATTTTCTACAGAAAGAGTGTTTCAGAATGGCTCTATCAAAAGTAAGGTTCAACTCTGTTATTTGAATGCACAGAACAGAAAGTAGTTTCACAGAATGCTTGTCTGTAGTTCTTATTTGACGATATTACTTTTTCCACTATTACCCTCTTAGAGCTCCGAATGTCCACTTGCATTTTCTACAGAAAGAGTGTTCAGAACTGCTCAATCAAAAGTATGGTTTAACTCTGTTAGTTGAATGCACAGATCAGAAAGAAGTTTCACAGAATTCTTCTGTGTAGTTTTTATTTGAAGATATTCCTTTTTCCAATATAGGACTCTTAGCGTTCAGAATTTCCAATTGCAGTATCTACAGAAAGAGAGTTTCAGAACTGGTCAATCAAAAGTAAGGTTCAATATTGTTAGTTGAATGCAAGGAACAGAAAGAAGTTCTACAGAATGCTTCTGTGTAGTTTATATTTGAAGATATTCCTTTTTCCTCTATTACCCTCTTAGCGCTCCGAATCACCACTTGCATTTTCTACAGAAAGAGTGTTTCAGAACGGCTCAATCAAAAGTAAGTTTCAACTCTTTTAGTTGAATGCACAGAAAAGAAAGAAGTTTCACAGAATGCTTCTGTTTAGTATTTAGTTGAAGATATTCCTTTTTCGACTATTACCCTCTTAGCCTTCCGAATGTCCACTGGCAGTTTCTACACAAAGAGTGTTTCAGAACAGCTCCTTCAAAAGTAAGGCTCAACTCTGTTAGTTTAATGCAGAGAACAGAAAGGAGTTTCAGAGAATGCTTCTGTGTAGTTTTTATTTGGGGATATTCCTTTTTCCACTATTACAATCTTAGCGCTCCTAATGTCCACTTGCATTTCCTACAGAAACAGTGTTTAATAACTGCTCAATCAAAAGTATGGTTTAACTCTGTTAGCTGAATGCACAGATCAGAAATAAGTTTCACAGAATTCTTCTGAGTAGTTTTTATTTGGAGATATTCTTTTTCCCAATATAGGCCACTTAGCGCTCAGAATGTCCAATTGCAATTTCTACAGAATGAGTGTTTCAGGACGGCTCAATCAAAAGTAAGGTTCAACTCTGTTAGTTGAATGCACAGAACAGAAAGAAGTTTCACAGAATTCTTCTGTGTAGTTTATATTTGAATATATTCCTTTTTCCTGTATTACCTTCTTAGTGCTCCGAATGTCCACTTGCATTTTCTTCAGAAAGAGTGTTCATAATGGCTCAATCAAAAGTATGGTTTTACTCTGTTAGTTGAATGCACATATCAGAAATAAGTTTCACAGAATGTTTCTGTGTAGTATTTAGCTGAAGATATTCCTTTTTCGACTTTTATCCTCTTAGCTCTCCGAATGTCCAATTTCAGTTTCTACACAAAGAGTGTTTCGGAACTTCTCCTTCAAAAGTAAGGCTGAACTCTGTTAGTTGAATGCAGAGAAGAGAAAGAAGTTGCAGAGAACAGAAAGAAATTTCACAGAATGCTTCTGTTTACTTTATATTTGAATATATTCCTTTTTCCACTACTACCCTCTTAGCGCTGCAAATGTCCAGTTGCATTTTCTACAGAAAGAGTGTTCAGAACTGCTCAATCAAAAGTACGGTTTAACTCTGTTAGCTGAATGCACAGATCAGAAAGATGTTTCACAGAATGATTCTGTGTAGTTTATATTTGAAGATATTCCTTTCTGTTCTCTGCATTAAAATCAATCAAAAAATTATATTGAAATTGAAATACTGAATTTTATACTAAAGACAAGGCATACAACTGAAAATGAAATTTTCCAGGTGAAAATTTCCAAATCATAAATATGTAGGGACAAAAAACTTTATTTATAAAGAAAAAGATAATTCTAATTAATTGATGATTCAAAGGTTTACAACTTTAAAAGTAAATATTATCTTTGAAGTAAAGTCCATTTAAATTATTTATGCCGCCAAAATTTTAGTAATTGTATATGTATATCATGTAAACTTTTTCGAGAAAGATGGAATTGGAAATGTTAGAGTATTATGCGGAAAAAATCACCTAAAGGAAAAAATTATCTCCTCATGAAATATTACTTTAGCCACTTTGACAGGTGTAGGTAAAAGAACACTTAATGCACATCAATATGATTAGGAGATGCGCGCTTAGAAATACGTTATCATTGAAAAGAGAATTGTATTATCAGGTTTGCAGGGGCCCTTCTTATCCTTCATATTTATGTAACTTTGTCATGTATAGAAAGATTATAAGAATTTTAAAAATAGCTGATAGTTAAGAAACATCACCATAACACTGTGCTGAATGCATAATAAAACATTTCCCTTCTCTCTAAAAGCCTTTTAAAATTATGTACCATAATCAGTATGGCCAGCAGAGGGTCATTTCCATGTTCAAGTTCCTCTGTTTCTCGAGGGTGAGAATCCTTCTATAGTCTTCTGAGGGTGACACTGTAGTGTTTTCTTAGCCTGATTATTTTTATCTATTTTTTCCGATCCTTTCCTTTGTATATTTACATTTTACATATTGAAAGTTATTTTTTCAAATATTTTATATGCAAATTTACAAAGTACAACGACTGTACATTAAAATAACTTATTTATGCCATATGGAAGATTAAATATAATTTTACAATATCTAATATTGATTGTTTAGTTTCTAATCATTGATACTTGACATGATTTTTCCCAGCATACCTCAAAATATTCTTCAAAATCCTGCGAATTAATTCCTGTAACACTTCTGAGGTGTATTAATAAGCTAGAGATGTAAAGAAGATTTGCAGAGAAAATTAGGTTCCCAAATTAGAAATTTTGTCCCACTATCGACTAGAAACCTCTTGAAATGATCAAAAACAATAATAATGCATGTCATAGAGGAAAACCAATAAGGCTGCTGCAGCATGACTACCTCTGTGACCTCATACAAGTTACGTGTGGGTCCCTACTTCTGTGACCTCAGACAAGTTACGTGTGGGTCCGCACTTATTTTCTTCATCTCTAATAAATATTTGACAAATCTCATTTTCAAAAGTCTTTTAAGGCCTATCCACCTTTATTTTTCAGATGGAGTTTTGCTCTCATTGCCCAGGCTGCAGTGCAATGTCATGGTCTCGGCTCACACAACCTCCGACTCCCGGGTTCATGTGATTCTCCTGCCTCCACCTCCTGAGTAGCTGGGATTACAGGTGCGCAACACAACGCCCAGCTAATTTTTTGTATTTTTAGTAGAGATGGGGTTTCACCATGTTGGTCAGGCTGGTCTTGAACTCCCGACCTCAGGTGATCTGCACGCCTCGGCCTCTCAAAGTGCTGGGATTACAGGCATGAGCAACCGTGGCCTGTGAGGGCTTTCTACTTTTAAGATGTCAGGACGTATAGCCTGGGAGGTAAATGGTAGTATATATATACATATATATATATATATGTATATATATATACACACACACACTGTATATATATACATATATACGGTATATTATACTATATATACATATATACTGAATATTATACTCTATATATACATATCTACTGTATATTATATGTATATATATATACACATACACACATACACACATGAGACAGAGAGAAGAGATAGACAATTTCATGTGAAAATATAAACTGTTAACATAATATTTTGCTTCTCTGAGGAATATTTAGCATTGTTCTCAATCTTCTCTGCAGAATTTAAGCATTTTTCTCAGAACTCACCAGATAGAATGAGGGAGGGGCCATATGATACGAGCCAGAGATGAAGGGAGAACAATAGAGAGGGTGCTTTGGGAAAAATAGTACAGTAAGGCTAGGGAATACTTCTCTCCAACAAAAAGACCAAGGTCACAGCTGTATCTCTTCAGAAGCCAAACTTTCTTTTAAAATGTCAATTTCCATCTATTTCTTGCTTCACAGACATTCCATTCATTGCTGGATTTCAAATAAAGCCTTTCCATGTGCAACCTTTCTATAGAAAAAGAGAAATATGGGGGACAGTACAGTCTAAGAAGTGATTAAGAATATCTAGTGGACTTTCCCAGACTGTAAATCTTTACATATATCTGAGCCTAATGAGGTGATTTATTGTGCTATAATGCACAGTGAACTATACAGATGCTTCTTTTTGATCATGCTGCAGAATGGAACTAAATACTAAATACCAAATAGCACTCCCATGATTCTTATACATGTCATTCATATGGCATATTTATGCTTTTTTATATAGCAATTCTTATTCTTAGCTCTTAGGCAATTACGGAATCTTTTTGTCATTTTAATAATCATGCTCCATTTGAGTTATGCAAGGTAGAAATTCTAAGTAGAAAATCTTGTTTTTATTGAAAGTTTTTAGTAAACATTTTGGAAAAAGTCTGTTTTTTGATGCTACTTCTGCACGCTTTCTCAACATGATATTACTTGGTATTGTCCTTATTAACCATAGTACACCATATTCTGCAAATGTTAGAGAGGGTTAAAAATCAGTCATGTATAAGTAAAGCTAATGAAATAGAAAGGAAACCATATTTAGGAAATGGAAGGCAGAAGCAAATGTATTAACCGTGAGTTAGAAACGGTTTAGTCTTTGGAATGAAGCAGCAAGAGTTTAAAAATCTGGTTTGTGATTCACTAGCTTTGTGACCTTGGAGAATTACTTCAGATTTCTGAGTATCAGTTTAGTAGGTGATATCAATTGCAACTTCGCAGAAATATCACAAGTATTAAATAAAGGACTTAGTATCTGGGAGAGCATAGAAAATTACTAATAGTTACATTTTTGTTAATATTACCGTTATTATTATCATACGTATAGTATTTTCTTTCACTGACAATGCATTTAGGACATAAGGAGAACTATAGAACAGTGCTTCTCCAACTTAAATGCAGAGCATGAATCACCTGGAGTTTTGTCAAAATGCGAATTCTGACTCAGTAGCCCTGCAAACTAAGGAAATCTTGATAATGCTGGTGCTGCTAGTTCACCAACAGACCACACGTTTTGCAACAGCTATATAGAATGTCCTGTTTCTTTTTTTAATCACAAAACATGGCAAGCTCTAAAATAAAGCAGAATAACAGATTTAAATGTTAATACTCATGTCCTCAATTTATAATTTCTCCCTCCCTAACAATGGTATAATTCTGATTAAAAATTAGCAAAGAAAAAAATGGAAATTAATCTTCCTATGTTTATTCTTTTAACAAATTCTGTGTGATTACTACTGGGTTACTTGCTGTAGGAAATAGAAAAATTGCTTTGACATAGATCCTCAAGAATCTGTCCCACTACAAGCTTATTTTTGTAGGAAGCTAAAAGATTTATATAAATAACCGTAATTAAAGAGACAAATGAAGAAGTGCAATGAAAGACGTAGGGAAAGTGCTAGAGGAGTTCGGGGTGGAGGAAAATTATCCTATAATAATATCTATGCGTAACATTATGCTATCTTCCCTAACCAGCGCTTGACCAGATTGTCACAGTGAACTTTGGTCCTTTCTTATATCTTAGTTTTGGTTCCCACATCCTTCTGTTTGGGGAAGTTCTTGTTTTCCTCATGTAATGACAACAACACTTAAACAATGTATACTAGATAAAAGGAACTATATTGCTTTATTTACATAGTTAATTTAATTTGTACAATGAACTATGAAGTAATCAGCATTATTTCCTTCATTTTACATATGAGAAAATGGAGAATCAGCGACATTGAATCATCTCAAGTTTCTAAAATATCCACTCTCACCAGGCTGTTTACCCTGTTTTTGTCTGTATGCTGCTATAACAAAATGCCACAGATTGAGTAATTCATAAAAAACAGAAATGTATTTCTCACAGTTCTGGGGCTGAGAAGTCCGAAATCAAGGCAGTGGAGATTTGGCAGTTGGTCCCGAGGTGGCACCTTCTTGCTTCGTCTTCACGTGACAAAAGTGGGCAAAAACGGACAATGTAACGACATGGCAGAAGAGACTGAGGAGCCCGGCATTCCTCTAAAGCATCTTTTACGAGGACGTTTATCTCATTCATGAGGGTGGATCCTTCTTCACTTAATCACTTAACCAAAAGCCCCATCTCTTGATGTCATTGTCCTGGGATTTTAGTTTCAACATACAAACTTTGGATGGGCACATAGGTTCAAATCATAGCACCCTCCAAATTATAATGCCTCTCTCATGCCTGTTCTCCTTGAAGTACCCTCTGGTTTTGCTCTCTTCATTCTTGCCATCACAGTTAACCCTTCAGTTCCATTTCTTTAAGTAATCTCTAAATTTGTAAGATGGTTCCATCTTTTTTTTTTTGTATATGGCAGTCTCTCAAACATATTTGTCATATGAACTAAGCAGGTAAATATGTAAATGCCAGCTAAATTTTAGTGAATGATATAATGGCCTAAAGTTGTATCTACCCTTCAGCCAAATATATTTACTTTTAGTAGCAATCTCCTGTCATATACAAAGTCACGACTCTAGGGGTAAACATTTTAGCCTGTGGGTAAGATGTAAAGCAGTGGTATGTTATAGTGACAACTCACTGTCATAGCACTGGGACATGCTCCTCTATCTGCTACAAATTGAATCAACAAAATATATATGATTTTGTCAGATTTAAATGTATGCTCCTGTTAGTAAAATAAAAGTATGGGAAAACTTTATGGAGTAGATTTAATAGAAATGTTTTCCTGAGTTATCTGCCTTCTTTATTTTTATGTTATGCTTTAAGTCTATGGTCAATGTATAGAGCTATGATTGCTGTGCTTTTCCAATTCTGTTCAGATCAGACAGGTTAATTTTCTTCTTTTAAATCTTCTTGAATTTTGTCTAACACTTTTTGTTCCAATTTCTTACTAGATTATACTCCCTTCCCTAACTGCTTCATGATTACTTATACACAAACAATATTATGATATTGACACATTGAATTCATTTTAGGTGATGATTTTGGTCATAAACATGAGCAGGTTGTGAAGTGTTTCAGCCATCCCAGGGCATGGCTGTGAGTCCCTTGTCTAATGTTTCAAAAAAATCTTGAATTTGTGATGATGCTGTGATGGTCCCTCAGATATTCTTACACACATCTTTGCCCCTTGTTCCCTCTAACTTTCCTCTTCTGATAAAAAAGCAAACACTGCCAAGCTCAAATGGAATTACATTTGGATGCAAGTGTCACTATGCAATGGTTGCCAATAAAAGTACACAAGGAATTTCATTATGGTGAATTAAAGGCAAACAGACTTCAGAGAAATGAGCACGAACATGAAAATGGCGCATGGTACGCGGATCTCACTGGAAAGTCATTCGGTACACAATGTTTTCACTAGAAAAATCCATTAGCTTTAGCTAGAAATTGAAATTACTTTGTAGGAAATCAGAATAAAATATGTGAAAACATTATATTCTGTGCAAGATTAATACCACGCCTGGTGTTGAAAGGTTTGTGGTCTTGCTTCGACGATGCTAAAAGGTCAGTAACCACAAAGATGCATATGTGTTGTCGTTTGCACAGTTACTAATTTTTCTCATTATTTCCATAATGCGATGTGCTGTTTCAACAGAGAAACCCTCTGGAGAGTGGCTTGCACTGTTTTCAGGCAGCTCTTTTGCTTTCATGTTTTGGCCTTGGCCAGGGAATTCAGACAGACTTTTCAGTTATTTTCGACAAGAATGTATTCATTTATTGTTTTAAATAATAATAAATAGATTTTAAAATTACTGTACATTACTGCACTTTAACGCCATGAGGTCAAGGACTCTAAAGTCTGGACATCATTGTATACCCTACATCTTGCACAAGGTTTAGAAAAAATGGCATGGACACCTATTTATTGAATCAATAAATGAATACATAAAAGAATTCCAAACTCTAGTCCAAGGTTTTAGATTAATAATGTATTAAAATGCGTAAAATTTATAGACAAAACTCTTCTTATTTAGAAGTTTATTCTTTAGTTGGAGAGATAAAATATATGCACATAAAAGCTTAAGGAAAAATAATAAGGGTTTTGAAGTACTTACTATGTGAAAAATTTAGCATAAATCTTACATCCATTTATTTAACACATTTTATACGTTGCATTATTTATATATAATGCTGATTGGTAGAATTCATATGTGAACGGAACTATAAAAATTTTGAGGATAAGCACTAGAAACACAGAATAAATAGAGTGTTAACATGCAAAACACAGAAATACTTAAATTGACTAGGTGAAAGAAAAGATTTCTGGTTCCATGTACACTGATTATTGAGGGATGAGTATGACATTATTATGCCAGAATCAATAAATATTTTAAATAGGGAGAAAACTATAATTATATATCTTTGTGTTCAACAGGAGTAGCAGTACTGATAAAGTAGAAGTTTGTTATACCTTTTTTATAGTCTTTTAAAGTTGTTTATAAATAAAATCTACTCTTAGTTAATTAATGGTTGATGTTCATTGAAGTGTTTTCAAATTTTTGACCTCTGAATTGCCTTGTACATATGGAGAAATAAAGCTTGCCTAGCATAATTTCTTGAGTGGAGAATGAATGATCTGGATAGATTTGTTGACAATATGTCTGTACTTATTTTATTAATTCTTTAATCTTCATGAAGAAAAATATAAGAGTCATATTCTAGTATTTTATACCATGGAAAAAATGTCTTATCCTTTTCCTAAGGAAAAATACATCATGACACAAAAGTAAAGTTAATTAAATTACTTACTTTATTAATTAACTGTCTATTATTTCTATGGGTTGAAGTAAATTTGATACTCAATGCTATTTAATCTAATTCTAAAAGCTTGAATGAGTAATGATTTTTTCACGTAAGGTTAGTTGAAATAAATTATCACTGATTTTCAGATTTAATATTAATTAGCTATTGCATATTCTTAATGGGAAATAAGTGTTTAAAAAGCCCTTTTTGGTTGCGAAAAGACCACGCCCATTGTAGACTTCTTAGAATACATCACATCTGGCCTCCTTTTTAGAGTGGGGAATTCAACTCATAAGTGGCTGGACATTGATTCTGAACATTTTGAACATTATTTGCCTGTCTTCACTCATACTGGTTGCTGTTCTTTTATAAGTAATCACCATGTTTAGCATGCACTTGAACTATTGTTACTTAGGGTGCTTGACTATTTACAAGTCTCACTAGGATTCTAGGTATTCATTAGTCTCGTGGTGTGTATTTGCTGATGGTCCTATTATCTTTGTTGGTTCAGTTACACAGTACCATCCAAGATGCTGCAACACATTATACACAGGCTATGGGTTGTGGGAGCTACAGATTTCAGTTATTATTTAGGCTCAGAAACTTAGAATCTCTGCAAGGTTGGACATGATCCTTAGTCTTGTTTTAAGACCGTCTTGTTTTAAAAGTTAAACCCAAATTCTTAAAATATAGAATAGGGGTGCTAGTAGTGCTCACAGAATTGTAGTAAAGATCAGCTGGGAAAGAAGAGCCTATTAAACAGAGCCTGGTATTTAATAAGTATCAGCTGCCTTCAATTAGGAATCTGTGTTGTCATGATTAGAAGATTGCTGGTTTATTTTACAGATCTGTAAGTATAGCCAAAATATGTCAAAATAACCACCAGAAAGAATCATATACCGTCCCTTGAACATTTCATCCCTAGAATCTAGCCAGATTAGCATCTCTATACTGGCAATACTGTTAACACAGATTGTGCTCAAACCCCTCATTGACTTTTCAGCACCTGTAAATTACTGGAGATTTAGGAAGAAGTCTGGGGTTATGGCTTAGTTAAGCTGAGTGGCCAGAAAGTGTGAGATGCTGGATGCCTCCTCCAGTTCATTTCTCCAGCGGCCGCACCAGGCGTATCCATAGCTCCGCTCCCGGGAGCTCATCTCCGGCGTGGGGCGTGTGCGCACCCCTGGCCGGGCGGAGCCTGGAGCCTGCTCATTAGCAGCGCGGGCAGCTCGTGCACCCGCAGGAGGGAGGCGGAAGCACAGCCCTGCGCCGCCAGCAGGAGGAGGGAGCGCGGCGGCTGCAGGCAGGGGAGGGAGAGGAAAGAACGGAGGGACGGTTCCCGGACAGAGCGGGAGGAATCGGGGAGCGGCCAGTCCAGGGGGAGCTGCTCCGCTGCGCTGCGCTCGTTATTCACAGGACGCGGCGGCGCTTCCCGGGGCCGCTTCCCGGTCCCCTGGGTGGAGGCTGCCATCTAAACCTGACTCCAGGTGAGTTCCCCAAAGAGGCGAAGCGAGGGGTCTCGAACCAGAGACTTGGAACTGGCGAGGCTGCTCGGCTCCCCAAGCGCTGCTGCCTTGACATTTCCCGATTCACGGGAGGTTTTGGGGGCGGCTGCACAGGCTGGAGGGGCGGATGGGCGGTTGCGATCCTCAGCCGGCGTGGGGGCGTTCGGGAGGAATTAGCTTCAGTGAACGGGGTTTTAGGAGATGTCCGCAAGGCACGCGCTATGTACGCGTTTCTAGACGAGCTTTTGAGACAGAAATTTGGCTTCCCGGATGCCCGTTTTGGCCTTCTGTCCTTCCTTTTGCTTGCCTCATGCCCAATTTTCCAAGCCGAGGAAAGGACTGGAAGGGCGTGGAAGTAGGAGGTCTGGGCACAGCATTCGGCAGGGCAGCCCTGGTCTCCAAGTTTGGGGGTGGGGGGTGGGACCCTTTTCCTTTCAGCCTAATTTACCAGGGGAAAACCCGCAGAGCACCTTGAGGTGCCTTTGCTCCGCACCCTCCATAAGCTTATTAGAGGGAACTTGAGGCTCGCTAGACAACCTGTGACAGGTGACGGCAATTTAGCTTAAAAGCCATGTTGGTTCACTTCGTCTCCTCTTTATCCTTTGTTGCAAAATTGATACGTTTTTGGATTTCTTTAACAGCACAAAGTTTAAGTGGCCGGCTGACAGGAAATATTTCTTTTGAAAATGCTATGAGAAAAGTGATGAGTTAACGTTGAGAGAAAGGCAACTTTATTTTCTCGGAAGAACTTTGGGGAAAGAGATTGATAGGGAAATTCTGGGCATGAAATTATGGACATTTCCCACAGAACTTCCTTCATTTATTTATTTTTTTACATTTCCTTCATTTTTTTTTTAATCGTGTGTGTGTGTATCAGAGAGACAAAATTCGTTGGAGGTATTAGGACTTTATTTGGTTTAGAAGTTTCTTTCTTATTAATAGCACTAATTTGTGATCTTCATGATTATAAGAATTTACTAAGTGTTTTGCTTTTAGGTGTTTTGGGTCTGTTTTTTAAAAAAATTCAATACTTACTTTGTGGGCCTTGCTGAATACCTCTCAATAAAATCGGTGGGCATACAGTTAGTGACATGACCCCTGTGGATTTAATAGCAGGTAAGTATACAAATGATAAGTTTAGGAAATAAATGTCAGAATCAACATTTAGGTGTGAAATTGAAATATCTTTCAAATATTTACCAAACTCTCTTATAGGATCCAATGTCATTTTATGGTCAAGAGAGCTTAAAGGTTTCTCAGATTGAGATATATGTATCTACTTTGTTAATCCAAATGTAATGTTTTATTTTGTTCTTTAATGACTGTTTGAATTCAACAAATAAAACTTGCATATTTAATGTAAGGTTCTTTCACATATATTACTTCTCCAATTTTTAATATAAATTTAAGGAGAAAAGCAATATTCCATTTTGTAGATGAAGAGACTGTGTCACAGAAGTATTACTTTACCTAGATTTCTGTAATTATTATGTTATAAACTTAGAAATTACATATTATTCTGGAACATATAAAATATATGAATGTTATAAACCATAAGAATTCAGACCTATGCTATTTAACTTCAAGTTTAGTTCTTTACCCAAACAATTGCATGACTACATTGAGACTACTGAAGTAATTATATATGAACACGCTATACGAAAAAATACTTAAAACATTTCTTATTTTTGTCGTTTCTCTTTGATATAAAATATACTATAATTTAATGGAGTTATATTCCATATTTAGATGCTCCTAACTTCCAAATAACACCTAAACTCCTAAAAACTGACCTGTGTCCTTCTTAATAGAAGTGGCTTGACCGGGAGACCCAATTTTTACTAAGAATATTCTTGGGATAATTTATGTCTTATAATCAAGATAAAGACAGGCCACATTTAGTTGTATTTTTAAACCACTTAGTGTGAAGTTGCAACGCAGACATAACTTGCTTTCAGGCTACACTGCCAGCTTTGCAGTGAATAGTCTTTAAGATTCCGTGGAAACATTGGCAGATATAGCTAATGTCTATCTGATGTAGGATTTATGAGAAAAGGAGAGGTAGAAACTGAATGCTCTTATATTTCATATGTGACCACATTCATAAAACTTTATTGATAAGTACTTTGTTGTCTGACACGGGCTGATACAAATAGGCTTCTTCAAGAGTTGAGGAAGAAAACTAAATCCCTATAATACAGCCTTTTTCCTCCTTTTCTTTCTTAAGCGGTAATAGTTGATCCTAGCTTTTGTGTGTCTATGCATGCTCAATACAGTTAGGGGTATAAGGAGAAGTTAAGCAAGAATATTGAATGCTAGCTAGGAAAGTTTTTGGAGTCTCAAATACTTTGGAACGATTTTTCACATTATATACATAAAATTCCTAGTTACATTTGGGAACTAAGTATATTATACACAACTTTGCATCTGATTACAGGATTCCCTGTACATTTATAGCTCAGGTATCCTGGAAAGAGTCAAGATAATTAGTTTTATGGCTCTTGCCCGTGTGACCTGTTCCTTTCTGGTCCTGATATTAAAAGGATGACTTAAATTTTCTGGAATGTCAAAATTTTCTCTTCCCTTGGATCCTACAAAATACTTCAAGCAGTGTATGTGTGATACTCGCTGTCATTCCAACATTTCCAATCCTCCTGAGAATGCTAAACAATGCCCTAGATTTCTTCCTTTGTAATTGTTTCAGATAGAGGGTTAGCTGAGTTAGGAAGAAAGGAGAGAGGGAGAGAAGAAGAGAGATGACATTTTATCCCTCAGGAAAGAACAAGACCAATTGTATTCCTAATTTAGAAATATTATTCTACAAACATTCCTGAACAAGAGGGCTTTGCATATACATTAAAGCAGAATACCTAGTCAACTTCTAGTTATGCCATGTAGTGAAATGGAAGTAAGATGAGCAGGCCGAGATCATTTTTGTTGGAGAACTGAGACCACATGAAATAGGTAACAGAGTTACCCCAACTGGGGGGCAAGAGGACTTGAAAGTTTCCTCCATAAATTTGCAGTTAGTACAGGGCTGCTCCAGTGATCAGAGTCATGAATGCCCTAGAGTGTCTGTATAACCCTGTACACAGGCTGAGACAGCTCTAACGGCCCAGAAAAGCCTCTGGACAGAATCACTGCACCCTTGGACATTGTCCGACCGCATGTATGAGAATAGTGAGTGCTGAGGAGTTGTGGGTAGCTCGGTACAACTCTTGCTAAAGGAGTGTCATCAACATTCATTGCTGAAAGTGAATTTTTTCATTCACATATGTGATGCCTATTAGGTCATGATTTCTTGGATACCAATTTGTACAAGATATGAATTAATTTTTGAACATCCTTTCTTAAAAGTACCATGTTCATATAGTTGCTCATTTTAATATGAGTAGTTCAGATGGGACATAATAGAGTAAGGAAATGATTGAACATCCTAAGATCTAGTGTATATACCTTTGTTCATGATGAGATTCATCCCCTGTCCCCCTTTGTAGTGACACTGATGGCATAAGGAGTATTAGATGAAATTTAATGCAGAAAACAATGGGATATATGAATGGTAGATATGGTTGACAACCACCATTTTCACTGAAGTTGTTTCAAAGCAAAGAAATTTGGGATAAATTCATTTTATTTGCTCCTGAAGGGTAATTAGGAATAAGTAGGAATTGTGAAGAGGCTGTAGTGTTGACATTAAGAGAAGTTTTTGATTCTTAAAATAGGATATATTACACAAGAGTGAACAAACAGAAGATACTGAACAAATATTCTGTCATAAGTAAGTGATGGATTATTCGGACTTGTTGAACTATGTTTTTAAATGTATTATTTAAATATTTAAATATTATTAAAACCTTAAATAATATTTAAATATTATAAAAGTTGTAGAAAATTATGTTTTCAATACAAATATACACTTATAAGCTATATTGTAGATATGGGAGTAAACAATGCAATTTTTTTTAACTGAGTGAAAAATTTAGTTTTTTAAAATTCCAAATGGAGCTAACAGCTTAGTGTGATACATATTTTGAATTTCAAAATTTGTAACCAAATAGGACAAATGTGTTGAAGTGTACTTTTCTTGAAGAACCGTGATAAGAATGAGCGGTGAAAAAATTACAGCATACTTACCAGGGATCAAATACTTGCTTAGGGTTAATAAGAAAAATCTCAGCAAACGCTAGAAATGAGGTACACGATCTATCAGAGACCCATGATTAAAGTGGTATCTTGTTAGGTATATGAGCTTGAAAAGAAACGGCATAGCTTCACTTTACCCCAGTTGCTTCTTTTGTAAAACGGGGAGACTAAGAGTGTGGTAACTCAAAATCCTTTGTTAATGATTTTCTTCTTAGAACAGTGCCAGGTCCAATTAGGATTAGATTGCTATTTTTATTATTGATATTTGCCCTAGTTCTGCCTTTTATTGACTGTGTGAAATTGGTGAAGATCCCTTTCTGAAGCTTTGTTTCTTACCTACAAGCTGGGAATAGAATACCTGCTATGAAGAGTGGTTGTTAGTACATTAGAAAGGCTGGATATTTGTTGATATAAGGGGCTCAGCGCATGGTAGAAATTTGATAGCATTTTTTTCTTGCCCTCCCATGTATTACTGTGGAGACATCCCACATATTATGTCCAAGTTTTTATTTTCCCCTCAAATGCAATGTCAAGCACAAAACATTCCCATCTCCCAATTCTCTTCTGATGTTCTACAACCATTAAAGTATAGAAAACTAGAATGAGTGTTTTTATAACTTTTGCTGTACTTAAGCATGTGGAGAGAAGAGCGCTAGATCACAGGACATACTTTGATAGGAAAAGGGAGATATTTACACTGCAAACAACTTTCTCCTCATGCTTCACAGTTTTATGCTGTCATTCTGTCAGCACCAAGTGAGATTTTTCTCTTTAAATAGTTTTCTATTTGTGGTATGATAATTCATGTATGGACTTCATGTAACTAACATAAATATAATGGATGGTTGAGAAGTGGTTTATTTTTACCAAGAGGAAAAAATGTGTACACGATTTTTTAAAATATTGCTTTGAAAATATTTAAAATTAATTTTGATTCAGTTGGTGGAAGATAGCGTCACAAACTCACTGCTAGTGGTATTCTTGAGAAGTAATGTTTGAATTTTCTAGGTATTGTCCCCAGACTGGCTTAAAAGAATTTAATTTTAGATGTAAATTTTCTGCTTAACATGGAAGATTTTCCCTGAAAATATTAGCTTCATCAGATACATAGTTGCTTAGGGGTAGCTGCATGGAATTATGGGAAGAGTGAAATAGAAAAAAATTTTCATGTCTAAGTTATACATACTGGTGTAATCATATTGATTGGATGATAATGATAATTACAGCAATAATGTGATTGAAAGGGTAAGCAAGTAACATATACTACAGTTACTAATATAATCCTGTGATTGAGTTTACCACTTCGTTTCTCTTTCCTGGAAACCCTTAAGTTTGTCACTATTGCACTTTATTTCCTTTGCTTATTGTAGTGGTGTATTAGTTGTATTACTGCTGCTATAACAAATTATGACACATTTACATAACTTAACACATATTTATTGTCTTGCAGTTTCAAAGGTCAGAAGTCCAAAATCACTGTAATTAGGCTAAGTCAATGTGTCTGCAGTGTGGGTTCCTTCTCGAGGTGCTGAGGGGAGAATCCATTCTCTTGCATTTTCTGCTTCTGGTGGCACCTGTCTTCATTGTCTTTTCCCCATTCCTCCATTTTCAAGGTGCGTTGCTTTTATTTCTGTTTCTGTCTCCGCGCTGTCTCCTCCTTTAACTTTGAGTCCTTCTCTCCACTTCATCTAAGGACTCCTGTGATTACTTTGGACTCACGTGGATGATCTGGGATAATCACCTTGTCTCCAGATCCTTAAATGAATCGTATCTACAAGTCCTTTGGCTGTGTAAGGCAGCACATTCCCAGGGCCGGGAGATTAGGTGAAGAACATCTTTTGGGACTATTATGCAGCCTATCACAAGTGGTAATATCACTTTTATGCCTTGAGACCCTGAAATTCATGTACTTGCTTACGCATGGAAAAACAATGTATCTGTGGGAGTAACAGTTTATTTTTGAACCATTAGAAGGTATTGATGGGGAAGTTTTCATCTGACAACAGATACTGATAAATTAAATACCCTTAGATTTGTCAAAACTAGCTTTAGTAAAATATAAGTAAAAGTATTTGCACTGCTAGGGTCAAAAATATTAATTAAACCCATTATTTATCAAGGCCAAGTCCTGGATTAGTTAGGTTTAAATTAACCTAGAACATTATCTTCCATAGTGCTTAATTGTGAAGCTTAGTTCTTGTTGACAAAAGCTCATCCATATAAGAAAGCATCGAAAGGTTGGTGTTTTTTTAACCTTTGCAGAATATAACTTTTCAAAGGGATGTTAGACAGTAGTTCCATCACAATTGATGCAGTTCACAGACATTCTTTGTGAATATTTTATCTCATGAGTTATATCTATGACACTAATCATAGACTTCTAGAAGAAATTTAGCAATGGTCATGTCAGCCTTTCAAATCTTTCTGTAACCTAGAAGAGGATCATTGCATAAGATAGATTCATTTTCCCCTTTATTCCATTGTTGCCAGAGAGAACTTGAAATGCCCTGTTCAAATTAATTTAATGCAAATGAATTCTTGCTGCCTCACAAGTAGTTTGTCCTTCATTTTTCTTAAAATTATATTGAAAATGGATGTGACCTGCTTTACTGGTTGTTGTGCAGGAAGCGTTGTCCTTCCTGAAAGCTCCCTCAGTTGTCAAAATGAAGCCATTAAGAGTAAAGTAAATTATATTATCTGATCATAGTATCACAATTGACCTTAAAACAATAAATTTTATAATCAGTGCAAATTGCTGAATAGTGTTTGCAGTTGTAGAAATTTCAAAGGAAACCCTGGTGGAGATACAAAGCTGCTATAATCATTTTTAAAATCTTTGTTTTTCTTTTACTTTGGAACAGTAGTGCAGTAAGTACTTTTGCCTTATTGTTCTCTCTGCCTTCCAGAAACCCTCATTCAAATATTCTAAGTTTTTAAGTCTTTTTCATTTCTTTTAATATTGTAACATTTAACAATGTCAAAGAAAGTATAATTTTTCTGGAAATCAAGCTAAAAATAAAGAGAAGCCGATGTAAATGAACATCAAATTAACAAGATTGATTAGGAAAAGTAATTTTTGAAAAGGGCCCAAAATCCCTTTGCACATAAATGCAAAAGAATTTAGTGAAAGAAGGTGAAACTGGAGTAAAGAACTCTACGGATGCGTAAGGAACTCTTAATAAGAATGAGTAACGTACATGCATATCTTTAGCTCCCAGTTTCAGAGATACAGTAGTTGTACAACAAATGGTCCTTTCCTGCTGTTAAGGAAGCCTCTCCTCCTCCAGCCATGCCATTCCTCAGAGCAAGCTCTTCCACTGAGTTTTCAGCAACCATAAGTAAGAAGGATGGTACGATAGGCTGCGTGTACATATGGCCCTCATTAGCAGGCCAACTGTTCCTTTTGCCCACCCACATCACTGGGGACATATGGCGTTACTTTGACTGTTGAAACAAGTGTGTGTGGACATATCTTGGTATGAGTAAAAGACTGTTGATTGTCTTTCTCTTGTCGCTCGTGCAACCGTCTCCTTGTGGAGATCGTATTATCCATAACACTAGATTTGAGGATGATAAATGACGTTGTTATTATTAACTGAATTTGCCTCTCTAGTTTGATCACAAAACCAGCGAATGTTTGCTTATGGAACATGTAAAGCTTATAGAAGACGGAAAGCTTACAGAAAGAAATGATGGCTTTTCTAAGCATAAGAGTCAGGTCTTTTTCAATCAAAAACTAACTCATTCAAAAATTCAAGAGTTCTGTAAAACCAGAACAGCAGAGGTTTCAGAAATGCTATTGAGATCATTTATTATAAAATAGCCATTAATGAAATGTAATAGTGAGTCTGTTGTTGTGACTATGTGGAGAAATGAATGAGAAAATATAAGATAGGCTGGAATGAAGAGAGTCATCGGATCCCAGCATAATTCATTTTGTATAGTTCACAGTATTGTAATTTTAAAAAATTATGAATTTTTTCAGTACTGTGAATTCTGAATTTGCAATATGAGGCTTTTCAATCCTTGCAACAAGTGTGTATTTTTCAGTGGTTCTAGAATTATCGGGGCTTTCGAGCTGCTTCTGATAAGAAGGCAAGGCTAGGGGACTCGTGTTGAGGTGGCATTTGCACAGGACTTTAGATAACATACATCGATGATGTAGAGAGAAGAGCAGGTGATGTTGCTGTGGATTATAGGGGAAAGGCACCTTTTGCTCCCTCTGCTGACCTATTTGTGTATTCAGCTGTGTAGCATATTTCTTGTATAATTACATAGTAATTTCACACACTACATTAAGAAAATCTGAACAATTTTTACTAAACTCATGTTTTCTAAATATTAAGTAAATAAAACCAATATTTGGCTAGGTAACATTTATAAAAACAGGATTTCTAGATAGATGATGATAAATTTTCATCTATATCTATAGAGCTGATAAATTTTCAAAACCCTTTGAATATCACTTGTACTACAAAGTCTCGTTTCAGTTTCAGTGCCATGGCACATTGATTAATCACCACTAAAGCGGTACATGAAATATTTGGCAATATAGGTATTTGGTAATGGTGATTGATGCACAGAATACGGCACCATTATTATGCACTGGCCTTGAGAACTTTAGTTTTCATCTTCGATCACCTGATAGAGAACAAACTAACAGCTTTTTTCTTTCACCTTGATGGAGAATAAACTAAAAACTTCAAATTATCTGATCCATCCAAAAACTTATTTCCGTGAAACTCACTGATTTATTATTATTTCGTGGGGATCACTATTATTTGCTGTAGTAAAATATCAAATGATCGATGTTTTATACCAACATGGCAGCTCACATGGTAGGCAACAGAATGAAAACAAACAGGTTTACTACCAAGAATTATACTATATTGCTTTTATTGACAGAAAAAGCATACAGATAATTTTATTCAGAGATTTTATGTGAATTATTTTGATAAGTGTACACATATATTTATAACTGACCTTTCTTTGTCAAGTGTGTGCCCACACACGTATTCATACTAAATCAATCTTAGAGATCTTATCCAAAGATTGAATTTCTTAAAGTGACTGTTCCAAATATGTATAATTTATGGCGAAAAAGTCACAAAATGGCAATACAAGGAGGCATAAAAGTGAAGATAAAGGGGGAGATGATGGTTAAAAACACCTGTAAATGAATAATTGATTTTGATTTAAATTCTTTTTAGTTCTTAGCTGATGAAATGAATATAAATGAAATTATTATGCAAAACACCTCTATTTGTTGTATATGCATGTACATATATGTGTTACAAATACAAAACTGATAGGATATTATTTAACATATATTCACACTCATAATGTGCATATATGTACATAATGAAAATGAGTGCTTGTTTTATATGTATGTATACACACACATACACATATTGCATACTTTCATTTTTTAAAATTTTACTTTAAGTTCTGGGATACATGTGCTGAACATGCAGGTTTGTTACATAGGTATACTTGTGCCATGGTAATTTGCTGCACCCATCAACCCGTCATCTAGGTTTTAAGCTCCACATGCATTAGCTATTTGTCCTAATGCTCTCCCTCCCCTTTCCCCCCACCCACCTACAGACCCCAGTGTGTGATGTTCCTCTCCCTGTGTCAACATGTTCTCATTGTTCAGCACCCACTTATGAGTGAGAACATGCAGTGTTTGGTTTTCTGTTCCTGTGTTAGTTTGCTGAGGATGATGGTTTCCAGCTTCATCCATATCCCCGCAAAGGACGTGAACTCATCCTTTTTTATGGCTGTGTAGTATTCCATGGTGAATATGTGCCACATTTTCTTCATCCAGTCTATCATTGATGGGCATTATGTTGGTTCCAAGTCTTTGCTATTGTAAATAGTCCCATGATAAACATATATGTACATGTGTCTTTAGAGTAGAATGATGTATAATCCTTTGGTATATACCCAGTAATGGGATTGCTGGGTCAAATGGTATTTCTGGTTTTATATCCTTGAGGAATCACCACATTGTATTCCACAATGGTTGAACTATTTTACAAGCCCACCAACAGTGTAAAAGTGTTCCTATTTCTCTGCATCTTCTCCAGCATCTGCTGTTTCCAGAATTTTTAATGATCACCATTCTAACTGGTGTGAGATGGTATGTCATTGTGGTTTTGATTTGCATTTCTCTAATGAACAGTGATAATGAGCTTTTTTCATATGTTTATTGGCCATATACATATCTTCTTTTGAGGAGTGTCTGTTCATATCCTTTGCCCACTTTTTGATGGGGTTGTTTGTTTTTTTTTTCTTGTAAATTTGTTTAAGTTCCTTCTAGATTCTGGATATTAGACCTCTGTCAGATGGATAGATTGCAAAAATTTTCTCATATTTTGTAGGTTGCCTGTTCACTCTTGTGATAGTTTATTTTACTGAGCAGAAGCTCTTTAGTTTGATTAGATTCCATCTGTCAATTTTGGCTGTTGTTTCAAGTGCTGTTGGTGATTTAGTCATGAAGTCTTTGCCCACACCTATGTCCTGAATCATATTGCCTAGGTTTTCTTCTAGGGTTTTTATAGTTTTAGGTTTTACATTTATGTTTTTAATCCACCTTGAGTTAATTCTTTTATAAGGTATAATGAAGGGGTCTAGTTTCTCTTTTCTGCATATGGCTACCCAGTTTTCCCAGCGCCATTTATTACATAGGGAATCCTTTCCCCATTGCTTGCTTTTGTCAGGTTTGTTGAAGATCAGATTGTTGTAGATGTGTGGTGTTATTTCTGAGGCCTCTATTCTGTTTCATTGGTCTATATATCTGTTTTGGTATTAGCACCATGCTGTTTTGGTTACTTTAGCTTTGTAATATAGTTTGAAGTCAGGCAGCGTCATGCCTCCAGCTTTGTTCTTTTTGCTTAGGTTAGCCTTGGCTCCACAGGCTCTTTTTTGCTTCCATATGAAATTTAACATAGTTTTTTTCTAGTTCTGTGAAGAAAGTCAATGGTAGCTTGATGGGAATAGCATTGAATCTATAAATTACTTTGGGCAATATGGCCATTTTCATGATATTGAGTCTTCCTATCCATGAGGATGGAGTGTTTCTCTATATGTTTGTGTCCTGTCATTTCCTTGAGCTCTGGTTTGTAGTTTTCCTTGAAGAGGTCCTTCACATCCCTTGTAGGTTGTATTCCTAGGTATTTTGTTTTCTTTATAGCAATTGTGAATGGGAGTTTACTAATGATTTGGCTCTCTGCTTGTCTGTTATTGGTATATAAGAATGATTGTGATTTTTGCACATGAATTTTATATCCTGAGACTTTGCCAAAGTTGCTTATCAGGTTAAGGAATTTTTGGGCTGAGGTGGTGGCGTTTTGTAAATATACAATCATGTCATCTGCAGACAGAGACAATTTGATTTCCTCTCTTCCTATTTGCATGCTTTTATTTCTTTCTCTTACTCGATTGCCCTGGCCAGAACTTCCAATACTATGTTGATAAGAGTGGGGAGAGAGGGCATCCTACTCTTGGGCCAGTTTTCAAAGGTAATGCTTCCAGCTTTTGGCCATTTAGCATGATATTAGCTATGCATTTGTCATAAATAGCTCTTATTTTTGTGAGATATGTTCCATCAATACCTAGTTTATTGAGAGTTTTTAGTATGAGGGGTGTTGAATTTTATTGAAGGCCTTTTCTGCATCTATTGAGATAATCATGTGGTTTTTGTCATTGGTTCTGTTTATGTGATGGATTATGTTTATTGATTTGCATATGTTGAACCAGCCTTGCATGCCAGGCATGAAGCCAACTTGATCGTGGTGGATAAGTTTTTGATGTGCTGCTGGATTCTCTTGCCAGTATTTTATTCAGGATTTTCGCATCGATGTTCATCAGTGATATTGGCCTGAAATTTTCTTTTTCTATTGGGTCTCCGCCAGGTTTTGGAATCAGAGTGATGCTGGCCTCATAAAATGATTTAGGGAGGAGTCTTTCTTTTTCTATTGTTCAGAATAGTTTCAGAAGGAATGGTACCAGCTCCTCTTTGTACCTCTGGTAGAACTCGGCTGTGAAGACATCTGGTCCTGGGCTTTTTTTGGTTGGTAGGCTAGTAATTACTGAGTCAATTTCAGAACTTGTTATTGGTCTATTCAGGGATTTGACTTCTTCCTGCTTTAGTCTTGGGAGGGTGTATGTGTCCAGGACTTTATCCATTTCTTCTAGATTTTCTAGTTTATTTGTGTAGAGGTGTTTACAGTATTCTCTAATAATAGTTTGTATTTCTGTGGGATCAGTGGTGATATCCCCTTTATCGTTTTTTAATGTGTCTATTTGATCTTTCTCTCTTTTCTTCCTTGTTAGTCTGGCTACCGGTCTATCTATTTTGTTAATCTTTTCAAAAAACCCACTCCTAGGTTCATTGATTTTTTTTTGAAGGTTTTTTTGTGTTTCTCTCCCATTCGGTTCTGCTGTGATCTTAGTTATTTCTTGTTTTATACTAGGTTTTTAATGTGTTTTCCATTGCTTCTTTCGATTGTGATGTTAGGGTGTCTATTTTAGATCTTTCCCACTTTCTAATGTGGACATTTAATGCTGTAAATTTCCCTCTAAACACTGTTTTAACTGTATCCCAGAAATTCTGATATGTTGTGTCTTTGTTCTCATTGGTTTCAAAGAACTTATTTATTTCTGCCTTAATTTTGCTATTTACCCAGTAGTCATTCATAAGCAGGTTGTTCAGTTTCCATGTAGTTGTGCAGTTTTGAGTGAGCTTCTTAATTCTGAGTTCTAATTTGATTACACTGTGGTGTGAGAGATTGTTTGCTATGATTTTCATTCTTTTGCATTTGCTGAGGAGTGTTTTACTTCCAATTATGTGGTTGATTTTAGAATAAGTGCTATGTGGTGCTGAGAAGAATGTATATTCTGTTGATTTGGGGTGGAGAGTTCTGTAGGTATCTATTAGGTCCACTTGGACCAGAGCTGAGTTCAAGTCTGAATATCCTTGTTAATTTCCTTTCTTGTTGATCTGTCTAATATTGATAGTGGGTTGTTAAAGTTTCCCACTATTATTGTGTGGGAGTCTAAGTCTCCTTGTAGGTCTCTAGGAACTCGTTTTATGAATCCTGGTGCTCCTGTATTTGGCATATATATATATTTAGGATACTTAGCTCTTCTTGTTGCATTGATCCCTTTACTACTATGTAATGCCCTTCTTTGTCCTTTTTTATCCTTGTTGGTTTAAAGTCTGTTTTATTAGAGACTAGGATTGCAACTCCTGCTTTTTTTTTCTTTCTTTCCATTTGCTTGGTAAATATTCCTCCATCCCTTTATTTTGAGCCTATGTGTGACCTTGCAAGTGAGATGTGTCTCCTGAATACAGCACACCTGTGGGTATTGACTCTTTATCCAATTTGCCAGTGTATGTCTTTTAATTGGGGCATTTAGCTCATTTATATTTACCGTTAATATTGTTATGTGTGAATTTGGTCCTGTCATCATGATGTTAGCTGGTTATTCTGCACATTAGTTGAAGCAGTTTCTTCCTAGTTTCATTGGTTTATATATTTTGGTGTGTTTTTGCAGTGGCTGGTACTGGTTTTTCCTTTCCATGTTTAGTGCTTCCTTTAGGAGCTCTTGGAAGGCAGGTCTGATGGTGACTAAATCTGTCAGCATCTGCTTGTCTGTAAAGGATTTTATTTCTCATTCACTTATGAAGCTTAGTTTGGCTGGTTATGAAATTCCATATGTACATCATGGAAACGAGTGCATGTGATACACACACACACACACGCACACACATTGCATACTTTCATTTTTGTGTCCATTTCTTTTCTGATTTTATCAGCAGCCAACTAAAGAAAATAGAAAAAAAAATTGGTAATTCGATCTTTCATGTTCTGCATCTTCCAGCTTCACAACTTATAGTTTTCTATTTTTATTGTTATTGTGATCAGAATGAAAATGTATACAATAGAATCAGAATCAGGTCAGAATCAACAAAAATACTATAATGTTTGTACATGCTTTTGATGCAGTTTGTCTCTGCAAAGGGTGTGTGTGTTTCTATGCACATGTGCATGTACACAAGTGTGTAAATAAGTGTTTTATTCATGATGGAGAAAGGCTGGTCAAAATGATTCTGAATGAGATAGCACCACTACAGCAGATAATTAGGTCTCTAGCAATAAAACAAGTCATTAAACATGTTTCTAAGCATCTACTCAGTATCTGGCACAATGTTAAGTAGTGTAAATAGAATCATTAGCAAAATTCAGCTTCTACCCTCAATGGTATATGTGTAGAACAAATTGGTAAAGCTGGAGTACATTTCAGGACCAAAAACAGTTTCTGTGTAGTTCCCACTTCATCAAGACCATGTTGTATACCTCTCATACACTTAAGCCATAGGGAAGCAACTATTCCATCCATCCTTTTACAGGGTAGTGGTGGGGAAGAAGAGCTGACTGTCATGCTTGAATTCACATAATTTCATAATTAAATAATTTCATGTTACATAATCTCGATAAACCTAAAATCCAATATATGATAAAGATAGTGTTTCAAATCAGTGGATAAGTGATAAACAGTTCATAAAATGGTGTTCAGATAATTGGCTATATGTATTTTATAGTTGCACAAAGGTATAATATGTCATTAATAAATATTAATTCCATAGTGGATGTCAAATACACTTTTTCAAAATATAAAGAAAAAATACCATAGACAAATATCACTTGCAACATTACGGTTAAAATTAAATATCCAAACATAGCCCTAACCAATAACAGAAAATTTAAAAAAAAATTTATGGATTGGAATTTTTTAAAATATAAAACTTTTCTTTTTCAGAGGATACAATGAATATGTGTAAAAAGCAAATATCAAATCAGCAACAAGTGCTTGCAATTCACTTGACATATTTAAAATATGAGTAGTTCCAACAAATCATAAATAAATGATTAGTAGTCCAATAAAAAAAAGACAAAGTACATTGACAGGAAACTGTATGAAACTCATGAACACTAAATGTCTTAGATTCTCTATTGTTAAACAAAATGCAAAAACAATAGAGAACATTATGAATATGGAGTTAATATTTAACAAAATTATTTTATCCATGTTATAAGTAAATATTTACATCCAAAAACCCTTGTTTTCTCTGAAAGTTGTCACTTATGAGTCTATTTTGAAAATGTTTAAAGAATAGTAATTAATTAACTTTAATAAATAGGTACTCCTATTGAGGGAAAACAGACATTTCCATAATTTTTCTTCTGTTTCTAATCTAGTAGATGGTAGGAAAATAATGACAATTGCATATTCATACCTGGAGAATATGCATTCCATTTCTTTTAAACTTTTGCATTCTCAAAACTATATTGATACCTCAAAGCATACCCTTTGCTGTTGAAAACAGCCTTTCAAGTATAAAGACACACACATCACTTTCCTTAAATCTTATATAAGGCAAGGGCCTAGATTCCTATCAGAAAATGTATTTCAAGAATGCTTTTTTAGTAGTTCCTGTGGCCTTATCTTATAGAGGAAGGTTTTTTTTTAAACATACACACAGTATTTGATGCACATTTTTATTGGAAAGAGCTTTTATTTCCTTAAATGTTTTGTTGTCTAAGTGTGAAAAGTATCCTGCAGTGGAATTTAGTGGCACAGATGCTTATTGTGATAGATGAGATGAACTTGCTTCCCTAAGCATGCATGGTCATGAAATGCATCTGGCTTCTGTACGTAAAAGTCAGTTATGTTCCCAAATGTGTCTCTGCATTTACACAGACGTTTAGGGGCAGACACCCTACTGTTCCCTCAAAAGGCGGCTCTGCTTAATTATGAAGTTCAAGTTAGACCAGAAGTTGGAAAATACTAAATTCCACATTGCAGACAGAGCCTGAGCAGGTGATGTCACCACTGCATTCTAAGGTGGCAAGTCCTCAGAGAAGTCACTTATCACCTTACCATGGAGAAAAATAACCGTGTCCAGAACACAAGAGGATGCTTTTAGGTAGCGTACAATCAAGTGTGCAAACCTGTGCAATACATACCAGATGAAATCCAGTTCAGAGGCTCAGGAAAACAAACAAATGAGGATATGCTTTAAAAAATAGGACTTAATATAAACAGTCGTGAGAGTAAAACTATTGCTAAGCACATAGGAAACATAAACCAGGCTTTCAGGAAGGAGTTTGGCACATGTGTGCACTGGTAGGAGGTGTAATGTGCAGAAATCCGGCCTTTTGTGGCATAGCAACTAAAGTTCCTTTTCTATTGTCCAGACAACCTTAAATATTCCTTTATGCAGTACTATTTTAAAAAGGCCATCTACTGTGCACAATGTGTTAGCATCAAGGACATGAAATTTATCTGGAATATACCAAAACTTTAATCAATAGACTAGGACCAAAGCTTTTAAAAACAGGTTTTCGTAGATAAATCATTATAAGTAATTATTTCCTCGCCATAGGTAAGGCATGATAGATAACTTTACTTTTTCTCAGTCACTTAGTGTGTAGGTAGAATAATGACCCTTAGCAGGATGACCTTTTGAATGTGTTGTTAGGCAGCATGGAAGCATTATGGTTAGAGGTGGAATTAAGATTGCTAATCACCTCACCTTAAACTGGAGCGATTATCCTGAATTATCTAGGTGGGCCCACTGTAGTCACAAAGAACCTTCAGACAGGAAGGCGGAGAGACCAGAGTGAGCAGAAGAGCTTGGGGAAACTGGAGCCGAGGCTGAAGTGATGTGCTGTGTCCAAGATGTGCAGAGGCCAAGAGCTCAGGGATACATTTGACCCCTCAAACCTGGTGAATTCTCTCCTGGAATCTCTAGACAAAATATACACTTGATGATACCTTGATTTTAGCACACTAAGACCCATTTTGGACTTCTGACCCCCAGAAGTATAAAGAAAAAAAATGTGTTGTTTTAAGCCTCTGAGTTTATGTTAATTTACTGTAACAGCAGTAAGAAACTAACACAGTAAGACGGCTTTTATTTTTATGTGATGTATAGAATTAAATTGGATATGCTAAGAAATATTGGAAATTTATTGATTTATTTTTTTGTCTGAGCTGGAGTCTGGCTCTGTCGCCCAGGCTGGAGTGCAGTGGCGCGATCTCGGCTCACTGCATGCTCTGCCTCCCGGGTTCCCGCCATTCTCCTGCCTCAGCCTCCCGAGTAGCTGGGACTACAGGCGCCGCCACCACGCCAGCTAATTTTCTGTATTTTTAGTAGAGACGGGGTTTCACCGTGGTCTCGATCTCCTGACCTCGTGATCCGCCCGCCTCGGCCTCCCAAAGTGCTGGGATTAGAAGTGTGAGCCACCGCGCCCGGCCAGGAATTTATTTTCTTAATATAGTTCTTCATATTAGAATAATGAGAACCATCGAGTAATGAAGTGTTCTATTTTGTGAAGGATGATTATATAAACAGTACGAAGGTTAAAAACCGGGCGGGACCGGCTGGGCACAATGGCTCGTTCATGTAATCCCAGCACTTTGGGAGGCCGGGGCAGGTGGATCTCTTGAGCCCAGGAGTCTCAGATCAGCCTGGGCAACATGTGAAACCCCATCTCCACAAAAATACAAAAACCAGGCAGACGTGGTGGCGGCGCCTGTGGTCCCAGCCACTCAGGAGGCTGCGGTGGAAGGATCGGAGCCCGGCAGGTGCAGGCTGCGGTGGACCGTGATTATGCCACTGCGCTCCAGTCTGGGTGACAGAGTAAGACCCTGTCTCCATTAAATAAATAGATAAATAAATATATATATAAGTAAAAGAGGAGGGTGTCTTTTGAAGGCTATTAAAGTCGTCTAAGTGTCCTCTGATTATATGAGGCTGGAATGGTGCATGGAATGTTGTGTTGAATAACCTGATACAGTCTCTGAAACTATAGAAGCATTAGTAATTTTAGCCTGAGAGTGCTATAATCTGGGATAATTTGGTCCAATTCTTCCAGAGAGGGTTGAAGTTTTGAGAGAGCTGGAGTTATTTCAGTTGAAGACCTGAATATGAGGCAACTGCATACTCAATTACAATTCAATTTCTACTCTTTATATAAGGTAGAAATGGGTAACATGTGGGACACTGTGTTAAAAGTAATGCAGCCATAGTGTAGTGGTAGAAGCAGATGAAAAGTACTATAATAGTCGTATAGATGAGGTACTGGAAAGAAGCAGAGTTGAAAAATTGGAGATAAATGTCAGTTTTCCAGAGCCATGGGATGAAAACCAAACAGGATTACAACAGATTCAATTCACTCAAGATGTCTAACTTGGTAATAGGTCAGAAAACTAAATTTGTCGTATTTTCTTAAAAGTACACAAAAATGTTCCTTTTGATAAAACACGTGTAGTGCACCTTCGGATTTGATTTTTCTTTATGTTCTGTAAACTGCTCACAGTAAAACAGAAAAAAAGTCTGACAAATATGATGGTCCTTAAATCTTGTAGGAGTATGATGCTTCTCCAAAGAATAGAGGTTTTCCTAGGAAGGCCCTAAGCAAGGAATCAAGTTTCCTTTTGCAAGAAATAAAATTCTCAAAAGTTCCCTGCACCTTGGAAAGGCTCTGGTTGAAATTAATAGCACAACGTTATTTATTTAAATTTTAACTTTTAAGTTCAGGGGTACAAGTGTAGGTTTGTTACAGAGGTAAGCTTATGCCATGGGATTGGTTGTACAGTTTATTTCATCACCCAGATATTAAGCCTAATATCCATTAGTTGTTTTTCCTGATCCTCATAGCAAATATTACCCCCATAAAGTTTTATGGTTACTTTTTTCTTATCTTCTGATTAATGCCATTAGATTCACCAATTGAAATTATTTTTCAGTAGTTTAATTCCCTCTAGAAGGTTTAAAAAATGTTTCCGAATTTCCTAAGTCTTCTTTCTTTGTTAGTCTTCTAAAAAGCTATATTCAATAGAATTCATGTGCTTAGGTACAGTTTCACTAAAAGCGTATCTTCAACATTTGATCTGTTTAAAAGTTCTTAAGGTGTTAAGGAACATTAGGTATCAGAGTTTATGGCATTTGATTAATCTGAATAAATCTTGGCATCAAATTGAATTCAGCAAAAGTAACAGTGATAAATCAGAGAGCAATATTTGAAATGTCTCCAGGAAACATTTTAAAACAATTTTTAAGTTCACTAATTTGAGTCATTACACTTGGCCCTAATATGGTAGATTTTAAGTGAAGCTCAGTCGAACCTGGCAGATATCATATACAAACTTTTAATAGTCCTAACAATTCCTGTACCTCATTTGGATAAAGATTATTTCCAGAGCATCAGTGCTTTGACCAGAAAGGCATTTATTATTCTGTAACACTTTTCTTGAGAAATTAGCATGATTCATCATTTGAGTACGCTCTCTCAGATAAGATTCTAATATTTGGGTGTGAATAAAACTTCAGGGCATTGAAAACAGCTGGAAGATAGACAATAGGGTGATCATCCTCTCTTGTCATTCTCTATCAAGGTCCTCTTTAATTATTGGCCTAAACAGCTATAACTTTATGGTGAAAACAAACCGCTCGGATATAGCGTTAAAGGTTGAAATAATGAATTATACATAAATCGATTTAGTTCAGTTATATTCTGTTGAATTGGGAGAACATCGAATTTTTAAATTTCTCTGCATTTCTTGAAGTTAGGAATAAAAGCTGGGGTGGGGTATCCTGAAATAATGAGGTCTAGAATAATTTCTGTTAAATTTACTTTTTAGTAGGATAAGTCTACTAAAATCAATATGAATGGAACCTTCAATGTACCACTGGAGATAATTAATCTTTGAGAGGTTAAGTAACCATTACAAGGTAATTTACCTAATTAGCAACTAAACCAACCAAATTTTAGATTTCTTAACTTTAAGACTATTGCTCACATAGTCACGTAAAGTATATCTTCCACATAGTCACAGGCAATCACAAGCTAACACGAGCAGTTAGCACAAAATAGATGTTCCACATAGAATGCAGAACAAAAAAAGACACTTTAAAAATCCTTTTCCCTTTTCCAAATTCATATTTAAAAAGTTTCTTGTGGAATTTCCCAAATGCCAGCATGGCCACATATAATACAGATTGATACTCAGACCTCTAATGAGAAACAGTTAGAATTATGCTAAACAAGGAACATTCTATATTGATTTCACAAATTCTCCTCTTTCCACTTATAGTTTCTCATAAAATGTAACATGTTTGTCTCGTGTGGAGTCTGTATAGAAAAAGTGTGATAACTGAAGATATAGACACACAGGTGTATGTATGTCTGTGTGTTCCTGTGTATTATAGCCTTTCTTTAATGGTTTTCTCTTTATATATATATATATATATATATGTATATATACATATATATGTATATATACATATATATATATATATATATTTTAAGTTCTAGGACACATGTGCACAACGTGCAGGTTTGTTACATATGTATACATGTGCCATGTTGGTGTGCTGCACCCAGTAACTCATCATTTACATTAGGTATATCTCCAAATGCTGTCCCTCCCCCTCACCCCACCCCATGACAGGCCCCGGAGTGTGATGTTCCCCTTCCTGGGTCCATGTGTTCTCATTGTTCAATTCACACCTATGAGTGAGAACATGCAGCGTTTGTTTTTTTTGTCCTTGTGATAGTTTGCTGAGAATTATGGTTTCCAGCTTCATCCATGTGTCTACAAAGGATATGAACTCATTCTTTTTTATGGCTGCATAGTATTCCATGGTGTATATGTGCCACATTTTCTTTTTTTTTTCTTTTTTTTATTATACTTTAGGTTTTAGGGTACATATGCACAATGTGCAGGTTTGTTACATATGTATCCAGCCACATTTTCTTAATCCAGTCTATCATCGTTGGACGTTTGAGTTGGTTCCAAGTCTTTGCTATTGTGAATAGTGCCACAATAAACATACGTGTGCATGTGTCTTTATAGCAGCATGACTTATAATCCTTTGGGTATATATACATATATATATAAAAATCTATATATATATATTTTTGGGACGGAGTTTCGCTCTGTCACCCAGCTGGAGTGCAGTGGCGCGATCTCGGCTCACTGCAAGCTCCGCCTCCCGGGTTCACACCATTCTCCTGCCTCAGCCTCCAGAGTAGCTGGGACTACAGGTGCCCGCCACCATGCCCGGCTAATTTTTTGCATTTTTAGTACAGACGGGGTTTCACCGTGTTAGCCAGGATGGTCTCGATCTCCTGACCTCATGATCCACCCTCCTCGGCCTCCCAAAGTGCTGGGATTACAGGCATGAACCACCGCACCTGGTCTCTATTTAAGTTAGCTCTGTCCAGGGCAAACCAGCATTTCAAAGATACAAACTGTTTTTGCAAAAAACAGGTATACACCTATCCATAGTGCAGACATTATGTCTACTTATTTCTCTCTAAATAGATCTTTCATTTTAACAAGTACTTCACCTTCACAAAATTTAGTTGAGTCAGTGAACTCTTATCCAGATGCTATATCTTGGCCAGATTATCAAGAATTAAGCCTCACAGATAGGCTGTTTCCATTTCCTTTAACAAAGTTTATCAGTCCTGAGTTACTTCTTGATTTCTTGCCAGTGGCATATAATGATGACTCAGCCAAGTCAGTTCCCAGAGTTGGACTCTTTTTTTTCTTATACACAGGAAACTTCTTTTCCAAGAATACTTGTTCCAGTTGCTCACAATCTTCATAGTTGATGATTATAGAATGATCTGTGTACTTTCAATGTACCTTCAAAAATGAGATCTGCAGCTGGATAAGACGTGTGTGTGTGTGTGTGTGTCTTAGTAGACTTAAACCGTTCATTGAATAAGAAGCCTAGTTGATAGTGTAAGGTGAGAGTTAGAAGAACAGGGAATTATTTGGTTTAAGGAATTGTGAAGAAATGTGCTATGCCATTAAAATTTTTCTCTACTTTTGTGTTAAATCTTAATTTTGTGCAGAATTTACTAAGCTGCAGGAAACTGTCAAAATTGACTCTTGCTAAGTTCCATATTGGTTTGTAATTATCTTAAAACAAAAGTTGGTTGATACTAAAGTGCAGTTTTTCCTCTAGCTTTCATAAATTGAGACAGGTCTTTTTCTCACCCTCCACATACCTATGGCTGGAAGCCGAGGTGGTTGTTCTTGGTTCCCGTTACAACTTCTAGACTGTTAATTTCTCCGCTCCTTGCAAATTAGACTGTTCCTTTGAAACTCAAACCCCTTGGAAATATCAGCCATGCCCCTTTGGTATTACCATCATCAACAGACCTCCCTCCTGGGCACTCTGGTCTTATTTTTTTTTTTTTTTGAGATGGAGTCTTGCTCTGTCACCCATGCTGGAGTGTAATGGTGTGATCTCGGCTCACTGCAACCTCCTCCTCCCGGTTTCAAGTGATTCTCCTGCCTCAGTTTCCTGAGTAACTGGGATTACAGGTGCATACCACCACACCCAGCTAATTTTTGTATTTTTGGTAGACACGGGGTTTCGCCATGTTGGCCAGGCTGGTCTCGAACTCCTGACCTCAGGTGATATGCCTGCCTCAGCCCCCCAAAGTGCTGGGATTACAGGCATGATCCACTGCACCTGGCCTCTTGCCATTTATTTAAGGCTTTAGATCTTTTGCTCAATATCATCTTCAGGCAAGTTCAGCCATCATTTTAGTGGCTCAGCTTTCACGTGAAAGGACCAGTACAAACCTCGGTTCCCCGTTTTTTGACATCTTTATTTCCATTACTTTTTTTCTTTCCTCCACTTTATTGTCATCAAATCTGAAATATTTTCTATAAGGGTATGTACCACCAGGATCTAGATGCAAATATTCTGCCTCCTGGACATCACTCCTTGCCAGCTCGTTGGCCCAGATGTCCTCATTCCTACAACCCTTCATTTTCACTGAGACTCTCCTTAGGACACAGATGCTGCTGCTCCCTCACGATCCATCCGTACTCTCTTGCTTTCAGTTTCCACGTTTTCCTCCTCAAATGCCATAGTTCATTTTTAGCATTCCCTTGCAACTACCCTGAGCTTCATTTTCCCACAATTTATTTGTTTCTCTTTCTCTTCCCAAATTTTAAATGTTGATGTTTCTAAGGGTTCTGTCCTAATTGCTCTTCTTTTCTCTCCACACACATACTCTCTCTAAGCTCTAAACACTACTAAACAGCTCATAATTTCCAGTCTTAGAGTTTGGTCCAGACCTTTATTCTGGGAGTTGATGATTTACGTGACAATAGCACTCGAATAATTCAGAGGTAACATGTCCTGGTTTCCCACATGATAGTAAGTGGCACTGCCAGCCATGCTAGATGCTTATAAGTCATTTTTGGCCCTTCCTCAATATTCTGACAATATCCAATTCAACATTCATTTAAAAAATATTTTGGTTCCAAATACATCTGTAATTTCCTCCACCTATTTGGATTTCCAATGTCCCCAGCCTAGCCAGAGCCACATATTTTCTTACCTACGCTTATTTTCTTAGGTCATCCTTAGTCAACTTACTTTAATTCTTATCTCCGACACCCTGTTAGCTACAGAGAAACCAAAGTGATCTCTTAACATGTCTTTCAGTTTCCAACTCTCCCACTTTTCTGGTGTACTTGGACTAAGATTTATGTTCCTCATCATTACTAATGAAGACCTGTACTGTTTCACATATCCTTCTCTTTCAGCCACGTCTCACATTAGTCTTTCTCCCTTCTGTACTTCATCCAGATTCCTACTTTTCAGTTTTTCATTTCATCCAATTCACAGGTTTCTTCTACATGCCAAGATCTTGCTCATATATTAGGGTCCTTGAACACTGGGGGTTTTTCCTATAAGACGAATCTTTCTGTATTGTATGAAAAGCTAAATCTTTTTATTCTCAGGTCTTAGCTTAAATATTCTCACTTGAAAGAAGTGGTTAGAGTCTGTATAATCCAAATTAATATTACTTTTTTTCTTTTTCTTTTGAGACAGGGTCTTGCTGTGTCACCCAGGCTGGAGTGCAGTGCCACAATCTTGGCTCACGGAAACCTCTGCCTCCTGGGTTCAAGCAGTTTTCCTTTCTCAGCCTCCTGAGTAGCTGGGACTACAAGCGCACACCACTACACCCGGCTAACTTTTTTACTTTTAGTAGAGATGGGGTTTTGCCATGTTGATCAGACTGGTCTCAAACTCCTGGACTCAAGTGATCCATCCGCCTTGGCCTCCCAAAATGCTGGCATTACAGGCATAAGCCACCACGCCCGGCCCAAATTAATATATCTATATATAAAAATTATATGTATGAATCTTATATAATGTGAATTAAGATTATATCTAATGTTCGCCCCAACACCCTTGTTGGATATTCAGTCCCTTGCTTCACTTTGCATGTGAACACATTTTGTAATAATCTCTTCTCTTTGCTCAGTTGGATTTCTGTGCCTGTCTTCGTCTTCAGAATTGAAACCCTAGGAGTACAGGACTGTGGCTTTCTTATTCACCACTGCAGCTCCGTAACTAAGAGAGCATCTGATACATATGTGTGAAGGGAATTGGTTAAATATAGACCACTAGGTCCAGTGGAGTCCACAGCCTATTCACTTCATGTAGTTTCCAAGAAACAAATGCTTCTCAACATATATTAATGAATGAGATATGGGCCAGGGTATCTGGTCTGGCTGGAGATGGCTTAACTTTGAGTTCACTTGAGAGGGTATCAATGTGAGCAGGAATGCTTTCACTCACTTCAAGAATTGCATGGTGTTGGCCGGGCGCGGTGGCTCTCGCTTGTAATCCCAGCACTTTGGGAGGCCGAGGCGGGCGGATCACGAGGGCAGAAGATCGAGACCACGGTGAAACCCCGTCTCCACTAAAAATACAAAAAAAATTAGCCAGTCGTGGTGTCGGGCGCCTGTAGTCCCAGCTACTTCGAGAGGCTGAGGCAGGAGAACGGCGTGAACACAGGAGGCGGAGCTTGCAGTGAGCCGAGATTGCACCACTGCACTCCAGCCTGGGTGACAGAGCGAGACTCCGTCTCAAAAAAAAAAAAAAGAAGAATTGCATGGTGTTTAGGGGGAAGAATCACCCCGCTTCTCTGGGGAGACATGAGGGCTCTGTGGCTCCTGTGGGCTCTCAAACTGTTGGAAGATGATTGCTAAACCTGAGTTTTCAGGTCTCCTAGTTATATTCATTTAAACTTATACATGATTTGTCACTATTTTAAGTTGTTTTTCACTGAAAAGTCAGTCTGAATATAGAGCCTTATTTCATTCAGATCAGAAAAACTGGGTTTTGGTAAAATCTGTTTATCTATAATTTTTAAGTAAGTACAATTTTATAAACCAGTTATTCCTAACTTGAGAGGCCTGGAGGATTTATTACAATGTGTATTTCAGGGCCACATCTGCAGAAGTTTTGATACAACATTTCCTTACTAATACCCCTGACAGCACATTTTAGCAGGCATCCTGTGTTATTCAGAAGCAGAACGTTTATGCACTACACTTTGGGAGAGAGAAGTGCATGTTATGTTACCATTTAAAGATGCCTGGTTCTTGTGGGGCAAATTGGCAAATGATTTATCTGAACTAATGGCAGAGTGGAATTTTAATACTTTAGGGTTTTCAGGAATCTTAGAGCTGTTTTCATTTGTCTCACACATACAGCCTGAACCTTGAAGACATTAATGAATTTGTCACAGAAATTAAATTGGGCCAAAATTTACATTTGCAACCCATGTCTGTGCTCTTCATTCTAAAGCACAATGGCCTAGAGTCATATTTTAACCTCTAAGTTTCATCTTATTAAAAAATAAAATAAAATAAATAATTGTAAATACATGCATGTATTATACCTATATATACAATTTATATACATTACAATATTAATTTGAATTACACATGACATCACTAGTAAAGGCCAGTTACAGTTTAGACTGAGATAAGCCCTGTGAGAATTTACTAAGGTCAAAAAGACTCCTTTTAATAGTGACTCAGTGGCACCTACTCTAAGGACAAAGGCTCCAGTATGTATCCTAATCTAAGTTATTACTGAATGTGAGTCCTGTGATAGCTTCTAATGAAAATTTTCCATTGAAAAAAATCAATGTTAATAACTGGAACTCGAGAGCTGTAATGGGTTCTGCTGTGTTTTTCGGGCTTAGACTGTGTGCTATAATATGCTAAGAAGAGGAGTTGATGACCTGTGAGCTCTGGTCACTTCCTGATCTCATTTGACTCTTTGGTCTTTAGTTTTAAAAGGGTGATCAGAGAGGTTGCTTTATAATGGAGAAGTTGAACAAAAGGACCATCAACCTGCAGGCTCACTGGCACAGCGCAAGTTTCACCGGATAAGCATTTTAGTAAACAGGACTATTGCCAACAGCAATACTTGCAAGGAAGCTTTGTTACAGAGAGGATTTTTTTTTTTAAAGAAGCTGCTAGGAAAACTGACACTAGAAGCTAACTAGAGTCACTCTTTATAGATATCAATGAAATTGTAAGTCTGAAGACATTACTTACCTAGATACAGAAATGGACTTTATTTAAGAACCAACTTTATACATACCTAATATACCTAGGCTTGTTGATCAAGTTGGCTGGCTGGGGAAGAATAAAACCATCTAGAAGATCCACATGATGAGAGAAAGCATTCGGGGAGGGCAGACAGAGACATGATGCTGGCCACAGATAGAACCCAGAGACGCTCTGTGATTGAAGTAGTTCTAATACCTGGAAGCTTCGATTTGCTCTTATAACGTGTCTAAAGCCATTTAATTCAAGACTACCCTTCCTAGTTGGTACCTGTAGATGTAATGCATCTCCTAAGGTATTAGTCTAGGCTCCACCGGACAGAACAACTACCTGGAGGTAGGTGGTGGAGCCTCCGGACTCCGCGACACATTTCACAATGCTGTTTACTCCAAAACACTGGCCTTATTGAACTAATCTAGCTATTGGGTAAGACGAGAAGTAATACACGAACATTCTTAAAGTCTGTTCTCTTTTGCCTTGTGACCTTAAACATTTCAAAGACCAACATGAACACTATTGAATAGAATTGTGTTTCCATCGTCATAACTAATCTGAAAGCCTAAGTTTTACCTCTTTCACTGCACATCCAATCTACTTTATGGGCAGAAGAGCACAATGGGCTCAGCTATGCAGGCTTTAGGAGTTATTTTAACCTTTAAAGAACAATAGACACAAGTAAATGTACATACATAAAGTAGGCATTTTATATTTAATTTTTATTTTCATATGCATGAAAAGTGTGTTCCAAAAAAAGATTAGAGAAATCCATGGCATGTCTTTCTGGTTAATGTTACTTTATTTTTTGGTTCATCTACGCTACTACTTACAAGTTACTTGTTTTTTTTTTCATGGAAAATTTTTTTTAAATGAATTGATTTTACTTTTCATCAGCACAGTTGTTGACTAATACCAAAGTTAGTTAGAAGGTTATGATTTTTACATTTATAGAATGTCAGGGGCAGCATTTAGACAATACATCATAGTAACTTGGCATTTATGAAATATTAGTTTTCCAAAAACATGAACTCAGAGAGGAAGGTTACATTTTTTTAAATTATAATAACATTTTGAAAACCATCTGTCCTTTAAAACGTTACTAAAATATATATTGGAACTGGTGTTTTAGATGCCAGTCCTTCCTGAAGAGTGTTTTGAGATTTTTTTCAAATACTGCCTCAGTTCTATATAAAATAGAAAATATTCTGCCTTGTAAAATGACTACTGGATGTAGGTAAGAAGGAGTTAAGGAAATATTACATAAAAGTAGATTTGCAAAGATAATTTGCTGAAGGATTATTTACACTTTGATGAGTGGATCTGGATATTTTGATACTAAGTGAAAGTGGTTCCACTGGAATTAGAAGGGAATAGAGATCTGAAAGCAGGAGTGAAAAGAATGTGTGTAAGCCGGGCACAGTGGCTCATGCCTGACCTCAGGTGAGCCGCCCACCTCAGCCTCCCAAAGTGCTGGGATGACACGCTTGTTAAGTGGTACTCTAATTAATCAGTAACTTAAACCTCAAAAGAGATTCATTATGTACACAAAATTAATCTTGTGTAATCAAGTGTATAAGTAAAATTAATTGAAGAAATCAAAAAACGCAAGGTGGCTGACACCTGTAATCTCAGTGCTTTCGGAAGTCTAGGTGGGAGGATCCCTTGACTTAAAGAGGCTGAGACCAGTCAAGCAACACGGTGGGACCCCATCTCTGTAAAACAATTAGCCGGGGATGGTGGTGCGTGCCTGTAGTCCGAGCTACTTGAGAGGCTGAGGCAAAAGTATCGCTTGAGCCTAGGACTTGGAGTCTGCAGTGAGCTATGATCACACCACTGACTCCAGCCAGAGCAACAGAGGGAGACAATGAGAACACGTGGACACAGGAAGGGGAACATCACACTCTGGGGACTGTTGTGGGGTGGGGGAAGGGGGCAGGGACAGCATTAGGAGATACACCTAATGCTAAATGACAAGTTAATGGGTGCAGCACACCAACATGGCACATGGATACATATGTAAGAAACCTGCACGTTGTGCACATGTACCCCAAAACTCAAAGTATAATAATAAATAAATAATAAACCACAAAACACTTGTAATTCCAAATCCAGATATATAAACCACAGGAATACTTAGATAAACACACGTTATACACACATATAGTATATGTATGATAAAATATACTTGTATGTTCAACTTGGGAAAGGTTGATGATTTTAGAAACAAACTAATAATTCTATTGCCTTGTGCTCTAATGATTTTCAATTTGAAGATTTATTTGGGATCAAATATTTGAGGCTCCATATACAAGACATCTTTCTTTCCCCTCTTCTCAGCACCATTTTTTGGCTGATTATTGGACTACAACTGGGAGATCTAGAACTAAATTCCTGCTTAGTGTTTACTTGTTCAGAGCATAGGCTTTGAAATCGTCCTGTTTTGCCTCAGTCTCCACAGTGGTACCTACTAACCTCATGACTAGGGGATCGTGTAGCATTTCTCTAAGCCTTGTTTTCTTAGCTGTGAAGTGGTAAATTTTGGAAGTGCTTTGTTCATAGGATTTCTGTGAAAACTGAATTGGGTAAAGAATGTAAGGCATTTAGCACAGTCAAATAACCTGGATTACAGTAACTTTTCAAGGAGTGTTTATTAGTACTTAAACTGCCATTGTCATCAAAATTCTGTTTTTACATATGAACTTAGAAATGCCATTGTAACCTTCTCAACTCATTTGGTCATTTAAAATAGAGAGGTTGAGTGAGGTGTTTCTTAAATTTCTCTTTAGCTCTGATACTATGTGTCTGACGTTAAGTAATGCAAAGTTGGTAATTAAATCTTCCCCTTTCGTGATGTAGGAGAAAGGCATAAAAAATTTCTGGGTGGCTGGATTCCCTTGCAAGTTTATTAGAATTGTAATTACGTAGCATTTTGAATAAAGCGTTCATTCTGGAAATCATTAAGTTTATTTTTCTTAACTCCGTATTTTGTCAACTGTGGAAAAATTGGGATTTAGGAGTAACCTCTGATTTAAAATTCCACCTAGTAACCATCTAAATTGTAGTCTTGTAATTTCCTAACTTTGGTCTTGAAGGTGTTTATCATTCTTATGCGTTATTATACTGTATTATATATTTATGCAACATAAAATATATAGTTTTAACTATTGCACATGTTTACATATGAAAGGTGTAGTTTTGAACTTATCATTATTAAATTTGCTAATTTTGCTTCACTATTCATTTTGGACACTTATCCATATTAGTACATGCAACTCAAGTTTATTCTTTTGAGCTACTGTATATCATTCAAATGTATGAATAAATAACCTTGCTTTGGTGGACATTTAATTATTTTCATGTATCAGTATGAAAAACAGTTTCAAAATGAACATTCAAATATACATTGCATATATGTGTATAATATTTGTATATATGAAGGTTCCTGTGGGTCATATATCTGAAATCAAAATTACAAGTGTTTTGTACCTTCTATAATTAATTTTACTCTCAATTTTAAGTAAACAAGATTAGTTTTTGCACATGATGCATCTCTTTATTCAGTTAAAATTACTGACATAATTAGAATACCACTTAAAACTTGAGAATATTTTCAAGGGTATTTATGCAAAACTTACATAAATGTGTTGAAAAGTCCTTTTGTATATATGTAGAGATTACATGGTATGTTAAATTCATCAATTTGCCTAAATATCAAGTTATACTTAAGTAGTGTCCATACACCATGCTTTTGCTTGACTGAACTCCAATATGTATATCCGGAGTACTTTTTAACATTCATAGGTTAAGTGGCCTGTTTTGGAAAATGATATTAAAAATGTAATTCAGATGAATGCTTAAAGATTAAAAATGAATGAGCTTTCGTATTAATCATCAATATGACAACCCTAAAGGGAAGCATGATTTTCAAATATACCTCCTTGTAGGCAGGATAATTCAGAAATGCACAGTGCATATTAGATATGGGATTTGAGTCATAGTGTATTTCTCTAAGAATGTAATTTATTGTACTTTCACATCCACCCCACTGAATATGCAGAGTTTAAGATGCAATGGCCAGAAGACATGAGCGTGTCACTAGAAGGATGTGGACGTGGGCTCCGGGGCTGTTGATGATGACGGTGGTCTTTTGGGGTCATCTGGGGAATGGACAAGGCCAAGGTAAGTGCAAGGATTTTCTAATTCTTTGCGAGTTGGATGCGAATTTCACTTTGTGATGAAATTATGTTGAGTCTTTGGTTTGATGTTTAAGCAATTTGTTACAATCTTCCGTCAGGTTTTTGTTACAGGGCATTGTAATCTCTGCACCAGTTAAATTGAAATAGAATTAGGTGTGAGTAAATGCATCAAAATTGAAGCCATCTTTCTGAAATTGGCTTTTCTCTGTTGTAATTGATGATATGTATATATATGTGAGGTTTTATGAAGCCATATATATGCATGTGTCTCTGTTGTAGTTGGTGATATGTATATATATGTGAGGTGTTACGAGGCCATAAATATGCGTGTGTGTGGGTTTTGGGTGGGTGGGTGTGCCTGTGAGTTTGTGTGTGTGGTATTTTACAAGAACACGTAGCATATAAAGTTGTCGTGATTTTGAAGAAAAGTTTTTGGACGTTTGTCTGTTTAGGGTTTTTATGTTTTTGGATGTTTGTCTCTTTAGGGTTTTTATGTTTTACATTTTAAAATTTCAAGAACCTATTCTTAAAGGATGCGATGTTCTTTAGAAATTAAATGAAAAATGTGACGTTTCTCATTCTTCTGCCGAGTGTATTTAGGGGAAATTAATGAGAGAGTGGAGCTGCAAGGTTGTGGCATCCTGAAATGTCTGTTGGAGCGTAGAAAAAGGCCATAGATTTTGTAATAAGGCTTTCAATACTGATTTCATCAATAGCTGTATGGAGTGGTTTGTGCCAAATCTAGTATCTGTGAATGTATTTTGTGATAAGTATTGTATTATTTTTGGAGGTGTGTTGCCTGCTCAGATACAAATTGCAATTCTGTATTTTATGTGATAAAACATCCTGACATCGCTGAAATTTTCTTTTCCTTTCGGGGCAAGTATATTCGGCATTGATTTCCTGCATTTTCAAGGCTTGAAATGAAATCTGTGAGCAGGAAGTTTACAGAGTTATTTCAAGGGATAGGTATATTTCTCCAGATAAAATTGAAAGTGTGCAGTGTTATTATATAATTGTGATGAAGTTGAGCTTTGCTAGTTTGAAGTATCTAATAAAGTTTAACACTTTTTAAAAGATCCTTCAAAAAAAGCAGTTTTCTTGCCATATGTAATATTGTTCAATGAAGTTTTGAAATGAAATAGATATTTTTCAAAACCACAAATGCATCTGTGCCTTTATATGAACAGTTGTATATACATGTAAGCAGATAATACATTTTGTTAATTAAGATCAGCTTTGATTTTAATTTTTCTTTCCTGTCATTCAGAATTTGTATTTGCATCTAATAGAATTCTCATTTTTCTTTTTTGTGATAAAACTAATATAAAATATATTCAATACACATAGTAGTTTTTTTCACCAAAGGTCTGAAACAAGAATATGTAGACAGTAGCTACGTTGGATTTCTGTGGCTATAAGAGTTGTCTATTTCTCTGGTAATGTGTAGAATTACTAAAATGCAGCATGACAACTCTTTCTCTGTAATAGCGATCCAACATGACATGTAGTGTTACACAGGGTTGCTAAAACCTTCCTCTGACCATCATTTCCAGTAATTGTGGCTTGTTTTAGATGAGGAATAGGTTATTAGATATTTAAAATATTTGAGAAAAATAGGTATCTTCTCTCTTATTTGCCCAAACCCTTTTATTTACTCAATATTGATGGCTCAAGTATTCTATCTTTCACTAGGGACAATCATTTATTAAAAAATGGCCTGAAATCAATTCCAAGTCTAGCTGTAGTGAAGCTTCTAGTGGGAAATGCAAATTAAGTAATTTGTTTTCTTTCTAAAAGGATAAATTAAAATAGACAATGATTCAAAGAACACAACAACTTAATAGAAAACATAATGGAATGCTTTGATATTATGATTCAGGGAATTTTGCTTCCTTTGTGGTAGCTAGATTGAGTGAAGGAGATTGCTTAGGTATAATGAGCAAATCTTATAATTGCAAGTATAACCCAAGCTGCATATCATCATTTAGCTCAATAAGCCTCATTAAATATTAAATATTACCTTTTAACTTTTATGCAATTAAGCAGAATTTAAAATTAAAAGTTTTAAAAATTAAAGTTTTTATTACTAAGTATCTTTTAAAATACAAATCTCACAGCTCCTTATTGTCAAGAAAAGAACACATGAAAATTTATAAATAAGGTTTTCTCTCTATTAAGTTTACAGTCTTGCATGAAATACTGGTTATTGGGACCCACCATATCCAAGATTATGATTAAGTATCAATGAATTATGACTCTTGCAGCAAATATGCATGCAAATGTTATAAGATTATTTTCACATTATTTCACATAATTTCTTAAGCATAATAGGATAAGTAAATTATAGTTTCTACACAAGCTCTTCCTATTTATGAATAGACCATGTTCTAAATGTTTCAGTCATTGGGGAATCCCAATGTCATATTTATGAATGGACCATGTTCTAAATGTTTTAGTCATTGAGGAATCCCAATGTCATATTTATGAATGGACCATGTTCTAAAAGTTTCTGTCATTGGGGAATCCCAATGTCATATTTATGAATGGACCATGTTCTAAATGTTTCAGTCGTTGGGGAATCCCAATGTCTTATTTATGAATGGACCATGTTCTAAATGTTTCAGTCTTTGGGGAATCCCAATGTCATATTTATGAATGGACCATGTTCTAAATGTTTCAGTCGTTGGGGAATCCCAATGTCATATTTATGAATGGACCATGTTCTAAATGTTTCAGTCGTTGGGGAATCCCAATGTCATATTTATGAATGGACCATGTTCTAAATGTTTCAGTCGTTGGGGAATCCCAATGTCATATTTATGAATGGACCGTGTTCTAAATGTTTCAGTTGTTGGGGAATCCCAATGTCATATTTATGAATGGACCATGTTCTAAATGTTTCAGTCGTTGGGGAATCCCAATGTCATATTTATGAATGGACCATGTTCTAAATGTTTCAGTCATTGGGGAATCTTCCTAGAGAAACCATGTGAGAAATTGTAGCTAAGCTCAAAAAATGGAAGGCAAAAATCGATTTAACGAGGAATGTAGATTAATGTCATAGTATTATCGCAACTGTGTGCAACCACTACTTATAAACAATGATAGAAGAAATGAAGTCTGAAATCTGAATTCCAAATAAGAATGTAGGGCCATTATCCGTCTTGGACCCTTAGGGTCAAAATAAGAGAAAAGGGATGAATGGTGAGTTGGAAGTAAGTCAATGATCCTTGTCAATTTTTTGTATCTGTCAAGAAAAGCATCTGCTTGAGGACATCCATTTTCCTACTTCTGAATTACAGAATAATAGGTGCTTATCCTGAATGTGACATTCCCTGACGTGGACTCTGTGTCTTTGCTGCTTAGGTGGTGTGTGCATGAGAAAGTGCTTAACATCTGGAAACGGAGACAATCCTTAGAAAAAGATATTCATGAATTTTAAAAGGAAATATACCTACGATGGAAATAAAACAAATAGCATAAATATCTAGCTGTATTTTGTCTTTTTGGTAACTATTACAATATATACATTTTCAAACAACTAAGTTCAGCACTGACTTTGGGAGAATCTAGATAAAACTGAACTGACATATAATAAGCATTGGTGTAATTAATAGCACAGCGGGCAGAACCATGGGGGTATTTCCTGAGGAAGAGGGACTATAGAGAGGCAAAAGAAAACCCAGCTCATTCTGGGGAGTGCCAGGAGCAGTTATTATATTCAGAACTGAGAACTTATTTCTGACTCACCAACCCATAGTTCTGGCTGAAGTGCAGTGGTGCAGTCATAGCTCATTCTCAGCCCCAAACTCCTGGGTTCATATAGTCCTCTCATCTCAGCCTTCTAGTAGCTGTGACCACAGGTGTGCACTACTATGCCCAGCCAGTTTATTTTATATTTTATTTTCATTTCATTTGTAAAGACTGGGTCTTGCTATGTTGCCCAGGCAGGTCACAAACTCCTATCCTCAAGCAGTCCTCTAACCTAGGCCTCCCAAAGTACTGAGATTACAGGCATGAGCCATTGCACCTGGCTCAAAAATATTTCTGTCTTAATGGCTTTAACAAAGAAGTGCTATTTTGGGGATATATACAATGGTGTGCTGTTTGGGAGTGACAAAAAAATAATTATAAGAAGAATGGAACGAATATGTCAGTATGTTTTCAAAAGCAAGTTAGCCCAAGTTTTTAAACAAGCATAATTTTAGAGTTTTTGTAACTAACTTAGGGTTTAAATGTAGCAAAAATTTTAAACATTATCATGAATACACAGAAAATTTTAATCAATTTGGTTTCCACGATGAATTTACATGCTTAAATTCCTCACTTCAATTTGCTGCTCGATATGAGAAAGTTTGAGATTTTGAAGAAGCAAGTGGTTCTTACAAATGTAGCAAACTTAAATTTTGAGGACAATTTAATTTAACTTCCATTTTTATGACCAGATTTTGAGTCAGCTGTTAAGCATTCAAAAAATAAAATCTGATAATATCTGGCAATTCCAATTTTCAGTTTTATTGATCTTCACCATGAAATAATATAGAAGGTAAGGGGCAAAATTTTGGAAAAGCAGATCACTTGTTGTCCTATTTAGCAGGTTCTCAAATTATGCCATCTTGGAATCATTACAAGTAATTATACGAAGACAATATCTTGTGTTTTGTATTTCATTGTTACACATCCAATTGTTCTCTAGAGATATCAGAGAAAACCCACTCAAGAAGGGAAGGTTAGATAAACAGCCCTCTCTCTCTCTCTCTGTCTTTGCCTCCATTTGGTTCCTTATGTTCATTTCTCAGTGCATTTCAGTTACTTTTATTTTCCCTTCATTTTCTCTTTCATTCCAGAAGTTTAAGTGATTGCATAATTCTTTTGACAGCTGAAGGTAGTATCCGACTTTGAATGAAAGGTTTACAGCTACAGCTTTTCAATTAGAAAATCTCAGATAATGTGATCTATGAGTTTTAATATCTTAGGATCTCGACCAGTAAGGAATAATCACTTTGAAAAACCTTGATGCTACCTAGAGTTTGTGTTTTGTGAGGTTGCTTGGTAAATTATTTTCATTTGATAATTGAATATTGCTTCAAGAGAGGTGAGCTCAGACATTTGGCAATGAATATTGAATGTGTATTCCAAGAGACATGACCTTAAAATATCATCAAGCTAAGTAGTAGTGAAATTGAACTCTGCTGTATAATAGAAGTCAGTGTTTCTTACATCTTTGTGACATATAAATATTTTTACATTGTGGTAGATAATAATTTGTATGGGAACATTTAATTGAATTTAATTTATCCTATGGCAGAATTATGTTGCATAGGTCATTTTAGTTTTTGATTTAAGCATCTTAAAATTATAAATGCAAATATTCAACACGTAAAACCCACATGAATACACACTCCCAAACATTTGAAATCCTAACAGTCATTTCCAACAGCTTTTTCCCACAAAAGAAGTCAGCTCTTCTTAGAGATGACATGCATTCCCATAGCTTGAGAGGTGCACAGTATAAGGTAAACAGAGAAAGGATTACAGCAGTTTAAGAATACCAGCGGATTTACTTTATAGACAATAGACTTTTGAATTACTTGTCTTCAAAATTTGGTTTCTTGAGAAAATTATCTGTGTAGATTAATCATGCATTTCAGATACTTTCCAGACATCTGAATGTTGTTTTCTTAAAAGTAGCCAGCACGCCTTTTTATGCAGTCTGCATGGGAGATAGTAAGAGATGTGTATGCTGTATATCTACTAGTAGAGATTGGTTTTTGAGTGCTTCCTTAAAAAATTATTTTTTCTGAAGAAAGGGATTTCTTTTTTATAATTTAGATTAGATGATTTTAAATGTTTTTAGGTTTTAACCTCTCTGATCATCAGGGTCATTGCCATGGAAAAAATGCAAATTATAGCATATTTCATTTTTATAAGGAAAGAAGTTGATAATTTAGACTTTTTTCTTTTACTAAATTGAATTACATCACTCAATATTTGGATGGCATTAATTCACAATAGCAACAAAAAAATCTTACTATTCAACAAAATAAAGTATGATTTCCTTCACATTTAACTTAATTTGTTCTTTAAAACATCTCCTAACGAAGGTTTTCTCATCCTCTGAAGCTGAATTTATTTAGGAAAAAATATTTTAAACACCATCCCAAGTGATATAACTATTTTTATTGAGCTTTGATGTTCTATTTGAACATATTTGAAGACTGTACAAGCACTCAATTTAGAATTAAGATTTTATTTGGAGATTTTGGTTGTATTTGAAATCTGTTGTGGAATTAAACATGAAGAATATGTCAATTTACTAGATGTCATTGTCTATGACATATTTTAGTCTTATCTTTCTGCCTATATGTAAAGAGGAATAGAAATAATTGGTATAAACAGGAAAAAAGAAGTAAAGTGGTAGGATCAGATGTGAGAAATATATAAGCTAAGATACTCTTTTTTTGTTTGTTTGTTTTTTGTTTTTGTGAGACAGAGTCTTGCTCTGTTGCCCAGGCTGGAGTGCAGTGACACAATCTTGGCTCACTGCGGCCTCCACCTCCCAGGCTCAATGGTTCTCCTGCCTCAGCCTCCTGCGTAGCTGGGATTACAGGTACGCATCACCACACCCGGCTAATTTTTGGATTTTTAGTAGAGACTAGGTTTGACCATGTTGGCTAGGCTAGTCTCAAACTCCTGACTTCAGTTGATCCGCCCACTTCAGCCTCCCAAAATGCTGGGATTTCAAGTGTGAGCCACCAGGGCCAGCCTAAGCTAAGATATTCTAGAAGCTAATAATAGTAAAATATAATGTAAATTGTTTAAAATTAATCTGTATATGAAATTTTTTCTAGGACTTTCCTGCCAGAAAAGTAGGAATAGAATGGCAAAAGGAACGAGGTTCCTTCTACAAGTAGGCACACATCCTATTTCACTTTATCCTGTGATCAGTCTCATAACCATCTCCTGGTGTGAAGTGCTAAAACTGTGCTTTAAGAATAACTTAAGTCCTTTATGTACAAACTAAAGTATGAGAGCCTGAACCTTGGAAACCAAGAGATTCCAAAAAGCCTTATGTGTGAGACTGGGTGCCACAGATCTTGGCAGAAATTACTGCTTATTCTTAATTCTTATTGTTCCTTTCTAGCACTTCAATTTATAATGCCAATATCTACCTCAGCCTAAAGACAAGCTCTAGAATCACTTGTGTTATTTATTACATTTCTTTTAAAAAACTCATGAATTACACATGAATTTCAAAGTTGCCAACTGAGATTCCAAGGACTTAAAAAAGAAAAAACGTGGCACCTTTCCATTATAAAGGCTGTACGCAGTCTTCATAGTGTTTGTCTTTAAGGGACAACATGCCTCATCCATCAGCAACTTTTCTTCCTTAAATCATCATATCTTGCCTAAAAAGGTTTTCTGAAAACTAAGATTTGCAGATTGTTATATCACATCTTAATCTACGTATCAACTTTAGCATTATCAAAGCATGAACTGTTCTGGGTTTTCATAGTTAATTATGTTTGTGGTAATAACTGGGATGCAATTGTTTTTCTTCTGATGATTTTGTACTTGCTTTTCTTATGGTAACTTCTGATGCTTGTTTGTAAGATCTTCCTCTCTTTTCTCCATCTGGTTATCTTCTTACCTTCTGTCCTTTAACTCAGATGTCACCCACACTGTGTGTCTTTCTGGATTGCTTCTTATTTAACTGTTGCTTCTCATAGTTTACATACCTCCTCCTGTACCACACTATCAATATTTCTCAAGCTGCACTATATGCTGGGTTGTGTCTTTATTTATTTATAAGTTCCTTGATAATTCAGACTATATATTAGTATATTCAAAAAATACTTATGAAGTGTTTACTTTGGGTCAGGAATTATTGAGTGAAGGAAATTGACCAAAACTCTGCCATCATGAGGCTCGCATTCTAACTTAGGGAGACAGATAACAGACAATGAGCCACATAAATATGCAAAGTATCGTAAGTTAGATGGTAAAAGTAATCCTGGATGGGGATCAGATAATTTTGATAGGATAATTTTTAACTGGGTAGTCAAGAAAGGCCGCACAGAGAAGATGGCAATTGGAAGAACAAGGTGGTGAGAACTGCTGAGTCTGGAGCAAACACACAATTTGGAGTAGTAGAAGATTCCAGAAGTAACAGAATAGAGGCGAAGAAGTGGGAATTGTGTGGAGTCTTTTACTTGCTGTTGTAATGACCTTGGCTATGCTTTGAAGTGAGGTGGAAAGTTGGCAGGGACCTTAGTTTTCTTTTTAATAATTCACTATGAATTTTGAACGGTCACTATTAAAGACTCAATAATTTTGCTTTATTACTCTTGCAATTGACTACAAAAGAGCGTATTGAAGAAATGTTAAATTCTAATTTAACTGATTGAAATAGATTTTTATCTTTTTATATTTCTCATCACTGAATATCTCATTTTTAATTAGTTTGAAAGCATTCTAAGATAGTGAGCCAATGCAATTTAGCATAATGCATAACTTATTATTCATCAGATTTAGGTATTTAACCGAGGATGCTAATTAGGAAAGTAACTTGTTCTGTTGGATGATTTTGATAAAGCTACTTTCAAATGATTATCACATCCATTGATGTCATATTAAGTTGTGTTTCTGGAAACCAAATTTAGGCAGTGGTAATGAGCTAATATCTCTAAGTGGATACTTTTTATCTCTACAGTCAAGGATACTTGAAAGTGGAAAAACATACTGGCTTCAAGTCTTGGGAACTAGGACTTACCGGAAATGTGTGTGTTTGTTTTGTTTCCTGGTGGAATTGTCTTCTCGGAAAGATGGTGTTTCCTTTTCAATCGGAAAAATTTGATCCTATGCTGCTTTACTTTAATGCTTTGCTTTTGTCAAAATAGTGTTTTCTTAGGAAAATTAACCTATCATAATATAATGAAAAGAGAAATGCTGAAGACACAAAATGATGTCCATGTTAATATTGAGTAGGAAGCATCAAGGGACATGAGAAGAGGGAAGCGAAGAGAGGGAGAAGAGAAATTTATAGTGTAACAACAATTAGTAAAAAGGATTAGCATATACATGTAGTCAATAAGTCAATAAATGGCTGTTTATAGAAAGCCTACCAGGCACTAGGGGATATAGCAGTGAAGAAGGCAAAGACACAATTGGCTATACTGTAGTGAGGAGGGAAAGAGGAGGAAGACATACAAATACCTAAACAAAGCAATGGTGTGAAGGGCTATAAAGTACACTACTACGAAGAAGATTACATGTGATAACATGGCTGAGTAAAACTGTCAAGGAGGAAGGCACTGATCTGGCTGTAGGTATTTCAGAGCATTTTTCTCTCTGAGGAGGTAATATTTCATTTGAGAGTTGAGTGAAGACAAAGAGGAAGGTACTTTGAAGATCTGGGGTGCTCTGAGCAGAAAGAAGGGCAGATATAAAGATTCTGTAATTTAAAAAGAGAGCTTGATAGTTTCTTACAAAGAAAAGAAGGCCGGTTTGGCTGGAATGTCCATGAAGGAAGAGCATGGAGAGAGATTACATGAGTGTTCTCAGGGACCAAATCTAGATCTTATATCAAAGTGTGAATATAAATTAACTACATTGAGAATTGTATGATGGATGTGTGATACGATGAGGTTAGCTCTTAGGAGGGTGTACTATTGTGGAAGGGTACAATAGTGAAGGAAGGGGGTTCATTTAGCTGACTATTGCACCTGTCCAGTTGAAGGATGATGGTAGTTGGGATTATGAGTGTAGCAATAAAGTTGGAGAAAATCAGTTGAGATTGGAAGTTGATTTGAAGATGATTGAATTTACTGAGCAAGAATTATATCAAGGTATTTGGATTTAGGGACATGGGGGATTATGGTCACTTTTAGTGATATGGCAAAGTCTTGATGACATGAGGCAGTTTGCAAGTGACAGAGGTGTGGGTATGTGCGTATGTGTGATTGATTTTACATTTTGTAATCTTAAATTAAGACGCTAGTTAGAATCCAAGTGGAGACATCAAGTAGGCACTGACAAGTTGACTTGGCTAGAGATGTGAGTTAGATCATCGTAGCCTATAGAGCATGCCTAAAGTCATGAATCTAGGTGAGGGGTTGGAAAACTATTATAGCCCATGAGCCAGATCTGGTCTGCCACCTATTTTTGTATGGCTCATGAGTTATAAGTACGTGTGGCATTTATAAGTCTAAAATGTAAAATACAGGGAAATTTTTCAGCAGGGAATGTTCCATAAATTTGCCTCTTGGCAACACAAAGCCTGCAATATTTACTATCTGGCTCTTTGTCAAAAATGTTGCTTACTCCTGATCTGTATGAAACCCTATGAGGAGAGAGTGTTGATAGAAGAGAGAGAAGCATCATAGTGGAAATTAAAATTATGTCAACTGAAGTGTGTAGGGTAGAGAATTTAAGCCTGAGTATAACAGTAAGAGATTAACAGTAAATTCATTATCAGCGTGATCAATGAAACCTTTGGGGGCAAAGAGGAACTATCTTCGTCACACCTTTCACTCACTCATAGAAAGATCTTAGGCAGGAAATATAACTTGTTTGAAGATCTGAGGTAAGGCTAATGTAGTTTGGACAAAGAAAGCCAATGGGAGGATGACATTACATCTGGCCAAAGATTTAGGGAAGAGCCAAATACTTCAGGCTTTTTAAAGTGATCTTTAGATAAAGAGGAGGTCATCAAGGCATTCCGAAGTTGGAGGATCAAATCACATCTGATGGGAAAAAATCTGGCTGTATGTGCATCTAGGATGTAAGGAAGCCAACATGGATGTGAAGTTAAAATTGTCCATTGCAAATAATAAAATGAAGGCCCCAGGTAGCCTTGGCAAGGGCAGATTTGGTATAAAATCCTTATTGGAATGGGCTTAAGCAGTAACGGGAATACGGATCTAGCTGTTGTGTTTAGTGGAATTTTATCAGTCTTTTTGTTGTGTATGATATATAGATGGTCAAAATAAGGAACTTCTACATTTTCGGTTTTTGTTTTATTTTAATTGAGATTTGAATTAAAAATAAGAAACTTTTATTTTGAAACTTGGAGACTGTGTTTAAAAAGTATAGAGTAGGGCTAGAAAAAAACCTAAAACTCTCCTGATGAGGAGAGTGCTAATCGTGACTCTAATAATAATAAAATACTTTTCTGATAATTTTTTGTGTGTTTCATTATTTATATATGTATGGGAAGTTGTACCCTAGCCACATGCCAATTCACCTGGTGAACTTGCTCTTCAACGTGGCACAAATATTTCCTTCTATCTTTAGCCTTCCGGGGTTTCTCACATGGACTATTGGCTCTTCCTACTTGAACCTGCTGGTAGTACCCTGTAGGAGACATGCTACTCCATGACAACAGGCACCACGCTGTAGGGGAATTACCATACCTGTCAATCACTATCTCTATAATGTGGCCTTTCATGAGCCCTGAGATTTCATACTGTTTCTCTGAGCTGTAACAATATTTATATTGAAAAAATAAACATGTTCTTCTATCTTTAATATTTTATATCTTATAATTTGAATATCCCATTTTCATTATACTACTTAGCTGCTAAGTTATGTTATAAAAACAAGTTTTAATTATCTGCAAACACCTTCAAATCTAATCCTTACCGGTGAAGACTGATGTCTGGTTAACATCTGTTAGGACATTTATTTCCATACAGTATTTATAGCGCCTTTTTGTTATTGATTGGTATGACAAATGTGTAACTCTTACACAAAGATAAAATTTTTAGATTTTTGTATTTAAAATACTGGTTATCAAAAGAAAAACCCAGATGTTATTTGTTTATGTTTCTGCTTGAGGTACTGAATCTATTTCAAGTCATATTTCTCAGTATTGATATACTTAATTTTGCTGAAATAATAACACACTAACTTTAGCTACTTTTTTTCTCAGTGTGTCTCCTTGTAGCTCACCATTTCCGCCTCATTTCACTTCTCATCTTTATTTCTTTTTCTTTGGTCTTCTTTTACTTTAGGGATTCTTTCAATTTAGAAGTGTTCTTGTTTTCTGTTAATTACTATTCTTCTTGGATGTATACAGATATCCTTTTCCATTTCATTTGTGAATTCATCTCAGAGGCATTTTGTGTGTGCCTTTTACTCATAGCTTCTCAGAAGTCCCTTTCGAGGTTACCGATTTAACATGTCATGTACTATAAGGTTTGCATGGCATGGTGGCAGCTGACTTTGGTCTTTACAAGGATTGAAATGTTCACTCAACATGGATTGGTAGAATTTTTTTTTTTCCTTAAACATTTCATCGCCTTGTAAACAAACAAAAGCAAACCCAAGACTCAAAACTGACATTACTATTGGTGCCCCTGGAAATAGCTACCTTCTCACTAAAGTAGATTTTGTCATCCAACTTTATGTGTTGTTGAACACACATGGTGCTGTATGAGCACTCACTCACTAGTCTAGAAAACATTGCTGTGACCAGTTACCAGAAAAATAAATTCAGATTGCTCTTCACCTTCCACAGATGACCCTTCTGAAAGCCATTTGAATTCATTATAAATTATAGTTATATTAGTGTGACTTTAATTCACTTGTAATCTGAACTGTATGTGCAATGCATTTTTTCCCGTGTTTAATCATTTTTGAATGCTAAATCATTTGCAAACAAATGGCTTGTCCTTGAGAAAGAATTTAAGGCTGAAAGTACATTAAGTGCCATCTGGGTATCTGTGTCAATGGTTTTGTCACTACATATGTGTGTGTGTGTGCATATCACCTACTTTATCACATTTATTTGATAAAATTGATATGCAATCTCTAAATCATTGTGTCTCCAACTTGTGTTATACCACAAATACAAATTTTTGTCCTAAAATTGGTGGTACCCTTTGTAAAACTAGAAGTTCTCATTTGTGCAAAGGAAGGAAAAATAAAACAAGAAACAAATTCAATAAAAAAATTAAAGGTCAGATTTCTTTTATAGCTGCTGAGTTCCTTTATTTCCTTTCCATCATCCTCACATTCCCAAATCTCAACAAAGTTAAGAAATTAAAACACACATCATGAGATCATATGTTCACCTTGTTCAGGAACTGAAGGATTACATATACAAGACTATACCTTAATAAGTAGAGGGAGAAATATGAAGATATAAATAGAATATGAAAATTTATTATAATGCAGTTCTATTCTGAAGTGTTTCCTAGGCAGGCTAAGAGTATGTTGCCAGGAAATTTTAAGAGACCCACTCCATTATATAGAAGAGGATGTGTGTAGATCTCTTAATTCTGAAATATTTAGAACTGAGTACAACAGGTCTTTGAATAACGACGTTTCATTCAATGTCATTTCATTATAATGTTGATGAGAAAAAACAAATTGATTCCAATTGGGGTTCACTGTCTGTGTAGAGCTTATGTATTCTCCCCATGTCTGCATTGATATTCTCTGGATGCTCCAGTTTCCTCTCACTTCCCAAGGCTGTGCATGTGAGGTTGATTGACGTGTCTATGTGGTCCCAGTCTCAGTAACTGTGGGTATGTGTGAGTGCACCTGCAATGCGACGGCGCCCTGTCCAGGGCTGGTTCCCACATTGCGTCCTGAGCTGACAGGATAGGCTGCGGTCAACTGCAACCCTAAACTGAAATAAGTAGGTAAATAATGATTTTACTAGTTTTTATTAATCTTAAACGTATGAATAGCTGAAATTTATTTCAGCATTTAATATTAGAAGTGTTTTGATCTTTATTTACAAGTTTGTTGACGTTTTAGTTACCAAAAGCCATAGAAGCTTAACTCTTTTGATGTCAACCTATGGTAAAATGGGTTTCGCTTACTGTATTTTTGTACCAATTAACCATCCCCAATTTATCCCTCCGTATGCGTGTATCAAAACATCACGTGACCATAAATATCTATACCTATGACCAGTTTTCAAGCACCTGTCGATGATGTTAAGTGAAGACTTATTGTAGTCCTTTTTTGGCATAACGAAAATGTGTGTGTTTTGTTCAAGATTGGAAAAGTTCTTTGTGTAAAGAACTAGACAGTAAATATTATAGGCTTTGCTGGCCATATGTAGTCTCTGTCTCTCCTTCATCTACTCATTCTTCTTCTCCCATCCTTCTCCTTCTTTAAACACTTCAAAAATGCCAAAACAATTTTTAGCTCTCAGCCATATGAAGCAAGCCATTGATTAAATTTGGCTTGTAGGCCCATAATGTGTGAATTCCTTTACATCATCAGAATGCCGCATATATATGAAATGTTATCTATGAGAAATTAATGGTGCTCCCAGCAGAGAGAAATTAGCCTAAGTTAAGTTTGGGCTTTGGAATTCAGGGGAATGCCATGCACAAAAATGCTCTGCTTTTAAAACTAGTTACTAACAGTCCATTTCTGATATCAGAAATACATGAAAACTACCAATTGAATGGACATTATTCACTACTTTAGTGCTGCTACTCATGTGTGGTGGAAAAAGAATCCAGAAAGTTTTCCTGTCCATTTGAACATTCATGTAATAAAAATTTCCAAATCTTTTTTTGAACACATTTTTATCTGATAGCTCTCTTGTGTACTTTATAAGTACCTTTTGCTTCTTATTCTCAGTAACTGTATTGAAACAATCTGTTTTCCTTTATCAATCAAAATAAAATAAGAAATTTAGCTTAATACTAATATTAAGGTGAAGTGCAAGATATATGAAAAAGAGAGGAAAGAAGCAGGATAAACTGACCTTTTGATAACTGCAGAGGACAGCAGATCAAAGACTGGACTTTAACGTCTTACATTTTCAGAATCTATCACAGTAAGTCCACTGGGTCCAGAAATAGGTTTTAATCCTAGATTGAAATGACTCACAATGCTGTCATGACATTGAGTTTGATGGAAAAAGTGAAGTTAAAGTTTTTCTCAATATTTTTTTAAAACCAATGATTGATTTAACTATAAAATGGACTGATTCTGAAGAACTCATTCTGACGTTGGAGGTGAAAATGCTTTTACTCTAATCATTAAAATCAATTTCTCTAGATATCTGACTTTATTCTGCTTTATAACATAAAGAATGAAACTATATTTATTAATGAAGTGTAATCTAGCAAAGTGGCATAAGCATAATTATCAGTCACTTACTAAAGTTGTGTGTTTTTTTCCATTGCATGAAAACCCTGCCTTGTTTTAATTTTTATTGACTCTTTAAAAGCAATTTTAGGTTTGTAGAAAGAAGTGAATAAGCATTCACACGTCATCCTCAGCCTCTACCCCAATTTCCCCGATTTTTAACATCTTGCAATAGTGTGGTACATTTGTTATAGTTGATGAGTCAATATTGGTACATTATTATTGACTAAAATATGTAGTTTGTATTAGAGTTTACTCCTTGTCTTATGAATTCTATAGGTTTTGTCAAATGTGTAATGACAAATAATCCTCATTACACTGTCATACAGAATAATGGATTCACTCTCCTAAAATTCTTCCTTGCTCCATCCGTTCATCGTTTCCTCTACTAATTTATGTAGAAGATAAATTAGTAGATTGAGTTGATGGTTATAGCAGTTTAAAGCACAGATAGAAAACTAGATTGACCTACCTACCCAGACTGTGCTTCTCACTCTCATTGTGCCCTTTCTTAACCTTTGGAAATGCTTTTATTCATATATAAAATAGGCTATAACTTCATATAGTTGTATTACAAAAAGTTAATGCACAGAAAAAGACTTGTGCTAGGTAAATGGTTTCGTCTCAGTTAAATGGAAGCCATTGCGTGTGTTTGTCAATAGAATTCGTCATACTTTATCTCACATATCTTTACGTCATTGTTGGCACATGACATGTTTAGACTGCACAAATCTCCTCCAAATCCCTAATAGCCACTGATCTCTTTACTGTCTCCATAGTTTTGCTTTCTCCAGAAGGTCATGTAGTTCAATCATACGGTATGTAGACTTTTCAGACTGGCTTCTTTCACTTGGCAATATGCATTTAAAGGTTTCTGTGTGTCTTCTGTAGCTTGACAGAATATTATTCCATTGCCTGGATATACCACAGTTTATTTTTCCATTCACTTCCTGAAGGACATTTCGATTTTAGTGATCATGAATAAGGCTCCTGTAACATTCATGGGAAGAAGGCTTTTGTGTGCATGTAAGTTTTCAAATCCTTTAAGTAAATACCAGGGAATGTAATTGCTGGGTTGTGTGGTAGGAGTATGTTTAGTTTTATAAGAAACTGCCAAACTGACTGCCAAAGTAGCTGTACTATTCTGCATTCTCACCAGCAATGAATAAAAGTTCCTGTTTCTCCTCACATTTGCCAGCTTTTGGTATCATCAGACTTTTGGATATTGGTCATTTTAATAGTCATGTAATAATATCTCACGGTTGCTGTGACTTGCAGTTCCCTAATGATACATGACTAGTAACTTCAAAATCCCCATTTGACAGCTGTATTTAGACCTTTGGACTGTTTTTTAAATGAGTTGTTTTCTTTCTTATTTTCGAGTTCTCTGTATACTTTAAATACCAGTAATTTATCTGATATGTTTTGAAAATGTTTTGAATATGTTTTGAAAAGATTTTCTCCCAACCTGTGGCTTTTGTTTTCATTCTAAGCACAGTTTGAATAACAAAAGTCTTTAATTTTAATGATGCTCAATTTCTCAATTTTTTCTTTGTCTAACCCAATAAATCAGAAAGCTTTTTATCATTTCACATGACTTAATATTCAGGCAAGGTCTATATAGGCCCCTTTCAAACAGTCATAAAGTTTAGAAGCTCTCACCTCACAAACAATAACAACGACAACATAGAAACAAAAATGACAGCTTTCGATGTTGTCTCAGTAATTTCTCAATTCAAGAACAGATTACTGAGCTTTATAAGCAATACGTATAGATATCAATTTCACAATAAAATACCTTATGATATTTATCAAATCACCTTAGTTTTGGTCACTTATTACTATTAGACTAAAATGTAATTTGTCAGACATGAGAAATCTTTTTGTAGTATTTTTTAGAGAACCAAGTATTTGTTTTAGCCTTTTCAGTTCTTCTCTTGCTGTTTCTCCAGTATAGTCATTCCAATTGTCTCTATAGATGTATTAATACCAGGTACATAGTAAACACAATTATCTCCCACGTGTACCCCAACCCCCTTCCCTGTTCATGCAGTCAACATAAAGGAAGCAGGTCAAAAGGAAGCAGGTCATGTACCCTGTGATGTGCTGGGTTGTAAGGAAAGGTACACAATTAATGTACCATGTCTGAGTTTTCTTCTTCTCTGTATTTGTTCCATTTAATGCATGTATGTTTTTTATTCCTCAGGCCTCTCCAGTCCTAACACACTCAGGGATACTTGATACAGCTATAAGGCTGTGTCTTTATCAGGTACCTTTGGGTTACCCCCGGCCAGGGGTGGGAAATAGAGGAAGTGAATGTCTGTATCCTCATTATGTATCACACAGAGCAGAAACATAAAGAAGCCTGTGCCATGAATGGGTCTCTTCTTTCTCCAAAAACCACCTACCCCTTCAACTCCCACTGCTTAAAGGAAAATCTTGTATTAGTCTCCCCATTTTCTCCTCAAACTTGCTTTAGCAAAGCAGTTCCTAAACCTCTGTTAATGTATGTCCCCACCCCTAACTCAACACACAGTCTCATGTCACATCACAGAAAAGAAGTTCAAAACAAAACAAAACAAAGCCACAGTCTTATAAGAAAAATAGGTAAGTTTTACAAAAGTTGTGTACTGTATCTCTGCTTTGAATTTTGTCATTGGCCAAGGATAGTAAAACTCTTGGAAAACTATAAAACAGGAACTTACTTAATATGTTTTACCCAAGATTTTTCAAACATTTTTGGAAGGATACTTATTAACATCTTGCAGAGGTAATGTTACATGCAAAACTTAGCATAAGACCAATCAGGTATTCTATGCAATAATGCAGATATATGAAAAAATCATATAATGAAATAAATGACTTTTCAAAAGGTATTGATCCTAGATCCACATTCTTTTTTTGGTTCAGGTGAGGCAATTAGAATGTGAAAAAAAGAAGCATAGAACAACTGTCTAATGAGAGGGACGAATGTTCCTGGGTGGAAAGTTATTAGAAGATAAATTAGTAGATTGACCCTTTTGCTGTCTACGCAGGTTTTTTTTCTTTTTGCTAGTACCAATAGAAACAAATTCATTTTATGGTTTGTGTCACTGGAAATGTATAACTTAGTGGTAGCTGTATAGCAAACTTTGAATATGTAATAATAAGAGATTAGATGTAGGTTTAATATCATTATTTAATTTATTTGCTTGAATACCAGTGAGGAATTTCCACTTAAGCTCTCGTTTTCCAGATGAGTGTTTAATTGAATTCCAGAATTCATTTTGAAATAGAACTTTGTGTAGAATATGAATTTCTTTGCAAGAAGAATCATTTGTACACTTGGGTTTGAGAGCAGTTTAATGTCAATATAACTTCTTTCCAGGCTTTCATTTCCTACTTTTTGATATGGGAATAATCTCATGGCGTGATTGTGAAAGTCTTAAAAGATAATGTTTGGGGGGAGGGGAAGGGATAGCAATAGGAGATATACCTAATGTTAAATGATGAGTTAATGGGTGCAGCACACCTACATGGCACATGTATACATATGTAACAAACCTCCACGTTGTGCACATGTACCCTAAAACATAAAGTATAATAAAAAAAGATAATGTTTGCAAAGATACTCTGTGCACTCAAAGCGTGCTCTATGAACTTCATTGCCATTCACATTTTGGGTTTATGAGGCTTCCATTTGCTGGCAATTGAAATGTGACTCTGAGTTAGATGCCGTGGTGTGGGAGATGATGTTTATTGGAGTTTAAAGCACAGATAGACAACTAGATTGTCCTGCCCATCCAGACTGTGCTTCTCACTCTCACCGTGCCCTTTCTTAACCTTTGGAAACACCTTTATTTATATATAAATTAGTTTCATATACTATTTTATACTATATACTTCATATAGTTGTATTATGAAAAGTTAATGCACAGAAAAAGACTTGTGCTAGGTATACGGTTTCTTCTCAATTAAATGGAAGCTATTGCCTGTATTTGTCAATGGAATTCATCATACTTTATCTCACATATTCAGTGCTTTACATCATTTTTGGCACATGGTATGTTTAGACTGTGCAAGGGTTAATTACGCCAAATTTATCTATCTACAGTTAATATAGCCCAAGGTACCTTGTTTAGCTGAGCCAAAGTTTGCATTTATTAAAAATGTAAATTTATCTTGAAGTGATGCCTGATCTCACAGAACTATGGGTTCCAATCTCTAAATCACTGTGATCAGTAGTAAAACTATGTACTCTGTGTCTGTCCTACTAGCTATATTGCCGGAATCTGGAGCATGACTTTTGGGTCTTTCTGTAATGCCTTACCTCTCATCAAAATTCACAAAATTCACAAGACCTGCTCTCTGGATTGTGAGACTTTTGCATTACAAAGAAAAAGGTACTGTCCTAATGGCATTCCAAAGCCATTTGAAATGAGTTTCTTTCGTTTCCAGGGAGTCATTTTTATGTTGGTTATCATTACTTTACCATTACCTTTTAATTTGGAAATGTTAAAATCCATTGCCATGCTCCTTGGAATATAAAGATCATATAGGGTCATTGACATGAGTCTGAAAGTATCAGTCACTGGAGACCTTCTAGTGGGATAATGTTGTTAATATTGCTGGTATTCTATTCTTCACGTTTCCTCCAGTAAAATGTAAAGTGACCAAAATATAAGCGTCACGCAGGCAAAGATTCTTTTATTTGTTCAACGAACACTGCTTTCACATAGTAGTCAGTTAATATTCACTACTAGAATGCATGTTGAGTGGCAGCTCTTTTATTTGCCATTAGCGTTGGCCCACTTGATAGCAGCTGGACAAAAAAATTGGACAAAGTGTGTTGATCTTTTATGAAAAAATAGATATCTCTTTCTTTCTTTCATTGTTGCGTTTTCTCTGGGCAAGTTGATACACACTGTAGACCTGATGTTATTTTAGGGATACAGTTGAAGTTACTAGATACTTTAGAGTTTATTTAATCATAATATGAAGCTTTGAGTTTCTGTTTCATTATTAAATAATTTATTTTATGATAGTGTTGCTTAACTTAGTGTGCAAGGCCTACAAATAAACCTAATAAATATCTTACAAACTACCTTAAAATAAATCTAACATTTTTTACTGAAATATTTTTAAACATGTTGAAGTTGGAATGCCAGGTAATTGTATACACACACACACACACATTTTCTTTTGGTTTCTTTGTTCCTATTATTGAAATTCCTATGCTAATAACCATATCAATTTATGAAACTCATTTTGAGAAAAAAGGCCTAAAATATAACTCATTTTTAAAATGATTTTCTCTTAATTTATAATGTCATACTTTAATAAAATAGGGTAGGGCAATTTTGTATAAATATTTATGCTAAGTTTTCTACATCAGTTACTGCATGTAGTCTAGTTTTTAATAGAAGGGTTTTCTTTTTCTTCAGTATCCACTTTAAAGTCAATGACATTTAGTGTTTTTTACTTTACAATTCTAAGTTACTTATGCTTAAAAAGTCATCTGAATTTTAAGTTACTGTCCAACTTGATTGCTATCTGTCTGTATCTTATCGATGTGTTCTTGAAAGTAGTTAGATTTTGAAAAACATTACTAAGAGGGCTTTTTCTCATCTTTGGAGAGTAACTTGGGGTAAACGGTTGTCTTTCGTCTTTGTCCTCCTCTCTACCCACAACTCCCCATCCCAGATCATTAGCTGAACTTGTGTGCTCAGGTTAATGTTCTGTTTCACCTTTCTTGTCAAATTGCTAGATACAACTCTCTTCAGTTATATACTGTACAAACAGAATCTCATCTTTTTAATCTCTCTCTTTTAAACAAATGTGTTCACGCTCAGATTTGTTGTCATTTAGAACAGGACTTCCTATTAGAAATATAATAATTTTCCTTCATGTTGTATCTTCAATACAAAAAAAAACAGAAAAACACATATCAATGGTTTGCATGTGTCATGCTGATAGTTGGAGGGCAACTGATATTAGAAAAAGTGACACTATATTTCTGAACACAAACCTTGTTTCATCTTAGAATTTGGTGTTGAACCAATTGTGTACCTCATAGCAATAAACTTTAATGAGTTGTTAATATGTGATTAACTGCCTTGGCCAAACTCAAAATCTTATTCACACATACAATACACACAGAGAACTTATTTTTATTTGTTCAGTCACTCCTTTAGTCCTTCATTTATTTCACAAACATTCATTGACACTTACGTGGCAGCACTCTTATAAGAATAGAATATACCCTGTTAAATCAGACATGATACTTGCTTTTGTGGAGCTTATGCTTTAATGGAGAAACAGAAAGTCAAGCAAAAACCCAAACTATATAACTTTAAATTGGATATGTGCTAATGAAGGAAAATGTGACACTGTAAGAAAAAATAATAGGGAGTTAAAGGATAAATAGGAGTTTGGTGGATGAAATTTATGAAGGGCTGAAGATTTCAAACAAAAGAAACTGATGCAGGAGGGTGCAGCTTTGGAGTCAAGAATGAAGTTCTAGGAGATAGCAAGGAAATGGTGGGAGAGGAGGTCAAAGTAGGTAGGATTTTATATATTATCAATGGGAAAATATTGAACAACCCTAAGCAGAAAGGCAATGATAGGGGGTCAAAGTAGGTAGGATTTTATATATTATCAATGGGAAAATATTGAACAACCCTAAGCAGAAAGGCAATGATAGGAGGTCAAAGTAGGTAGGATTTTATATATTATCAATGGGAAAATATTGAACAACCCTAAGCAGAAAGGCAATGATATATATTCATCTTCATTACAAATTCTTCTATCTTTAGTAGACCTGTTTTCAGGCAAAACTTCATGAGAGAATAGTAACAAAGAGAAAAAAAGTGGTGTTCTCAGATTATCTCTAACTCACCTGATGACTTGAAGTTAAATGACCTCAACATTTTGTGAGGCTTTTCCTTCTTATAAAGTAAGGAGTTTAGATGAGGTGAGGTGTCCAATTTCATTTAGCTTCAATTTCCTGTAATTTGACGCCTGTCAAGTCATGCTTTGATTTGTTCTGTTTGTGAGCCAGAGTAACTTTAAGGCAGTATATTAACTAGGAGAACTATTTCTTTACTTTTAAACTTCAAAATTATGATGACGTAAGTATTTTAAAGAGCATTTAGAAAGTAGACAAATGAAAAATTTTTAACATTTTGGAAGGCTTCTTGTATTTCTTTTTGAAACCTAGGTTTTTGGTGGTAGTGGTGATACTTATTTTTGCCAAACGAACCATTCCATGTAATTTTGTAGCATTTTGGGTTGATGACCACTGTAAGTCTAGTATTCCCATATGTGTTAAAATTTATCTTTACAATTAATATATTTTCACTGAATTATTTAATTAAAAATTAAACTACGATTTCTAATACATGTTCAGTGAGATATTATTAGGCATTACCTGAAAGGGATTTCTGGAGAAAGAAAGAATTTCTGGTTAAAAAGAGTTGAGCAGGTTTTCCTAGAGCGATTCTCTCGGTCTCTAGGATGGAGCTACAGCATAAAATATCCTCCAAATTTACTTCACAAATTAGCCCTTAGATTTCATGAATTGCTTATAATTTTTTTTGTAGACCACAGTTTCTTTGCTCCTCAGTATTACACTTGCTTATGTGAGTTTCTAAAACTAAGTTTAATTTTGGAAATTCTTAATTTTATGTTTATATTTTGAATTGTGTTTAAAATTAAGTTTAGTTAAAAGCTATGTTTTTATTTCTACCTACAAATTCAGTGTCCCGTCAATAGAAAAAAAATTCTCAATAATATTTTAAAGTTACTTACTTTAGTCTTTGTCATTAAAGAATAAAATTTACCAGGCAGAAATGCCCCAGAAGCTACCTATGGAGGAAATATAAATATTATTATTACCTACTAATAGTAATATACAAAATAGTCAATTATGTGTATAGAAGTTAAATATATATAAAAGTTAAATATTTATAAATGATACAGGACTCACGTGTTTGTATTCTCTGACTGCTGTGCAGTCACAGTCTGATAAATTGATAAACAGAGTTTGCAGTAAAGAAGGAGTTTAATGATTGCAGGACAGCTGAGTGAGGAGATGCGAGCACCCTCAAATCTGTCTTTCCAGAGAGTACTTGGTTGGGGTGAAGGGATTGTAGAGGACCAGGGGCTGGATAAATGGGGTCACTGACTGGTTTGGGTTAGGGGGATTAAATCTTAAATCACCAGGATGTAGAAACTTCGCCCTTTAGTGAGTCAGCTTCTCCTGGAGCCCTTCGGAGGACCTGATGTCAGTAGTTTCACTGGTATGTAGGATCTGAAAGAATACCTCAGAGAGAAAACAACATTTCACAATGCTCAAGTTGTTATCTATGAGTAGTTAAGTTAAGGGATGAATATTCTGATATATGTAAGTCATCAATTCTGATATATGTAAATCATCTATTCTGATATATGTAAATCATCAGTTCTGATATATGTAAATCATCTATTCTGATATATGTAAATCATCTATTCAGATATATGTAAATCATCACTACTCACTATGCTGCATGATCCTTGACAAATTTTCTGATTTCCTTGTATTATTAAGTAATAGCTGCATTCTTTTAGGATACTATTTCATGATCAGCACTCTTCCTTCAGGCTCTACATAAAAATTATATAAGACTACTAAATCAGTTTATGATCTAATTATGTCATTTCTTTATTTGTCTATTATTTGCCACTGTAACTCAATTGTTCAAAGATTCAATGTAGGAGTCATATAATTCAGCCTGATTAATATAAGTATTTGCTCTAAATGACATTGGAAATATATATATCCATTATAGCTCATTTTAGCACATATGTTAATATTTCTGTTGCAGGATTCACTCAGTTATATCCTCATTAAATGTTGGTACAGTTCGAAGATATCAAATGATATCAAATCAGCAATACTGAGCAGCTAGCTACATTTATGAATTTCTTATTTGCTAGTTGAAGTTACTTATATTTGTTACAATCTGGGAAGCTCTTAAAAATATAATTATGCCTTTAAATATATCTCTGCAAAAAAAACTTTTGGAAAGAATTTCTTTGGTGTCTCTGAGAACTGTGAAGTCTTAAGTCTGAACGGAATTAAAGGCATTTGTATTCGTCCATTCTTTTTTTTTTTTCCTGAGACGGAGTCTCGCTCTGTCGCCCAGGCTGGAGTGCAGTGGTGCGATCTCGGCTTACTGCAAGCTCCGCCTCCCGGGTTCACACCATTCTCCTGCCTCAGCCTCCCGAGTAGCTGGGACTACAGGTGTCCGCAACCACGCCCGGCTAATTTTTTTTGCATTTTTAGTAGAGACGGGGTTTCACCCTGTTAGCCAGGATGGTCTCGATCTCCTGACCTCGTGATCTGCCTGCCTCGGCCTCCCAAAGTGCTGGGATTACAGGCCTGAGCCACTGCACCTGGCAAGTGGTATCTTTTCACTTAGTTTAAGTTTACTCAGTGATAAGGATATGAACATTTTTCTAATTGGCATTCACTTCCATAACTGTGAACTCTACCCAGTGACCAGTATCTGTGATGGTATTAAGTACCACCTGTTCAAGCTATTTATGTGTTGTAAATTAGTCCCTACTACCCCCTGTTTCCAAAGTCTTATGACATCTAAGATGAAATGATAATAGATAATTTCATTAATTTATAAAACTCTGACTGAAGATGGGAGAAAGATGTCTAAACTAATTCTTTAGACTTTATTTATCAAGAACCAGACAGATTCTAATCATTCTACATGTACATAAAATATATTGAATTAGATTTCTCTTCTAACCTTTACAATAAATGTTATATGAGCTTGTGTGTTTATTTAGCTCCTGGAAAATATTAGCTCTAATCTCACCTATTTCATGCTATTTATGTTTTAAACCTCGTTTCTGAATGTGTTTTTTTAATTTGAATTTTATTGGCCTAAAGCAATTTTTTCTTATAATCAACATAAATTACATCGCCATAACTCATATGAAGTTTTCTTCCCTCCCTCAGAAAGTTGTGACCAAACAGGATTTTAATACATTGCAGTTTTTGTAGAACTCCTCTACCAACAATTTCATAGCTAGTTAACTGTTTAAATGCACACTTACTGTGCTAATGGTTGGAGAATAAGAGGTCAAGATGGTGGCTTTTACAAGGAACACATATTTCTGGGCTTATGGCCTGCAAAGCTAAGATAAATTTTAAGAGAGAGAAAAATATCCTAAGTATTTATATATTTAATTATGTTATATTTGAAGTCACATATTTAGGAAATGAAAGTAGGTGTTTTCAAACAATGTCAGTTTCTATCAGCATGCAGCAGGCGTATCCCTTTCCATGCACAGATGCACAGAAACGAGAGAAAAATTAAGTACTAAATTCTAGTGACTATTATAGGATGATGCAAGTTTCAAGACATGTGAAAGAAAACACAAACTAAAATAATTAGTGAGGACTGTGATGTCCGATAAGGCAAGCAATGAATTCTCTCTTAGCCTCATCTTCTTCATTTGTAAAATTGTTAAATATTTTGCATGACTTCTTCATACTCAGACTTTAATTGTGGTTGGCTTAGAACTCTTTCTCTTTCAACATTGTCTTCATTTCTCCACCGTTTTACTAAACCTTAGTCGTGACTGTTGATATGTCCTCAAGTATCATATTCACACCACTTTCCTTGGAGGTGGTAGAGTGTAGTGAATAGTCAAACAGGTTCTGGGTTTAAATCCTGCATCCTCTGTTTCCTAGCTGTGTGATTTGGGTCAGGCTAGTTGCTATCTGAGCCTCATTTTCCTCATCTGATTGTTTTAAAGACAAAATAGTATATAAGACAAAAGAGTTAAACAATATGTGAAAATATTCCAGCCTCTGACACATCGAAATTCTCAAGAAATATTTACTGTTCTCAGAACAATATTCTATTCTATTCACAATAACAATTTTTATAATTTTTATGACTGTTCTAAGTTAAAATCTCTACAAGTCCAAGGGTTAATCAAGAAACATTAAATGTCCCACAAATAATTATTTCTATTTAACATAATTTAATTTTAAAACAGTTTTAGGTTCACAGCAAAACTGAGCATTGAAGTGTAAAAGCTTTAAGATAATTTTTTGTCCTTTCAGTATTTAATTTATTTTATTTAGACCTGATTAATTATAAAATTATTTTTCCTTAGCCATGGGAATTCAATATTACGTTATAAAGATATTTCAACTGGAAAGCTTTTTTTTTTTTTTTTTTTTTTGAGATGGAATCTGGCTCTGTCGCCCAGGCTGGAGTGCAGGGGCACGATCTCGGCTCACTGCAAGCTCCGCCTCCCGGGTTCACCCTGTTCTCCTGCCTCAGCCTCCCTAGTAGCTGGGACTACAGGCGCCTGCCACCATGCCTGGCTAATTTTTTGTATTTTTAGTAGAGACGGTATTTCACCATGTTAGCCAGGATGGTCTCGATCTGCTGACCTCGTGATCCACCCACCTCGGGCTCCCAAAGTTAATTTTTGAATATATTTCAGATTTTGCTCTAGCATATTTAATGAGATATTAATGTCACTATACAATCTAAATTTTGGCATATCATTTTATGTCCCTCAGCGTGTAAAAATCCTTTGTCATTATAGCTTGTACTCTCTGTCTTTTAATAGTGAACTTAATGTATTTATACTAAATATGATTTTGACACATATGGATATGTTTCTGCATCTTTAATAAAATTTCACTGTATTTTTACTTCTTTACTTTTTTCGTTTGTTTTCTGCTTTTCATTGACTTGATTGCATATTTTTGGGGGGTGTGTTGTTTGTATATTTCCTTTTCCATTTAATCTGTGTCGCTTTTCATTGCTCTTTAGTTATTAAATGTTGAACAAAGTGCATTAGCACTAATGAAGCACAAGGTTGCATTAACAAAGTACAACTTGAATCAATCATCTCCTTCTACCTGAAAAATTTAAGGGCTATAGAAAATTTTAGATATGATCATCTCTTCCAGTTTTTATATTATTGCAATTTGTAAATATAATTATGTATTGTTTTTTAAATTCCAAGCTAAATAGTCATTATCCTTAATGTTATTATTGCTGTTACTTTGGTTATTGATTATTTAGATACACCAACGTGTTTTCAAGTTTCTGTATAACTCAGTGCCACTTAGATCTCACTCTTTTCTTCTCATTGAAGCATATATTTTGGTGCTCTTTGGTATGTAAACTCAATCATTTATTTGAATGTGTGTGTGTGTGTGTGTGTGTGTGTCTGTGGCAGGTCTCAGGCTGTCACCCAGGCTGCAGTGCTGTGGTGCAATCATGGTTCACTGCAGCCTTGACTTTCTGGGCTCAAGCAGGTCTCCCACCTCAGCCTCTTGGGTAACTGGGACTACAGGCATTTGCCACCATGCCCACACCAGGCTAATTGTTTGTATTTTTAGTAGAAATGAAGTTTCACCATCTTGTCCAGGCTGGTCTTGAACTCTTGAGCTCAAGCAGTCTGCTCTCCCGAGCCTCCCAAAGTGCTGAGATTACACGCATGAACAACCATGGCTGTCCTGAAAATTATCTTATTTTATATATCTTACTCTTAATAATTTAGAAAGGTTTAAAATAATAGATTGATGGATATTTTCTCTTAGCACTTTGAAGAGTTTAAAATCATAGGTTGATGGAAATTTTCTCTTAGCACTATTGTCTTTTATAATTTCAAGATGCTTTCATTTTAAATTATGAGTAGAAAACAGAAATTACCTAAAAGGGCACAATTACTATACTGACAGTGTTATGGGTTGAATTGTGTACCTTCAGCAAATAATGAGGCGGTAATTCCAGTAGCTGTGAATGTGACCTTGTATGGAAATACAGCCTTTGCAGATGACCAAGTCAGGATGAAGTCATTAGGATGGGCCCAATCCAATATGACTCTGTAGTTACAAAAAGGAGAAATGTGGACACAGGGAAAGATAGGCATACAGAGAAGGCGATGTGAAGACACAGGAAGAATGCCATTGATAAGCCAAGCGATATGGTCTGTCTTAGCTCCTGTAACTCCCATGTATTGTGGGAGGGATTTGGGGGAGGTAACTGAATCATGGTTGTAGTTTCCGTAACTCCCATGTGTTGTGGGAGGGATCTGGTGAGAGATCATTGAATCACGGGGTGGTTTTCCCCATACTGTTCTTGTGGTGGTGAATGAGTCTCACAAGATCTGTTGGTTTGATAAGGGGTCTCCTCTTTGCTTGGTTCTCATTCTCTCTTGCCTGCCGCCATGTGAAATGAGCCTTTCGTCTTCTGCCATGACTATGAGGCCTTCCCAGCACATGGAACTGTGAGTTCATTAAACCTCTTTTTCTGTATAAATTATCCAGTCTCTGGTATGTCTTCATGAGCAGCAGGAGAACAGACTAAAACACCAAGAAACACCCAAAGCTGCATGACATAAGGAGAGAGACTTCTCTGGAATAGCTTTTTCCTTGTGGCTCTCAGAAGGAGCCACCTTTTCAACACCATGATTTTAGATTTCTGCCTTCCAGAACTCTGAGACAGTACACTTATGGTTAAGCCAACCACTGTGCGCTGTTTTGTTAGGGCAGTCCCAGGAAACTACTACAGATACAAATCGTAAACAGAAACAAGAGCCAGGAGAAACCAGAACCTTCAACCCTCTATGCAGTACTCTGTCCTTTCTTTCTGGAGGTTTTCAGAAGGAATTTCAAGGATTCAGCAGGGGGTTGGTAGACCATGCTGGGCCCACTGTGTCCCATTCCTGCCAGATTCCTGCAGGAACTGCACGGTTTACTAGGTTACACTTTCTTTTCTGTTTATGGCTTCTCAGGATGCACACTTGACCCTATGCCCTCTCTTAATCCTGGCAACCTCCCATACTCTGCCTAAATAAATACCAGTGGACATAACTACCGACATGCCAAAGTCCTCAACATCTCATATTCCATGCAAGAGTACATAGACGGGCTCTTTATACTGTCATAGATTATACCAGCCGGGTATCCAAGTGATGTCAACGGGGCCAGAGTAATTTTTAGACATTTTAATAAAAATTTCTTTTTAAAAAATCAGATTTTGCTATAGAGTCAGGCTTATAATCCCTATGTTCTTTTCTTGACAGTATGTTTTTCCAAAAGAATCCTCAGCCATCCACATAAAAACAGTTTCTATATAGGCGAACTGGAAATTTTTATAACTGGTAGAAACAGACTAAAAACTGGACTTTCAAAAAATACAGTTGGCCTTTCATGTGTACGAGCTCCACATTCACAGATTCAACCAACTATGGATAGAAAATATAGTATTCCCAGATTGGGCAGCCCAAGGATGCAGAGGGCTCAGTTTTAATTTTCCCAGGTTATACAGGACCAATGCTGGAATTTTAGCATTTCTGGATTTTGGCATCCATCAGGGTTCTAGAACTAATCTCTCACGGAGAACGTGGAACCACTGTATATACCAATGGCAAATAAGCAGTGAAAATTTGCTTAACGCCACTAGTCATTAGGAAAATGCAATTAAAACTGCAATGAGATGCTCTATACAGCTACTAGGACGGCTATAATCAAATCACAGAAGACGGAGTACTGATGAGGATATGTAGAAACATCAGTGGTATAGTTGCTTTGGATAACAATAGGGAAGTTTCTTTTAAATTTAAATATACATTTATCATATGACTCAACTATCAATTCCTAGATGTTTACCCAAGAGAAATAAAAGCATGTTCATACAGAGACCCATTTGTTAATGTTTATAGCAACTTTATTTGCATGGCCTTAAACTAGAAATAATCCAGAGGCCCATGTATTAGTAAAGGTATAATCAAATGGAACACTAGTTTGCGATAAAAAAATACAATATAGACATATGTAACAGCATGAATAAATCTCCAACGCATTAAGTAAACTCAATAAAAAACAATCAAAGCTACATAGTATAAGATTCAATTTTTGTGACATTATTTAATAGCCAAAACTGTAGCCACCCAAATCTGAGTGGGGTAGACAGGGGCTAGGTGTCAGGTTGGGGGCGAGGACTGATTACAAAGGGGCACCAGGTAACATAGTACTTTAGGTTGCTGTAACAGAATATCATAGACTGGGTAGTTTATAAACAACCAAAATTTATTTTTCACAGTTTTGGTGACCAGAAGTTCAAATTCACGTTACTGACAGACTCAGTGCCTGGTAATGACTCACTTCCTGATTCAGAGGTGGCTGTCATTCTTTTGTCTCCTCACATTGTAGAAGGACGGGATATCTCCAGGGTCTCTTATAAAAAGCACTAACTCCTTTGATTAAGTCTCTGTTCTTATGATCTAATCACCTTCCAAAGCCTCCAACTCCCAATACCATTATATTGGGTATTAGATTTCAGCATAAAATTTCAGAAGAATATAAAAATTGAATCTATAGAACAAGGGAATTTTTAGGATGAAACGTCTTCATTGAAGTGGTTGTTACACTACTGTAAACATTTGTCAAAAATCATCAAAATGAACACTTAGAAAATGCTGTTATATATCATTATTGTTTGGCTGTGTCCCTCCAAAAGGCATGTGTTGGAACATAATCCAATGAACCACTGTTGGGAGGTGGGGCCCAATGGGAGGTGTTTAGGTCATGAAGGCAGAAGCCTTGTGAACAGATTCATGCTGATTTAAAATAACTTAAGGCTGGGAGTTCAATCTCTTGCTGTCTCACCTTCCACCATGAGATGACACAGAAAGAAGGTCCTCACCAGACACTTGCCTTTGCATCTTGGATTTTCCAGTTTCCAGAACCATGAAGAATCTCTACAAATTGCCCAGTCTCTTATATTCCATTATAGCAGCACAGACTGAATGGAACTACACATGTATTGCATTTGAATGAATATTAGTAAGAAATTAAACATTCACCACAATAAAGGGATCTTTGAATGAGCACTGGGTCCCTCTGAGCAAGGACATGGACAGATGTTATGTAAGAGAAAGGACTGGATCAGAACTTTGAGAGCAGAAAGCATCAAATATTCTACAGCTTGAGCCTTCTGTAATGGTAGCAGTAGGAACTGAAGATTCCTATGTTTTTGTTATCTTAGATGGTGAATTGGACTCCACTAATGGAGGGGCTTAAGATATCAGCAGCCATTTATTTTGTATAAACAGTTGTGCAAAATGAATGTGCCAATGAACCATAACAAAATAAATTGGGAGAGCTTCAAATCTAATCCACCTTTTAGGAAGTCTATGATGGATAGACTTGACCTACAGAATCTAGGCACACTTTTGATAAGCCAATAATTTCCTCTCTATATAGATACCCCTAATTCAGGCTTCAGGGGCTAAAAAGTGTTCCCAGAGTTGCAACAAAATCATCAATACTTGAACAATATAACACACACTACAAGATTCCTTACTTTGAATGTTGAATATGTGTAGATATAGATACTAACAGAAGAAATTAAAGTTTGGCAGCTTTTGAAAGTGTAGTCATTCAAATATGTAAGGCACTGTTTGATGACACAACCAAAAATAAAGTTTTCATATTTCTTTTTTCAGTATTTTACATAATCTAGGGAGATATAAACTTCTGGCTAACAAAAAAATAAATGTTTGCTTAGGAAACAAGACTCCCAGACTTAAAAATCGTTACAAAAATACATATGTGACCAGCTATGTTTGGTTTCTCCGTTGTCTTTTGTTTGCATTCTAATTTTTCCAGCTTGAAGTATCTTGTCCTTACTCATTTTTAGACATCCAATACAGAGGTAATATTTATTTATTCAGTATTTGTCACTTTGAGAGTACTATGTTTTCTCAGATGTGAATCATCAAGTTGTTCTTGAATATTATACATTTCATTTTCAGGGTAGGATAAACTTTGTACCGATTATATTTGAATTTGTTACTTGAAGTGGAAATTGTATGTGATAGCAGAAAGGCTGAGTGCTTTGAAATGAGTAATACTGGATAGTGAAATATTGGTTAAAATTCTGGATCTTCCAGTGATAGCTGCCATCAAGGACACATTTCTTATCATTTTTAGCCTTAAGTCACTCACTTTGAACATGGAAATAATAAACACATTTTACAAAGTTATACTGGTGTGATGAGATCAGCATTCAGTAAAGGGAAGCTGATACGACTGTCAGTCAACGGATTCATCTAGCTATTTACCTACCGTTCTTTTGTTTTCCTCTCTGCAGCCAAAAGATTTAAGTTCAAATTCTGGATTGACAGTTTATTACATCTGTGACTTTTAGCAAATTATGTACTTTGCAGTCTAAAACTTCACATTTATAATGTATGATATTATTATTAAAGAGTCTATAAGAATCCAGTTTAGTGCCTGAAATATAGTAGGTGCTCATTTAATGACAGCTACTATTTCAACTTTTAGACATCAGTATTACTACAAAACTGCCTTTGATATTTTACCTTTCTAAAATTTATTTTTTTGCTTCCTAAAATGCAGACTGTCCTGCATCCAAACTATATTGGAAATTAAATATTTTAACGGAAAATAAAAATCACACACAGGTCAAGTAAGTTATAGTGGTTTTCAACAAAAGGCATACAATTTCTTTTTAAAAAAATATAAAAAGTATTAAAGCTATGTTCAACACGAATATACTTATATGTGTATTATACACATGCTGGAAATATCAGTTTTTAAGGGACTACATAGCAGCTACATGTTTTGATAATTGACATTATTCAGCAAATTTTTCTAATACATGAAGTATGTCAAATGATGAGTTCAGTATAACATTTTTATCTGCATTGCGTTGTTACTTTTGTGCATTACTATTAAATGCATTGTTATATGTTGCTGTAAGTTGTATTATTGCATATTTAAATCATTCTTAGATAAAATAAAAATCAACAAGGTCATTTGCACAGCTCGAGAAAATGTTTTTATCATACACAGATTACGCATTTTTCTTTTAGCACTTTTTTTGCATGAAATCAATTGTTTCAGGGTTTTTTTTTAAAAAAAACAAATCTTCCAGGTAAAGTAAATATTTTCACTTTTAGCTACACATGGATATCCTCCATTATTTATGTTGTCATATACTTATCTTAGTAACAGTTTGCCTAAAAATAACTGCTTATCCAAAGTGTACTTATGTTAAGGGTAGATATATTTTGAGTAAATAAAAAGCAGGTATTGTTTTCAGAGATAATCTTTAAAATGCTTTATCATGAATCTGGAGGTTAAATAGCTGGAAATGAAATCCAGAAGTAAATGATACCACTTGTAAACATACCTCTGACATTAGGAGTATACAGGAAATTATGACAAGTATCTGTTATCATAGATAAGTAAGGGTATCCCATGGGTAACTAAAAATGAGCATATTTAATGGGAGCCAAGTTTCGTATTTTTAAAAGACATGGAGAAATTTATTTTATAAGAAAAATCTGTTTAAAATGGAAAATCTTTGAAAAAAACTACTCTTTTTAAAATCCTTTGCTAATGGCCTTCTTGAACTTTATCTTAATGTATATAAGAATTCTTCAAAAATCACATTATATAATTAATTAAGGATACTAGAGAAAATTAGATACTGCAATGTGTCAACAATGTTTAGAACTGATGTTAAATAAGTCTGGGTGCAGTGCCTCACTCCTGTAATCCCAGCACTTTCGTAGGCGGGTCACCTGAGGTCAGTAGTTGAAGACCAGCTTGGCCAACATGGTGATACCCCAACTCTACTAAAAATATGCAAATTACCTGGGTGTGGTGGTGGATACCTCTAGTTACAACTACTCTGGGAGGCTGAGGCAGGAGAATTGCTTGAACCTGGGAGGTGGAGGTTACAGTGAGCCGAGATCACGCCACTGCACTCCAGCCTGAGAGACAGAGCAAGACTGTTAAAAAAAAAAAGAAAAAAAATCGCTGCTAAATACGTTTCTGGCTATTACTAATTTCTATTTGTGATGGTCTAGTTTGTGCTTTTCTTTTTAATAAAGACTTGTTTTTTAAAAGAAAGCACAGTGATCTGGATGATGTCTTATGGTAAAGCCTTGGGGTAAACTCCAAAGGGTAAGTATTAGCAGTGTCGATGCCACCTCATTACAGTAACCACAATACCACATTTAAAGTGAAAAAAAAATCAGACTTTTCCGAAGTGTCTTGCAAATTCAAATCCTTTCTATGATGGCAAATAAAACAGGAATTTGGAGCACCAAACTTGCCCCTTCCTCTGCAATAAACTAAACAAAAGTTTCAAACATGATTTAGAATGAATTCCTAATTTTATACATCAAATGACCACCCTCTCATCACATTGAATACCTATGGTAAGAAATTAGAATTCTCTCTCTCGTCCTTCCTTGTTAGTGTAGGGTAGAAGGGATTTTTTTTTCTCATCCATCACTAGGTTCATGGCTGAAGCACCTATAACAAAAGGCAGTTTAACAACAGAAAAGCATACATATTTATTTAATGTAAATTTTATGTGACATGTGGACCTTCAGAAATGAAGACCCAAAGAAATGGGGAAATCTATGTATATTTATGCTTAGGTTGGATGGGGAGTAGACAGTCATGAGGAAGCATGATTGAACAGAGGGAGTATGATCTAATGGTAATAAGCTGGGGGAACTTAGCAAGGCCTGTTTGTTCATATTACTTTCTGTGTCCCAGTGTGACATTCCTTGTCTCCAGATATGAGGCACATGAGCCTCTTATCACATACTTCAGAGGAAGATAAGATTCTTTTTTTTTTTTTTTTTTGAGACAGAGTCTTGCTCTGTCGCCCAGGCTGGAGGGCAGTGGCGTGATCTCCGCTCACTGCAAGCTCCACCTCCCGGGTTCACACCGTTTTCCTACCTCAGCCTCCCGAGTAGCTGGGACTACAGGCGCCACCACCACACCCGGATAATTTTTTGTATTTTTAGTAGAGACGAGGTTTCACCGTGTTAGCCAGGATGGTCTCAATCTCCTGACCTCGTGATCCACCCACCTCGGCGTCCCAAAGTGCTGGGATTACAGGAGTGAGCCACCGCACCCAGCTGAAAATCAGATTCTTTTACAGCTTGCTTCAGAGAAGAAGGATTGGAGAAGGTCAGAGACCTTTCTCCTTTGTGATTTTCTCAAATGTGAATGTGCCATCTTCTGGGGTAGCACGTTCTGAACCCAATGCTCTGGGGTAGCGTGTTTCTATTTGTAGAATATCAAGAGAATGGTGTTGCATCTTTCAGAAAACCCAGTCTAGAAAATCTTAGGAATGAAATATACAACCTAATTTTATACATTTTTCTAATTTCTATTTATGGTTAATATTTGAAGAAATATTCCCTCATGCATATAGAGTTTTAATTTAATGTAAGTGGATAATATACATAATAATGCTGGTTGCAAAGATTTTGTGTTCCAGAAGAGTTCAATAATATTTTCCTTAAAGGTTGGCGTGTAAGAAGAAAATTTATTTCCAACATTTTAATCTTTGACTCTGCATTAGCCATTTTCCAGTAGATAAATTAATTTTTTTCACTTGAGTTATTTACTGAAAATTGGTGAACTTAATTGCTGAAAAGCTTTAGCTTTTGCTGTTTTTTTTTTCGCTAATCATTGATTCAGTGATTACTATTTCTTTTCTATTTTCTTTATATGTACTGTAATTTCTCAATGGCATTCAAGAAACCCAGGAAAGCACATTGAAAGTGGAATTATTTGAGCTGGACATATACTTGTGCATTAAAAAATTCTCCAAATATGTCTTTAAAACTTAATTAAAAATGTCAACTTAGAAACTTAATGTGCCTGGGGCTTAGTCCAGAGGACAGTGGTATCAGCTGAAACAGGAAGATAATGGAAGGGGATTTGAACTTTATGATAAGGACTCCTGGTCAGTTTAAGAAAGACAATGACAGGATCAGAATATACGTTACTGCCTGCTGTGTATATGCAGCAATAGTGGTTATACCTGGTTCTTTGTCTCCAAATCAGAGCACAGGCCCAACAAGAACAATCCTCGGTCCACTTATGAAGGAGGCTTATCCACTCAGTTGGAGGTATGGTTTCCCTGCATATTGCTGCCAACTTCCTGTCACTGCCCCAGAGGTTTAGAATTAGCATTAATGACCTTCAAACAGCTTAATTTCCCCAGTGTCATTGAACACAGCTAGTTGGCCCTACTAGGCTGAAAGCTATATGGCATCAATTGTAAATGTTTTGCTACCATTTCCCAACATAACCACCTGCCTGATTTACTGTTTGCTGGATACTCACCTTGAATGTGAATATGTCCACATAATTTTTTTCTTTAAATTAAGAAATGTAGTTTAAAATTATGATTCATTTTATCCTATTAAGATGTTGAAGGGGGATGCTGAAGAAGATTCACATTGTCAGTTTTGTATAAATCCACTTGTTGGAGAAAAGTGTTGAAATGAAATTAACAAAACCATCACATAAATATAAACGTGTAGATTGTTAAAATTACAGTTTTAGGAAATTTGCAACATAAAGTACAAGGTAAATAAATATCTCATTTTGAACTCACATATTTAGTACAAATTATTGCCCAAAATCCATCCTAGGGCTTGGGGATATTTAGAAAAGAGAAGACCCCCAGAGCTATAAATCATTAAAAAACCAGATAACTTAACTTCAAAATGCATTTTATTTTTTTTAGTCTTGGGTTTCAAGATAAAACCTTGAAGAAAACTGTAGAAGCCTTTTCTCTTAGCCATAAAATAGACTCCATATCCCTCCCTTTCCTACCATGTATACTCCCTTCACATTTATCTAATTGTATGCTGTCGTCTATATGCCTTCTTAGAAGTTGCAGGGGCTAATCTTGAGTCTGACAAAGGAAGCTTGGAGACTCAGCTGCAAAATTCCCAAGATTATTTCAAGGTGGCTGGCTAGTCAACAACCCCGCCATTGTTGAGATGCTGCCAGCTCGTGATTCAGGAGGACTGAGACACAAAGTAGCCAACAGAGCAAGACACACAGACATTGTACTCAGCACAATTTTGCGCGCCTTCCTTATCAATTTTTCCACACTTAAACTCCTACCCTCACCCCCAAAATTGAAGTGGTTGCTTTGGATGGGAATCCGGCCACATCCCCTTTACTAGTTTTGGTTAGTAAAATCCCTTTCTTTCCACCAGACCTCACTCTTGTGAATTGGACTCTGCAAGTGGTAAGCATTCAGATCTGTATTCAGTTACAACGAAGTGATCGCTCTGCAATGGATACAGAAAAGATAGGTTCAAGGGGAAATATAGGGGAAGAGTGAGGGGGAACTTAAATAGGGGGGATAAAGGAATTTGGGATAATTAAAAGCAGACATAGAGAAAATTCTGAAGGGAAACTGGTAATAGTGTATATGGAGACATTGTGCTCCTCAATGGAAGTTTTGAGGGTACGATATTGTTTCCATGCATCTCCCTTTCAGCAATTCATCCCAGTGACTTGATGCAATGACATCACCTGTTCTCTTCTGAGGAAACAGTTTTAGACATTCAAAGCCCAGTTGTTCAATGTAGCCGAGATTCTTTAATTTCTATTTCAGCTAATTAGTAGCAATACAAACTCTTGCCAAACAAGAAATGTGAATTCTTAAAGATTAAATTTTATTTTCTCTCTATCTAGAGGTAGGAAACCAATCTTTCGGGAGGCACAAATTACGATGACAGCCAACATTCATTTATTCATTCCAAAATAAAGCCTTTATGTGTAATGAATTATTTTTCGTAATTCTAGAAAGTGGCGTGTTCCAGCAATTATAATTATAAAGTGTACTGTTTTTGGAGGGTAAAATAGTAAGTCACATCATTAAGGTCAAAATGATGTTTAAAGGAAAACTATAACTATGCCTTTAGTATATTAAAATTAGATAATATTTTATACATCTGTCCCTGCAAAATAAAACACTTTTCATATGTTTTCTTTGGCTCACACACAACTAAATTTGATGAGATAAAATATACAAATATTTGACAGGGTCAATTTCCTTTTCAAGTTGGATTTTAATTAATTCAATAAGCATGTATTGATGACCTACTGTATGCAATACATTTGGCTAAATTTAGCATATCTGATTTTGCTCTATCATCATGGATCGTGATGTTTGTGACGGGGGATGTTTGTGACTGGGAGCTTTTTTTTCCCATTAGCCAAATAAATAAGTAGGTAAATGCTTAAAGATTTTTTTAAAAATCCACGTGGTGTTATTTTGAGAGGTATAGAATTTATCTAAGTTCCAGTTCCTTCCATTGGAAAAATGCATATTTAAATGAGGTAATATGTATAAAGGCAATGGCGGCTGGGCACGGTGGCTTGTGCGTGTAATCCCCGCAATTTGGGAGGCCCAGGTGGGACGATCGCTTTAGCCCGGGAGTTCAAGATCAGCCTGGGCAACAGGGAAAGACCCAGTTTCTACAAAATATTTTTAAATTTAGCTGGGTGCAGTGGCACGTGCCTGTAGTCCCAGCTACTTGGGAGGCTGTAGCAGAAGGATTGCTTAGGCCTGGGAGGTTGAGGTTGCAGTGAGCTGTGATCGCGCTACTGCCCTCCAATCTGAACCACAGAGTGAGACCCTGTCTCTAAAAATAAATAAATACAGAAATACATAAATAAAGACATACATACATACATACACAAAAAAGGCAAAGAGTAGGCCCTCAATAACATGAGCTAATATCAATCTGTATTTCCATAAATTGGTATCATTCTATGTATTCATAGCCTCCAAACCTGTTATAGTCCAGTCTTCGGCTCCTTTTCCTGTGGCTTTAAAAATTTATATTAGATAAGGAAAAGAATCACACTATATACTTATCCTTAACTGTTTTATAGTTATTTTCAGATTTACATTTCCTGTGGTTACCAAATTACAAATGGCTACATGTAAAAACATACCTTTCTGGACAGTTTAGTTTCTCAAAGTTCAGAGCAACTCATATGCACTTACATGTAAAAATTATATAAAATATGCATATGTTAACTTCTCATATATACTTGAAATACACCTAACAAAATTGAGAGTTCGCAATGGCGTTACACACATATTTGAAGTTGCAAATAGAAAAAAACAGATATCCAGAAATCAGGCTGAGTTTATACCCTAGAGATATTTGCAATTCCTCCATAATAAAGTGACAAAATTTGTGACTTTGAAGCTAAAAATTATGTATAACTGCATTTTACACAATTTTAGCCATCAACAACTTATATTAACAACTAAATTAAGTTATACATCAAGCCAGAAAAGATAGCAAATTTCTTATGTTCTAGTATGGGAAGAAGAAAGGCATTTTTAGTTTAAAATTTAGTATGCGACACAAAATGGCCAGATGGTGCACATAATCCATTTGTTGCAGGGCGTCTAGTTCTTTCTGTGCATTGGAAGAAAACCAGGTGACAAGTTAGGCAGCAGTTTTTATGTAGGACATTTCCAAATTGCATATAATCAGAGAATAAGGATCTAGAAGATAAATTCCAGCTAAAAACAAGCCATTCTGACTCAAAGTCACAAGAATTCAGTCTTAATAATCACAAATGCTTTCTGGTCTCAAGCTTAAATATCTATTCTCTATTTTCTTTGGACTCTCAGTGTCTTAGAATTTTTGCACACATAGTCTTACATTTTCCTCTTCAGAGAATGGGATTAGCAGAAGAAATGAGAGAACTTTTTGCAGCCAGTCATTTTTTCCAAGATCACAGAGCTAGTAAATACACCCTGTGATTCACATAAAACATGAGAATAGCCAGTATGGGGTACCTAGAAATGAGGAGCACTGCAATTATAATACAAACAAAAATTATACCCCATTTTACTAGTTTGAATCATTACCACAATAAACATGGATTCATATGTTAGGCTGTGATAGAACCAAAGGAAGACATTTATGTGATTTTTTTTTTTAATGGCATGCATCTGCTCGGGACAGGCTGTGCTTTTTAGAGGAACAAATTTATCCTTCAGTAAAAAATTCTGGAGAAGTGTGATATAAAAGATCAATTAAACTTGATATTTAAAGTCTTTGTACCAAAATAATGAATCTATTCATGAACAATACAAGAATGAGATTTGGCAGGAAAGCTATGTCAGTATATCTCATATCAGTGCCTAGCTAGGATGCTAATTCACAAGAAAAAATATTGTCATTCTCCAATGTCAGACGGTTATTTGAAGCCTGTCTGCTTTTTTTGGTAAAGATACTTTAAATAAGGAACCTGGGGAAAGAGTTACAGATATCTACTGGCATGAAGAGGAAGACTGTTTACTGAATAGAATTGAATGGATTTTTTTATGAGTATTGGTATTATTTCAATTTTCAATTAAAAAATAAACTGGTATATGCAAAATCTTCATGCTGTGGGCCATATTGAAAGATAGTAAATAATTGAAATAAAATGCCAAGATATTGGTGGGGACCCGTCTGCACCTACTAGGGTCTTGATGTTACCTGAGCCCCCTTAGGTATTTTAAATATGTGCCAGAAGACATGCTTCCCAGGACATGATTTTTCTATTCCTAAAAATAAGTTACAGGAAAAATAGACAAATGAAGACTAAATGTTTCAAGAGTGAACGCATATAATGGGTTAAATGAGGCATAGGTTAGGAGTGTGTGAGGCACTTTGTATTAGAGCTCATTTAAAATACCATCGGTTACATGAGGTTTCAGAAAAAAAGAAAACAGCCTGTGTTCTGCATAAACAACTGTATGCAATGCATTGTAAAATGGGTATGAGGAATTAAGGAAAGAATGCCTTTTCTTCTGCTGTTCATCTTCCTCCTGGTTCCTAGCCAACTACAACAATTTGTTTTATAATCTTGCTTATGGCACCTTCCATGGCAACAGGTGCTTACTCATTTTGACAAATATCACTTTATTAACAATCGTGATGTATGCAAAGAGGACTAACAATCCCTCTAGTTATGCAAAGGACAGGCACAGTACCCGCTGGGGATCAGAGCCTACCAACTTTGTGACAGCTCACAGTATATTTTCACTATTGAAGCCAATGGAGTATATATTGAATATACACTTTGTTCAAGGATTGGTCCTGCTTTATGCTTGAGGCTTATTTTATTTTCAATGTGTCCTGATTTATTAAACTAGTTTTATGATGGACACACCTAAAGAGCATCTGTCTCCTATACAGGAAATGGCCATGTTATAGTTACAAACTTGGCAATGTAGAAATAAACTTAGAAATGTAGGCAAATATGAGATGATACCTGAACATCATCTCAGCCACACCACAGTTATTGAGATATTGTTTTCTAAGGGTAAGGTCCAAACACTTTATCATATTTTTATATCTTGCATGTAGTAGATAATTTATATACATACCAATCACACACACACACACACACTCAATGTCATAGCAATCTAATTAGAAATAAAAGTTTCTAAATTTCAAACAATGTGGAGCAAAACTATAAAATATTGTCTTAAGTTTTACAAATTTTTTAAAAAGGTGATTCACAGGATTATGGAGGATATTGATCCAATTGAATAAAACATAAAGCCCTGAATACTTCTCCACTCTTCCATTTTTATAGAAACTAAGAAGCAATTTAAGGATTTCTTTTTTAATGTGAAGAAAAATGTTTTGTTAGATTTTCTGCTAAATGCCATTTAAATAATCAATTTGCCAACATTTAGGGAAATTGAGTATGCCACTTCTCTAAAAAGCTTGTCATTTCTCTTTAGGGTAACGTGTAACAGAGATGCATAGGAAAATTCAGGGATGTGCTTTGAAATACTATTAGTAGATAGCAAATGGGGGATAGATGGATAAAAATTTAATCTATATATTACTGGGCAATAGTTAAAAGGAATAAAGTATCTCTCTATACACATGGGTCTCAAAATTGGCCTCAAAAATGATACTGAGTTAAAAAACACTAAGTGAAACATGGTGAATGTCACATTTCCCTGTGTAAATATAAAAATAGAAAAAATATAACAATCATTGTTGATATATATTTAGGAAAGAAAGGATTAATAGTTTAATATTGAGAGTAGATTAGACACACACATATATTAAATATATAAGAATTAGCCTTTCGAGTTGTTAATCTTTTTGTTTTAATCTGCTGTATCTCTATTTGCTATTTCATTCATTATTATTGTTGGTTTTTATAATTGCATTTCTTCTGCTTCGGTTTCTTATATTTTCCCTAATATCTTAAGTTAACTGTTGAATTTATCTGTTTTCAGACTTTATCGCTTTCTTGTATGTTTTAAATATGCTTTCCTATTTCCAAATCTACAAATTTTTCAAAAAAAAATGTTTTTTTCTGACTTTGAACTTCGTTGTGCTAAGAGAAGTATATCTGTCTGATAATTCCTTGGAATTGGCTGATATGTGCATTATGTCTTCCCCATGTTGTTCGGCTTTCTCTGAAGTTCCGTGCGTACCTGAGAACACTGTGTATTCCTTGGTATGATGGGTTTTTTGACTTCTTTATATGATTTGAGGCAAGTTATTAGAGGCATCAAAGTTGAAATGAGTGTATAATTATCATTGTTTTATGATGTTTTCCATTCTATATGATGCTTTGTGCCTTAAAGACCTCACTCTATAATATTAATATAGATACACCAGCTTTCCTTTGACTAATATTTAAGCTGCCTAATTTCTTATCCTTTGTGTATCAGTTTTTCCATGTTTTTATTTTCATGTGTGATTCTTAGATAGTATAATCCTGGATCTTATCTTTTATTGAATTTAACCTTTAACTAGAAAGTTAATTTATTTACATTTATTAGGATTGCTGATATATTTGGATTCATTACCATCCTATTTCTTGTTTTGTATGTTCCTCTTTTGCTTCATCGCTTTTACTTTTTATCACTTTTTCTGCATCTTTTACACGAAGTTTTTATTTAAATTCTATTTCCCTCTTTATTCTTTTAATAGTTACCATGAAATTTTAACAGATTTATTTACTTAAAGTCTACATTAATCATTTTCTCTATTCCTTCTTTATATAACATAGGGACCTTAGAATTATAAAAATCAAATCACCTGCTAGTCTTACTTATTGTCCCATATTTTAATTATATCCTTTCTGTATTCCCAAATTTAATTTTTTTGTTATTTCACACAGACCCTGTGGTTTATCTACATGCTTTCCATGTTCTTCACTCAACATTTCTTCTTGTATCTGCAGCTTTCCTTTTGTAGTTATTTTCCATCTTGCTGACATATCGTCAAAATTTGTTGAAGTGTGAATCTATTCACTTTTAGGTTTCCTAAAGGGAGTTTTAGATTTTCTTTTAGGTTTACTTACATCTTACTTTTGAATTATTTCACACATGACAAAATATGTGAGAGGAGTACAACTATTAATACTTCCTATATACCTTGCGCCCACATCCTTTACTTGTTTATGTTTTACTGAATGCACTTTATCATTCTCTCTCTCTCTCTCTTCATCCTCAGTGTTCATTTTATTACCATGTTGACAGGAAGAGTTGTTCTTGATATTAAGTAAGGATTTTAAATCAGCTTATTATCACTGCAAATTTCCAAAAGACAGAAAGAAGGGTAACAGTGTGAATCTCTCTGGCTTCTAGTAGAAATGGAAATATTGCTTAGATTGGAGGAAGGTCATAGAGCACTCAGAAGAAATATGATCGTATTGCCATCATAGAAGCAATACATTTGTCTTTTGTCTCCTTACTTGTTTATATTTTTTCAACTATTTAAATCAAACAATTTGAGGTGAAAGTTCACCACCACTCTCACCTACCAATAACAAGATAGAACAGTGGAAATATTATTTCCCAAACATGTGTTTTCATTTTGATGATAGTCAGCTACTAATCTAGATGCTTGATATAAGAGACATTATCTAAGCTCTACCATACCTGTATCAGTAGAATTACTTCCCTATTATACATGAAGATATACAGGCATACCTTGGAGATATTACAGATTCAGTCCCAGACCACTGCAGTAAAGCAAACATTGCAATAAAGTGAGTCATACAAGTTTGTTGGTTTTCCAATGCATAAAAAAGTCATGTTTACATTACAATATAAGCAGCTGAGTGTGCAATAGAAGTATGTCTAAAAAACAATGCACATACTTTAATTTTAAAATACTTTATTGCTAAAATGCTAATGATTATCTGTTCCTTCATCAAGTTGTGATTTTTCACAGGTAAAGGGTTTGCTCCAAGTGTTGGTGGCAGCTGACCAATCAGGGTGGTGGTTTCTTAAGGTTAATGTGGCTGTGGCAATTTCTTCTAACATGGCAGCAATGAAGTTTGCCACATTGGTTGACTTTTCCTTTCATGAAAGATTTTTTTTTTTTTTTTTGTAACGTGATGCTGTTTGATAGCTTTTTCCCCACAGTAGAACTTCTTTCAAACCCAAATTCTACCACTGCTTTATCAACTAAGTTTCTGTAATATTCTAAATTCTTTGTTGTTATTTGAAGAATGTTCACAGCATCATTACCAGGAGTAGATTCTATCTCAAGGAACGACTTTCTTTGCTCATCTCTAAGAAACAAATCCTAATGCATTAAAATTGTATCTTGAAACTGCAGCAACTCAGTCACATTTTCAGGCTCCAGTTCTAATTCTAGTTGTCTTGCTGATTCCACCACATCCGCATTTACTTCCACTGAAGAGTTAAACCCCTCAAGGTCATCTGTGAGAGTTGGACTCAACTTCTTCTAAACTCCTGTTATTGTTGATATTTTGGACTCCTCCCAGGAATCACAAATGTCCTTAGTGTCATCTAGAGTGGTGAATCCTTTCCTGAAGATTTTCAATTTATTTTACCCAGATTAATCAGAGTAGTCATTATGGCAGCAATAACCTTACCATGTTTAGTTCTTATGTAATAAAACTTGAAAGTTGAAATTACTCCTTGATTCAGAGGCTACAGAATGGATGTTGTGTTAACGAGCTTAGAAACACTAATATCCTTGTTCACCTCCATCGGAACTCTTGGGTGGTCAGGTACATTGTCAATGAACAGCAGTATTTTGAAAGGACTGTTTTTTTTCTGAGCAGTAGTTCTCAAGAGCGGGATAAAAATATCCAGTAGACCATACTGTTAACAGATATGCTGTCATTCAGACTTTGCTCCATTTATAGAGTACAGGCACACTAGATTTAGCATAATTCTTGCTATTTTCAGAATCGTTAATCAGTATTGGCTTCAACTTCAATTTACCAGCTGCATTAGCCCCTACCAAGAGTGTCACCCTGTGCACTGAAGCTTTAAAGCCAGGCATTGACTTATTTTCTAGCCATGAACGTCCTAGACAGCATCTTCTTTCAATATAAGTCTGTTTCATCTACACTGAAAATCTCTTGTTTAGTGTAACAAACTTCATCTATTATCTTAGCTAGATTTTCCAGATTATGTGCTAAAGCTTCTACATCAGCACATGCTACTACTTCACCTTGCACTTTTTCTTTTATTTTGGGATGGCTTCTTTCCTTAAAAATTATCAACCAACTTCTTCTAGTTTCCAACTTTTCTTCTTCATTTCTCTCAGCCTGAAGAGAATTGAAGATAATTTGGGCCTTGTTGTAGTTGGTTTGATTTTCTATCCAGACTGATAAAACGTTCTTCATATCAGCAACAAGCCTGTTTTACATTCTTCATCGTTCATTTGTTCACTGTAGTAGCACTGTCAATTACCTTCAAGAACTTTTCCTTTGTGTTCATAAGTTGGCTGTTTGTTATAAGAGACCTAGCTTTTAGCCTCTCTCAGCTTTCAACATGCCTTCTTCATTAAGTTTAATCATTTCCAGCTTTTGACTTAAAGTGAAAGATGTATGATGCTTTTCTTCTCACTTGAACACTTAAAGGCCATTGCAGGGTTATTACTTGGTCTAATTTTAATATTGTTGTGTCTCAGGGAATAGTGAGGCTTGAGGAGAAGAAGAGAGATGGAAGAACAGCTAGCTGCTGAAGAAGTGGGAACACACATGATATTAATTAAGTTTGCTATCTTATATGTGCAGAGTGTATGGTGTCCCACAATTACAATAGTGACATAAAAGATCATTGATCACAGATAACCATAAGTAATATAATGACAATGAAAAAATCTGAAATATTGTGAGAAGTATTGAACTGTGACCCAGAAACCAAAAGTGAGCACATACTGTTGGAAAAAATGGTGTGGATAGAATTGCTCAAGGCAGGCTGGCCACAAACCTTCAATTTGTAAAAAACACAACATCTACAAGAAAAGCGCAATGAAACAAAGTACGCTTGTCATTGCTCCAGGTTACAGAGAAAAAAAGTGGAAGAGATTAGATTCAAATCAAATCTCTCTGATGCCAAAATCCATGATCTTAATCATTAAATACATTGCTTCCAATTTTATGTCTAGATAATATATATTTCATAGGTTTTATATAAAAATCTATTGTTTAACCTCATCTCATTAGTAATATATATATAATATTCAGAAAGTTTAATTAAACAATGGTTGCTTAAATGAACTACTGCTTTATTAAGCAAGAAACAAATCTTAATCTGTAATATATATTTAGAAGTAGCATTTATAACATTAAAATAAGCCATGATGGTTTTTCCAAAATAATGAGAAAATGACCCCTTAAATCAATTATACTTTAAAAAGAAAGATGCCTGTTTTGTCTGTCTTTATGAAGGAGATGAAATTTGGCAAGGCAAAAACTATAGATTGTTAAAAGAAGCAAGTTAACTCATGTTTATGTTTTATAACTTATTTTATTTTTTAAAACAACCTTGAGTAGAGTTTTCTTTGTATTTATTTTGTACTATTTTAAGATGTATAGGTCATTTGCAAGTAGTTAGTTTCTGAATTTTCGGTGCAATCCAAATACTTAGTTTAGTATTACCTGTGGTTTACCTGCTAATTTAAAAAAAATGACTATAACATGCAAATTAAGATTATAACCACGCATTTTCAACTGCAAAATTTATGGAGAGAGTATTCGTTATGAAAAAGAAAAAAATAAAAATCACATAGTTTCTATTTTCTTTGCAGTTTAAAAATGAATTGGAAAATGAATTAGTAATAATGTTTAAAATGCATTTAATTGTGTTTTTTAATGTTGCATGGCATAAAATTTTAATAGCTCGGTTAGAAATGTATGTCTGAACTAGATTTCAGAGAAATTGTTTTCCTCTTTCTATTGGTGAAATACTAACTGCTGTGTCTTGATATGACCACTTGATGGAACTCTTTCATTTTGCTTTCAGCAATCTCTAAGCAGTGACAAACTTACCTTTCTTGGCAGGTATAAAAGTGTATATAAGTATGTATGTGTGTATATATACATGTATATGTATGTGTGTGTGTGTATATATGTATATATATGTGTGTGTATGTATATATGTATATATATATGTGTATATATGTGTATATATATATCTATGCTTAAAGGAATTCGTTATTTGGCACATTTAGTATTCTCTACCGTTTTTTATGTATGTGAATTTTATTTATTTCTATGGAGAACCACAGTGTTAGTCAGTCGATCTGTAGAAAAAGAAATAAAATTCTACTTCTTAAATAAACTCTTGTTCTCATTTCCCTCCAAGAATTTTTTGCAAAAAATTAATTTTAAATAATTCTAAATATTTAAATATAATAATATCCAAGATGTTATTTGCTTTATAATCAAACTGAGACTGTATTTCTGGAATGCCTTCAAAATTCATAGTCAGAAGCATTCACAAGGTCTTGGGAATTAGAGGGTGTTAGGTAGCTGTGGGAACTTCCTAACAATTATCCTTATTAAGAAAGATAGTTTGAGAAGGGGAGAGATTGATTTTGAAGTGAACCTTTCAATAAAGTCATATAGAACAATTAGGAAAACTAGAAGTGAAGGACGGGGTGAAAATCACCTTCTCTTCATTGAAAACATTGACGCTATAGGTCATCCAAGAGCTGTGGATTAGGTATCAATCATCTATTTGTGACCTTTCATTTAAACTTTCTGAAGTTTTGCATAAAATAGGGATAATCGTAAATCTCTCACGAGGCTCAGATACAATAAAACTCACTGTAGTAATACATTTGTAAACTCTAAAAACATCGTGGAACTAGTAGTTGTTGGAATGATCACATTGTTGTAAAGAAAGCCCACATTAAGCATGTCAGCATATCTCGGAGAAAAAGGCCGTCTTCGGTAACTCTACCTTACAAAATATTTTCCATGCTCTGTAGTGTCTGGCTCCTAGTCACAGGAGTCCGAAGGAAGTAAGGCCTCTTTTTTGTTTGCCATTTATTCTAAGTGATCTCTGCCACTTCAGTGGCATCTAGTCCTGTGCTAATGGTGGCCAAATCATTTTTCCAGTCCAGAATCTCTACATGAACTCCACCATCCTATTAGACACTTTCTCCCCAATATTCTGGAAACTTAAATTTCTTTTTGTCTTAAACCAAACTCACTGTGTTTATTCTGCAAAACTGTTGCATACACTTGGCTGACAGAGTTTTTGGTTTTTAAATTGATGACCGTGATTAATTTCACTTTTGGCTCCCCAGTACCCAGCCTACATTAGTCAGTGACCGATTAACCATTGAATGAATGAAGTATTTTGAAGCTCAAGACACAGATTTGACCTAATGGTGATAATTTCAAACATTAATTTGTTTTATTGTGACTCTGTTAGAGATTGGCTTATACAATATTACTTTCCTACTGATTCTTGTTTTTATCTATTTTTGGTCTACACAAGGCATTGAAAATATAAGTCACTGAATGTGCCCCCATTTTCAGAGTTTAAAAGAAACTTCATTGCTGCACTAATGATAAACATTTAATCAACCCATTTTTAGGAATAAGTTATAAAACACTATTAATGCTTTTTCTCTATATACACTTTTTCTTCTTGAATTACTGGAGTGAGGAAATTCACTTAAGAGTAATGTCTTTCAATAAGAGCAGCTGTAAGGGAAAAGCATATTTTCACTGCCAAGAAAAACTATCAGATAAAATACATTCATTGTACAAAAAAATTACAAACGATTTCTGTAGACATGCAATATGGTATGTACTATTGAATGTGTTGGGGATAAAGTAATAAACAAAAGTACATGTCCTTACATTCTTTGAGCTTGTGTGGGAAACCCAATATAAACAAATGTGCTATTTATATTTCGGTTTAACTTATTTTATTTCAGGTTGCAACAGAACTATACAAAATGTGAAGTAGGGAAGGTGATGAAGTAACAGAGGCTGCTATTTTCTAATGGGTTGTCAGAGAAGATCTGTCTAAGGGGAGACTTTATATAGATATCTGAGTGAAATGATGGGCCAAGGCATTTCGGGAAGACATTTTGGATTGCCTCGAGAGGTCTCAAGAACCTTCCAGGGCTCTCCAGAACCCCTCTTCAGGGATCTCTGACAAGATACTGATTACAGAGATGTCTGAGGACAGAGCTGGGACAATCCAACATTTGTAGTACTGATGCAAAGAAAGCCCACCAAAAGAGATTTAGATCATTTCTATAGTTCTATAAAAATGTTTTTATGACTCCCAATTTTCATTTAGTTAGCGTATTTTTTCTTCTTCATGTCACCTTTACCCTTTGGTTGACTGTAAAGGAATCCATACACTTACGCAATGTATTCTGTAACAGCATAAGCTGTTTTCAATGATGGGAGCATCAATTTATAGGTAAGTATAACTCAATTAAAGCACATAAGTTCAGGTACTAAAATCAATACAAAGAGCATATTCTGGTACCTCCCAGTCGCCCGCCCCCGGTTTACATATGCTTAACATTTCTGGTGGACATAATCTTGCTGCTTGTTTGGGATTCTTGACATCACAATATTCATCATAGAGTAGGCATGCAATGCTTTTAATTTAAATCAATAAGTTAATTTCAAGGGGCAGGGAAGTGAGCAAAAGGTGGCTTATGACCCTTTTTCCTAAAGAGCAACCAATGGTCAGCCACCATTGATTGCTACACAAGGCCACTCCTGAGATCCCAGTTCTAATATCATAAATAATCAAGTACATGAAAATAATAGAAAATGAAACCCATCCTTTTCTGACAACAGTGTCTTGCTTCTGGAGATAAAACTAATGATTTTCCCAGAAAATTTTTAAGCAACATTTGGAGGAAAAGCTAAAGAGAGATTTGAATATTATTCCTTTAGGACAGGATTGCCTGGTAACTTACAGGGCACCTATTTAAATGTGAACTTCAGATAAGCCTCTAAGTATTTAAGATGTTCTTTTACTAAAAAGTGATTTGTTTTTTACATGAAATTGAAATATAAGTAGAAATCCTATATTTTTATTTGCTAAATCTGACAATCCTATGTTAGGAATACTTTAGACAGATGAGGGTAAGATACTTTCTCTGGAAACATCAAGCAAGCTATTTTTGTTAGTCCATCAATCAAAGCCAAGGAGCCAATAGGATAGATTAGTATGGCTAAATGTCTTAGGCTATTGGCAAAAATGTGTGGGTGTAGTATTTTTCAGGACAAAATAAAAGAAAGGAAGTTAGCTTTTAGATGGATGAAATGTTCTTTCTTAGCTATGATTTTATTAAAAATATACTGAGATGAGAAAATCAATCCTTTCTCAGATGAGAAGAAATCCAAACATAAGCGCAATAAAACGTGTGAAAGCAATAAAATACATGCTATAGAATTCAACCATATTCAAATATATACTGATAGAGCAAATATGAGAGAGGATAATAATACATGAAGCTAAACTAGGCCCTCTTCCATGAAAAATCAGAGGCTCAAATTGTCTATGGAGGGGCTAGGCCACTCATAATGACAAAAGATGAAGACACTAATAAGAGTTATATAACATTTTTGTAGTTATATTAAGCTTCTAAGTGAGGGTAAAAAGTAACAGAAATATTCCCAACCGTGTGATAAAAACAATAAAAAATTACTACAATTGACAGAACTCCAGGATCATAAGAGACTTGTTAGATTCTAAAGGAAGTTGCTAATGAATAAGGAAAGCTGTTAAACAGGCATTGAAAATCTCCAAAGAACTAGGGCATGCATTAAAGAAATCTTCAGGAAAATGCAATATAGTAAAATTCAGAAAAAAATGTTTAACTGTGGTGTGGTATAAAATTCCAGTGGTGTGAATTTCAGAATCAAGAATAGACCTGACAAAGAAGAGGAGGAGGAGGAGGAGGGGGACCTTTCTAGCAAAGATCATTACCTGTCAAAACCATGAAGTCTCTTAATAAAATAAGCTACTGACTAGATTTTAAATTTGCATTGGAAATGCCATGATTATTAAAAATTTTTACATAAAAATAGGCCCGGGTTATTTGAATGTGTTCTCTAACTCTGGTTGTGTGCTTGGAATTAAAGCCCTATCACTGGCGTTCCAACTCTGCTGTGATCCTATTTTGGGGGTTAGTTCCTGGCAGTGCTTCTATGAGCATATTTGCCAAATTGTCTAAAGACCACTTTTCTTTTTATGCAAATATCAGTTTAGTCGTCCAACTTGTGTATACGGTTCTGGAACAAGAAGCATCTGGAAAAAAAAGAACATATTATGACAGTTAGCTAAAAGTGGGAGATGGTGATATTCTTTGGAGGAAAAGAATTCTATCAAGGACCTAATGTATTTAATTCTGTTCGTTAAAAACAAATTTCCAATGGTTTCAAGCCAGAAATTAATTAAAATAAAAATGGGAGTTAACATGAAATATTAACAAAACCTTATCATTTCTATTTGTTTTTGTTAACTGTGCTTAATAAGTGTTCAGAAAAAACATGGCATTATATTAATGTCTCCTAAATATTTGAAAATCTGTAATTTAGCACTTCTTACATTTCTTTATTATTATTATTATACTTTAAGTTCTAGGGTACATGTGCACAATGTGCAGGTTTGTATACATGTGCCATGTTGGTGTGCTGCACCCATTAACTCCTCATTTAAGTTAGGTATTTATCCTAATGCTATCCCTCCCCCAACCCCCCACCCCATGACAGGCTCTGGTGTGTGATATTCCCAACCCAGTGTTCAAATGTTCTCATTGTTCAATTTCCACCGGTGAGTGAGAACATGCAGTGTTTGGTTTTCTGTTCTTGCGGTAGTTTGCTCAGAATGATGGTTTCCAGCTTCATCCATGTCCCTACAAAGGACATGAACTCATCCTTTTTTACAGTTGCATAGTATTCCATGGTGTATATGTGCCACATTTTCTTAATCTAATCTATCATTGATGGACACTTGGGTTGGTTGCAAGTCTTTGCTATTGTGAATAGTGCCACAATAAACATATGTGTGCATGTCTTTATAGTAGCATGATTTATAATCCTTTGGGTATATACCCAGTAATAGAATTGCTGGGTCAAATGGTATTTCTAGTTTGAGATCCTTGAGGAATCACCACACTGTCTTCCACAATGGTTGAACTACTTTACAGTCCCACCAACAGTGTAAAATCCTTCCTATTACTCCACATCATCTCCAGCACCTGTTGTTTCCTGACTTTTTAAATGATGGCCATTCTAACTGGTGTGAGATGGTATCTCATTGTGGTTTTGATTTGCATTTCTCTGATGACCAGTGATGATGAGGCTTTTTTCATGTGTGTGTTGGCTGAATAAAGGTCTTCTTTTGAAAAGTGTCTGTTCATATCCTTTGCCCACGTTTTGGGGCTGTTCGATTTTTTCTTGTAAATTTGTTAAAGTCTTCGTTGATTCTGGATATTAGCCCTTTGTCAGATGGGTAGATTGCAAAAATTTCCTCCCACTCTGTAGGTTGCCTGTTCACTCTGATGGTAGTTTCTTTTGCTGTGCAGAAGCTCTTTAGTTTAATTAGATCCCATTTGTCTATCTTGGCTTTTGTTGCCACTGCTTTTGGTGTTTTAGTCATGAAGTCCTTGCCCATGCCTATGTCCTGAATGGTATTGCCTAGGTTTTCTCCTGGGTTTTTACGGTTTTCATATAACATTTAAGTCTTTAATCCATCTTGAATTAATTTTTGTATAAGGTGTCAGGAAGGGATCCAGTTTCAGCTTTCTACATATGGCTAGCCAGTTTTCCCAGCACCATTTATTAAATAGGAAATCATTTCCCCATTTCTTATTTTAGTCAGGTTTGTCAAAGATCAGATGGTTTTAGATGTCTGGTGGTATTTCTGAGGCCTCTGTTCTGTTCCATTAATCTATGTATCTGTTTTGGTACCAGTACCATGCTGTTTTGGTTACTGTAGCCTTGTAGTATAGTTGGAAGTCAGGTTGCATGATTCCTCCAGCTTTGTTGTTTTTGCTTAGGATTGGCTTGGCAATACAGGCTCTTTTTTGGTTCCATATGAACTTTAAAGTAGTTTTTTTCCAATTCTGTGAAGAAAGTCATTGGTAGCTTGATGGGGATGGCATTGAATCTATAAATTACCTTGGGGAGTATGGCCATTTTCACAATAGTGATTCTTCCTATCCATGAGCATGGAATGTTCTTCCATTTGTTTGTATCCTCTTTTATTTCATTGAGCAGTGGTTTGTAGTTCTCCTTGAAGAGGTCCTTCACATCCCTTGTGAATTGGATTCTTATGTATTTTATTCTCTTTGTAGCAATTGTGAATGGGAGTTCACTCATGATTTAGCTCTCTGTCTGTTACTGGTGTATAGGAATGCTTGTGATTTTTGCACATTGATTTTGTATCCTGAGACTTTGCTGAAGTTATCAGCTTAAGGAGATTTTGGGCTGAGATGATGGGGTTTTCTAAATATAAATCATGTCGTCTGCAAACAGGGACAATTTGACTTTCTCTTTTCCTAATTGAATATTTATTTCTCTTTATTTCTTTATTTCTTTCTCTTGCCTGATTGCCCTGGCCAGAACTTCCAGCACTATGTTGAATAGGAGGGGTGAGAGAGGGCATCCCTGTCTTGTGCCGGTTTTCAAAGGGCATGATTCCAGTTGTTGCACATTCAGTAAGATATTGGCTGTGCTTTTGTCATAAATAGCTCTTATTATTTTGAGATACGTCCCATCAATACCAAATTTATTGAGAGTGTTTAGCACGAAGCGCTGTTGAATTCTGTCAAGGGCCTTTTCTAAATCTATTGAGATAATCATGTGGTTTTTGTCTTTGGTTCTGTTTATCTGATGGATTATATCTATTGATTTGCGTATGTTAAACCAGCATTGCATCCCAGGGATGAAGCCAAATTGATCTTGGTGGATAAGCTTTTTGATGTGCTGCTGGATTCGGTTTGCCAGTATTTTACTGAGGATTTTCACATCGATGTTCATCAGGGATATTGGTCTAAAATCCTCTTTTTTTGTTGTGTCTCTGACAGGCTTTGGTATCAGGATGAAGCTGGCCTCATAAAATGAGTTAGGGAGGATTCCCTCTTTTCCTATTGTTTGGAATAGTTTCAGAAGGAATGGTACCAGTTCCTCTTTGTACCTCTAGTAGAATTCAGCTGTGAATCCTGGCCTTTTTTTGGTTGGTAGGCTATTAATTATTGCCTCAATTTCAGAGTCTGTTGTTGGTCTATTCAGGGATTCAGCATCTTTCTGGTTTAGTCTTTGTGAGGGTGTATGTGTCCAGGAATTTATCCATTTCTTCTAGATTTTCTAATTTATTTGCATAGAGGCATTTATAGTATTCTCTGATGGTAGTTTGTATTTCTGTGGGACCGGTGGTGATATCCCCTTTATCATTTTTTATTGCGTCTATTTGATTCTTCTCTCTTTTCTTCTTTATTAGTCTTGCTAGCGGTCTACCAGTTTTGTTGATCTTTTCAAACAACCAGCTCCTGGATTCATTGATTTTTTGAAGGGTGTTTTGTGTCTCTATTTCCTTCAGTTCTGCTCTGATCTTAGTTATTTCCTGACTTCTGCTAGCTTTGGGATGTGTTTGCTCTTGCTTCTCTTGTTCTTTTAATAGTGATGTTAGGGTGTCGATTTTGGATCTTTCCTGCTTTCTCTTGTGGGCATTTAGTGCTATAAATTTCCTTCTACACACTGCTTTAAGTGTGTCCCAGAGATTCTGGTATGTTGTGTCTTTGTTCTCATTGGTTTCAAAGAACATCTTTATTTCTGCCTTCATTTCGTTATGTACCCAGTAGTCATTCAGGAGCAGGTTGTTCAGTTTCCGTGTAGTTGTGCAGTTTTGAGTGAGTTTCTTAATCCTGAGTTCTAATTTGATTGCACTGTGGTCTGAGAGATAGTTTATTGTGATTTGTGTTCTTTTACATTTGCTGAGGAGAAGTACTTCTTACATTTCTGATGTAAAAACTGTTTAAACACTATGGCATCCTAGCTTAAAAATTACATATTGAGTGGTCCAAACAGACCGTAAAGTTTTCAGAAAGCAATATTCATATCACATACATTGAAGTTAGTTTCGACTGGATATTATACGATACTGCTTATTTAGGCAAGATAGTGTTTTCTTTCAATATTGCAATGTGTGATGTACTAAAGAACTTTTATGTTGAAGCTTTAAAGAGACAGAAATAAGAGAAACCCAAACACATTCTGACTGGCTTTAAAAGTAAGTATAAACAGTACTTCCAAAGCATCATAAAATGGATATAATAGCAAAAAAAAAAAAAATTTGTAGAAATGTTATCGTTGTTTTTTCTTTGTTTCCTCAAGGGGGAAAAAATAGCACTTTAATCATGGTTGGTCATAACTTCTAAAGAAAAACAAGTTTAGAGCTTTCTATGTATTTTCTATTTCTTTCTTTAGACAATATTACCACGTGGTCTGGTCTAATGCAGTTGTGACACATACACACACACACACATCACCGACCAGGATATGCTGTGCTATTGCTTTTGCTTCTTAGTGCGAATATTGAAAGGCCACACGGTCACCTTCAGCTCTTTGGACACTGGCTTCCTGTGTGTCCTGCTGTGCATATAGGGCCTGCTACTGTGGTGTTTCCTCTGAGTCCCACACGCTGTGCCATTTTTGTACGAATTGAGCCAAATATTTTCTACATGGCATCATGGTCTGCCACTGGAATTTTACACTGAAAAGTTAGCAATAAGCATTTTACTACTCATTATTATTTATATGTTGCTATGTAATAAAGCACCCCAAAGCTTAATGACTTCAAATCACAGCCATTTCATTGGGTATGATGCCATGAGACAGCAGTATGGGCAGGATGAAGAAGAGAGAACTCGTCCATGATTGACATGGTTTTGGCTGGGACAGCTCAGCTGGACATAGTGGAACCCATTGGCCTCATTCGCACGTGGGGCCTGGTACTTGCTGTTGGCTGGAATGCCATGGGTCTCTTCCATGTAGATTATGTTTCTGCCTGTGGCCTGTCACCCTCCCGTGTCTCTGTGTGGTTACCCTCCTTAACAGGAGATTCTGGAATTCTTTATGCGGAGCTGAGTTCCGAAAGGGAAAGTAGAAACTGAAGACCTGAGCTCAAAAGTCCTAGAACATAACTTCTGTGACATTTCATTGATCAAAGCAAGCCACGTGGGCAACCCAGAATCAGGAGTTAAAGAAACAGACTTCACCTCTTGACAGAAGGGTGGCAAAAACCTTAGAAAACGGGCATAGGCATGACCATTGGTGGGCAGTTTTTATCACTCTAGCACACTGCTTTTATGGGAGATGTGCAGTGGCCTTTGAAATGAACAGCTGTACTCAATATCATTTTGCTTTGAATAAGGCAGGAGCATGGATTTTAATTTTTCTCTAAAGTATTTCATGAAGAAAAAAATACATATATCTGTTCGTTTGTGGTTATAATGTTAAATTAGTTTTAAAAGTTTAAAATTTTGATATAATCTCTTCCTCCTCAAGTAGCTTAGCTGGTTAATTCAGAAGGACTAAATGCATCTATTTCTATTATATTTTTCTCCCCGTTTGAAAATAGACAAGTCACCTGTAATAATTTTCTATGATAAGACGTGGAGACTAGGTTATATATCTTTGCCCATAAGCACGCTCAGAACTGAAAGAATAAAGTTGAAAGTATGTTGTTTCAGTAGGGAACAGTGTGAAATAATTAATAACCCACATTAGTTCTGTGTGTTGGAATGTTGTTGTGGGGGTAGGAAAAGTACTTATTTTGCGATTAAATTATACAAGTCTACTTCCTAATGCTTCTTCTACAGTAACTTCTTTTTGTCTTACCACCTCGAATCCATGTGTTTTGTGATGTGCCATTATCTTGCTTTAAGCTCTTCAGTTTCTTCCAGTGGCTGGCAGAAAAGAGTGAAAATTCCTTAGTGTGACATTTATGAGCCTTGCCTGGTTCCAGCTGTCACTCATCATGCCCCACCTCACGGCCTGTGCCCCAGCCAATCAAACTGCCTGTAATTTTCTCAGATGACAGTCTGGGTCAGACCTGCAAGGCTGCTCGTTCAGTGCTCTCTGTTGTAGCTTCCTTTGGTCCCTGACTTCTTTTACTCTCCCACCTCCCAGAAAACTTGGTCCAAGAACAATGCTTCTCTCTTTAACCTTAGCTCAATACTGAATCTTAAGTGAATCTTCTTGATAATCGCCTCCTCTTATGTAGAAGTGACTGTTTTATCCCATGTGTGCTAATTTCCAGATCTTCATAAGTTTTATCTTTGAAACTATAGTATACTCCTGCATTTAATTACTTACTTATCTTTTTCTATGGCTGGACTACATGTAAATATATCTTTTTTTGTTTTTTTCTAAATCCTCTCTTCCTAGGACAATGTCTGGCACATGTTTGGTATTGAAGAAATGAGGCTTGCTGAATTAATGCACATATGCCAAAATCCCTTTTGATAGTGAGTCTTCCTAGTAAGTATTCTAGGCATGTTCTAAGAGAGATGCATAAGCATTATCTCAGCATGGATTATCCCTGTATGATTCAGAACAGATTACTCATATATGATTCTCTTTTTTGTTTTGTTTTTAATTGAGACTGGAAGCATGATGAGAAGGTGAATGTGATCAGTCTGAGGATGTGCTCGGCTAGATTTCTGCAGGGTAAATTTTCTCCTCTATGCCATAAAATAACCAGCAGACTGTTTAAGAGCCACCCGGAACTCCAGTTTTTCTTTCAGAAGTCTGTTAAGACATAATGTTTGATGTGCTTGCTTTCCAAGGCATACATTAGTTGAGTGCATTTATATAAAGGAGTGTTGAATCCACAAGCCATATTGCACTGAGTATGTTTTGCAGAAATGTACCTTGATACGCCACATAATTCCCATACACATTTGCGGGCCTGCACTCATTATCGATTGAAAACAATCTGATCGAAAAGTGACAGTCTCGATTGCGATTTTCATTTGATCTTACAAGTTATTTCCAAGGGCCACGGTGTTGGCACATTTTTAACTCCTGTGTCTCCTTCACCCTCTACAACAGACTTAGCCCCACCTTTTCATGGAAAAGCACAAGAGCCTCAAATCATTTTGTTGTCCTAACGGCTTTCAAAGTATTACTTCCTTCGAAGTTTTTTTCCTCTTTAACTTACGTTTCTAAAGCTAGAGTCAGGATAGTTGATTCTGGTGCTGAAAAAAAATCAGTTAATAACCATTTTTATAAACTTCTACACATTTCTTTGGTGTAGGGTTGGTGTCGTGGAATATTGTGCATTTGGAGGTTAGAAAGAAACTGGTTCACTTTTATTTATTTATTTATTTTTGAGGCAGGATCTCACTCTGTTGCCCAGGCTGGAGAGCAGTGGTGCAATCCCGGCTCACTGCAACCACCGCCTCCCGGGTTCAAGTGATTCTCCTGCCTCAGCCTCCCAAGTAGCTGGGATTACAGGCACGTGCCACCCCACCCAGTTAATTTTTGTATTTTTAGTAGAGACGGGGTTTCACCATGTTGGCCAGGCTGGTCTCAAACTCCTGACCTCAGGTGATCTGCCTGCCTCGGCCTCCCAAAATGCTGGTATTACAGGTGTGAGCCAACATGCCCAGCTGGTTCACATTTTAAATATGCAACTTTTTAACCAAATGATTTGGGGCAAGTTTCTCCCGTTTTTCTTTTTTTTGAAATGGAGTTTCACTCTTGTTGCCCAGGCTGGAGTTCAGTGACGCGATCTCCGCTCACCACATCCTCTGCCTCCCAGGTTCAAGCGATTCCCCTGCCTCAGCTTCCCTAGTAGCTGGGATTACAGGTATGCACCACCATGCCCAGCTAATTTCGTGTTTTTAGTAGAGACGGGGTTTCTCCATGTTGGTCAGGCTGGTCTCAAACTCCTGACGTCAGGTGATCCACCCGCCTCGGCCTCCCAAAGTGCTGGGATTACAGGCGTGAGCCACTGCGCCCGGCCATTTCTCCCCTTTTTCACATGTTTTTTCTCAGCTATAAAATATTATTTATCCCTGTAGATCTCTATTCACCTCGAAAGTCAAGATAAAACTTTCCATTTGCTTCCCAGTATATATTTGGACATTTTACCATAGTGAACTTACCCATGCCTGTTTTTCAGTGTGTTCATTTGTATTACTCTGGAAAAGCAATTATCTTGCCATCTTCTTTGTTGTCTTCTGATTTCTACTCCATATTTTTCATTGAGATTTTCTTCTCCCCTCAGGTAGTACATGCTCATCCATCTCCATTGTATATTAATAAGCCTTTGAAAATAATCCTAGCTGTAAATCCTGACGATTAAATAATTCAGAATTATTTACTCATCTGCATCATCCTGATATATATTCCTATGTTGCCCACACTGTGTTCAGTGGTAGAAACACATGCTAAATTATCCATGTACATTTTCTTTTTTTTTTTTAGACAGAGTATCACTCTGTTGCCCAGGCTGGAGTGCACTGGCACGATCTTGGCTCACTGCAACCTCTGCCTCCTGGCTTCAAGCGATTCTGCTGCCTCAGCCTCCCAAGTAGCAGGGATTACAGGTGTCCACCACCATGCCTGGCCAATTTTTGTATTTTTACTAGAGACGGGGTTTCACTTGTGGGCTGGGCTGGTCTCAAAGTCTTGACCTCGTGATCTGCCCTCCTCGGACTCCCAAAGTGCTGGGATTCGCATGTTCATTTTCCAGTCACTATTTATGCATTCTTCAATCATACTGCTTTTCTCAGCATTTACATACATAAAATGATTTCTGTGCATGAAGCCTTATTCTAGGCACTGGGGATAGACCAAAAACAAAAAAAATCGGATAATCTATTGCCCTGCCCCCTTGAAACTCACAGTCAAACAGGAGAAAAATATATGAAACAAAAGGATAAAGTAAATAATTTTGTCATTTAAATAAACACAAAGATAGAGTGATATTATAGAACAAAATCCTTAAGTACTTTTGGACAATGAATAAGAGTTTTTAAAGAAATGCCATTTAAACAGATACTTTAAAAATAAAGAAAGATTCACCGAATGACAGGGATCAAGGAGGAAGTATGAATAAGTAAAATTAACCTACAGAGGAACTTAAGGAAGAAACGTAGATCAGAATGTGCAGAGCTTTGAAAGAGTCATTTTAAGAATGTTCTTACCTTATCTGAAGGGTACTGGGAAGATACCGAAAAGCTTCAGCAGAAGGGTAACTTGAGCTCATTTGTATTTTTAAAGAAATTATTCTAGTTTCTGTTTGTGGAGCAAGAAAAAAGAAAGATTGTTTGGGAAAGAACAGGAAGTGGGGGAAGATGGTGAGTAGAATTCTACAAGTAGGTTTTGCAAATATATGTCTAGAGCTAGAAGAAATATCTGGTACAGATATAAATTTGGGTCCCTTCAGTCTATCATTATTAAAGGAATGAATGGGAGTAGGTGAGATTGCACTGAGTGTATATTGCATGAAGAGTGGGGAAAGGAAATTATGAGGAACTTCAACACTTTAAAATTAAGTAGAAAAGTAGGACCTGGTAATGAACAATCAAGATGCAAGAATGATAGAGGTGTGAGGAACATCCTCAGAATGAGGTTACATTGTATGATGGGTGCTGTGATCACAGCCCTCTTTTTTTTTTTTTTTTTGAGACAGAGTCTCGCTCTGTCGCCCGGGCTGGAGTGCAGTGGCGCTATCTCCGCTCACTGCAAGCTCCGCCTCACGGGTTCACGCCATTCTCCTGCCTCAGCCTCCGAGTAACTGGGACTACAGGCGCCCGCCACCGCGCCCGGCTAAATTTTTGTATTTTTTAGTAGAGACGGGGTTTCACCGTGGTCTCGATCTCCTGACCTCGTGATCCGCCCGCCTCGGCCTCCCAAAGTGCTGGGATTACAAGCGTGAGCCACCGCGCCCGGCCTCACAGCCCTCTTTAAGGGTGGCTTCAACTGCCTGCAACCAATGACTGATCAACAGACGGATATGAAGGCAAAGTCTACCCATTCCAACTAGAACTTGGCCTTTATACAACTCTGAAGTTTTATTTTACCAGTGTCCCCATAGGCTGAAGCTGCATCCAGCCCACTTTCTCTCCTTGTCCTACCATGCTTCTCTCTACTTTCCCAGGTATTGATCCCAAGAGAATTCCATAAAAGACATCCTTCTTGTTAGTATCCATCTGACATTCTCCTTCCCTGGGAACACAACTGGTAGCACATGGAAAACTGCACCATTTTCTGAGAAGACTGTATTTGTTCCACTGTATTACCTTCACTCATTCATCAAGATCAGTTAACTCCATTTATGTGGGTCTATTTCTGGGCTCTCTATTCTTTTCTATTTATCTATTTGTCTATTCTTTCACCAACACCACACTAATTTGATTACAATAGCTTTATAGTAAGTCAAAGTTTGATAGCATCACTCCTCCAATTTTATTCTTCTTCAATATTAAATTGGCAATTCTGATTCTTTGGCTTCTCTGTATAAACATTAGAATCAGTTTGTTGATATCTATAGAATAACTTGCTATGATTATTTCGGATTGTGTTGAAACTATAGATCAATTTTGGGAGAACTGATATCTTGACTATCTTGAGGTTTTTATACAAAAGCATGAAATATATGCTTTTTTTTTTTTTTTTTTTTTTTTTTTTTTTTTACAGGATCTCACTCTGTTACCCAGGCTGGAGTGCAGTGGCATGATCTCTCAGATTCAAGCTATTTTCCTGCCTTAGCTTGCGGGGCAGCTGGGATTATAGGCGCCTGCCACTATTCTTAGTAGAGATGGAGTTTCACCATGTCAGCCAGGCTGGTCTCGAACTCCTGACCTCAGGTGGTCTGCCTGCCTCACTCTCCCAAAGTGTTGGGATTACAAGCATGAGCCACCGCACCCAGCCTAGTTCTTTGATATCTTTCATGAGAGTTTCGCTGTGTTCCTTACATAGATTTTGTACATATTTTGTTAGATTTATACCTAAGTATATCATTTTGAGGGATAATAATGTAAATGTTAGTGTGTTTGTAATTTCAAATTGTGCTTGTTCATTGCTAATATGTAGAAAAGCAACTGAGTTTTGTATATTAACCTTATATTCTGATACCTTTCTATAATCACTAATATTCCAGGAGTTTTTCTGAGAATTCTTTTGGATTTTTTTTATGTCAACATTCATGTCATTTGCAAACAAGGAAAGTTCTTTTTATTCCTTTCCACTCTATATTTTAAAATTTTGTTTTCTTATTTGATTAGCTCGAACTTCCAGTACAATCTTGAGAAGAGTGGTGAATTGAATCTCCTTGCATTTTTCCTGATCTTAACGTGGAAGCTTTGAGTTTCTCACTGTTACGTATGATATTAGCTGTAGATTTAGAGCTTTTTCCAGATATCCTTTATCAACTTGAAGAAGTTCTGTGTTCCTAGTTTACTGAGAATTTATCGTGAATGGGTGTTTGATTTTGTCAAATGTTTTTTCTTCATATATTAATATTATCATGTAATTTTTCTTCTTCAGTCTGTTGATGTGATGGGTTACATTAATTCATTTTTAAATATTTAACCAGACTTGCATGCCTCGATAAATCTAATTTGGTTGTGGTGTATAATTCTTTTTATACATGTTCAATTTAATTTGCTAATTATTTCTTGAGTATTACTGCAGCTATTTTCCTGACAGACATTGTTTTGTAGTTTGCTTTTCTTATAATATCTTTGGTTTTTCTATTAGGGTAAAGCTGGCCTCAAATAATGAGTTTGAAAGTATCTCCTTTGTTTTTGCCTTCCAAAAGAGGCTGTGGAGAATTGGCATAATTTATTTTATAAATGTTTGCTAAAATTCCTCCCTGAACTCATCTGGGTCTGGTGTTTCTATTTTGGTAACTGATTAAGTCAATTTCCTTAATGGATATAAGCCTATTTTAACCGTGTTTCTTTCAGTGGAAGATTTGACAGATGGTGTCTTTTATGGAATTGGTCAATTTTGTTTGGATTACCCAATTTGGAAGCATACATTTGTTCGTAATATTCTTTTACTACCCTTTTAATGCCCATAAATCTATAGTGATGTCCTCTTTTTCATTTCCGATATTGGTAATTCGCGTGGTCTCTCTCGTTCTCTCTTCCACTCCGATCTTTTCAAATAACCAGTTTTTTGTTTCACTGATTATTGGAATCTGTCTTTAGTTTCATTGATTCCTCCACTAATTTTTATTATTTCTTTTCTCTGCCTACTTTGGATTTAATTTGTTCTGTTTTTCTAGTTTCTTAATGTGGAAGCTTATATTGTTGCTTGTTCTTTCATCTTTCCTAACATGTGCATTCGATGCTATAAATTTCCCTCATGCATTGCTTTTGTTGCCTCCCACAAATTTTGATAAACTGTATTTTCTTTTAAATTCAGTTCAAAATATATTTTTACTTTTTCTTGAGATATTTTATTTGACCCATGGGTTATTTAGAAATGTGTTATGTAACCTCCAAGATTTTGAGATTTTTCCAGCTGTCTTTCTGTGATCGACCTAGTGTAATTCCATTGTAGTCTGATAGCAGACAATGCATGGTTTCTATCTTTTTTAATTTGTTAAGGTGTGTTTTATTGTTCAGATGTAACCTATCTTGGTGAATGTTCTATGTGAGCTTGAAAGACTGTGTAATACGTTCTTGTCAGATAAAGTAGTCTATATGTCAGTTACATCCAAATGATTTGGTAATGCTGTACATCCATGTCCTTACCAATTTTCTGCCTGTTGGATTTGTCCACTTATGGTGGCAGAGTATTAAGGTCTCTAATTATAAGAGTGGATTTATGCATTTTTCCTTGCAGTCCTATCAGTTTTTGCCTCACATGTTATAACACTCTGATGTTAGGTGCATACACATTAAGGATTTTTATGTGCTCTTGGAGTATTGACCCTTTATCATTATGTAATATTTTTCTTTATCCCTGATAACTTCCTTTGCTCTGAAGTCTGTTCTGTCTGAAATTGATATAGCTACTCCTGCTTTCTTTTGATTAGTGTTAGCATAGTGTATCTCTCACCATCCTATTTTTTACTTTTCATCTATGAGTCTTTAGATTTAAGACTTTTTATAAATAACATATAATTGCTTATAGTTTCTTGATCCATTCTTACAGTCTTTGTCTATAGTGTGTTAATATCATCCATATTACTTACAATTAAAATTACTTGCCCTACAGGTTGCAATATACCTTTACATCTAATCCAAATGCACTTTAAAACAATGCTTTACTGCCTCATGGGTAGTGTGTGAACTTTATAACACAATAATCCTAATTACTCACTCCTGTCTCTTGTATCATTAGTGTCACTCATTTTATTTACACATAGCCATATATATGAACAGAAGTGTAAACAATCTAATTCATTATTGCTATTATTATTTTGAAGCAACTATTAGATAAAATAACAAAAATAAAAGGTTTATCTTCACTTATGCCTTTTCTGATTCTATTCACTTCTTTATGTAGATATGACTTTGTAACCTGTATACTTTTCCTTCTTTCTACATAACTTTTTTTTAAACATTTCTTGCAAGGCAGGTCTACTGACCAAACATTCTCTCAATTTATGTTTGAGGATGTCTTTCTTTCTCTTCCACTTTTGGAGGATAATTTTGCAGGGTACAGAATTCTAGCTTGGAGAGTTTTTTATTTCTACCAAGACATTAAATATTTAAACCCATTCTGTTCTTGCTTACACTGCTTCTGAAAAGAAGTCAGATATAATATTTTTCTTTGATCTTTTATAAATAGGTATTTTAAAAATCTGGCATCTTTTAGGCTTTTTCTTTGCCTTTCCTTTTCTGAAGTTTGAGTATAATATGCCTACGTGCAGGTTTTCTGACATTTATCCTCGTTGGTGTTCTCTGAGCTTTCTGGATCTGTGGTTTGGTGTCTGTCATTAATTTGGGAGAAACTCTGTTATTATTGCTTCAAATACTGCTTCTTTCTTTCTTCTTCTTGTATTCCCTTTATGCATAGTTTTTAGTTGTTTCCCATTTCTTGGATATTATATTCTGATTTATTTCATCATTTGTCTCTTCTCTTTTCTATTGTGGATGTTTCTGTAGTCATATTCTCCAGCTCAGAGAGGCTTTTCTCATACACGTCTAGTCTGTTAATGACGCATCAAAGGCACTCGCCATTGCTGTTAGTGTTTTTAAACTCTAACACTTCTTTTTGACTCTTTTTTATAATTTTCATCTGTTCACATTGTCTATGTGTTCTTCCAAGTTATTTAATTTTTCTATTAAAGCTCATAGCATATTGATCATAGTTACTAAATAAAAAATTTCTTGTCTAATAATTCCAACTTTCTTGCCTTATCTGACTCTGATTTTGATGATTGTTCTTTGTTTTCAAATTGTGCTTATTACATTTTAGTATGCCTCGTAATATTGTGTTGAAAGGAAGACATGATGTACTGGGTAAATAGAACTGCAGCAAACAGGCCTTTAGTAGATTGCTAAGGTGTTGCAGTAGAGGAAGTTTTTAGTATTTTGTTGAGCCTGTGACTTCGGACTATGAACTTCACCTGCTTCTCAGCCCCATCCACAACCTCTGCCCATTGGGTGACATAGGATGACAAGCAGTGGCTGAAGTTGGGTGATATGGTTTGGCTGTGTCCCCACCCAAATCTCATACTGAACTGTAGTTCCCATAGTCCCCACGGGTCATAGGAGGGACTTAGCGGGAGGTGATGGAATCCTGGGGGCCGTTACCTCCGTGCTGTTCTCATGGTGGTGGGTGAATTCTCCTAACATCTGGTGGTTTTATAAGTGGCTTTTCCTCCCCTTCGCTCTCACTTCTTGCTGCCACCACGTGAAGAAGGATGTGTTTGCTCCGATTCCACCATGATTGTAAGTTTCCTGAGACTTCTGCAGCCAGGCCGTACTGTGAGTCAATTAAACCCCTTTTCTTCAGAAATTACTCAGTCTCAAGTATGTCCTTTTGATGCGCGAGGACAGACTAATACACAGGATATTTTCCTTCCTTCACGTCAGTTAGGCTTTGACAATACCCCAGACGGTCAGTCCCTGATAAAATAGTTTCTCTGGAAGACAAGTCTTTAAGAACGGTTGCCCTTTTGTATTTCAAATCGGTTCATTTCTCCCTCTCCCTTCCAGAAGCTTGAGAGACTTTTATCCAATATTCACTGTGAGGACCCGGTAGAGTTCTTAGAGCTCAAATTCACAAAACTGTGGGGGCCCTTTGTGACGTGCTCCCTTGGAGCTTTTAATTCTCAGAGTTGTCCACAGTGGGCCTCCAGCAATTCCTCAATTATGGTTCAGGTTTCCCTACTCTGGCACTGGTTCCCACAGGTGTTACTGCTGACGGGTTTCTGTGCAAGTAGGTTTTGAATCTCTGTATCTGCCTGTGTGTCTCTCCGATTTCAGGGGCAACAGTTTGCTCTTTGATCTGACCTCTAGATGGATCTGAAAAGAACTTAGTTTTTCATTTGATAAGCTTTTAACTTGTTGTTAGAATGAAGTGGTGACTGCTACGCTCTTTACATGCTGTAATGAAAACTGCAAGTCTCATGTATATTTTTTATTTTAAAAAATACCTGCTAGATTTACTTCCATTTAAAAGATAAAGATATGCAGTGCTTGTGATTTTTTGTTTACCTTTTTAAAAGTAGAAACAAAAACTGGGATTCCTTGATATCTGATAAATTAGCTTTTGTAAATCAGGTCAAACTTCCATAGCATTCCTATAATACTTAACTAAGGTAAGATAAGAATCAAACATTTGTTAAAGGTGTCTTTGAGAATGAATTGGTTTGTCAATGATTCTTAAGAACTTTAGAAATCCACTTAATGAAAATTTTCTATATGCATATACTCAATTTTCCATGCATACATATCATATATGTATATGTGTGTGTGTGTGTGTGTGTGTGTATGCAAACTGGGGGTTTGTGTTAACAAACTCTGAAGCAGATCATGGATAAGCTTTAAACACAAGAATAGTCAGCATTTCCAAGCACACAGGTGTTACATGAGTTTTCATAAATTTTTTTTTAAAAGCCTAAATATTACCTAAGTAATGTAGTTGGGTACTAATTCAGACACATTCTGAACCTTTATGTGTTTCATTTTATTTTATTAATTTAATTAAGCTCGGTTTCTATATGTTTCACAAAATAAGATGTGGTCCAAGGATTGAATGAGTCCACAGAGAATACCCTAATTGCCTCCTGAGCAGCAAGGACATATTAATGTGATTTCATTCTGTAAGGTGGTAATTCTTCTGTCAGTGTATGTAGATAGAAAAGAAATGTAAACCCCATAATTTAAAAATCCATTTACAGACATGAGAAGATGGAGACAGGGCACTAGTATGGACAGACTTTAGAGGAAACCGCACGCCAGATATTATAATGGAAACCCTAATATGTAGCCAAATTCGGGTCAGGACAGGTGGAATAATATTGAGGGATTTAGAATAGGTTAGGGTTTAATTCCTGCATCTGTGCCTCAATTAACTGTGTAATTTTGAGTAAATTCCTCATCCTTTCTGTTCCTCAGCTTTCTTATCTGTAAAACAGTAGTAATAACTGTCTCATAGAATTGTGCTGAAAATTAAATGATATAATATAATGACATCATGTTCATAAAATATGTAGCACAATTAATGGCACATGACAAATGACTAATTAGGACTCTGGTGGCTGTGGAGAAGACTAAGCAACTCCACCTTAAGGAACAGCCACTTCTTACTTCATATGACTAAAAAGTCTACATGAGTCATATGAAGAGCTTACATAACTATTTTCTTTTTGTTTCTTTGTTTCTCAGATCTGCATTCTTCTACATATTTGGCTTCATACTTAAGGTTTGCTTTTATGATTACAACATGGCAGCAGCTGTTTCTCATATTCCCTCACGAAAGAGCACAAAAGTGTCTGCTTTTTTCTAGGAATTCCATTAATTCTTACATATCATTGGTTCTGCATGGATTTTTTTCCCCAACACAATATCCAGCAGTCCCAGTTCCATTAAAAACAATAGACTGAGAGCGGGTAAGTGGCCGTTTCCCAGGTGTCAGTTGGAAGAAGCTCACCAATGGATGGGTGAGGCTTTCCAATGCCTCCCTGATGAGCATGCAGTTGTGGTAACCGTCATGTTGCCATCATTGTTGACATTGCCATGATGGAATTTTGGTGACCAATTTAGAGGAGAGAGAAAAGGGTGTGCACCTGAGAAAGTCTACAAGCTATTCAATTATTTCTGCTTTGTAACATATAGAATAAAAGGAAAGACATTCAAACGGGAAATAAGTACATAGAAGAAGCCATAGGAAGTGTAGACTTTTGGGACAGGAGGGAACATTTCAGATGCTGGTTCTATCAGGAAACTGGTGAAAGACAAAAAGTGCTCTATGAATCTAAACTCAGATGTTGACCTACATATTTCTGAAATCTAAAAGCTTAGTAAGTTTCTACACTTTAAAGTGCAAAAATCACAAACTAGTCTAGCAAAAAGTGTATTTTTTTCCTTCCCATGCTGTTGCTAAAAAACAAAACAAAAACAAAAACTTATCTAGTTCTCCTGATGAACAGTGGCCAATCTCAAAGACTCCCAGTGCAACTTCGGAATCATAGAATTTTTGTCATCCTTAACTCTCATTTTAAAAATATTATCGTTTTATTTCCTGACCTTAATATTTTTCCAAATGCTCTAAACTTTGCAGTATTTATATTCTTATGCTCACTATTCATATGACTTTTATACTTGTGTCTTCTACTGCTATCAATTTTTAATGATTTATACATCCCTACCTTAATCTCAGAGCTTTCTCCTGGGCCCCAGGCCTGCAATTCCATTCCCTTTTGACTGACAGAGAACTGATGTTTAACACCCCTGATACTGAATTTATGATCTCCTTCCCAAAGGTGTTCATATTACATTTCATTTCGGTGAATGTCATCATAATTCATCCAATCTCCCACACTGTGAAGGAAGCACCTCCTTTTTTGATCTTTCCTCCCTCATTACATATATTCCATCACCAAATACGTTTGGTTGATTTAATTTGGAAAAGCTTCTTAAGTCTGTACTCTCTACTCTATGCCCGTGGTGATCGCCTTGGGCCGGGTCTTCATGAGCTCACATTTTGAAAAAAATCATTGATTTATTCACAAAATATTTACTGAGTAGCTACTACGTCCCAGGCAACATTCTGGTCACTGAGGCTATGGCAATTATCTCAAAAGATATAAAAAATGACATACTAATGGGAAAATCATAACTAATCCTGTAATGATTTTTTCAAAGAAAAATAAAATAGGAAATAAGGAAAGAGAGTAGCAGCGACTGTTATTTAAAGGTCATTCAAATCAATCTCTGTAAAGTGGCAATATTTGAGCAGAGACTTGAAGGAGGTAAAGACAAAAGGCTTGTCACTCCCTCCACTCTTACTGGCCTCTGCTAACTTGTCACTCTCTCCTAAACAATCTTTTCCAGGGAACACAGGAGTTATTTTGTATACAGATAAGAGTCAATTATGTAGCTCTTCTATTTAAGAAACTGCCAGTTGTTTACCCTCTTGTTCCTGCTTCTCATTTCCCACTCGGCATCCTATACTCTCCTCATCTACCCTTCCCATTGATCTCTGCACATAGCATAACTTTTTATGCCTTTACACACTTAGTTGTAAAAAAATCGAAAAGGAACTTTCCTCTTCTCAATCCATTAAATTTCTGCTAAACCCTTAAGGACTCATCTTAAATGTGACTTTCTCTGGTGAGTCTTCCCTAATTTCTGGTAGTAAGAGTAGTCACATCATCTCTTATACCTACTTTGTCATGGTATGCAACACAGTGGATTGAAATTTCTTACCTTTTACATCAGTCTATCTTTAGGGCGTTGATTGACATTTATTTGGGCATATGGCTCAGGGACTGAAGCTTGTAGATAGTAAATATGTTTGTTGAATGAATCAAGTAGCTTGGAGTGAAGAAAGGAGATTAACGGTTGGGGGCTCAATTACCTTTGCCAGTCACAAAAATCTGTGGCTTGATTCTATTTTCATTAGCAAAATAAAGTTAGATTTTAAATGCATGTCTACACTTCTGCATCTGAGTATTTTGCTCTTGAGGCTTTCCTTTATCTTTTCTTTCAGTTTTTCTGGTGCGTGTGTGTGTATGTGTGTGTGTATTTTCATGTGCCATTTTGTATTCTATATACAGGACAAAGGGAAATTGTACAGACTTAAAACCATGATAGTTTAGCTACTTACAGGCCTTTAAAGGACAGGTGTGGTATCCAGCTCGAGAGAAATGAGAACATCTATGAAAAGGGGACCTTAAGCTCTTATCCAGCAGCCTCAGACATGGGTTGTTTTCTGATGGCAAATTTCTCTGCAGGAGCTGAGTGAAGTGAAACATATCTAAGTGTTCAATTCACGTCTGCTTTGGTGACATAGGTGAATTTTTCATTCTCATCCAATTCTATGCCAGGTGTTGAAAGATAGGGAAGTATTAAAACAAGTTATTTATTATTTTTATTATTGTTTATTGATTGCTTAACTATGTGAGGCTGAGCTAAATTCATATTATCAAATATTACCCATTTCACTATCCCTTTGTTGAGGCATAATTTTCACCATTTACAGAGAAAATCGGTTCAGATAGGTTCAGTTACATGACTATTCATACATCTATTAGGAAGTAGAGCTGGGGCAAAATTCAAGTATCTACATCAGTCTACATAAATCTACGTTTTAGAACCATAGATTGTTAATTTCCATCTAGTAAGCATCTAAGTAATGCCTGCTTAAAAATGTAGTTTGTACACGGAATAGAATATATATATACACATATATGTATGTGTATATATATGTGTATCTATATAAAATTTTGTAAAAAAATTATAAAACTAATTTTCAATGATTCTCATGAATTTTCCCTTAAAGTAACTTGAAAGTGGTTGCTAATGCCCCTGATTTCTTGCCACAAAGCCCTTAAAGAGCTGTGTTTTTAAAAGAGGAGCTATAAATTTCACTTGGTTGAATTTTTTTCCATTAACAAGCCAGTCTCTTTAGCATGAGAGAATATTTTTATAAAGGAATACTAATAGGACAAACAATTGTAAGATTGCATGTCATACTGGCAAAATCAAGGATTAAAAATAGTTTGAAGAATGCTTTAAATATGGTAATTCCAGTGCCGCAAAGAAAAAGATGATCTATTTTCTCTTCTTTGTTTGCATAAAGAGTCATATATCTTACTACATATCCTTGGCCTATTTAGATCTGTTGTAGATGGTTGAAAAAGAAATTTTAACAGATAATTTGCTCCTGAAATAAGTGAGAATGATGAAAATAAAGACTGACATCTAATTTTAAAATGCTTTCATTTATAAATGTGACAACTGAGTAGACAGTGAGCAGACATACATGATCAAAAAATTCTTTGTAAGCAACTCCTCAGATCCATTTAGGGGTTCTTTGATTAAACAGAGTGAATCTGAAACTTAACAATGGCAGAAATTAGCATCTTTTGCAGAAACGAAAAAGAATGTGTTATCCTCCTACCATCAGGCTAAAATACTGTTTTTTACAACATAATCCAGGCACCAGTTCTTCCACCTGAAGTCCTGCACAAGTTGGTCTTTGGGAACAGTAGAAAAAAACATGGTTGAATTTTACTTTAGGACTGAATTATAAATGTCTTCATGGTCTCACTATGTTAGGATATTTGAAAGCAACCAGGAATAATAAGCGCTGAAGCCACAAATAGAGCCGATTTTTCTGGTGGTCAGTATGCACTGAGCCTGGGTCAGAGAGTTAGGCAGCGGTGCTTTCGTCAGCATCCTCTCCGAGGCTTCTAAGCTCGGACTAGAATTGCTGGTCTTCACTAAACCACGGCAGGCGGAGAGCCGGGTCACTACTTGGCTAGATTTAATTTCGCCTTCAACATGAGAAATCAGTGTGTCATGTTTCTACACAAAAGGGAAAAGCATTTAAATATTGTATCTATGTGAAGGCCAATTATGTTATCTCATTCTTATGCATTCCTGCTATAAAATATTTGAGGGCAACAATCAGGCATATCATTGGTTCTATTTTTCTTCTCTCATTTTCCAAATTACAAGATTTTTAGTAAAGCCAATCTTTCAGGATTTTGTAGAAATTTCTTTCTTTCTTTCTTTTCTTTCTTTCATTTTTGTTGTTGTTCATCCCTTGTTTGTAATTTCTGCCTACTTAGTCACACTTTACTTCATTTAAAATCCTAAATTTTACCTGGCACTCTGGGAGGCCAAGGCGGGCGGATTGCCTGAGCTCAGGACTTCAAGACCAGCCTGGGCAACACGGTGAAGTCCTGTCTTCACTAAAATACAAAAGAAATTAGCCGGGCGTGGCGGCATGCACCTGTAATCCCAGCTACTTGGGAGGCTGAGATGGAAGAACTGCTTGAACCTGGGAGGCGGAGGTTGCAGTGAGCCCAGATTGTGCCACTGCACTCCAGCTTGGGTGACAGAGCAAGACTCTGTCTCTACAAAAAAAAAAAAAAAAACAAACAAAAAAAACTAATAATACTAAATAAATTTTCAATGTTTAATGATGCATCATAATTGCACATATTTATGGGAGTACATGTGATATTTTGATACACACATACAATGTTTAATGATCACAAGAGGGTTATTGGGATATTCATCACCTCAAGCATTTATTGTTTCATTGTGTTAGGAACACTCCAACTTCACTCTTCTAGTTACTTTGAAATACGCAATAAATTATTGTTACCTGTGGTTACCTTATTGTGATAATGAACACTAGATTTTATTACTTTCATCTAATCATATTTGTACTCATTAACCAACCCCTCTTAATACTTGTTTCTTCACTACCCTTCCCAGTTTATTATAATCATTGTTCTCCTATCTCTGTAAGATCAGTTTTTTTAGCTCCCACATATGAGTGAAAACAGGAGATACTGGTCTTTCTGTGCGTAGCTCATTTCACTTAACGTGGCGTCTTCCAGTTCCGTCCATGTGCTCAGCAGCACTAGTCATCAGAGAAATACAAATCAAAACTACGATGAGCTGTTATCTTGTTATCTCACCCCAATTAAAATGGTTTTATCAAAAATAAAACACAGGCAACAATGAATTTTGATGAGAATGAAGAGAAAGGGGCACTTGCACACTGTTAGTGGAGATGTAAACCAGTAAAACCATGGAGGTCCCTCAAAAAACTCAACATTGAAGTTATTTTATTATGTATCATCTACTCCAATTACATATAGCAAGCTTTTTGTTTTTCTAATTTTTAAAGTATTATGTTACATTAGTTAAGATATTGAACAATTTGGTTTTGTTCTTTAAAAGCTTATTACTGAGGCCAGGCATGGTGGCTCACACCTATAATCCCAGCACTTTAGGAGGCCAAGGAAGGAGGATCTCTTGCGTTCAGGAGTTTGAGACCAGCCTGGGCAACATAGGGAGACTCTGTCTCTACAAAAGAATGAGAATTAGCTGGGCAAGGTGCTGTGCGTCTGTAGTCCTAGCTACTTGGGAAGCTGAGCAGGAGGATTGCTTGAGCCTAGGAGGTCAAGGCTGCAGTGAACTATGATCATGCTATTGCACTCCAGCCTGGGGATGACAGGACAAGACCCTGTCATTAAAAATAAATAAGTAAATAAATACATAAATAAATACATCGCTTACTGCTAAATCCAACACTAGGACTGAGTTGTGCAAAAGTTGACTCAGATTCAGATTCTCCAAATACATCCAAATCTGTTTCTATGAAACAATGTTATAGGTTAAGTCATGGAACAACTTAAGAATTTCAACTCAGAAACATTAACAAAAAATCTGGCCTACCTCACAACCAATAACGAAAACACAGGTTGTTACGATCCTCTCGCTACCAAACTCTGTCATACGAATGTTGCATTGATTTTCCACTCTTCTAATTGCCACTAAAGGAAGATTATATTCCAGTATTGTGAAATTTTGAAAAATTAAGCAGTTCTCTGGGAAGAAGAGAGGGGGTGGAAAGCAGGTTGTTAGCAGTAAATTTATATTGCAGGTTCATTCTAAGAAATGAGGCAATTACGCTCTTCTGTTTGATTTTGGTGGCAAAGGGGGAATGGTTATCAATGGAAGTTGGCAACTAGTGTTTGTCTTAGAATTGGAATAGACTCCTTTAATCAGTTCTTTGATCTTCCAACTCACTTTGCTGATTATCTCCACTTTGTTCCTACTTTTCCACTGCAACTCAGAATCTAAGGTATTTTAATGTTTAATTATCCATTTTTGTCTTTACATCTAACGTTTCTTAAAATTTTAATTTGTCATACCCACATGTGTTTCCTCCTTACCCATTTGTATGTTACTTCTTTTTTTAAATAATAATAGGAAAAATATTGTTCAAGAAGAATCGTTATAATGAAAATTCATTACGATTTTATTTATTATTGTTGTTATTATTATTTTGAGACGGAGTCTCACTTTGTCACCCAGGCTGGAGTGCAGTGGCACGATCTCACTTCACTGCAACCTCCATCTCTGGAGTTCAAGCAATTCTCCTGCCTCAGCCTCCCGGGTACCTGGGACTACAGGTGCCCACCACCACTTATGGCTAATTTTTGTATCTTTGGTAGAGACAGGGTTTCGCCATGTTGGCCAGGCTGGTCTCGAACTCCTGACCTCAAATGATCCTCCCACTCGGCCTCCCAAAGTGCTGAGATTACAGGCATAAGCCACCTCACCCGGCCTCATTAAGATTTTAAAACATTATCAAATTTATATAAGATTTCCAAATTCCCCAATCCCTAGTTTCATGTTGTTTTGCTTTTCTACACATTATGGGAAACGTTTAAAATATAATCACTCCATTCATGGACTCAATTAATTACCGAAGTTGCCATCCACACTGCATTTATTGTGTACTACTGAAAATTATGTTTTAGGGGATAATCGACAACAACTAAAATAAAAACAAACGAAATTCACTTTGCACTAGCAGGGAGTAAAATATTACAGTAGGGAAGTAGAGCCCGAATTAAACAGGAAAATACTAGGCAATACTCCAACTTCACGATAAATCCAACCTAGACGTCTGAGCTTACATAAAAGACCAAAACAACAGTTATAATTTACCAGGGATAGTTCGACAGGACAACAGTTAACGTCACCGAAGTTGTAAAAAGACAATGTATGGCATCTCTTTAATTAGAGTTTAAATCTGCTCATCTTGATGCAGTAATAAACTGAGAAATGCCAGGTTATATGCTCTTTTGGAAGACAGAAATTCTATATAACACATGTGGCCGTTTCCAGTTCAACCCCTGATTCCTGGCTCCTGCTTCTGAAACACAATGTTTCATTTTAATGAAAAATACATTACTGTGGTAAGATAGGTCATCAGCTGTTAAGTGTAATGCAATTTCTGTAACAAAATTAATTTTACAGCTTGCATAAAAGACTTTACACAGGTTAAATACTGTTAATTACTAGCTAAATTTTGTTCCTTAGAATGCATAAATGAAGCACCTCCACCCTCTATAAAAATAATATCTATAGTACAAAATGTCCATAGGATTCTTTATGATTTCCATTTTTTATATCATGCTAAAATGCCAGCCATAGCCAACTGTGAGTTAATATGGCCTTTCATTGGTCACTGAAACAGAGGATATATTTGCTGGTGTCTTAAGACTAAAACAGTTGTGCTGGTGAAAGGCCAGTGCAATTTTCTTCTGGGTTACTTATTTAGAGATAGCAATTCAGACCAAAAAAACTCTGATACATAGTTATAGATTTACGTAACCTAAGTTAACCATCCAGCAAATGGATGCAGTTGATCTCAAAGGGAGGCGCAGCAGAGTAAAGGACATTCAAACCCCATCTATAACCAACATTGGAAAAACATTTCAATGTGGGTAAAATTACAGTCACATAAAAGGACAACAGATTATCGGTCAAATGTACATGCGAGCATTAATGCAATAACCTTTTTGCTCTGTGAAAAGTTTTCGTTGAGCTATTTGCTAAAATAATATTTTAAGTAATAAAGAATTTGGAATTAGTACAGAATATGGAATTGGACAGCTCTGAATTTGAACCCAAACTTTTTCATCAATTAGTTACTTAGAGCCAGGAAAAGTTACTGTATCTTCCTGATCCTGTTTTATTATCTGCTCTGTAAGTAAGTACAAGACAATTGCCTCACAGTGTTATTGCCATGCTTGAATATAATGATGGATAAAAATTTCTTGGCACTAAGGCGGCCTTTATAGATGTTCCTTTTCCTTCTGTTTTGCTGTTTCTATTGACTCATGGGAGCCGTTAAGGAAGAGATGTGATCAGATTTTAGATGCTCGTTTGTTTGTCTACGTTACTGGGATACTGTAGCGAATCGCTGATTTGAATGCGATACCTGGTTTAAAAAGGCACTACACGGTGTAAAATGTTACATTTAATTCAATCTAAGAAATTTTCAGTTAGTTTTGCAAATAGCACATCTATGCTTTTTGATACTTGTTATATGGAAAACAGGAGCACTAGCAAAAAAAAAAAAAAAATAGGAAAAGTCTTCAGGGGAACATTTTTTAAAATATCCCTCATTTAACTCCAGACGGGAGGCAAAGACAGAGGAACAGCGTATAGGAACTCCTAGATGTGGAATGATGTCAGAGATTCTCCACTCTGCATTTGGTCACATTCAGGCTGTAGATATCACCAGTGTACCTTGCTTTCCTGGTAATAAGGACATAATCTTTCTTCCTCCCCTGGCCACTCTCAGCCTTGGAAGTTACTGGCTAGTGGATAGTAGATACTGGATGAGCCATCACAAGGTGGCCCTGGCACAGAAAGCCTGGGTGACACGGCTCCACACAGCACAATTCAGACGGGCTGTGGGAAAGATCATGTGGGGAAGCAATGTCGTTTCAACAAAGAACTCAGCAGGATAAATACGACCAAGCTCATGTCTCACAAATGATCACTTGTGTCTGAATGTCTTCCATTTCTGTTCGTATTCATGCCTAATGGGTTAAGTCTCATCGCCAAGTATGTTTCTAGTGAATATGAAAGACCCTATTGTCACATATTTCTTTCTTTATATGCAACTACCATCATTTCATTAACTTTTGCTTAAAGGAACATCTTTCAAAAATAATCTGACACGTTACTTTACCATTTTTTGATCAATTTATTTTGTGTCTTCTTTACATATATTGTGAAGGGCCATATCTGAAAGAGAACTTTTTCATTAAAAAACTAGCATATGTGGGCTATCTGCGTTTATATTCATTTTATTGACTATTTTACTATGAACAGTCTTATATTTTACTTTATACTAATTCCTCCAGATTAATGACAAGTATTTAACCTAACACATTGACACATCTCACTTAATATTAGTTTAACTTCATTTAATTCCTTCCTTTTTACTCATCATCTTTTTCCTCATGAGAAATTAAGGAAGAAGATATGTTTGGCACCTCTGTCCATCTCTTTGCCCATTTCATACTCCTCTAAGAAGGCAAGAAATGCTAATCTGATTACACATTACCAATTAATTGGGCCACATTTACTTGTGAGCCATCTGGCTGAATATTTTTAAATCATGAACAAACCATGGTGCTCTTCTTCTCTCTTGCCCCTGCCTTAACGAAGTGAGGCATTTTCCTTGACTTATTTCCTTCTCATTGCAGCAGAGTTGAAATGTGAGATGGGGTGTAGCTTCTCCTAACCCCTGGCGTATCATCTGATGGAACTGAAGAGTGAGAAATGACCTCCACGGACCTGGAGCCTCAGCTTCATGTCTCCACCGAGATGCCACATTGGAGGCAAGCTCAACGCAATGCCTTTATTAGAAACGTTTTTAAAAGGGAACCCGTAATCACGTTTGTCAGGACACTGCTTATCTCTCTAGTTGAACCCGTATAACTTACTTTATAAGATGGTAAGATACAAAGACTCTTAATCTTCTATCTACCAGGACTCTTGACATAAATTGAAAGCTCACTTATAACAGCTCTAGCATCCCAAGTGCCTTGGACTACACTCCAATTTAACTTATTGTTCAGTTTTTATATAACTGTCTTCCTTATATTGTGCTTAATTTTCTTATTAATTTAATATTTTAAGAAGAATACTCATTCTGAGAAGTTCACAAATCAGTTAGGCTTAAGTTTTTAAATAAATGTTTTAAAAATATTAAAAGCACACGTATGAAACAATGATACTAGACTTAATTATGGAGAGCAGCCTCCCCTACAAATTTCAGCCACAACACAAGAGCAGTAAGCAGATCAGTCCCCTCACCTTCCTTCCAACATTTCAAGTGACTGGGGAAAGAATAGGGACAAAATAAGATAAAACAAAATAAAGGTTTCTTGTGGAACACTGAAAAATTATTATGTGCCAAAGTGTGAGAATGCTTTATATCCATCCCATCGTTTGTCCTGGGAGGTACTTTCTATTATTGATTTCATTTGACAAATGAGGAAACAGAGGTCTGAATAGGTAGAGAAACAATTGTCAACTTTCTACTTCTTAGTATAACTTTACTGCCTCTGAGGCCTGCCTGCATTCCTGCACTGGGGTTTCATGGACATTACTCGAGACCACTGGCCCTATGTCTGTCATCTTTTATGTTTCATTTATAAACACCCTCAGCTCTTGGTCTGTGAGGGTCTTAATAAATATAGTTGTATTAAATTGTTGCGCTTTAAAGAATAATATATGATATTAAGAAATAGTATTTCTGATAACAGCTTAAGCCATAATATGAAGTGTGCTGATACAAGAGGAGTTTGTAGGTCTTAAAAAAACAAAACAAAAAAACTAAGCTCTAATTTAGTACAAGTTTCTGACCTTCCTGCTAAAATTTATCTAGGAGTATATATAAAGAAAAGGCCTTATTGAATAAACTGGTAAATGCATCTCTCAAGTTTTATTTTATATTCAACATAATATGAAGTAAAAATAAAAATAAAATACAACTAAGAAATATAGCATTGGCTACTTTTTGAAACATTTCTCCACAAAATAGGGGGTAAAATATGAAAAAGTTTCGACACAATGTTTTGAATCTCTATTTCTTTATAACCTAAAGGAAATAAGAATTTGATATGCCTCAAGGAAAAAAAATCCAACGAAATTTTTTTTGCGGGGGAAAGAAAGTCTACTATCCAGCCTCAGAGATTAGATTTAAAAGCCAAAGAAAACTTTGTTAGATGATAGTGTGACAGAGCAAACCAATCTTTAAATCTACCAAAACACTTCTAGAATGCTAGAACACAGTAGGTGTGAGTAAATAACAAGTGTTTTGAGAAACATCATTTTTTTATGTCCTAAACCACTGACTTACAACGTATGAAAAGATGTGGCATGACATGGATTTGAGAATATATACTGTAGAACAGCTATTAACAAGCTTTTCTTGGTGCTGAAGTGTGTTCCACAAAACACTTTTTACTCTTACATAAAGAAGAGAGTGGACCAAAGTAAATTAAACTACCAGAAACAGGTGTTAGCTTGACATTAAGAACCCACAAATCAACATTTGTTTCCATTCCTGAAAATCAGCTTTCAATTAATAATAATATTATAACCATTAAAAAATATATATTTTTAAAGCATCTGTTTACTTTCCTTAACTTGTAAATCACTGCTGGTGTTTTCCAACTCTCTTAGTGAATTTAAATGACAATATCATTCCTTAATTTTTCTATGACCTGAAAAAGTCCGATTAGAAAATGAGCAAATTCTCACAATGCTGATAGAAATCAAAGTAAAAGCTTGTATTTAAGAACATCAGTCTCTACTAAAACGAGAAATACCTAAAAATACGAATATATCCAAAATGTCGCAAAGCACATAAACCAGGTTGAAATAAAAATTTGAACGGGCAATTATGTAACATAAAGCCAGATAACCCAACCAGTTCATACATTTTATACTCAGGATAGGATATTATAAATTAGATAGTTACTGATGAAATAATAGCTTTTATAGTTAACTCTGTAGTAATTAAGCAGGATGGCAAGGCAGCAAAGAGGTCAAATTAATTTCTGAGTTCTTCCATTTATCTTTAGAAATGATGGGGAAAATTCTAACTCCAGAAGTGTTTTATGGGAATCTAAAGAACAGTTTTGACAAAGAGGAGGTCTTAAGAAAGCATTTATGATTAAGCAACCTGACATAAAGAGTAACTGCAAATTATTAGAACCAGTTGATATTTATCTAAATGGATAAATCATTCATCTGAATAATTATCAACCCAGACAAACTATAGGCTTTGAAATTGCAATTATGAAAGAGAACCAATCAAATGTTAAGACCAAATTTAAAATTTTAGCAATGGTAGAAATTATGAATCATAAAATGCTACCTTTGACTCAAGAAATGCAACCCTTGGTTAGACAGCATATTAAAAACTAGATGGCTAATGAGGTATTTCTATGGTTTCTTTTTATACTTGTTTTTGTGACATTAAGACTCTCAAAGAATCACAAATTCTAATAAAGCAATAGGCCTCTTCTCTCTGAGTTTATCTTAGACCTTCCCTTACCTAACACGTCCGAACGTGTTCTTTGTTCTTGAACAAGATTTCACCATTAAAACTCACACAGAAAGAACTTGTCAAGACTTTACTAAATAAAGTTTAGGATGTTTCTAATTTTCATTAAAAAATAGTGTATGTATTTTTAATGAGATTACATAATTTCTAAGTCAGTTATTTAAATTACAATAATTTATTTCTTTCAGGAAAAAAAAAAAAAAAACTAGCCATCAGCCTGCTGTCCGGCTTCATCAGCTCTAGACGCAAACAGGAAACTAAGGCAATATTCCATTGAGAGCTGATGGTGGTTTATACCAAGTAGTGTCTGTGTAAATTACCTCAACAGGCATTCAGTTTGAAAGTAGACTTGCAGGATTTCCTGATGGATTGAATCTGGGAAAACTAGAAATAGCAGGTAAGGATAACTTCATAGAGTTTGGTTTAAATTATCGAAGAATAAAACTGTCATTTATTGAGCTGGCCAAGTTGCGGCAGAACCAGGTTTAGGGAGAAAATCAGAGGGTCAATTTTGCAAATAATAACCTTGAGTTACTTATTAGATTTCAAGAAGTAATATCAACTAGGTGGCTCAATGTACAATTCCACAGTTCTACAGCACAATGAAGGCTGGGGATTATAAACTTGAAAATCGGCAGTATATGCATAGGAGTTAAAGCATGACACCATCTGAGGTAAAAAAGAAAATGCATTTAAATAAAGTAAATAAATGCCAGAATCATCCCTTCTGTGCTGTAACTGAGAAATCAGGAAGATGGTGGTGAACGAAGGAACGCAGGAAGCAGCAGCTATAACATGGTGAATAGAACTGACAATACTGTGACCTGGAACCCAGGTGACAAACATGTTTCAAGGAGAAGTCAGTGATTACCTGTGTCAAATTTTGTGAAAAGGACTAAAAGTTGAAGAATATGGAGATCAATGTTGTCCTTGGCAACAACAAATTTTGGACAGTAGAAAAGGAGAAGGCAGATTGGGGTGGAAGCTTTAAAAACCAAGATGAAAGGATTTGGGTATAATGGGTGCATGGAGTTTTGCTCTGAGGGTCAGAGAAAGGAGGCAGTATCTTGAGAGATTTGTAGAATATGGAAAGGTATTTTAAAATAAGAATAATTGTAGCATGTTTGCATGTGAAGAATATTATTAATTAGCAGGAGGAGAATTGATGATGCAGAAGAAAGGGAAAAGTTGGGGGAATGATGTTCCTGCATTAGGTGAGAGGTGACAGTGTCTGGCACACAGGTAGAAGGCTTAGCATTTCCAATGAACACACTGTGAACCCTTAGGGCACCTTCTCCATGGCACCCACAGTGACAGTTTCTCGTATTAAACCAGACCATAAGGTATGGCTGGTTACAAACTCCTCAGTGGCTTTCCATCTCATTCAAAGTAAAAGCCTGAGGTGTTACGGAGGCCTACAAGGAACTATGTAATTTGGCTCCATTACCCCGCTGTCTCCTTCTGCTCTCACTGTCCTTTAGCTGACTACAGCCCAGTCAGACAGAACTCCTTACCCTCCCTCAAACACACCAGACACCTGCACGCCTCTCTACCTGCAAAGTCTGTGCTCTTAACAACTAGGCCATTCTGCATGGCTTGCCTTCTCTTTTCATTTGTGTCTTTGCTCACATTTCACCTGCTTAATGAAGTCTTTCCTGACCTTGTAACCCTCCACCCTCCATGTGTACTTCTTCTCCTTAGCACTCACCAATACACGACATATTAAGAGATTTAAATATTTTCTTTGATAATTGTCTTACCCCTTTAGATTTTAAGAGAACACAAATTTTTACCCGTCGTTCACTGCTATATATCCAGCAGCTAAATTACTATCTATCACATATTACATGTTCAGTAAGTTTGCCAGATAAATGAATAAAATGATATTTTAGGGCTTAACCTCAAACTTTTACTGCTTTGCATAAAAATCCTAAAACAACATTAATGTTTAAACTATATGCAATCATGTACACTAGAGGGTATTGTAGTTTTCAGTGAGATTTCTCATATGACAAGACTAGAAGGCAAAAATAAACATTGGTAACTAGAGAATTGGTGAAAGTTTACAAAATAAATACAGTTCCTACTTCGTAATTGGCAGAAACCAGGCCCTCTCGGAAACGTTTTTGATATGACACCAAGTACAGATAAATGCTACAGGATAATAATAATATAAAAAAGATTCTTTTTCTACTTAATTGTGCGGAGCCTGATATATTTATTGATCTTCAGGTAAACAATCGTTTTTTTTTTTTAAACATTTCCAAGGCTCTGGTATCTATTGTAAAGAAAAGCAGTGAATCGCAGGAATTCTGTAAACTATTTGACTAAATTTGGCTGCCAATCTCTACCATGTTTTCCAAACATTTGTTCAGAAAGATTCCTCTTAGTCCCTGTTACTAGTATACACAATAGCTGTTATTTGCTGATTATTATGCAGATATTGTCCTCCTTTGATCTTGATATACAATAATTAATCATACAACAGATGTGAGCTGTGTTGTATTCTTTATTATCCCCATTTTTAACTGAAGGGAACTGGGGCTTAGAAAAATCAGATAACTGGCCTGTGATCACATTTCTGATTTGTGTCAAATCTGGGATTCAAACCAAAAAAGCCGACTCCAGAATTCACAACCTGAACCACTTTGCTCAGCTATTGCCTCGGGCTTCCTGTGTCAGCCACACAACCTCAGGCACCCTACAGTCATCGAGCTGGAGACTCGTATTTGTCCATGGAAAGTGTCTTTGTTTCGAAAGAGCTAATAAAGAATTCACATTAAGGCAAAAAGACAATTGAAAAGAAATTGCTGGCTTCAAACACGCAGCCAAGAAGATAACACCCGGATTCCAAAAGATTCTGATGCATTCTAAGCTAACTTGATTGATTATATCTATCAGCTTAATTATCTTTTAATATTTCTATATTATTTCTGAAATTCTTAAAACAATAAACATGAAATTTTAAAGAGAACAGAAAAGAACTTATTATAAAGTACCACTAAGATAAATGTCTGAAAACCTAATTTCTAATTTCATTTCTTTGTCAGTCTAACTGACTGCATTCCTTAACATAGGTGAGCCTATGTTTTTTCACATATAAAATTGGCAGACTAAATCATATTTCTCTATTCCTTTCTTCTCTGTGGATTCTAATATCCTTAAAATAAAGTTTTCTCTTAAATTTATTCTTGCTAATTTGAAAAATGTTCAACAAACATCTCAATTTTTGCAAAGTCTTATTAGTCTTATGTCTATTGTATTATTCTTAAGAAAATGGTTCATTATAAAAAATATTTGGTTTCGTAATTTAATATTTTGTACAACTAAAGAAGTTAACTTATATAAAATATTATCAAATAATTAAATAAGTTTGAGTATTCATTTGCATTATCCATTCTAAGTTATAAATTGGTGTAAGACTACAGATTTGGCTGGGCGCGGTGGCTCACGCTTGTAATCCCACCACTTTGGGAGGCCGAGGCGGGCGGATCACGAGGTGAGGAGATCGAGACCACGGTGAAACCCCATCTCTACTAAAAATACAAAAAAATTAGCTTGGCATTGTGGTGGCGCCTGTAGTCCCAGCTACTCAGAGGCTGAGGCAGGAGAATGGCGGGAACCCGGGAGGTGGAGTTTGCAGTGAGCCAAGATTGTGCCACTGCACTCCATCCTGGGCTACAGAGCGAGACTCAGTCTCAAAAAAAAAAAAAAAAAAGGGAGGAGGGCAGCATAAAAAAATTCTCAGAGCAACGTCTATGGTCTGGACTCAGTGAACGGCAGCTATTTTTAGACTTCGCCCAGTAACTCAAAAGGCCCCATGCCCTCTGCCACATTACATTACGCTCATGATTAACAATGCAAAACTTTTGCATAGCTGCCAAGTATGGTGACTCATTCCCTCTTTAAAGGCTATAGTTAGTGTTACCTTGCATAAACATAGGTTAAGTATTTGAGTGCCAGTTGTTTAAATGAGCTGATATGTGACAAAATGTAACCAGGCTTTTAGAATGAATGCATCTAATAAGCTTAATCAAGAACTTACAGTAATAGATTTCTAACTTATGAATAGAAAATCACTTAAATGAACTCTGATTGTTAAAAATGACATAGACAAATATTAGTATCAGTAGGCGTTATTTTCTCCTATATTAACTCCAACATATATGATTTTAACAATTTTGAAATCTCCCCCAATGTTTTCTGTGATTTCTCACCATTATCTGGGGGAAAACAGAACAAAGCTATGATTTGCTAGGGTCAAGCAACGATTCCGTTCTGACAGCCCTATAGCTAACACTGTTCATGCTTTTTGATCTGCACTTCTTTGAATACTATGCCTGTGTCTGGGAAAATTTCACCTTATAAATTCGTCTCTAAGATGAAAGCACAAACCCAATTTCCTTTGCATCTAGAACACAGGCCTATAACCCTCATATATGTTGCTAATCCCAAGTAAGAAGAATGCCAGGTAAGATTGAGTGTTGACTTCACTTCATATCAATGAAGGAGGGAGAAACTTGGATTTGAAATTTCGCGTTTTGTGACTGACAAAACCTGGTACAATGTTTTGCTAATGTTGTAAAACTACAGTGACTCGTACACCTGTAATTGTTTGGGGATCACATTAGTGAAGTAGTCGGACAGCATATAACTCTGCTAGGATTTCTGATAAAAAATTATGTTTCAATTGAAATTTGCAAGTTAACTTTTAAAACAAATTATTTTAGACGTGCTGTTTTGATTATCTTATTAATATTTAAATTTTACTGTTGCACCCAAAAGTCAGTTATGCCTTTCAAAGATTGTTTTAAAAGTTGGCTCCATCTTTGTGGTGGGCAGAACTAGGCCATATCCCCCAAGAACGTCCGCATTCTAATCTCTGTACACCTGTGAATATGTTAGGTTACATGCCACAGGGAAAGTTAAGGTTGCTAGCCAGTTGGCCTCAAAATAGGTAGATTATTTAGAGTCATCCCAGGAAGCCCAGTGACATCAGAATGGTCTCTAAAATGGGAAAGAGAAGCTGAAGAGCGAGAGTCAGAGGGAGATGTGACTATGGAAGGAAGAAAGAGAGAGAGCAGTGTTGCTGGCTTTGAGGATGCTGTGGGACCACAGGAATGCGGGTGGCCCCTGCCGGATAGAAAAAGAAAGGAAATGGACCCTGTAGAACCTCCAGAAAGGAACTCAGTCCTGCTGATACCTCGATTTCAGCCCACTGAGACCCTTATTGAATTTCTAAGCTACATAATTATAAGACAATGGATTTCTGGGGTTTTAGCCACCAAGCCATTAGAGGTAATTTGTTACAGCAGCTGCACAGAACTAATACAATTAAAAAGTGTGACTTTACTTTCTCCAGGAGGGAAATTTCTGGTGCTTCCAGCTGTATATCAAAAAAGTATTTGGAAAACAGGTTCATCTAGATAAAATATGTTTTTTTTCACAAATTTCAACAGAACACGTCTCTGCTATCAAACAACTCTGTTAATAACTCCTGGTCAAATACAGAAAATACAGGCAAGCAATATTTTATATCTGTATCCACGTTTAGTTACAGAGTAAACAATGACTAAAGGTTCCTTTAAAAGTAAAAAGTACATCTTACCAAAAAAAAGAAAAACCCAATCTGAATAATGACACTATACTTAAACATAGAGAGTTCAAACAACTCAGCAGAAATGCGATGCGTTTCCTAATTATTAACTTGGTTGCTGACCATGAGATGCAGGATGCAGGTGTTCAAAGGAAGCATGCACTTTACCTGAATTTACTCAGTAAAACAATTCCAGCTTCTAAAATTGGTTTTAGGAATGATAACTTTTTTTTAAACTTTGACATTAAATTAACTTGTTGCTGAGAATTTGCACATGTGAATTCACCTTGACATTGATTTTTCACAATCTTTATAAAGAAGAATAACATAAATAAACATGGCATTTTCCAGGTGGCTGCAAATCATACCAGGGAAAATAAAATCCTCAAATCGAGTGGAGTTTTGCAATAATCTTGTCCTTGGGGTGAAACTATAGCAAGAACATGCTTCTAGAATTTCTAATGTTGAAACACTGACCGCTGTCCAAGGTGGAAGAACATTAAATCAAATTCCACGGTGGGAACAGGGATGATCATGAGATGGCGAAGTTTGAGATTTCTTATTCTCTGTTATTTCTCTGCCCATAACAAATCATTTTTCCAAGTTAAGAGTCACAGACAAGATCTATTAATTATCTTTCACACAGCAGTAAGAAGGAGATGTCTATTCCTGACTTGAAAAAATTCAAAAGAGTTGTAACATTGGTGTGACACCTTAAGCAAAAACCTTGGACTAGTTATTTACAGTTGTAAAGGGACCCAAATTAGCCACAGCAATCAGATTATATTTACACTTCCCATTGTTAGGGATGAAAATCCTCGGTGACAGTCACCAGCAGAAATCTCTGCCAGCCTTCAAAACGACCACCTTCTGTGGAAGCCAATGTTTTCCCGGAAGACAACAGATCTGGGGCGAAAATGTCCTGTGCTGATTAAAACAACTAACCCTAGCATAATTTTATAAACCTCAGAGAGCTGCAACAGCAGTTGGGTTTTATTATTTACTAAAAGGTAAAATATTTCTCAAGATTATGGTTACAGATATACTTAATCGTTCCTTCACCACATGGGATTATTAATACAATACCCATATTAGATTTTATTCTGTATCTGATGTACACAAAAATCAGGTCTCTGTGTGAAAATGCTTTTTAATTTACATAAGAATGAACATTCAGCATAGATGTGATTGCTAATAATTTTCCCACAGGTAGTTTTTGGTTTATAAGAGAATGGAAATGATTTATAGTTATGGTCAGTGATGATAACCAAATACTCAAATCACATTGTCTTTTTTAAAAAAAAAACATTTTCTAGCCGATTCTGTTGGAAATCACACCAAAATACCTTGATGTGATAATGTCTTAAAAATATATAAAATAATTTCTCTGGTACCAAAACAGAGATATAGACCAATGGAACAGAACAGAGCCCTCAGAAATAACACCACACATCTACAACCATCTGATCTTTGACAAACCTGACAAAAACAAGAAATGGGGAAAGGATTCCCTATTTAATAAATGGTGCTGGGAAAACTGGCTAGCCATATGTAGAAAGCTGAAACTGGATCCCTTCCTTACACCTTATACAGAAACTAATTCAAGATGGATTAAAGACTTACATGTTAGACCTAAAACCATAAAAACCCTAGAAGAAAACCTAGGCAATACCATTCAGCACATAGGCATGGGCAAGGACTTCATGTCTAAAACACCAAAAGCAATGGCAACAAAAGCCAAAATTGACAAATGGGATCTAATTAAACTCAAGAGCTTCTGCACAGCAAAAGAAACCACCATCAGAGTGAACAGGCAACCTACAGAATGGGAGAAAATATTCACAACCTATTCATCTGACAAAGGGCTAATATCCAGAATCTACAATGAACTCAAACAAATTTACAAGAAAAAAACAACCCCATCAAAAAGTGGGTGAAGGACATGAACAGACACTTCTCAAAAGAAGACATATATGCAGCCAAAAAACACATGAAAAAATGCTCATCATCACTGGCCATCAGAGAAATGCAAATCAAAACCACAGTGAGATACCATCTCACACCAGTTAGAATGGCCATCATTAAAAAGTCAGGAAACAACAGGTGCTGGAGAGGATGTGGAGAAATAGGAAGACTTTTACACTGTTGGTGGGACTGTAAACTAGTTCAACCATTGTGGAAGTCAGTGTGGCCATTTCTCAGGGATCTAGAACTAGAAATACCATTTGACCCAGCCATCCCATTACTGGGCATATACCCAAAGGATTATAAATCATGCTGCTAGAAAGACATATGCACACGTATGTTTACTGAGGCACTATTCACAATAGCAAAGACTTCGAACCAACCCAAACGTCCAACAATGATAGACTGTATTAAGAAAATGTGGCACATATACACCATGGAATACTATGCAGCCATAAAAAAGGATGAGTTCATGTCCTTTGTAGGGACATGGATGAAGCTGGAAACCATCATTCTCAGTAAACTATCACAAGGACAAAAAACCAAACACCCCATGTTCTCACTCATAGGTGGGAATTGAACAATGAGAACACATGGACACAGGAAGGGGAACATCACACTCCGGGGACTGTTGTGGGGTGGGGGGAGGGACAGCATTAGGAGATATACCTAATGTTAAATGACCAGTTAATGGGTGCAGCAAAACAACACGGCACATGGATACATATGTAACAAACCTGCACGTTGTGCACATGGACCCTAAAACCTAAAGTATAATAATAATTAAAAGAAAAAGGCAAAGAAACCATCTTGCAACCAAATAACAAAAAAAGGAAAAAAAAAGAGTTTCTGCTGTTTCGACATGTGATAGTTCATGTGTAACGTTCATCAACAAGTGGAAACTGTCACTCTACCTATTTCATCAATTAGGTCGCAATGAGTTTTATAATTACCCACTAGGTGCTTCATGCAAAAGGCAGTATTACATTCATAATATGAACTTATTAGAACTTCTAAATACATTCAGTAGTAATAACTATAGTATCCGTTTTCCTTTTAAAAATGTTCTTTACAGAAAACCAAACACCGCGTGTTCTCACTCCTAAGTGGGAGTTGAACAATTAGAACACGTGGACACAGGGAGGGGACATCACACACTGGGGCCTGTCAGGGGTGGGGGTTATGGGAGGGAGAGCATTAGGAGAAATACCTAATGGAGGTGACGGGTTGATGGGTGCAGCTATCCACCATGGCACGTCTATACCTACGTAACAAACGTGCACATTCCGCACATGTGTCCCAGAAGTGATAGTTTAAAAAAAGAGAAAAAAAAGCTCTTTATAATGATTACAATTCTGAACGTTACAACACTATCCTCCTAAAATAACATTATTGGATTTCTTTTATCTACCTCACTCAGGTTCCATTTTTAATCATAACCCTTCACAAACACATGGTAAAAGCAGTGATTTACTGTACTGGATTTTTAACTACCTATCTACATTTATGCTTTGCTGTTAAATCTGTCATTCCTGACAAACACAGCTAAACAAAAACATTTGTTTATGGTATGAGATTAGGAACAAAAATCAAGAAAAATGATGTAGAACAGGGAATGATCTGATTTTTCAGACCAAAAAAACTAATTGAATTGTTACTTCAAAAAGGAAAGACAAGACAAAGGACATTTGGTGAATATTTGCAAAAAGGGAAAAAAAAAGCTGGTCGCATTGGTCAGCAGCAGTGATCTACAGCTCCGTATAATACGGTTCCAGCTCTATAAATCTTTTCTACTCCACAATACTTTCCCGAGAAAGTGATGTATCTCTAAAAAAGTTCCATCTACGTGTCACCCTGAAAGCTTACTATGTTGAGGATAATTCCAAATGCAGAAGTGTGCAGCACAACCCCTTTTTGTGACCCAAAACTGACTTATCTATCAACCATGAACATGTTTATAAAGTAAATATGGAAATATTCTAGCTTTTTAAGGAGAATGCTTGTCTCCTTTAAAGTATTTCTAACCTTCCAAAGCTTCTAAATATTAACATCTCTAAGCATAAGAAACTTTGCTCCTCCTGAGGTACTGAGGACTATTCTTACTGAATTACTGAAGTAAAAAATGTGTCGTATAAACCCAAGGATGGAGAGTCTAAATGACTTTAAGAAACTCCTGCAATGTCGTAGGCACTGCAGGCTGTGAGTGGCACACATTTGAATAAGCCTGAATACGCCTAGTATCAGATTGAAGCACGTATAAATAAAAGGCCCTAGACGGTGAGAGATGATGGTAACTTAAAATATTACACACAAAGGAACGGAATCCAGATGCTCATGATAAAATATTTTAAGATCTCATTTTGTTTCTAACTGGTCTTTAGAAAATTTGGGGAACTCCAAAGTTAAGTAGACAGAATATTCAGGTAAATAACATAGTTTAAATACATACACATGCATACACAACATAATTATTTTTTAAAAAAGACCATAATTTTAGCTGTTTTGTTTTGTTTTAATGAGGGATTGAAACTGCATACTATTAACATATGCCCCAAAATTGCAATTTGCTACATCTGACATTACACTTTCCTCTATTATATGGTAGACTTTAGCAAATCAATTTGCAGATTATAAAGTGCTACCAATCACCACTTCTGAATTCATAATCTACTGATGTATGTTTAAGATTTGTACCTCCTTAAATTGCCATAAACATCTGCAACCCTCCCATCATAAATGTTCCTCAGAATGTTACAAGACTCAAATTTAAGTCTATGCTAAGTATTCTGAAGGCAATTGCTTCAGTGTAGTGATACACGTAAGATCCTTTTTCTTTTTTTTTGTAACCTCCTCTATAAACAGGCAACAAAACCTCAGTATTTTAAAAGTGAATGGGTTTTTTTTTTCAATTTTATTTTAGAGACCCTTTTAGAACACGTAGTTAAAATTAAATACAACCAACATGATCATGCCTTTTAAAAAGTCACCATTTTATAAAGAAAATATCATGTAATTTAAAGTTTTTAAAAGCAGGGTTAGTATTAGAACTTTATTATATGGGCCAATGATTTCTGTTTAAGAATATTTTGTTTCAGTCTGAATACAGTCATCCCTTGGTACCTGTGGGGCACTGCTTCCAGAACGGACCCTCCTCAGAATCTGCAGATACTCAAGTCCTTTACATAAAATGGTGTAATATGTATATATAATCTATGCCCATCCTCCCGTATACTTTAAATTATCTACAGAGTTGTTATAATACTTAATACAATGTGAATGCTATGTAGTTGTTATACTGTATTGTTTATCATTTGTGTTATTTGTATCATTTTTTTGTTTTTCATTTTTTCAAATATTTTCAATTAGCACTTGGTTGAATCCATGGATGCAAAACCAGAGGATGTATTTTTAATCCCCAAAGTGTTGAATGAGTCGTGAGTCACAAAAACTAGTAAAATTAGTCAATCAAGTTTGTTTTTAAAAGCTGGTGGTCCAGCCGGGTGTGGTGGCAGTGCCTGTAGTCCCAGCTACTTGGGAGGCTGAAGCAGGAGAATGGCTTGAACCCAGGAGGCGGAGGTTGCAGCTAGCCGAGATGGCACCACTGCACTCCAGTCTGGCAACAGAGCGAGACTCCGTCTCAAAAAATAAAATTTAAAAAAATAAAATAAAATAAAATAAAAGCTGGTGGTCAACAGTTGATTAGATTTAAAAAATGTATATATACACCATGGAATACCACACAGTCATAAAATAATAAAATCATGCCCTTTGCAGCAATGTGGATGGAGCTGGAGGCTATTATTCTAAGTGAACAAACCCAGAAGCAGGAACTCAAATCATTTCACATTCTCACAAGTAGGAGCTAAATAATGGGGACACATGGACATAAAGATGGAGATAACAGACACTGAAAACTCCAAAAGCAGGGAGGGCGACTGGGGAGTGAGGGTTCATAAACTGCCTATTGAGTGTAATGTTCACCATTTGGGTGACAGGTGTACTAGAACACATACCCTACCATCACGCATGGAATAGCCATGTAACAAATAATCTCTGCGTCTAAAATTAGAACATAAGATAAATACAATAAAAAGATGGTGGTGACAATTAGTAAGGTCTGCCTGATATGGTTTGGCTTTGTGTCCCCACCCAAATCTCATCTTGAATTGTAGCTCCCAGAATCCCCACAGGTTGTGGGAGGGACCCCGTGCAAGATACTGAATCATGGAGGTGGTTATTTTCCATGCTGTTCTCGTGATGTTGAATAAGTCTCATGAGAGCTGATGGTTTTATAAAGCACATGCCCTCTTCCCTGCTGCCATGTAAGATGTGACTTTGCTCCTCATTCGCCTTCAGCCATGATTGTGAAGCCTCTCCAGCAATGTAGAACTGTGAGTCCATTAAACCTCTTTCCTTCATAAATGACCCAGTCTCGGGTGTGTCTTTATTAGCAGCATGAGAACAGACTAGTACACTGCCCTTTCAAACTGATAATCAATCAACTCAAGGATATGTCCAGAGATTCCTCACCTCCCCAAACTTCAGCTTAAGGGTTTCAGGGCTGACACGGGATGTGTCAGTTTATTCAAGCTAATGCATAAGCAAGCATACCAAGAGGACAGCTAGAAAATCTCTGCTCTTCTCTCCAACTTTCCCTGATAAACAATGCCAAAAATGCGTTTCAAACTTCCATGTTTAAAATTATTTTTGAAATAATTATTATGCACCTCCACTGATAGGCTCATAGGACTTAATGTGAATAATATAATACATAATCCAAATCCTGTTGGAATTCTCAGTGTCTGTTATCCCTGTTTATGTCCATGTGTCCTTACTCTTCAGCTCCTACTTATAAGTGACAACATGCAATAGGCATGTAAACAAGAAGGCATTAAACTTGGAGGGAATAAAACTAGAAGTATTTTTGGCTGGATAGAAAAATGAAAGTCATGATAACAGTGAACAACAGGGGTATAGTTAACTTTAGTTGACGTTTCTGAATTTCCGTCTAAACTCACTCTATGACTACTACTTTTAGAAGTTGATTCCTCAAGAGAAGTGACTTGACATGTCAGTAAGTAGATTTTCCAATTATTGGAGGTAGGGCTAGGCAGGAGAGGTTTTTCCATCTGACCTAAAGAACTAAATTCAGATAAAATATTTTATACAAATTACACAATATTGTATACAATTTATACAAACATAAACTAAGACATTTCACCTCACCAAATCAGGATTCATTCATGATAGGTGTTGCCTTATGATTGTAATTACATATAACATTTAAATATTCGAGTAAAAATATAACTCTCAATTACAAAAAGGCAGGACTTAAAACATATTTCCATAAAGACATAAAACTTAAATTTCCCTATATGTTTGTTAATGTCTTTGGTCAATTTAGTTTCAAATAGATAAATTACATTGTTATACAATGGTAATAGATACATAAAGTACAGATTGTTGACTTTATATTTAGTATGTTTGCACGATATTTTTGGGAAATAGGCAAATGTTTATTAAACTATATAAAGCTCTGAAAAGCTATTTTATGAGTACTACTGTATCTGCTAGCCCACTTAATCTACATCAACAAGAGTTCATACAAGAAGATATATCATCAGGAAGCCAGGATTTCAATCTGCCTCTTATCACAGTAATATGAAGTCAATCTACAAAATATAAAAGATGGGTGGAAGAAGTTAATGAACCCATTTATCTTCATGTATGGAAAATCTAATGCCAAAACAGCACATGATATTTTATTCACTATTTTCCCAGTGCATCCTACATTATGGAAGAGTTATTTTATAGCATCTGATAACATTTCTTTTGACTTCTATTTGTATGAAATAATAGTTTAAATATAAAGAAATGTTTTCATGTAGAATGTATTCAAATGCTAAAATATACATACATGTTATTGTCATCACGGTTGTAACAAATCTTTGCTTATTAATGAACTACCTTTAAATAATAGAACATTGTTTAGGTTTTGAAATGAAAGGAAAGGAACAGCTACAATGCAGTTTTAACCTTTTTACAACTAGAAAATAGTCTCAGAGTTTAAGTGTTTTATTTAAATTTAACTCTGGAAATAACAGTGCACTTCTCAAAGCTCTGTAAGTCTCAGTAACTTTGCATTAGTTGTAAAATTTAAAGAACTAAGTCAGCAGACTTGTCCCTCAGATATTTTATTTTAAAAACAAAAACTAAATGAATCATGTACTTTAACGTAAAAAGTAAAACTGACCCTGAATAAGTTCAGTGGATTATATCGATGTCAGCATCTTTGTTACGATACTGTCCTATAGTTTGGCCTACATTACCACTGGGGGAAGCTAGGCAAGTGGCAATAAAATATCTCTGCATTATTTCTTATAACTGCCTATGATCATGTAATTATCTCAGAATTAAAGCTTAATTCATAAAACTAGCTTCTTTCAAATAAAAATAACCAAAGGTTATATTTCTTGAGGAAAAATCCAGATTTGAACACTTTCAATGTTTAGAATTTCCCCAGTCAATTTAACATGTGATATGACCACTTAGCTATTTTGAAGGTGACAACTTTGTGTTCACTTGTCCTAAACACAGAATGAGTTTTACAAAATATCACTTACACAGAGTTTGGTCAGATTTGAAGATATGAATGTTAGATTATGAAGGGAAAATTTCAGTTTGGAACGACAAACAATACTTCCTGAGAAATCTGCTGTAAAAGACATCAACATAGTGAAGGATTACAAAGATTTCTGGTTCTTATATTTTGTTTTAGAAAGCAGAAAGAGTATTTGCCAAAGTCCTTACAGAAACACTGAGAAATTTTACTTTAATCAGAAAATAAGGAGATACCCTACGTTTTAAAAATACTTCACCCAAAATGTGTATCATGCAGTTTAACAAAAAAAATCTCAGGGACAGCATCTGAAATAATTGGGGTAGGAAATTCCATAAGCAAATATTACTAATTTAGATTAACCAAGCATTTCTTTGCTAGAAATTAAACCCATTATTTTATTTCACCAATTAACTTTATTATGGAACACAAACCATCTATGCGTGCATGTGTCAGTCCCAGCATACACATTTGATGCTAGATGATAAATGTTGCAATTTGCAGGGTAAAGTTAGTATTTGCATTACTCCGTTGTCTCTTAATTTTAAACAGAATTGGCACCTCTTCCTGGAAGACATCCTGTCCTTTCCTGTGCCATTTCAAGGGTTGTTAACTTTTTCTGACTGCTGTAGTTCTTAACACATCCTATGACACTGTTGTTTACATGTGGGTTTTTAAAATAGATTGAGAACTTTTAAACTTATGAAGTGTGTGTAAAAGAATGTATGATCATTCATATTCCCATTTCATGAAAAATTAAATCATATTTTGGACGTAAAGATTGTTAAAGGAATGCTTTTCTATAAATATTTTCTTTTACTAGTACTTTTAATCATTGAAATTTAGATCATTCAATTATGGAGATTTCTTCATTGAAGAGAAAATATCTCTTCAAAACTCTAAATAAACTGAGCTTTATCAACTAAATTTATAGGAATACAGGCTTCAGAGGTATTAATTTATCTTCCAATATTTTCCCTTCTAAAATTTCTCATGTTTTGTTACAGGTTTAAAGTGCAAGGCGACTATTGATATGAAAGATAATGTGGTAAATGTAGTATAAGTGAACCTGATCTTTTCTCAAATATTTATTATTTTTATTTTCTTCGCTATCAAGAAGAGTGGTAACAAATATGTATTATTTGTAAAGACCCACAAAATTTGCATGAAAATAATTGTTGCATGAACTAGACATGCTTTCTGTGATATTAATCTGCAATATTCTGCAAGCCCCAAAAAAATATTCACACCCATTACAAGAAGCTTATTTCAGCATTTTACCTGTCAGAAACAGTGATTAATGTACTTAAAAGTAATTTTTGCAAACACTGTTATAATATAGTCCATGTGTAATATACATGTGAAAGCAAAGTCTGCAAAAAGTAGGATGTTATCCCTTCCTTGATTAGTTCAAATTATTTCATCAGCTAAATTCCTTTGAGATGTGTAAGATAAGGTGGTTCTTCAGTGGAACTTTGGACGGGAACTTATGACTGTAGTGACATGAATACATATGAAAGTACTTCATTTTTAAAATATAGAAAACGGACATGAAGAAAATGTACTTTAGAGTTTCAAATAATTGAAACCATCATTTTTTTCAAATGAGGCACTAAATAAGTGCGTAAGTCAATTTTTTTTCCAGCCTAGGCAATATGGCAATATATATAAGAACAAGTAAATATAACAAACAGTACAAGATTCATCTGGAGAAAAATAATTATACACGTGATAAAATACGAAAGAACAGAAGAAAACTCAATTGTTGATGTGGGATGAACTCATCACAGGATATCAATATATCACCAAGGTTTGCACATTTAAAACATCGGCAGGCCACAAGGAGGAGCTCTTGTGCAGGGATAGTGGCCTTTAATCTTCTATCTTCACTGTTTAATGAAAGCGATAGGAATGTTAGTAATTTCAAAAAGCATCACAGCAGTATTCATTAGAGAAGAATTGTGTGAACTGCCTTTCACCTGCTGAGCCCTGTTGGAAGGAATCAGCTGTAGGAGGGAAGAAGGCATTTATAAAGGCAAAAGATCTGGAAACAGCTCTGGCCATCAGGTACTGAGAGAGAAGAGGGAGAGCACAGCAAGCACACAGCCGTTGCGAACTCGATGGAGAAATAAACACTGTAAGAGGCAGTGGCCACAAGAACCAGCCTGTGGGTGGTATTTACAACTTAACTGTACCTCCTAGCTGGGTGTATTAGTCAGGGTTCTCTAGGGCGACAGGACTAATAGGATAGATGTATGCATGAAAGGGAGTTTATTAGGAGAATTGACTCACATGATCTTAAGGTGAAGCCCCCAATACGCCATCTGCAAGCTGAGGACCCAGGAAGCCAGTCTGAGTCCCAAACTGCAAAAGCAGGGAAGCCAGCAGTGTCCCCTTCAGTGTGTGGCCGAAGACGCGAGAGCCCCTGGCAAATCACTGGTGTAATCCAAGAGTCTGAAAGCTGAAGAACTCAGAGTCCAATGTTCGAGGGCAGAAAGCACCCAGCACGGGAGAAAGATGGAGACCTGAGGACTTAGCCAGTCTGGTCCTTCTGCGTTCTCCTGCCTGCTTTTATCTTAGCCACAATGGCAGCTGCTTAGACAGCGCCCACCCAGATTGACGGTGGGTCTGTGTCTCTTAGTCCACTGACTCAAATGCTAATGTCCTTTGGCAATACCCTCAAAGACACACCCAGGAACAGTTATTTGCATCTTTCAACCCAATCAAGTTGACACTCGTTATTAACCATCACACTGGGGAATAGCAAGCATCAGCTACCAACTATTCTGTACTCATTTAATCAAAGCTTTGCTATGCTTGGGTTGTATTACAGCACGAAGAAGAAGAGGCCTATCTTTTTATCATTTTTAATACACTGGGGCAGGAGGCAGAAATACAGAGGACTCTACCAATTGACCTGATTTCCAGAGAGGGACTATGCACTACCAGGAGTGAAAAATTTGCAACATGCCACCCAGGGTACGAGGACACACACATATCTTCCTCATTTGATGAAAAAGTGGCACAAATTAGAGGACAGTGGACAATAACTTTTATGAATTAAATTCAGAGAAGAATATGTGTAAATAATAAAGTAAGAGGAGGTGCTTCTCTAAAGAGTGCGATATAAATAAGTTTACTTAGAAAATATTTAAGGTCTAAATATTTTCTCATTGTTTGTCCTTGTTGGAATATTGAATACATAGACACTAAAGGAACGCTTGTGGCCAGGCTCTGTGGCTCTCGCCTGTAATCCCAGCACTTTGGGAGACTGAGGGAGATGGATCACTTGAGTCCAGGAGTTTGAGATCAGCCTGGGCAATATGGAAAACTCTGTCTCTACACACACAAAATATATATATATACACTTAAATTAGCCAGGGGTGGTGGCATGCGCCTGTGGTCTCAGCTACTCCAGAGGCTGAGGTGACAGGACTGCTTGAGCCCAAGAGGTCGTGGCTGTAGCAGTGAGCTGTGGTCACATCATTGCCCTCCAACCTGGGCAGCACAGCAAAACCCTGTCTCAAAAAAACAAAAGCAAAAACAGAAAATGCTTGTGATAAATGTGAGACACTGAGATTAAATGGAAAAGGGGGTTCCTTACACCCACCGCCTAGCTACCCAGCTCAAAATAAGAAGTTGCTGAGGCTGGGCACGGTGGCTCACGCTTGTAATCCCAGCACTTTGGGAGGCCGAGGCGGGCGGATCACGGGGTCAGGAGATCGAGACCATCCTGGCTAACACAGTGAAACCCCGTCTCTACTAAAAATACAAAAAATTAGCCGGGCGTGGTGGCGGCGCCTGTAGTCCCAGCTACTCGGAGAGGCTGAGGCAGGAGAATGGCGGGAACCCGGGAGGCAGAGCTTGCAGTGAGCCGAGATCGTGCCACTGCACTCCAGCCTGGGTGACAGAGAGACTCCGTCTCGAAAAAAATAAATAAAAGACGTTGCCGAAACCCTTAGGGTCCCTGAGGGTCCCTCATCCTGACAACTCTCTCCCCCAGAGAGATTACCATTATCCTGTATCTTGTGTGGTTTTTAATTCCTCTTTATCTTTATTAATAGTTGTACCTTCATATGTGCCTCTAATATGTTGTTTAGTGTTGCGTGCTTTGAACTTTATTCAAGTATACTCAAGAAATATGTATCTTTCTGTGGTGTGCTATTTTCATTCAACATTGTGTTCCTGAGATTAATCTTGTTAACATTTACAGTTCCGGTCCCTCATTCACACTGCTGTGTAGTATTCCATTTGTAAACATGCTATGATTTGTTAACTTGCTCTCCTGCTAATCTTCAGTGCCCCGTTACCATAGACAGAGCTGCCATGGATGCTCTTGTGTGTCCTTATGCACATGTGTCTGAGATTCCTTGCTAGCTTTTTAGGGGTTGTGAGCATCTTAAAACATATTGTATAATTTCATATTGTCTTTTCAACCAGTGTGACAATCCATAATCTCATCTGCAGTGCATAAGGGCTGCAATATTCCCACGTTCAAATTGTCATTCATATGATCAAAAACATTGACTAATTATTTACTGCTTACTATATTAAGTAAAAATATTTGCAGTTTATGTACAAACTCATTTTTCTGGCTTATCACTGTCTGTTTGCTACTCTAAAACATAAACCTGAGTGCCAATCATGAAGTGTGCCTCCCTGTCAGTGCAGGAAAAATTCAAAATTTTCAAGTTATACAAATACAAGTTTAATTTTAATTTTATCTAAAATGGTATGATTTCAATCAGAATTGCCCTAACACTAGCAGAAGATAGAGCTTTGCCAAACCCCACTGTGCAAAGGAAGTGTGCATATAGGTTAAGAGATGTGAATGCAACCATTCTCTTTTTTTTTTAGCATAAAAAACCTGCCCACCTATGGGAATGCAAACAATTTACTCCACATTTCATTCACAAAATGTTGACAATGCATTCCATAAAATGTTTTATGATGACTAAATGAGATAATATATGAAAAGCCTCTTATACAACGCTCAGTATGAAGCAGACATTCAATAAAGCTATTGTTATTCAGCAGCAACGCATTGATAAATCACCAACTTTGAGGGCTACTCTAATAACGAACAGGTATAATATAACCATATTCATTAAAAATATAATTTCTCCAAAGTTGTAACTTCAATAATATTTAATATTCCAGGTAAGATAACCTTACTATATTTTAAAAGCCCAGGTGTTCTTTATCGTAATAAAAATGTAGTAATCTGCAGATGAGATTATTAGATCAGAGACTAACACACTTCTTCGTAGAAATTAACTGGGGTCAAAGAATGTACATGCTTTCCAGACATACACCATGCACACAGGCATATTGTCTCTGGTCTCAAGACTGAATTCAAGGCTAGCCTTTTGAACATCTACATCTTATTAAATTATGTTTACACTAAGTTAAAAGCATTTTAATATAATTATCGCTGAGGCTTGTCGTCACTTACAAATCCCAGAAGGATTGTGTTGCATGACAAAGCAGACCAGAGATCCAGATCCTAAGTGGTAAACAAGACTCCTTCTCACCTCCACATAGTGCTGTCAATCTGCACGGACGGCAATCTCTGTATCACTAACATCTATTAATGTCACACACATGTTGAGGGCAGGCTAGGTCTTTTCATAGAACCAGATGGACAGAGAGAAATGGAGAATGAATATTAGCTTTAATGAATGGATGCAGAGGATCAAATATTATCCTTAAAAGAATATTTTTGGTTCTTTTCATCTCCTTTCTCCCTATTTAGCTATATTTTTCATGAGGAATATTAATGCACTATTAGTCCACAAGTTCAACCTCTGTGCACTGAGAAATAGGATTAGCATGGCTTATAAAATTAATCTGGGGGGAGGTTTCAGCTATCGAGGAATTATAGGGTGTATTAATTCTTACTGATTTAGGTTACAGACGGTTAAGCCAGGAATTATGTACTTATAATTAGGTACAGAATCGATAGCGATCACATGGTTGTTACTTATCTATCACTTCTGTTCCAAATGCATTTAAGTTTCTTGCAAATGCATACAATATAGCAATATAAAATACTTAAACTCTTTAGAAAGAACCTTTAGAAAATACAAAAAATAGGGAAGCAAGATGGTGTCAGAAATGTGGTCAGTGAACAAATGGACACTGGCGAATCATGCACTGAGTCAGGGCAGAGCACAAATTTGACTTTGAGTTTTCTAATTAACATGCAGAAAGGAGAAAATATAACCAGTAACAAGACCGTGCATGATATATTCTAGTTATTTGGGAGAACACCAATATGAAATAAGAGAAAATATTTCCTACGGCCCCTCAAGAAGAGAAGGTTTTATGATGGCTAAAGCAGTTCAGTAAGAAGCGACTGTGTTGGGCCCAGTACGATGTGGTCCAGTTAGGCTTTTTTTCTTTTCTTTTTTTTTTTTTTTTTTTGAGACAGAGTCTCACTCTGTCGCCCAGGCTGGAGTGCAGTGGTGCAATCTCGGCTCACTGCAAGCTCCGCCTCCCGGGTTCACACCATTCTCCCGCCTCAGCCTCCCAAGTAGCTGGGACTACAGGCGCCGCCACCACGCCTGGCTAATTTTTTGTGTTTTTAGTAGAGACGGGGTTTCACCGTGTTAGCCAGGATGGTCTCGATCTCCTCACCTCATGATCCGCCCGCCTCAGCCTCCCAAAGTGCTGGGATTACAGGCGTGAGCCACCGCGCCCAGCCAGTTAGGCATTTTTGGTGGTCTCACTTCATCTTGAAACAGATTTTAGATAACATGGCAGAATGGATGGCTTCGTTTCCTCCAGGCCATCTTTCATAAATATTATTTATCTTATCCACGTGTCTGAAAAGTATCCAGCTGCAGTGAATTCGTGATTATAGTCCCAGACAAGTACCGGGAAAGCTGTAATTCTGTTTTCATTTACAAACAAAGCTTTACACTCCAAAAGTCAACAAAATTGCATGTAGCACAAACATCCTCATGTGAAAAGCAGGAGCTGGATAAAGATGGGCCTGAACAGACCGCTCAATTTCTGACTTGAAAGGTACACAAGCAGCGCTGGCAGTCAAAGTGAAGAGTTCCTCAGAAAACAACTTTGGGACTACTTTAATGCAAAGAAAAGCAGGAAATAAAGTTCAACAGCTGCATTCCATAAAGCATACTGGCAGTCATTTGTCAAAAAAATACATAAAAATAAAATTAAAAATAAAACTCTTCTAGTGAAAAATGGCTCAAGCCTTAGGAAGGAAGAAGGAAGAGAGAGGAAGGGAGAGGAGGAAAGAAACCAGCTCCAGCTACAGTGCTTGGTTTTGAGCAACAAAGATTCCTGAAATACTTTCCAAAATAAACGTGTGGCAAAATGCTGAACTTGGAAACAGAAATAGACAACTTGATGCACGAAATAATCAGTTCTAAAATAGTCAAAATGCACAAAAGGATACAAAGCATTTGTGGTGTTGACTGAGAAATTAACCATGTACATTTGCTAAAAGTAAAAAGCTAGGGACAGAGACTGAAAAATACAATGGTCCCCAAGGCTATTTATTTTGGCATTACTTATTTATAAAGTAAATACATAAAATTGAAAGTCTTTCCTATAACCTGCTTCTCCAAATCTCGCGGAGTCTTTGTTTCAGGTCTGGTCTGGCCTCCCTCATTTTTGTTCTCAGTCTGCCTGGATCCTGAGGTCACTGGAGTCTGTGCTCCCAGCGCGTGTCCATTCCACAGTGGAATGTGAGAACGTAGTAAAACACAACAATACAAATAAATAAGATTCTATGTTTGAGTCTGAGTGAGAGCAGCTAGAAGTGACTTAGATTAACTGAAAAAGGTGTAAAAGAATTTTGCTAAAATCATGCCTCAAAGAGTCTACAGTATTAATCGTGTAATACAGCACTACGCCACACGAGGGCACTATATGGTCAGCTTACTCAGATGAAAGCAAAATGTAAAAGGAGTTTATAAGAACAAGATTTGATGAAAATAAAATTACATTCTCTCCCAGGTAATAAAAAAAATCAAAATTCTGGAACATTTAAAGACCCTATGTGTGGTTTGTAATAAAATGGTAATAGCTTGACTTGCTGTCATCCATTTCACCTGCAACTTGGCCCCTATTAGTTTTTCAAACAGCTTAGGAATTTTTCAACGTAAAGTCCTTTACGCATTCTATTTATCTCTGCCTAGGACACTCTCTGACCTCACTGTAATCTTTTAAGGTCCCAGCTGAAATGCAATTTCCTCAGAGACAGCTAACCTAGACACCTTACCTAACGCAAGTCTCTCTTACGCAACATGCAACTGTATGTCAGCCCTTGGTGTATTTTAGTCATGGCACTTACCGAAAGTATTTTATTTATGCACATCGCACATTCCTATGTGAGTTTTGTCTGTTCCCTTCAATATGCTTTAAGCTCCATGAGGCTAAATACCTGTCAGTTTTGGTCACTGTCTAATCCCCAGAGCCTAGGACAGTGGGGCATAATAGAAACAAAGCTACGTGTTGAATGAATGAATGAATGAATGAATCTCTGTGACTGTGGCTTATTTCTCCCTACAAAGTTTGACTGAGCCCCACACTCTCACAGAAATCTTTACAATAATAACAAAAAAGTAGTGAATGTCACCATGTGTTTTCTGACCAATAAACTTGAGAACTTGTCTGGAGGTTATATGAATTATGGAGCGTTCTGATATACTCTTTATTCAACATTGCTTCTCTTCTATTTAAAAACCTGCCCTTCTTTGGAAAGGGTGAAGTGGGACAGGCTGAAGAACACAGATGTTTGAGGGAAGAATGCTTACATTCACCCATTTTGTGATAACTCTACCCTTGTTAAAAGGGAAATACAGAAAAGAGGTTACAGAGGAGTTTAATGCTGCCCTTTCTTAGCACAAGAACAACACAATTCTCTTTTCTTTTTCTCCAACTTTACAGGTACTTACTGTGGCGTATAAAATGGTCACTTACAAATTAGACCAACAAAAGGGTATTAAAAGTATTTGTTTATGGGACATTGGGGTGTAAAACACACCACTCAACATCGTGATGTAACTTTACACAACAATAGGGAAGGAGATAGAAAAGTCAAAATGCACGGGGTGAGGTGAACCACAGCAGGGCAAAGTGATCCGAAGACAATCTTCACAGAGTTCCAAGATCATGTGGATTCCAAAAGGCCAGAGGCCATTTGATCCTTGATAATAACTCCATGCTTAGCGTGATACTACAATATAATTGTGGATTAAGTAGATAAGTGCGTCTTGAAGGGTTAAACCAAAACTATGGTTGGTCATAAAGAGGTGGCCGTGTTTTTTTGTTTGGTTTGGTTTGGTTTTTGGTTGTTTTTTTTTTTGGTCGAGGAAGAATTGGTTAGGGTATAAGGTCTGCATTTCAGGCTTCCATCATCAAAGACTGACAAATCCAAGCGAGCTGGAGTGAAGGTTAGGTCTTCCCCAGCCGTGGTCTTCACAGAGTAGAGGATCAGACCCCAGCAGGACTAAGGGGAATTCGGTGACCTTGTTACTCATAGGTCAGTAGCTTGGGGTTGCACTTTCTCCTTTTTTCAACCCGTAGTCGACGCAGCAAAAAGGCCCAGAACTGGCGAAGGAACAAAGCAGCAAAAAGTGAGGCCCAATAAAAGCTTCAGGCTCAAGAAGACCCCTGAGAAACGAAAGGGAGAGACTATTCCAGGGGACAGTAGGTGAAAAGGGGATAACTAAAAGCACAGTGGCAAAATGTTCTTACACGTAAGGGATGTTCGTTAATGGACAAATATTCATGGCACTATGATCTGTTAGAACAAATGTAGAATCATCTGTATGCTTTAAATACCTTGTGTGTAAGATTTTAACTGTTTATTAGAAGTCCGAGAACCCCGTTTAAGATATTTGGATATTCCCTCCCCTTCCTTTCCAAGATTCAGATACTAATAAGGGTGTAGCAGGATGAGCCGCAGACAAAACCCCTCAGACGCCGAGTTGTAGAAGGAAGGGCTTTATTCAGCGGGGAGCATCAGCAAGCTACTGCCTCAAAACCCGAGCTCCCCAAGTGCACAATTTCTGTCCCTTTTAAGGGCTCACAACACTAAGCATTTCACAAGAAAGGGTCGTGATTGATTTGAGCAAGCAAGGGGTACGTGGCAGGGGCTGCATGCACCGGTGGTCAGAGTGAAACGGAACAGGGCAGAGAGTTTCACAATGTTCTTCCATACAATGCCTGAAATCTATGGGTAACATCGGGTTCTAAGTCATGAGTTGATTTTTAGCTACTAGGTTTAGGCCAGGCAGGCCCAGGCCTGGTTTTGGGTCTGGCGCTGAGCTGCCTGTCTTTGATTTCACTTCCTAGTTTTTTTCTTAAAACAAGTACTGAGTATAAAACAATATAAAACAATATGAGAGGGTCTCTCTCTTCCCTCAAGGGTAAAAATAAGATTGCAACAAATCTAAACTTTATGGAAGTCAAATAAAAAACACTTAAACATATGTAAATAATTGCATACATAAAATACTGCATTAAAATGCCTCCTAAGTGTCACGTAGTCTTTAAACAAATATATTTTCAATGATGGCACAGCTTTTTGGTTCCGTTTCTATTTTAATCTCTGATATTCGCACATACCTGTGCACACCTGGAAACACCTATTACTGTTTCAAAAAGACAACTATTAACAAAGTTCTTACATACACCTGCATATCACGCATTAGAAACAAGTACTTTATTCATTTCATGTCTTCAAAATTATGTTAATATACTAATCAGGTATTCCATCCTTTCTCCAATATGATCGTCCTAGAATAAGCTACCCAACTTTCTCAAAGATGCAAAATGACCATATTTAAAGTTTGGATGAAATTTAATTCATCTTTAATTTGTTTCTGTCACTTTACTATGTTCTGGGGTGTTTTTTTAATCTCTCTCTCTCTCTCTCCTTCTCTCACTCTCTGTCACACACACACAAACACACATGCCTGGTGCTGTCAGCTCTGAGATTTCTGATGATCAAGAGAAACAGGACATCTTTTAAACTTGAAGTACATTCATATGTCAATGAATGACAACGTGTTTGCGCCATTACAGACAAAATCACAGCAGTCTTTATTTCCAAAAGCCAAAAAAGTAGGGCTCAATCAACATAAAATGTCATAAGCAATAATTAAATAAATGCCAATAGAATGACCTTATAATTTTCAAACCCATGTCAGATAAAGCTATAAGAGATATGCAAATGCCATATAACGTATGATATTAATACCTGTGTTTTGTGGTATTAAGAACATGAAAAAATAGAAAATTCTATGAAGTTCAAAGTTCTTTAAAGTTAGATGGAAAAGGCATTCATTGGTATTCCCACGAAGTTTTAAGGTTTAGTTGGAAAATACACATATGTTTCTTAAGAGCTAAAATAATGCATTCGACATACAGACAAATGACCAATGTAGGTGGGAGGGCAGAGTTCTGTGATTAGACAGGAGAATTAGAAATCTGTTCCAAGGAACTCCAGGGAATGGGTGGTATAACTTCCTCCTTGAGGTCCGAGGGTCACCAACATAAAAGCTCTACATAAGTTTTTATTAGTAGCTCAGAAAAAAGAAACAGAATCTAAAAATATCTGTCAAAATCCTGGCAAAGATTTCCGGTCATAATAAATCATAGTCGCACAGGATGACATGATCTCCCACAGCATAAGATTTAGAATTAAGTGTTTGGTATTGTGAGTATCTTCAGTTACCAGATAGTCGTTGCTTTCATGATGTGTACACGTCTCCTTAGCCTCGGCAGGTTTCCAATTAAGCATAGAAATACTTTAAAAATCTGAAATCCTAGTAAAGATAGTTTGGCATTGGAAAGGATCCAATCTGTGTTGGAAATCTACATACGTGTAATGTTTAAGAGAACTTCGCTTATGAGAGAAAGCTTCGTTTTGTTTTTTGAGAGAGAGTCTCACTCTGTCGCCTAGGCTGGAGGGCAGTGGTGGGATCTCAGCTCACTGCAACCTCCCCCTCCCAGTTCAAGCAATTCTCCTGCCTCAGCCTCCTGAGTAACTGGCACTACAGATGCACCCCACCACGCCGGGCTAATTTTTGTATTGTTAGTAGAGACAAGGTTTCTCCATGTTGGCCAGGCTGGGCTTGAACTCCTGACCTCAGGTGATCTGCCCTCCTTGGCCTCCCAAAGTGCTGGGATTACAGGCATGAGCCCCCATGCCCAGCAGAGAGTGAGTTTTAAAGGTACAATATCTAATGTGCAGTTGAGTACTTGAAACAGATATTTGATTTTAAATTTCTTACTAATATAAACAATATTGGAACATTTGGCAAAGCGTTTGGATTCACCATATTGATTGTTCTTACAAAAATAAAATTATCGGGGAAATTTTGTTTGTAGATGCAGACACTAAAGAACTTAAGTGAAATAAAATATATTACATTTGGAATTCTTAGTGAATTGGAATGATGGTTTCATAATTTCAAACTTAAAATATGTAATTATTCGCTTGATTTTGACATGGTATTTTAAATTGATATTTTAGTATTTATATATTATTTTGGAACAACTAGATGCATTTTAGGGTCACTATTTTTATTAATTAGATTTATAAAAGTTATTTAGATATGCAGAAAAAATTTACTGTCCTAAATTTGAAGCACTCAAAAAATAAGTTATAAAGGTTTATAAATAAATTTAAAAATATTTGAAAATGTTTTACATTTGTAACCAAGATTAAAAAAATTCATAAGCCCTTAAAATAATTGCTGCAATTTCCCATTTTAAAAATAAAATAATCTCAGTAATGAAAGAGACCTAGAGAAGAACTAGGCTTATAAATCTAAAAATTGAATAGCAAATGTTAAAAATGAGCTTTAGAAGTTTTCTCTGCACAAAAAAGAAGACAAAAGAAGTCATTAAACCCTACATTCATTTTTAATTACAAGTCGGATATTATTTAAGAGAACAATAATATGTCCCCTTTCATGTAATGTCCAGAATTCAAAGGAACCACAGGATGTCCTGTCGTTTATTCTCCGAAGTGGAATGCAATCATTTCTGCAGATAATACTGATTAATTTGAGCCAGGCTTCCACCTACATCTCCTATGCAAATAAACTTTACAAGGCCTTTCATTACATTATATACAAATATTTATTCTCTTCATCAGTCATATTCTAATTATAGAGGCTCAACAAGGTAAGTTTAGCCTGACAAATATCTATGCTTATTGTTATAGATTCACAAAGTGCTCCTTCTTCCTTATTAGTCAGATAATGTTCTTTCCTTTTACCCTATAGACAAAGGATGTGATTCATTAGGAAGTATTCCCCAACAGAGAAAATGTTTATGTAAGCTTATTCATGTGTTCTTTTCAAATGCAAGATAATTTAAATATTCTTTAAATGTTTTTCTTTTCTTGAGAGTAAAAAAAAGGGAAACAGATGTTTTCATCACAAACACCATTTACCAACCAACCCAAAATGCATGGCCATTTATATTAAACAAGAAAACAAGTAGAATATGTGATTGCCTACATTTGTGCCATATAAATTCATTGTCGTTACTCTCAACTGAACTCCTGATGCTGCCTAAAAAAAAGAGACCACGTTTATTTTCTCAATTCAACCCATCACCCTTCAGAATGACTATTTTAATCTTTCACCACAAACACAACTCTGTATTTCCCTCTGCTGTCCTTAATCTTTGTCTCTTTCTTCCCTGAAACAAACAAAAGCCAAGACAGGAAACTGTGCTGCATCCTCCTCTAGTCAACCTAAGTCCAGTCTTTCCTATGGCCGCTACCCCACCTGTGGAGGAACATTCCAAAGTCAATGTCATTTCTTCCACCTGAAACAAATTTTACATGTGCTACCACTGTCCTGATTTTGTGTTTCCTCCTAAGCTCTTCAGTAAGATTGTCAACATTACCCATCCTCAGTCTCCCTCTCTTATTCCTCTACACGGTCCAATTCCATTGCTGCTGGCATGACTTGACCAATTTAGCTGCATTCACTACTGAAACAAAAGGGCTAATCACTACTTTGTTCCTATTGCAGACATTATTTATTGACTGTGCAGGATTACTAGACACAATCTAGCACACTCTTTAAACACACACATACACACACACATACACACACATACACACATACATACACACACATACACACACACACACACGCAGTTTTCCATGTGCTACCAGTTGTGTTCCCAGGGAAGGAGAATGTCAGATTGATACTAACAAGAAGGATGTCTTTTATGGAATTCTCTTGGGAGCAATATCTAGGAAAGTAGAGAGAAGCATGGTAGGACAAGGAGAGAAAGTGGGCTGGATGCAGCTTCAGCCTATGGGGACACTGGTGTTAAAATAACACTTCAGAGTTGCATAAAGGCCAAGTTCTAGTTGGAACGGGTAGACTGTGCCTTCATATCCGTCTGTTGATCAGTCATTGGTTGCAGGCAGTTGAGGCCACCCTTAAAGAGGGCTGTGATCACAGCACCCATCATACAATGCAACCTCATTGTGAGGATGTTCCTCACACCTCTATAATTCTTGCTTCTAGATTGTTCGTTACCAGGTCTTACTTTTCTACTTATTTTTAAAGTGTTTTCCCCACACTTTTCCCCACTCTTCTTGCAATATACACTCAATGGAATCTCACCTACTCCCATTCTTTCCTTTAATAATGATAGACTGAAGGGACCCAAATTTATATCTGTACCAGATATTTCTTCTAGATCTAGACATATATTTGCAAAACCTGCTTGTAGAATTCTACTCATGATTTTCCCCCACTTCCTGTTCTTTCCCAAACAATCTTTCTTTTTTCTTGCTCCACAAACAGAAACTAGAATGATTTCTTTAAAAATACAATTGAGGTCAAGTTACCCTTCTGCTGAAACTTTTCGGTATCTTCCCAGTACCCTTCAGATAAGGTAAGAACATTCTTAAAATGACTCTTTCAAAGCTCTGCACATTCTGATCTACGTTTCTTCCTTAAGTTCCTCTCTAGGTTAATTTTACTTATTCATAGTTCCTCCTTGATCCCTGTCATTCGGTGAATCTTTCTTTATTTTTAAAGTATCTGTTTAAATGGCATTTCTTTAAAACCTCTTACTCATTTTCCAAAAGTAGTTAAGGATTTTGTTCTATAATATCACTCTATCTTTGTGTTTATTCAAATGACAAAATTATGTACTTTATTCTTTTGTTTCATATATTTTTCTCCTGTTTGACTGTGAGTTTCAAGGGGGCAGGGGAATAGATTATCCTATTTTTTTTGTTTTTAGTCTATACCCAGTGCCTAGAATAAGGCTTCATGCACAGAAAACATTTTATGTATGTATATGCTGAGAAAAGCAGTATGATTGAAGAATGCATAAATAGTGACTGGAAAATGAACATGCGAATCCCAGCACTTTGGGAGTCCGAGGAGGGCAGATAACGAGGTCAAGAATTTGAGATCAGCCCAGCCCACAAATGAAACCCCGTCTCTAGTAAAAATACAAAAATTGGCCAGGCATGGTGGTGGACACCTGTAATCCCAGCTACTTGGGAGGCTGACGCAGCAGAATCACTTGAAGCCAGGAGGCAGAGGTTGCAGTGAGCCAAGATCGTGCCAGTGCACTCCAGCCTGGGCAACAGAGTGATACTCTGTCTAAAAAAAAAAAGAAAAAAGAAAATGTACATGCATAATTTAGCATGTGTTTCTACCACTGAACACAGTGTGGGCAACATAGGAATATATATCAGGATGATGCAGATGAGGAAATAATTCTGAATTATTTAATCGTCAGGATTTACAGCTAGGATTATTTTCAAAGGCCTATTGATATACAATGGAGATGGATGAGCATGTACTACCTGAGGGCAGAAGAAAATCTCAATGAAAAATAGGGAGTAGAAATCAGAAGACAACAAAGAGGATGGCAAGATAATAGCTTCTCCAAAGTAATACAAATGAACACACTGAAAAACAGGCATGGGTAAGTTCAGTATGGCAAAATGTCCAAATATATACTGGGAAGCAAATGGAAAGTTTTATCTTGACTTTCGAGGTGAATAGAGATCTACAGGGATAAATAATATTTTATAGCTGAGAAAACACATGTGAAAAAGGGGAGAAATGGCCGGGCGCAGTGGCTCATGCCTGTAATCCCAGCACTTTGGGAGGCCAAGGCGGGCGGATCACCTGACGTCGGGAGTTTGAGACCAGCCTCACCAACATGGAGAAACCCCGTCTCTACTAAAAACATGAAATTAGCTGGGCATGGTGGCGCATGCCTGTAATCCCAGCTACTAGGGAAGCTGAGGCAGGAGAATCGCTTGAACCTGGGAGGCGGAGGTTGTGGTGAGCTGAGATCGCGCCATTGAACTCCACCCTGGGCAACAAGAATGAAACTCTATTTCAAAAAAAAAAAGAAAAACAGGAGAAACTTGCCCCAAATCATTTGGTTAAAAAGTAACATATTTAAAATGTGAACCAGCCAGGCGTGTTGGCTCTCACCTGTAATACCAGCACTTTGGGAGGCCGAGGCAGGCAGATCACCTGAGGTCAGGAGTTGGAGACCAGCCTGGCCAACATGGTGAAACCCCATTTCTACTAAAAATACAAAAATTAACTGGGCGTGGTGGCGGGTGCCTGTAATCCCAGCTACTTGGGAGGCTGAGGCAGGAGAATCACTTGAACCCGGGAGGCGGTGGTTGCAGTGAGCCGAGATCGCACCACTGCACTCCAGCCTGGGCAACAGAGTGAAATCCTGCCTCAAAAAAAAAAAGTGAACCAGTTTCTTTCTAACCTCCAAATGCACAATATTCCACGACACCAACCCTACACCAAAGAAATGTGTAGAAGTTTATAAAAATCGTTATTAACTGATTTTTTTTCAGCACCAGAATCAACTACCCTGACTCTAGCTTTAGAAATGTAAGTTAAAAAAAGAGGAAAATAACTTCGAAGGAAGTAATTCTTTGAAAGCCGTTAGGACAACACAATGATTTGAGGGTCTTGTGCTTTTCCATGAAAAGGTGGGGCTAAGTCTGTTGTAGAGGGTGAAGGAGACACAGGAGTTACAAATGTGCCAACACCGTGGCCCTTGGAAATAATTTGTAAGATCAAATGAAAATCGCAATCGAGACTGTCACTTTTCGGTCAGATTGTTTTCAATAGATAATGAGTGCAGGCCCGCAAATGTGTATGGGAATTATGTGGCATATCAAGGTACATTTCTGCAAAACATACTCGGTGCAATAAGGCTTGTGCATTCAAGCAGGAAACACAGCAGGACGTACAGGAAGCCAGTGTCCAAAGAGCTGAAGGTGACCCTGTGGCCTTTCAATATTCACACTAAGAAGCAAAAGCAATAGCACAGCCTATCCTGGTCGGTGATGTGTGTGTGTGTGTATGTGTCACAGCTGCATTAGACCAGACCACGTGGTAATATTGTCTAAAGAAAGAAATAGAAAATACATAGAAAGCTCTAAACTTGTTTTTCTTTAGAAGTTATGTCCCAACCATGATAAAAGTGCTATTTTTTCCCCTTGAGGAAACAAAGAATAAACAACGATAACATTTCTACCCATTTTTTTTTTTTTTGCTGTTATATCCATTTTATGATGCTTTGGAAGGACTATTTATTCTTACTTTTAAAGCCAGTCAGAATGTGTTTGGGTTTCTCTTATTTCTGTCTTTTTAAAGCTTCAACATAAACGTTCTTTAGTACATCACACATTGCAATATTAAAAGAAAACCCTATCTTGCCTAAATAAGCAGCATCGTATAATATCCAGTCGAAAATAACTTCAATGTGTGTGATATGAATATTGCTTTCGGAAAAATTTATGGTCTGTTTGGACCACTCAATATGTAATTATTAAAGTAGGATGCCATAGTGTTTAAACAGTTTTCACATCAGAAATGTAAGAAGTGCTTCTCCTCAGCAAATGTAAAAGAACACAAATCACAACAAACTATCTCTCAGACCACAGTGCAATCAAATTAGAACTCAGGATTAAGAAACTCACTCAAAACTGCACAACTACATAGAAACTGAACAACCTGCTCCTGAATGACTACTGGGTACATAACGAAATGAAGGTAGAAATAAAGATGTTCTTTGAAACCAATGAGAACAAAGACACAACATACCAGAATCTCTGGGACACATTCAAAGCAGTGTGTAGAGGGAAATTTATAGCACTAAATGCCCACAAGAGAAAGCAGCAAAGATCCAAAATCGACACCCTAATATCACTATTAAAAGAACTAGAGAAGCAAGAGCAAACACATCCCAAAGCTAGCAGAAGTCAGGAAATAACTAAGATCAGAGCAGAACTGAAGGAAATAGAGACACAAAACACCTTTCAAAAAATCAATGAATCCAGGAGCTGGTTTTCTGAAAAGATCAACAAAACTGATAGACCACTAGCAAGACTAATAAAGAAGAAAAGAGAGAAGAATCAAATAGACTCAATAAAAAATGATAAAGGGGATATCACCACCGATCCCACAGAAATACAAACTACCCTCAGAGAATAATATAAATGCCTCTATGCAAATAAATTAGAAAATCTAGAAGAAATGGATAAATTCCTGGACACATACACCCTCCCAAGACTAAACCAGAAAGATGCTGAACCCCTGAATAGACCAACAACAGACTCTGAAATTGAGGCAATAATTAATAGCTACCAACCAAAAAAAGTCCAGGATTCACAGCTGAATTCTACTAGAGGTACAAAGAGGAAGTGGTACCATTCCTTCTGAAACTATTCCAAACAATAGGAAAAGAGGGAATCCTCCCTAACTCATTTTATGAGGCCAGCTTCATCCTGATACCAAAGCCTGTCAGAGACACAACAAAAAAAGAGAATTTTAGACCAATATCCCTGATGAACATCGATGCGAAAATCCTCAATAAAATACTGGCAAACCGAATCCAGCAGCACATCAAAAAGCTTATCCACCAAGATCAAGTTGGCTTCATCCCTGGGATGCAATGCTGGTTTAACATACGCAAATCAATAGATATAATCCATCAGATAAACAGAACCAAAGACAAAAACCACATGATTATCTCAATAGATTTAGAAAAGGCCCTTGACAAAATTCAACAGCGCTTCGTGCTAAAAACTCTCAATAAATTTGGTATTGATGGGACGTATCTCAAAATAATAAGAGCTATTTATGACAGACGCACAGCCAATATCTTACTGAATATGCAAAAACTGGAAGCATTCCCTTTGAAAACTGGCACAAGACGGGGATGCCCTCTCTTACCACTCCTATTCAACATAGTGCTGGAAGTTCTGGCCAGGGCAATCAGGCAAGAGAAAGAAATACAGAAATAAAGAGAAATAAATATTCAATTAGGAAAAGAGAAAGTCAAATTGTCCCTGTTTGCAGACGACATGATTTATATTTAGAAAACCCCATCATCTCAGCCCAAAATCTCCTTAATCTGATAAGTAATTTCAGCAAAGTCTCAGGATACAAAATCAATCTGCAAAAATCACAAGCATTCCTATACACCAGTAACAGACAGAGAGCTAAATCATGAGTGAACTCCCATTCACAATTGCTACAAAGAGAATAAAATACCTAAGAATCCAATTCACAAGGGATGTGAAGGACCTCTTCAAGGAGAACTACAAACCACTGCTCAATGAAATACAAGAGGATACAAACAAATGGAAGAACATTCCATGCTCATGGATAGGAAGAATCACTATTGTGAAAATGGCCATACTCCTCAAGGTAATTTATAGATTCAATGCCATCCCCATCAAGCTACCAATGACTTTCTTCACAGAATTGGAATCAAACTACTTTAAAGTTCATATGGAACCAAAAAAGAGCCTGTATTGCCAAGCCAATCCTAAGCAAAAACAAGAAAGCTGGAGGAATCATGCTACCCGACTTCCAACTATACTACAAGGCTACAGTAACCAAAACAGCATGGTACTGGTACCAAAACAGAAACATAGACGAATGGAATAGAACAGAGGCCTCAGAAATACCACCACACATCTAAAACCGTCTGATCTTTGACAAACCTGACTAAAACAAGAAATGGGGAAGTGATTTCCTATTTAATAAATGGTGCTGGGAAAACTGGCTAGCCATATGTAGAAAGCTGAAACTGGATCCCTTCCTTACACCTTATACAAAAATTAATTCAAGATGGATTAAAGACTTAAATGTGATATGTAAAACCATGAAAACCCAGAAGAAAACCTAGGCAATACCATTCAGGACATAGGCATGGGCAAGGACTTCATGACTAAAACACCAAAAGCAGTGGCAACAAAAGCCAAGATAGACAAATGGGATCTAATTAAACTAAAGAGCTTCTGCACAGCAAAAGAAACTACCATCAGAGTGAACAGGCAACCTACAGAATGGGAGGAAATTTTTGCAATCTACTCATCTGACAAAGGGCTAATATCCAGAATCAACGAAGACTTTAACAAATTTACAAGAAAAAATTGAACAGCCCCATCAAAACATGGGCAAAGGATATGAACAGACACTTTTCAAAAGAAGACCTTTATTCAGCCAACACACACATGAAAAAAGGCTCATCATCACTGGTCATCAGAGAAATGCAAATCAAAACCACAATGAGATGCCATCTCACACCAGTTAGAATGGCGATCATTAAAAAGTCAGGAAACAATAGGTGCTGGAGAGGATGTGGAGAAATAGGAAGGCTTTTACACTGTTGGTGGGACTGTAAAGTAGTTCAACCATTGTGGAAGACAGTGTGGTGATTCCTCAAGGATCTCAAACTAGAAATACCATTTGACCCAGCAATTCCATTACTGGGTATATACACAAAGGATTATAAATCATGGTACTATAAAGACATGCACACATATGTTATTGTGGCACTATTCACAATAGCAAAGACTTGCAATCAACCCAAGTGTCCATCAATGATAGATTAGATTAAGAAAATGTGGCACATATACACCATGGAATACTATGCAGCTGTAAAAAGGATGAGTTCATGTCCTTTGTAGGGACATGGATGAAGCTGGAAACCATCATTCTGAGCAAACTATCGCAAGGACAGAAAACCAAACACTGCATGTTCTCACTCACAGGTGGGAATTGAACAATGAGAACATTTGAACACTGGGTTGGGAATATCACACACCACAGCCTGTCATGGGGTGGGGGGTTGGCGGAGGGATAGCATTAGGAGAAATACCTAACGTAAATGAGGAGTTAATGGGTGCAGCACACCAACATGGCACATGTATACAAACCTGCACATTGTGCACATGTACCCTAGAACTTAAAGTATAATAATAATAATAAAGAAATGTAAGAAGTGCTAAATTATACATTTTCAAATATTTACGAGACATTAATATAATGCCATGTTTTTTCTGAACACTTATTAATCACAGTTAACAAAAACAAATAGGAATGATAAAGTTTTGTTAATATTTCATGTTAACTCCCATTTTTATTTTAATTAATTTCTGGTTTGAAACCATTGGAAATTTGTTTTTAACGAACAGAATTGAATATATTAGGTCCTTGATAGAATTCTTTTCCTCCAAAGAATATCCCCATCCCCCACTTTTAGCTAAGTGTCATAATATGTTCTTTTTTTTCCAGATGCTTCTTGTTCCAGAACTGTATACACAAGTTGGATGACTAAACTGATATTTGCATAACAAGAAAAGTGGTCTTTAGACAATTTGGCAAATATGCTCATAGCATCATTGCCAGGAACTAGCCCCCAAAATAGGATCACAGCAGAGTTGGAACGCCAGTGATAGGGCTTTAATTCCAAGCACACAACCAGAGTTAGAGAACACATTCAAATAACCAAGGCCTTTTTTTATGTAAAAATTTTTAATCGTCATGGCATTTCCAATGCAAATTTAAAATCTAGTCAGTAGCTTATTTTATTAAGAGACTTCATGGTTTTGACAGGTAATGATCTTTGGTAGAAAGGTCCCCCTCCTACTCCTCTTCCTCTTCCTTCTCAGGTCTATTCTTGATTCTGAAATTCACACCACTGGAGTTTTATACCACACCACAGTTAAACATTTTTTTCTGAATTTTACTATATTGCATTTTCCTGAAGATTTCTTTAATGCATGCCCTAGTTCTTTGGAGATTTTCAATGCCTGTTTAACAGCTTTCCTTATTCATTAGCAACTTCCTTTAGAATCTAACAAGTCTCTTATGATCCTGGAGTTCTGTCAATTGTAGTAATTTTTTAATGTTTTTATCACACGGTTGGGAATATTTCTGTTACTTTTTAACCTCACTTAGAAGCTTAATATAACTACTAAAAATGTTATATAACTCTTATTATTGTCTTCATCTTTTGTCATTATGAATGGCCTAGCCCCTCCACAGACAATTTGAGCCTATGATTTTTCATGGAAGAGGGCCTAGTTTAGCTTCATGTACTATTATCCTCTCTCATATTTGCTCTATCAGTATATATTTGAATATGGTTGAATTCTATAGCATGTATTTTATTGCTTTCACACGTTTTATTGTGCTTATGTTTGGATTTCTTCTCATCTGAGAAAGGATTGATTTTCTCATCTCAGTATATTTTTAATAAAATCATAGCTAAGAAAGAACATTTCATACATCTAAAAGCTAACTTCCTTTCTTTTATTTTGTCTTGAAAAATACTACACCCACACTTTTTGCCAATAGCCTAAGACATTTAGCCATACTAATCTATCCTATTGGCTCCTTGGCTTTGATTGATGGACGAACAAAAATAGGTTGGTTGATGTTTCCAGAAAATGTATCTTACCCTAATCTGTCTAAAGTATTCCTAACATAGGATTGTCAGATTTAGCAAATATAAATAGAGGATTTCTACTTATATTTCAATTTCATGTAAAAAACAAATCACTTTTTAGTATAAGAACATCTTAAATACTTAGAGGCTTATCTGAAGTTCACATTTAAATAGGTGCCCTGTAAGTTACCAGGCAATCCTGTCCTAAAGGAATAATATTCAAATCTCTCTTTAGCTTTTCCTCCAAATGTTGCTTAAAAATTTTCTGGGAAAATCATTAATTTTATCTCCAGAAGCAAGACACTGTTGTCAGGAAAGCATGGGTTTCACTTTCTATTATTTTCATGTACTTGATTTTTTATGATATTAGAACTGGGATCTCAGGAGTGGCCTTGTGTAGCAATCAATGATGGCTGACCATTGGTTGCTCTTTAGGAAAAAGGGTCATAAGCCCCCTTTTGCTCACTTCCCTGCCCCTTGAGATTAACTTATTGATTTAAATTAAAAGCATTGCATGCCTACTCTACGATGAATATTGTGATGTCAAGAATCCCACACAAGCAGCAAGATTCTGTCCACCAGAAATGTTAAGCATATGTAAACCGGGGGCGGGCGACTGGGAGGTAGCAGAATATGCTCTTTGTATTGATTTTAGTACCTGAACTTATGTGCTTTAATTGAGTTATACTTACCTATAAATTGATGCTCCCATCATTGAAAACAGCTTATGCTGTCACAGAATACATTGCGTAAGTGTATGCATTTCTTTACAGTCAACAAAAGGGTAAAGGTGACATGAAGAAGAAAAAATACGCTAACTAAATGAAAATTAGGAGTCATAAAAATATTTTTATAGAACTGTAGAAATGATCTAAATCTCTTTTGGTGGGCTTTCTTTGCATCAGTACTACAAATGTTGGATTGTCCCAGCTCAGTCCTCAGACATCTCTGTAATCAGTATCTTGTCAGAGATCCCTGAAGAGGGGTTCTGGAGAGCCCTGGAAGGTTCTTGAGACCTCTCGAGGCAATCCAAAATGTCTTCCCCAAATGACTTGGCCCATCATTTCACTCAGATATCTATATAAAGTCTCCCCTTAGACAGATCTTCTCTGACAACCCATTAGAAAATAGCAGCCTGTGTTACTTCATCACCTTCCCTACTTCACATTTTGTATAGTTCTGTTGCAACCTGAAATAAAGTAAGTTAAACCAAAATATAAATAGCACATTTGTTTATATTGGGTTTCCCACACAAGCTCAAAGAATGTAAGAACATGTACTTTTGTTTATTACTTTATCCTCAACACATTCAATAATACATACCATATTGCATGTCTACAGAAATCGTTCATAATTCTTTTGTACAATGAATGTATTTTATCTGATAGTTTTTCTTGGCAGTGAAAATATGCTTTTTCCTTACAGCTGCTCTTATTGAAAGACATTCCTCTTAAGTGAGTTTCCTCACTCCAGTAATTGAAGAAGAAAAAGTGTATATTGAGAAAAAGCATGAATAGTATTTTATAACTTATTCCTAAAAAAGAGTTGATTAAATTTTTATCATTAGTGCAGCAATGAAATTTCTTTTAAACTCTGAAAATGAGGGCACATTCAGTACCTTATATTTTCAATGCCTTGTGTAGACCAAAAATAGATAAAAACAAGAATCACTAGGAAAGTAATATTGTATAAGCCAATCTCTAACAGAGTCACAATAAAACAAATTAATGTTTGAAATTATCACCATTCGGTCAAATCTATGTCTTGAGCTTCAAAATACTTCATTCATTCAATGGTTAATCAGTGACTGACTACTGTAGGCTGGGTACTGGGGAGCCAAAAGAGAAATTAATCACAGTCATCAATTTAAAAACCAAAAACTCTGTCAGCCAAGTGTATGCAACAGTTTTGCAGAATAAACACAGTGAGTTTGGTTTAAGCAAAGAGAAATTTAAGTTTTCAGAATATTGGGGAGAAAGTGTCTAATAGGATGGTGGAGTTCATGTAGAGATTCTGGACTGGAAAAATGATTTGGCCACCATTAGCATAGGACTAGATGCCACTGAAGTGGCAGAGATCACTTAGAATAAATGGCAAACAAAAAAGAGGCCTTACTTCCTTGAGATTCTTGTGACTAGGAGCCAGACACTACAGAGCATGGAAAATATTTTGTAAGGTAGAGTTACCGAAGACGGCCTTTTTCTCCGAGATATGCTGACATGCTTAATGTGGGCTTTCTTTACAACAATGTGATCATTCCAACAACTACTAGTTCCACGATGTTTTTAGAGTTTACAAATGTTTTACTATAGTGAGTTTTATTGTATCTGAGCCTCATGAGAGATTTACGATTATCCCTATTTTATGCAAAACTTCAGAAAGTTTAAATGAAAGGTCACAAATAGATGATTGATACCTAATCCACACCTCTTGGATGACCTATAGCGTCAATGTTTTCAAAGAAGAGAAGGTGATTTTCACCCCGTCCTTCACTTCTAGTTTTTCCTAATTGTTCTATATGACTTTATTGAAAGCTTCACTTCAAAATCAATCTCTCCCCTTCTCAAGCTATCTTTCTTAATAAGGATAATTGTTAGGAAGTTCCCACAACTACCTAACACCCTCTAATTCCCAAGACCTTGTGAATGCTTCTGACTATTAATTTTGAAGGCATCCCAGAAATAGAGTTTCAGTTTGATTATAAAGAAAATAACATTTTGGATATTATTATATTTAAATATTAAGAATTATTTAAAATTAATTTTCTGCCAAAAATTCTTGGAGGGAAATGAGAACAAGAGTTTATTTAAGAAGTAGTATTTTTTTTCTACAGATCGACTTACTAACACTGTGGTTCTCCATAGAAATAAATAAAATTGACATACATAAAAAAGGTAGAGAATACTAAATATGCCAAATAACGAATTCCTTTAAGCATACATATATATACACATATATACACACATATATATACATATATATAGGCACACACATATATATGCATATATATACACACACACATACATACACATGTATATATACACACACACATACATATATATACTTTTATACCTGCCCAGAAAGGTAAGTTTGTCACTGCTTAGAGAATGCTGAAAGCAAAATGAAAGAGTTCCATCAAGTGGTCATATCAAGACACAGCAGTTAGTATTTCACCAATACAAAGAGGAAAACAGTTTCTGTGAAATCTAGTTCAGACATATATTTCTAACCGAGCTATCAAAATTTTATGCCATGCAACATTAAAAAACACAATTAAATGCATTTTAAACATTATTACTAATTCATTTTCCAATTCATTTTTAAACTGCAAAGAAAATAGAAACTATGTAATTTTTATTTTGTCTTTTTCATATCGAATACTCTTTCCATATAGTTTGCAGTTGAAAATGCGTGGTTATAATCTTAATTTGCATGTTATAGTCATCTGTTTAAATTAGCAGGTAAACCACAGGTAATACTAAACTAAGTATTTGGATTGCACCGAAAATTCAGCAACTAACTACTTGCAAATGACCTATACATCTTAAAATAGTACAAAATAAATACAAAGAAAACTCAACTCAAGGTTGTTTTAAAAAATAAAATAAGTTATAAAACATAAACATGAGTTAACTTGCTTCTTTTAACAACCTAAAGTTTTTGCCTTGCCAAATTTCATCTCCTTCATAAAGACAGACAAAACAGGCATCTTTCTTTTTAAAGTATAATTGATTTAAGGGGTCATTTTCTCATTATTTTGGAAAAACCATCATGGCTTATTTTAATGTTATAAATCCTACTTCTAAATATATATTACAGATTAAGATTTGTATCTTGCTTAATAAAGCAGTAGTTCATTTAAGTAACCATTGTTTAAACTTTCTGAATATTATATATATATTACTAATGAGATGATGTTAAACAATAGATTTTTATATAAAACCTATGAAATATATATTATCTAGATATAAAATTGGAAGCAATGTATTTAATGATTAAGATCATGGATTTTGGCATCACAGAGATTTGATTTGAATCTAATCTCTTCCACTTTTTCTCTCTGCAACCTGGAGCAATGGCAAGCGTACTTTGTTTCATTGCACTTTTCTTGTAGATGTTGTGATTTTACAAATTGAAGGTTTTGACCAGCCTGCCTTGAGCAATTCTATCCACACCATTTTTTCCAACAATATGTGCTCACTTTTGGTTTCTGGGTCACAGTTCAGTACCTCTCACAATATTTCAGATTTTTTCATTGTCATTATATTAGTTATGGTTATCTGTGATCAATGATCTTTTATGTCACTATTGTAATTGTTTGTGGGACACCATACACTCTGCACATATAAGATAGTGAACTTAATTAATATCATGTGTGTTCCCACTTCTTCAGCAACTAGCTGTTCTTCCATCTCTCTTCTTCTCCTCAAGCCTCACTATTCCCTGAGACACAACAATATTAAAATTAGGCCAAGTAATAACCCTACAATGGCCTGTAAGTGTTCAAGTGAGAAGAAAAGCATCATACATCTTTCACTTTAAGTCAAAAGCTGGAAATGATTAAACTTAATGAAGAAGGCATGTTGAAAGCTGAGAGAGGCTAAAAGCTAGGTCTCTTATAACAAACAGCCAACTTAGGAACACAAAGGAAAAGTTCTTGAAGGTAATTGAAAGTGCTACTACAGTGAACAAATGAACGACAAAGAATGTAAAACAGACTTGTTGCTGATACGAAGAACGTTTTATTAGTCTGGATAGAAAACCAAACCAACTACAACAAGGCCCAAATTATTTTCAATTATCTTCAGGCTGAGAGAAATGAAGTAGAAAAGTTGGAAGCTAGAAGAAGTTGGTTGATAATTTTTAAGGAAAGAAGCCATCCCAAAATAAAAGAAAAAGTGCAAGGTGAAGTAGTAGCATGTGCTGATGTAGAAGCTTTAGCACATAATCTGGAAAATCTAGCTAAGATAATAGATGAAGGTTGTTACACTAAACAAGAGATTTTCAGTGTAGATGAAACAGACTTATATTGAAAGGAGATGCTGTCTAGGACGTTCATGGCTAGAAAATAAGTCAATGCCTGGCTTTAAAGCTTCAGTGCACAGGGTGACACTCTTGGTAGGGGCTAATGCAGCTGGTAAATTGAAGTTGAAGCCAATACTGATTAACGATACTGAAAATAGTAAAAATTGTGCTAAATCTACTGTCCCTGTACTCTATAAATGGAGCAAAGTCTGAATGACAGCATATCTGTTAACAGTATGGTCTACTGGATATTTTTATCCTGCTCTTGAGACCTACTGCTCAGAAAAAAAAGAGTCCTTTCAAAATATTGCTGTTCATTGACAATGTACCTGAACACCCAAGAGTTCTGATGGAGATGAACAAGGATATTCGTGTTTTTAAGCTCGTTAACACAACATCCATTCTGTAGCCTCTGAATCAAGGAGTAATTTCAACTTTCAAGTTTTATTACATAAGAACTAAACATAGTAAGATTATTGCTGCCATAATGACTCCCTTGATGAATCTGGGTAAAATAAATTGAAAATCTTCTGGAAAGGATTCATCACTCTAGATGACACTAAGGACATTTGTGATTCCTGGGAGGAGTCCAAAATATCAACAATAACAGGAATTTAGAAGAAGTTGAGTCCAACTCTCACAGATGACTTTGAGGGGTTTAACTCTTCAGTGGAAGTAAATGCGGATGTGGTGGAAACAGCAAGACAACTAGAATTAGAAGTGGAGCCTGAAGATGTGACTGAGTTGCTGCAGTTTCAAGATACAATTTTAATGCATTAGGAGTTGTTTCTTACAGATGAGCAAAGAAAGTTGTTCCATGAGATAGAATCTACTCCTGGTAATGATGCTGTGAACATTCCTGAAATAACAACAAAGAATTTAGAATATTACAGAAACTGAATTGATAAAGCAGTGGCAGAATTTGGGTTTGAAAGAAGTTCTACTGTGGGGAAAAAGTTATCAAACAGCATCACATGCTACCAAAAAAAAAAAAAAATCTTTCACGAAAGGAAAAATCAACCAATGTGGCAAACTTCATTGCTGCCTTGTTAGAAGAAATTGCCACAGCCACATTAACCTTAAGAAACCACCACCCTGATTGGTAAGCTGCCACCAACACTGGGACCAAACCCTTTACCTGTGAAAAATCACAACTTGATCAAGGAACAGATAATCCTGAGCATTTTAGCAATAAAGTATTTTAAAATTAAAGTATGTGCATTGTTTTTTAGACATACATCTATTCCACACTCAGCTGCTTATATTGTAATGTAAACATGACTTTTTTATGCATTGGAAAAGCAACAAATTTATATGACTCATTTTATTGCAATGTTTGCTTTACTGCAGTGGTCTGGAACTGAATCTGCAATATCTCCAAGGTATGCCTGTATATCTTCATGTATAATAGGGAAGTAATTCTACTGATACAGGTATGGTAGAGCTTAGATAATGTCTCTTATATCAAGCATCTAGATTAGTAGCTGACTATCATCAAAATGAAAACTCATGTTTGGGAAATAATATTTCCAGTGTTCTATCTTGTTATTGGTAGGTGAGAGTGGTGGTGCACTTTCACCTCAAATTGTTTGATTTAAATAGTTGAAAAAATATAAACAAATAAGGAGACAAAAGACAAATGTATTGCTTCTATGATGGCAATACGATCATATTTCTTCTGAGAGTGCTCTATGACCTTCCTCCAATCTATGCAATATTTCCATTTTTACTAGAAGCCATAGAGAGATTCACACTGTTACCCTTCTTTCTGTCTTTTGGAAATTTGCAGTGATAATAAGCTGATTTAAAATCCTTACTTAATATCAAGAACAACTCTTCCTGTCAACATGGTAATAAAATGAACACTGAGGATGAAGAAAGAGAGAGAGAGAGAGAATGATAAAGTGCATTCAGTAAAACATAAACAAGTAAAGGATGTGGGCGCAAGGTATATAGGAAGTATTAATATTTGTACTCCTCTCACATATTTTGTCATGTTTGAAATAATTCAAAAGTAAGATGTAAGTAAACCTAAAAGAAAAACTAAAACTCCCTTTAGGAAACCTAAAAGTGAATAGATTCACACTTCAACAAACTTTTGATGATATGTCAACAAGATGGAAAATAACCACAAAAGGAAAGCTGGAGATACAAGAAGAAATGTTGAGTGAAGAACGTGGAAATCATGTAGATAAACCACAGAGTGTATGTGAAATAACAAAAATATGAAATTTGGGAATAAAGAAAGGATATAATTAAAATGTGGGACAATAAGTAAGACTAAATAGCAGGTGATTTGATTTTTATAATTCGAAGTTCCCTATGTTATATAAAGAAGGAATAGAGAAAATGATTAATGTAGACTTTAAATAAATCTGTTAAAATTTCATGGTAGCTATTAAAAGAATAAAGAGGGAAATAGAATTTAAATAAAAACTTCATGTAAAGGATGCAGAAAAAGTGATAAAAAGTAAAAGCGATGAAGCAAAATAGGAATATACATAAAAAGAAATAGGATGGTAATGAATCCAAATATAACAGCAATCCTAATAAATGTAAATAAATTAACTTTCTAGTTAAAGGTTAAATTCAATAAAAGATAAGATCCAGGATTATACTATCGAAGAATCACACATGAAAATAAAAACATGGGAAAACTTATACACAATGGATAAGAAATTAGGCAGCTTAAATATTAGTCAAAGGAAAGCTGGTGTATCTATATTAATATTATAGAGTGAAGTCTTTAAGGCACAAAGCATCACATAGAATGGAAAACATCATAAAACAATGATAATTATACACTCATTTCAACTTCAATGCCTCTAATAACTTTCCTCAAAACATATGAAGAAGTCAGCAAACCCATCATACGAAGGAATACACAGTGTTCTCAGGTACGCACGGAGCTTCAGAGAAAACCGAACCACGTGGGGAAGACATAATGCACATATCAGCCAATTCCAAGGAATTATCAGACAGATATACTTCTCTAAGCACAACGAAGTTCAAAGTCAGAAAAAAACAATTTTTTTTGAAAAATTTGTAGATTTGGAAATAGGAAAGCATATTTAAAACATACAAGAAAGCAATAAAGTCTGAAAACAGATAAATTCAACAGTTAACTTAAGATATTAGGGAAAACATAAGAAACCCAAGCAGAAGAAATGCAATTATAAAAACCAAAAATAATAATGAATGAAATAGTAAATAGAGATACAGCAGATTAAAACAAAAAATTAACAAATCCAAAGGCTAATTCTTATATACTTAATATATGTGTGTGTCTAATCTACTCTCAATATTAAACAATTAATCCTTTCTTTCCTAAATATATATCAACAATGATTGTTATATTTTTTCTATTTTTATATTTACACAGGGAAATGTGATATTCACCATGTTTCACTTAGTGTTTTTTAACTCAGTATCATTTTTGAGGCCAATTTTGAGACCCATGTATATAGAGAGATACATTATTCCCTTTAACTATTGCCCAGTAATATATAGAATAAATTTTTATCCATCTATCCCCCATTTGCTATCTACTAATAGTATTTCAAAGCACATCCCTGAATTTTCCTATGCATCTGTTACACGTTACCCTAAAGAGAAATGACAAGCTTTTTAGGGAAGTGGCATACTCAATTTCCCTAAATGTTGGCAAATTGATTATTTAAATGGCATTTAGCAGAAAATCTAACAAAACATTTTTCTTCACATTAATAAAGAAATCTTTAAATTGCTTCTTAGTTTCTATAAAAATGGAAGAGTGGAGAAGTATTCAGGGCTTTATGTTTTATTCAATTGGATCAATATCCTCCATAATTCTGTGAATCATCTTTTTAAAAAATTTGTAAAACTTAAGACAATATTTTATAGTTTTGCTCCACATTATTTGAAATTTAGAAGCTTTTATTTCTAATTAGATTGCTATGACATTGAGTGTCTGTGTGTGTGTGTGTGTGTGTGTGATTGGTATGTATATAAATTATCTACTACATGCAAGATATAAAAATATGATAAAGTGTTTGGACCTTACCCTTAGAAAACAATATCTCAATAACTGTGGTGTGGCTGAGATGATGTTCAGGTATCATCTCATATTTGCCTACATTTCTAAGTTTATTTCTACATTGCCAAGTTTGTCACTATAACATGGCCATTTCTTCTATAGGAGGCAGATGCTCTTTAGGTGTGCCCATCATAAAACTAGTTTAATAAATCAGGACACATTGAAAATAAAATAAGCCTCAAGCATAAAGCAGGACCAATCCTTGAAAAACGTGTATATTCAATATATACTCCATTGGCTTCAATAGTGAAAATATACTGTGAGCTGTCACAAAGTTGGTAGGCTCTGATCCCCAGCGGGTACTGTGCCTGTCCTTTGCATAACTAGAGGGATTGTTAGTCCTCTTTGCATACATCACGATTGTTAATAAAGTGGCATTTGTCAAAATGAGTAAACACCTGTTGCCATGGAAGGTGCCATAAGCAAGATTATAAAACAAATTGTTGTAGTTGGCTAGGAACCAGGAGGAAGATGAACACCAGAAGAAAAGGCATTCTTTCCTTAATTCCTCATACCCATTTTACAATACATTGCATACAGTTGTTTATGCAGAACACAGGCTGTTTTCCTTTTTTCTGAAACCTCATGTAACCGATGGTATTTTAAATGAGCTCTAATACAAAATGCCTCACACACTGCTATCCTATGCCTCATTTAACCCATTATATGGGTTCCCTCTTGAAACATTTAGTCTTCATTTGTCTATTTTTCCTGTAACTTATTTTTAGGAATAGAAAAATCATGTCCTGAGAAGCACTGTCTTCTGGCACATATTTAAAATACCTAAGGGGGCTCAGGTAACATCAAGACCCTAGTAGGTGCAGACGGGTCCCCACCAATATCTCGGCATTTTATTTCAATTATTTACTATCTTTCAATATGGCCCACAGCATCAAGATTTTGCATATACCAGTTTATTTTTTTAATTGAAAATTGAAATAATACCAATACTCATAAAAATATCCATTCAATTCTATTCAGTAAACGGTCTTCCTCTTCATGCCAGTAGATATCTGTAACTCTTTCCCCAGGTTCCTTATTTAAAGTATCTCTACCAAAAAAAGCAGACAGGCTTCAAATAACTGTCCGACATTGGAGAATGACAATATTTTTTCTTGTGAATTAGCATCCTAGCTAGGCACTGACATGAGACATACTGACATAGCTTTCCTGCCAAATCTCATTCTTGTATTGTTCATGAATAGATTCATTATTTTGGTATAAAGACTTTAAATATCAAGTTTAATTGAGCTTTGATATCACACTTCTTCAGAATTTTTTACTGAAGGATAAAGTTGTTCCTCTAAAAAGTACAGCCTGTCCTGAGCAGATGCATGCCATTAAAAAAAAATCACATAAATGTCTTCTTTTGGTTCTATCACAGCCTAACTTATGAATCCATGTTTATTGTGGTAATGATTCAAACTAGTAAAATGGGGTATAATTTTTGTTTGTATTATAATTGCAATGCTCCTCATTTCTGGGTACCCCATACTGGCTATTCTCATGTTTTATGTGAATCACATGGTGTATTGACTAGCTCTGTGATCTTGGAAAAAATCACTAACTGCAAAAAGTTCTCTCATTTTTTCTGCCAATCCCATTCTGTGAAGAGGAAAATGTAAGACTATGTGTGCAAAAATTCTAAGACACTGTGAGTCCAAAGAAAATAGAGAATAGATTTTTAAGCTTGAGAACAGAAAGCATTTGTGATTATTAAGACTGAATTCTTGTGACTTTGAGTCAGAATGGCTTGTTTTAGTTGGAAGTTACCTTCTAGATCCTTATTCTCTGATTATATGCAATTTGGAAATGTCCTACATAAAAACTGCTGCCTAACTTGTCACCTGGTTTTCTTCCAATGCATGGAAAGAACTAGAAGCCCTGCAACAAATGGATTGTGTGCACCATCTGGCCATTTTGTGTCACATACTTAATTTTAAACTAAAAATGCCTTTCTTCTTCCCATACTAGAACATAAGAAATTTGCTATCTTTTCTGGCTTGATGTATAACTTAATTTAGTTGTTAATATAAGTTGTTGATGGCTAAAATGGTGTAAAATGCAGTTATGCATAATTTTTAGCTTCAAAGTCACAAATTCTGTCACTTTATTATGGAGGAATTGCAAATATCTCTAGGATATAAACTCAGCCTGATTTCTGGATATCTGTTTTTTTCTATTTGCAACTTCAAATATGTGTGTAACACCATTGCGAACTCTCAATTTTGTTAGGTATCTTTTAAGTATATATGAGAAGTTAACATATGCATATTTTATATAATTTTTACATGTAAGTGCATATGAGTTGCTCTGAACTTTGAGAAACTAAACTGTCCAGAAAGGTATGTTTTTACATGTAGCCATTTGTAATTTGGTAACCACAGGAAATGTAAATCTGAAAATAACTATAAAACAGTTAAGGGTAAATATACAGTGTGATTCTTTTCCTTATCTAATATAAATTTTTAAAGCCACAGGAAAAGGAGCCAAAGACTGGACTATAACAGGTTTGGAGGCTATGGATACATAGAATGATACCAATTTATGGAAATACAGATTGATATTAGCTCATGTTATTGAGGGCCTACTCTTTGCCTTATTTTTTATGTATGTATGTATGTATGTCTTTATTTCTGTATTTATTTTTAGAGACAGGGTCTCACTCTGTGGTTCAGATTGGAGTGCAGTAGCGCGATCACAGCTCACTGCAACCTTAACCTCCCAGGCCTAAGCAATCCTTCTGCCACAGCCTCCCAAGTAGCTGGGACTACAGGCACGTGCCACTGCACCCAGCTAACTTTAAAAATATTTTGTAGAAACTGGGTCTTTCCCTGTTGCCCAGGCTGATCTTGAACTCCCGGGCTAAAGCGATCGTCCCACCTGGGCCTCCCAAATTGCGGGGATTACACGCACAAGCCACCGTGCCCAGCCGCCATTGCCTTTATACATATTACCTCATTTAAATACTCATTTTTCCAATGGAAGGGACTGGAGCTTAGATAAATTCTATACCTCTCAAAATAACACCACGTGGATTTTTAAAAAAATATTTAAGCATTTACCTACTTATTTATTTGGCTAATGGGAAAAAAATACTTCCAGTCGCAAACATCCCCCGTCACAAACATCACGATCCATGATGATAGAGCAAAATCAGATATGCTAAATATAGCCAAATGTATTGCATACAGTAGGTCATCAATACATGCTTATTGAATTAATTAAAATCCAACTTGAAAAGGAAATTGACCCTGTCAAATATTTGTATATTTTATCTCATCAAATTTAGTTGTGTGTGAGCCAAAGAAAACATATAAAAAGTGTTTTATTTTGCAGGGACAGATGTACAAAATATTATCTAATTTTAATATACTAAAGTCATAGTTATAGTTTTCCTTTAAACATCATTTTGACCTTAATGATGTGACTTACTATTTTACCCTCCAAAAACAGTACACTTTATAATTATAATTGCTGGAACATGCCACTTTCTAGAATTATGAAAAATAATTCGCTACACATAAAGGCTTTATTTTGGAATGAATAAATGAATTTTGGCTGTCATCCTAATTTGTGCCTCCCAAAAGATTGGTTTCCTACCTCTAGATAGAGATAAAATAAAATTTAATCTTTAAGAATTCACATTTCTTGTTTGGCAAGAGTTTGTATTGCTACTAATTAGCTGAAATAGAAATTAAAGAATCTCGGCTACATTGAACAACTGGTCTTTGAATGTCTAAAACTTTTTCCTCAGAAGAGAACGGGTGATGTCATTGCATCAAGTCACTGGGCTGAATTGCTGAAAGGGAGATGCATGGAAACAATATTGTACCCTCAACATTTCCATTGAGGAGCACAATGTCTCCATATACACTATTACCAGTGTCCCTTCAGAATTTTCTCTACGTCTGCTTTTAATTATCCCAAATTCATTTATCCCCAATATTTAAGTTCCCCCTCCCTCTTCCCCTATATTTCCCCTTGAACCTATCTTTTCTGTATCCATTGCAGAGAGATCACTTCGTTGTAACTGAATACAGATCTGAATGCTTACCACTTGCAGAGTCCAATTCACAAGAGTGAGGTCTGGTAGAAAGAAAGGGATTTTACTAAACAAAACTAGTAAAGGGGATGTGGCCGGATTCCCATTCAAACCAACCACTTCAATTTTGGGGGTGAGGGTAGGGGTTTAAGTGTGGAAAAATTGATAAGGAAGGCGCGCAAGAATTGTGCTGAGTACAGTGTCTGTGTGTTTTGCTCTGGTGGCTATTTTGTGTCTCAGTCCTCCTGAATCACGAGCTGGCAGCATCTCAACAATGGCGGGGTTGTTGACTAGCCAGCCACCTTGCAGTAATCTTGGGAATTTTGCAGCTGAGTCTCCAAGCTTCCTTTGTCAGACTCAAGATTAGCCCCTGCAACTTCTAAGAAGGCATATAGACGACAGCATACAATTAGATAAATGTGAAGGGAGTATACATGGTAGGAAAGGGGGGGAAATGGAGTCTATTTTATGGCTAAGAGTAAAGGCTTCTACAGTTTTCTTCAAGGTTTTATCTTGAAACCCAAGATTAAGAAAAATAAAATGCATTTTGAAGTTAAGCTATCTGGTTTTTTAATGATTTATAGCTCTGGGGGTCTTCTCTTTTCTAAATATCCCCAGGCCCTAGGATGGATTTTGGGCAATATTTTGTACTAAATATGTGAGTTCAAAATGAGATATTTATTTACCTTGTACTTTATGTTGCAAATTTCCTAAAACTGTAATTTTAACAATCTACACGTTTATATTTATATGATGGTTTTGTTAATTTCATTTCAACACTTTTCTCCAACAAGTGGATTTATACAAAACTGACAATTTGAATCTTCTTCAGCATCCCCCTTCAACATCTTAATAGGATAAAATGAATCATAATTTTAAACTACATTTCTTAATTTAAAGAAAAAAATTATGTGGACATATTCACATTCAAGGTGAGCATCCAGCAAACAGTAAATCAGGCAGGTGGTTATTTTGGGAAATGGTAGCAAAACATTTACAATTGATGCCATATGGCTTTCAGCCTAGTAGGGCCAACTAGCTGTGTTCAATGACTCTGGGGAAATTAAGCTCTTTGAAGGTCATTAATGCTAATTCTAAACCTCTGGTGCAGTGACAGGAAGTTTGCAGCAATATGCAGGGAAACCATCCCTCCAACTGAGTGGATAAGACTCCCTCATAAGTGGACCGAGGATTGTTCTTGTTGGGCCTGTGCTCTGATTTGGAGACAAAGAACCAGGTATAACCGCTATTGCTGCATATACACAGCAGGCAGTAACGTATATTCTGATCCTGTCATTGTCTTTCTTAAACTGACCAGGAGTCCTTATCATAAAGTTCAAATCCCCTTCCATTATCTTCCTGTTTGAGCTGATACCACTGTCCTCTGGACTAAGACCCAGGCACATTAAGTTTCTAAGTTGACATTTTTAATTAAGTTTTAAAGACATATTTGGAGAATTTTTTAATGCACAAGTATATGTCCAGCTCAAATAATTCCACTTTCAATGTGCTTTCCAGGGTTTTTTGAATGCCATTGAGAAATTACAGTACATATAAAGAAAATAGAAAAGAAATAGTAATCACTGAATCACTGATTAGCGAAAAAAAAAACAGCAAAAGCTGAAGCTTTTCAGCAATTAAGTTCACGAATTTTCGGTAAATAACTCAAGTGAAAAAAATTAATTTATCTACTTGAAAATGGCTAATGCAGAGTCAAAGATTAAAATGTTGGAAATAAATTTTCTTCTTACAAGCCAACCTTTAAGGAAAATATTATTGAACTCTTCTGGAACACAAAATCTTTGCAACCAGCACTATTATGTATCTTATCCACTTACATTAAACTAAAACTATATATGCATGAGGGAATGTTTCTTCAAATATTAACCATAAATAGAAATTAGAAAAATGTATAAAATTAGGGTGTATATTTCATTCCTAAGATTTTCTAGACTGGGTTTTCTGAAAGATGCAACACCATTCTCTTGATATTCTACAAATAAAAACACGCTACCCCAGAGCATTGGGTTCAGAACGTGCTACCCCAGAAGATGGCACCTTCACATTTGAGAAAATCACAAAGGACAAAGGTCTCTGACCTTCTCCAATCCTTCTTCTCTGAAGCAAGCTGTAAAAGAATCTGATCTTCAGCTGGGTGCGGTGGCTCACTCCTGTAATCCCAGCACTTTGGGAGGCCGAGGTGGGTGGATCACGAGGTCAGGAGATCGAGACCATCCTGGCTAACACGGTGAAACCTCGTCTCTACTAAAAATACAAAAAATTATCCGGGTGTGGTGGCAGTGCCTGTAGTCCCAGCTACTCGGGAGGCTGAGGCAGGAAAACGGTGTGAACCCGGGAGGTGCAGCTTGCAGTGAGCGGAGATCACGCCACTGCCCTCCAGCCTGGGCGACAGAGGAGACACTGTCTCAAAAAAAAAAAAAAAAAAAAATCTGATCTTCCTCTGAAGTATGTGATAAGAGCCTCATGTGCCTCATATCTGGAGACAAGGAATGTCACACTGGGACACAGAAAGTAATATGAACAAACAGGCCTTGCTAAGTTCCCCCAGCTTATTACCATTAGATCATACTCCCTCTGTTCAATCATGCTTCCTCATGACTGTCTACTCCCCATCCAACCTAAGCATAAATATACATAGATTTCGCCATTTCTTTGGGTCTTCATTTCTGAAGGTCCACATGTCACATAAAATTTACATTAAATAAATATGTACACTTTTCTGTTGTTAAACTGTCTTTTGTTATAGGTGCTTCAGCCATGAACCTAGTGATGGATGAGAAAAAAAAAATCCCTTCTACCCTACACTAACAAGGAAGGACGAGAGAGAGAATTCTAATTTCTTACCATAGGTATTCAATGTGATGAGAGGGTGGTCATTTGATGTATAAAATTAGGAATTCATTCTAAAACATGTTTGAAACTTTTGTGTTTAGTTTATTGCAGAGGAAGGGGCAAGTTTGGTGCTCCAAATTCCTGTTTTATTTGCCATCATAGAAAGGATTTGAATTTGCAAGACACTTCACAAAAGTCTGATTTTTTTTTCACTTTAAATGTGGTATTGTGGTTACTGTAATGAGGTGGCATCGACACTGCTAATACTTACCCTTTGGAGTTTACCCCAAGGCTTTACCATAAGACATCATCCAGATCACTGTGCTTTCTTTTAAAAAACAAGTCTTTATTAAAAAAGAAAAGCACAAACTAGACCATCACAAATAGAAATTAGTAATAGCCAGAAACGTATTTAGCAGCGATATTTTTTTCTTTTTTTTTTTTTAACAGTCTTGCTCTGTCTCTCAGGCTGGAGTGCAGTGGCGCGATCTCGGCTCACTGTAACCTCCACCTCCCAGGTTCAAGCAATTCTCCTGCCTCAGCCTCCCAGAGTAGTTGTAACTAGAGGTATCCACCACCACACACAGGTAATTTGCATATTTTTAGTGGAGTTGGGGTATCACCATGTTGGCCAAGCTGGTCTTGAACTCCTGACCTCAGGTGACCCGCCTACAAAAGTGCTGGGATTACAGGAGTGAGGCACTGCGCCCAGACTTATTTAACATCAGTTTTAAACATTGTTGACATATTGCAGTATCTTTCTAATTTTCTCTAAAATCCTTAATTAATTATATAATGTGATTTTTGAAGAATTCTTATATACATTAAGATAAAGTTCAAGAAGGCCATTAGCAAAGGATTTTAAAAAGAGTAGTTTTTTACAAAGATTTTCCATTTTAAACAGATTTTTCTTATGAAATAAATTTCTCCATGTCTTTTAAAAATACGAAACTTGGCTCCCATTAAATATGCTCATTTTTAGTTACCCATGGGATACCCTTACTTATCTATGATAACAGACACTTGTCATAATTTCCTGTATACTCCTAATGTCAGAGGTATGTTTACAAGTGGTATCATTTACTTCTGGATTTCATTTCCAGCTATTTAACTTCCAGATTCATGAAAAAGCATTTTTAAGATTATCTCTGAAAAAAATACCTGCTTTTTATTTACTCAAAATATATCTACACTTAACATAAGTACACTTTGGATAAGCAGTTATTTTTAGTCAAACCTTTTACTAAGATAAGTATATGACAACATAAATAATGGAGGATATCCATGTGTAGCTAAAAGTGAAAATATTTACTTTACCTGGAAGCTGTTTTTTTTTAAAAAAAAACCTGAAATAATTGATTTCATGCAAAAAAAAGTGCTAAAAGAAAAATGCGTAATCTCTGTATGATAAAAACATTTTCTCGAGCTGTGCAAATGACCTTGTTGATTTTTATTTTATCTAAGAATGATTTTAATATGCAATAATACAACTTACAGCAACATATAACAATGCATTTAATAGTAATGCACAAAAGTAACAAAGCAATGCAGATAAAAATGTTATACTGAACTCATCATTTGACATACTTCATGTATTAGAAAAATTTGCTGAATAATGTCAATTATCAAAACATGTAGCTGCTATGTAGTCCCTTAAAAAGTGATATTTCCAGCATGTATATAATACACATATAAGTATATTCGTGTTGAACATAGTTTTAATACTTTTTATATTTTTTTAAAAAGAAATTGTATGCCTTTTGTTCAAAACCACTATAACTTACTTGACCTGTGTGTGATTTTTATTTTCCATTAAAATATTTAATTTCCAATATAGTTTGGATGCAGGACAGTCTGCATTTTAGGAAGCAAAAAAATAGATTTTAGAAAGGTAAAATATCAAAGCCAGTTTTGTAGTAATAGTGATGTCTAAAAGTTAAAATAGCAGTAGCTGTCATTAAATGAGCACCTACTATATTTCAGGCACTAAACTAGATTCTTATAGACTCTTTAATGTTAATATCATACTTTATAAGTGTGAAATTTTAGACTGCAAAATACATAACTTGCTAAAAGTCACAGATGTAATAAACCATCAATCCAGAATTTGAACTTAAATCTTTTGGCTGCAGAGAGGAAAACAAAAGAAGGGTAGGTAAATAGCTAGATGAATCCGTTGACTGACAGTCGTATCAGCTTCCCTTTACTGAATGCTGATCTCATCACACCAGCATAACTTTGTAAAATGTGTTTATTATTTCTATGTCCAAATTGAGTGATTTAAAGCTAAAAATGATAAGAAATTGTGTCCTTGATGGCAGCTATCACTGGAAGATCCAGAATTTAAACCAATATTTCACTATCCAGTATTCCTCATTTCAAAGCACTCAGGCTTTCTGCTATCACTTACAATTTCCACTTCAAGTAACAAATTCAAATATAATCAGTACAAAGTTTATTCTACCCTGAAAATGAAATGTATAATATTCAAGAACAACTTGATGATTCAGATCTGAGAAAACATAGTACTCTCAAAGTGACAAATACTGAATAAATAAATATTACCTCTGTATTGGATGTCTAAAATTGCGTAAGGACAAGATTCTTCAAGCTGGAAAAATTAGAGTGTAACCAAAAGACAGTGGAGAAACCAAACATAGCTGGTCACATATGTATTTTTGTAACGATGTTTAAGTCTGGGAGTCTTGTTTCCTAAGCGAACATTTATTTTGTTGTTTCCCAGAAATTTATATCTCCCTAGATTATGTAAAATACTGAATAAAGAAATATGAAAACTTTATTTTTGGTTGTGTCATCAAACAATGCCTTACATATTTGAATGACTACATTTTCAAAAGCTGCCAAACTTTAATTTCTTCAGTTAGTATCTCTATATCTACACATATTCAACATTCAAAGTAAGGAATCTTGTAGTGTGTGTTATATTGTTCAAGTATTGATCATTTTGTTGCAACTCTGGAAACACTTTTTAGCCCCTGAAGCCTGAATTAGGGGTATCTATATAGAGAGGAAATTATTGGCTTATCAAAAGTGTGCCTAGATTCTGTAGGTCAAGTCTATCCATCATAGACTTCCTAAAAGGTGGATTAGATTTGAAGCTCTCCCAATTTATTTTATTATGGTTTATTGGCACATTCATTTTGCACAACTGTTTATACAAAATAAATGGCTGCTCATATCTTAAGCCCCTCCATTAGTGGAGTCCAATTCACCATGTAAGATAAGAAAAACATAGGAATCTTCAATTCCTACTGCTACCATTACAGAAGGCTCAAGCTGTAGAATATTTGATGCTTTCTGCTCTCAAAGTTCTGATCCAGTCCTTTCTCTTACATAACATCTGTCCATGTCCTTGCTCAGAGGGACCCAGTGCTCATTCAAAGATTCCTTTATTGTGGTGAAAGTTTAATTTCTTACTAATATTCATTCAAATGCAATGCATGTATAGTTCCATTCAGTCTGTGCTGCTATAATGGAATATAAGAGACTGGGCAATTTGTAGAGATTCTTCATGGTTCTGGAAACTGGAAAATCCAAGATGCAAAGGCAAGTGTCTGGTGAGGACCTTCTTTCTGTGTCATCTCATGGTGGAAGGTGAGACAGCAAGAGATTGAACTCCCAGCCTTAAGTTATTTTAAATCAGCATGAATCTGTTCACAAGGCTTCTGCCTTCATGACCTAAACACCTCCCATTGGGCCCCACCTCCCAACAGTGGTTCATTGGATTATGTTCCAACACATGCCTTTTGGAGGGACACAACCAAACGATAATTATATATAACAGCATTTTCTAAGTGTTCATTTTGATGATTTTTGACAAATGTTTACAGTAGTGTAACAACCACTTCAATGGAGACATTTCATCCTAAAAATTCCCTTCTTCTATAGATTCAATTTTTATATTCTTCTGAAATTTTATGCTGAAATCTAATACCCAATATAACGGTATTGGGAGTTGGAGGCTATGGAGGGTGATTAGGTCATAAGAACAGAGACTTAATCAAAGGAGATAGTGCTTTTTATAAGAGACCCTGGAGATATCCCGTCCTTCTACAATGTGAGGAGACCAAAGAATGACAGCCACCTCTGAATCAGGAAGTGAGTCATTACCAGGCACTGAATCTGTCAGTAACTTGAATTTGAACTTCTAGTCTCCAAAACTGTGAAAAATAAATTTTGGTTGTTTATAAACTACCCAGTCTATGATATTCTGTTACAGCAACCTAAAGTACTATGTTACCTAGTGCCCCTTAGTAATCAGTCCTCACCCCCAACCTGACACCTAGCCCCTGTCTACCCCACTCAGATTTGGGTGGCTACAGTTTTGGCTATTAAATAATGTCACAAAAATTGAATCATATACTATGTAGCCTTGATTGTTTTTTATTGAGTTTACTTAATGCGTTGGAGATTTATTCATGCTGTTACATATGTCTATATTGTATTTTTTTTATCGCAAACTAGTGTTCCATTTGATTATACCTTTACTAATACATGGGCCTCTGGATTATTTCTAGTTTAAGGCCATGCAAATAAAGTTGCTATAAACATTAGCAAATGGGTCTCTGTATGAATATGCTTTTATTTCTCTTGGGTAAACATCCAGGAATTGATAGTTGAGTCATGTGATAAATGTATATTTAAATTTAAAAGAAACTTCCCTATTGTTTTCCAAAGCAACTATACCACTGATGTTTCTACATATCCTCATCAGTACTCCGTCTTCTGTGATTTTATTATAGCCATCCTAGTAGCTGTATAGGGCATCTCATTGCAGTTTTAATTGCGTTTTCCTAATGACTAGTGGCGTAAAGCAAATTTTCACTGCTTATTTGCCATTGGTATATACAGTGCTTCCACGTTCCCCATGAGGGAATAGTTCTAGAACCCTGATGGATGCCAAAATCCAGAAATGCTAAAATTCCAACATTGGTCCTGTATAACCTGGGAAAATTAAAACTGAGCCCTCTGCATCCTTGGGCTGCCCAATCTGGGAATACTGTATTTTCTATCCATAGTTGGTTGAATCTGTGAATGTGGAGCTTGTACACATGAAAGGCCAACTGTATTTTTTGAAAGTCCAGTTTTTAGTCTGTTTCTACCAGTTATAAAAATTTCCAGTTCGCATATATGGAAACTGTTTTTATGTGGATGGCTGAGGATTCTTTTGGAAAAACATACTGTCAAGAAAAGAACATAGGGATTATAAGCATGACTTTATAGCAAAATCTGATTTTTTAAAAAGGAATTTTTATTAAAATGTCTAAAAACACTGGGGCCCTGTTGACATCACTTGGATACCCGGCTGGTATAATCTATGACAGTATAAAGAGCCTCTCTACGTATTCTTGCATGGAATATGAGATGTTGAGGACTTTGGCATGTTGGTAGTTATGTCCACTGGTATTTATTTAGGCAGAGTATGGGGGGCTGCCAGGATTAAGAGAGGGCATAGGGTCAAGTGTGCATCCTGAGAAGCCATAAACAGAAAGTGTAACCTAGTAAACCGTGCAGTTCCTGCAGGAATCTGGCAGGAATGGGACACAGTGGGCCCAGCATGGTCTACCAACCCCCTGCTGAATCCTTGAAATGCCTTCTGAAAACCTCCAGAAAGAAAGGATAGAGTACTACATGGAGGGTTGAAGGTTCTGGTTTCTCCTGGCTCTTGTTTCTGTTTACGATTTGTAGCTGTAGTACTTTCCTGGGACTGCCCTAACAAAACAGCGCACAGTGGGTGGCTTAATCAGAAGTGTACTGTCTCAGAGTTCTGGAGGGTAAAAGTCTAAAATCATGGTGTTGAAAAGGTGGCTCTTTCTGAGAGCCAAAAGGAAAAAGCTTTCCAGAGAAGTCTCTCTCCTAATGTCTTGCAGCTTTGGGTGTTTCTTGGTGTTTTAGTCTGTTCTCCTGCTGCTCATGAAGACATACCAGAGACTGGGTAATTTATACAGAAAAAGAGGTTTACTGAACTCACAGTTCCATGTGCTGGGAAGGCCTCATAGTCATGGCAGAAGATGAAAGGCTCATTTCACATGGCGGCAGGCAAGAGAGAATGAGAACCAAGCAAAGAGGAGACCCCTTATCAAACCAACAGATCTTGTGAGACTCATTCACCATCACAAGAACAGCATGGGGAAAAAAACACCGTGATTCAATGATCTCTCACCAGGTCCCTCCCACAACATATGGGAGTTATGGAAGCTACAACCATGATTCAATTACCTCCCCCAGATCCCTCCCACAACACATGGGAGTTACGGGAGCTAAGCCAGACCATATCGCTTGGCTTATCAATGGCATTCTTCCTGTGTCTTCACATCGCCTTCTCTGTATGCCTATCTTTCCCTGTGTCCACATTTCTCCTTTTTGAAAGGACAGAGTCATATTGGATTGGACCCATCCTAATGACCTCATCCTGACTTGGTCATCTACAAAGGCTGTATTTCCATACAAGGTCACATTCACAGCTACTGGAATTACCGCCTCATTATTTGCTGAAGGTACACAATTCAACCCATAATATTGTCAGTCTAGTAATTGTGCCCTTTTAGGTAATTTCTGTTTTCCACTCATAATTTAAAATGAAAGTATCTTGAAATTATAAAAGACAATAGTGCTAAGAGAAAATTTCCATCAACCTATGATTTTAAACTCTTCAAAGTGCTAAGAGAAAATATCCATCAATCTATTATTTTAAACCTTTCTAAATTATTAAGAGTAAGATATATAAAATAAGATAATTTTCAGGACAGCCATGGTTGTTCATGCCTGTAATCTCAGCACTTTGGGAGGCTGGGGAGAGCAGACTGCTTGAGCTCAAGAGTTCAAGACCAGCCTGGACAAGATGGCGAAACTTCATTTCTACTAAAAATACAAACAATTATCCTGGGGTGGGCGTGGTGGCAAATGCCTGTAGTCCCAGTTACCCAGGAGGCTGAGGTGGGAGACCTCCTTGAGCTCAGAAAGTCAAGGCTGCAGTGAACCATGATTGCACCACAGCACTGCAGCCTGGGTGAAAGCCTGAGACCCTGCCACAGACACACACACACACATTCAAATAAATGATTGAGTTTACATACCAAAGAGCACCAAAACATAAGCTTCAATGAGAAGAAAAGAGTGAGATCTAAGTGGCACTGAGTTATACAGAAACTTGAAAACACGTTGGTGTATCTAAATAATCAATAACCAAAGTAACAGCAATAATAACATTAAGGATAATGACTATTTAGCTTGGAACTTAAAAAACAAAACATAATTATATTTACAAGTTGCAATAACATAAAAACTGGAAGAGATGATCATATCTAAAATTTTCTATAGCCCTTAAATTGTTCAGGTAGAAGGAGATGATTGATTCAAGTTGTACTTTGTTAATGCAACCTTGTGCTTCATTAGTGCTAATGCACTTTATTCAACATTTAATAACTAAAGAGCAATGAAAAGCGACACAGATTAAATAGAAAAGGAAATATACAAACAACACACCCCCGAAAAATATGCAATCAAGTCAATGAAAAGCAGAAAACAAACGAAAAAAGTAAAGAAGTAAAAATACAGTGAAATTTTATTAAAGATGCAGAAATATATCCATATATGTCAAAATCATATTTAGTATGAATAGATTAAGTTCACTATTAAAAGACAGAGAGTACAAGCTATAATGACAAAGGATTTTTAAATGCTGAGGGATATAAAATGATATGCCAAAATTTAGATTGTATAGTAACATTAATATCTCATTAAATATGCTAGAGCAAAATCTGAAATATATTCAAAAATTAACTTTGGGAGCCCGAGGTGGATGGATCACGAGGTCAGGAGATCGAGACCATCCTGGCTAACATGGTGAAATATCGTCTCTACTAAAAATACAAAAAATTAGCCAGGCATGGTGGCAGGCGCCTGTAGTCCCAGCTACTAGGGAGGCTGAGGCAGGAGAACAGGGTGAACCTGGGAGGCGGAGCTTGCAGTGAGCCGAAATCGTGCCCCTGCACTCCAGCCTGGGCGACAGAGCCAGACTCCGTCTCAAAAAAAATAAAAAAATAAAAAACGCTTTCCAGTTGAAATATCTTTATAACGTAATATTGAATTCCCATGGCTAAGGAAAAATAATTTTATAATTAATCAGGTCTAAATAAAATAAATTAAATACTGAAAGGGCAAAAAATTATCTTAAAGCTTTTACACTTCAATGCTCAGTTTTGCTGTGAACCTAAAACTGTTTTAAAATTAAAGTATGTTAAATAGAAATAATTATTTGGGGGACATTTAATGTTTCTTGATTAACCCTTGGACTTGTAGAGATTTTAGCTTAGAACAGGCATAAAAATTTTAACAATTGTTATTGTGAATAGAATAGAATATTGTTCTGAGAACAGTAAATATTTCTTGAGAATTTCGATGTGTCAGAGGCTGGAATATTTTCACATATTGTTTATCTCTTTTGTCTTATATACTATTTTGTCTTTAAAACAATCAGATGAGGAAAATGAGGCTCAGATAGCAACTAGCCTGACCCAAATCACACAGCTAGGAAGCAGAAGATGCAGGATTTAAACCCAGAACCTGTTTGACTATTCACTACACTCTACCACCTCCAAGGAACCTGGTGCGTATATGATACTTGAGGACATATCAGCAATCACGACTAAGGTTTAGTAAAACGGTGGAGAAATGAAGACAATGTTGAAAGAGAAAGAGTTCTAAGCCAACCACAATTAAAGTCTGAGTATGAAGAAGTCCTGCAAAATATTTAACAATTTTACAAATGAAGAAGATGAGGCTAAGAGAGAATTCATTGCTTGCCTTATCGGACCTCACAGAAGTTACTGGCCGAGAATCAAGGAAAGCCAACATAAACATCTACATGGCACTCGGACTTTTTGTCAGAGATACATGTGTCCAGTCAGATCCTCTTCGGATTTAAGTGAATAGCAGTGCTTTGAGTCTTCTAAATTATCACTGTTTAGATGCCTTATGTAATTTATACCAATAATTAGGTGCAGCCCAGCTTTGTATAGTTTGACTACAGAAACTTGACATATTTCATGCGAAAATAAACTGCTGCCTCTTCCACAGTCATGGATGCTGACGCATGAAAAGATTTGAGGTAACTTACTCACATCTGTTTGCTTCACAACAGTTTTTTATAATTTCAAGAGTAAGTGTGATAATGAATACTAAGCAGAAAAAAAAGCCATATACATTTGGCTCAGACTGAAAGTCAAATTCAAACATCATCAGAAATGCTTCTATAGAAGATGAATGGAATAAGTAATTGTTGGATCAGGAACCCCTAAAGACACTGAACTGTTTTCCGTTTTCAAGCACTGACATCATTCTGAAAGCAGAAGGCAGAGAGGGAGGCTCATGTTCCACATACTCATAAAGTTTATACATTTTAGGAGTTCAGAGAATTCATTTAATAAGAGAAATGGAAGCACTTTCTTTATGAAATCTGAAGTCCATGATGGCAAAATACTTTGCCCTGTATCACTTAGAAATGTGGAACGTGAGGACTTTAACTGGTATTACTACTCATCCAGCTAATAGTAACACGAAACACCTACTACAAATGGAAGACAAGTTTATGTAACTTGAAAAACGTCACTGATTTTTAATTTTGTATTTTATGCATATAATTTAGCATTTTCATCCTTATCCAAGGCTCCCATGGGTATTTTTTAGGAAATGGAATTTCTTGAAAAAACAGTCTGAAAAAATAAACTATGCAACTTACATAAAATTAAATGGCATACTTCCTAAATACTGGATTAAAGGATATCAACATCTCTACAAAATTTATACTTTGGAAGAAATTAAGAATTAACTAAAACAATGTGTAGCTTTCAGGCTTAGAAGAAATAAAGGTTGTGTTTTACTGGTCATTATCTGAATTTCAGAATGCTGAGGCTCTTAAGAAGTTTATATAGACATTGAAGGGACACAAGAAACACACAAAGCACCCAACTTATTTTGGACACTAGTAGACAAGGCATTTTAACGCGTGTTATGTCCTAAATTTCCATTAACAACTCTAAAAATTATGTGCCAGAAGAGAATTTCCATGTGCTCCCGATAGGTTAGAGTGTGAAAAAAAACCTGTCTTCGGAACCATTTTTCCAATGTAATCACTTACTAGATAAACTTATATCCATTCTTGTGGGGTTCAACACTATCCACTTGGGCTGATCCTATTCTCTGCTTTCTATTCAAGACATTGTACAGCACTTCCCCTGCCTGTCTTGGATAAGATAATTAGTATACAATTAAATAAGCAAGTCTATTATTATCTCTCTCTGTATATGTGTGTATATTCCCTTCCTTTAAAAATATAAGGTTCACTCATCCCTTTATCCCTAGCCAGTTACTGTCCCACATATCTTTATCATGCCATCCTAGTATGATAGAGCATCTGTTAGTTATCACTGCCATAACTTTTTATAACATACCACCTCCAAATTTAATAGCTTAAAACAATCACTTATTATTTTTCAAATGTCTATAGATTAGTTAACTGGTTCTGCCTATCTGAGCTGGGAGCAGTGGATCTTACACATGCATCGGTTTTCAGCTGGTGGGTCAGGCAGACATTGGTTGACATAGTTTGCCCTCAGCTGAAAGTATTCACCTGTGTTCTAATCTCTCATTCTTTAGCACACTAACCCAGGTATGATCTCACGGTGGAGGGAGAGGAGCCAGTGAGGAAGCAAAAATGCACAAGCACTTACTCCCGCTCCATCCCACATGTGCTCTGCCCCATTCCAGTGATACTCAATAACAAGATGTGAGCTTGTCAAGAAAATGGCATAGTTTCCTAGCAAAACCTCACTTTAAAGAGATTACTGGTATAAATCACTGTGTCTATGTATTCTGTAAAGTTATTCACTTGGTTGGTAAAATTTTCATGGAACTTGCATGTGGCTTTACCACACAGTGCAGTTTTACTACTGTTGAGAGTTCAGATCAATTATTAACTCTTAAGGACGGATATCAGTTAATAAGCTGAATACCAAATACTGCATATTAAATATATATAACTACAGTAATTTTAAAATTTTCAGACAGCTTTTTACTTTTTTGTCTCACTTCCTTTAATCAATTTTTTAAATATTTTGCTTTATTTTAAAATCGTGAAGCATTTAGAAAATATTTTGTTTTTGGGGGGTGGAGCCAAGATGGCCGAATAAGAACAGCTCCGGTCTCCAGCTCCCAGCCCCAGCGACACAGAAGACGGGTGATTTCTGCATTTCTGCTTGAGGTACCGGTTTCATCTCACTAGGGAGTGCCAAACAGTGGGTGCAGGACAGTCGGAGAAGCGCACTGTGCGCGAGCCGAAGCAGGGCGAGGCATTGCCTCACTGGGGAAGCAAAAGGGGTCAAGGAGTTCCCTTTCCTAGTCAAAGAAAGGGGTAACAGATGGCACCTGGAATATCGGGTCAGTCCCATCCTAATACTGCGCTTTTCCAACGGGCCTGGAAAATGGCACACTAGGAGATTGTGTCCCGCACCTGGCTCGGAGGGTCCTATGCCCACGGAGTCTCACTGATGGCTAGCACAGCAGTCTGAGATCAAGCTGCAAGGCGGCAGCAACGCTGGGGGAGGGCCGCCCGCCATTGCCCAGGCTTGCTTAGGTAAACAAAGCAGCCAGGAAGCTCGAACTGGGTGGAGCCCATCACAGCTCAAGGAGGCCAGCCTGCCTCTGTAGGCTCCACCTCTGGGGGCAGGACACAGACAAACAAAAAGTCAGCAGGAACCTCCTCACACTTAAATGTCCCTGTCTGACTGACAGCTTTGAAGTGAGTAGTGGTTCTCCCAGCACACAGCTGGAGATCTGAGAACGGACAGACTGCCTTCTAAAGTGGGTCCCTCACCCCTGAGCAGCCTAACTGGGAGGCACCCCCCCAGTAGGGACAGAATGACACCTCACTCGGCCAGGTACTCCTCTGAGACAAAACTTCCAGAGGAACTATCAGACAGCTGAATTTGTGGTCTCACGAAAATCCGCTGTTCTGCAGCCACCACTGCTGACACCCAGCCAAACAGGGTCTGGAGTGGACCTCTAGCAAACTCCAACAGACCTGCAGCTGAGGGTCCCGTCTGGTAGAAGGAAAACTAACAAACAGAAAGGACATCCACACCAAAAACGCATCTGTACATCACCATCATCAAAGACAAAAAGTAGATAAAACCACAAAGATGGGGAAAAAACAGAGCAGAAAAACTGGAAACTCTAAAAAACAGAGCACCTCTCATCCTCCAAAGGAACACAGTTCCTCACCAGCAACAGAACAAAGCTGGATGGAGGATGACTTTGACGAGTTGAGAGAAGAAGGCTTCAGACGATCAAACTACTCTGAGCTACGAGAGGAAATTCAAAACAATAGCAAAGAAGTTAAAAACTTTGAAAAAAAAAATTAGAAGACTGGATAACTAGAATAACCAATGGAGAGAAGGGCTTAAAGGAGCTAATGGAGCTGAAAGCCAAGTATCGGGAACTACGCGAAGATTGCAGAAGTCTCAGTAGCAGATGCGATCAACTGGAAGAAAGGGTATCGCTGATGGAAGATGAAATGAATGAAATGAAGAGAGAAGGGAAGTTTAGAGAAAAAAGAATAAAAAGAAATGAACAAAGCCTCCAAGAAATTTGGGACTATGTGAAAAGACCAAACCTACGTCTGATTGGTGTACCTGAAAATGATGGGGAGAATGGAACCAAGTTGGAAAACACTCTGCAAGACATTATCCAGGAGACCTTCCCCAATGTAGCAAGGCAGGCCAACATTCAGATTCAGGAAATACAGAGAATGCCACAAAGATACTCCTTGAGAAGAGCAACTCCAAGACACATAATTGTCAGATTCACCAAAGTTGAAATGAAGGAAAAAATGTTAAGGGCAGCCAGTGAGAAAGGTCGGGTTACCCACAAAGGGAAGCCCATCAGACTAAGAGCTGATCTCTCGGCAGAAACTCTACAAGCCAGAACAGAGTGGGGGCCAATATTCAACATTCTTAAAGAAAAGAATTTTCAGCCCAGAATTTCCTATCCAGCCAAACTAAGCTTCATAAGTGAAGGAGAAATAAAATACTTTACAGACAAGCAAACGCTGAGTGATTTTGTCACCACCAGGCCTGCCCTAAAAGAGCTCCTGAAGGAAGTACTAAATATGGAAAGGAACAACCGGTACCAGCCCCTGCAAAAACACGCCAAATTGTAAAGACCATCCAGGCTAGGAAGAAACTGCAGCAACTAACGAGCAAAGTAACCAACTAACATCATAATGACAGGATCAGATTCACACATAACAATATTCACGTTAAATGTAAATGGGCTAAATGCTCCAGTTAAAAGACATAGACCAGCAAACTGGATAAGGAGTCAGGACCCATCAGTGTGCTGTATTCAGGAAACCCATCTCACGTGCAGAGACACAAATAGACTCAAAATAAAGGGATGGAGGAAGATCTATCAAGTAAATGGAAAACAAAAAAAGGCAGGGGTTGCAATCCTAGTCTCTGATAAAATAGACTTTAAACCAACAAAGATCAAAAGAGACAAAGAAGGCCATTACATAATGGTAAAGGGATCAATTCAAAAAGAAGAGCTAACTATCCTAAATATATATGCAGCCAACACAGGAGCACCCAGATTCATAAAGCAAGTCCTGAGTGACCTACAAAGGGACTTAAACTCCCACACAATAATAATGGGAGATTTTAACACCCCACTGTCAACATTAGACAGATCAATGAGACAGAAAGTTAACAAGGATATCCAGGAATTGAACTCAGCTCTACATAAAGTGGACCTAATAGACATCTACAGAATTCTCCACCCCAAATCAACAGATTATACATTTTTTTCAGCACCACACCACACCTATTCCAAAATTGACCACATCGTTGGAAGTAAAGCTCTCCTCAGCAAATGTAAAAGAACAGTAATTATAACAAGCTCTCTCTCAGACCACAGTGCAATCAAACTAGAACTCAGGATTAAGAAATTCACTCAAGACCGCTCAAGTACATGGAAACTGAACAACCTGCTCCTGAATGACTACTGGGTACATAATGAAATGAAGGCAGAAATAAAGATGTTCTTTGAAACCAACGAGAACAAAGACACAACATACCAGAATCTCTTGGACACGTTCAAAGCAGTGTGTAGAGGGAAATTTATAGCACTAAATGCCCACAAGAGAAAGCAGGAAAGATCCAAAACTGACACCCTAACATCACAATTAAAAGAACTAGAAAAGCAAGAGCAAACACATTCAAAAGCTAGCAGAAGGCTAGAAATAACTAAAATCAGAGCAGAACTGAAGGAAATAGAGACACAAAAAACCCTTCAAAAAATTAATGAATCCAGGAGCTGGTTATTTGAAAAGATCAACAAAATTGATAGACCGCTAGCAAGACGAATAAAGAAGAAAAGAGAGAAGAATCAAATAGATGCAATAAAAAATGAAAAAGGGGATATCACCACCGATCCCACAGAAATACAATCTACCATAAGAGAATACTACAAACACCTCTATGCAAATAAACTAGAAAATCTAGAAGAAATGGATAAATTCCTCGACAAATACACCCTCCCAAGACTAAATCAGGAAGAAGTTGAATCTCTGAATAGACCAATAACAGGTTCTGAAATTGTGGCAATAATCAATAGCTTACCAACCAAAAAGAGTCCAGGTCCTGATGGATTCACAGCCGAATTCTACCAGAGGTAAAAGGAGGAACTGGTACCATTCCTTCTGAAACTATTCCAATCGATAGAAAAAGAGGGAATCCTCCCTAACACATTTTATGAAGCGAGCATCGTCCTGATACCAAAGCCTGGCAGAGACATAACCAAAAAAGAGAATTTCAGACCAATATCCTTGATGAACATTGATGCAAAAATCCTCAATAAAATACTGGCAAACCGAATCCAGCAGCACATCAAAAAGCTTATCCACCATAATCAAGTGGGCTTCATCCCTGGGATGCAAGGCTGGTTCAACATACGCAAATCAATAAATGTAATCCAGCATATAAACAGAACCAAAGACAAAAACCACATGTTTATCTCAATAGATGCAGAAAAGGCCTTTGACAAAATTCAACAACCCTTCATGCTAAAAACTCTCAATAAATTAGGTATTGATGGGACGTATCTCAAAATAATAAGAGCTATCTACGACAAACCCACAGCCAATATCATACTGAATGGTCAAAAACTGGAAGCATTCCCTCTGAAAACTGGCACAAGACAGGGATGCCCTCTCTCACCGCTCCTATTCAACATAGTGTTGGAAGTTCTGGCCAGAGCAATCAGGCAGGAGAAGGAAATAAAGGGTATTCAGTTAGGAAAAGAGGAAGTCAAATTGTCCCTGTTTGCAGATGACATGATTGTATATCTAGAAAACACCATTGTCTCAGCCCAAAATCTCCTTAAGCTGATTAGCAACTTCAGCAAAGTCTCAGGATACAAAATCAATGTACAAAAATCACAAGCATTCTTGTACACCAATCACAGACAGAGAGCCAAATCATGAGTGAACTCACATTCACAATTGCTTCAAAGAGAATAAAATACCTAGGAATCCAACTTACAAGGGACATGAAGGACCTCTTCAAGAACTACAAACCACTGCTCAATGAAATAAAAGAGGATACAAACAAATGGAAGAACATTCCATGCTCATGGATTGGAAGAATCAATATCGTGAAAATGGCCATACTGCCCAAGGTAATTTATAGATTCAATGGCATCCCCATCAAGCTACCAATGACTTTCTTCACAGAATTGGAAAAAACTACTTTAAAGTTCATATGGAACCAAAAAAGAGCCCGCATCGCCAAGTCAATCCTAAGCCAAAAGAACAAAGCTGGAGGCATCACGCTACCTGACTTCAAACTATACTACAAGGCTACAGTAACCAAAACAGCATGGTACTGGTACCACAACAGAGACATAGATCAATGGAACAGAACAGAGCCCTCAGAAATGATGCCGCATATCTACAACTATCTGATCTTTGACAAACCTGACAAAAACAAGAAATGGAGAAAGGATTCCCTATTTAATAAATGGTGCTGGGAAAACTGGCTAGCCATATATAGAAAGCTGAAACTGGATCCCTTCCTTATCCCTTATACAAAAATTAATTCAAGATGGATTAAAGACTTAAATGTTAGACCTAAAACCATTAAAATCCTACAAGAAAACCTAGGCAATACCATTCAGGACATAGGCGTGGGCAAGGACTTCATGTCTAAAACTCCAAAAGCAATGGCAACAAAAGCCAAAATTGACAAATGGGATCCAATTAAAGAGCTTCTGCACAGCAAAAGAAACTACCATCAGTGTGAACAGGCAACCTACAGAATGGGAGAAAATTTTTGCAACCTACTCATCTGACAAAGGGCTAATATCCAGAATCTACAATGAACTCAAACAAATTTACAAGAAAAAAACAAACAACCCCATCAAAAAGTGGGCGAAGGACATGAACAGACACTTCTCAAAAGAAGACATTCATGCAGCCAAAAAACACATGAAGAAATGCTCATCATCACTGGCCATCAGAGAAATGCAAATCAAAACCACAGTGAGATAACATCTCACACCAGTTAGAATGGCCATCATTAAAAAATCAGGAAACAACATGTGCTGGAGAGGATGTGGAGAAATAGGAACACTTTTACACTGTTGGTGGGACTGTAAACTAGTTCAACCATTGTGGAAGTCAGTGTGGCGATTCCTCAGGGATCTAGAACTAGAAATACCATTTGACCCAGCCATCCCATTACTGGGTATATACCCAAAGGACTATAAATCATGCTGCTATAAAGACACATGCACACATATGTTTATTGCGGCACTATTCACAATAGCAAAGACTTGGAACCAACCCAAATGTCCAACAACAATAGACTGGATTAAGAAAATGTGGCACATATACACCGTGGAATACTATGCAGCCATAAAAAAGGATGAGTTCATGTCCTTTGTAGGGACATGGATGAAATTGGAAAACATCATTCTCAGTAAACTATCACAAGGACAAAAAACCAAACACCGCATGTTCTCACTCATAGGTGGGAATTGAACAATGAGAACTCATGGACACAGGAAGGGGAACATCACACTCCGGGGACTGTTGTGGGGTGGGGGAGGGGGGAGGGACAGCATTAGGAGATATACCTAATGCTAAATGACAAGTTAATGGGTTCAGGAAATCAACATGGCACATGGATACATATGTAACAAACATGCACATTGTGCACATGTACCCTAAAACCTAAAGTATAATAAAAAAAAAGAAAATATATTATTTTTGTAAAACATAGGTAAAATTTTGTTGAACACCATCAATAGCATATTAAATTAAAAATGAAAGATCTTGAAGTTTGAAATACTAGCTAAGATAAAATATTAGTAAAATAATAACTAAACCTTATTGAATAATTTTGGCATTCTAAGTACTTTTTTAAAATTATTGACTACTCTACAAAACCCTGCAAAAAGAGAGCCCATTATTATATTCACTAGACTTATGAAAAAACAGAAAAACAAAGAAGTGAAATGTTTAACAAAAGCCAACCAGTTTTTAAGTGGAAGCACCATGATTCCAATTCAAGTTACTCTGAACTATAATTCTCTACACCATATTTACGATGGTAAAATTTAATATCTACAGAAAACTACTATTGCTGATTTTTTCAGATATAGCTTTACAAACTGTTTTGATGTGTAATATATCACTATTTTGAAAAATTGGGACATATTTGAACTAACGTTGTATTACTTCTTGCTCATTTAACTTCCTTTACATTATAACATCTTTCCATAGAGCTGGTTTCAGGATAGTGTCTCTAAATTGACAAGTTCAATGAGAAAATGTTAAAGCTATAATAATTTACTCATTGTTTTCAAAATTGTTCATGTGGTATACAAGAATGTCTCATTGTTACCCAAAATACCACAAGTTGTAAATAGTGAAAATAATCAATAGCAGAAAGTAATGTATAGTGCAATTTATCTTTGTCACTCTACCTTTTCTGGATCTTTGAGTACAAAGTATATGCTGATGTGTATGTATCAATATGGCAGTTGACGCTTTTCAAATTTCCTTATCATGAACATTGATCCATCCTAGTTAACTTGCAACTAGCATACCCCTACTCATTTATTTAGCTAAATTCATATCCTTATATTTTAAGTAAACTCAAATAATGGCTCTAACTAGTATAAAATATGGCATGTAGAAAGAGTTGCTTGTGGCAGAAAAGCCTTTTTAAGCATTTTCAAAAAGGAAGAGTTTTCAACTTTATGGATTCAAAACTAAAATTGTTCTCCATTGAATCAACTGAAAACCAAATATGGAGACGCAACTTTTTTATGTCTACAATTAGCTATTTGACTTTAAGTTAGATATTTCCAACAAGTAGTAGTAGGTTGAGATAATCCATTGTACCAAGCACAGACCATGAATTTTTTTTCAACTTTACTTTTCAGCTATGTGTTTGGTGTATGTTTGGACCTTTCTTGTGATCTGTTCTCTAGTCGTATCAGAACCTATCAAGTGTCTATTACGTTGCCAGGCACATTTGTGAGACAGAGTAAGGCCAGGCGAGAATTCCTTTCGTTAAGTGTTTGATCTGTTAATTAGCATGTTTTCCTGAATTGGTTGCTTTTAATCATATTGTAGAACTCTATGCACAAAAGTATTATTTTGCAATTCTTTGATACTATATGAAAGAGTGATCCACACAACACATTATAAAGAACAGAGGGATAATTGAGAATACCTAAGCTACATAATGGGAAGCAAACACTAAGCCATTTCCTTGATAGGTAACGTAACTTTTGAGGCAACCAGCTAAAAATAAAACACACCATATAGATAATGAGTCTTTAATTATTCCATTCTATGGTATGGAGTAACCCTTTCCACAGACGTGTGGCAAAGAAACATGGTTTGTGCCATTCATAAGTGGATTTCCCTCCCTTTTATTTCCTCCGAGTCTTCTTTTTGTTTCTAATTCCTCTTCCGTATATTACATAGTCCTTGTCTTACAATGCTCTGTGTCACAATGGAACTTCCTTAGATTTTGTTTTTAATATGAATTATTGAAAATAACCATTCTTTCTTTGTGACAATGAAAAATTGATTTTTAAACTTTTATTAACATGTAATACATTTGGAGAATGTATTATACGTCAATACCCATGTAGCCAATAGTCAAATCAGATAAGAAATATTGCTAATGTCTTTGAAATTCGTCTCTTCCACTCCAAGAGTCACAAAAAATTTCCTTCCTTTCTACTTTGTATAAGTGGAATTAAACAGTATGTATCTTCTGTGTCTAGATTTCTTCACTCAACACTGTATTTTGGAGAGTCATTTAACTACAGCCCACGGTTGTAGTTCAATCTTATTGCTTAATAGTATTACACTGCATGAATGTGCAATAATTAATTTATCTCTTCTACATTTTCTGGGCATTTGAGTGATCTCCAGTGTGTGGCTATTTTGAATACTGCTAACACAAACATTTCAGTACGGTTTTTTAAACACATGTACACATTTTTATTGAGTTTCTGGGTCATGGTATATGCATAGTCACATGTAAATTTTTGGCAGAGTTTCTTTTTAATTAAGTTTTATAACTTGTGCTTCTGCTGTTCCCATTTGCATGGATATTGACACTATTCTCTCCTCTCCAATGAAAGCTCATAGGCACAAGCCAAAGACCTCTATTACCTGGCAATGGGACTTCTGCTTCATGTACACTGAGAGTTGCTATTCAATGATTTTCAGAATTTCATGGCAGTGACTGGAGTTCTATGGCCCAACTTAGGCTCAACCAATAAAAAGCCCCCTGGTCCTGTAGAAATCAGATTAATACTACTTCCTGTCTTCCATTAGTGAGTATCTCTCCCAATTATAGCCAGATGGGATTTTGCTGTTTAGTGATTTTATGCTAATAAATTATAGATCACAGATTCACACATAATCTTTGATTTGATTCTCACACACTATTTCTATATGGTCATGTTAGCATCTCCTGTTCACTGAGAAGTAATCAGAGCAGGTAATTTTCTTAAGGCTTCTATCAACCACATTGTTGACTGAATGTCATAATTGTTGATATCAAGGATCATATTACTTCAAAAAATAAACATTGGTAACTAGTGATAGCCAAATAATGGGAAAAAAAGAGTTTATATATATACAAATAAAGTATATTTAATATATATATATAAATAAAGTATATATAAATAGAGTATATATAAAGTATATATATATAAATAAAGAGTATATATAAATAAAGAGTAGATGAAATTGATCTAAACAGAGGCTACCAAAATATATTAGTACATATAAATAAAGTGTAGATGAAATTGATCTAAACAGAGGCTACCAAAATATATTAGTACATATAAATAAAGGGTAGATGAAATTGCTCTTCAAATATCTTAGTCATTTATAAAAATTATTCATTTTTATATAAATAATTTGATGAAGAATTTGGCCTTGCAAAAGTACCTATAAAGAGGCCAACAAACTATTAAATTTGTACAAATATGTTTAAATTTGTATCTGTGGAAGAACTTATTTACCCAATTTGCCAATATTCATGTATTGTACCCAATTACAAAATAAACCAATATATGACAGTGATAATTGTCTAGATATCTGCCAACTATTTTATATCTAGCCAATTCTAATCCCAAAGTATGTATCTTCTTCCAAATTTTAAGCATACATTATGAATCTCAATAATAATTCAATCTTTTTCAGCCATTGTGAAAAAGATTATTATACTTGTTAACAAGTTCATTTTACTTGTTATTATTTATATTTTGAGGACAGGTTAAAAATATGTTATAGCCCGACAAAAATAAAATAAAGCTCATCAATTTATCAAAAACACTATCTGTATAAACACACATCTCTCTATGTTTTACATGGCATCAACAACTATTTTCCTGCTGCCATCGAATAAATATAATGTGACTTAAGTCTAAAAAGTTGTGAAAGTAAATGTATCTACATATTTTAGCCTCTCAAAACTGCCTCTTATTGTGCAATATGGAAATTTACAACTCACTAAACTTTTCAATAAATCTCTTGCAAAATTAAACTCAAATAATTGAAAACATTATAAATGTTTACCTAACATTAGAGAATAACTGCTAACAGTAAAATCCGAAACATTGTTTAGCCAAATTTACATTTGACGCAGTACATAGAATTACAAGACAAGCCATAATTCATAAAATTAAATTGTCTGTTAATGCCAACAATACTTTGACAAATTTTCGATAAATTTTACTTAATTAATGATTTTAACCCCCGAAACATTCCCATGATAGCTACTTTGAAGTATAGCTACTCTCAACTGTTCAAATGCACCTATCTTTCAAAATATAGGGTGCATAATATTTCCTCCTATTATGCTGATAATAATTGCAACAGCGAACATAATTTCTTTTGTAACTGAGTGCCTCTGAACAAAAAATTAATACTTATCTGTTTCTATGCACTGCTATGCATTTTGTGCCTACTATAATTTACATTTACCAAATGCCTGAATCTATTCTTTCTTGCGTTGAAATATTTTCTTACATTGCTTCTTTCACCCTCTCCATTTTGTATTCACCAAATGCACTATATTTAGCAATCATAATCACCTCACAATGGTCAATCCCAATGTCCCTTCAGTTTCAGCAAACTGTAAGCTGTTCGCAGTATTTGGTCCTCACCATTACCTATTGCTGTTTTCCTTCACTTTCTTCTTTAAAATAATTACCCCTTCCTTCCATATTATTCTCATGTTATATAACCACATTACCATGGTTTTTCTCCTCCCTCATCCCTACCTTAACTACTCATGAGCCCTTTCCCGCCATCTTTACTGGCTTCTTTTTTACGATTTTTTTCTAACCCTGGGTAATTAATTTTAATCTTCTGCCTTCAAATTTTCTCTTTTCTTCTACCTCTGAAATCTCAACTATTATTTTTATTTGATGAATCGGAAGCCACTCCATCTAAAACTTCCTATCACCAATTCCCTCTGCTACTTAGCTCCTTTCATTTCCATGGCCTGCTGTCATTTCAGTAATCCAAAATCAAATTAACATTCTTTCTATAAAATTAGTTTCCTTTTCTTACTCTCCTGTTTTTTCAAAATTTCTATTATTCCAGACAAAATTTTCACTGTTGCTTTCAGGTAACAGAGTCTATCTATACTTTTTTTGTTGTTTTAATTTTTATTTTTGGTGCGAGGTCTCACATCTCTCCCTCTTGCTCCTTCCATCACTATTCCTTGCCTTTTTAGTTTCTGGGCTTTTAGGCCTTCTGTAGGGCAATTCCTCTTTCCTGTCGCTCATAACACACACTATTGCCACGTTAGTCTTCCTAAAAGCCTAATTCTATCTTTATACTCCGACACCAGATTCATTAATTGGATCATCAAATTCCTGGATAGTCTGGCCAAAATCAGCAGTACTAGACTCAACTAGAGATGGCAAACAAAACCATATCTGCCATCACGAATGGCCACAAATCTGCACATTGCCACCTGGACAACCCTTTACATTTTCATACTTTGCATGGATCATATTTCAGCATTTGAATACCCTTGCTCTCAACCTTACTTTACAATTAGTCTTCCATATAGCCCAAATTACTTCCTCTAAGAAACGTCCCTGAACTTGCCTCCGTGCAACACTATTTATCACGAAGCACAAACTTACCTTCCTCTGACCCCTCACTCTTATTGAAGTGGACATCCACTTGGTTCTTTCACATGTAGCCTTATGTTGTTGTTGTTCATATATAGGACACCAAATATTAGCTAACCTAAATGTTAGTATTTTTTAAAAAGAATATATTGTTGTGTTGTAAATATCTTTGGATTCGAGTATTTTTATGATTATAAACCTTACATAATTTTTATACTTTTATTTTTAAAAAATTATTGGATATTTTATTTATTGAGTAATTACAACACCAAGCACCTTCCCAACCCCTATAAATAATTTATCCATTTAGCCCTGATTAACGATAGGCATTACCTTATCACTATTTTAGAGATGGAAAAACTGAGGTTCTGAGAGGCTAAATTACTTGAGTTCACCACAAAGTGACGGGATCAAAGTTCATGTGAGTTAGTCAGGCTCTAGAGAGTGCTCTGTTCAACACTATGCTGCAAATCAATAATGATACTAATAATATTTATTATTATGTAATTACCAATGAATCTGCCAGTGTGAGATAATCAGCCTTATGCATTGTTTTGCTGAATTAACTTTTCATTTTTTCTAGGCATGTTTTTATTTTGACAAAGTTGACCATTCCATGTAGAATTTCATTTCTTGCTTTGTGATTTCATGGTTTTATGTCTATATATTATGGCATCATGTAGCCATAAAATAAATGGTGCTGATTTGTGGGAATTTAAGTCTATCCACACACACACAATTATTTGTCAGTGCTTGATGAACCCTCTGTATCAGAGAGGAATCCACAATCACACTTCACATTCTATACAATCAGTTTCCTTTTCTTACTCTCCTGTTTTTACAACATTTCTATTATTCCAGACAAAATTTTGACTGTTACTTTTCCTTAATGTTCATATACAGGTAACAGTGTCTATCCATAATTTTCGTTGTTGTAGTTTTAAGTTTTATCTTTGGTGCAAGGTCTCACATCTCTCCCTCTTGCTCTTTCCATCCCTTAGTCCCTTTTGCCTTATCAGTTCCTGGTTCTTTAGTTCTTGGATTAGATTTCTATTCCCTTAAGGTGATTGTTTAACCGTATTATTGTGTCAATGGCCATATTTTTTAAATTCTTGATAAATTCTGCCAAACTGAGCCTAGAAAGTTTGTACTAAAGCACTCTTCCAATAATGAAGATAAACCACTGTGAAGGAATCTTACAATATTTGTTCATTTGATAATTAAATTTTTTTCATTTTTATAATTTCTAGTGTTACAGAATAGATGTGTAGTTATTCATCTTATAATCCTTCTAATAGGATCTACCTACCTGGCTATGCTTTGCTTATGTAAATGACATTCTGATAATAGTTTTATTTATTTCTTGTTAACTAACCACTAATTAGTAATTGATTGCCTGGTCCTTTGACTCTATGTCTTCTTAATTCAGAAAAATGTTGTTATTTAGAATAGCTTAAATTCGAGTGAAGTACCTTCTAGTTAGAAGATTGAAAATAGATTATTTCGCAGATTATGGTATACATACAAAATTGTACCCTATCATTTGTTATCTTTCCATCTGCCACTAAACTTTAATAGATAGAGTGAACAAGGGATGGTCCTGCAGGAGCCACACTTAACAGGCTGCCACAGCTAGTGCCAGACGGCCTTCGAGGGACTTCGGTTATTTGTCCACAGCAGTGGTTTTCAAACTCCACTGTGCAATGGAGTCACCCAGGGGACGTGCTGCAAAAGAGACTGCTGAGATTTCCTCAGTTTCTGATTCAACAGATCTGGGGGTCCAAGAATTGACGTCTCAATGTAACACCGATGTTGTTGGATCAAAGACCACTCTTTGAGAATCAATGATCTACATGATTTGAATTCAAGAAAATTATGCCCTGAATTTCTCCAAAATCCAAGTCTCTGTCCAGGCAATCCCTAACATAATCAAATTTGGTTTCATTTATTTAGAAGTTGCTTATATAAGAGTAATAAGTCAAGCTGGTATCACAAACATAATTTTTCTCTCAAGAGGCCATCCATTTTCCAGAATCTGTCTTTGGTCTTTACTATTTGTTCAACATGATGCCCAGTGTCCCTGCCTCAACACTCCCTTCTTGCTTCCTTCATTGAAACAAAGTCCTCGTCAATGGCCAAAAAGTACTTTCCAGAACTTCACGCTCACCTTAGAATACTTTAACTTTGCACCCCCATAACAATCAAGTATACTATTGTGTGGTATTTCACACATTTTGATTTTATTGATCATTTCTATGAATATTTCACAACTCTCTTAAAAATGCTTGTGTCTTAATAATATTTCTTCTAAATTATGTTGCTCAAAATAGTTTTTTGATAAGCACTTTTTCAATAATCATTTACTGGACCCCCAGGAGACGGGAAAGAAAGAACAAATAACTGACTTAGCAACCTTTTCCGTTTCCATGATGATGGCAAATTATCTAAAATTGGGTCTGAAATCTCACTTTTATAAGCACAGAACAGAATAATTTATTTGATTTACTTTGCAATAAGCTTCGATTTCACAACATAAGCAATAAAAGTAACAAATACTTATTTAGGATGCTATATTTTATTATGTACTTTGGACAGGTGTGACTGATTATATAATGTTTTCTAATTAATGGAAGAGGCTGAAGGATATATTTCTGAATTTGTAGCAACCCTTTTTGTGAATAAGCTTCTGTAAAAGTTAAGAATCTCTAAAATGTTACAAGAAAAATTTGATATATATTGGTGTATACATGCTCTATTGCCCTCTGATTTAGCCACATAGCCTGAAGTTTTCCAAACTTGAAAAATTATTTTTTCAATGTTATAGAATTTATTAGAATTTGTACTTCAAAAAATAGCTAATTTTTAAATGAATTTTTAATAATCTAGATGGTTAAGAAATTCTATGCTACCACAAAATTTCAAAGTTATGCAGCTTTCTCACAGAGTTTGGCAAAGTAGGATGAATTGAATTTTTCTGTCTTTATCGATGAAGACAATGAGAAATCAGAGGTTACTTACTTGACCAAAGTTTTGCCACAAGCAAGAGAACTAGAATTTAGACCTAATTTTTAAGCTATTATTCTGCTTTAATCTTATTTTGTTCCAAGTTTTTGATGCCTTCATCACTCAAATATTACTGAAAAGAAACATGTTCAGGTTTTATGATGTTGTTCAGAGATCTCTGAGAGAGATGATACCTCATTATTATATTTTGATATACAACACGATGATTTTCTTTTCTTTCATGGTACAAAGAACATGATTTAACCATAAAATTCTAACTAGTGTTTTACTTTTAAAGCCTGAAATCTAAAAATGTATATTGTTCTTAGTTATTTAGTGGTCATAATCACACCTAATTGTTTATGTCCTAAACATTAGAAATACAGGGATACACAACTTTGATGAAGAAAAAAAGTAAAATTTCTTTTTATTCTAAGAAGACCTTTTAAATATTCTCCATTAAAAGTTTTGAATTTATTGTCAAAATTTCTCAAAGAACAAATAGGAGGATTAAAAATGTTTTGGCCAAAGATATTTAATTAGCAAGAAATAAGAGTTCAAAAATAAATTATTTATTGAGGTTAATTTCATATTCATGAGAATAGTTTCCAAAAGCATATTTCCTGAAAACATGCAACTAGATATAAGACAGGCTTTTGGTCTTTAAATGCTACAAGAATAATAAAAAGTAAAAATAGCCTTCAGTTTCACATATAATTGGATATGTTTTCCTCCAGAATTGGCATTTCAGCTGAAGAGAATGTGTGCTTCAAACTTGGAAATAAATAATGCATTTACTTATTTGATTAAAGATTGCACAGTGAATTTAATAAAGACATTATGGTCTTGTAATGTAATATAAACTCAATCTTCTACTTACAAACAACTTTAAGACAGAATTTAGGAGGAATGTCCTTTGGAAAATTATCTTTCCTTCCCCCACAGATGATTCAAATAAACAATACATACTGTTTGGAACATTTCATTTTTTCTGGAACTAACCCTATGTTGGCATGTCTTCTTCATCACTGAAAATGTAAGAAAGCACAGCCTCATCATGAAAATGCTGGGTATCCACATCTCACACAACTTAAAAATCATAATGAGTTGCAGGTTTCATTGTCAAGAATTACCGTGTGCTTCAAAAATGTGCTTGCTTCTTATGAAGCAATATAAACCTTGTTTTTAATCTTGCGAACTGTATATTCTATTGGATATGTCTATTAAAGACCGAATTATGAGTGAACAATAAATGTCTTTCCTGAGAAGGTGCATTTTCTGTTGCACTTAGACTTGAAGATGGTGTAGAAGGCACTTGGCCAAAATTGGGGCAAAGAATGGTTCCTGTGAAGAAGCAACAGTGAGAGTCTGGTTATCTACATATAAAAGAATAAAACTGGACCCTTATCTTAGACTGTACACAAAACCAACTCAAGGTGGATTAAAGGCCCACGTGTAAGACCTGAAAGTATAAAATTCCCAGAAGAAAACACAGAGAAAACAACTCCTTGATATGGGCCTTGACAATGGTTTTTTAGCTATCACACCAAAAGCTCAGGCAACAAAAGCAAAAATAAACAAGTGAGACTGCATCAAAATGCAGTGCATAAAAAGCTTCTGCACAGCAAACACTCAACAAAATGAAAAGACAGCCTGCAGAATGGGAGAGAATATTTACAAACCATATGTCAGATAGGGGTTGACATGTGAAATAAAAATCTCACACAACTCAATGTCAAAAAACAATCCGACTGATAAATAGCCAAAGTATCTGAATAGACGTTATTTAAAAAACACATACGAAGGGCAACAAGTGTATGAAAAGGTGCTCAACATCATTAATCAGAAAAATGTTAATCAAAACAAATATATCATTTCACAACTGTTAGGATGGTTGTTATATAAAAAAGAGAGAAGTGTGATGAGGGTGTGGAAAAAGGAAACCCATGTTCACTGCTGGTGGGAATGTAAACTGATACATCCATTTTGGGAAACGGTATGAGGGTTCCTCAAAAATTTAAACTAGAGTTACTGTATGACTCCACAATCCCCCTGCTGGGTATACACCCAAAGGAACTGAAATCAGTCTATGAAAGATACATCTGTGTTCCCATGTTTATTGCAGTATAGTTCACAATAGCCAAGCTATGAAAACAATTGGATAAACAAATTATGATATCTAGTTATAATATATATTATAATCTTATAAACTCTGTAATAATAGTATAAATATTATGTATATAGTATTCAATCTTAAAAAAAGATTAAAATTGCCATTTTTGATGATATGGATGAACCTGGATGGCATTATGCTAAGTAAAATAAAACCAGACATGGAAAGAAAAATGCTTCATGATCTCACTTCTATGTGCTATCTAAAAACAAGCCAAGTATACAGAAACAGTAGAATGGTGGTCATCAGGGATAAGGATTAAGAGGAAATGAAAAAAAGCAGATCAAAGGGTACAAACTGGCAGTCATGTAGGATGAGTAAGTTGTATCTAACGTATAGTATGATACCAATAGTTAATAATATTGTATTCTATACTGAAAATTTTCTAAAAGTATATTTTTTAGGTGCTCTTGCCAATCACATAAAAATAAAACTATCAAAGGTGATAGATATGTTAACTGGCTTGATTTTAGTAATAATTTCATGGCATATATGTATGCCTTAAATATGTACCATGAAAATAAGTAAATAAACTAAAATGTAGGTTATCAAAACTTAACAATTTATACACTAAAAATTTCAAAACTTGAAAAAATAACTCAATGGGAGAGATTTACAATTACTTCGATCCTATTAGAGCGGCAAAGATGGAAGATAAGTAGAGGAAGGAGACAACCTGATACATGTAGACTCATCAGCAAAGCCTGAGGGACAGTAATAACATCCATAGCGTTGACAGCCAAACCATCAGTAACTTTGCTGTGAATATATTATTTTTGCAACATATGAAACACAAACAGAACAGCAAATCTTGATTCAGGCATCTATCGTCCTAATTAACTGCCTCTCTGATCATGTATGCATGTGTCACCTTGATCGCAACCATTTTCGAAAACAACGAAACAAAAATAAACTATTGTAATTTAAGAAAGTAAATTATCACGTGAAGTTTATATTTGAAGTTATTTTTCAGGAAAACTTCTGGACACTGAAGATACTTACAGTCAATATTACCTCAAGGCAATTATGGCACCCTAACTACTGTTTTTAGTAATATCTGCTTCCAAATACTCTTAGAAATGGGCAACTTGATAAGGTGATCCCTGAAAATCTCTGCCATCTTGATTGGGTTAACTGTGTTTATTTAAAGAGGCTAAAAAGAAGGTTGGTTTTTAATGCATGGTAACTATGCATTAAAAACAAAATTATATATGAAAAATGAAATTATATATGAAATTATAATGAAAAATGCAAGATTACTCCATGCCTTCTAACATTATTCTTCCTACTTGGGTACGTTTTTGCCATCAGAACAAATTGTTAGGGTAAATAAATGTGTAAGGGCCATACATACCTATTAAGTCTGAGTGCCATGAATTTGTTTGTAATTTTATGTTATTTTAATTATTGTAGTATGTGGTTATAACCCTTTTTGTGTTAATATATAGTAATCCTAGAGACACCTAGGATTATTTTAAAAGTTGAGTCAGTTGTCTCCAGTTATAGAAAATTGACTTACACACTTTTAGTAGTGAAGTCAAAATATCTGAACTGAGTTCACTTCTGCACAAAGGAAAACTCTGCAAGTAACTGAAATTTTGTCAAGACTGGCACATAGACAATTCTAAAAAAGTCCTGGGATATGAACAATCTCAAATTGGCAGCATATACTGGCATGTGCCTCATCCTGCTGACAGTCATTTCAGCTTGAGATACTTACAAAAAAGAGAAAAAAGATACCTTAATAGTTCCAAGTTTAAATAGTTATATTGGTATACTCCTTAAAAGAAAAATCAGCACCTTATCGTGGAGTAAAAATTTTACTTATGATTTCTTCACTTTTCTCCCATCAACTCAACAGCCAGAAAATAAAGCATATTAATAAATACACATGCAGACACACACATTGTGGAAATCAAAGACCTGGGTCTATGTGTAGCAGTGTGTTGATAAACTATCTGTAGAGACCGGAGGTCAAATTAATTATATATATGAAAATTATACAACTCCAGAGACTCAAGAAGATATACAGATAAAAGTTACTACATAAGAAAACACAGATTTCTCTATTTTTCTACAACAGAAATCGTAGAGTGGAATAGTGATTTTAAATGTAGCTTCTGTTATCACTTGGGGGAATAGAAAAGTGAGGGAAACAGAGATCAGAATATAGGCACTAATACCTGAATGCCTGTTATGTGTAGCTATTGTGCTTTGACAGTTTTACATAACTTTCTTATTTAACCAACACACAACATTATGAGATTGCTGTTTCTATGACTATTTTTCTGTATGAGAAAACGCAGGTTCTGACTTGACGTCATTCATACCATATTGGGTGGCTGAGGCAGGATTCAAATGCAAACATGGCAGCACCAGTCTATATTTTATTAATCATACAACCACTGTATCCAACTAATTATAAAGTCTGTATGGAAGCCCAGAAAAATAGGCCAGCATTAAACTGAAAACAGCATTAAAGAGAAAACTGTTGATGTAAAAACATTTAGTTTTACAACTTTTAATTTACCATAATTGTGGTTGCTACTGTGACTATTTTATAGGGAAACCATGCACAAATTAATTCATGATACATTCATGTTTTTTTGCATATGTCTCTTTAAAAAAAAGTTATTTAGGCAAAGTGATTTGGCTACTTCTATAGATGTATTAATAAAGCCTTATTTGTATAATAGTCAAGTTAAGATGAACATGTTTGTGACCTCTTGCAGAAATAGTGAAGATTCTGCCATTTAAAGAGCAATAAAATGTAAAGATGTAATTACCAGCTCTTCATTATCTTATGGAATCTCAAGATAAACTCACTTTATTTCAATGTCAAAAGAGCATTAAAGTCCTTTTCAAAATACCATTTAATTAGATAGATTAAGATACTTTAATACATTAATTTCATTCCTTGTTACTGTATATTTCACGATAAGAATGCAGGGATATATATTGGAGTTCTGGGAAATTGAAATTTGTGTAACTTACCAGTTAATTCTAAAATCTATTAATCATGTGCTTTGGTTATCTTTCTTCCTTGGTAAAATAGGGATGTTCAAAGATATTTTCTTGTTGTCTAAAGCATCTGCATCTCATATGCAAGTATACAAAATATATAAAATATTAACAGAATTATGCCAAATATATACAAAATAAAAATATACAAAATATTAATTTAGCAGAAAAAAAAACTGTTGCATGAAGATAAAGTACAGGATGAGTAGCTGAATTTGAATGACCAAGAGACTCACAAAAAGATGGGTATGCACAGTTATACTAATCACAAAGGACAAAGATCTCTGTGCACGTGCACGTCACACATATCTGAATAGCTCATATACAATATTGACCGCACATTTAACAATTCAATGAATGGCAACTATAGAACAAGACAAATATGTCCATTCCTAAAGAAACAGTAATCAGTCACTAAAGTGCAAAATACCCAGCCTGTATAAACTTGTAGCAGTAGCCTCTTCATATCCATATCTGCAACACAGAGTTAGAAATGTTTGGATTTAAACAGTAGTGAAAATATTACTGCATTTCAGAAAGGTATGGCCTCAACAGTATGGAGTTTGAATTTTAGAAAAATATATTTCTAACTAGGTTAAAGCTTGGGTGAAAATTTCAATTGCTTAAGATAAGCAAGAATTAGGGAGTGCTGATGAGGTAAGTATAGATGAAAAATAAATTAGCAGGCTAGTCCAAATGTAGTGGTGTTCAAAACTAATTAATCACAACCAGTTACAGATTTCTTGTTTTCTTTTCCACTCGCACTTAGCCTTAAAAATAAACAGAAAAAAATAAATAAAATAAATAAGTAAATTGACAGTTGGATAATAGTACGACATCCTGAAACCACTATTCTGGGAAACATATACCTATAATGGGAATACTTAGGAATATTTGTCATGAAAAATTCATGCATAAATGGTGGCAAAATATAAACTTTGAGATTATGTGTACAATATAAATAAATGTAACAATGGGCAACAAAATGGTGTTTTCTGTATATTTCATAATAAGAATGCAGGGATATATATTAGAGTTCTGGGAAATTGAAACTCGTGTAACTTACCAGTTAATCCTAAAATCTATTAAATCATGTTCTTTGCTTATCTTTCTTCCTTGGTAAAATAGGGATGTTCAAAGATATTTTCATGTTGTCTAAGGCATCTGCATCTCATATACAAATATGCAAAATATATAAAATATTAACAGAATTATACCAAATATATACAAAATAAAAATATACAAAATATTAATTTAGCAGAAAAAAACTGTCGAATGAAAATAAGGTACAGGATGGTACTTTATCTTATGGTTTTTTTGTGAACCATAGTCAGAAAAATCAAGGGATCAAAAATAATTAAACAAAATATACCCATTACCTTAGGGAAATCGGTAAATGAGAATTATATTTTTAAAGGAACTATATAAAAGCTTTATGTAAAAACCACAACCATATTTCTTGTTCCCACACATTCCAATCAATTCATTAGATTGTTTTACACATTCTGCAAAAATATTCTAATGCAGGCAGAGAATTTGAAATGTAAAAATTATCATACTGTCTCCTATATTTACAGCTCAGCTACGTATCTTATATGTTAAAATGCTACTTCTGTGTGACACACTCTTACACCTACTGAGGAAAAAAATTGCTTTGTATTAAAAAAGTGAATTATCTCTCTTGAGTAACATGAGTAACTTGGTCAATAGTTACTTACCGTGTGTTAGTTATGGGCTGAACTGTGCTCCCCTCTCTCCAAATTCATATGGTGAAATTCTAAAGCCTAGTATTTCTGAAAGTAACCATATTTGGATGTTTTAAATAAGAATTCAGTTAAAATGAGGCCCTCAGGGTGGGTTCCAATCCAACAAAAATGAAGTCCATATAAAATAAAATTTGGAAAGGGGTAAAAATCAGCTACATGCATGCACAGAAGTACAACTGCATGAAGGCAGACACCTACAAGCCAAGAAGAGAGGCCTAAAACAGATCCTTCCATCATGGTCCTCAGAGGAGCACTTTGACCTTGGATTTACAGCCCCTAGAACTGTGAGAAAATAAATATCTGTTGTTTAAGCCACCCAGTCTGTGCGTGTGTGCATGTGTTTAAGTGCCACCTTAGAAAACGGACATAATGGACTTTTTAAAGCCAGCACCCAACTATGTCAGAATCATTTTCAGATGTTTATTTTATTTTATTTTATCAAGTATTCTAATGATAATTTAAAAAAACAGTTTCGTGAGTTGGTTCACACTTTTAATCCCAGCACTTTGGGAGGCAAAGCTGGGAGGATCACTTGAGGTTGGAAGTTCAAGACCAGCCAGAGCAACATAATGAAAGCTAAGGTCTACAATTGTTTTTCTTTAATAAAAAATAAAGCTGGGTGTGGTGGCACACACCTGTAGTTCTAGCTACTTGGGGGCTGAGTTGAGAGGACTGCTTGAGCCCAGGAGATCAAGAGTACAGTGAGCCATAATTGCACCACTGCACTCCACCCTGGGTGACAGAGTGAGACCCTAAATAAAAATAGACAAAAACAATTTCAAAACTTAAGCTAAAAGACACTCAGAAAACTGTCAATTACATTTTGTTCTGATTTTTCTCTTTTATATAGTATGATGAAATGTTATATCAACTTGCCATTTTTAAAAACAAAAATCAGATGGATTTAGCTGGGCACAATACCAACTGTATTGAGAATTTCTAATGTGTTCAGATGAGAGACCTGAAGGAAAGGAGACAGATTTAGAAGGAATGATGGTTAATCAGATCAGTCATTCAAATAATCTACCTACTAGTAAAGTTAGACAAACAAACAAATGGCAACAACAACAACAAAACCCCACCCATCATCTATAGAGAAAAATCATAGTCTCCCACTTGAAATAACACATCTGTCTGGCAGCTTCAATAAAAGGATGCATATTTTCACACAGCACAAAAGAATTATTTTTATATTTCAAAAACAATTGCTGCAGAACTATGAAAAGAAAAAAATACAGACTGTAGAGAACAAAATAAGACAAGCTTCCATCAAGAAGGAAACATAAAATATACTAACTTGAAATAACAGATATACACTATATTTGGAGTCCAAGCTTTTAGTGTTGACTCCAGCCCAGTTATATCGGAGGCAAAGATAACTTGAAATAACAGATATACACAATATTGAGAGTTCAAGCTTTTTAGTGTTGACTCCAGCCCAGTTATATTGGAGGCAAAGAAACAAAGATTTGCAAAGGATTCCTGAATTATCCAAAGTTAAACGCGTTATATCTAACCAAGCCAGATCTAGAACACATTATTGGTCATATTCTTTCCATTGACTATATCTAATTCCCCTTAAAGTTTTTCCCCTTTAAATATAAATCCTACGCACATTACAACTTTGGTAACATAAACAGAACAAGACACTTATTCTTTCTTTCAGCACTTTGGATGTGCTATTCCATTGTGTTCTGACTATCATTGTTTCTGATGAAAAGTCAGGTGTTAATCACAAAGTCCTTTCCTTGTATGGATGAGTTCTTTTCCTTTTGTTTCAAGATTAACTCCCTCACATTTTATTTAATCCAGAATTATTAGAAACTTCTCTAATTTTGAGACTCAAAGTCACTCGTCAGATCACCAGAAAATTTCAAAATATACATTCTAAGTGCTTGTAAACTATCAATATACTACTTGAATGTCTTCTTTTATTAATACAAGGTCATGGTTTGGAATATTTGGGAAAGGAATATAAGTCAGAGCAAGAGCATCCTAGATTAGTGATTGCAAGTTCAATCAATGTTTTTGTGACAATCAAATAATAAATTACTTCTAGTATTTTTGCTGACATATTTCTTTCCCTACTTTCAAGATTCACACAGAAATATACCTAAAATAATATAGTTTGATTCTCTTCAAAAAAATTTTCTTTCTCCTCAATCTTTCTCAATATTTTTAATACAATATTTTTTGTTTCTATATCCATCAAAAAGTTTCAATTTGATGAGATAGCATAAAAAAATCTATTTAGAGGATCAGTTTGGAAGTCAGATGTGCAAAATGTTTCTTATCTGCTCTGTTCTCTTTTCATTATCTTCTCCCTGACCCAACCCCAAACATTATAAAGAATGCTAAACCCTTTATAAAGAATTTTACCAGAATCGATATTAAAATTGAGTGAGCTATTTATTACTTAGAAGTAATTCTCAAACTTTAACCTGTAATCTCATATATTTACAGTGGAGCATAGTATTTAGAAGAAACCTGGCTCAATTATAGGTGAATCACTACTTAGCAATGTATCAGAGTTCGGCAAGTTACCCAACCTCTGCTAATACAGTCTATTAATCTGTAAAAGTAAATATAAATATATCCACGAAGTATTCTTAAGGTTAAATGAAATAACTTATATAAAAGTAAATCACTTAGTGTAATGTTGAATATATTATATGTTCTAGCTTGAATTACTACTAATGAAAAACTACATTTTGAAATTTTTGAAGCTGAGATCAATAAAAAAAATAGTGCTGTTCTCCAACTTTTTCTAGGTAGTTTGCAGGAAATAAGAAAGTAAAATAGACTAGGGCCGAGTTTCTGGATTTAAGGATCAGAAATCATCTGCTGTGTTTATTATGAACCCTTTATATCCCTTCAGTTCTTCCTATAAATTTTTACAAAGAACTTACTGAATAAAGAGTTAAAACACCTCAAATTAACAAAATCTTCTCTACTATGTCTCCATTATTTCAAAAAAGAAAAGAATAATAATTTTGTCAATGATAGTTAAGTACATGTCAGTCACTAACACTATAGCAGATACCTTCATATTCCTATTTCTAATATTTCCAATACCTTCATATTTATATTTCTCATTCATATTTGAACCCAACTCTGTAATTTAGGAAGTTCTCTTTTTTCTTTTATAAATTAAGGCATGAAGTGTCAGGTGACTTGCTCAAGATTACACCACTAGTAAATTTAAAAATATAGTTTACTTGCCTACTGTCTTAGTGATATAGTTTACTTGCCTACTGTTTTAGTGAATTATTGATCATGCACAATTCTTTTTGAAAACAGAAATTCATTTAGCATACCACATTTCAAGATCCATTGGTAAAAGCCATCTTATTAGCTTAATCAACAAAAATGTCTAGAAAATGTGAGCTTTTATTAACTGATAAAATATTAGAAGTTATTTATACATATATATATAAACCACCCCTATAATCTTTATAAAATTATTTGGGAAAGGAGGGAGGGGATGAAATAAAAATAAGCTTCCAACACATCCAGTCTTAAACATTAAGTTAACTTGCTATCTGTCCTGCTTCCTCATAATTGTTTATTAGGTACAGCCCCACAATCATTTATATCCTGTCACAAGATTATAGTTAAACTTAACTACTCATAGATAACAACTTGAGCATTGTGAAGTGTTAAGTTTTCTCTCTGAGGTATTCTTTCAGATCCTACATACCAGTGAAACTACTGACATCAGCTCCTCCGAAGGGCTCCAGGAGAAGCTGACTCACTAAAGGGCGAAGTTTCTACATCCTGGTGATTTAAACCCCCTAACCCAAACCAGTCAGTGACCCCATTTAGCCAGCCCGTGGCCCTCTACAATCCCTTCACCCCAACCAAGTACTCTCTGGAAAGACAGATTTGAGGGTGCTCGCATCTCCTCACTCAGCTGTCCTGCAATCATTAAACTCCTTCTTTACTGCAAACTCTGTTTATCAATTTATAAGACTGTGACTGCACAGCAGTCAGAGCATACAAACACGTGAGTCCTGTATCATTTATAAATATTTAACTTTTATATACATTTAACTTCTATACACATAATTGACTATTTTGTATATTAATATTAGTAGGTAATAATAATATTTATATTTCCTCCATAGGTAGCTTCTGGGGCATTTCTGCCTGGTAAATTTTTATTCTTTAATGACAAAGACTAAAGTAACTTCAAAATATTATTGAGAATTTTTTTTCTATTGACGGGACACTGAATTTGTAGGTAGAAATAAAAACCTAGCTTTTTACTAAACTTAATTTTAAACAAAATTCAAAATATAAACATAAAATTAAGAATTTCCAAAATTAAACTTAGTTTTAGAAACTCACATAAGCAAGTGAAATACTGAAGAGCAAAGAAACTGTGGTCTACAAAAAGAATTATAAGTAATTCATGAAATCTAAGGGCTAATTTGTGAAGTAAATTAGGAGGATATTTTATGCTGTAGCTCCATCCTAGAGATCGAGAGAATCGCTCTAGGAAAACCTGCTCAACTGCTTTTAACCAGAAATTCTTTCTTTCTCCAGAAATCCCTTTCAGGTAATGCCTAATAATATCTCACTGAACATGTATTAGAAATCGTAGTTTAATTTTTAATTAAATAATTCAGTGAAAATACATTAATTGTAAAGATAAGTTTTAACACATATAGGAATACTAGACTTACGGTGGTCATCAACCCAAAATGCTACAAAATTACATGGAATGGTTAGTTTGGCAAAAATAAATATCACCACTACCACCAAAAACCTAGGTTTCAAAAAGAAATAAAAGAAGCATTCCAAAATGTTAAAAATTTTTCATTTGTCTACTTTCTAAATGCTCTTTAAAATACTTACGTCATCATAATTTTGAAGTTTAAAAGTAAAGAAATAGTTCTCCTAGTTAATATACTGCCTTAAAGTTACTCTGGCTCACAAACAGAACAAATCAAAGCATGACTTGACAGCTGTCAAATTACAGGAAATTGAAGCTAAATGAAATTGGACACCTCACCTCATCTAAACTCCTTACTTTATAAGAAGGAAAAGCCTCACAAAATGTTGAGGTCATTTAACTTCAAGTCATCAGGTGAGTTAGAGATAATCTGAGAACACCACTTTTTTTCTCTTTGTTACTATTCTCTCATGAAATTTTGCCTGAAAACAGGTCTACTAAAGATAGAAGAATTTGTAATGAAGATGAACATATATCATTGCGTTTCTGCTTAGGGTTGTTCAATATTTTCCCATTGATAATATATAAAATCCTACCTACTTTGACCTCCTCTCCTACCATTTCCTTGCTATTTCCTAGAACTTCATTCTTGACTCCAAAGCTGCACCCTCCTGCATCAGTTTCTTTTGTTTTAAATCTTCAGCCCTTCATAAATTTCATCCACCAAACTCCTATTTATCCTTTAACTCCCTATTATTTTTTCTTACACTGCCACATTTTCCTTCATTAGCACATATCCAATTTAAAGTTATATAGTTTGAGGTTTTGCTTGACTTTCTGTTTCTCCATTAAAGCATAAGCTCCACAAAAGCAAGTATCATGTCTGATTTAACAGGGTATATTCTATTCTTCTAAGAGTGCTGCCACGTAAGTGTCAATGAATGTTTGTGAAATAAATGAAGGATTAAAGGAGTGACTGAACAAATAAAAATAAGTTCTCTGTGTGTATTGTATGTGTGAATAAGATTTTGAGTTTGGCCAAGGCAGTTAATCACACATTAACAACTCATTAAGGTTTATAGCACTGAGGTACAAAATTGGTTCAACACCACATTCTAAGATGAAACAAGGTTTGTGTTCAGAAATATAGTGTCACTTTTTCTAATATCAGCTGTCCCCCAACTATCAGCATGACACAAGCAAACCATTGATATGTGTTTTTCTGGTTTTTTTTGTATTGAAGATTCCACATGAATGAAAATTATTATATTTCTAATAGGAAGTCCTGTTCTAAATGACAGCAAATCTGAGGGTGAACACATTTGTTTAAAAGAGAGAGATTAAAAAGATGAGATTCTGTGTGTACATTATATAACTGAAGAGAGTTGTCTCTAGCAATTTGACAAGAAAGGTGAAACAGAACATTAACCTGAGCACACAAGTTCAGCTAATGATCTGGGATAGGGAGTTGCGGGTAGAGGGGAGGACAAAGACGAAAGACAACCATTTACCCCAAGTTACTCTCCAAAGATGAGAAAAAGCCCTCTTAGTAATGTCTTTCAAAATCTAACTACTTTCAAGAACACATCGATGAGATACAGAGAGATAGTAATCAAGTTGGACATTAACTTAAAAGTCAGATGACTTTTTAAGCAAAAGTAACTTAGAACTGTAAAGTAGAAAACACTAAATGTCATTGACTTTAAAGTGGATACTGAAGCAAAAAAAAAAACCCTTCTATTAAAAACTAGACTATATGCAGTAACTTATGTAGAAAACTTAGCATAAATATTTATACAAAATTGCCCTACCATATTTTATTAAAGTATTACATTATAAATTAAGAGAAAATCATTTTAAAAATGAGTTATATTTTAGGCCTTTTTTCTCAAAATGAGTTTCATAAATTGATATGGTTATTAGCATAGGAATTTCAATAATAGGAACAAAGAAACCAAATGAAAACCTAATGTGTGTGTGTGTGTGTGTGTGTTTTGTGTGTGTGTGTATACAATTACGTGGCATTCCAACTTCAACATGTTTAAAAATATTTCAGTAAAAAATGTTAGATTTATTTTAAGGTAGTTTGTAAGATATTTATTAGGTTTATTTGTAGGCCTTGCACACTAAGTTAAGCAACACTATCATAAAATAAATTATTTAATAACGAAACAGAAACTCAAAGCTTCATATTATAATTAAATAAACTCTAAAAGATCTAGTAACTTCAACTGTATGCCCTAAAATAACATCAGGACTACAGTGTCTATCAACTTGCCCAGAGAAAACGCAACAATGAAAGAAAGAAAGAGATATCTATTTTTTCATAAAAGATCAACACACTTTGTCCAATTTTTTTGTCCAACTGTTATAAAGTGGACCAACGCTAATGGCAAATAAAAGAGATGCCATTCAACATGCATTCTAGTAGTGAATATTAACTGACTACTATGTGAAGGCAGTGTTCGTTGAACATATAAAAGAATCTTTGCCTGCGTGACGCTTATATTTTGGTCACTTTACATTTTACTAGAGGAAACGTGAAGAATAGAATACCAGCAATATTAACAACATTATCCCACTAGAAGGTCTCCAGTGACTCATACTTTCAGACTCATCTCAATGACCCTATATGATCTTTATATTCCAAGGAGCATGGCAATGGATTTTAACATTTCCAAATTAAAAGGTAATGGTAAAGTAATGATAACCAACATAAAAATGACTCCCTGGAAACGAAAGCAACTCATTTCAAATGGCTTTGGAATGCCATTAGGACAGCAACTTTTTCTTTGTAATGCAAAAGTCTCACAATCCAGAGAGCAGGTCTTGTGAATTTTGTGAATTTTGATGAGAGGTAAGGCATTACAGAAAGACCCAAAAGTCATGCTCCAGATTCCGGCAATATAGCTAGTAGGACAGACAGAGAGTACATAGTTTTACTACTGATCACAGTGATTTAGAGATTGGAACCCATAGTTCTGTGAGATCAGGCATCACTTCAAGATAAATTTACATTTTTAATAAATACAAACTTTGGCTCAGCTAAACAAGGTACCTTGGGCTATATTAACTGTAGATAGATAAATTTGGCGTAATTAACCCTTGCACAGTCTAAACATACCATGTGCCAAAAATGATGTAAAGCACTGAATATGTGAGATAAAGTATGATGAATTCTATTGACAAATACAGGCAATAGCTTCCATTTAATTGAGAAGAAACCGTATACCTAGCACAAGTCTTTTTCTGTGCATTAACTTTTCATAATACAACTATATGAAGTATATAGTATAAAATAGTATATGAAACTATTTTATATATAAATACAGGTGTTTCCAAAGGTTAAGAAAGGGCACGGTGAGAGTGAGAAGCACAGTCTGGGTGGGCAGGACAATCTAGTTGTCTATCTGTGCTTTAAACTCCAATAAACATCATCTCCCACACCACGGCATCTAACTCAGAGTCACATTTCAATTGCCAGCAAATGGAAGCCTCATAAACCCAAAGTGTGAACGGTAATGAAGTTCATAGAGCACGCTTTGAGTGCGCAGAGTATCTTTGCAAACATTATCTTTTTTTATTATACTTTAAGATTTAGGGTACATGTGCACAACGTGGAGGTTTGTTACATATGTATACATGTGCCATGTAGGTGTGCTGCACCCATTAACTCATCATTTAACATTAGGTATATCTCCTATAGCTATCCCTTCCCCTCCCCCCAAACATTATCTTTTAAGACTTTCACAATCACGCTATGAGATTATTCCCATATCAAAAAGTAGGAAATGAAAGCCTGGAAAGAAGTTATATTGACATTAAACTGCTCTCAAACCCAAGTGTACAAATGATTCTTCTTGCAAAGAAATTCATATTCTACACAAAGTTCTATTTCAAAATGAATTCTGGAATTCAATTAAACACTCATCTGGAAAACGAGAGCTTAAGTGGAAATTCCTCACTGGTATTCAAGCAAATAAATTAAATAATGATATTAAATCTACATCTAATCTCTTATTATTACATATTGAAAGTTTGCTATATAGCTACCACTAAGTTATACATTTCCAGTGACACAAACCATAAAATGAATTTGTTTCTATTGGTACTAGCAAAAAAAAAAAAAACCTGCGTAGACAGCAAAAGGGTCAATCTACTAATTTATCTTCTAATAACTTTCCACCCAGGAACATTCGTCCCTCTCATTAGACAGTTGTTCTATGCTTCTTTTTTTCACATTCTAATTGCCTCACCTGAACCAAAAAAAGAATGTGGATCTAGGATCAATACCTTTTGAAAAGTCATTTATTTCATTATATTATTTTTTCATATATCTGCATTATTGCATAGAATACCTGATTGGTCTTATGCTAAGTTTTGCATGTAACATTACCTCTGCAAGATGTTAATAAGTATCCTTCCAAAAATGTTTGAAAAATCTTGGGTAAAATATATTAAGTAAGTTCCTGTTTTATAGTTTTCCAAGAGTTTTACTATCCTTGGCCAATGACAAAATTCAAAGCAGAGATACAGTACACAACTTTTGTAAAACTTACCTATTTTTCTTATAAGACTGTGGCTTTGTTTTGTTTTGTTTTGAACTTCTTTTCTGTGATGTGACATGAGACTGTGTGTTGAGTTAGGGGTGGGGACATACATTAACAGAGGTTTAAGAACTGCTTTGCTAAAGCAAGTTTGAGGAGAAAATGGGGAGACTAATACAAGATTTTCCTTTAAGCAGTGGGAGTTGAAGGGGTAGGTGGTTTTTGGAGAAAGAAGAGACCCATTCATGGCACAGGCTTCTTTATGTTTCTGCTCTGTGTGATACTTAATGAGGATACAGACATTCACTTCCTCTATTTCCCACACCTGGCCGGGGGTAACCCAAAGGTACCTGATAAAGACACAGCCTCATAGCTGTATCAAGTATCCCTGAGTGTGTTAGGACTGGAGAGGCCTGAGGAATAAAAAGCATACATGCATTAAATGGAACAAATACAGAGAAGAAGAAAACTCAGACATGGTACATTAATTGTGTACCTTTCCTTACAACCCAGCACATCACAGGGTACATGACCTGCTTCCTTTTGACCTGCTTCCTTTATGTTGACTGCATGAACAGGGAATGGGGTTGGGGTACACGTGGGAGATAATTGTGTTTACTATGTACCTGGTATTAATACATCTATAGAGACAATTGGAATGACTATACTGGAGAAACAGCAAGAGAAGAACTGAAAAGGCTAAAACAAATACTTGGTTCTCTAAAAAATACTACAAAAAGATTTCTCATGTCTGACAAATTACATTTTAGTCTAATAGTAATAAGTGACCAAAACTAAGGTGATTTGATAAATATCATAAGGTATTTTATTGTGAAATTGATATCTATACGTATTGCTTATAAAGCTCAGTAATCTGTTCTTGAATTGAGAAATTACTGAGACAACATCGAAAGCTGTCATTTTTGTTTCTATGTTGTCGTTGTTATTGATTGTGAGGTCAGAGCTTCTAAACTTTATGACTGTTTGAAAGGGGCCTATATAGACCTTGCCTGAATATTAAGTCATGTGAAATGATAAAAAGCTTTCTGATTTATTGGGTTAGACAAAGAAAAAATTGAGAAATTGAGCATCATTAAAATTAAAGACTTTTGTTATTCAAACTGTGCTTAGAATGAAAACAAAAGCCACAGGTTGGGAGAAAATCTTTTCAAAACATATTCAAAACATTTTCAAAACATATCAGATAAATTACTGGTATTTAAAGTATACAGAGAACTCGAAAATAAGAAAGAAAACAACTCATTTAAAAAATAGTCCAAAGGTCTAAATACAGCTGTCAAATAGGGATTTTGAAGTTACTAGTCATGTATCATTAGGGAACTGCAAGTCACAGCAACCGTGAGATATTATTACATGACTATTAAAATGACCAATATCCAAAAGTCTGATGATACCAAAAGCTGGCAAATGTGAGGAGAAACAGAAACTTTTATTCATTGCTGGTGAGAATGCAGAATAGTACAGCTACTTTGGCAGTCAGTTTGGCAGTTTCTTATAAAACTAAACATACCCTACCACACAACCCAGCAATTACATTCCCGCTATTTACTTAAAGGATTTGAAAACTTACATGCACACAAAAGCCTTCTTCCCATGAATGTTACAGGAGCCTTATTCATGATCACTAAAATCGAAATGTCTTTCAGGAAGTGAATGGAAAAATAAACTGTGGTATATCCAGGCAATGGAATAGTATTCTGTCAAGCTACAGAAGACACACAGGAACCTTTAAATGCATATTGCCAAGTGAAAGAAGCCAGTCTGAAAAGTCTACATACCGTATGATTCAACTGCATGACCTTCTGGAGAAAGCAAAACTATGGAGACAGTAAAGAGATCAGTGGCTATTAGGGATTTGGAGGAGATTTGTGCAGTCTAAACATGTCATGTGCCAACAATGACGTAAAGATATGTGAGATAAAGTATGACGAATTCTATTGACAAACACACGCAATGGCTTCCATTTAACTGAGAAGAAACCATATACCTAGCACAAGTCTTTTTCTGTGCATTAACTTTTTGTAATACAACTATATGAAGTTATAGCCTATTTTATATATGAATAAAAGCATTTCCAAAGGTTAAGAAAGGGCACAGTGAGAGTGAGAAGCACAGTCTGGGTAGGTAGGTCAATCTAGTTTTCTATCTGTGCTTTAAACTGCTATAACCATCAACTCAATCTACTAATTTATCTTCTACATAAATTAGTAGAGGAAACGATGAACGGATGGAGCAAGGAAGAATTTTAGGAGAGTGAATCCATTATTGTGTATGACACTGTAATGAGGATTATTTGTCATTACACATTTGACAAAACCTATAGAATTCATAAGGCAAGGAGTAAACTCTAATACAAACTACATACTTTAGTCAATAATAATGTACCAATATTGACTCATCAACTATAACAAATGTACCACACTATTGCAAGATGTTAAAAATCGGGGAAATTGGGGTAGAGGCTGAGGATGACGTGTGAATGCTTATTCACTTCTTTCTACAAACCTAAAATTGCTTTTAAAGAGTCAATAAAAATTAAAACAAGGCAGGGTTTTCATGCAATGGAAAAAAACACACAACTTTAGTAAGTGACTGATAATTATTCTTATGCCACTTTGCTAGATTACACTTCATTAATAAATATAGTTTCATTCTTTATGTTATAAAGCAGAATAAAGTCAGATATCTAGAGAAATTGATTTTAATGATTAGAGTAAAAGCATTTTCACCTCCAACGTCAGAATGAGTTCTTCAGAATCAGTCCATTTTATAGTTAAATCAATCATTGATTTTAAAAAAATATTGAGAAAAACTTTAACTTCACTTTTTCCTTCAAACTCAATGTCATGACAGCATTGTGAGTCATTTCAATCTAGGATTAAAACCTATTTCTGGACCCAGTGGACTTACTGTGATAGATTCTGAAAATGTAAGACGTTAAAGTCCAGTCTTTGATCTGCTGTCCTCTGCAGTTATCAAAAGGTCAGTTTATCCTGCTTCTTTTCTCTCTTTTTCATATATCTTGCACTTCACCTTAATATTAGTATTAAGCTAAATTTCTTATTTTATTTTGATTGATAAAGGAAAACAGATTGTTTCGATACAGTTACTGAGAATAAGCAGCAAAAGGTACTTATAAAGTACACAAGAGAGCTATCAGATAAAAATGTGTTCAAAAAAAGATTTGGAAATTTTTATTGCATGAATGTTCAAATGGACAGGAAAACTTTCTGGATTCTTTTTCCACCACACATGAGTAGCAGCACTAAAGTAGTGAATAATGTCCATTCAATTGGTAGTTTTCATGTATTTCTGATATCAGAAATGGACTGTTAGTAACTAGTTTTAAAAGCAGAGCATTTTTGTGCATGGCATTCCCCTGAATTCCAAAGCCCAAACTTAACTTAGGCTAATTTCTCTCTGCTGGGAGCACCATTAATTTCTCATAGATAACATTTCATATATATGCGGCATTCTGATGATGTAAAGGAATTCACACTTTATGGGCCTACAAGCCAAATTTAATCAATGGCTTGCTTCATATGGCTGAGAGCTAAAAATTGTTTTGGCATTTTTGAAGTGTTTAAAGAAGGAGAAGGAAGGGGAGAAGAAGAATGAGTAGATGAAGGAGAGACAGAGACTACATATGGCCAGCAAAGCCTATAATATTTACTGTCTAGTTCTTTACACAAAGAACTTTTCCAATCTTGAACAAAACACACACATTTTTGTTATGCCAAAAAAGGACTACAATAAGTCTTCACTTAACATCATTGACAGGTGCTTGAAAACTGGTCATAGGTATATATATTTATGGTCACGTGATGTTTTGATACACGCATACGGAGGGATAAATTGGGGATGGTTAATTGGTACAAAAATACAGTAAGCGAAACCCATTTTACCATAGGTTGACATCAAAAGAGTTAAGCTTCTATGGCTTTTGGTAACTAAAACGTCAACAAACTTGTAAATAAAGATCAAAACACTTCTAATATTAAATGCTGAAATAAATTTCAGCTATTCATACGTTTAAGATTAATAAAAGCTAGTAAAATCATTATTTACCTACTTATTTCAGTTTGGGGTTGCAGTTGACCGCAGCCTATCCTGTCAGCTCAGGACGCAATGTGGGAACCAGCCCTGGACAGGGCGCCGTCGCATTGCAGGTGCACTCACACATACCCACAGTTACTCAGACTGGGACCACATAGACACGTCAATCAACCTCACATGCACAGCCTTGGGAAGTGAGAGGAAACTGGAGCATCCAGAGAATATCAATGCAGACATGGGGAGAATACATAAGCTCTACACAGACAGTGAACCCCAATTGGAATCAATTTGTTTTTTCTCATCAACATTATAATGAAATGACATTGAATGAAACGTCGTTATTCAAAGACCTGTTGTACTCAGTTCTAAACATTTCAGAATTAAGGGATCTACACACATCCTCTTCTATATAATGGAGTGGGTCTCTTAAAATTTCCTGGCAACATACTATTAGCCTGCCTAGGAAACACTTTAGAATAGAACTGCATTATAATAAATTTTCATATTCTATTTATATCTTCCTATTTCTCCCTCTACTTATTAAGGTATAGTCTTGTATATGTAATCCTTCAGTTCCTGAACAAGGTGAACATATGATCTCATGATGTGTGTTTTAATTTCTTAACTTTGTTGAGATTTGGGAATGTGAGGATGATGGAAAGGAAATAAAGGAACTCAGCAGCTATAAAAGAAATCTGACCTTTAATTTTTTTATTGAATTTGTTTCTTGTTTTATTTTTCCTTCCTTTGCACAAATGAGAACTTCTAGTTTTACAAAGGGTACCACCAATTTTAGGACAAAAATTTGTATTTGTGGTATAACACAAGTTGGAGACAACACAATGATTTAGAGATTGCATATCAATTTTATCAAATAAATGTGATAAAGTAGGTGATATGCACACACACACACATATGTAGTGACAAAACCATTGACACAGATACCCAGATGGCACTTAACGTACTTTCAGCCTTAAATTCTTTCTCAAGGACAAGCCATTTGTTTGCAAATGATTTAGCATTTGGCCGGGCGTGGTGGCTCACGCTTGTAATCCCAGCACTTTGGGGGGCCGAGGTGGGTGGATCACGAGGTCAGGAGATCGAGACCATGGTGAAACCCCGTCTCTACTAAAAATACAAAAAATTAGCCAGGCGTGGTGGCGGGCGCCTGTAGTCCCAGCTACTTGGAGAGGCTGAGGCAGGAGAATGGCGTGAACCCGGGAGGCGGAGCTTGCAGTGAGCCGAGATTGCGCCACTGCACTCCAGCCTGGGTGACAGAGCAAGACTCCGTCTCAAGAAAAAAAAAAAAAAAAAAAAAAAAAAAAAAATGATTTAGCATTCAAAAATGATTAAACACGGGAAAAAATGCATTGCACATAAAGTTCAGATTACAAGTGAATTAAAGTCACACTAATATAACTATAATTTATAATGAATTCAAATGGCTTTCAGAAGGGTCATCTGTGGAAGGTGAAGAGCAATCTGAATTTATTTTTCTGGTAACTGGTCACAGCAATGTTTTCTAGACTAGTGAGTGAGTGCTCATACAGCACCATGTGTGTTCAACAACACATAAAGTTGGATGACAAAATCTACTTTAGTGAGAAGGTAGCTATTTCCAGGGGCACCAATAGTAATGTCAGTTTTGAGTCTTGGGTTTGCTTTTGTTTGTTTACAAGGCGATGAAATGTTTAAGGAAAAAAAAAATTCTACCAATCCATGTTGAGTGAACATTTCAATCCTTGTAAAGACCAAAGTCAGCTGCCACCATGCCATGCAAACCTTATAGTACATGACATGTTAAATCGGTAACCTCGAAAGGGACTTCTGAGAAGCTATGAGTAAAAGGCACACACAAAATGCCTCTGAGATGAATTCACAAATGAAATGGAAAAGGATATCTGTGTACATCCAAGAAGAATAGTAATTAACAGAAAACAAGAACACTTCTAAATTGAAAGAATCCCTAAAGTAAAAGAAGACCAAAGAAAAAGAAATAAAGATGAGAAGTGAAATGAGGCGGAAATGGTGAGCGACAAGGAGACACACTGAGAAAAATAGTAGCTAAAGTTAGTGTGTTATTATTTCAGCAAAATTAAGAATATCAATACTGAGAAATATGACTTGAAATAGATTCAGTACCTCAAGCAGAAACATAAACAAATAACATCTGGGTTTTTCTTTTGATAACCAGTATTTTAAATACAAAAATCTAAAAATTTTATCTTTGTGTAAGAGTTACACATTTATCATACCAATCAATAACAAAAAGGCGCTATAAATACTGTATGGAAATAAATGTCCTAACAGATGTTAACCAGACATCAGTCTTCACCGGTAAGGATTAGATTTGAAGGTGTTTGCAGATAATTAAAACTTGTTTTTATAACATAACTTAGCAGCTAAGTAGTATAATGAAAATGGGATATTCAAATTATAAGATATAAAATATTAAAGATAGAAGAACATGTTTATTTTTTCAATATAAATATTGTTACAGCTCAGAGAAACAGTATGAAATCTCAGGGCTCATGAAAGGCCACATTCTAGAGATAGTGATTGACAGGTATGGTAATTCCCCTACAGCGTGGTGCCTGTTGTCATGGAGTAGCATGTCTCCTACAGGGTACTACCAGCAGGTTCAAGTAGGAAGAGCCGATAGTCCATGTGAGAAACCCCGGAAGGCTAAAGATAGAAGGAAATATTTGTGCCACGTTGAAGAGCAAGTTCACCAGGTGAATTGGCATGTGGCTAGGGTACAACTTCCCATACATATATAAATAATGAAACACACAAAAAATTATCAGAAAAGTATTTTATTATTATTAGAGTCACGATTAGCACTCTCCTCATCAGGAGAGTTTTATGTTTTTTTCTAGCCCTACTCTATACTTTTTAAATACAGTCTCCAAGTTTCAAAATAAAAGTTTCTTATTTTTAATTCAAATCTCAATTAAAATAAAACAAAAACCGAAAATGTAGAAGTTCCTTATTTTGACCATCTATATATCATACACAACAAAAAGACTGATAAAATTCCACTAAACACAACAGCTAGATCCGTATTCCCGTTACTGCTTAAGCCCATTCCAATAAGGATTTTATACCAAATCTGCCCTTGCCAAGGCTACCTGGGGCCTTCATTTTATTATTTGCAATGGACAATTTTAACTTCACATCCATGTTGGCTTCCTTACATCCTAGATGCACATACAGCCAGATTTTTTCCCATCAGATGTGATTTGATCCTCCAACTTCGGAATGGCTTGATGACCTCCTCTTTATCTAAAGATCACTTTAAAAAGCCTGAAGTATTTGGCTCTTCCCTAAATCTTTGGCCAGATGTAATGTCATCCTCCCATTGGCTTTCTTTGTCCAAACTACATTAGCCTTATCTCAGATCTTCAAACAAGTTATATTTCCTGCCTAAGATCTTTCTATGAGTGAGTGAAAGGTGTGACGAAGATAGTTCCTCTTTGCCCCCAAAGGTTTCATTGATCACGCTGATAATGAATTTACTGTTAATCTCTTACTGTTATACTCAGGCTTAAATTCTCTACCCTACACACTTCAGTTGACATAATTTTAATTTCCACTGTGATGCTTCTCTCTCTTCTATCAACACTCACTCCTCACAGGGTTTCATCCAGATCAGGAGTCAGTAACATTTTTGACAAAGAGCCAGATAGTAAATATTGCAGGCTTTGTGTTGCCAAGAGGCAAATTTATGGAACTTTCCCTGCTGAAAAATTTCCCTGTATTTTACATTTTAGACTTATAAATGCCACACGTACTTATAACTCATGAGCCATACAAAAATAGGTGGCAGACCAGATCTGGCTCATGGGCTATAATAGTTTTCCAACCCCTCACCTAGATTCATGACTTTAGGCATGCTCTATAGGCTACGATGATCTAACTCACATCTCTAGCCAAGTCAACTTGTCAGTGCCTACTTGATGTCTCCACTTGGATTCTAACTAGCGTCTTAATTTAAGATTAAAAAATGTAAAATCAATCACACATACGCACCTACCCACACCTCTGTCACTTGCAAACTGCCTCATGTCATCAAGACTTTGCCATATCACTAAAAGTGACCATAATCCCCCATGTCCCTAAATCCAAATACCTTGATATAATTCTTGCTCAGTAAATTCAATCATCTTCAAATCAACTTCCAATCTCAACTGATTTTCTCCAACTTTATTGCTACACTCATAATCCCAACTACCATCATCCTTCGACTGGACAGGTGCAATAGTCAGCTAAATGAACCCCCTTCCTTCACTACTGTACCCTTCCACAATAGTACACCCTCCTAAGGGCTAACCTCATCGTATCACACATCCATCATACAATTCTCAATGTAGTTAATTTATATTCACACTTTGATATAAGATCTAGATTTGGTCCCTGAGAACACTCATGTAATCTCTCTCCATGCTCTTCCTTCATGGACATTCCAGCCAAACCGGCCTTCTTTTCTTTGTAAGAAACTATCAAGCTCTCTTTTTAAATTACAGAATCTTTATATCTGCCCTTCTTTCTGCTCAGAGCACCCCAGATCTTCAAAGTACCTTCCTCTTTGTCTTCACTCAACTCTCAAATGAAATATTACCTCCTCAGAGAGAAAAATGCTCTGAAATACCTACAGCCAGATCAGTGCCTTCCTCCTTGACAGTTTTACTCAGCCATGTTATCACATGTAATCTTCTTCGTAGTAGTGTACTTTATAGCCCTTCACACCATTGCTTTGTTTAGGTATTTGTATGTCTTCCTCCTCTTTCCCTCCTCACTACAGTATAGCCAATTGTGTCTTTGCCTTCTTCACTGCTATATCCCCTAGTGCCTGGTAGGCTTTCTATAAACAGCCATTTATTGACTTATTGACTACATGTATATGCTAATCCTTTTTACTAATTGTTGTTACACTATAAATTTCTCTTCTCCCTCTCTTCGCTTCCCTCTTCTCATGTCCCTTGATGCTTCCTACTCAATATTAACATGGACATCATTTTGTGTCTTCAGCATTTCTCTTTTCATTATATTATGATAGGTTAATTTTCCTAAGAAAACACTATTTTGACAAAAGCAAAGCATTAAAGTAAAGCAGCATAGGATCAATTTTTTCCTATTGAAAAGGAAACACCATCTTTCCGAGAAGACAATTCCACCAGGAAACAAAACAAACACACACATTTCCGGTAAGTCCTAGTTCCCAAGACTTGAAGCCAGTATGTTTTTCCACTTTCAAGTATCCTTGACTGTAGAGATAAAAGGTATCCACTTAGAGATATTAACTCATTACCACTGCCTAAATTTGGCTTCCAGAAACACAACTTAATATGACATCAATGGATGTGATAATCATTTGAAAGTAGCTTTATCAAAATCTTCCAACAGAACAAGTTACTTTCCTAATTAGCATCCTCGGTTAAATACCTAAATCTGATGAATAATAAGTTATGCATTATGCTAAATTGCATTGGCTCACTATCTTAGAATGCTTTCAAACTAATTAAAAATGAGATATTCAGTGATGAGAAATATAAAAAGATAAAAATCTATTTCAATCAGTTTAAATTAGAATTTAACATTTCTTCAATACGCTCTTTTGTAGTCAATTGCAAGAGTAATAAAGCAAAATTATTGAGTCTATAATAGTGACCGTTCAAAATTCATAGTGAATTATTAAAAAGAAAACTAAGGTCCCTGCCAACATTCCACCTCACTTCAAAGCATAGCCAAGGTCATTACAACAGCAAGTAAAAGACTCCACACAATTCCCACTTCTTCGCCTGTATTCTGTTACTTCTGGAATCTTCTACTACTCCAAATTGTGTGTTTGCTCCAGACTCAGCAGTTCTCACCACCTTGTTCTTCCAATTGCCATCTTCTCTGTGCGGCCTTTCTTGACTACCCAGTTAAAAATTATCCTATCAAAATTATCTGATCCCCATCCAGGATTACTTTTCACCATCTAACTTACGATACTTTGCATATTTATGTGGCTCATTGTCTGTTATCTGTCTCCCTAAGTTAGAATGCGAGCTTCATGATGGCAGAGTTTTGGTCAATTTCCTTCACTCAATAATTCCTGACCCAAAGTAAACACTTCATAAGTATTTTTTGAATATACTAATATATAGTCCGAATTATCAAGGAACTTATAAATAAATAAAGACACAACCCAGCATATAGTGCAGCTTGAGAAATGTTGATAGTGTGGTACAGGAGGAGGTATGTAAACTATGAGAAGCAACAGTTAAATAAGAAGCAATCCAGAAAGACACACAGTGTGGGTGACATCTGAGTTAAAGGACAGAAGGTAAGAAGATAACCAGATGGAGAAAAGAGAGGAAGATCTTACAAACAAGCATCAGAAGTTACCATAAGAAAAGCAAGTACAAAATCATCAGAAGAAAAACAATTGCATCCCAGTTATTACCACAAACATAATTAACTATGAAAACCCAGAACAGTTCATGCTTTGATAATGCTAAAGTTGATACGTAGATTAAGATGTGATATAACAATCTGCAAATCTTAGTTTTCAGAAAACCTTTTTAGGCAAGATATGATGATTTAAGGAAGAAAAGTTGCTGATGGATGAGGCATGTTGTCCCTTAAAGACAAACACTATGAAGACTGCGTACAGCCTTTATAATGGAAAGGTGCCACGTTTTTTCTAAGTCCTTGGAATCTCAGTTGGCAACTTTGAAATTCATGTGTAATTCATGAGTTTTTTAAAAGAAATGTAATAAGTAACACAAGTGATTCTAGAGCTTGTCTTTAGGCTGAGGTAGATATTGGCATTATAAATTGAAGTGCTAGAAAGGAACAATAAGAATTAAGAATAAGCAGTAATTTCTGCCAAGATCTGTGGCACCCAGTCTCACACATAAGGCTTTTTGGAATCTCTTGGTTTCCAAGGTTCAGGCTCTCATACTTTAGTTTGTACATAAAGGACTTAAGTTATTCTTAAAGCACAGTTTTAGCACTTCACACCAGGAGATGGTTATGAGACTGATCACAGGATAAAGTGAAATAGGATGTGTGCCTACTTGTAGAAGGAACCTCGTTCCTTTTGCCATTCTATTCCTACTTTTCTGGCAGGAAAGTCCTAGAAAAAATTTCATATACAGATTAATTTTAAACAATTTACATTATATTTTACTATTAATAGCTTCCAGAATATCTTAGCTTAGGCTGGCCCTGGTGGCTCACACTTGAAATCCCAGAATTTTGGGAGGCTGAAGTGGGCGGATCAACTGAAGTCAGGAGTTTGAGACTAGCCTAGCCAACATGGTCAAACCTAGTCTCTACTAAAAATCCAAAAATTAGCCGGGTGTGGTGATGCGTACCTGTAATCCCAGCTATGCAGGAGGCTGAGGCAGGAGAACCATTGAGCCTGGGAGGTGGAGGCCGCAGTGAGCCAAGATTGTGTCACTGCACTCCAGCCTGGGCAACAGAGCAAGACTCTGTCTCACAAAAACAAAAAACAAACAAACAAAAAAAGAGTATCTTAGCTTATATATTTCTCACATCTGATCCTACCACTTTACTTCTTTTTTCCTGTTTATACCAATTATTTCTATTCCTCTTTACATATAGGCAGAAAGATAAGACTAAAATGTGTCATAGACAATGACATCTAGTAAATTGACGTATTCTTCATGTTTAATTCCACAACAGATTTCAAATACAACCAAAATCTCCAAATAAAATCTTAATTCTAAATTGAGTGCTTGTACAGTCTTCAAATATGTTCAAATAGAACATCAAAGCTCAATAAAAATAGTTATATCACTTGGGATGATGATTAAAATATTTTTTCCTAAATAAACTCAGCTTCAGAGGATGAGAAAACCTTCGTTAGGAGATGTTTTAAAGAACAAATTAAGTTAAATGTGAAGGAAATCATACTTTATTTTGTTGAATAGTAAGATTTTTTTGTTGCTATTGTGAATTAAGGCCATCCATATATTGAGTGATGTAATTCAATTTAGTAAAAGAAAAAAGTCTAAATTATCAACTTCTTTCCTTATAAAAATGAAATATGCTATAACTTGCATTTTTTCCATGGCAATGACCCTGATGATCAGAGAGGTTAAAACCTAAAAACATTTAAAATCATCTAATCTAAATTATAAAAAAGAAATCCCTTTCTTCAGAAAAGATAATTTTTTAAGGAAGCACTCAAAAACCAATCTCTACTAGTAGATATACAGCATACACATCTCTTACTATCTCCCAAGCAGACTGCATAAAAAGGCGTGCTGGCTACTTTTAAGAAAACAACATTCAGATGTCTGGAAAGTATCTGAAATGCATGATTAATCTACACAGATAATTTTCTCAAGAAACCAAATTTTGAAGACAAGTAATTCAAAAGTCTATTGTCTATAAAGTAAATCCGCTGGTATACTTAAACTGCTGTAATCCTTTCTCTGTTTACCTTATAGTGTGCACCTCTCAAGCTATGGGAATGCATGTCTTCTCTAAGAAGAGCTGACTTCTTTTGTAGGAAAAAGCTGTTGGAAATGACTGTTAGGATTTCAAATGTTTGGGAGTGTGTATTCATGTGGGTTTTACGTGTTGAATATTTGCATTTGTAATTTTAAGATGCTTAAATCAAAAACTAAAATGACCTATGCAACATAATTCTGCCATAGGATAAATTAAATTCAATTAAATGTTCCCAAATTATTATCTACCCTAATGTAAAAATATTTATATATCACAAAGATGTAAGAAACACTGACTTCTATTATACAGCAGAGTTCAATTTCACTACTACTTAGCTTGATGATATTTTAAGGTCATGTCTCTTGGAATACACATTCAATATTCATTGCCAAATGTCTGAGCTCACCTCTCTTGAAGCAATATTCAATTATCAAAGGAAAATAATTTACCAAGCAACCTCACAAAACACAAACTCTAGGTAGCATCAAGGTTCTTCAAAGTGATTATTCCTTACTGGTCGAGATCCTAGGATATTAAAACTCATAGATCACATGATCTGAGATTTTCTAATTGAAAAGCTGTAGCTGTAAACCTTTCATTCAAAGTCGGATACTACTTTCAGCTGTCAAAAGAATTATGCAATAACTTAAACTTCTGGAATGAAAGAGAAAATGAAGGGAACAATAAAAGTAACTGAAATGCACTGAGAAATGAACATAAGGAACCAAATGGAGGCAAAGACAGAGAGAGAGAGACAGAGGGCTGTTTATCTAACCTTCCCTTCTTGAGTGGGTTTTCTCTGATATCTCTAGAGAACAATTGGATGTGTAACAATGAAATACAAAACACAAGATACTGTCTTCGTATAATTACTTGTAATGATTCCAGGATGGCATAATTTGAGAACTTGCTAAATAGGACAACAAAGTGATCTGCTTTTCCAAAATTTTGCCCCTTACCTTATATATTATTTCATGGTGAAGATCAATAAAACTGAAAATTGGAATTGCCAGATATTATCAGATTTTATTTTTTGAATGCTTAACAGCTGACCCAAAATCTGGTCATAAAAATGGAAGTTAAATTAAATTGTCCTCAAAATTTAAGTTTGCTACATTTGTAAGAACCACTTGCTTCTTCAAAATCTCAAACTTTCTCATATCTAGCAGCAAATTGAAATTAGGAATTTAAGCATGTAAATTCATCATGGAAACCAAATTGATTAAAATTTTCTGTGTATTCATGATAATGTTTAAAATTTTTGCTACATTTAAACCCTAAGTTAGTTACAAAAACCCTAAAATTATGCTTGTTTAAAAACTTGGGCTAACTTGCTTTTGAAAACATACTGACATATTCGTTCCATTCTTCTTATAATTATTTTTTTGTCACTCCCAAGCAGCACACCATTGTATATATCCCCAAAACGGCACTTCTTTGTTAAAGCCATTAGGACAGAAATATTTTTGAGCCAGATGCAATGGCTCATGCCTGTAATGTCAGTACTTTGGGAGGCCTAGGTTAGAGGACTGCTTGAGGATAGGAGTTTGTGACCTGCCTGGGCAACATAGCAAGACCCAGTCTTTACAAATGAAATGAAAATAAAATATAAAATAAACTGGCTGGACAAAGTAGTGCACACCTGTGGTCATAGCTACCAGGAGGCTGAGATGAGAGGACTATATGAACCCAGGAGTTTGGGGCTGAGAATGAGCTATGACTGCACCACTGCACTTCAGCCAGAACTATGGGTTGGTGAGTTAGAAATAAGTTCTCAGTTCTGAATATAATAACTGCTCCTGGCACTCGCCAGAATGAGCTGGGTTTTCTTTTGCCTCTCTATAGTCCCTCTTCCTCAGGAAATACCCCCATGGTTCTGCCTGCTGTGCTATTGTTTACACCAATGCTTATTATATGTCAGTTCAGTTTTATCTAGATTCTCCCAAAGTCAGTGCTGAACTTAGTTGTTTGAAAATGTATATATTGTAATAGTTACCAAAAAGACCAAATACAGCTAGATATTTATGCTATTTGTTTTATTTCCATCATAGGTATATTTCCTTTTAAAATTCATATATATCTTTCTCTAAGGATTGTCTCCGTTTTCAGATGTTAAGCACTTTCTCATGCACACACCACCTAAGCAGCAAAGACAGAGTCCACGTCAGGGAATGTCACATTCAGGATAAGTACCTATTATTCTGTAACTCAGAAGTAGGAAAATGGATGTCCTCAAGCAGATGCTTTTCTTGACAGATACAAAAATTTGACAAGGATCACTGACTGACTTCCAACCCACCATTCATCCCTTTTATCTTATTTTGACCCTAAGGGTCCCAGAGGGATAATGGCACTACATTCCTATTTAGAATTCAGATTTCAGATTGCATTTCTTATATCATTGTTTATAAGTAGTGGTTGCACACAGTCGCGATAATACTATGACATTAATCTACATTCCTCGTTAAATCGATTTTTGTCTTCCGTTTTTCTCACACGGTTTCTCTAGGAAGATTCCTCAATGACTGAAACATTTAGAACATGGTCGATTCATAAATACGACACTGGGATTCCCCAATGACTGAAACATTTTGAACATGGTCCATTCATAAATACGACACTGGGATTCCCCAATGACTGAAACATTTAGAACATGGTCCACTCATAAATACGACACTGGGATTCCCCAGTGACTGAAACATTTAGAACATGGTCCATTCATAAATATGACATTGGGATTCCCCAATGACTGAAACATTTAGAACATGGTCCATTCATAAATATGACACTGGGATTCCCCAATGACTGAAACATTTAGAACATGGTCCATTCATAAATATGACTTTAGGATTCCCCAATGACTGAAACATTTAGAACATGGTCCATTCATAAATATGACATTGGGATTCCCCAATGATTGAAAAATTTAGAACATGGTCTATTCATAAATATGAAGAGCTTGTGTAGAAAGTATAATTTACTTATCCTATTATGCTTAAGAAATTATGTGAAATAATGTGAAAATAATCTTAAAACATTTGCATGCATATTTGCTGCAAGAGTCATCTTTCATTGATACTTAATCATAATCATGGACATGGTGGGTCCCAATAACCAATATTTAATGCAAGACTGTAAATTTAATAGAGAGAAAACCTTATTTATAAATTTTCATGTGTTCTTTTCTTGACAATAAGGAGCTGTGAGATTTGTATTTTAAAAGATACTTAGTAATAAAAACTTTAATTTTTAAAACTTTTATTTTTAAATTCTGCTTAATTGCATAAAAGTTAAAAGGTAATATTTAATATTTAATGAGGCTTATTGAGCTAAATGATGATATGCAGCTTGGGTTATACTTGCAATTATAAGATTTGCTCATTATACCTAAGCAATCTCCTTCACTCAATCTAGCTACCACTAAGGAAGCAAAATTCCCTGAATCATAGTATCAAAGCATTCCATTATGTTTTCTATTAAGTTGTTTTGTTCTTTGAATCATTGTCTATTTTAATTTATCCTTTTAGAAAGAAAACAAATTACTTAACTTGCATTTCCCACTAGAAGCTTCACTACAGCTAGACTTGGAATTGATTTCAGGCCATTTTTTAATAAATGATGGTCCCTAGTGAAAGATAGAATACTTGAGCCATCAATATTGAGTAAATAAAAGGGTTTGGGTAAATAAGAGAGAAGATACCTATTTTTCTCAAATATTTTAAATATCTAATAACCTATTCCTCATCTAAAACAAGCCACAATTACTGGAAATGATGGTCAGAGGAAGGTATTAGCAACCCTGTGTAATACTACATGTCATGTTGGATCACTATTACAGAGAAACAGTTGTCATGCTGCATTTTAGTAATTCTACACATCACCAGAGAAATAGACAACTCTTATAGCCAAAGAAATCCAACGTAGCTACTGTCTACATATTCTTGTTTTAGACCTTTGGTGAAAAAAACTACTATGTGTATTGAATATATTTTACATTAGTTTTATCACAAAAGAAAAATGAGAATTCTATTAGATGCAAATACAAATTCTGAATGACAGGAAAGAAAAATTAAAATCAAAGCTGATCTTAATTAACAAAATGTATTATCTGCTTACATGTATATACAACTGTTCATATACAAAGGCACAGATGCATTTGTGGTTTTGAAAAAATATCTATTTCATTTCAAATCTTCATTGAACAACATTACATATGGCAAGAAAACTGATCTTTTTGATGGATCTTTTAAAAAGTGTTAAACTTTATTAGATACTCCAAACTAGCAAAGCTCAACTTCATCACAATTATATAATAACACTGCACACTTTCAATTTTATCTGGAGAAATATACCTATCCCTTGAAATAACTCTGTAAACTTCCTGCTCACAGATTTCATTTCAAGCCTTGAAAATGCAGAAAATCAATGCTGAATATACTTGCCCCGAAAGGAAAAGAAAATTTCAGGGGTGTCAGGATGTTTTATCACATAAAATACAGAATTGCAATTTGTATCTGAGCAGGCAACACACCTCCAAAAATAATACAATACTTATCACAAAATACATTCACAGATACTAGATTTGGCACAAACCACTCCATACAGCTATTGATGAAATCAGTATTGAAAGCCTTATTCCAAAATCTATGGCCCTTTTCTACTCTCCAACTGACATTTCAGGATGCCACAACCTTGCAGCTCCACTCTCTCATTAATTTCCCCTAAATACCCTTGGCAGAAGAACGAGAAACGTCACATTTTTCATTTAATTTCTAAAGAACATCACATCCTTTAAGAATAGGTTCTTGAAATTTTAAAATGTAAAACATAAAAACCCTAAAGAGACAAACATCCAAAAACATAAAAACCCTAAACAGACAAACGTCCAAAAACTTTTCTTCAAAATCACAACAACTTTATATGCTACGTGTTCCTGTAAAATACCACATACACAAACTCACAGGCACACCCACCCACCCAAAACCCACACACTCGAATATATATGGCCTCGTAATACCTCACATATATATACATGTCACCAAATGCAACAGAGACACACGCATATATATGGCCTCATAATACCTCACATATATATACATATCATCAATTACAACAGAGAAAAGCCAATTTCAGAAACATGGCTTCAATTTTGATGCATTTACTCACACTTAATTCTATTTCAATTTAACTGCAGAGATATTACAATACCCTGTAACAAAAACCTGACGGAAGATTGTAACAAATTGCTTAAACATCAAACCAAACACTAAACATAATTTCATCACAAAGTGAAATTCGCATCCAACTCGCAAAGAATTAGAAAATCCTTGCACTTACCTTGGCCTTGTCCATTCCCCAGATGACCCCAAAACACCACCGTCATCATCAACAGCCCCGGAGCCCACGTCCACATCCTTCTAGTGACACGCTCGTGTCTTCTGGCCATTGCATCTTAAACTCTGCATATTCAGTGGGGTGGATGTGAAAGTACAATAAATTACATTCTTAGAGAAATACACTACGACTCAAATCCCATATCTAATATGCACTGTGCATTTCTGAATTATCCTGCCTACAAGGAGGTACATTTGAAAATCATGCTTCCCTTTAGGGTTGTCATATTGATGATTAATACGAAAGCTCATTCATTTTTAATCTTTAAGCATTCATCTGAATTCCATTTTTAATATCATTTTCCAAAACAGGCCACTTAACCTATGAATGTTAAAAAGTACTCCCGATATACATATTGGAGTTCAGTCAAGCAAAAGCATGGTGTATGGACACTACTTAAGTATAACTTGATATTTAGGCAAATTGATGAATTTAACATACCATGTAATCTCTACATATATACAAAAGGACTTTTCAACACATTTATGTAAGTTTTGCATAAATACCCTTGAAAATATTCTCAAGTTTTAAGTGGTATTCTAATTATGTCAGTAATTTTAACTGAATAAAGAGATGCATCATGTGCAAAAACTAATCTTGTTTACTTAAAATTGAGAGTAAAATTAATTATAGAAGGTACAAAACACTTGTAATTTTGATTTCAGATATATGACCCACAGGAACCTTCATATATACAAATATTATACACATATATGACAATGTATATTTGAATGTTCATTTTGAAACTGCTTTTCATACTGATACATGAAAATACTTAAATGTCCACCAAAGCAAGGTTATTTATTCATACATTTGAATGATATACAGTAGCTCAAAAGAATAAACTTGAGTTGCATGTACTAATATGGATAAGTGTCCAAAATGAATAGTGAAGCAAAACTAGCAAATTTAATAATGATAAGTTCAAAATTACACCTTTCATATGTAAACATGTGCAATAGTTAAAACTATAAATTTTATGTTGCATAAATATATAATACAGTATAATAACGCATAAGAATGATAAACACCTTCAAGACTAAAGTTAGGAAATTACAAGACTACAACTTAAATGGTTAGTAGGTGGAATTTTAAATCAGAGGTTACTCCTAAATCCCAATTTTTCCACAGTTGACAAAATAACGGAGTTAAGAAAAATAAACTTAATGATTTCCAGAATGAATGCTTTATTCAAAATGCTACGTAATTACAATTCTAATAAACTTGCAAGGGAATCCAGTCACCCAGAAATTTTTTATGCCTTTCTCCTACATCACGAAAGGGGAAGATTTAATTACCAACTTTGCATTACTTAACGTCAGACTCATAGTATCAGAGCTAAAGAGAAATTTAAGAAACACCTAACTCAACCTCTCCATTTTAAATGACCAAATGAGTTGAGAAGGTTACAATGACATTTCTAAGTTCATATGTAAAAACAGAATTTTGATGACAATGACAGTTTAAGTACTAATAAACACTCCTGGAAAAGTTACTGTAATCCAGGTTATTTTACTGTGCTAAATGCCTCACATTCTTTACCCAATTCAGTTTTCACAGAAATCCTATGAACAAAGCACTTCCAAAATTTACCACTTCACAGCTAAGAAAACAAGGCTTAGAGAAATGCTACACGATCCCCTAGTCATGAGGTTAGTAGGTACCACTGTGGAGACTGAGGCAAAACAGGACGATTTCAAAGCCTATGCTCTGAACAAGTAAACACTAAGCAGGAATTTAGTTCTAGATCTCCCAGTTGTAGTCCAATAATGAGCCAAAAAATGGTGCTGAGAAGAGGGGAAAGAAAGATGTCTTGTATGTGGAGCCTCATGTATTTGATCCCAAATACATCTTCATATTGAAAATCATTAGAGCACAAGGCAATAGAATTATTAGTTTGTTTCTAAAATCATCAACCTTTCCCAAGTTGAACATACAAATATATTTTATCATATATATACTATATGTGTGTATAGCGTGTGTTTATCTAAGTATTCCTGTGGTTTATATATCTGGGTTTGGAATTACAAGTGTTTTGTGGTTTATTATTTATTTATTATTATACTTTGAGTTTTGGGGTACATGTGCACAACGTGCAGGTTTGTTACATATGTATCCATGTGCCATGTTGATGTGCTGCACCCATTAACTCGTCATTTAGCATTAGGTGTATCTCCTAATGCTGTCCCTGCCCCCTCCCCCCACCCCACAACAGTCCCCAGAGTGTGATGTTCCCCTTCCTGTGTCCACGTGTTCTCATTGTCTCCCTCTGTTGCTCTGGCTGGAGTCAGTGGTGTGATCATAGCTCACTGCAGACTCCAAGTCCTAGGCTCAAGCGATACTTTTGCCTCGGCCTCTCAAGTAGCTCGGACTACAGGCACGCACCACCATCCCCGGGTAATTTTTTTACAGAGATGGGTCCCACCGTGTTGCTTGACTGGTCTCAGCCTCCTTAAGTCAAGGGATCCTCCCACCTGGACTTCCGAAAGCACTGAGATTACAGGTGTCAGCCACCGTGCGTTTTTTGATTTCTTCAATTAATTTTACTTATACACTTGATTACACAAGATTAATTTTGTGTACATAATGAATCTCTTTTGAGGTTTAAGTTACTGATTAATTAGAGTACCACTTAACAAGCGTGTCATCCCAGCACTTTGGGAGGCTGAGGTGGGCGGCTCACCTGAGGTCAGGCATGAGCCACCGTGCCCGGCTTACACACATTCTTTTCACTCCTGCTTGCAGATCTCTGTTCCCTTCTAATTCCAGTGGAACCACTTTCACTTAGTATCAAAATATCCAGATCCACTCATCAAAGTGTAAATAATCCTCCAGCAAATTACCTTTGCAAATCTATTTTTATGTAATATTTCCTTAACTTCTTCTTACCTACATCCAGTAGTCATTTTACAAGGCAGAATTTTTTCTATTTTATATAGAACTGAGGCAGTATTTGAAAAAAATCTCAAAACACTCTTCAGGAAGGACTGGCATCTAAAACACCAGTTCCAATATATATTTTGTAACATTTTAAAGGACAGATGCTTTTCAAAATGTTATTATAATTTAAAAAAATGTAACCTTCCTCTCTCAGTTCATGTTTATGGAAAACTAATATTTCATAAATGCCAAGTTACTATGATGTATTATCTAAATGCTGCCCCTGCCATTCTATAAATACAAAAATCATAACCTTCTAACTAACTTTGGTATTAGTCAACAACTGTGCTGATGAAAAGTAAAATCAATTCATTTAAAATAATTTTCCATGAACAAAATCAAGTAACTTGTAAGTAGTATGGTAGATGAACCAAAAAATAAAGTAACATTAACCAGAAAGACATGCCATGGACTTCTCTAATCTTTTTTTGGAACACCCTTTTCATGCATATGAAAATAAAAATTAAATATAAAATACCTACTTTATGTATGTACTTTTACTTGTGTCTATTGTTCTTTAAAGATTAAAATAACTCCTAAAGCCTGGATAGCTGAGCCCATTGTGCTCTTCTGCCCATAAAATAGATCGGATGTGCAGTGAAAGAGGTAAAACTTAGGCTTTCAGGTTAGTTATGACGATGGAAACACAATTCTATTCAATAGTGTTCATCTTGGTCTTTCAAATGTTTAAGGTCACAAGGCAAAAGAGAACAGACTTTAAGAATGTTCGTGTATTACTTCTCGTCTTACCCAATAGCTACATTAGTTCAATTAGGCCAGTGTTTTGGAGTAAACAGCACTGTGAAATGTGTCGTGGAGTCCGGAGGCTCCACCACCTACCTCCATGTAGTTGTTCTGTCCGATGGAGCCTAGAGTAATACCTTAGGAGATGCATTACATCTACAGGTACCAACCAGGAAGGGTAGTCTTGAATTAAATGGCTTTAGAACACGTTATAAGAGCAAATCGAAGCTTCTAGGTATTAGAACCACTTCAATCACAGAGCGTCTCTGGGTTCTATCTGTGGCCAGCATCAAGTATCTGTCTGCCCTCCCCGAATGCTTTCTCTCATCATGTGGATCTTCTAGATGGTCTTATTCTTCCCCAGCCAGCCAACTTGATCAACAAGCCTAGGTATATTAGATATGTATAAAGTTGGTTCTTAAATAAAGTCCATTTCTGTATCTAGGTAAGTAATGTCTTCAGACTTACAATTTCATTGATATCTAGAAAGAGTGACTCTAGTTAGCTTCTAGTGTCAGTTTTTCTAGCAGCTTCTTTAAAAACAAAAATCCTCTCTGGAACAAAGCTTCCTTGCAAGTATTGCTGTTGGCAATAGTCCTCTTTACTGAAATGCTTATCCGGTGAAACTTGCGCTGTGCCAGTGAGCCTGCAGGTTGATGGTCCTTTTGTTCAACTTCTCCATTATAAAGCAACCTCTCTGATCACCCTTTTAAAACTAAAGACCAAAGAATCAAATGAGATCAGGAAGTGACCAGAGCTCACAGGTCATCAACTCCTCTTCTTAGCATATTATAGCACACAGTCTAAGCCCGAAAAACACAGCAGAACCCATTACAGCTCTCGAGTTCCAGTTATTAACATTGATTTTTTCCAATGGGAAATTTTCATTAGAAGCTATCACAGGACTCACATTCAGTAATAACTTAGATTAGGATACATACTGGAGCCTTTGTCCTTAGAGTAGGTGCCACTGAGTCACTATTAAAAGGAGTCTTTTTGATCTTAGTAAATTCTCACAGGGCTTATCTCAGTCTAAACTGTAACTGGCCTTTACTAGTGATGTCATGTGTAGTTCAAATTAATATTGTAATGTATATAAATTGTATATATAGGTATAATACATGCATGTATTTACAATTATTTATTTTATTTTATTTTTTAATAAGATAAAAGTTAGAGGTTAAAATATGACTCTAGGCCATTGTGCTTTAGAATGAAGAGCACAGACATGGGTTGGAAATGTAAATTTTGGCCCAATTTAATTTCTGTGACAAATTCATTAATGTCTTCAAGGTTCAGGCTCTATGTATGAGACAAATGAAAACAGCTCTAAGATTCCTGAAAACCCTAAAATATTAAAATTCCACTCTGCCATTAGTTCAGATAAATCATTTGCCAATTTGCCCCACAAGAACCAGGCATCTTTAAATGGTAACATAACATGCACTTCTCTCTCCCAAAGTGTGGTGCATAAACGTTCTGCTTCTCAATAACACAGGATGCCTGCTAAAATGTGCTGTCAGGGGGATTAGTAAGGAAATGTTGTATCAAAACTTCTGCAGATGTGGCCCTGAAATACACATTGTAATAAATCCTCCAGGCCTCTCAAGTTAGGAATAACTGGTTTATAAAATTGTACTTACTTAAAAATTATAGATAAACAGATTTCACCGTAACGCATTCTTTCTGTTCTGAATGAAATAAGGCTCTATATTCAGACTGAATTTTCAGTGAAAAACAACTTAAAATAGTGACAAATCATCTATAAGTTTAAATGAATATAACTAGGAGACCTGAAAACTCAGGTTTAGCAGTCATCTTCCAACAGTTTGAGAGCCCACAGGAGCCACAGAGCCCTCATGTCCCTCCAGAGAAGCAGGGTGATTCTTCCCCCTAAACACCATGCAATTCTTGAAGTGAGTGAAAGCATCCCTGCTCACACTGATACCCTCTCAAGTGAACTCAAAGTTAAGCCATCTCCAGCCAGACCAGATATCCTGGCCCATATCTCATTCATTAATATATGTTGAGAAGCCTTTGTTTCTTGGAAACTACATGAAGTGAATAGGCTGTGGACTCCACTGGACCTAGTGGTCTATATTTAACCAATTCCCTTCACACATATGTATCAGATGCTCTCTTAGTTACGGAGCTGCAGTGGTGAATAAGAAAGCCACAGTCCTGTACTCCCAGGGTTTCAATTCTGAAGACGAAGACAGGCACAGAAACCCAACTGAGCAAAGAGAAGAGATTATTACAAAATGTGTTCACATGCAAAGTGAAGCAAGGGACTGAATATACAACAAGGGTTTTGGGGCGAACATTAGATACAATCTTAATTCAGATTATATAAGATTCATACATATAATTTTTATATATAGATATATTAATTTGGGCCGGGCGTGGTGGCTTATGCCTGTAATCCCAGCATTTTGGGAGGCCAAGGCGGATGGATCACTTCAGTCCAGGAGTTTCAGACCAGTCTGATCAACATGGCAAAACCCCATCTCTACTAAAAATAAAAAAGTTAGCCGGGTGTAGTGGTGTGCGCTTGTAGTCCCAGCTACTCAGGAGGCTGAGAAAGGAAAACTGCTTGAACCCAGGAGGCAGAGGTTTCAGTGAGCCAAGATTGTGCCACTGCACTCCAGCCTGGGTGACACAGCAAGACCCTGTCTCAAAAGAAAAAGAAAAAAAGAAATATTAATTTGGATTATACAGATTCTAACCACTTCTTTCAAGTGAGAATATTTAAGGTAAGACCTGAGAATAAAAAGAGTTAGCTTTTCATACACTACAGAAAGATTCGTCTTTTAGGAAAAACCCCCAGTGTTCATGGACCCTAATATATGAGCAAGATCTTGGCATGTAGAAGAAACCTGTGAATTGGATGAAATGAAAAACTGAAAAGTAGGAATCTGGATGAAGTACAGAAGGGAGAAAGACTAATGTGAGACGTGGCTGAAAGAGAAGGATATGTGAAACAGTACAGGTCTTCATTAGTAATGATGAGGAACATAAATCTTAGTCCAAGTACACCAGAAAAGTGGGAGAGTTGGAAACTGAAAGACATGTTAAGAGATCACTTTGGTTTCTCTGTAGCTAACAGGGTGTAGGAGATTAAGAATTAAAGTAGGTTGACTAAGGATGACCTAAGAAAATAAGCGTAGGTAAGAAAATATGTGGCTCTGGCTAGGCTGGGGACATTGGAAATCAAAAGAGGTGGAGGAAATTACAGATGTATTTGGAACCAAAATATTTTTTAAATGAATGTTGAATTGGATATTGCCAGAATATTGAGGAAGGGCCAAAAATGACTTATAAGCGTCTAGCATGGCTGGCAGTGCCACTTACTGACATGTGGGAAACCAGGACATGTTACCTCTGAATTATTCGAGTGCTATTGTCATGTAAATCATCAACTCCCAGAATAAAGGTCTGGGCCAAACTCTAAGACTGGAAATTATGAGCTGTTTAGTAGTGTTTAGAGCTTAGAGAGAGTATGTGTGTGGAGAGAAAAGAAGAGCAATTAGGACAGAACCCTTAGAAACATCAATATTTAAAATTTGGGAAGAGAAACAGAAACAAATAAATTGTGGGAAAATGAAGCTCAGGGTAGTTGCAAGGGAATGCTAAAAATGAACTATGGCATTTGAGGAGGAAAACGTGGAAACTGAAAGCAAGAGAGTACGGATGGATCGTGAGGGAGCAGCAGCAGCTGTGTCCTAAGAAGAGTCTCAGTGAAAATGAAGGGTTGTAGGAATGAGGACATCTGGGCCAACGAGCTGGCAAGGAGTGATGTCCAGGAGGCAGAATATTTGCATCTAGATCCTGGTGGTATATACCCTTATAGAAAATGTTTCAGATTTGATGACAATAAAGTGGAGGAAAGAAAAAAAGTAATGGAAATAAAGATGTCAAAAAACGGGGAACCGAGGTTTGTACTGGTCCTTTCACGTGAAAGCTGAGCCACTAAAATGATGGCTGAACTTGCCTGAAGATGATATTGAGCAAAAGATCTACAGCCTTAAATCAATAGCAAGAGGCCAGGTGCAGTGGATCATGCCTGTAATCCCAGAACTTTGGGGGGCTGAGGCAGGCATATCACCTGAGGTCAGGAGTTCGAGACCAGCCTGGCCAACATGGCGAAACCCCGTCTCTACCAAAAATACAAAAATTAGCTGGGTGTGGTGGTATGCACCTGTAATCCCAGTTACTCAGGGACCTGAGGCAGGAGAATCACTTGAAACCGGGAGGAGGAGGTTGCAGTGAGCCGAGATCACACCATTACACTCCAGCATGGGTGACAGAGCAAGACTCCATCCCAAAAAAAAAAAAAAATAAGACCAGAGTGCCCAGGAGGGAGGTCTGTTGATGATGGTAATACCAAAGGGGCATGGCTGATATTTCCAAGGGGTTTGAGTTTCAAAGGAACAGTCTAATTTGCAAGGAGTGGAGAAATTAACAGTCTAGAAGTTGTAACGGGAACCAAGAACAACCACCTCGGCTTCCAGCCATAGGTATGTGGAGGGTGAGAAAAAGACCTGTCTCAATTTATGAAAGCTAGAGGAGAAACTGCACTTTAGTATCAACCAACTTTTGTTTTAAGATAATTACAAACCAATATGGAACTTAGCAAGAGTCAATTTTGACAGTTTCCTGCAGCTTAGTAAATTCTGCACAAAATTAAGATTTAACACAAAAGTAGAGAAAAATTTTAATGGCATAGCACATTTCTTCACAATTCCTTAAACCAAATAATTCCCTGTTCTTCTAACTCTCACCTTACACTATCAACTAGGCTTCTTATTCAATGAACGGTTTAAGTCTACTAAGACACACACACACACACACACACACGTCTTATCCAGCTGCAGATCTCATTTTTGAAGGTACATTGAAAGTACATAGATCATTCTATAATCATCAACTATGAAGATTATGAGCAACTGGAACAAGTATTCTTGGAAAAGAAGTTTCCTGTGTATAAGAAAAAAAAGAGTCCAACTCTGGGAACTGACTTGGCTGAGTCATCATTATATGCCACTGGCAAGAAATCAAGAATTAACTCAGGACTGATAAACTTTGTTAAAGGAAATGGAAACAGCCTATCTCTGAGGCTTAATTCTTGATAATCTGGCCAAGATATAGCATCTGGATAAGGGTTCACTGACTCAACTAAATTTTGTGAAGGTGAAGTACTTGTTAAAATGAAAGATCTATTTAGAGAGAAATAAGTAGACATAATGTCTGCACTATGGATAGGTGTATACCTGTTTTTTGCAAAAACAGTTTGTATCTTTGAAATGCTGGTTTGCCCTGGACAGAGCTAACTTAAATAGAGACCAGGCGCGGTGGTTCATGCCTGTAATCCCAGCACTTTGGGAGGCCGAGGAGGGTGGATCATGAGGTCAGGAGATCGAGACCATCCTGGCTAACACGGTGAAACCCCGTCTGTACTAAAAATGCAAAAAATTAGCCGGGCATGGTGGCGGGCACCTGTAGTCCCAGCTACTCTGGAGGCTGAGGCAGGAGAATGGTGTGAACCCGGGAGGCGGAGCTTGCAGTGAGCCGAGATCGCGCCACTGCACTCCAGCTGGGTGACAGAGCAAAACTCCGTCCCCAAAATATATATATATAGTTTTTTTATATATATATGTATATATACCCAAAGGATTATAAGTCATGCTGCTATAAAGACACATGCACACGTATGTTTATTGTGGCACTATTCACAATAGCAAAGACTTGGAACCAACCCAAACGTCCAACGATGATAGACTGGATTAAGAAAATGTGGCTGGATACATATGTAACAAACCTGCACATTGTGCATATGTACCCTGAAACCTAAAGTATAATAAAAAAAAGAAAAAAAAAAGAAAATGTGGCACATATACACCATGGAATACTATGCAGCCATAAAAAAGGATGAGTTCATGTCCTTTGTAGACACATGGATGAAGCTGGAAACCATAATTCTCAGCAAACTATCACAAGGACAAAAAAAACCAAACGCTGCATGTTCTCACTCACAGGTGTGAATTGAACAATGAGAACACATGGACCCAGGAAGGGGAACATCACACTCCGGGGCCTGTCATGGGGTGGGGTGAGGGGGAGGGACAGCATTTGGAGATATACCTAATGTAAATGATTAGTTACTGGGTGCAGCACACCAACATGGCACATGTATACATATGTAACAAACCTGCACGTTGTGCACATGTGTCCTAGAACTTAAAGTATATATATATATAAAGAGAAAACCATTAAAGAAAGGCTATAATACACAGGAACACACAGACATACATACAACTGTGTGTCTATATCTTCAGTTATCACACTTTTTCTATACAGACTCCACACGAGACAAACATGTTACATTTTATGAGAAACTATACGTGGAAAGAGGAGAATTTGTGAAATCAATATAGAATGTTCCTTGTTTAGCATAATTCTAACTGTTTCTCATTAGAGGTCTGAGTATCAATCTGTATTATATGTGGCCATGCTGGCATTTGGGAAATTCCACAAGAAACTTTTTAAATATGAATTTGGAAAAGGGAAAAGGATTTTTAAAGTGTCTTTTTTTGTTCTGCATTCTATGTGGAACATCTATTTTGTGCTAACTGCTCGTGTTAGCTTGTGATTGCCTGTGACTATGTGGAAGATATACTTTACGTGACTATGTGAGCAATAGTCTTAAAGTTAAGAAATCTAAAATTTGGTTGGTTTAGTTGCTAATTAGGTAAATTACCTTGTAATGGTTACTTAACCTCTCAAAGATTAATTATCTTCAGTGGTACATTGAAGGTTCCATTCATATTGATTTTAGTAGACTTATCCTACTAAAAAGTAAATTTAACAGAAATTATTCTAGACCTCATTATTTCAGGAGACCCCACCCCAGCTTTTATTCCTAACTTCAAGAAATGCAGAGAAATTTAAAAATTCGATGTTCTCCCAATTCAACAGAATATAACTGAACTAAATCGATTTATGTATAATTCATTATTTCAACCTTTAACGCTATATCCGAGCGGTTTGTTTTCACCATAAAGTTATAGCTGTTTAGGCCAATAATTAAAGAGGACCTTGATAGAGAATGACAAGAGAGGATGATCACCCTATTGTCTATCTTCCAGCTGTTTTCAATGCCCTGAAGTTTTATTCACACCCAAATATTAGAATCTTATCTGAGAGAGCGTACTCAAATGATGAATCATGCTAATTTCTCAAGAAAAGTGTTACAGAATAATAAATGCCTTTCTGGTCAAAGCACTGATGCTCTGGAAATAATCTTTATCCAAATGAGGTACAGGAATTGTTAGGACTATTAAAAGTTTGTATATGATATCTGCCAGGTTCGACTGAGCTTCACTTAAAATCTACCATATTAGGGCCAAGTGTAATGACTCAAATTAGTGAACTTAAAAATTGTTTTAAAATGTTTCCTGGAGACATTTCAAATATTGCTCTCTGATTTATCACTGTTACTTTTGCTGAATTCAATTTGATGCCAAGATTTATTCAGATTAATCAAATGCCATAAACTCTGATACCTAATGTTCCTTAACACCTTAAGAACTTTTAAACAGATCAAATGTTGAAGATACGCTTTTAGTGAAACTGTACCTAAGCACATGAATTCTATTGAATATAGCTTTTTAGAAGACTAACAAAGAAAGAAGACTTAGGAAATTCGGAAACATTTTTTAAACCTTCTAGAGGGAATTAAACTACTGAAAAATAATTTCAATTGGTGAATCTAATGGCATTAATCAGAAGATAAGAAAAAAGTAACCATAAAACTTTATGGGGGTAATATTTGCTATGAGGATCAGGAAAAACAACTAATGGATATTAGGCTTAATATCTGGGTGATGAAATAAACTGTACAACCAATCCCATGGCATAAGCTTACCTCTGTAACAAACCTACACTTGTACCCCTGAACTTAAAAGTTAAAATTTAAATAAATAACGTTGTGCTATTAATTTCAACCAGAGCCTTTCCAAGGTGCAGGGAACTTTTGAGAATTTTATTTCTTGCAAAAGGAAACTTGATTCCTTGCTTAGGGCCTTCCTAGGAAAACCTCTATTCTTTGGAGAAGCATCATACTCCTACAAGATTTAAGGACCATCATATTTGTCAGACTTTTTTTCTGTTTTACTGTGAGCAGTTTACAGAACATAAAGAAAAATCAAATCCGAAGGTGCACTACACGTGTTTTATCAAAAGGAACATTTTTGTGTACTTTTAAGAAAATACGACAAATTGAGTTTTCTGACCTATTACCAAGTTAGACATCTTGAGTGAATTGAATCTGTTGTAATCCTGTTTGGTTTTCATCCCATGGCTCTGGAAAACTGACATTTATCTCCAATTTTTCAACTCTGCTTCTTTCCAGTACCTCATCTATACGACTATTATAGTACTTTTCATCTGCTTCTACCACTACACTATGGCTGCATTACTTTTAACACAGTGTCCCACATGTTACCCATTTCTACCTTATATAAAGAGTAGAAATTGAATTGTAATTGAGTATCCAGTTGCCTCATATTCAGGTCTTCAACTGAAATAACTCCAGCTATCTCAAAACTTCAACCCTCTCTGGAAGTATTGGACCAAATTATCCCAGATTACAGCACTCTCAGGCTAAAATTACTAATGCTTCTATAGTTTCAGAGACTGTATCAGGTTATTCAACACAACATTCCATGCACCATTCCAGCCTCATATAATCAGAGGACACTTAGACGACTTTAATAGCCTTCAAAAGACACCCTCCTCTTTTAATTATATATATATTTATTTATCTATTTATTTAATGGAGACAAGGTCTCACTCTGTCACCCAGACTGGAGCGCAGTGGCATAATCACGGTCCACCGCAGCCTGCACCTGCCGGGCTCCGATCCTTCCACCGCAGCCTCCTGAGTGGCTGGGACCACAGGCGCCGCCACCACGTCTGCCTGGTTTTTGTATTTTTGTGGAGATGGGGTTTCACATGTTGCCCAGGCTGATCTGAGACTCCTGGGCTCAAGAGATCCACCTGCCCCGGCCTCCCAAAGTGCTGGGATTACATGAACGAGCCATTGTGCCCAGCCGGTCCCGCCCGGTTTTTAACCTTCGTACTGTTTATATAATCATCCTTCACAAAATAGAACACTTCATTACTCGATGGTTCTCATTATTCTAATATGAAGAACTATATTAAGAAAATAAATTCCTGGCCGGGCGCGGTGGCTCACACTTCTAATCCCAGCACTTTGGGAGGCCGAGGCGGGCGGATCACGAGGTCAGGAGATCGAGACAACGGTGAAACCCCGTCTCTACTAAAATTACAGAAAATTAGCTGGCGTGGTGGCGGCGCCTGTAGTCCCAGCTACTCGGGAGGCTGAGGCAGGAGAATGGCGGGAACCCGGGAGGCAGAGCATGCAGTGAGCCGAGATCGCGCCACTGCACTCCAGCCTGGGCGACAGAGCCAGACTCCAGCTCAGACAAAAAAATAAATCAATAAATTTCCAATATTTCCTAGCATATCCAATTTAATTCTATACATCACATAAAAATAAAAGCCGTCTTACTGTGTTAGTTTCTTACTGCTGTTACAGTAAATTAACATAAACTCAGAGGCTTAAAACAACACATTTTTTTTCTTTATACTTCTGGGGGTCAGAAGTCCAAAATGGGTCTTAGTGTGCTAAAATCAAGGTATCATCAAGTGTATATTTTGTCTAGAGATTCCAGGAGAGAATTCACCAGGTTTGAGGGGTCACATGTATCCCTGAGCTCTTGGCCTCTGCACATCTTGGACACAGCACATCACTTCAGCCTCGGCTCCAGTTTCCCCAAGCTCTTCTGCTCACTCTGGTCTCTCCGCCTTCCTGTCTGAAGGTTCTTTGTGACTACAGTGGGCCCACCTAGATAATTCAGGATAATCGCTCCAGTTTAAGGTGAGGTGATTAGCAATCTTAATTCCACCTCTAACCATAATGCTTCCATGCTGCCTAACAACACATTCAAAAGGTCATCCTGCTAAGGGTCATTATTCTACCTACACACTAAGTGACTGAGAAAAAGTAAAGTTATCTATCATGCCTTACCTATGGCGAGGAAATAATAACTTATAATGATTTATCTACGAAAACCTGTTTTTAAAAGCTTTGGTCCTAGTCTATTGATTAAAGTTTTGGTATATTCCAGATAAATTTCATATCCTTGATGCTAACACATTGTGCACAGTAGATGGCCTTTTTAAAATAGTACTGCATAAAGGAATATTTAAGGTTGTCTGGACAATAGAAAAGGAACTTTAGTTGCTATGCCACAAAAGGCCGGATTTCTGCACATTACACCTCCTACCAGTGCACACATGTGCCAAACTCCTTCCTGAAAGCCTGGTTTATGTTTCCTATGTGCTTAGCAATAGTTTTACTCTCACGACTGTTTATATTAAGTCCTATTTTTTAAAGCATATCCTCATTTGTTTGTTTTCCTGAGCCTCTGAACTGGATTTCATCTGGTATGTATTGCACAGGTTTGCACACTTGATTGTACGCTACCTTAAAGCATCCTCTTGTGTTCTGGACACGGTTATTTTTCTCCATGGTAAGGTGATAAGTGACTTCTCTGAGGACTTGCCACCTTAGAATGCAGTGGTGACATCACCTGCTCAGGCTCTGTCTGCAATGTGGAATTTAGTATTTTCCAACTTCTGGTCTAACTTGAACTTCATAATTAAGCAGAGCCGCCTTTTGAGGGAACAGTAGGGTGTCTGCCCCTAAACGTCTGTGTAAATGCAGAGACACATTTGGGAACATAACTGACTTTTACGTACAGAAGCCAGATGCATTTCATGCCCATGCATGCTTAGGGAAGCAAGTTCATCTCATCTATCACAATAAGCATCTGTGCCACTGAATTCCACTGCAGGATACTTTTCACACTTAGACAACAAAACATTTAAGGAAATAAAAGCTCTTTCCAATAAAAATGTGCATCAAATACTGTGTGTATGTTTAAAAAAAAACCTTCCTCTATAAGATAAGGCCACAGGAACTACTAAAAAAGCATTCTTGAAATACATTTTCTGATAGGAATCTAGGCCCTTGCCTTATATAAGATTTAAGGAAAGTGATGTGTGTGTCTTTATACTTGAAAGGCTGTTTTCAACAGCAAAGGGTATGCTTTGAGGTATCAATATAGTTTTGAGAATGCAAAAGTTTAAAAGAAATGGAATGCATATTCTCCAGGTATGAACATGCAATTGTCATTATTTTCCTACCATCTACTAGATTAGAAACAGAAGAAAAATTATGGAAATGTCTGTTTTCCCTCAATAGGAGTACCTATTTATTAAAGTTAATTAATTACTATTCTTTAAACATTTTCAAAATAGACTCATAAGTGACAACTTTCAGAGAAAACAAGGGTTTTTGGATGTAAATATTTACTTATAACATGGATAAAATAATTTTGTTAAATATTAACTCCATATTCATAATGTTCTCTATTGTTTTTGCATTTTGTTTAACAATAGAGAATCTAAGACATTTAGTGTTCATGAGTTTCATACAGTTTCCTGTCAATGTACTTTGTCTTTTTTTTATTGGACTACTAATCATTTATTTATGATTTGTTGGAACTACTCATATTTTAAATATGTCAAGTGAATTGCAAGCACTTGTTGCTGATTTGATATTTGCTTTTTACACATATTCATTGTATCCTCTGAAAAAGAAAAGTTTTATATTTTAACAAATTCCAATCCATAAATTTTTTTTTAAATTTTCTGTTATTGGTTAGGGCTATGTTTGGATATTTAATTTTAACCGTAATGTTGCAAGTGATATTTGTCTATGGTATTTTTTCTTTATATTTTGAAAAAGTGTATTTGACATCCACTATGGAATTAATATTTATTAATGACATATTATACCTTTGTGCAACTATAAAATACATATAGCCAATTATCTGAACACCATTTTATGAACTGTTTATCACTTATCCACTGATTTGAAACACTATCTTTATCATATATTGGATTTTAGGTTTATCGAGATTATGTAACATGAAATTATTTAATTATGAAATTATGTGAATTCAAGCATGACAGTCAGCTCTTCTTCCCCACCACTACCCTGTAAAAGGATGGATGGAATAATTGCTTCCCTATGGCTTAAGTGTATGAGAGGTATACAACATGGTCTTGATGAAGTGGGAACTACACAGAAACTCTTTTTGGTCCTGAAATGTACTCCAGCTTTACCAATTTGTTCTACACATATACCATTGAGGGTAGAAGCTGAATTTTGCTAATGATTCTATTTACACTACTTAACATTGTGCCAGATACTGAGTAGATGCTTAGAAACATGTTTAATGACTTGTTTTATTGCTAGAGACCTAATTATCTGCTGTAGTGGTGCTATCTCATTCAGAATCATTTTGACCAGCCTTTCTCCATCATGAATAAAACACTTATTTACACACTTGTGTACATGCACATGTGCATAGAAACACACACAACCTTTGCAGAGAGAAACTGCATCGAAAGCATGTACAAACATTATAGTATTTTTGTTGATTCTGACCTGATTCTGATTCTATTGTATACTTTTTCATTCTGATCACAATAACAATAAAAATAGAAAACTATAAGTTGTGAAGCTGGAAGATGCAGAACATGAAAGATCGAATTACCAATTTTTTTTTCTATTTTCTTTAGTTGGCTGCTGATAAAATCAGAAAAGAAATGGACACAAAAATGAAAGTATGCAATGTGTGTGCGTGTGTGTGTGTGTGTATCACATGCACTCGTTTCCATGATGTACATATGGAATTTCGTAACCAGCCAAACTAAGCTTCATAAGTGAATGAGAAATAAAATCCTTTACAGACAAGCAGATGCTGACAGATTTAGTCACCATCAGACCTGCCTTCCAAGAGCTCCTAAAGGAAGCACTAAACATGGAAAGGAAAAACCAGTACCAGCCACTGCAAAAACACACCAAAATATATAAACCAATGAAACTAGGAAGAAACTGCTTCAACTAATGTGCAGAATAACCAGCTAACATCATGATGACAGGACCAAATTCACACATAACAATATTAACGGTAAATATAAATGAGCTAAATGCCCCAATTAAAAGACATACACTGGCAAATTGGATAAAGAGTCAATACCCACAGGTGTGCTGTATTCAGGAGACACATCTCACTTGCAAGGACACACATAGGCTCAAAATAAAGGGATGGAGGAATACTTACCAAGCAAATGGAAAGAAAGAAAAAAAAAAGCAGGAGTTGCAATCCTAGTCTCTAATAAAACAGACTTTAAACCAACAAGGATAAAAAAGGACAAAGAAGGGCATTACATAGTAGTAAAGGGATCAATGCAACAAGAAGAGCTAAGTATCCTAAATATATATATATGCCAAATACAGGAGCACCAGGATTCATAAAACGAGTTCCTAGAGACCTACAAGGAGACTTAGACTCCCACACAATAATAGTGGGAAACTTTAACAACCCACTATCAATATTAGACAGATCAACAAGAAAGGAAATTAACAAGGATATTCAGACTTGAACTCAGCTCTGGTCCAAGTGGACCTAATAGATACCTACAGAACTCTCCACCCCAAATCAACAGAATATACATTCTTCTCAGCACCACATAGCACTTATTCTAAAATCAACCACATAATTGGAAGTAAAACACTCCTCAGCAAATGCAAAAGAATGAAAATCATAACAAACAATCTCTCACACCACAGTGTAATCAAATTAGAACTCAGAATTAAGAAGCTCACTCAAAACTGCACAACTACATGGAAACTGAACAACCTGCTTATGAATGACTACTGGGTAAATAGCAAAATTAAGGCAGAAATAAATAAGTTCTTTGAAACCAATGAGAACAAAGACACAACATATCAGAATTTCTGGGATACAGTTAAAACAGTGTTTAGAGGGAAATTTACAGCATTAAATGTCCACATTAGAAAGTGGGAAAGATCTAAAATAGACACCCTAACATCACAATCAAAAGAAGCAATGGAAAACACATTAAAAACCTAGTATAAAACAAGAAATAACTAAGATCACAGCAGAACCGAATGGGAGAGAAACACAAAAAAACCTTCAAAAAAAAATCAATGAATCTAGGAGTGGGTTTTTTGAAAAGATTAACAAAATAGATAGACCGGTAGCCAGACTAACAAGGAAGAAAAGAGAGAAAGATCAAATAGACACATTAAAAAACGATAAAGGGGATATCACCACTGATCCCACAGAAATACAAACTATTATTAGAGAATACTGTAAACACCTCTACACAAATAAACTAGAAAATCTAGAAGAAATGGATAAAGTCCTGGACACATACACCCTCCCAAGACTAAAGCAGGAAGAAGTCAAATCCCTGAATAGACCAATAACAAGTTCTGAAATTGACTCAGTAATTACTAGCCTACCAACCAAAAAAAGCCCAGGACCAGATGTCTTCACAGCCGAGTTCTACCAGAGGTACAAAGAGGAGCTGGTACCATTCCTTCTGAAACTATTCTGAACAATAGAAAAAGAAAGACTCCTCCCTAAATCATTTTATGAGGCCAGCATCACTCTGATTCCAAAACCTGGCGGAGACCCAATAGAAAAAGAAAATTTCAGGCCAATATCACTGATGAACATCGATGCGAAAATCCTGAATAAAATACTGGCAAGAGAATCCAGCAGCACATCAAAAACTTATCCACCACGATCAAGTTGGCTTCATGCCTGGCATGCAAGGCTGGTTCAACATATGCAAATCAATAAACATAATCCATCACATAAACAGAACCAATGACAAAAACCACATGATTATCTCAATAGATGCAGAAAAGGCCTTCAATAAAATTCAACACCCCTCATACTAAAAACTCTCAATAAACTAGGTATTGATGGAACATATCTCACAAAAATAAGAGCTATTTATGACAAATGCATAGCTAATATCATGCTAAATGGCCAAAAGCTGGAAGCATTACCTTTGAAAACTGGCCCAAGAGTAGGATGCCCTCTCTCCCCACTCTTATCAACATAGTATTGGAAGTTCTGGCCAGGGCAATCGAGTAAGAGAAAGAAATAAAAGCATGCAAATAGGAAGAGAGGAAATCAAATTGTCTCTGTCTGCAGATGACATGATTGTATATTTACAAAACGCCACCACCTCAGCCCAAAAATTCCTTAACCTGATAAGCAACTTTGGCAAAGTCTCAGGATATAAAATTCATGTGCAAAAATCACAATCATTCTTATATACCAATAACAGACAAGCAGAGAGCCAAATCATTAGTAAACTCCCATTCACAATTGCTATAAAGAAAACAAAATACCTAGGAATACAACCTACAAGGGATGTGAAGGACCTCTTCAAGGAAAACTACAAACCAGAGCTCAAGGAAATGACAGGACACAAACATATAGAGAAACACTCCATCCTCATGGATAGGAAGACTCAATATCATGAAAATGGCCATATTGCCCAAAGTAATTTATAGATTCAATGCTATTCCCATCAAGCTACCATTGACTTTCTTCACAGAACTAGAAAAAAACTATGTTAAATTTCATATGGAAGCAAAAAAGAGCCTGTGGAGCCAAGGCTAACCTAAGCAAAAAGAACAAAGCTGGAGGCATGACGCTGCCTGACTTCAAACTATATTACAAAGCTAAAGTAACCAAAACAGCATGGTGCTAATACCAAAACAGATATATAGACCAATGAAACAGAATAGAGGCCTCAGAAATAACACCACACATCTACAACAATCTGATCTTCAACAAACCTGACAAAAGCAAGCAATGGGGAAAGGATTCCCTATGTAATAAATGGCGCTGGGAAAACTGGGTAGCCATATGCAGAAAAGAGAAACTAGACCCCTTCATTATACCTTATAAAAGAATTAACTCAAGGTGGATTAAAAACATAAATGTAAAACCTAAAACTATAAAAACCCTAGAAGAAAACCTAGGCAATATGATTCAGGACATAGGTGTGGGCAAAGACTTCATGACTAAATCACCAACAGCACTTGAAACAACAGCCAAAATTGACAGATGGAATCTAATCAAACTAAAGAGCTTCTGCTCAGTAAAATAAACTATCACAAGAGTGAACAGGCAACCTACAAAATATGAGAAAATTTTTGCAATCTATCCATCTGACAGAGGTCTAATATCCAGAATCTAGAAGGAACTTAAACAAATTTACAAGAAAAAAAAAACAAACAACCCCATCAAAAAGTGGGCAAAGGATATGAACAGACACTCCTCAAAAGAAGATATGTATATGGCCAATAAACATATGAAAAAAGCTCATTATCACTGTTCATTAGAGAAATGCAAATCAAAACCACAATGACATACCATCTCACACCAGTTAGAATGGTGATCATTAAAAATTCTGGAAACAGCAGATGCTGGAGAAGATGCAGAGAAATAGGAACACTTTTACACTGTTGGTGGGCTTGTAAAATAGTTCAACCATTGTGGAATACAATGTGGTGATTCCTCAAGGATATAAAACCAGAAATACCATTTGACCCAGCAATCCCATTACTGGGTATATACCAAAGGATTATACATCATTCTACTCTAAAGACACATGTACATATATGTTTATCATGGGACTATTTACAATAGCAAAGACTTGGAACCAACATAATGCCCATCAATGATAGACTGGATGAAGAAAATGTGGCACATATTCACCATGGAATACTACACAGCCATAAAAAAGGATGAGTTCACGTCCTTTGCGGGGATATGGATGAAGCTGGAAACCATCATCCTCAGCAAACTAACACAGGAACAGAAAACCAAACACTGCATGTTCTCACTCATAAGTGGGTGCTGAACAATGAGAACATGTTGACACAGGGAGAGGAACATCACACACTGGGGTCTGTAGGTGGGTGGGGGGAAAGGGGAGGGAGAGCATTAGGACAAATAGCTAATGCATGTGGAGCTTAAAACCTAGATGACGGGTTGATGGGTGCAGCAAATTACCATGGCACAAGTATACCTATGTAACAAACCTGCATGTTCAGCACATGTATCCCAGAACTTAAAGTAAAATTTTAAAAAATGAAAGTATGCAATATGTGTATGTGTGTGTATACATACATATAAAACAAGCACTCATTTTCATTATGTACATATATGCACATTATGAGTGTGAATATATGTTAAATAATATCCTATCAGTTTTGTATTTGTAACACATATATGTACATGCATATACAACAAATAGAGGTGTTTTGCATAATAATTTCATTTATATTCATTTCATCAGCTAAGAACTAAAAAGAATTTAAATCAAAATCAATTATTCATTTACAGGTGTTTTTAACCATCATCTCCCCCTTTATCTTCACTTTTATGCCTCCTTGTATTGCCATTTTGTGACTTTTTCGCCATAAATTATACATATTTGGAACAGTCACTTTAAGAAATTCAATCTTTGGATAAGATCTCTAAGATTGATTTAGTATGAATACGTGTGTGGGCACACACTTGACAAAGAAAGGTCAGTTATAAATATATGTGTACACTTATCAAAATAATTCACATAAAATCTCTGAATAAAATTATCTGTATGCTTTTTCTGTCAATAAAAGCAATATAGTATAATTCTTGGTAGTAAACCTGTTTGTTTTCATTCTGTTGCCTACCATGTGAGCTGCCATGTTGGTATAAAACATCGATCATTTGATATTTTACTACAGCAAATAATAGTGATCCCCACGAAATAATAAGTAAATCAGTGAGTTTCACGGAAATAAGTTTTTGGATGGATCAGATAATTTGAAGTTTTTAGTTTATTCTCCATCAAGGTGAAAGAAAAAAGCTGTTAGTTTGTTCTCTATCAGGTGATCGAAGATGAAAACTAAAGTTCTCAAGGCCAGTGCATAATAATGGTGCCGTATTCTGTGCATCAATCACCATTACCAAATACCTATATTGCCAAATATTTCATGTACCGCTTTAGTGGTGATTAATCAATGTGCCATGGCACTGAAACTGAAACGAGACTTTGTAGTACAAGTGATATTCAAAGGGTTTTGAAAATTTATCAGCTCTATAGATATAGATGAAAATTTATCATCATCTATCTAGAAATCCTGTTTTTATAAATGTTACCTAGCCAAATATTGGTTTTATTTACTTAATATTTAGAAAACATGAGTTTAGTAAAAATTGTTCAGATTTTCTTAATGTAGTGTGTGAAATTACTATGTAATTATACAAGAAATATGCTACACAGCTGAATACACAAATAGGTCAGCAGAGGGAGCAAAAGGTGCCTTTCCCCTATAATCCACAGCAACATCACCTGCTCTTCTCTCTACATCATCGATGTATGTTATCTAAAGTCCTGTGCAAATGCCACCTCAACACGAGTCCCCTAGCCTTGCCTTCTTATCAGAAGCAGCTCGAAAGCCCCGATAATTCTAGAACCACTGAAAAATACACACTTGTTGCAAGGATTGAAAAGCCTCATATTGCAAATTCAGAATTCACAGTACTGAAAAAATTCATAATTTTTTAAAATTACAATACTGTGAACTATACAAAATGAATTATGCTGGGATCCGATGACTCTCTTCATTCCAGCCTATCTTATATTTTCTCATTCATTTCTCCACATAGTCACAACAACAGACTCACTATTACATTTCATTAATGGCTATTTTATAATAAATGATCTCAATAGCATTTCTGAAACCTCTGCTGTTCTGGTTTTACAGAACTCTTGAATTTTTGAATGAGTTAGTTTTTGATTGAAAAAGACCTGACTCTTATGCTTAGAAAAGCCATCATTTCTTTCTGTAAGCTTTCCGTCTTCTATAAGCTTTACATGTTCCATAAGCAAACATTCGCTGGTTTTGTGATCAAACTAGAGAGGCAAATTCAGTTAATAATAACAACGTCATTTATCATCCTCAAATCTAGTGTTATGGATAATACGATCTCCACAAGGAGACGGTTGCACGAGCGACAAGAGAAAGACAATCAACAGTCTTTTACTCATACCAAGATATGTCCACACACACTTGTTTCAACAGTCAAAGTAACGCCATATGTCCCCAGTGATGTGGGTGGGCAAAAGGAACAGTTGGCCTGCTAATGAGGGCCATATGTACACGCAGCCTATCGTACCATCCTTCTTACTTATGGTTGCTGAAAACTCAGTGGAAGAGCTTGCTCTGAGGAATGGCATGGCTGGAGGAGGAGAGGCTTCCTTAACAGCAGGAAAGGACCATTTGTTGTACAACTACTGTATCTCTGAAACTGGGAGCTAAAGATATGCATGTACGTTACTCATTCTCATTAAGAGTTCCTTACGCATCCGTAGAGTTCTTTACTCCAGTTTCACCTTCTTTCACTAAATTCTTTTGCATTTATGTGCAAAGGGATTTTGGGCCCTTTTCAAAAATTACTTTTCCTAATCAATCTTGTTAATTTGATGTTCATTTACATCGGCTTCTCTTTATTTTTAGCTTGATTTCCAGAAAAATTATACTTTCTTTGACATTGTTAAATGTTACAATATTAAAAGAAATGAAAAAGACTTAAAAACTTAGAATATTTGAATGAGGGTTTCTGGAAGGCAGAGAGAACAATAAGGCAAAAGTACTTACTGCACTACTGTTCCAAAGTAAAAGAAAAACAAAGATTTTAAAAATGATTATAGCAGCTTTGTATCTCCACCAGGGTTTCCTTTGAAATTTCTACAACTGCAAACACTATTCAGCAATTTGCACTGATTATAAAATTTATTGTTTTAAGGTCAATTGTGATACTATGATCAGATAATATAATTTACTTTACTCTTAATGGCTTCATTTTGACAACTGAGGGAGCTTTCAGGAAGGACAACGCTTCCTGCACAACAACCAGTAAAGCAGGTCACATCCATTTTCAATATAATTTTAAGAAAAATGAAGGACAAACTACTTGTGAGGCAGCAAGAATTCATTTGCATTAAATTAATTTGAACAGGGCATTTCAAGTTCTCTCTGGCAACAATGGAATAAAGGGGAAAATGAATCTATCTTATGCAATGATCCTCTTCTAGGTTACAGAAAGATTTGAAAGGCTGACATGACCATTGCTAAATTTCTTCTAGAAGTCTATGATTAGTGTCATAGATATAACTCATGAGATAAAATATTCACAAAGAATGTCTGTGAACTGCATCAATTGTGATGGAACTACTGTCTAACATCCCTTTGAAAAGTTATATTCTGCAAAGGTTAAAAAAACACCAACCTTTCGATGCTTTCTTATATGGATGAGCTTTTGTCAACAAGAACTAAGCTTCACAATTAAGCACTATGGAAGATAATGTTCTAGGTTAATTTAAACCTAACTAATCCAGGACTTGGCCTTGATAAATAATGGGTTTAATTAATATTTTTGACCCTAGCAGTGCAAATACTTTTACTTATATTTTACTAAAGCTAGTTTTGACAAATCTAAGGGTATTTAATTTATCAGTATCTGTTGTCAGATGAAAACTTCCCCATCAATACCTTCTAATGGTTCAAAAATAAGCTGTTACCCCCACAGATACATTGTTTTTCCATGCGTAAGCAAGTACATGAATTTCAGGGTCTCAAGGCATAAAAGTGATATTACCACTTGTGATAGGCTGCATAATAGTCCCAAAAGATGTTCTTCACCTAATCTCCCGGCCCTGGGAATGTGCTGCCTTACACAGCCAAAGGACTTGTAGATACGATTCATTTAAGGATCTGGAGACAAGGTGATTATCCCAGATCATCCACGTGAGTCCAAAGTAATCACAGGAGTCCTTAGATGAAGTGGAGAGAAGGACTCAAAGTTAAAGGAGGAGACAGCGCGGAGACAGAAACAGAAATAAAAGCAACGCACCTTGAAAATGGAGGAATGGGGAAAAGACAATGAAGACAGGTGCCACCAGAAGCAGAAAATGCAAGAGAATGGATTCTCCCCTCAGGACCTCGAGAAGGAACCCACACTGCAGACACATTGACTTAGCCTAATTAAAGTGATTTTGGACTTCTGACCTTTGAAACTGCAAGACAATAAATATGTGTTAAGTTATGTAAATGTGTCATAATTTGTTATAGCAGCAGTAATACAACTAATACACCACTACAATAAGCAAAGGAAATAAAGTGCAATAGTGACAAACTTAAGGGTTTCCAGGAAAGAGAAACGAAGTGGTAAACTCAATCACAGGATTATATTAGTAACTGTAGTATATGTTACTTGCTTACCCTTTCAATCACATTATTGCTGTAATTATCATTATCATCCAATCAATATGATTACACCAGTATGTATAACTTAGACATGAAAATTTTTTTCTATTTCACTCTTCCCATAATTCCATGCAGCTACCCCTAAGCAACTATGTATCTGATGAAGCTAATATTTTCAGGGAAAATCTTCCATGTTAAGCAGAAAATTTACATCTAAAATTAAATTCTTTTAAGCCAGTCTGGGGACAATACCTAGAAAATTCAAACATTACTTCTCAAGAATACCACTAGCAGTGAGTTTGTGACGCTATCTTCCACCAACTGAATCAAAATTAATTTTAAATATTTTCAAAGCAATATTTTAAAAAATCGTGTACACATTTTTTCCTCTTGGTAAAAATAAACCACTTCTCAACCATCCATTATATTTATGTTAGTTACATGAAGTCCATACATGAATTATCATACCACAAATAGAAAACTATTTAAAGAGAAAAATCTCACTTGGTGCTGACAGAATGACAGCATAAAACTGTGAAGCATGAGGAGAAAGTTGTTTGCAGTGTAAATATCTCCCTTTTCCTATCAAAGTATGTCCTGTGATCTAGCGCTCTTCTCTCCACATGCTTAAGTACAGCAAAAGTTATAAAAACACTCATTCTAGTTTTCTATACTTTAATGGTTGTAGAACATCAGAAGAGAATTGGGAGATGGGAATGTTTTGTGCTTGACATTGCATTTGAGGGGAAAATAAAAACTTGGACATAATATGTGGGATGTCTCCACAGTAATACATGGGAGGGCAAGAAAAAAATGCTATCAAATTTCTACCATGCGCTGAGCCCCTTATATCAACAAATATCCAGCCTTTCTAATGTACTAACAACCACTCTTCATAGCAGGTATTCTATTCCCAGCTTGTAGGTAAGAAACAAAGCTTCAGAAAGGGATCTTCACCAATTTCACACAGTCAATAAAAGGCAGAACTAGGGCAAATATCAATAATAAAAATAGCAATCTAATCCTAATTGGACCTGGCACTGTTCTAAGAAGAAAATCATTAACAAAGGATTTTGAGTTACCACACTCTTAGTCTCCCCGTTTTACAAAAGAAGCAACTGGGGTAAAGTGAAGCTATGCCGTTTCTTTTCAAGCTCATATACCTAACAAGATACCACTTTAATCATGGGTCTCTGATAGATCGTGTACCTCATTTCTAGCGTTTGCTGAGATTTTTCTTATTAACCCTAAGCAAGTATTTGATCCCTGGTAAGTATGCTGTAATTTTTTCACCGCTCATTCTTATCACGGTTCTTCAAGAAAAGTACACTTCAACACATTTGTCCTATTTGGTTACAAATTTTGAAATTCAAAATATGTATCACACTAAGCTGTTAGCTCCATTTGGAATTTTAAAAAACTAAATTTTTCACTCAGTTAAAAAAAATTGCATTGTTTACTCCCATATCTACAATATAGCTTATAAGTGTATATTTGTATTGAAAACATAATTTTCTACAACTTTTATAATATTTAAATATTATTTAAGGTTTTAATAATATTTAAATATTTAAATAATACATTTAAAAACATAGTTCAACAAGTCCGAATAATCCATCACTTACTTATGACAGAATATTTGTTCAGTATCTTCTGTTTGTTCACTCTTGTGTAATATATCCTATTTTAAGAATCAAAAACTTCTCTTAATGTCAACACTACAGCCTCTTCACAATTCCTACTTATTCCTAATTACCCTTCAGGAGCAAATAAAATGAATTTATCCCAAATTTCTTTGCTTTGAAACAACTTCAGTGAAAATGGTGGTTGTCAACCATATCTACCATTCATATATCCCATTGTTTTCTGCATTAAATTTCATCTAATACTCCTTATGCCATCAGTGTCACTACAAAGGGGGACAGGGGATGAATCTCATCATGAACAAAGGTATATACACTAGATCTTAGGATGTTCAATCATTTCCTTACTCTATTATGTCCCATCTGAACTACTCATATTAAAATGAGCAACTATATGAACATGGTACTTTTAAGAAAGGATGTTCAAAAATTAATTCATATCTTGTACAAATTGGTATCCAAGAAATCATGACCTAATAGGCATCACATATGTGAATGAAAAAATTCACTTTCAGCAATGAATGTTGATGACACTCCTTTAGCAAGAGTTGTACCGAGCTACCCACAACTCCTCAGCACTCACTATTCTCATACATGCGGTCGGACAATGTCCAAGGGTGCAGTGATTCTGTCCAGAGGCTTTTCTGGGCCGTTAGAGCTGTCTCAGCCTGTGTACAGGGTTATACAGACACTCTAGGGCATTCATGACTCTGATCACTGGAGCAGCCCTGTACTAACTGCAAATTTATGGAGGAAACTTTCAAGTCCTCTTGCCCCCCAGTTGGGGTAACTCTGTTACCTATTTCATGTGGTCTCAGTTCTCCAACAAAAATGATCTCGGCCTGCTCATCTTACTTCCATTTCACTACATGGCATAACTAGAAGTTGACTAGGTATTCTGCTTTAATGTATATGCAAAGCCCTCTTGTTCAGGAATGTTTGTAGAATAATATTTCTAAATTAGGAATACAATTGGTCTTGTTCTTTCCTGAGGGATAAAATGTCATCTCTCTTCTTCTCTCCCTCTCTCCTTTCTTCCTAACTCAGCTAACCCTCTATCTGAAACAATTACAAAGGAAGAAATCTAGGGCATTGTTTAGCATTCTCAGGAGGATTGGAAATGTTGGAATGACAGCGAGTATCACACATACACTGCTTGAAGTATTTTGTAGGATCCAAGGGAAGAGAAAATTTTGACATTCCAGAAAATTTAAGTCATCCTTTTAATATCAGGACCAGAAAGGAACAGGTCACACGGGCAAGAGCCATAAAACTAATTATCTTGACTCTTTCCAGGATACCTGAGCTATAAATGTACAGGGAATCCTGTAATCAGATGCAAAGTTGTGTATAATATACTTAGTTCCCAAATGTAACTAGGAATTTTATGTATATAATGTGAAAAATCGTTCCAAAGTATTTGAGACTCCAAAAACTTTCCTAGCTAGCATTCAATATTCTTGCTTAACTTCTCCTTATACCCCTAACTGTATTGAGCATGCATAGACACACAAAAGCTAGGATCAACTATTACCGCTTAAGAAAGAAAAGGAGGAAAAAGGCTGTATTATAGGGATTTAGTTTTCTTCCTCAACTCTTGAAGAAGCCTATTTGTATCAGCCCGTGTCAGACAACAAAGTACTTATCAATAAAGTTTTATGAATGTGGTCACATATGAAATATAAGAGCATTCAGTTTCTACCTCTCCTTTTCTCATAAATCCTACATCAGATAGACATTAGCTATATCTGCCAATGTTTCCACGGAATCTTAAAGACTATTCACTGCAAAGCTGGCAGTGTAGCCTGAAAGCAAGTTATGTCTGCGTTGCAACTTCACACTAAGTGGTTTAAAAGTACAACTAAATGTGGCCTGTCTTTATCTTGATTATAAGACATAAATTATCCCAAGAATATTCTTAGTAAAAATTGGGTCTCCCGGTCAAGCCACTTCTATTAAGAAGGACACAGGTCAGTTTTTAGGAGTTTAGGTGTTATTTGGAAGTTAGGAGCATCTAAATATGGAATATAACTCCATTAAATTATAGTATATTTTATATCAAAGAGAAACGACAAAAATAAGAAATGTTTTAAGTATTTTTTCGTATAGCGTGTTCATATATAATTACTTCAGTAGTCTCAATGTAGTCATGCAATTGTTTGGGTAAAGAACTAAACTTGAAGTTAAATAGCATAGGTCTGAATTCTTATGGTTTATAACATTCATATATTTTATATGTTCCAGAATAATATGTAATTTCTAAGTTTATAACATAATAATTACAGAAATCTAGGTAAAGTAATACTTCTGTGACACAGTCTCTTCATCTACAAAATGGAATATTGCTTTTCTCCTTAAATTTATATTAAAAATTGGAGAAGTAATATATGTGAAAGAACCTTACATTAAATATGCAAGTTTTATTTGTTGAATTCAAACAGTCATTAAAGAACAAAATAAAACATTACATTTGGATTAACAAAGTAGATACATATATCTCAATCTGAGAAACCTTTAAGCTCTCTTGACCATAAAATGACATTGGATCCTATAAGAGAGTTTGGTAAATATTTGAAAGATATTTCAATTTCACACCTAAATGTTGATTCTGACATTTATTTCCTAAACTTATCATTTGTATACTTACCTGCTATTAAATCCACAGGGGTCATGTCACTAACTGTATGCCCACCGATTTTATTGAGAGGTATTCAGCAAGGCCCACAAAGTAAGTATTGAATTTTTTTAAAAAACAGACCCAAAACACCTAAAAGCAAAACACTTAGTAAATTCTTATAATCATGAAGATCACAAATTAGTGCTATTAGTAAGAAAGAAACTTCTAAACCAAATAAAGTCCTAATACCTCCAACGAATTTTGTCTCTCTGATACACACACACACGATTAAAAAAAAAATGAAGGAAATGTAAAAAAATAAATAAATGAAGGAAGTTCTGTGGGAAATGTCCATAATTTCATGCCCAGAATTTCCCTATCAATCTCTTTCCCCAAAGTTCTTCCGAGAAAATAAAGTTGCCTTTCTCTCAACGTTAACTCATCACTTTTCTCATAGCAGTTTCAAAAGAAATATTTCCTGTCAGCCGGCCACTTAAACTTTGTGCTGTTAAAGAAATCCAAAAAGGTATCAATTTTGCAACAAAGGATAAAGAGGAGACGAAGTGAACCAACATGGCTTTTAAGCTAAATTGCCGTCACCTGTCACAGGTTGTCTAGCGAGCCTCAAGTTCCCTCTAATAAGCTTATGGAGGGTGCGGAGCAAAGGCACCTCAAGGTGCTCTGCGGGTTTTCCCCTGGTAAATTAGGCTGAAAGGAAAAGAGTCCCACCCCCCACCCCCAAACTTGGAGACCAGGGCTGCCCTGCCGAATGCTGTGCCCAGACCTCCTACTTCCACGCCCTTCCAGTCCTTTCCTCGGCTTGGAAAATTGGGCATGAGGCAAGCAAAAGGAAGGACAGAAGGCCAAAACGGGCATCCGGGAAGCCAAATTTCTGTCTCAAAAGCTCGTCTAGAAACGCGTACATAGCGCGTGCCTTGGGGACATCTCCTAAAACCCCGTTCACTGAAGCTAATTCCTCCCGAACGCCCCCACGCCGGCTGAGAATCGCAACCGCCCATCCGCCCCTCCAGCCTGTGCAGCCGCCCCCAAAACCTCCCGTGAATCGGGAAATGTCAAGGCAGCAGCGCTTGGGGAGCCGAGCAGCCTCGCCAGTTCCAAGTCTCTGGTTCGAGACCCCTCGCTTCGCCTCTTTGGGGAACTCACCTGGAGTCAGGTTTAGATGGCAGCCTCCACCCAGGGGACCGGGAAGCGGCCCCGGGAAGCGCCGCCGCGTCCTGTGAATAACGAGCGCAGCGCAGCGGAGCAGCTCCCCCTGGACTGGCCGCTCCCCGATTCCTCCCGCTCTGTCCGGGAACCGTCCCTCCGTTCTTTCCTCTCCCTCCCCTGCCTGCAGCCGCCGCGCTCCCTCCTCCTGCTGGCGGCGCAGGGCTGTGCTTCCGCCTCCCTCCTGCGGGCGCACGAGCTGCCCGCGCTGCTAATGAGCAGGCTCCAGGCTCCGCCCGGCCAGGGGTGCGCACACGCCCCACGCCGGAGATGAGCTCCCGGGAGCGGAGCTATGGATACGCCTGGTGCGGCCGCTGGAGAAATGAACTGGAGGAGGCATCCAGCATCTCACACTTTCTGGCCACTCAGCTTAACTAAGCCATAACCCCAGACTTCTTCCTAAATCTCCAGTAATTTACAGGTGCTGAAAAGTCAATGAGGGGTTTGAGCACAATCTGTGTTAACAGTATTGCCAGTATAGAGATGCTAATCTGGCTAGATTCTAGGGACGAAATGTTCAAGGGACGGTATATGATTCTTTCTGGTGGTTATTTTGACATATTTTGGCTATACTTACAGATCTGTAAAATAAACCAGCAATCTTCTAATCATGACAACACAGATTCCTAATTGAAGGCAGCTGATACTTATTAAATACCAGGCTCTGTTTAATAGGCTCTTCTTTCCCAGCTGATCTTTACTACAATTCTGTGAGCACTACTAGCACCCCTATTCTATATTTTAAGAATTTGGGTTTAACTTTTAAAACAAGACGGTCTTAAAACAAGACTAAGGATCATGTCCAACCTTGCAGAGATTCTAAGTTTCTGAGCCTAAATAATAACTGAAATCTGTAGCTCCCACAACCCATAGCCTGTGTATAATGTGTTGCAGCATCTTGGATGGTACTGTGTAACTGAACCAACAAAGATAATAGGACCATCAGCAAATACACACCACGAGACTAATGAATACCTAGAATCCTAGTGAGACTTGTAAATAGTCAAGCACCCTAAGTAACAATAGTTCAAGTGCATGCTAAACATGGTGATTACTTATAAAAGAACAGCAACCAGTATGAGTGAAGACAGGCAAATAATGTTCAAAATGTTCAGAATCAATGTCCAGCCACTTATGAGTTGAATTCCCCACTCTAAAAAGGAGGCCAGATGTGATGTATTCTAAGAAGTCTACAATGGGCGTGGTCTTTTCGCAACCAAAAAGGGCTTTTTAAACACTTATTTCCCATTAAGAATATGCAATAGCTAATTAATATTAAATCTGAAAATCAGTGATAATTTATTTCAACTAACCTTACGTGAAAAAATCATTACTCATTCAAGCTTTTAGAATTAGATTAAATAGCATTGAGTATCAAATTTACTTCAACCCATAGAAATAATAGACAGTTAATTAATAAAGTAAGTAATTTAATTAACTTTACTTTTGTGTCATGATGTATTTTTCCTTAGGAAAAGGATAAGACATTTTTTCCATGGTATAAAATACTAGAATATGACTCTTATATTTTTCTTCATGAAGATTAAAGAATTAATAAAATAAGTACAGACATATTGTCAACAAATCTATCCAGATCATTCATTCTCCACTCAAGAAATTATGCTAGGCAAGCTTTATTTCTCCATATGTACAAGGCAATTCAGAGGTCAAAAATTTGAAAACACTTCAATGAACATCAACCATTAATTAACTAAGAGTAGATTTTATTTATAAACAACTTTAAAAGACTATAAAAAAGGTATAACAAACTTCTACTTTATCAGTACTGCTACTCCTGTTGAACACAAAGATATATAATTATAGTTTTCTCCCTATTTAAAATATTTATTGATTCTGGCATAATAATGTCATACTCATCCCTCAATAATCAGTGTACATGGAACCAGAAATCTTTTCTTTCACCTAGTCAATTGAAGTATTTCTGTGTTTTGCATGTTAACACTCTATTTATTCTGTGTTTCTAGTGCTTATCCTCAAAATTTTTATAGTTCCGTTCACATATGAATTCTACCAATCAGCACTATATATAAATAATGCAACGTATAAAATGTGTTAAATAAATGGATGTAAGATTTATGCTAAATTTTTCACATAGTAAGTACTTCAAAACCCTTATTATTTTTCCTTAAGCTTTTATGTGCATATATTTTATCTCTCCAACTAAAGAATAAACTTCTAAATAAGAAGAGTTTTGTCTATAAATTTTACGCATTTTAATACATTATTAATCTAAAACCTTGGACTAGAGTTTGGAATTCTTTTATGTATTCATTTATTGATTCAATAAATAGGTGTCCATGCCATTTTTTCTAAACCTTGTGCAAGATGTAGGGTATACAATGATGTCCAGACTTTAGAGTCCTTGACCTCATGGCGTTAAAGTGCAGTAATGTACAGTAATTTTAAAATCTATTTATTATTATTTAAAACAATAAATGAATACATTCTTGTCGAAAATAACTGAAAAGTCTGTCTGAATTCCCTGGCCAAGGCCAAAACATGAAAGCAAAAGAGCTGCCTGAAAACAGTGCAAGCCACTCTCCAGAGGGTTTCTCTGTTGAAACAGCACATCGCATTATGGAAATAATGAGAAAAATTAGTAACTGTGCAAACGACAACACATATGCATCTTTGTGGTTTCTGACCTTTTAGCATCGTCGAAGCAAGACCACAAACCTTTCAACACCAGGCGTGGTATTAATCTTGCACAGAATATAATGTTTTCACATATTTTATTCTGATTTCCTACAAAGTAATTTCAATTTCTAGCTAAAGCTAATGGATTTTTCTAGTGAAAACATTGTGTACCGAATGACTTTCCAGTGAGATCCGCGTACCATGCGCCATTTTCATGTTCGTGCTCATTTCTCTGAAGTCTGTTTGCCTTTAATTCACCATAATGAAATTCCTTGTGTACTTTTATTGGCAACCATTGCATAGTGACACTTGCATCCAAATGTAATTCCATTTGAGCTTGGCAGTGTTTGCTTTTTCATCAGAAGAGGAAAGTTAGAGGGAACAAGGGGCAAAGATGTGTGTAAGAATATCTGAGGGACCATCACAGCATCATCACAAATTCAAGATTTTTTTGAAACATTAGACAAGGGACTCACAGCCATGCCCTGGGATGGCTGAAACACTTCACAACCTGCTCATGTTTATGACCAAAATCATCACCTAAAATGAATTCAATGTGTCAATATCATAATATTGTTTGTGTATAAGTAATCATGAAGCAGTTAGGGAAGGGAGTATAATCTAGTAAGAAATTGGAACAAAAAGTGTTAGACAAAATTCAAGAAGATTTAAAAGAAGAAAATTAACCTGTCTGATCTGAACAGAATTGGAAAAGCACAGCAATCATAGCTCTATACATTGACCATAGACTTAAAGCATAACATAAAAATAAAGAAGGCAGATAACTCAGGAAAACATTTCTATTAAATCTACTCCGTAAAGTTTTCCCATACTTTTATTTTACTAACAGGAGCATACATTTAAATCTGACAAAATCATATATATTTTGTTGATTCAATTTGTAGCAGATAGAGGAGCATGTCCCAGTGCTATGACAGTGAGTTGTCACTATAACATACCACTGCTTTACATCTTACCCACAGGCTAAAATGTTTACCCCTAGAGTCGTGACTTTGTATATGACAGGAGATTGCTACTAAAAGTAAATATATTTGGCTGAAGGGTAGATACAACTTTAGGCCATTATATCATTCACTAAAATTTAGCTGGCATTTACATATTTACCTGCTTAGTTCATATGACAAATATGTTTGAGAGACTGCCATATACAAAAAAAAAAGATGGAACCATCTTACAAATTTAGAGATTACTTAAAGAAATGGAACTGAAGGGTTAACTGTGATGGCAAGAATGAAGAGAGCAAAACCAGAGGGTACTTCAAGGAGAACAGGCATGAGAGAGGCATTATAATTTGGAGGGTGCTATGATTTGAACCTATGTGCCCATCCAAAGTTTGTATGTTGAAACTAAAATCCCAGGACAATGACATCAAGAGATGGGGCTTTTGGTTAAGTGATTAAGTGAAGAAGGATCCACCCTCATGAATGAGATAAACGTCCTCGTAAAAGATGCTTTAGAGGAATGCCGGGCTCCTCAGTCTCTTCTGCCATGTCGTTACATTGTCCGTTTTTGCCCACTTTTGTCACGTGAAGACGAAGCAAGAAGGTGCCACCTCGGGACCAACTGCCAAATCTCCACTGCCTTGATTTCGGACTTCTCAGCCCCAGAACTGTGAGAAATACATTTCTGTTTTTTATGAATTACTCAATCTGTGGCATTTTGTTATAGCAGCATACAGACAAAAACAGGGTAAACAGCCTGGTGAGAGTGGATATTTTAGAAACTTGAGATGATTCAATGTCGCTGATTCTCCATTTTCTCATATGTAAAAAGAAGGAAATAATGCTGATTACTTCATAGTTCATTGTACAAATTAAATTAACTATGTAAATAAAGCAAGCAATATAGTTCCTTTTATCTAGTATACATTGTTTAAGTGTTGTTGTCATTACATGAGGAAAACAAGAACTTCCCCAAACAGAAGGATGTGGGAACCAAAACTAAGATATAAGAAAGGACCAAAGTTCACTGTGACAATCTGGTCAAGCGCTGGTTAGGGAAGATAGCATAATGTTACGCATAGATATTATTATAGGATAATTTTCCTCCACCCCGAACTCCTCTAGCACTTTCCCTACGTCTTTCATTGCACTTCTTCATTTGTCTCTTTAATTACGGTTATTTATATAAATCTTTTAGCTTCCTACAAAAATAAGCTTGTAGTGGGACAGATTCTTGAGGATCTATGTCAAAGCAATTTTTCTATTTCCTACAGCAAGTAACCCAGTAGTAATCACACAGAATTTGTTAAAAGAATAAACATAGGAAGATTAATTTCCATTTTTTTCTTTGCTAATTTTTAATCAGAATTATACCATTGTTAGGGAGGGAGAAATTATAAATTGAGGACATGAGTATTAACATTTAAATCTGTTATTCTGCTTTATTTTAGAGCTTGCCATGTTTTGTGATTAAAAAAAGAAACAGGACATTCTATATAGCTGTTGCAAAACGTGTGGTCTGTTGGTGAACTAGCAGCACCAGCATTATCAAGATTTCCTTAGTTTGCAGGGCTACTGAGTCAGAATTCGCATTTTGACAAAACTCCAGGTGATTCATGCTCTGCATTTAAGTTGGAGAAGCACTGTTCTATAGTTCTCCTTATGTCCTAAATGCATTGTCAGTGAAAGAAAATACTATACGTATGATAATAATAACGGTAATATTAACAAAAATGTAACTATTAGTAATTTTCTATGCTCTCCCAGATACTAAGTCCTTTATTTAATACTTGTGATATTTCTGCGAAGTTGCAATTGATATCACCTACTAAACTGATACTCAGAAATCTGAAGTAATTCTCCAAGGTCACAAAGCTAGTGAATCACAAACCAGATTTTTAAACTCTTGCTGCTTCATTCCAAAGACTAAACCGTTTCTAACTCACGGTTAATACATTTGCTTCTGCCTTCCATTTCCTAAATATGGTTTCCTTTCTATTTCATTAGCTTTACTTATACATGACTGATTTTTAACCCTCTCTAACATTTGCAGAATATGGTGTACTATGGTTAATAAGGACAATACCAAGTAATATCATGTTGAGAAAGCGTGCAGAAGTAGCATCAAAAAACAGACTTTTTCCAAAATGTTTACTAAAAACTTTCAATAAAAACAAGATTTTCTACTTAGAATTTCTACCTTGCATAACTCAAATGGAGCATGATTATTAAAATGACAAAAAGATTCCGTAATTGCCTAAGAGCTAAGAATAAGAATTGCTATATAAAAAAGCATAAATATGCCATATGAATGACATGTATAAGAATCATGGGAGTGCTATTTGGTATTTAGTATTTAGTTCCATTCTGCAGCATGATCAAAAAGAAGCATCTGTATAGTTCACTGTGCATTATAGCACAATAAATCACCTCATTAGGCTCAGATATATGTAAAGATTTACAGTCTGGGAAAGTCCACTAGATATTCTTAATCACTTCTTAGACTGTACTGTCCCCCATATTTCTCTTTTTCTATAGAAAGGTTGCACATGGAAAGGCTTTATTTGAAATCCAGCAATGAATGGAATGTCTGTGAAGCAAGAAATAGATGGAAATTGACATTTTAAAAGAAAGTTTGGCTTCTGAAGAGATACAGCTGTGACCTTGGTCTTTTTGTTGGAGAGAAGTATTCCCTAGCCTTACTGTACTATTTTTCCCAAAGCACCCTCTCTATTGTTCTCCCTTCATCTCTGGCTCGTATCATATGGCCCCTCCCTCATTCTATCTGGTGAGTTCTGAGAAAAATGCTTAAATTCTGCAGAGAAGATTGAGAACAATGCTAAATATTCCTCAGAGAAGCAAAATATTATGTTAACAGTTTATATTTTCACATGAAATTGTCTATCTCTTCTCTCTGTCTCATGTGTGTATGTGTGTATGTGTATATATATATACATATAATATACAGTAGATATGTATATATAGAGTATAATATTCAGTATATATGTATATATAGTATAATATACCGTATATATGTATATATATACAGTGTGTGTGTGTATATATATATACATATATATATATATATGTATATATATACTACCATTTACCTCCCAGGCTATACGTCCTGACATCTTAAAAGTAGAAAGCCCTCACAGGCCACGGTTGCTCATGCCTGTAATCCCAGCACTTTGAGAGGCCGAGGCGTGCAGATCACCTGAGGTCGGGAGTTCAAGACCAGCCTGACCAACATGGTGAAACCCCATCTCTACTAAAAATACAAAAAATTAGCTGGGCGTTGTGTTGCGCACCTGTAATCCCAGCTACTCAGGAGGTGGAGGCAGGAGAATCACATGAACCCGGGAGTCGGAGGTTGTGTGAGCCGAGACCATGACATTGCACTGCAGCCTGGGCAATGAGAGCAAAACTCCATCTGAAAAATAAAGGTGGATAGGCCTTAAAAGACTTTTGAAAATGAGATTTGTCAAATATTTATTAGAGATGAAGAAAATAAGTGCGGACCCACACGTAACTTGTCTGAGGTCACAGAAGTAGGGACCCACACGTAACTTGTATGAGGTCACAGAGGTAGTCATGCTGCAGCAGCCTTATTGGTTTTCCTCTATGACATGCATTATTATTGTTTTTGATCATTTCAAGAGGTTTCTAGTCGATAGTGGGACAAAATTTCTAATTTGGGAACCTAATTTTCTCTGCAAATCTTCTTTACATCTCTAGCTTATTAATACACCTCAGAAGTGTTACAGGAATTAATTCGCAGGATTTTGAAGAATATTTTGAGGTATGCTGGGAAAAATCATGTCAAGTATCAATGATTAGAAACTAAACAATCAATATTAGATATTGTAAAATTATATTTAATCTTCCATATGGCATAAATAAGTTATTTTAATGTACAGTCGTTGTACTTTGTAAATTTGCATATAAAATATTTGAAAAAATAACTTTCAATATGTAAAATGTAAATATACAAAGGAAAGGATCGGAAAAAATAGATAAAAATAATCAGGCTAAGAAAACACTACAGTGTCACCCTCAGAAGACTATAGAAGGATTCTCACCCTCGAGAAACAGAGGAACTTGAACATGGAAATGACCCTCTGCTGGCCATACTGATTATGGTACATAATTTTAAAAGGCTTTTAGAGAGAAGGGAAATGTTTTATTATGCATTCAGCACAGTGTTATGGTGATGTTTCTTAACTATCAGCTATTTTTAAAATTCTTATAATCTTTCTATAGATGACAAAGTTACATAAATATGAAGGATAAGAAGGGCCCCTGCAAACCTGATAATACAATTCTCTTTTCAATGATAACGTATTTCTAAGCGCGCATCTCCTAATCATATTGATGTGCATTAAGTGTTCTTTTACCTACACCTGTCAAAGTGGCTAAAGTAATATTTCATGAGGAGATAATTTTTTCCCTTAGGTGATTTTTTCCGCATAATACTCTAACATTTCCAATTCCATCTTTCTCGAAAAAGTTTACATGATATACATATACAATTACTAAAATTTTGGCGGCATAAATAATTTAAATGGACTTTACTTCAAAGATAATATTTACTTTTAAAGTTGTAAACCTTTGAATCATCAATTAATTAGAATTATCTTTTTCTTTATAAATAAAGTTTTTTGTCCCTACATATTTATGATTTGGAAATTTTCATCTGGAAAATTTCATTTTCAGTTGTATGCCTTGTCTTTAGTATAAAATTCAGTATTTCAATTTCAATATAATTTTTTGATTGATTTTAATGCAGAGAACAGAAAGGAATATCTTCAAATATAAACTACACAGAATCATTCTGTGAAACATCTTTCTGATCTGTGCATTCAGCTAACAGAGTTAAACTGTACTTTTGATTGAGCAGTTCTGAACACTCTTTCTGTAGAAAATGCAACTGGACATTTGCAGCGCTAAGAGGGTAGTAGTGGAAAAAGGAATATATTCAAATATAAAGTAAACAGAAGCATTCTGTGAAATTTCTTTCTGTTCTCTGCAACTTCTTTCTGTTCTCTGCATTCAACTAACAGAGTTGAGCCTTACTTTTGAAGGAGCAGTTCCGAAACACTCTTTGTGTAGAAACTGAAATTGGACATTCGGAGAGCTAAGAGGATAAAAGTCGAAAAAGGAATATCTTCAGCTAAATACTACACAGAAGCATTCTGTGAAACGTATTTCTGATATGTGCATTCAACTAACAGAGTAAAACCATACTTTTGATTGAGCCATTATGAACACTCTTTCTGAAGAAAATGCAAGTGGACATTCGGAGCACTAAGAAGGTAATACAGGAAAAAGGAATATATTCAAATATAAACTACACAGAAGAATTCTGTGAAACTTCTTTCTGTTCTGTGCATTCAACTAACAGAGTTGAACCTTACTTTTGATTGAGCCGTCCTGAAACACTCATTCTGTAGAAACTGCAATTGGACATTCTGAGCGCTAAGTGGCCTATATTGGGAAAAAGAATATCTCCAAATAAAAACTACTCAGAAGAATTCTGTGAAACTTATTTCTGATCTGTGCATTCAGCTAACAGAGTTAAACCATACTTTTGATTGAGCAGTTATTAAACACTGTTTCTGTAGGAAATGCAAGTGGACATTAGGAGCGCTAAGATTGTAATAGTGGAAAAAGGAATATCCCCAAATAAAAACTACACAGAAGCATTCTCTGAAACTCCTTTCTGTTCTCTACATTAAACTAACAGAGTTGAGCCTTACTTTTGAAGGAGCTGTTCTGAAACACTCTTTGTGTAGAAACTGCCAGTGGACATTCGGAACGCTAAGAGGGTAATAGTCGAAAAAGGAATATCTTCAACTAAATACTAAACAGAAGCATTCTGTGAAACTTCTTTCTTTTCTGTGCATTCAACTAAAAGAGTTGAACCTTACTTTTGATTGAGCCGTTCTGAAACACTCTTTCTGTAGAAAATGCAAGTGGTGATTCGGAGCGCTAAGAGGGTAATAGAGGAAAAAGGAATATCTTCAAATATAAACTACACAGAAGCATTCTGTAGAACTTCTTTCTGTTCCTTGCATTCAACTAACAATATTGAACCTTACTTTTGATTGACCAGTTCTGAAACTCACTTTCTGTAGATACTGCAATTGGAAATTCTGAACGCTAAGAGTCCTATATTGGAAAAAGGAATATCTTCAAATAAAAACTACACAGAAGAATTCTGTGAAACTTCTTTCTGATCTGTGCATTCAACTAACAGAGTTAAACCATACTTTTGATTGAGCAGTTCTGAACACTCTTTCTGTAGAAAATGCAAGTGGACATTCGGAGCTCTAAGAGGGTAATAGTGGAAAAAGTAATATCGTCAAATAAGAACTACAGACAAGCATTCTGTGAAACTACTTTCTGTTCTGTGCATTCAAATAACAGAGTTGAACCTTACTTTTGATAGAGCCATTCTGAAACACTCTTTCTGTAGAAAATTCAATTGGACAATCTGAGCGATAAGAGGCCTATATTGGGAAAAAGAATATCTTCAAATTAAAACTACACAGAAGCATTCTGTGACACTTTTTCTGATCTGTGCATTCAGCTAACAGAGTTAAATCATACATTTGATTGATCAGTTCTGAACACTCTTTCTGTAGAAAATACAACTGGACATTTGGAGCGCTAAGAGGGTAGTAGTGCAAAAAGGAATATATTCAAATATAAACTACACAGAAGCATTCTGTGAAACTTGTTTCTGTTCTGTGCATTCAACTAACATAGTTGAACCTTACTTTTGATTGAGCCTTTCTGAAACACTCTTTCTGTAGAAAATGCAATTGGACATTCTGAGCGCTAAGAGGCCTATATTGGTAAAAAGAATATCTTCATATAAACACTACACAGCAGCATTCTGTGAAACTTCTTTCTGATCTGTGCATTCAGCTAACAGAGTTAAACCATACTTTTGATTGAGCAGTTCTGAAACACTCTTTCTGTAGAAAATGCAACTGGACATTCAGAGCGCTAAGTGGGTAATAGTGGAAAATGGAATATCTTCAAATATAAACTACACAGAAGAATTCTGTGAAACTTATTTCTGATCTGTGCATTCACCTAACACAGTTAAACCATACTTTTGATAGAGCAGTTCTGAACACACTTTCTGTAGAAAATGCAAGTGGACATTCGGAGATCTAAGAGGCCTATATTGGTAAAAAGAATATCTTCATATAAACACTACACAGCAGCATTCTGTGAAGCTTCTTTCTGATCTGTGCATTCAGCTAACAGAGTTAAACCATACTTTTGATTGAGCAGTTCTGAAACACTCTTTCTGTAGAAAATGCAACTGGACATTCAGAGCGCTAAGTGGGTAATAGTGGAAAATGGAATATATTCAAATATAAACTACACAGAAGCATTCTGTGAAACTACATTCTGTTCTGTGCATTCAACTAACAGAGTTGAACCTTAATTTTGATTGAGCAGTTCTGAAACACTCTTTCTGTAGAAAGTGTAATTGGATTTCTGAACGCTAAGAGTCCTATATTGAGAAAAATAATATCTTCAAATAAAAACTACAGAGATGCATTCTCTGAAACTACTTTCTGATCTGTGCATTCAGCTAACAGAATTAAATGATACATTTGATTTAGCAGTTCTGAAACACTCTTTCTGTAGAAAATGCAAGTGGGCATTCGGTGCGCTAAGTTGGTAATTGTGGAAAAAGTAATATCTTCAAATAAAAACTACACAGAGGCATTCTCTGAAACTTCTTTCTGTTCTCTGCATTCAACTAACAGAGTTGAGCCTTATTTTTGAAGGAGCAGCCCTGAAACACACTTTCTATAGAAACTGCAAGTGGACATTCCGAGCGCTACTAGGGTAATAGTGGAAAAAGGAATACCTTCAAATAAATACTACACAGAAGCAATCTGTGAAACTACTTTCTGTTCTGTGAATTCAACTAAAAGTGTTGAACCCTACTTTTCATTTTGCCGTTCTGAAACACTCTTTCTGTAGAAACTGCAATTGGATATTCGGAGCGCTAAGAGGCCTATATTTGAAAAAGGACTATCTTCAAATAAAAACTACACAGAAGCATTCTGTGAAACTTCGTACTGATATGTGCATTCAGCTAACAGAGATAAACCATACTTTTGATTGAGCAGTTCTGAACACTCTTTTTGTAGAAAATGCAGGTGGACATTCGGAGCGCTAAGAGGGTAATACAGAAAAAAGGAATATATTCAAATATAAACTACACAGAAGCATTCTGTGAAACTCTTTTCTGTTCTCTGCATTCAACTTACAGTGTTGAGCATTACTTTTGAAGGAGCAGTTCTGAAAAACTCTTTGTGTAGAAACTGCCAGTGGACATTCGGAGTGCTAAGAGGTTAATATTCAAAAAAGGAATATCTTCAACTAAATACTACACAGAAGGCTTCTCTGAAACTTATTTCTGATATGTGCATTTAACTAACAGAGTAAAACCATATTTTTGATTGAGCCGTTCTGAACACTCTTTATGTAGAAAATGCAAGTGGACATTCGGAGCGCTAAGAGGGTAATAGTGGAAAAAGGAATATATTCAAATATAAACTACTGAGAAGCATTCTGTGAAACTTCTTTTTGTTCTGTGCATTCAAATAACAGAGTTGAACCTTACTTTTGATTGAGCCGTTCTGAAACACTGTTTCTGTAGAAACTGCAATTTAACATACTCAGCGCTATGATGCCTATATTGGGATAAAGAATATCTTAAAATAAAAACTAAACAGATGCATTCTGTGAAACTTCTTTCTTATCTGTGCATTCAGCTAACAGAGTTAAACGATACTTTTGATTTAGCAGTTCTGAAACACACTTTCTGTAGAAAATGCAAGTGGTCATTCGGTGCGCTAAGATGGTAATTGTGGAAAAAGGAATATCTTCAAATAAAAACTACACAGAGGCATTCTCTGAAACTTGTTTCTGTTCTCTGCTTTCAACTAACAGGGTTGAGCCTTATTTTTGAAGGAGCAGTCTTGAAACACTCTTTCTGTAGAAACTGCAAGTGGACATTCGGAGCGCTAAGAGGGTAATAGTGGAAAAAGGAATATATTCAAATAAATACTACACAGAAGCATTCTGTGAAACTACTTTCTGTTCTGTGCATTCAACTAAAAGAGTTGAACCCTACTTTTGATTGAGCCATTCTGAAACACTCTTTCTGTAGAAACTGCAATTGGATATTCGGAGCGCTAAGAGGCCTATATTGGAAAAAGGACTATCTTCAAATAAAAACTACACAGAAGCATTCCGTGAAACTTCGTACTGATCTGTGCATTCAGCTAACAGAATTAAAATATACTTTTGATTGAGCAGTTCGGAAACACTCTTTCTGTAGAAAATGCAAGTGGACATTCGCAGCGCTTAGAAGGTAATAGTGGAAAAAGGAACATCTTCAAATATAAACTACACAGAAGCATTCTATGAAACTTCTTTCTGTTCCGTTCATTCAACTAACAGAGTTGAACCTTACATTTGATTGAGCAGTTCAGAAACACTCTTTCTGTAGATACTGCAATTGGACATACTGAGCGCTAAGACTCCTATATTGGAGAAAGGAATATCTTCAAATAAAAAGTACACAGAAGCATTCTGTGAAAATTATTTCTGATCTGTGCATTCAGCTAACAGAGTTAAACCATACTTTTGATTGAGCAGTTCTGAACACTCTTTCTGTAGAAAATGCAAGTGGACATTCGGAGCGCTAAGAGGGTAATACTGAAAAAGGGAATATATTCAAATATAAACTACACAGAGGCATTCTGTGAACTCCTTTCTGTTCTCTGCATTCAACTAACAGAGTTGAGCCCTACTTTTGAAGGAGCAGTTCTGAAACACTCTTTGTGTAGAAACTGAAATTGGACATTCGGAGAGCTAAGAGGATAATAGTCGAAAAAGGAATATCTTCAACAAAATACTACACGGAAGGATTCTGTGAAACTTATTTCTGATATATGCATTCAAATAACAGAGTAAAACCATACTTTTGATTGAGCCGTTCTGAACACTCTTTCTGTAGAAAATGCAAGTGGACATTCGGAGCACTAAGAGGGTAATACTGGAAAAAGGAATATATTCAAATATAAACTACACAGAAGCATTTTGTGAAACTTCTTGCTGTTCTTTGCATTCAAGTAACAGAGTTGAACCTTACTTTTGATGGAACCGTTCTGAAACCCTCTTTCTGTAGAAAATGCAAGTGGACATTCGGAGCGCTAAGATGGTAATAGTGGAAAAAGGAATACATTCAAATATAAACTACACAGAAGCACTCTGTGAAACTTCTTTCTGTTCTGTGCATTCAACTAACAGAGTTGAAAATTACTTTTGATTGAACCTTCTGAAACACTCATTCTGTAGAAACTGCAATTGGACATTCTGAGCGCTAAGTGGCCTATATTGGGAAAAAGAATATCTCCAAATAAAAACTACTCAGAAGCATTCTGTGAAACTTATTTCTGATCTGTGCATTCAGCTAACAGAGTTAAACGATACTTTTGATTGAGAATTTATGAGACACTCTTTCTGTAGAAAATGCAAGTGGACATTCGGAGCGCTAAGATTGTATTAGTGGAAAAAGGAATATCCCCAAATTAAAACTACGCAGAAGCATTCTCTGAAACTCTTTTCTGTTCTCTGCATTCAACTAACAGATTTGAGCCTTACTTTGAAGGAGCTGTTCTGAAACACTCATTGTGTAGAAACTGCCAGTGGACATTCGGAACGCTAAGAGGGCAATAGTTGAAAAAGGAATATCTATAACTAAATACTACACAGAAGCATTCTGTGAAACTTCTTTCTGTTCTGTGCATTCAACTAAAAGAATTGAACCTTACTTTTGATTGAGCCGTTCTGAAACACTCTTTCTGTAGAAAATGCAAGTGGTGATTCGGAGCGCTAAGAGGGTAATAGTGAAAAAAGGAATATCTTCAAATATAAACTACACAGAAGCATTCTCTGAAACTTCTTTCTGTTCCGTGCATTCAACTAACAGTATTGAACCTTACTTTTGATTGAGCAGTTCTGAAACTCTCTTTCTGCAGATACTGCAATTGGACATTCTGAGCGGTAAGAGACCTATATTGGAATAAGGAATATCTTCAAATAAAAACTACACAGAAGAATTCTGTGAAACTTCTTTCTGATCTGTGCATTCAACTAACAGAGTTAAACCATACTTTTGATTGAGCAGTTCTGAACACTCTTTCTGTAGAAAATGCAAGTGGACATTCGGAGCTCTAAGTGGGCAATAGTGGAAAAGGTAATATCGTCAAATATGAATTACAGAGAAGCATTCTGTGAAACTACTTTCTGTTCTGTGCATTCAAATAACAGAGTTGAGCCCTACTTTTGAAGGAGCAGTTCTGAAACACTCTTTGTGTAGAAACTGCAATTGGACAATCTGAGCGCTAGAGGCCTATATTGGGAAAAAGAATATCTTCAAATAAAAACTACACAGAAGCATTCTGTGCAACTTCTTTCTAATCTGTGCATTCAGCTAAGAGAGTTAAATCATACATTTGATTGAGGAGTTCTGAACACTCTTTCTGTAGAAAATGCAACTGGACATTTGGAGCGCTAAGAGGGTAGTATTGGAAAAAGCAATATATTCAAATATAAACTACACAGAAGCATTCTGTGAAACTTCTTTTTGTTCTGTGCATTCAACTAACATAGTTGAACCTTACTTTTGATTGAGCTTTTCTGAAACACCCTTTCTGTAGAAACTGCAATTGGACATTCTGAGCGCTAAGAGGCCTATATTGGTAAAAAGAATATCTTCAAATAAACATTACACCGCAGCATTCTGTGAAACTTCTTTCTGTTCTGTGCATTCAGCTAACAGAGTTAAACCATTCTTTTGATTGAGCAGTTCTGAAACAATCTTTCTGTAGATAATGCAACTGGAGATTCAGAGCGCTAAGTGGGTAATAGTGAAAAATGGAATATCTTCAAATATAAACTACACAGAAGAATTCTGTGAAACTTCTTTCTGATCTGTGCATTCACCTAACAGGGTTAAACCACACTTATGTTTGAGCAGTTCTGAACACTCCTTCTGTAGAAAATGCAACTGGACATTTGGAGCGCTAAGAGGTTAATAGTGGAAAAAGGAATACCTTCAAATAAATACTACACAGAAGCATTCTGTGAAAGTTCTTTCTGTTCTGTGAATTCAACTAAAAGAGTTGAACCCTACTTTTCATTGAGCCGTTCTGAAACACTCTTTCTGTAGAAACTGCAATTGGATATTCGGAGCGCTAAGAGGCCTATATATGAGAAAGGACTTTCTTCAAATGAAAACTACACAGAAACATTCTGTGAAACTTCATACTGATCTGTGCATTCAGCTAACAGAGTTAAACCATACTTTTGATTGAGCAGTTCGGAAACACTCTTTCTGTAGAAAATGCAAGTGGACATTCGGAGCGCTTAGAAGGTAATAGTGGAAAAAGGAATATCTTCAAATACAAACTACACAGAATCATTCTTTGAAACTTCTTTCTGTTCTGTTCATTCAACTAACAGAGTTGAACCTTACTTTTGATTGAGCCTTTCTGAAACACTCTTTCTGTAGAAACTGCAATTTGACATTCTGAGCGCTAGGAGGCCTATATTGGGAAAAAGAATATCTACAAATAAAAACTACACAGAAGCATTCTGTGAAACTTCATTCTGTTCTCTTCATTCAACTAAAAGAGTTGAACCTTACTTTTGATTGAGCCGTTCTGAAACACTCTTTCTGTAGAAAATGCAAGTGGAGATTCGGAGCGCTAAGATGGTAATAGTGGAAAAAGGAATGTCTTCAAATATAAACTACACAGAATCATTCTGTGAAACTACTTTCTGATCTGTGCATTCAGCTAACAGAGTTAAACCATACTTTTGATTGAGCAGATCTGAACACTCTTTCTGTAGAAAATGCAACTGGACATTTGGAGCGCTAAGAGGGTAGTAGTGGAAAAAGGAATATATTCAAATATAAACTACACAGAAGCATTCTGTGAAACTTCTTTCTGATCTGAGCATTCAGCTAACAGAGTTAAACCATACTTTTGATTGCGCAGTTCAGAACACTCTTTCTGTAGAAAATGCAAGTGGACATTCGGAGCGCTAAGAGGGTAATTGTGGAAAAAGGGATATATTCAAATATAAACTACACAGTAGCATTCTGTGAAACTTCTTTCTGTTCTGTGCATTCAACTAACAGAGTTGAACCTTACTTTTGATTGAGCCGTTCTGAAATACTCTTTCTGTAGAAACTGCAATTGGACATTCTAAGCGCTAAGAGGCCTGCATTGGGAAAAAGAATATCTTCAGATAAAAACTACACAGATGCATTCTGTGAAACTTATTTCTGATCTGTATATTCAGTAAACAGAGCTAAACCATATTTTTGATTGAGCAGTTATGAAACAATCTTTTTGTAGAAAATGCAAGTGGACATTCGGAGCACTAAGATTGTAATAGAGGAAAAAGGGATATCTCCAATTAAAAACTACACAGAAGCATTCTCTGAAACCCCTTTCTGTTCTCCGCATTCAACTAACAGAGTTGAGCCTTACTTTTGAAGGAGCAGTTCTGAAACACTCTTTGTGTAGAAACTGCCTGTGGATATTCGGAGCGCTAAGTGTGTAATAGTCCAAAAAGGAGTATCTTCAACTAAATACTACACAGAAGCATTCAGTGAAACTTCTTTCTGTTCTGTGCATTCAACTAAGAGAGTTGAACCTTACATTTGATTCAGCCGTTCTGAAACACTCTTTCTGCAGAAACTGCAATTGGACATTCTGAGCGCTAAGAGGCCTATATTGGGAAAAATAATATCTTCAAATAAAAATTACACAGAAGCATTGTTTGAAACTTATTTCTGATATGTGCATTCAGCTAACAGAGTTAAACCATACTTTTGATTGCGCAGTTCAGAACACACTTTCTGTAGAAAATGCAAGTGGACATTCGGAGCGCTAAGAGGGTAATAGTGGAAAAAGGGATATATTCAAATATAAACTACACAGTAGCATTCTGTGAAACTTCTTTCTCTTCTGTGCATTCAACTAACAGTGTTGAACCTTACTTTTGATTGAGCCGTTCTGAAACACTCTTTCTGTAGAAACTGCAATTGGACTTTCTAAGCGCTAAGAGGCCTACATTGGGAAAAAGAATATCTTCAAATAAAAACTACACAGATGCATTCTGTGAAACTTATTTCTGATCTGTAAATTCAGTTAACAGAGCTAAACCATATTTTTGATTGAGCAGTTATGAAACACTGTTTTTGTAGAAAATGCAAGTGGACATTCTGAGCGCTAAGATTGTAACAGAGGAAAAAGGAATATCTGAAATTAAAAACTACACAGAAGCATTCTCTGAAACCCCTTTCTGTTCTCCGCATTCAACTAACAGAGTTGAGCCTTACTTTTGAAGGAGGAGTTCTGAAACACTCTTTGTGTAGAAACTGCCAGTGGATATTCGGAGCGCTAAGTGGGTAATAGTCCAAAAAGTAGTATCTTCAACTAAATACTACACAGAAGCATTCTGTGAAACTACTTTCTGTTCTGTGCATTCAACTAAGAAAGTTGAACCTTACATTTGATTGAGCCTTTCTGAAACACTCTTTCTGTAGAAACTGCAATTAGACATTCTGAGCGCTAGGAGGCCTATATTGGGAAAAAGAATATCTACAAATAAAAACTACACAGAAGCATTCTGTGAAACTTCATTCTGTTCTCTTCATTCAACTAAAAGAGTTGAACCTTACTTTTGATTGAGCCGTTCTGAAACACTCTTTCTGTAGAAACTGCAATTGGACATTCTGAGCGCTAAGAGGCCTATATTGGGAAAAATAATATCTTCAAATAAAAACTACACAGAAGCATTGTGTGAAACTTATTTCTGATATGTGCATTCAGCTAACAGAGTTAAACCATACCTTTGATTGCGCAGTTCCGAACACTATTTCTGTAGAAAATGCAAGTGGACATTCGGATCGCTAAGGGGGTAATAGTGGAAAAAGGAATATATTCAAATATAAACTACACAGTAGCATTCTGTGAAACTTCTTTCTGTTCTGTGCATTCAACTAACAGAGTTGAACCTTACTTTTGATTGAGCCGTTCTGAAACACTCTTTTTGTAGAAACTGCAATTGGACATTCTAAGCGCTAAGAGGCCTACATTGGGAAAAAGAATATCTTCAAATAAAAACTACACAGATGCATTCTGTGAAACTTATTTATGATCTGTAAATTCAGTTAACAGAGCTTAACCACATTTTTGATTGGGCAGTTATGAAATACTCTTTTTGTTGAAAATGCAAGTGGACATTCGGAGCGCTAAGATTGTAATAGAGGAAAAAGGAATATCTCCAATTAAAAACTACACAGAAGCATTCTCTGAAACCCCCTCTGTTCTCCGCATTCAACTAACAGAGTTGAACCTTACTTTTGAAGGAGCAGTTCTGAAACACTGTTTTTGTAGAAACTGCCAGTGGATATTCGGAGCGCTAAGTGGGTAATAGTCCAAAAAGGAGTATCTTCAACAAAATACTACACAGAAGCATTCTGTGAAACTTCTTTCTGTTCTGTGCATTCAACTAAGAGAGTTGAACCTTACATTTGATTGAGCCGTTCTGAAACACTCTTTCTGTAGAAACTGCAATTGGACATTCTGAGCGCTAAGAGGCCTATATTGGGAAAAATAATATCTTCAAATAAAAACTACACAGAAGCATTGTTTGAAACTTATTTCTGATATGTGCATTCAGCTAACAGAGTTAAACCATACTTTTGATTGCGCAGTTCAGAACACTCTTTTGTAGAAAATGCAAGTGGACATTCGGAGCGCTAAGAGGGTAATATTGGAAAAAGGAATATATACAAATATAAACTACGCAGAAGCATTCGGTGAAACGTCTTTCTGTTCTGTGCATTCAACTACCGGGGTTGAACCTTACTTTTGATTGAGCCGTTCTGAAACACTCTTTCTGTAGAAACTGCAATTGGACATTCTGAGCGCTAAGAGGCCTATATTGGGAAAAAGAATATCTACAAATAAAAACTACACAGAAGCATTCTGTGAAACTTCTTTCTGTTCTGTTCATTCAACTAAAAGTGTTGAACCGTAGTTTTGATTGAGCCGTTCTGAAACACTCTTTCTGTAGAAAATGCAAGTGGAGATTCGGAGCGCTAAGATGGTAATAGTGGAAAAAGGAATGTCTTCAAATATAAACTACACAGAATCATTCTGTGAAACTACTTTCTGATCTGTGCATTCAGCTAACAGAGTTAAACCATACTTTTGATTGAGCAGATCTGAACACTCTTTCTGTAGAAAATGCAACTGGACATTTGGAGCGCTAAGAGGGTAGTAGTGGAAAAAGGAATATATTCAAATATAAACTACACAGAAGCATTCTGTGAAACTTCTTTCTGATCTGAGCCTTCAGCTAACAGAGTTAAACCATACTATTGATTGAGCAGTTTTGAAACACTCTGTAGAAAATGCAACTGGACATTCGTAGCGCTAAGTGGGTAATGGTGGAAAAAAGAATATGTTCAAATATAAACTACACAGAAGTATTGTATGAAACTTCTTTCTGTTCTGTGCATTCAACTAACAGAGTTGAACCTTACTTTTGATTGAGCCGTTCTGAAACACTCTTTCCGTAGAAACTGCAATTGGACATTCTGAGCGCTAAGAGGCCTATATTGGGAATAATAATATCTTCAAATAAAAACTACACAGAAGCATTGTGTGAAACTTATTTCTGATATGTGCATTCAGCTAACAGAGTTAAACCATACTTTTGATTGCGCAGTTCCGAACACTCTTTCTGTAGAAAATGCAAGTGGACATTGGGAGCGCTAAGAGGGTAATAGTGGAAAAAGGAATATATTCAAATATAAACTACACAGTAGCATTCTGTGAAACTTCTTTCTGTTCTGTGCATTCAACTAACAGAGTTGAACCTTACTTTTGATTGAGCCGTTCTGAAACACTCTTTCTGTAGAAACTGCAATTGGACATGCTAAGCGCTAGGAGGCCTACATTGGGAAAAAGAATATCTTCAAATAAAAACTACACAGATACATTCTCTGAAACTTATTTCTGATCTGTAAATTCAGTTAACAGAGCTAAACCATATTTTTGATTCAGCAGTTATGAAACACTCTTTTTGTAGAAAATGCAAGTGGACATTGGGAGCGCTAAGATTGTAATAGAGGAAAAAGGAATATCTCCAATTAAAAACTACACAGAAGCATTCTCTGAAACCCCTTTCTGTTCTCCGCATTCAACTAACAGAGTTGAGCCTTACTTTCGAAGGAGCAGTTCTGAAAAACTCTTTGTGTAGAAACTGCCAGTAGATATTCGGAGCGCTAAGTGGGTAATAGTCCAAAAAGGAATATCTTCAACTAAATACTACACAGAAGCATTCTGTGAAACTTCTTTCTGTTCTGTGCATTAAACTAAGAGAGTTGAACCTGACATTTGATTGAGGCGTTCTGAAACCCTCTTTCTGTAGAAACTGCAATTGGACATTCTGAGCGCTAAGAGGCCTATATTGGGAATAATAATATCTTCAAATAAAAACTACACAGAAGCATTGTTTGAAACTTATTTCCGATATGTGCATTCAGCTAACAGAGTTAAACCATACTTTTGATTGCGCAGTTCAGAACACTCTTTCTGTAGAAAATGCAAGTGGACATTCGGAGCGCTAAGAGGGTAATAGTGGAAAAAGGAATATATTCAAATATAAACTACACAGAAGCATTCTGTGAAATTACTTTCTGTTCTGTGAATTCAACTACCAGGTTTGAACCTTAATTTTGATTGAGCCATTCTGAAACACTCTTTCTGTAGAAACTGCAATTGGACATTCTGAGCGCTAAGAGGCCTATATTGGGAAAAAGAATATCTACAAATAAAAACTACACAGAAGCATTCTGTGAAACTTCTTTCTGTTCTGTTCATTCAACTAAAAGAGTTGAACCTTAGTTTTGATTGATCCGTTCTGAAACACTCTTTCTGTAGAAAATGCAAGTGGAGATTCGGAGCGCTAAGAGGGTAATAGTGGAAAAAGGAATGTCTTCAAATATAAACTACACAGAATAATTCTGTGAAACTTCTTTCTGATCTGTGCATTCAGGTAACAGATTTAAACCATACTTTCGATTGAGCAGATCTGAACACTCTTTCTGTAGAAAATGCAACTGGACATTTGGAGCGCTAAGAGGGTAGTAGTGGAAAAAGGAATATATTCAAATATAAACTACACAGAAGCATTCTGTGAAACATTTTCTGATCTGAGAATTCAGCTAACAGAGTTAAACCATACTTTTGATTGAGCAGTTTTGAAACACTCTGTCTGTAGAAAATGCAACTGGACATTCGTAGCGCTAAGTGGGTAATAGTGGAAAAAAGAATATGTTCAAATATAAACTACACAGAAACATTGTATGAAACTTCTTTCTGTTCTGTGCATTCAACTAACAGAGTTGAACCTTACTTTTGATTGAGCCGTTCTGAAACACTCTTTCCGTAGAAACTGCAATTGGACATTCTGAGCGCTAAGAGGCCTATATTGGGAAAAAGAATGTCTACAAATAAAAACTACACAGAAGAATTGTGTGAAACTTATTTCTGTTCAGTTTGTTCAACTAAAAGAGTTGAACCTTAGTTTTGATTGAGCCGTTCTGAAACACTCTTTCCGTAGAAACTGCAATTGGACATTCTGAGCGCTAAGAGGCCTATATTGGGAAAAATAATATCTTCAAATAAAAACTACACAGAAGCATTGTGTGAAACTTATTTCTGATATGTGCATTCAGCTAACAGAGTTAAACCATACTTTTGATTGCGCAGTTCCGAACACTCTTTCTGTAGAAAATGCAAGTGGACATTCGGAGCGCTAAGATGGTAATAGAGGAAAAAGGAATATATTCAAATATAAACTACACAGAAGCATTCTGTGAAACTTCTTTCTGTTCTATGCATTCAACTACCAGGGTTGAACCTTAATTTTGATTGAGCCGTTCTGAAACACTCTTTCTGTAGAAACTGCAATTGGACATTCTGAGCGCTAAGAGGCCTATATTGGGAAAAAGAATATCTACAAATAAAAACTACACAGAAGCATTCTGTGAACCTTCTTTCTGTTCTGTTCATTCAACTAAAAGAGTTGAACCTTACTTTTGATTGAGCCGTTCTGAAACACTCTTTCTGTAGAAACTGCAATTGGACATTCTAAGCGCTAAGAGGCCTACATTGGGATAAAGAATATCTTCAAATAAAAACTACACAGACACATTCTCTGAAACTTATTTCTGATCTGTAAATTCAGTTAACAGATCTAAACCATATTTTTGATTGAGCAGTTATGAAACACTCTTTTTGTAGAAAATGCAAGTGGACATTGGGAGCGCTAAGATTGTAATAGAGGAAAAAGGAATATCTCCAATTAAAAACTACACAGAAGCATTCTCTGAAACCCCTTTCTGTTCTCCGCATTCAACTAACAGAGTTGAGCCTTACTTTCGAAGGAGCAGTTCTGAAACACACTTTGTGTAGAAACTGCCAGTGGATAATCGGAGCGCTAAGTGGGTAATAGTCCAAAAAGGAGTATCTTCAACTAAATACTACACAGAAGCATTCTGTGAAACTACTTTCTGTTCTGTGCATTCAACTAAGAGAGTTGAACCTGACATTTGATTGAGGCGTTCTGAAACACTCTTTCTGTAGAAACTGCAATTGGACATTCTGAGCGCTGAGAGGCCTATATTGGGAATAATAATATCTTCAAATAAAAACTACACAGAAGCATTGTTTGAAACTTATTTCTGATATGTGCATTCAGCTAACAGAGTTAAACCATACTTTTGATTGCTGAGTTCAGAACACTCTTTCTGTAGAAAATGTAAGTGGAAATTCGGAGCGCTAAGAGGGTAATAGTGGAAAAAGGAATATATTCAAATATAAACTACACAGAAGCATTCTGTGAAACTTCTTTCTGTTCTGTGCATTCAACTACCAGGGTTGAACCTTAATTTTGATTGAGCCGTTCTGAAACACTCTTTCTGTAGAAACTGCAATTGGACATTCTGAGCACTAAGAGGCCTATATTGGGAAAAAGAATATCTACAAATAAAAACTACACAGAAGCATTCTGTGAAACTTCTTTCTGATCTGTGCATTCAGCTAACAGAGTTAAACTATACTTCTGATTGAGCAGATCTGAACACTCTTTCTGTAGAAAATGCAACTGGACATTTTGAGCGCTAAGAGGGTAGTAGTGGAAAAAGGAATATATTCAAATATAAACTACACAGAAGCATTCTGTGAAACTTCTTTCTGATCTGAGCATTCAGCTAACAGAGTTAAACCATACTTTTGATTGAGCAGTTTTGAAACACTCTGTCTGTAGAAAATGCAACTGGACATTCGTAGCGCTAAGTGGGTAATGGTGGAAAAAAGAATATGTTCAAATATAAACTACACAGAAGTATTGTATGAAACTTCTTTCTGTTCTGTGCATTCAACTAACAGAGTTGAACCTTACTTTTGATTGAGCCTTTCTGAAACACTCTTTCTGTAGAAACTGCAATTGGACATTCTGAGCGCTAAGAGGCCTATATTGGGAAAAATAATATCTTCAAATAAAAACTACACAGAAGCATTGTGTGAAACTTATTTCTGATATGTTCATTAAGCTAACAGAGTTAAACCATACTTTTGATTGCGCAGTTCTGAACACTCTTTCTGTAGAAAATGCAAGTGGACATTCGGAGCGCTAAGAGGGTAATTGTGGAAAAAGGAATATATTCAAATATAAACTACACAGTAGCATTCTGTGAAACTTCTTTCTGTTCTGTGCATTCAACTAACAGAGTTGAACCTTACTTTTGATTGAGCCGTTCTGAAACACTCTTTCTGTAGAAACTGCAATTGGACATGCTAAGCGCTAGGAGGCCTACATTGGGAAAAAGAATATCTTCAAATAAAAACTACACAGATACATTCTCTGAAACTTATTTCTGATCTGTAAATTCAGTTAACAGAGCTAAACCATATTTTTGATTCAGCAGTTATGAAACACTCTTTTTGTAGAAAATGCAAGTGGACATTGGGAGCGCTAAGATTGTAATAGAGGAAAAAGGAATATCTCCAATTAAAAACTACACAGAAGCATTCTCTGAAACCCCTTTCTGTTCTCCGCATTCAACTAACAGAGTTGAGCCTTACTTTCGAAGGAGCAGTTCTGAAACACTCTTTGTGTAGAAACTGCCAGTGGATATTCGGAGCGCTAAGTGGGTAATAGTCCAAAAAGGAATATCTTCAACTAAATACTACACAGAAGCATTCTGTGAAACTTCTTTCTGTTCTGTGCATTAAACTAAGAGAGTTGAACCTGACATTTGATTGAGGCGTTCTGAAACCCTCTTTCTGTAGAAACTGCAATTGGACATTCTGAGCGCTAAGAGGCCTATATTGGGAATAATAATATCTTCAAATAAAAACTACACAGAAGCATTGTTTGAAACTTATTTCCGATATGTGCATTCAGCTAACAGAGTTAAACCATACTTTTGATTGCGCAGTTCAGAACACTCTTTCTGTAGAAAATGCAAGTGGACATTCGGAGCGCAAATAGGGTAATAGTGGAAAAAGGAATATATTCAAATATAAACTACACAGAAGCATTCTGTGAAATTACTTTCTGTTCTGTGAATTCAACTACCAGGTTTGAACCTTAATTTTGATTGAGCCATTCTGAAACACTCTTTCTGTAGAAACTGCAATTGGACATTCTGAGCGCTAAGAGGCCTATATTGGGAAAAAGAATATCTACAAATAAAAACTACACAGAAGCATTCTGTGAAACTTCTTTCTGTTCTGTTCATTCAACTAAAAGAGTTGAACCTTAGTTTTGATTGATCCGTTCTGAAACACTCTTTCTGTAGAAAATGCAAGTGGAGATTCGGAGCGCTAAGAGGGTAATAGTGGAAAAAGGAATGTCTTCAAATATAAACTACACAGAATCATTCTGTGAAACTTCTTTCTGATCTGTGCATTCAGGTAACACATTTAAACCATACTTTCGATTGAGCAGATCTGAACACTCTTTCTGTAGAAAATGCAACTGGACATTTGGAGCGCTAAGAGGGTAGTAGTGGAAAAAGGAATATATTCAAATATAAACTACACAGAAGCATTCTGTGAAACTTTTTCTGATCTGAGAATTCAGCTAACAGAGTTAAACCATACTTTTGATTGAGCAGTTTTGAAACACTCTGTCTGTAGAAAATGCAACTGGACATTCGTAGCGCTAAGTGGGTAATAGTGGAAAAAAGAATATGTTCAAATATAAACTACACAGAAACATTGTATGAAACTTCTTTCTGTTCTGTGCATTCAACTAACAGAGTTGAACCTTACTTTTGATTGAGCCGTTCTGAAACACTCTTTCCGTAGAAACTGCAATTGGACATTCTGAGCGCTAAGAGGCCTATATTGGGAAAAATAATATCTTCAAATAAAAACTACACAGAAGCATTGTGTGAAACTTATTTCTGATATGTGCATTCAGCTAACAGAGTTAAACCATACTTTTGATTGCGCAGTTCCGAACACTCTTTCTGTAGAAAATGCAAGTGGACATTCGGAGCGCTAAGATGGTAATAGAGGAAAAAGGAATATATTCAAATATAAACTACACAGAAGCATTCTGTGAAACTTCTTTCTGTTCTATGCATTCAACTACCAGGGTTGAACCTTAATTTTGATTGAGCCGTTCTGAAACACTCTTTCTGTAGAAACTGCAATTGGACATTCTGAGCGCTAAGAGGCCTATATTGGGAAAAAGAATATCTACAAATAAAAACTACACAGAAGCATTCTGTGAACCTTCTTTCTGTTCTGTTCATTCAACTAAAAGAGTTGAACCTTACTTTTGATTGAGCCGTTCTGAAACACTCTTTCTGTAGAAACTGCAATTGGACATTCTAAGCGCTAAGAGGCCTACATTGGGATAAAGAATATCTTCAAATAAAAACTACACAGACACATTCTCTGAAACTTATTTCTGATCTGTAAATTCAGTTAACAGATCTAAACCATATTTTTGATTGAGCAGTTATGAAACACTCTTTTTGTAGAAAATGCAAGTGGACATTGGGAGCGCTAAGATTGTAATAGAGGAAAAAGGAATATCTCCAATTAAAAACTACACAGAAGCATTCTCTGAAACCCCTTTCTGTTCTCCGCATTCAACTAACAGAGTTGAGCCTTACTTTCGAAGGAGCAGTTCTGAAACACACTTTGTGTAGAAACTGCCAGTGGATAATCGGAGCGCTAAGTGGGTAATAGTCCAAAAAGGAGTATCTTCAACTAAATACTACACAGAAGCATTCTGTGAAACTACTTTCTGTTCTGTGCATTCAACTAAGAGAGTTGAACCTGACATTTGATTGAGGCGTTCTGAAACACTCTTTCTGTAGAAACTGCAATTGGACATTCTGAGCGCTGAGAGGCCTATATTGGGAATAATAATATCTTCAAATAAAAACTACACAGAAGCATTGTTTGAAACTTATTTCTGATATGTGCATTCAGCTAACAGAGTTAAACCATACTTTTGATTGCTGAGTTCAGAACACTCTTTCTGTAGAAAATGTAAGTGGAAATTCGGAGCGCTAAGAGGGTAATAGTGGAAAAAGGAATATATTCAAATATAAACTACACAGAAGCATTCTGTGAAACTTCTTTCTGTTCTGTGCATTCAACTACCAGGGTTGAACCTTAATTTTGATTGAGCCGTTCTGAAACACTCTTTCTGTAGAAACTGCAATTGGACATTCTGAGCACTAAGAGGCCTATATTGGGAAAAAGAATATCTACAAATAAAAACTACACAGAAGCATTCTGTGAAACTTCTTTCTGATCTGTGCATTCAGCTAACAGAGTTAAACTATACTTCTGATTGAGCAGATCTGAACACTCTTTCTGTAGAAAATGCAACTGGACATTTTGAGCGCTAAGAGGGTAGTAGTGGAAAAAGGAATATATTCAAATATAAACTACACAGAAGCATTCTGTGAAACTTCTTTCTGATCTGAGCATTCAGCTAACAGAGTTAAACCATACTTTTGATTGAGCAGTTTTGAAACACTCTGTCTGTAGAAAATGCAACTGGACATTCGTAGCGCTAAGTGGGTAATGGTGGAAAAAAGAATATGTTCAAATATAAACTACACAGAAGTATTGTATGAAACTTCTTTCTGTTCTGTGCATTCAACTAACAGAGTTGAACCTTACTTTTGATTGAGCCTTTCTGAAACACTCTTTCTGTAGAAACTGCAATTGGACATTCTGAGCGCTAAGAGGCCTATATTGGGAAAAATAATATCTTCAAATAAAAACTACACAGAAGCATTGTGTGAAACTTATTTCTGATATGTTCATTAAGCTAACAGAGTTAAACCATACTTTTGATTGCGCAGTTCTGAACACTCTTTCTGTAGAAAATGCAAGTGGACATTCGGAGCGCTAAGAGGGTAATTGTGGAAAAAGGAATATATTCAAATATAAACTACACAGTAGCATTCTGTGAAACTTCTTTCTGTTCTGTGCATTCAACTAACAGAGTTGAACCTTACTTTTGATTGAGCCGTTCTGAAACACTCTTTCTGTAGAAACTGCAATTGGACATGCTAAGCGCTAGGAGGCCTACATTGGGAAAAAGAATATCTTCAAATAAAAACTACACAGATACATTCTCTGAAACTTATTTCTGATCTGTAAATTCAGTTAACAGAGCTAAACCATATTTTTGATTCAGCAGTTATGAAACACTCTTTTTGTAGAAAATGCAAGTGGACATTGGGAGCGCTAAGATTGTAATAGAGGAAAAAGGAATATCTCCAATTAAAAACTACACAGAAGCATTCTCTGAAACCCCTTTCTGTTCTCCGCATTCAACTAACAGAGTTGAGCCTTACTTTCGAAGGAGCAGTTCTGAAACACTCTTTGTGTAGAAACTGCCAGTGGATATTCGGAGCGCTAAGTGGGTAATAGTCCAAAAAGGAATATCTTCAACTAAATACTACACAGAAGCATTCTGTGAAACTTCTTTCTGTTCTGTGCATTAAACTAAGAGAGTTGAACCTGACATTTGATTGAGGCGTTCTGAAACCCTCTTTCTGTAGAAACTGCAATTGGACATTCTGAGCGCTAAGAGGCCTATATTGGGAATAATAATATCTTCAAATAAAAACTACACAGAAGCATTGTTTGAAACTTATTTCCGATATGTGCATTCAGCTAACAGAGTTAAACCATACTTTTGATTGCGCAGTTCAGAACACTCTTTCTGTAGAAAATGCAAGTGGACATTCGGAGCGCAAATAGGGTAATAGTGGAAAAAGGAATATATTCAAATATAAACTACACAGAAGCATTCTGTGAAACTACTTTCTGTTCTGTGAATTCAACTACCAGGTTTGAACCTTAATTTTGATTGAGCCATTCTGAAACACTCTTTCTGTAGAAACTGCAATTGGACATTCTGAGCGCTAAGAGGCCTATATTGGGAAAAAGAATATCTACAAATAAAAACTACACAGAAGCATTCTGTGAAACTTCTTTCTGTTCTGTTCATTCAACTAAAAGAGTTGAACCTTAGTTTTGATTGATCCGTTCTGAAACACTCTTTCTGTAGAAAATGCAAGTGGAGATTCGGAGCGCTAAGAGGGTAATAGTGGAAAAAGGAATGTCTTCAAATATAAACTACACAGAATCATTCTGTGAAACTTCTTTCTGATCTGTGCATTCAGGTAACACATTTAAACCATACTTTCGATTGAGCAGATCTGAACACTCTTTCTGTAGAAAATGCAACTGGACATTTGGAGCGCTAAGAGGGTAGTAGTGGAAAAAGGAATATATTCAAATATAAACTACACAGAAGCATTCTGTGAAACTTTTTCTGATCTGAGAATTCAGCTAACAGAGTTAAACAATACTTTTGATTGAGCAGTTTTGAAACACTCTGTCTGTAGAAAATGCAACTGGACATTCGTAGCGCTAAGTGGGTAATAGTGGAAAAAAGAATATGTTCAAATATAAACTACACAGAAACATTGTATGAAACTTCTTTCTGTTCTGTGCATTCAACTAACAGAGTTGAACCTTACTTTTGATTGAGCCGTTCTGAAACACTCTTTCCGTAGAAACTGCAATTGGACATTCTGAGCGCTAAGAGGCCTATATTGGGAAAAAGAATGTCTACAAATAAAAACTACACAGAAGAATTGTGTGAAACTTCTTTCTGTTCTGTTTGTTCAACTAAAAGAGTGGAACCTTAGTTTGATTGAGCCGTTCTGAAACACTCTTTCCGTAGAAACTACAATTGGACATTCTGAGCGCTAAGAGGCCTATATTGGGAAAAATAATATCTTCAAATAAAAACTACACAGAAGCATTGTGTGAAACTTATTTCTGATATGTGCATTCAGCTAACAGAGTTAAACCATACTTTTGATTGCGCAGTTCCGAACACTCTTTCTGTAGAAAATGCAAGTGGACATTCGGAGCGCTAAGATGGTAATAGAGGAAAAAGGAATATATTCAAATATAAACTACACAGAAGCATTCTGTGAAACTACTTTCTGTTCTGTGCATTCAACTACCAGGGTTGAACCTTACTTTTGATTGAGCCGTTCTGAAACACTCTTTCTGTAGAAACTGCAATTGGACATTCTGAGCGCTAAGAGGCCTATATTGGGAAAAAGAATATCTACAAATAAAAACTACACAGAAGCATTCTGTGAACCTTCTTTCTGTTCTGTTCATTCAACTAAAAGAGTTGAACCTTACTTTTGATTGAGCCGTTCTGAAACACTCTTTCTGTAGAAACTGCAATTGGACATTCTAAGCGCTAAGAGGCCTACATTGGGATAAAGAATATCTTCAAATAAAAACTACACAGGCACATTCTCTGAAACTTATTTCTGATCTGTAAATTCAGTTAACAGAGCTAAACCATATTTTTGATTGAGCAGTTATGAAACACTCTTTTTGTAGAAAATGCAAGTGGACATTGGGAGCGCTAAGATTGTAATAGAGGAAAAAGGAATATCTCCAATTAAAAATTACACAGAAGCATTCTCTGAAACCACTTTCTCTTCTCCGCATTCTACTAACAGAGTTGAGCCTTACTTTCGAAGGAGCAGTTCTGAAACACACTTTGTGTAGAAACTGCCAGTGGATAATCGGAGCGCTAAGTGGGTAATAGTCCAAAAAGGAGTATCTTCAACTAAATACTACAGAGAAGCATTCTGTGAAACTACTTTCTGTTCTGTGCATTCAACTAAGAGAGTTGAACCTGACATTTGATTGAGGCGTTCTGAAACACTCTTTCTGTAGAAACTGCAATTGGACATTCTGAGCGCTGAGAGGCCTATATTGGGAATAATAATATCTTCAAATAAAAACTACACAGAAGCATTGTTTGAAACTTATTTCTGATATGTGCATTCAGCTAACAGAGTTAAACCATACTTTTGATTGCTCAGTTCAGAACATTCTTTCTGTAGAAAATGTAAGTGGACATTCGGAGCGCTAAGAGGGTAATAGTGGAAAAAGGAATATATTCAAATATAAACTACACAGAAGCATTCTGTGAAACTTCTTTCTGTTCTGTGCATTCAACTACCAGGGTTGAACCTTAATTTTGATTGAGCCGTTCTGAAACACTCTTTCTGTAGAAACTGCAATTGGACATTCTGAGCACTAAGAGGCCTATATTGGGAAAAAGAATATCTACAAATAAAAACTACACAGAAGCATTCTGTGAAACTTCTTTCTGTTCTGTTCATTCAACTAAAAGAGTTGAACCTTAGTTTTGATTGAGCCGTTCTGAAACACTCTTTCTGTAGAAAATGCAAGTGGAGATTCTAAGCGCTAAGAGGGTAATAGTGGAAAAAGGAATGTCTTCAAATATAAACTACACAGAATCAATCTGTGAAACTTCTTTCTGATCTGTGCATTCAGGTAACAGAGTTAAACCATATATTTGATTGAGCAGATCTGAACACTCTTTCTGTAGAAAATGCAACTGGACATTTGGAGAGCTAAGAGGGTAGTAGTGGAAAAAGGAATATATTCAAATATAAACTACACAGAAGCATTCTGTGAAACTTCTTTCTGTTCTGAGCATCAGCTAACAGACTTAAACCATACTTTTGATTGAGCAGTTTTGAAACACTCTGTCTGTAGAAAATGCAACTGGACATTCGTAGCGCTATGTGGGTAATAGTGGAAAAAAGAATATGTTGAAATATAAACTACACAGAAGCATTGTATGAAACTTCTTTCTGTTCTGTGCATTCAACTAACAGAGTTGAACCTTACTTTTGATTGAGCCATTATGAAACACTCTTTCCGTAGAAACTGCAATTGGACATCCTGAGCGCTAAGAGGCCTATATTGGGAAAAATAATATCTTCAAATAAAAACTACATAGAAGCATTGTGTGAAACTTATTTCTGATATGTGCATTCAGCTAACAGAGTTAAACCATACTTTTGATTGCGCAGTTCCGAACACTCTTTTTGTAGAAAATGCAAGTGGACATTCGGAGCGCTAAGAGGGTAATAGTGGAAAAAGGAATATATTCAAATATAAACTACACAGTAGCATTCTGTGAAACTGCTTTCTGTTCTGTGCATTCAACTAACAGATTTGAACCTTACTTTTGATTGAGCCGTTCTGAAACACTCTTTCTGTAGAAACTGCAATTGGACATTCTAAGCACTAAGAGGCCTACATTGGGATAAAGAATATCTTCAAATAAAAACTACACAGATGCATTCTCTGAAACTTATTTCTGATCTGTAAATTCAGTTAACAGAGCTAAACCATATTTTTGATTGAGCAGTTATGAAACACTCTTTTTGTAGAAAATGCAAGTGGACATTCGGAGCGCTAAGATTGTAATAGAGGAAAAAGGAATATATTCAAATATAAACTACACAGTAGCATTCTGTGAAAATTCTTTCTGTTCTGTGCATTCAACTAACAGAGTTGAACCTTACTTTTGATTGAGCCGTTCTGAAACACTCTTTCTGTAGAAACTGCAATTGGACATGCTAAGCGCTAAGAAGCCTACATTGGGAAAAAGAATATCTTCAAATAAAAAGTACACAGATGCATTCTGTGAAACTTACTTCTGATCTGTAAATTCAGTTAACAGAGATAAAACATATTTTTGATTGAGCAGTTATGAAACACTCTTTTTGTAGAAAATGCAAGTGGAGATTCGGAGCGCTAAGAGGGTAATAGTGGAAAAAGGAATGTCTTCAAATATAAACTACACAGAATCATTCGGTGAAACTTCTTTCTGATCTGTGCATTCCGCTAACAGAGTTAAACCATACTTTTGATTGAGCAGATCTGAACACTCTTTCTGTAGAAAATGCAACTGGACATTTGGAGCGCTAAGAGCGTAGTAGTGGAAAAAGGAATATATTCAAATATAAACTACACAGAAGCATTCTGTGAAACTTCTTTCTGATCTGAGCATTCAGCTAACAGAGTTAAACCATACTTTTGATTGAGCAGTTTTGAAACACTCTGTCTGTAGAAAATGCAACTGGACATTCGTAGCGCTAAGTGGGTAATAGTGGAAAAAAGAATATGTTCAAATAGAAACTACACAGAAGCATTGTATGAAACTTCTTTCTGTTCTGTGCATTCAACTAACAGAGTTGAACCTTACTTTTGATTGAGCCGTTCTGAAACACTCTTTCTGTAGAAACTGCAATTGGACATTCTGAGCGCTAAGAGGCCTATATTGGGAAAAAGAATGTCTAAAAATAAAAACTACACAGAAGAATTGTGTGAAACTTCTTTCTGTTCTGTTTGTTCAACTAAAAGAGTTGAACCTTAGTTTTGATTGAGCCGTTCTGAAACACTCTTTCTGTAGAAAATGCAACTGGACATTTGGAGCGCTAAGAGAGTAGTAGTGGAAAAAGGAATATATTCAAATATAAACTACACAGAAACATTCTGTGAAACTTCTTTCTGATCTGAGCATTCAGCTAACAGAGTTAAACCATACTTTTGATTGAGCAGTTTTGAAACACTCTGTCTGTAGAAAATGCAACTGGACATTCGTAGCGCTAAGTGGGTAATAGTGGAAAAAAGAATATGTTCAAATATAAACTACACAGAAGCATTGTATGAAACTTCTTTCTGTTCTGTGCATTCAACTAACAGAGTTGAACCTTACTTTTGATTGAGCCGTTCTGAAACACTCTTTCTGTAGAAACTGCAATTGGACATTCTGAGCGCTAAGAGGCCTCTATTGGGAAAAAGAATGTCTACAAATAAAAACTACACAGAAGAATTGTGTGAAACTTCTTTCTGTTCTGTTTGTTCAACTAAAAGAGTTGAACCTTAGTTTTGATTGAGCCGTTCTGAAACACTCTTTCTGTAGAAAATGCAAGTGGAGATTCGGAGCGCTAAGAGGGTAATAGTGGAAAAAGGAATGTCTCCAAATATAAACTACACAGAATCATTCTGTGAAACTTCTTTCTGATCTGTGCATTCAGCTAACAGAGTTAAACCATACTTTTGATTGAGCAGATCTGAACACTCTTTCTGTAGAAAATGCAACTGGACATTTGGAGCGCTAAGAGAGTAGTAGTGGAAAAAGGAATATATTCAAATATAAACTACACAGAAGCATTCTGTGAAACTTCTTTCTGATCTGAGCATTCAGCTAACAGAGTTAAACCATACTTTTGATTGAGCAGTTTTGAAACACTCTGTCTGAAGAAAATGCAACTGGACATTCGTAACGCTAAGTGGGTAATAGTGGAAAAAAGAATATGTTCAAATATAAACTACACAGAAGCATTATATGAAACTTCTTTCTGTTCTGTGGATTCAACTAACAGAGTTGAACTTTACTTTTGATTGAGCCTTTCTGAAACACTCTTTCTGTAGGAACTGCAATTGGACATTCTGAGCGCTAAGAGGCCTATATTGGGAAAAATAATATCTTCAAATAAAAACTACACAGAAGCATTGTGTGAAACTTATTTCTGATATGTGCATTCAGCTAACAGAGTTAAACCATACTTTTGATTGCGCAGTTCCGTACACTCTTTTTGTAGAAAATGCAAGTGGACATTCGGAGCGCTAAGAGGGTAATAGTGGAAAAAGGAATATATTCAAATATAAACTACACAGTAGCATTCTGTGAAACTTCTTTCTGTTCTGTGCATTCAACTAACAGATTTGAACCTTACTTTTGATTGAGCCGTTCTGAAACACTCTTTCTGTAGAAACTGCAATTGGACATTCTAAGCACTAAGAGGCCTACATTGGGATAAAGAATATCTTCAAATAAAAACTACACAGATGCATTCTGTGAAACTTATTTCTGATCTGTAAATTCAGTTAACAGAGCTAAACCATATTTTTGATTGAGCAGTTATGAAACACTCTTTTTGTAGAAAATGCAAGTGGACATTCGGAGCGCTAAGATTGTAATAGAGGAAAAAGGAATATATTCAAATATAAACTACACAGTAGCATTCTGTGAAAATTCTTTCTGTTCTGTGCATTCAACTAACAGAGTTGAACCTTACTTTTGATTGAGCCGTTCTGAAACACTCTTTCTGTAGAAACTGCAATTGGACATGCTAAGCGCTAAGAAGCCTACATTGGGAAAAAGAATATCTTCAAATAAAAACTACACAGATGCATTCTGTGAAACTTATTTCTGATCTGTAAATTCAGTTAACAGAGATAAAACATATTTTTGATTGAGCAGTTATGAAACACTCTTTTTGTAGAAAATGCAAATGGAGATTCGGAGCGCTAAGAGGGTAATAGTGGAAAAAGGAATGTCTTCAAATATAAACTACACAGAATCATTCGGTGAAACATCTTTCTGATCTGTGCATTCAGCTAACAGAGTTAAACCATACTTTTGATTGAGCAGATCTGAACACTCTTTCTGTAGAAAATGCAACTGGACATTCGTAGCGCTAAGTGGGTAATAGTGGAAAAAAGAATATGTTCAAATAGAAACTACACAGAAGCATTGTATGAAACTTCTTTCTGTTCTGTGCATTCAACTAACAGAGTTGAACCTTACTTTGATTGAGCCGTTCTGAAACACTCTTTCTGTAGAAACTGCAATTGGACATTCTGAGCGCTAAGAGGCCTATATTGGGAAAAAGAATGTCTACAAATAAAAACTACACAGAAGAATTGTGTGAAACTTCTTTCTGTTCTGTTTGTTCAACTAAAAGAGTTGAACCTTAGTTTTGATTGAGCCGTTCTGAAACACTCTTTCTGTAGAAAATGCAAGTGGAGATTCGGAGCGCTAAGAGGGTAATAGTGGAAAAAGGAATGTCTCCAAATATAAACTACACAGAATCATTCTGTGAAACTTCTTTCTGATCTGTGCATTCAGCTAACAGAGTTAAACCATACTTTTGATTGAGCAGATCTGAACACTCTTTCTGTAGAAAATAAAACTGGACATTTGGAGCGCTAAGAGAGTAGTAGTTTTAAAAGGAATATATTCAAATATAAACTACACAGAAGCATTCTGTGAAACTTCTTTCTGATCTGAGCATTCAGCTAACAGAGTTAAACCATACTTTTGATTGAGCAGTTTTGAAACACTCTGTCTGTAGATAATGCAACTGGACATTCGTAGCGCTAAGTGGGTAATAGTGGAAAAAAGAATATGTTCAAATATAAACTACACAGAAGCATTGTATGAAACTACTTTCTGTTCTGTGCATTCAACTAACAGAGTTGAACCTTACTTTTGATTGAGCCGTTCTGAAACACTCTTTCTGTAGAAACTGCAATTGGACATTCTGAGCGCTAAGAGGCCTCTATTGGGAAAAACAATATCTTCAAATAAAAACTACACAGAAGCATTGTGTGAAACTTATTTCTGATATGTTCATTAAGCTAACAGAGTTAAACCATACTTTTGATTGCGCAGTTCAGAACACTCTTTCTGTAGATAATGCAAGTGGACATGCGGAGCGCTAAGAGGGTAATAGTGGAAAAGGGAATATATTCAAATATAAACTACACAGTAGCATTCTGTGAAAATTCTTTCTGTTCTGCGCATTAAACTAACAGAGTTGAACCTTACTTTTGATTGAGCCGTTCTGAAACACTCTTTCTGTAGAAACTGCAATTGGACATGCTAAGCGCTAAGAGGCCTACATTGGGAAAAAGAATATCTTCAAATAAAAACTACACAGATGCATTCTGTGAAACTTATTTCTGATCTGTAAATTCAGTTAACAGAGATAAAACATATTTTTGATTGAGCAGTTATGAAACAATCTTTTTGTAGAAAATGCAAGTGGAGATTCGGAGCGCTAAGAGGGTAATAGTTGAAAAAGGAATGTCTTCAAATATAAACTACACAGAATCATTCGGTGAAACTCCTTTCTGATCTGTGCATTCAGCTAGCAGAGTTAAACCATACTTTTGATTGAGCAGATCTGAACACTCTTTCTGTAGAAAATGCAACTGGACATTTGGAGCGCTAAGAGCGTTGTAGTGGAAAAAGGAATATATTCAAATATAAACTACACAGAAGCATTCTGTGAAACTTCTTTCTGATCTGAGCATTCAGCTAACAGAGTTAAACCATACTTTTGATTGAGCAGTTTTGAAACACTCTGTCTGTAGAATATGCAACTGGACATTCGTAGCGCTAAGTGGGAAATAGTGGAAAAAAGAATATGTTCAAATATAAACTACACAGAAGCATTGTATGAAACTTCTTTCTGTTCTGTGCATTCAACTAACAGAGTTGAACCTTACTTTTGATTGAGCCTTTCTGAAACACTCTTTCTGTAGAAACTGCAATTGGACATTCTGAGCGCTAAGAGGCCTATATTGGGGAAAAAAAATATTTTCAAATAAAAACTACACAGAAGCATTGTATGAAACTTTTTTCTGATATGTGCATTAAGCTAACAGAGTTAAACCATAATTTGATTGCGCAGTTCTGAACACTCTTTCTGTAGAAAATGCAAGTGGACATTCGGAGCGCTAAGAGGGTAATAGTGGAAAAAGGAATATATTCAAATATAAACTACACAGTAGCATTCTGTGAAAATTCTTTCTGTTCTGTGCATTCAACTAACAGAGTTGAACCTTACTTTTGATTGAGCCGTTCTGAAACACTCTTTCTGTAGAAACTGCAATTGGACATTCTGAGCGCTAAGAGGCCTCTATTGGGAAAAATAATATGTTCAAATAAAAACTACACAGAAGCATTGTGTGAAACTTATTTCTGATATGTTCATTAAGCTAACAGAGTTAAACCATACTTTTGATTGCGCAGTTCTGAACACTCTTTCTGTAGAAAATGCAAGTGTACATTCGGAGCTCTAAGAGGGTAATAGTGGAAAAAGGAATATATTCAAATATAAACTACACAGTAGCATTCTGTGAAAATTCTTTCTGTTCTGTGCATTCAACTAACAGAGTTGAACCTTACATTTGATTGAGCAGTTCTGAAACACTCTTTCTGTAGAAACTGCAATTGGACATGCTAAGCGCTAAGAGGCCTACATTGGGAAAAAGAATATCTTCAAATAAAAACTACACAGATGCATTCTGTGAAACTTATTTCTGATCTGTAAATTCAGTTAACAGAGATAAAACATATTTTTGATTGAGCAGTTATGAAACAATCTTTTTGTAGAAAATGCAAGTGGAGATTCGGAGCGCTAAGAGGGTAATAGTTGAAAAAGGAATGTCTTCAAATATAAACTACACAGAATCATTCGGTGAAACTCCTTTCTGATCTGTGCATTCAGCTAGCAGAGTTAAACCATACTTTTGATTGAGCAGATCTGAACACTCTTTCTGTAGAAAATGCAACTGGACATTTGGAGCGCTAAGAGCGTTGTAGTGGAAAAAGGAATATATTCAAATATAAACTACACAGAAGCATTCTGTGAAACTTCTTTCTGATCTGAGCATTCAGCTAACAGAGTTAAACCATACTTTTGATTGAGCAGTTTTGAAACACTCTGTCTGTAGAAAATGCAACTGGACATTCGTAGCGCTAAGTGGGAAATAGTGGAAAAAAGAATATGTTCAAATATAAACTACACAGAAGCATTGTATGAAACTTCTTTCTGTTCTGTGCATTCAACTAACAGAGTTGAACCTTACTTTTGATTGAGCCTTTCTGAAACACTCTTTCTGTAGAAACTGCAATTGGACATTCTGAGCGCTAAGAGGCCTATATTGGGGAAAAAAAATATTTTCAAATAAAAACTACACAGAAGCATTGTATGAAACTTTTTTCTGATATGTGCATTAAGCTAACAGAGTTAAACCATAATTTGATTGCGCAGTTCTGAACACTCTTTCTGTAGAAAATGCAAGTGGACATTCAGAGCGCTAAGAGGGTAATAGTGGAAAAAGGAATATATTCAAATATAAACTACACAGTAGCATTCTGTGAAAATTCTTTCTGTTCTGTGCATTCAACTAACAGAGTTGAACCTTACTTTTGATTGAGCCGTTCTGAAACACTCTTTCTGTAGAAACTGCAATTGGACATTCTGAGCGCTAAGAGGCCTCTATTGGGAAAAATAATATGTTCAAATAAAAACTACACAGAAGCATTGTGTGAAACTTATTTCTGATATGTTCATTAAGCTAACAGAGTTAAACCATACTTTTGATTGCGCAGTTCTGAACACTCTTTCTGTAGAAAATGCAAGTGTACATTCGGAGCGCTAAGAGGGTAATAGTGGAAAAAGGAATATATTCAAATATAAACTACACAGTAGCATTCTGTGAAAATTCTTTCTGTTCTGTGCATTCAACTAACAGAGTTGAACCTTACATTTGATTGAGCAGTTCTGAAACACTCTTTCTGTAGAAACTGCAATTGGACATGCTAAGCGCTAAGAGGCCTACATTGGGAAAAAGAATATCTTCAAATAAAAACTACACAGATGCATTCTGTGAAACTTATTTCTGATCTGTAAATTCAGTTAACAGAGATAAAACATATTTTTGATTGAGCAGTTATGAAACACTCTTTTTGTAGAAAATGCAAGTGGAGATTCGGAGCGCTAAGAGGGTAATAGTGGAAAAAGGAATGTCTTCAAATATAAACTACACAGAATCATTCGGTGAAACTTCTTTCTGATCTGTGCATTCAGCTAACAGAGTTAAACCATACTTTTGATTGAGCAGATCTGAACACTCTTTCTGTAGAAAATGCAACTGGACATTTGGAGCAGTAAGAGCGTAGTAGTGGAAAAAGGAATATATTCAAATATAAACTACACAGAAGCATTCTGTGAAACTTCTTTCTGATCTGAGCATTCAGCTAACAGAGTTAAACCATACTTTTGATTGAGCAGTTTTGAAACACTCTGTCTGTAGAAAATGCAACTGGACATTCGTAGCGCTAAGTGGGTAATAGTGGAAAAAAGAATATGTTCAAATAGAAACTACACAGAAGCATTGTATGAAACTTCTTTCTGTTCTCTACATTCAACTAACAGAGTTGAACCTTACTTTTGATTGAGCCGTTCTGAAACACTCTTTCTGTAGAAACTGCAATTGGACATTCTGAGCGCTAAGAGGCCTATATTGGGAAAAAGAATGTCTACAAATAAAAACTACACAGAAGAATTGTGTGAAACTTCTTTCTGTTCTGTTTGTTCAACTAAAAGAGTTGAACCTTAGTTTTGATTGAGCCGTTCTGAAACACTCTTTCTGTAGAAAATGCAAGTGGAGATTCGGAGCGCTAAGAGGGTAATAGTGGAAAAAGGAATGTCTCCAAATATAAACTACACAGAATCATTCTGTGAAACTTCTTTCTGATCTGTGCATTAAGCTAACAGAGTTAAACCATACTTTTGATTGAGCAGATCTGAACACACTTTGTGTAGAAAATGCAACTGGACATTTGGAGCGCTAAGAGTGTAGTAGTGGAAAAAGGAATATATTCAAATATAAAATAAACAGAAGCATTCTGTGAAACTTCTTTCTGATCTGAGCATTCAGCTAACAGAGTTAAACCATACTTTTGATTGAGCAGTTTTGAAACACTCTGTCTGTAGAAAATGCAACTGGACATTCTTAGCGCTAAGTGGGTAATAGTGGAAAAAAGAATATGTTCAAATATAAACTACACAGAAGCATTGTATGAAACTTCTTTCTGTTCTGTGCATTCAACTAACAGAGTTGAACCTTACTTTTGATTGAGCCGTTCTGAAACACTCTTTCTGTAGAAACTGCAATTGGACATTCTGAGCGCTAAGAGGCCTCTATTGGGAAAAATAATATCTTCAAATAAAAACTACACAGAAGCATTGTGTGAAACTTATTTCTGATATGTTCATTAAGCTAACAGAGTTAAACCATACTTTTGATTGCGCAGTTCTGAACACTCTTTCTGTAGAAAATGCAAGTGGACATGCGGAGCGCTAAGAGGGTAATAGTGGAAAAGGGAATACATACAAATATAAACTACACAGTAGCATTCTGTGAAAATTCTTTCTGTTCTGTGCTTTCAACTAACATAGTTGAACATTACTTTTGACTGAGCCGTTCTGAAACACTCTTTCTGTAGAAACTGCAATTGGACATGCTAAGCGCTAAGAGGCCTACATTGGGAAAAAGAATATCTTCAAATAAAAACTACACAGATGCATTCTGTGAAACTTATTTCTGATCTGTAAATTCAGTTAACAGAGATAAAACATATTTTTGATTGAGCAGTTATGAAACACTCTTTTTGTAGAAAATGCAAGTGGAGATTCGGAGCGCTAAGAGGGTAATAGTGGAAAAAGGAATGTCTTCAAATATAAACTACACAGAATCATTCGGTGAAACTTCTTTCTGATCTGTGCATTCAGCTAACAGATTTAAACCATACTTTTGATTGAGCAGATCTGAACACTCTTTCTGTAGAAAATGCAACTGGACATTTGGAGCGCTAAGAGCGTAGTAGTGGAAAAAGGAATATATTCAAATATAAACTACACAGAAGCATTCTGTGAAACTTCTTTCTGATCTGAGCATTCAGCTAACAGAGTTAAACCATACTTTTGATTGAGCAGTTTTTAAACACTCTGTCTGTAGAAAATGCAACTGGACATTCTTAGCGCTAAGTGGGTAATAGTGGAAAAAAGAATATGTTCAAATATAAACTACACAGAAGCATTGTATGAAACTACTTTCTGTTCTGTGCATTCAACTAACAGAGTTGAACCTTACTTTTGATTGAGCCGTTCTGAAACACTCTTTCTGTAGAAACTGCAATTGGACATTCTGAGCGCTAAGAGGCCTATATTGGGAAAAAGAATGTCTACAAATAAAAACTACACAGAAGAATTGTGTGAAACTTCTTTCTGTTCTGTTTGTTCAACTAAAAGAGTTGAACCTTAGTTTTGATTGAGCCGTTCTGAAACACTCTTTCTGTAGAAAATGCAAGTGGAGATTCGGAGCGCTAAGAGGCCTCTATTGGGAAAAATAATATCTTCAAATAAATACTACACAGAAGCATTGTGTGAAACTTATTTCTGATATGTTCATTAAGCTAACAGAGTTAAACCATACTTTTTATTGCGCAGTTCTGAACACTCTTTCTGTAGAAAATGCAAGTGTACATTCGGAGCGCTAAGAGGGTAATAGTGGAAAAGGGAATATATTCAAATATAAACTACACAGTAGCATTCTGTGAAAATTCTTTCTGTTCTGTGCATTCACCTAACAGAGTTGAACCTTACTTTTGATTGAGCCGTTCTGAAACATTCTTTCTGTAGAAACTGCAATTGGACATGCTAAGCGCTAAGAGGCCTACATTGGGAAAAAGAATATCTTCAAATAAAAACTACACAGATGCATTCTGTGAAACTTATTTCTGATCTGTAAATTCAGTTAACAGAGATAAAACATATTTTTGATTGAGTAGTTATGAAACACTCTTTTTGTAGAAAATGCAAGTGGAGATTCGGAGCGCTAAGAAGGTAATAGTTGAAAAAGGAATGTCTTCAAATATAAACTACACAGAATCATTCGGTGAAACTCCTTTCTGATCTGTGCATTCAGCTAGCAGAGTTAAACCATACTTTTGATTGAGCAGATCTGAACACTCTTTCTGTAGAAAATGCAACTGGACATTTGGAGCGCTAAGAGCGTTGTAGTGGAAAAAGGAATATATTCAAATATAAACTACACAGAAGCATTCTGTGAAACTTCTTTCTGATCTGAGCATTCAGCTAACAGAGTTAAACCATACTTTTGATTGAGCAGTTTTGAAACACTCTGTCTGTAGAAAATGCAACTGGACATTCGTAGCGCTAAGTGGGAAATAGTGGAAAAAAGAATATGTTCAAATATAAACTACACAGAAGCATTGTATGAAACTTCTTTCTGTTCTGTGCATTCAACTAACAGAGTTGAACCTTACTTTTGATTGAGCCTTTCTGAAACACTCTTTCTGTAGAAACTGCAATTGGACATTCTGAGCGCTAAGAGGCCTATATTGGGGAAAAAAAATATTTTCAAATAAAAACTACACAGAAGCATTGTATGAAACTTTTTTCTGATATGTGCATTAAGCTAACAGAGTTAAACCATAATTTGATTGCGCAGTTCTGAACACTCTTTCTGTAGAAAATGCAAGTGGACATTCAGAGCGCTAAGAGGGTAATAGTGGAAAAAGGAATATATTCAAATATAAACTACACAGTAGCATTCTGTGAAAATTCTTTCTGTTCTGTGCATTCAACTAACAGAGTTGAACCTTACTTTTGATTGAGCCGTTCTGAAACACTCTTTCTGTAGAAACTGCAATTGGACATTCTGAGCGCTAAGAGGCCTCTATTGGGAAAAATAATATGTTCAAATAAAAACTACACAGAAGCATTGTGTGAAACTTATTTCTGATATGTTCATTAAGCTAACAGAGTTAAACCATACTTTTGATTGCGCAGTTCTGAACACTCTTTCTGTAGAAAATGCAAGTGGACATTCGGAGCGCTAAGAGGGTAATAGTGGAAAAAGGAATATATTCAAATATAAACTACACAGTAGCATTCTGTGAAAATTCTTTCTGTTCTGTGCATTCAACTAACAGAGTTGAACCTTACATTTGATTGAGCAGTTCTGAAACACTCTTTCTGTAGAAACTGCAATTGGACATGCTAAGCGCTAAGAGGCCTACATTGGGAAAAAGAATATCTTCAAATAAAAACTACACAGATGCATTCTGTGAAACTTATTTCTGATCTGTAAATTCAGTTAACAGAGATAAAACATATTTTTGATTGAGCAGTTATTAAACACTCTTTTTGTAGAAAATGCAAGTGGAGATTCGGAGCGCTAAGAGGGTAATAGTGGAAAAAGGAATGTCTTCAAATATAAACTACACAGAATCATTCGGTGAAACTTCTTTCTGATCTGTGCATTCAGCTAACAGAGTTAAACCATACTTTTGATTGAGCAGATCTGAACACTCTTTCTGTAGAAAATGCAACTGGACATTTGGAGCAGTAAGAGCGTAGTAGTGGAAAAAGGAATATATTCAAATATAAACTACACAGAAGCATTCTGTGAAACTTCTTTCTGATCTGAGCATTCAGCTAACAGAGTTAAACCATACTTTTGATTGAGCAGTTTTGAAACACTCTGTCTGTAGAAAATGCAACTGGACATTCGTAGCGCTAAGTGGGTAATAGTGGAAAAAAGAATATGTTCAAATAGAAACTACACAGAAGCATTGTATGAAACTTCTTTCTGTTCTCTACATTCAACTAACAGAGTTGAACCTTACTTTTGATTGAGCCGTTCTGAAACACTCTTTCTGTAGAAACTGCAATTGGACATTCTGAGCGCTAAGAGGCCTATATTGGGAAAAAGAATGTCTACAAATAAAAACTACACAGAAGAATTGTGTGAAACTTCTTTCTGTTCTGTTTGTTCAACTAAAAGAGTTGAACCTTAGTTTTGATTGAGCCGTTCTGAAACACTCTTTCTGTAGAAAATGCAAGTGGAGATTCGGAGCGCTAAGAGGGTAATAGTGGAAAAAGGAATGTCTCCAAATATAAACTACACAGAATCATTCTGTGAAACTTCTTTCTGATCTGTGCATTAAGCTAACAGAGTTAAACCATACTTTTGATTGAGCAGATCTGAACACTCTTTGTGTAGAAAATGCAACTGGACATTTGGAGCGCTAAGAGTGTAGTAGTGGAAAAAGGAATATATTCAAATATAAAATACACAGAAGCATTCTGTGAAACTTCTTTCTGATCTGAGCATTCAGCTAACAGAGTTAAACCATACTTTTGATTGAGCAGTTTTGAAACACTCTGTCTGTAGAAAATGCAACTGGACATTCTTAGCGCTAAGTGGGTAATAGTGGAAAAAAGAATATGTTCAAATATAAACTACACAGAAGCATTGTATGAAACTTCTTTCTGTTCTGTGCATTCAACTAACAGAGTTGAACCTTACTTTTGATTGAGCCGTTCTGAAACACTCTTTCTGTAGAAACTGCAATTGGACATTCTGAGCGCTAAGAGGCCTCTATTGGGAAAAATAATATCTTCAAATAAAAACTACACAGAAGCATTGTGTGAAACTTATTTCTGATATGTTCATTAAGCTAACAGAGTTAAACCATACTTTTGATTGCGCAGTTCTGAACACTCTTTCTGTAGAAAATGCAAGTGGACATGCGGAGCGCTAAGAGGGTAATAGTGGAAAAGGGAATACATACAAATATAAACTACACAGTAGCATTCTGTGAAAATTCTTTCTGTTCTGTGCTTTCAACTAACATAGTTGAACATTACTTTTGATTGAGCCGTTCTGAAACACTCTTTCTGTAGAAACTGCAATTGGACATGCTAAGCGCTAAGAGGCCTACATTGGGAAAAAAAATATCTTCAAATAAAAACTACACAGATGCATTCTGTGAAACTTATTTCTGATCTGTAAATTCAGTTAACAGAGATAAAACATATTTTTGATTGAGCAGTTATGAAACACTCTTTTTGTAGAAAATGCAAGTGGAGATTCGGAGCGCTAAGAGGGTAATAGTGGAAAAAGGAATGTCTTCAAATATAAACTACACAGAATCATTCGGTGAAACTTCTTTCTGATCTGTGCATTCAGCTAACAGATTTAAACCATACTTTTGATTGAGCAGATCTGAACACTCTTTCTGTAGAAAATGCAACTGGACATTTGGAGCGCTAAGAGCGTAGTAGTGGAAAAAGGAATATATTCAAATATAAACTACACAGAAGCATTCTGTGAAACTTCTTTCTGATCTGAGCATTCAGCTAACAGAGTTAAACCATACTTTTGATTGAGCAGTTTTTAAACACTCTGTCTGTAGAAAATGCAACTGGACATTCTTAGCGCTAAGTGGGTAATAGTGGAAAAAAGAATATGTTCAAATATAAACTACACAGAAGCATTGTATGAAACTACTTTCTGTTCTGTGCATTCAACTAACAGAGTTGAACCTTACTTTTGATTGAGCCGTTCTGAAACACTCTTTCTGTAGAAACTGCAATTGGACATTCTGAGCGCTAAGAGGCCTATATTGGGAAAAAGAATGTCTACAAATAAAAACTACACAGAAGAATTGTGTGAAACTTCTTTCTGTTCTGTTTGTTCAACTAAAACAGTTGAACCTTAGTTTTGATTGAGCCGTTCTGAAACACTCTTTCTGTAGAAAATGCAAGTGGAGATTCGGAGCGCTAAGAGGCCTCTATTGGGAAAAATAATATCTTCAAATAAATACTACACAGAAGCATTGTGTGAAACTTATTTCTGATATGTTCATTAAGCTAACAGAGTTAAACCATACTTTTTATTGCGCAGTTCTGAACACTCTTTCTGTAGAAAATGCAAGTGTACATTCGGAGCGCTAAGAGGGTAATAGTGGAAAAGGGAATATATTCAAATATAAACTACACAGTAGCATTCTGTGAAAATTCTTTCTGTTCTGTGCATTCACCTAACAGAGTTGAACCTTACTTTTGATTGAGCCGTTCTGAAACACTCTTTCTGTAGAAACTGCAATTGGACATGCTAAGCGCTAAGAGGCCTACATTGGGAAAAAGAATATCTTCAAATAAAAACTACACAGATGCATTCTGTGAAACTTATTTCTGATCTGTAAATTCAGTTAACAGAGATAAAACATATTTTTGATTGAGTAGTTATGAAACACTCTTTTTGTAGAAAATGCAAGTGGAGATTCGGAGCGCTAAGAGGGTAATAGTGGAAAAAGGAATGTCTTCAAATATAAACTACACAGAATCATTCGGTGAAACTTCTTTCTGATCTGTGCATTCAGCTAACAGAGTTAAACCATACTTTTGATTGAGCAGATCTGAACACTCTTTCTGTAGAAAATGCAACTGGACATTTGGAGCGCTAAGAGCGTAGTAGTGGAAAAAGGAATATATTCAAATATAAACTACACTGAAGCATTCTGTGAAACTTCTTTCTGATCTGAGCATTCAGCTAACAGAGTTAAACCATACTTTTGATTGAGCAGTTTTGAAACACTCTGTCTGTAGAAAATGCAACTGGACATTCGTGGCGCTAAGTGGGTAATAGTGGAAAAAAGAATATGTTCAAATATAAGCTACACAGAAGCATTGTATGTAACTTCTTTCTGTTCTGTGCATTCAACTAACAGAGTTGAACCTTACTTTTGATTGAGCCGTTCTGAAACACTCTTTCTGTAGAAACTGCAATTGGACATTCTGAGCGCTAAGAGGCCTATATTGGGAAAAAGAATGTCTACAAATAAAAACTACACAGAAGAATTGTGTGAAACTTCTTTCTGTTCTGTTTGTTCAACTAAATGATTTGAACCTTAGTTTTGATTGAGCCGTTCTGAAACATTCTTTCTGTAGAAAATGCAAGTGGAGATTCGGAGCGCTAAGAGGGTAATAGTGGAAAAAGGAATGTCTCCAAATATAAACTACACATTATCATTCTGTGAAACTTCTTTCTGATCTGTGCATTCAGCTAACAGAGTTAAACCATACTTTTGATTGAGCAGATCTGAACACTCTTTCTGTAGAAAATGCAACTGGACATTTGGAGCGCTAAGAGAGTAGTAGTGGAAAAAGGAATATATTCAAATATAAACTACACAGAAGCATTCTGTGAAACTTCTTTCTGATCTGAGCATTCAGCTAACAGAGTTAAACCATACCTTTGATTGAGCAGTTTTGAAACACTCTGTCTGTAGAAAATGCAACTGGACATTCGTAGCGCTAAGTGGGTAATAGTGGAAAAAAGAATATGTTCAAATAAAAACTACACAGAAGCATTGTATGAAACTTCTTTCTGTTCTGTGCATTCAACTAACAGATTTGAACCTTACTTTTGATTGAGCCTTTCTGAAACACTCTTTCTGTAGAAACTGCAATTGGACATTCTGAGCGCTAAGAGGCCTCTATTGGGAAAAATAATATCTTCAAATAAAAACTACACAGAAGCATTGTGTGAAACTTTTTTCTGATATATTCATTAAGCTAACAGAGTTAAACCATACTTTTGATTGCGCAGTTCTGAACACTCTTTCTGTAGAAAATGCAAGTGGACATTCGGAGCGCTAAGAGGGTAATAGTGGAAAAAGGAATATATTCAAATATAAACTACACAGTAGCATTCTGTGAAAATTCTTTCTGTTCTGTGCATTCAACTAACAGAGTTGAACCTTACTTTTGATTGAGCCGTTCTGAAACACTCTTTCTGTAGAAACTGCAATTGGACATTCTGAGCGCTAAGAGGCCTATATTGGGAAAAAGAATGTCTACAAATAAAAACTACACAGAAGAATTGTGTGAAACTTCTTTCTGTTCTGTTTGTGCAACTAAAAGAGTTGAACCTTAGTTTTGATTGAGCCGTTCTGAAACACTCTTTCTGTAGAAAATGCAAGTGGAGATTCGGAGCGCTAAGAGGGTAATAGTGGAAAAAGGAATGTCTCCAAATATAAACTACACAGAATCATTCTGTGAAACTTCTTTCTGATCTGTGCATTCAGCTAACAGAGTTAAACCATACTTTTGATTGAGCAGATCTGAACACTCTTTCTGTAGAAAATGCAACTGGACATTTGGAGCGCTAAGAGAGTAGTAGTGGAAAAAGGAATATATTCAAATATAAACTACACAGAAGCATTCTGTGAAACTTATTTCTGATCTGAGCATTCAGCTAACAGAGTTAAACCATACTTTTTATTGAGCAGTTTTGAAACACTCTGTCTGTAGAAAATGCAACTGGACATTCGTAGCGCTAAGTGGGTAATAGTGGAAAAAAGAATATGTTCAAATATAAACTACACAGAAGCATTGTATGAAACTTCTTTCTGTTCTGTGCATTCAACTAACAGAGTTGAACCTTACTTTTGATTGAGCCGTTCTGAAACACTCTTTCTGTAGAAACTGCAATTGGACATTCTGAGCGCTAAGAGGCCTATATTGGGAAAAAGAATGTCTACAAATAAAAACTACACAGAAGAATTGTGTGAAACTTCTTTCTGTTCTGTTTGTTCAACTAAAAGATTTGAACCTTAGTTGTGATTGAGCCGTTCTGAAACACTCTTTCTGTAGAAAATGCAAGTGGAGATTCGGAGCGCTAAGAGGGTAATAGTGGAAAAAGGAATGTCTCCAAATATAAACTACACAGAATCATTTTGTGAAACTTCTTTCTTATCTGTGCATTCAGCTAACAGTGTTAAACCATACTTTTGATTGAGCAGATCTGAACACTCTTTCTGTAGAAAATGCAACTGGACATTTGGAGCGCTAAGAGAGTAGTAGTGGAAAAAGGAATATATTCAAATATAAACTACACAGAAGCATTCTGTGAAACTTCTTTCTGATCTGAGCATTCAGCTAACAGAGTTAAACCATACTTTTGATTGAGCAGTTTTGAAACACTCTGTCTGTAGAAAATGCAACTGGACATTCGTAGCGCTAAGTGGGTAATAGTGGAAAAAAGAATATGTCCAAATAGAAACTACACAGAAGCATTGTATGAAACTTCTTTCTGTTCTGTGCATTCAACTAACAGAGTTGAACCTTACTTTTGATTGAGCCGTTCTGAAACACTCTTTCTGTAGAAACTGCAATTGGACATTCTGAGTGCTAAGAGGCCTATATTGGGAAAAAGAATGTCTACAAATAAAAACTACACAGAAGAATTGTGTGAAACTTCTTTCTGTTCTGTTTGTTCAACTAAAAGAGTTGAACCTTAGTTTTGATGGAGCCGTTCTGAAACACTCTTTCTGTAGAAAATGCAAGTGGAGATTCGGAGCGCTAAGAGGGTAATAGTGGAAAATGGAATGTCTCCAAATATAAACTACACAGAATCATTCTGTGAAACTTCTTTCTGATCTGTGCATTCAGCTAACAGAGTTAAACCATACTTTTGATTGAGCACATCTGAACACTCTTTCTGTAAAAATGCAACTGGACATTTGGAGCGCTAAGAGAGTAGTAGTGGAAAAAGGAATATATTCAAATATAAACTACACAGAAGCATTCTGTGAAACTTCTTTCTGATCTGAGCATTCAGCTAACAGAGTTAAACCATACTTTTGATTGAGCAGTTTTGAAACACTCTGTCTGTAGAAAATGCAACTGGACATTCGTAGCGCTAAGTGGGTAATAGTGGAAAAAAGAATATGTTCAAATATAAACTACACAGAAGCATTGTATGAAACTTCTTTCTGTTCTGTGAATTCAACTAACAGAGTTGAACCTTACTTTTGATTGAGCCGTTCTGAAACACTCTTTCTGTAGAAACTGCAATTGGACATTCTGAGCGCTAAGAGGCCTCTATTGGGAAAAATAACATCTTCAAATAAAAACTACACAGAAGCATTGTGTGAAACTTATTTCTGATATGTTCATTAAGCTAACAGAGTTAAACCATACTTTTGATTGCGCAGTTCTGAACACTCTTTCTGTAGAAAATGCAAGTGGACATTCGGAGCGCTAAGAGGGTAATAGTGGAAAAAGGAATATATTCAAATATAAACTACACAGTAGCATTCTGTGAATATTCTTTCTGTTCTGTGCATTCAACTAACAGAGTTGAACCTTACTTTAGATTGAGCCGTTCTGAAACACTCTTTCTGTAGAAACTGCAATTGGACATGCTAAGCGCTAAGAGGCCTACATTGGGAAAAAGAATATCTTCAAATAAAAACTACACAGATGCATTCTGTGAAACTTATTTCTGATCTGTAAATTCAGTTAACAGAGATAAAACATATTTTTGATTGAGCAGTTATGAAACACTCTTTTTGTAGAAAATGCAAGTGGAGATTCGGAGCGCTAAGAGGGTAATAGTGGAAAAAGGAATGTCTTCAAATATAAACTACACAGAATCATTCGGTGAAACTTCTTTCTGATCTGTGCATTCAGCTAACAGAGTTAAACCATACTTTTGATTGAGCAGATCTGAACACTCTTTCTGTAGAAAATGCAACTGGACATTTTGAGCGCTAAGAGAGTAGTAGTGGAAAAAGGAATATATTCAAATATAAACTACACAGAAGCATTCTGTGAAACTTCTTTCTGATCTGAGCATTCAGCTAACAGAGTTAAACCATACTTTTGATTGAGCAGTTTTGAAACACTCTGTCTGTAGAAAATGCAACTGGACATTCGTAGCGCTAAGTGGGTAATAGTGGAAAAAAGAATATGTCCAAATAGAAACTACACAGAAGCATTGTATGAAACTTCTTTCTGTTCTGTGCATTCAACTAACAGAGTTGAACCTTACTTTTGATTGAGCCGTTCTGAAACACTCTTTCTGTAGAAACTGCAATTGGACATTCTGAGTGCTAAGAGGCCTATATTGGGAAAAAGAATGTCTACAAATAAAAACTACACAGAAGAATTGTGTGAAACTTCTTTCTGTTCTGTTTGTTCAACTAAAAGAGTTGAACCTTAGTTTTGATGGAGCCGTTCTGAAACACTCTTTCTGTAGAAAATGCAAGTGGAGATTCGGAGCGCTAAGAGGGTAATAGTGGAAAATGGAATGTCTCCAAATATAAACTACACAGAATCATTCTGTGAAACTTCTTTCTGATCTGTGCATTCAGCTAACAGAGTTAAACCATACTTTTGATTGAGCACATCTGAACACTCTTTCTGTAAAAATGCAACTGGACATTTGGAGCGCTAAGAGAGTAGTAGTGGAAAAAGGAATATATTCAAATATAAACTACACAGAAGCATTCTGTGAAACTTCTTTCTGATCTGAGCATTCAGCTAACAGAGTTAAACCATACTTTTGATTGAGCAGTTTTGAAACACTCTGTCTGTAGAAAATGCAACTGGACATTCGTAGCGCTAAGTGGGTAATAGTGGAAAAAAGAATATGTTCAAATATAAACTACACAGAAGCATTGTATGAAACTTCTTTCTGTTCTGTGAATTCAACTAACAGAGTTGAACCTTACTTTTGATTGAGCCGTTCTGAAACACTCTTTCTGTAGAAACTGCAATTGGACATTCTGAGCGCTAAGAGGCCTCTATTGGGAAAAATAACATCTTCAAATAAAAACTACACAGAAGCATTGTGTGAAACTTATTTCTGATATGTTCATTAAGCTAACAGAGTTAAACCATACTTTTGATTGCGCAGTTCTGAACACTCTTTCTGTAGAAAATGCAAGTGGACATTCGGAGCGCTAAGAGGGTAATAGTGGAAAAAGGAATATATTCAAATATAAACTACACAGTAGCATTCTGTGAATATTCTTTCTGTTCTGTGCATTCAACTAACAGAGTTGAACCTTACTTTAGATTGAGCCGTTCTGAAACACTCTTTCTGTAGAAACTGCAATTGGACATGCTAAGCGCTAAGAGGCCTACATTGGGAAAAAGAATATCTTCAAATAAAAACTACACAGATGCATTCTGTGAAACTTATTTCTGATCTGTAAATTCAGTTAACAGAGATAAAACATATTTTTGATTGAGCAGTTATGAAACACTCTTTTTGTAGAAAATGCAAGTGGAGATTCGGAGCGCTAAGAGGGTAATAGTGGAAAAAGGAATGTCTTCAAATATAAACTACACAGAATCATTCGGTGAAACTTCTTTCTGATCTGTGCATTCAGCTAACAGAGTTAAACCATACTTTTGATTGAGCAGATCTGAACACTCTTTCTGTAGAAAATGCAACTGGACATTTGGAGCGCTAAGAGCGTAGTAGTGGAAAAAGGAATATATTCAAATATAAACTACACTGAAGCATTCTGTGAAACTACTTTCTGATCTGAGCATTCAGCTAACAGAGTTAAACCATACTTTTGATTGAGCAGTTTTGAAACACTCTGTCTGTAGAAAATGCAACTGGACATTCGTGGCGCTAAGTGGGTAATAGTGGAAAAAAGAATATGTTCAAATATAAGCTACACAGAAGCATTGTATGTAACTTCTTTCTGTTCTGTGCATTCAACTAACAGAGTTGAACCTTACTTTTGATTGAGCCGTTCTGAAACACTCTTTCTGTAGAAACTGCAATTGGACATTCTGAGCGCTAAGAGGCCTATATTGGGAAAAAGAATGTCTACAAATAAAAACTACACAGAAGAATTGTGTGAAACTTCTTTCTGTTCTGTTTGTTCAACTAAAAGATTTGAACCTTAGTTTTGATTGAGCCGTTCTGAAACATTCTTTCTGTAGAAAATGCAAGTGGAGATTCGGAGCGCTAAGAGGGTAATAGTGGAAAAAGGAATGTCTCCAAATATAAACTACACAGAATCATTCTGTGAAACTTCTTTCTGATCTGTGCATTCAGCTAACAGAGTTAAACCATACTTTTGATTGAGCAGATCTGAACACTCTTTCTGTAGAAAATGCAACTGGACATTTGGAGCGCTAAGAGAGTAGTAGTGGAAAAAGGAATATATTCAAATATAAACTACACAGAAGCATTCTGTGAAACTTCTTTCTGATCTGAGCATTCAGCTAACAGAGTTAAACCATACCTTTGATTGAGCAGTTTTGAAACACTCTGTCTGTAGAAAATGCAACTGGACATTCGTAGCGCTAAGTGGGTAATAGTGGAAAAAAGAATATGTTCAAATAAAAACTACACAGAAGCATTGTATGAAACTTCTTTCTGTTCTGTGCATTCAACTAACAGAGTTGAACCTTACTTTTGATTGAGCCTTTCTGAAACACTCTTTCTGTAGAAACTGCAATTGGACATTCTGAGCGCTAAGAGGCCTCTATTGGGAAAAATAATATCTTCAAATAAAAACTACACAGAAGCATTGTGTGAAACTTTTTTCTGATATATTCATTAAGCTAACAGAGTTAAACCATACTTTTGATTGCGCAGTTCTGAACACTCTTTCTGTAGAAAATGCAAGTGGACATTCGGAGCGCTAAGAGGGTAATAGTGGAAAAAGGAATATATTCAAATATAAACTACACAGTAGCATTCTGTGAAAATTCTTTCTGTTCTGTGCATTCAACTAACAGAGTTGAACCTTACTTTTGATTGAGCCGTTCTGAAACACTCTTTCTGTAGAAACTGCAATTGGACATGCTAAGCGCTAAGAGGCCTACATTGGGAAAAAGAATATCTTCAAATAAAAACTACAGAGATGCATTCTGTGAAACTTATTTCTGATCTGTAAATTCAGTTAACAGAGATAAAACATATTTTTGATTGAGCAGTTATGAAACACTCCTTTTGTAGAAAATGCAAGTGGAGATTCGGAGCGCTAAGAGGGTAATAGTGGAAAAAGGAATGTCTCCAAATATAAACTACACAGAATCATTCTGTGAAACTTCTTTCTGATCTGTGCATTCAGCTAACAGAGTTAAACCATACTTTTGATTGAGCAGATCTGAACACTCTTTCTGTAGAAAATGCAACTGGACATTTGGAGCGCTAAGAGAGTAGTAGTTGAAAAAGGAATATATTCAAATATAAACTACACAGAAGCATTCTGTGAAACTTCTTTCTGATCTGAGCATTTAGCTAACAGAGTTAAACCATACATTTGATTGAGCAGTTTTGAAACACTCTGTCTGTAGAAAATGCAACTGCACATTCGTAGCGCTAAGTGGATAATAGTGGAAAAAAGAATATGTTCAAATAGAAACTACACAGAAGCATTGTATGAAACTTCTTTCTGTTCTGTGCATTCAACTAACAGAGTTGAACCTTACTTTTGATTGAGCCGTTCTGAAACACTCTTTCTGTAGAAACTGCAATTGGACATTCTGAGCGCTAAGAGGCCTATATTGGGAAAAAGAATGTCTACAAATAAAAACTACACAGAAGAATTGTGTGAAACTTCTTTCTGTTCTGTTTGTTCAACTAAAAGAGTTGAACCTTAGTTTTGATTGAGCCGTTCTGAGACACTCTTTCTGTAGAAAATGCAAGTGGAGATTCGGAGCGCTAAGAGGGTAATAGTGGAAAAAGGAATGTCTCCAAATATAAACTACACAGAATCATTCTGTGAAACTTCTTTCTGATCTGTGCATTCAGCTAACAGAGTTAAACCATACTTTTGATTGAGCAGATCTGAACACTCTTTCTGTAGAAAATGCAACTGGACATTTGGAGCGCTAAGAGAGTAGTAGTGGAAAAAGGAATATATTCAAATATAAACTACACAGAAGCATTCTGTGAAACTTCTTTCTGATCTGAGCATTCAGCTAACAGAGTTAAACCATACTTTTGATTGAGCAGTTTTGAAACACTCTGTCTGTAGAAAATGCAACTGGACATTCGTAGCGTTAAGTGGGTAATAGTGGAAAAAAGAATATGTTCAAATATAAACTACACAGAAGCATTGTATGAAACTTCTTTCTGTTCTGTGCATTCAACTAACAGAGTTGAACCTTACATTTGATTGAGCCTTTCTGAAACACTCTTTCTGTAGAAACTGCAATTGGACATTCTGAGCGCTAAGAGGCCTCTATTGGGAAAAATAATATCTTCAAATAAAAACTACACAGAAGCATTGTGTGAAACTTATCTCTGATATGTTCATTAAGCTAACAGTGTTAAACCATACTTTTGATTGCGCAGTTCTGAACACTCTTTCTGTAGAAAATGCAAGTGGACATTCGGAGCGCTAAGAGGGTATTAGTGGAAAAAGGAATATATTCAAATATAAACTACACAGTAGCATTCTGTGAAAATTCTTTCTGTTTTGTGCATTCAACTAACAGAGTTGAACCTTACTTTTGATTGAGCCGTTCTGAAACACTCTTTCTGTAGAAACTGCAATTGGACATGCTAAGGGCTAAGAGGCCTACATTGGGAAAAAGAATATCTTCCAATAAAAACTACACAGATGCATTCTGTGAAACTTATTTCTGATCTGTAAATTCAGTTAACAGAGATAAAACATATTTTTTATTGAGCAGTTATGAAACACTCTTTTTGTAGAAAATTCAAGTGGAGATTCGGAGCGCTAAGATGGTAATAGTTTAAAAAGGAATGTCTTCAAATATAAACTACACAGAATCATTCGGTGAAACTTCTTTCTGATCTGTGCATTCAGCTAACAGAGTTAAACCATACTTTTGATTGAGCAGATCTGAACACTCTTTCTGTAGAAAATGCAACTGGACATTTGGAGCGCTAAGAGCGTAGTAGTGGAAAAAGGAATATATTCAAATATAAACTACACAGAAGCATTCTGTGAAACTTCTTTCTGATCTGAGCATTCAGCTAACAGAGTTAAACCATACTTTTGATTGAGCAGTTTTGAAACACTCTGTCTGTAGAAAATGCAACTGGACATTCGTAGCGCTAAGTGGGTAATATTGGAAAAAAGAATATGTTCAAATAGAAACTACACAGAAGCATTGTATGAAACTTCTTTCTGTTCTGTGCATTCAACTAACAGAGTTGAACCTTACTTTTGATTGAGCCGTTCTGAAACACTCTTTCTGTAGAAACTGCAATTGGACATTCTGAGCGCTAAGAGGCCTATATTGGGAAAAAGAATGTCTACAAATAAAAACTACACAGAAGAATTGTGTGAAACTTCTTTCTGTTCTGTTTGTGCAACTAAAAGAGTTGAACCTTAGTTTTGATTGAGCCGTTCTGAAACACTCTTTCTGTAGAAAATGCAAGTGGAGATTCGGAGCGCTAAGAGGGTAATAGTGGAAAAAGGAATGTCTCCAAATATAAACTACACAGAATCATTCTGTGAAAATTCTTTCTGATCTGTGCATTCAGCTAACAGAGTTAAACCATACTTTTGATTGAGCAGATCTGAACACTCTTTCTGTAGAAAATGCAACTGGACATTTGGAGCGCTAAGAGAGTAGTAGTGGAAAAAGGAATATATTCAAATATAAACTACACAGAAGCATTCTGTGAAACTTATTTCTGATCTGAGCATTCAGCTAACAGAGTTAAACCATACTTTTTATTGAGCAGTTTTGAAACACTCTGTCTGTAGAAAATGCAACTGGACATTCGTAGCGCTAAGTGGGTAATAGTGGAAAAAAGAATATGTTCAAATATAAACTACACAGAAGCATTGTATGAAACTTCTTTCTGTTCTGTGCATTCAACTAACAGAGTTGAACCTTACTTTTGATTGAGCCGTTCTGAAACACTCTTTCTGTAGAAACTGCAATTGGACATTCTGAGCGCTAAGAGGCCTATATTGGGAAAAAGAATGTCTACAAATAAAAACTACACAGAAGAATTGTGTGAAACTTCTTTCTGTTCTGTTTGTTCAACTAAAAGAGTTGAACCTTAGTTTTGATTGAGCCGTTCTGAAACACTCTTTCTGTAGAAAATGCAAGTGGAGATTCGGAGCGCTAAGAGGGTAATAGTGGAAAATGGAATGTCTCCAAATATAAACTACACAGAATCATTCTGTGAAACTTCTTTCTGATCTGTGCATTCAGCTAACAGAGTTAAACCATACTTTTGATTGAGCACATCTGAACACTCTTTCTGTAAAAATGCAACTGGACATTTGGAGCGCTAAGAGAGTAGTAGTGGAAAAAGGAATATATTCAAATATAAACTACACAGAAGCATTCTGTGAAACTTCTTTCTGATCTGAGCATTCAGCTAACAGAGTTAAACCATACTTTTGATTGAGCAGTTTTGAAACACTCTGTCTGTAGAAAATGCAACAGGACATTCGTAGCGCTAAGTGGGTAATAGTGGAAAAAAGAATATGTTCAAATATAAACTACACAGAAGCATTGTATGAAACTTCTTTCTGTTCTGTGAATTCAACTAACAGAGTTGAACCTTACTTTTGATTGAGCCGTTCTGAAACACTCTTTCTGTAGAAACTGCAATTGGACATTCTGAGCGCTAAGAGGCCTCTATTGGGAAAAATAACATCTTCAAATAAAAATTACACAGAAGCATTGTGTGAAACTTATTTCTGATATGTTCATTAAGCTAACAGAGTTAAACCATACTTTTGATTGCGCAGTTCTGAACACTCTTTCTGTAGAAAATGCAAGTGGACATTCGGAGCGCTAAGAGGGTAATAGTGGAAAAAGGAATATATTCAAATATAAACTACACAGTAGCATTCTGTGAATATTCTTTCTGTTCTGTGCATTCAACTAACAGAGTTGAACCTTACTTTTGATTGAGCCGTTCTGAAACACTCTTTCTGTAAAAACTGCAATTGGACATGCTAAGCGCTAAGAGGCCTACATTGGGAAAAAGAATATCTTCAAATAAAAACTACACAGATGCATTCTGTGAAACTTATTTCTGATCTGTAAATTCAGTTAACAGAGATAAAACATATTTTTGATTGAGCAGTTATGAAACACTCTTTTTGTAGAAAATGCAAGTGGAGATTCGGAGCGCTAAGAGGGTAATAGTGGAAAAAGGAATGTCTTCAAATATAAACTACACAGAATCATTCGGTGAAACTTCTTTCTGATCTGTGCATTCAGCTAACAGAGTTAAACCATACTTTTGATTGAGCAGATCTGAACACTCTTTCTGTAGAAAATGCAACTGGACATTTGGAGCGCTAAGAGCGTAGTAGTGGAAAAAGGAATATATTCAAATATAAACTACACAGAAGCATTCTGTGAAACTTCTTTCTCATCTGAGCATTCAGCTAACAGAGTTAAACCATACTTTTGATTGAGCAGTTTTGAAACACTCTGTCTGTAGAAAATGCAACTGGACATTCGTAGCACTAAGTGGGTAATAGTGGAAAAAAGAATATGTTCAAATATAAACTACACAGAAGCATTGTATGAAACTTCTTTCTGTTCTGTGCATTCAACTAACAGAGTTGAACCTTACTTTTGATTGAGCCGTTCTGAAACACTCTTTCTGTAGAAACTGCAATTGGACATTCTGAGCGCTAAGAGGCCTATATTGGGAAAACGAATGTCTACAAATAAAAACTACACAGAAGAATTGTGTGAAACTTCTTTCTGTTCTGTTTGTTCAACTAAAAGAGTTGAACCTTAGTTTTGATTGAGCCGTTCTGAAACATTCTTTCTGTAGAAAATGCAAGTGGAGATTCGGAGCGCTAAGAGGGTAATAGTGGAAAAAGGAATGTCTCCAAATATAAACTACACAGAATCATTCTGTGAAACTTCTTTCTGATCTGTGCATTCAGCTAACAGAGTTAAACCATACTTTTGATTGAGCAGATCTGAACACTCTTTCTGTAGAAAATGCAACTGGACATTTGGAGCGCTAAGAGAGTAGTAGTGGAAAAAGGAATATATTCAAATATAAACTACACAGAAGCATTCTGTGAAACTTCTTTCTGATCTGAGCATTCAGCTAACAGAGTTAAACCATACCTTTGATTGAGCAGTTTTGAAACACTCTGTCTGTAGAAAATGCAACTGGACATTCGTAGCGCTAAGTGGGTAATAGTGGAAAAAAGAATATGTTCAAATAAAAACTACACAGAAGCATTGTATGAAACTTCTTTCTGTTCTGTGCATTCAACTAACAGAGTTGAACCTTACTTTTGATTGAGCCTTTCTGAAACACTCTTTCTGTAGAAACTGCAATTGGACATTCTGAGCGCTAAGAGGCCTCTATTGGGAAAAATAATATCTTCAAATAAAAACTACACAGAAGCATTGTGTGAAACTTTTTTCTGATATATTCATTAAGCTAACAGAGTTAAACCATACTTTTGATTGCGCAGTTCTGAACACTCTTTCTGTAGAAAATGCAAGTGGACATTCGGAGCGCTAAGAGGGTAATAGTGGAAAAAGGAATATATTCAAATATAAACTACACAGTAGCATTCTGTGAATATTCTTTCTGTTCTGTGCATTCAACTAACAGAGTTGAACCTTACTTTTGATTGAGCCGTTCTGAAACACTCTTTCTGTAAAAACTGCAATTGGACATGCTAAGCGCTAAGAGGCCTACATTGGGAAAAAGAATATCTTCAAATAAAAACTACACAGATGCATTCTGTGAAACTTATTTCTGATCTGTAAATTCAGTTAACAGAGATAAAACATATTTTTGATTGAGCAGTTATGAAACACTCTTTTTGTAGAAAATGCAAGTGGAGATTCGGAGCGCTAAGAGGGTAATAGTGGAAAAAGGAATGTCTTCAAATATAAACTACACAGAATCATTCGGTGAAACTTCTTTCTGATCTGTGCATTCAGCTAACAGAGTTAAACCATACTTTTGATTGAGCAGATCTGAACACTCTTTCTGTAGAAAATGCAACTGGACATTTGGAGCGCTAAGAGCGTAGTAGTGGAAAAAGGAATATATTCAAATATAAACTACACAGAAGCATTCTGTGAAACTTCTTTCTCATCTGAGCATTCAGCTAACAGAGTTAAACCATACTTTTGATTGAGCAGTTTTGAAACACTCTGTCTGTAGAAAATGCAACTGGACATTCGTAGCACTAAGTGGGTAATAGTGGAAAAAAGAATATGTTCAAATATAAACTACACAGAAGCATTGTATGAAACTTCTTTCTGTTCTGTGCATTCAACTAACAGAGTTGAACCTTACTTTTGATTGAGCCGTTCTGAAACACTCTTTCTGTAGAAACTGCAATTGGACATTCTGAGCGCTAAGAGGCCTATATTGGGAAAACGAATGTCTACAAATAAAAACTACACAGAAGAATTGTGTGAAACTTCTTTCTGTTCTGTTTGTTCAACTAAAAGAGTTGAACCTTAGTTTTGATTGAGCCGTTCTGAAACACTCTTTCTGTAGAAAATGCAAGTGGAGATTCGGAGCGCTAAGAGGGTAATAGTGGAAAAAGGAATGTCTCCAAATATAAACTACACAGAATCATTCTGTGAAACTTCTTTCTGATCTGTGCATTCAGCTAACAGAGTTAAACCATACTTTTGATTGAGCAGATCTGAACACTCTTTCTGTAGAAAATGCAACTGGACATTTGCAGCGCTAAGAGAGTAGTAGTGGAAAAAGGAATATATTCAAATATAAACTACACAGAAGCATTCTGTGAAACTTCTTTCTGATCTGAGCATTCAGCTAACAGAGTTAAACCATACTTTTGATTGAGCAGTTTTGAAACACTCTGTCTGTAGAAAATGCAACTGGACATTCGTAGCGCTAAGTGGGTAATAGTGGAAAAAAAATATGTTCAAATATAAACTACACAGAAGCATTGTATGAAACTTCTTTCTGTTCTGTGCATTCAACTAACAGAGTTGAACCTTACTTTTGATTGAGCCGTTCTGAAACACTCTTTCTGTAGAAACTGCAATTGGACATTCTGAGCGCTAAGAGGCCTCTATTGGGAAAAATAATATCTTCAAATAAAAACTACACAGAAGCATTGTGTGAAACTTATTTCTGATATGTTCATTAAGCTAACAGAGTTAAACCATACTTTTGATTGCGCAGTTCTGAACACTCTTTCTGTAGAAAATGCAAGTGGACATTCGGAGCGCTAAGAGGGTAATAGTGGAAAAGGGAATATATTCAAATATAAACTACACAGTAGCATTCTGTGAAAATTCTTTCTGTTCTGTGCATTCAACTAACAGAGTTGAACCTTACTTTTGATTGAGCCGTTCTGAAACACTCTTTCTGTAGAAACTGCAATTGGACATGCTAAGCGCTAAGAGGCCTACATTGGGAAAAAGAATATCTTCAAATAAAAACTACACAGATGCATTCTGTGAAACTTATTTCTGATCTGTAAATTCAGTTAACAGAGATAAAACATATTTTTGATTGAGCAGTTATGAAACACTCTTTTTGTAGAAAATGCAAGTGGAGATTCGGAGCGCTAAGAGGGTAATAGTGGAAAAAGGAATGTCTTCAAATATAAACTACACAGAATCATTCGGTGAAACTTCTTTCTGATCTGTGCATTCAGCTAACAGAGTTAAACCATACTTTTGATTGAGCAGATCTGAACACTCTTTCTGTAGAAAATGCAACTGGACATTTGGAGCGCTAAGAGCGTAGTAGTGGAAAAAGGAATATATTCAAATATAAACTACACAGAAGAATTCTGTGAAACTTCTTTCTGATCTGAGCATTCAGCTAACAGAGTTAAACCATACTTTTGATTGAGCAGTTTTGAAACACTCTGTCTGTAGAAAATGCAACTGGACATTCGTGGCGCTAAGTGGGTAATAGTGGAAAAAAGAATATGTTCAAATATAAACTAAACAGAAGCATTGTATGAAACTTCTTTCTGTTCTGTGCATTCAACTAACAGAGTTGAACCTTACTTTTGATTGAGCCGTTCTGAAACACTCTTTCTGTAGAAACTGCAATTGGACATTCTGAGCGCTAAGCGGCCTATATTGGGAAAAAGAATGTCTACAAATAAAAACTACACAGAAGAATTGTGTGAAACTTCCTTCTGTTCTGTTTGTTCAACTAAAAGATTTGAACCTTAGTTTTGATTGAGCCGTTCTGAAACACTCTTTCTGTAGAAAATGCAAGTGGAGATTCAGAGCGCTAAGAGGGTAATAGTGGAAAAAGGAATGTCTCCAAATATAAACTACACAGAATCATTCTGTGAAACTTCTTTCTGATCTGTGCATTCAGCTAACAGAGTTAAACCATACTTTTGATTGAGCAGATCTGAACACTCTTTCTGTAGAAAATGCAACTGGACATTTGGAGCGCTAAGAGAGTAGTAGTGGAAAAAGGAATATATTCAAATATAAACTACACAGAAGCATTCTGTGAAACTTCTTTCTCATCTGAGCATTCAGCTAACAGAGTTAAACCATACTTTTGATTGAGCAGTTTTGAAACACTCTGTCTGTAGAAAATGCAACTGGACATTCGTAGCGCTAAGTGGGTAATAGTGGAAAAAAGAATATGTTCAAATATAAACTACACAGAAGCATTGTATGAAACATCTTTCTGTTCTGTGCATTCAACTAACAGAGTTGAACCTTACTTTTGATTGAGCCGTTCTGAAACACTCTTTCTGTAGAAACTGCAATTGGACATTCTGAGCGCTAAGAGGCCTATATTGGGAAAATGAATGTCTACAAATAAAAACTACATAGAAGAATTGTGTGAAACTTCTTTCTGTTCTGTTTGTTCAACTAAAAGAGTTGAACCTTAGTTTTGATTGAGCCGTTCTGAAACACTCTTTCTGTAGAAAATGCAAGTGGAGATTCGGAGCGCTAAGAGGGTAATAGTGGAAAAAGGAATGTCTCCAAATATAAACTACACAGAATCATTCTGTGAAACTTCTTTCTGATCTGTGCATTCAGCTAACAGAGTTAAACCATACTTTTGATTGAGCAGATCTGAACACTCTTTCTGTAGAAAATGCAACTGGACATTTGGAGCGCTAAGAGAGTAGTAGTGGAAAAAGGAATATATTCAAATATAAACTACACAGAAGCATTCTGTGAAACTTCTTTCTGATCTGAGCATTCAGCTAACAGAGTTAAACCATACTTTTGATTGAGCAGTTTTGAAACACTCTGTCTGTAGAAAATGCAACTGGACATTCGTAGCGCTAAGTGGGTTATAGTGGAAAAAAGAATATGTTCAAATATAAACTACACAGAAGCATTGTATGAAACAACTTTCTGTTCTGTGCATTCAACTAACAGAGTTGAACCTTACTTTTGATTGAGCCTTTCTGAAACACTCTTTCTGTAGAAACTGCAATTGGACATTCTGAGCGCTAGGAGGCCTCTATTGGGAAAAATAATATCTTCAAATAAAAACTACACAGAAGCATTGTGTGAAACTTATTTCTGATATGTTCATTAAGCTAACAGAGTTAAACCATACTTTTGATTGCGCAGTTCTGAACACTCTTTCTGTAGAAAATGCAAGTGGACATTCGGAGCGCTAAGAGGGTAATAGTGAAAAAAGTAATATATTCAAATATGAACTACATAGTAGCATTCTGTGAAAATTCTTCCTGTTCTGTGCATTCAACTAACAGAGTTGAACCTTACTTTTGATTGAGCCGTTCTGAAACACTCTTTCTGTAGAAACTGCAATTGGACATGCTAAGCGCTAAGAGGCCTACATTGGGAAAAAGAATATCTTCAAATAAAAACTACACAGATGCATTCTGTGAAACTTATTTCTGATCCGTAAATTCAGTTAACAGAGATAAAACATATTTTTGATTGAGCAGTTATGAAACACTCTTTTTGTAGAAAATGCAAGTGGAGATTCGGAGCGCTAAGAGGGTAATAGTGGAAAAAGGAATGTCTTCAAATATAAACTACACAGAATCATTCGGTGAAACTTCTTTCTGATCTGTGCATTCAGCTAACAGAGTTAAACCATAGTTTTGATTGAGCAGATCTGAACACTCTTTCTGTAGAAAATGCAACTGGACATTTGGAGCGCTAAGAGCGTAGTAGTGAATAAAGGAATATATTCAAATATAAACTACACAGAAGCATTCTGTGAAACTTCTTTCTGATCTGAGCATTCAGCTAACAGAGTTAAACCATACTTTTGATTGAGCAGTTTTGAAACACTCTGTCTGTAGAAAATGCAACTGGACATTCGTGGCGCTAAGTGGGTAATAGTGGAAAAAAGAATATGTTCAAATATAAACTAAACAGAAGCATTGTATGAAACTTCTTTCTGTTCTGTGCATTCAACTAACAGAGTTGAACCTTACTTTTGATTGAGACTTTCTGAAACACTCTTTCTGTAGAAACTGCAATTGGACATTCTGAGCGCTAAGAGGCCTCTATTGGGAAAAATAATATCTTCAAATAAAAACTACACAGAAGCATTGTGTGAAACTTATTTCTGATATGTTCATTAAGCTAACAGAGTTAAACCATAGTTTTGATTGCGCAGTTCTGAACACTCTTTCTGTAGAAAATGCAAGTGGACATTCGGAGCGCTAAGAGGGTAATAGTAGAAAAAGGAATATATTCAAATATAAACTACACAGTAGCATTCTGTGAAAATTCTTTCTGTTCTGTGCATTCAACTAACAGTGTTGAACCTTACTTTTGATTGAGTCGTTCTGAAACACTCTTTCTGTAGAAACTGCAATTGGACATGCTAAGCGCTAAGAGGCCTACATTGGGAAAAAGAATATCTTCAAATAAAAACTACACAGATGCATTCTGTGAAACTTATTTCTGATCTGTAAATTCAGTTAACAGAGGTAAAACATATTTTTGATTGAGCAGTTATGAAACACTCTTTTTGTAGAAAATGCAAGTGGAGATTCGGAGCGCTAAGTTGGTAATAGTGGAAAAAGGAATGTCTTCAAATATAAACTACACAGAATCATTCCGTGAAACTTCTTTCTGATCTGTGCATTCAGCTAACAGAGTTAAACCATACTTTTGATTGAGCAGATCTGAACACTCTTTCTGTAGAAAATGCAACTGGACATTTGGAGCGCTAAGAGCGTAGTAGTGGAAAAAGGAATATATTCAAATATAAACTACACAGAAGCATTCTGTGAAACTTCTTTCTGATCTGAGCATTCAGCTAACAGAGTTAAACCATACTTTTGATTGAGCAGTTTTGAAACACTCTGTCTGTAGAAAATGCAACTGGACATTCGTAGCGCTAAGTGGGTAATAGTGGAAAAAAGAATATGTTCAAATATAAACTACACAGAAGAATTGTATGAAACTTCTTTCTGTTCTGTGCATTCAACTAACAGAGTTGAACCTTACATTTGATTGAGCCTTTCTGAAACACTCTTTCTGTAGAAACTGCAATTGGACATTCTGAGCGCTAAGAGGCCTATATTGGGAAAAATAATATCTTCAAATAAAAACTACACAGAAGCATTGTGTGAAACTTATTTCTGATATGTTCATTAAGCTAACAGAGTTAAACCATACTTTTGATTGCGCAGTTCTGAACACTCTTTCTGTAGAAAATCCAAGTGGACATTCGGAGCGCTAAGAGGGTAATAGTGGAAAAAGTAATATATTCAAATATAAACTACACAGTAGCATTCTGTGAAAATTCTTTCTGTTCTGTGCATTCAACTAACAGAGTTGAACCTTACTTTTGATTGAGCCGTTCTGAAACACTCTTTCTGTAGAAACTGCAATTGGACATGCTAAGCGCTAAGAGGCCTACATTGGGAAAAAGAATATCTTCAAATAAAAACTACACAGATGCATTCTGTGAAACTTATTTCTGATCTGTAAATTCAGCTAACAGAGGTAAAACATATTTTTGATTGAGCAGTTATGAAACACTCTTTTTGTAGAAAATGCAAGTGGAGATTCGGAGCGCTAAGAGGGTAATAGTGGAAAAAGGAATGTCTTCAAATATAAACTACACAGAATCATTCGGTGAAACTTCTTTCTGATCTGTGCATTCAGCTAACAGAGTTAAACCATACTTTTGATTGAGCAGATCTGAACACTCTTTCTGTAGAAAATGCAACTGGACATTTGGAGCGCTAAGAGCGTAGTAGTGGAAAAAGGAATATATTCAAATATAAACTACACAGAAGCATTCTGTGAAACTTCTTTCTGATCTGAGGATTCAGCTAACAGAGTTAAACCATACTTTTGATTGAGCAGTTTTGAAACACTCTGTCTGTAGAAAATGCAACTGAACATTCGTAGCGCTAAGTGGGTAATAGTGGAGAAAAGAATATGTTCAAATATAAACTACACAGAAGCATTGTATGAAACTTCTTTCTGTTCTGTGCATTCAACTAACAGAGTTGAACCTTACTTTTGATTGAGCCGTTCTGCAACACTCTTTCTGTAGAAATTGCAATTGGACATTCTGAGCGCTTAGAGGCCTATATTGGGAAAACGAATGTCTACAAATAAAAACTACACAGAAGAATTGTGTGAAACTTCTTTCTGTTCTGTTTGTTCAACTAAAAGAGTTGAACCTTCGTTTTGATTGAGCCGTTCTGAAACACTCTTTCTGTAGAAAATGCAAGTGGAGATTCGGAGCGCTAAGAGGATAATAGTGGAAAAAGGAATGTCTCCAAATATAAACTGCACAGAATCATTCTGTGAAACTTCTTTCTGATCTGTGCATTCAGCTAACAGAGTTAAACCATACTTTTGATTGAGCAGATCTGAACACTCTTTCTGTAGAAAATGCAACTGGACATTTGGAGCGCTAAGAGAGTAGTAGTGGAAAAAGGAATATATTCAAATATAAACTACACAGAAGCATTCTGTGAAACTTCTTTCTGATCTGAGCATTCAGCTAACAGAGTTAAACCATACTTTTGATTGAGCAGTTTTGAAACACTCTGTCTGTAGAAAATGCAACTGGACATTCGTAGCGCTAAGTGGGTAATAGTGGAAAAAAGAATATGTTCAAATATAAACTACACAGAAGCATTGTATGAAACTTCTTTCTGTTCTGTGCATTCAACTAACAGTGTTGAACCTTACTTTTGATTGAGCCTTTCTGAAACACTCTTTCTGTAGAAACTGCAATTGGACATTCTGAGCGCTAAGAGGCATATATTGGGAAAAATAATATCTTCAAATAAAAACTACACAGAAGCATTGTGTGAAACTTATTTCTGATATGTTCATTAAGCTAACAGAGTTAAACCATACTTTTGATTGCGCAGTTCTGAACACTCTTTCTGTAGAAAATGCAAGTGGACATTCGGAGCGCTAAGAGGGTAATAGTGGAAAAGGGAATATATTCAAATATAAACTACACAGTAGCATTCTGTGAAAATTCTTTCTGTTCTGTGCATTCAACTAACAGAGTTGAACCTTACTTTTGATTGAGCCGTTCTGAAACACTCTTTCTGTAGAAACTGCAATTGGACATGCTAAGCGCTAAGAGGCCTACATTGGGAAAAAGAATATCTTCAAATAAAAACTACACAGATGCATTCTGTGAAACTTATTTCTGATCTGCAAATTCAGTTAACAGAGGTAAAACATATTTTTGATTGAGCAGTTATGAAACACTCTTTTGGTAGAAAATGCAAGTGGAGATTCGGAGCGCTAAGTGGGTAATAGTGGAAAAAGGAATGTCTTCAAATATAAACTACACAGAATCGTTCGGTGAAACTTCTTTCTGATCTGTGCATTCAGCTAACAGAGTTAAACCATACTTTTGATTGAGAAGATCTGAACACGCTTTCTGTAGAAAATGCAACTGGACATTTGGAGCGCTAAGAGCGTAGTAGTGGAAAAAGGAATATATTCAAATATAAACTACACAGAAGCATTCTGTGAAACTTCTTTCTGATCTGAGCATTCAGCTAACAGAGTTAAACCATACTTTTGATTGAGCAGTTTTGAAACACTCTGTCTGTAGAAAATGCAACTGGACATTCGTAGCGCTAAGTGGGTAATAGTGGAAAAAAGAACTAGAAATACCATTTGACCCAGCCATCCCATTACTGGGTATATACCCAAAGGACTATAAATCATGCTGCTATAAAGACACATGCACACGTATGTTTATTGCGGCACTATTCACAATAGCAAAGAGTTGGAACCAAACCAAATGTCCAACAACGATAGACTGGATTAAGAAAATGTGGCACATATACACCATGGAATACTATGCAGCCATAAAAAATGATGAGTTCGTGTCCTTTGTAGGGACATGGATGAAACTGGAAACCATCATTCTCCGTAAGCTAACGCAAGGACAAAAAACAAAACACCGCATATTCTCACTCATAGGTGGGAATTGAACAATGAGAACTCATGGACACAGGAAGGGGAACATCACGCTCCGGGGACTGTTGTGGGGTGGGGGGAGGGGGGAGGGACAGCATTAGGAGATACACCTAATGCTAAATGACGAGTTAATGGGTGCAAGAAATCAACATGGCACATGGATACATATGTAACAAACCTGCACATTGTGCACATGTACCCTAAAACCCTAAAGTATAATAAAAAAAAAAAAAAAAAAAAAAAAAAAAAAAAAAAGAATATGTTCAAATATAAACTACACTGAAGCATTTTATGAAACTTCTTTCTGTTCTGTGCATTCAACTAACAGAGTTGAACCATACTTTTGATTGAGCCGTTCTGAAACACTCTTTCTGTAGAAACTGCAATTGGACATTCTGAGCGCTAGGAGGCCTATATTGGGAAAAAGAATGTCTACAAATAAAAACTACACAGAAGAATTGTGTGAAACTTCTTTCTGTTCTGTTTGTTCAACTAAAAGAGTTGAACCTTAGTTTTGATTGAGCCGTTCTGAAACACTCTTTCTGTAGAAAATGCAAGTGGAGATTCGGAGCGCTAAGAGGGTAATAGTGGAAAAAGGAATGTCTCCAAATATAAACTACACAGAATCATTCTGTGAAACTTCTTTCTGATCTGTGCATTCAGCTAACAGAGTTAAACCATACTTTTGATTGAGCAGATCTGAACACTCTTTCTGTAGAAAATGCAACTGGACATTTGGAGCGCTAAGAGAGTACTAGTGGAAAAAGGAATATATTCAAATATAAACTACACAGAAGCATTCTGTGAAACTTCTTTCTGATCTGAGCATTCAGCTAACAGAGTTAAACCATACTTTTGATTGAGCAGTTTTGAAACACTCTGTCTGTAGAAAATGCAACTGGACATTCGTAGCGCTAAGTGGGTAATAGTGGAAAAAAGAATATGTTCAAATATAAACTACACAGAAGCATTGTATGAAACTTCTTTCTGTTCTGTGCATTCAACTAACAGAGTTGAACCTTACTTTTGATTGAGCCTTTCTGAAACACTCTTTCTGTAGAAACTGCAATTGGACATTCTGAGCGCTAAGAGGCCTCTATTGGGAAAAATAATATCTTCAAATAAAAACTACACAGAAGCATTGTGTGAAACTTATTTCTGATATATTCATGAAGCTAACAGAGTTAAACCATACTTTTGATTGCGCAGTTCTGAACACTCTTTCTGTAGAAAATGCAAGTGGACATTCGGAGCGCTAAGAGGGTAATAGTGGAAAAAGGAGTATATTCAAATATAAACTACACAGTAGCATTCTGTGAAAATTCTTTCTGTTCTGTGCATTCAACTAACAGAGTTGAACCTTACTTTTGATTGAGCCGTTCTGAAACACTCTTTCTGTAGAAACTGCAATTGGACATGCTAAGCGCTAAGAGGCCTACATTGGGAAAAAGAATATCTTCAAATAAAAACTACACAGATGCATTCTGTGAAACTTATTTCTGATCTGTAAATTCAGTTAACAGAGGTAAAACATATTTTTGATTCAGCAGTTTTGAAACACTCTTTTTGTAGAAAATGCAAGTGGAGATTCGGAGCGCTAAGTGGGTAATAGTGGAAAAAGGAATGTCTTCAAATATAAATTACACAGAATCATTCGGTGAAACTTCTTTCTGATCTGTGCATTCAGCTAACAGAGTTAAACCATACTTTTGATTGAGCAGATCTGAACACTCTTTCTGTAGAAAATGCAACTGGACATTTGGAGCGCTAAGAGCGTATTAGTGGAAAAAGGAATATATTCAAATATAAACTACACAGAAGCATTCTGTGAAACTTCTTTCTGATCTGAGCATTCAGCTAACAGAGTTAAACCATAATTTTGATTGAGCAGTTTTGAAACACTCTGTCTGTAGAAAATGCAACTGGACATTCGTAGCGCTAAGTGGGTAATAGTGGAAAAAAGAACTAGAAATACCATTTGACCCAGCCATCCCGTTACTGGGTATATACCCAAAGGACTATAAATCATGCTGCTATAAAGACACATGCACACGTATGTTTATTGCGGCACTATTCACAATAGCAAAGAGTTGGAACCAACCCAAATGTCCAACAACGATAGACTGGATTAAGAAAATGTGGCACATATACACCATGGAATACTATGCAGCCATAAAAAATGATGAGTTCATGTCCTTTGTAGGGACATGGATGAAACTGGAAACCATCATTCTCAGTAAGCTATCGCAAGGACAAAAAACCAAACACCGCATGTTCTCACTCATAGGTGGGAATTGAACAATGAGAACTCCTGGACACAGGAAGGGGAACATGACGCTCCGGGGACTGTTGTGGGGTGGGGGGAGGGGGGAGGGACAGCATTAGGAGATACACCTAATGCTAAATGACGAGTTAATGGGTGCAAGAAATCAACATGGCACATGGATACATATGTAACAAACCTGCACATTGTGCACATGTACCCTAAAACCCTAAAGTATAATAAAAAAAAAAAAAAAAAAAAAAAAGAATATGTTCAAATATAAACTACACAGAAGCATTGTATGAAACTTCTTTCTGTTCTGTGCATTCAACTAACAGAGTTGAACCTTACTTTTGATTGAGCCGTTCTGAAACACTCTTTCTGTAGAAACTGCAATTGGACATTCTGAGCGCTAGGAGGCCTATATTGGGAAAAAGAATGTCTACAAATAAAAACTACACAGAAGAATTGTGTGAAACTTCTTTCTGTTCTGTTTGTTCAACTAAAAGAGTTGAACCTTAGTTTTGATTGAGCCGTTCTGAAACACTCTTTCTCTAGAAAATGCAAGTGGAGATTCGGAGCGCTAAGAGGGTAATAGTGGAAAAAGGAATGTCTCCAAATATAAACTACACAGAATCATTCTGTGAAACTTCTTTCTGATCTGTGCATTCAGCTAACAGAGTTAAACCATACTTTTGATTGAGCAGATCTGAACACTCTTTCTGTAGAAAATGCAACTGGACATTTGGAGCGCTAAGAGAGTAGTAGTGGAAAAAGGAATATATTCAAATATAAACTACACAGAAGCATTCTGTGAAACTTCTTTCTGATCTGAGCATTCAGCTAACAGAGTTAAACCATACTTTTGATTGAGCAGTTTTGAAACACTCTGTCTGTAGAAAATGCAACTGGACATTCGTAGCGCTAAGTGGGTAATAGTGGAAAAAAGAATATGTTCAAATATAAACTACACAGAAGCATTGTATGAAACTACTTTCTGTTCTGTGCATTCAACTAACAGAGTTTAACCTTACATTTGATTGAGCCTTTCTGAAACACTCTTTCTGTAGAAACTGCAATTGGACATTCTGAGCGCTAAGAGGCCTCTATTGGGAAAAATAATATCTTCAAATAAAAACTACACAGAAGCATTGTTTGAAACTTATTTCTGATATGTTCATTAAGCTAACAGAGTTAAACCATACTTTTGATTGCGCAGTTCTGAACACTCTTTCTGTAGAAAATGCAAGTGGACATTCGGAGCGCTAAGAGGGTAATAGTGGAAAAAGGAGTATATTCAAATATAAACTACACAGTAGCATTCTGTGAAAATTCTTTCTGTTCTGTGCACTCAACTAACAGAGTTGAACCTTACTTTTGATTGAGCCGTTCTGAAACACTCTTTCTGTAGAAACTGCAATTGGACATGCTAAGCGCTAAGAGGCCTACATTGGGAAAAAGAATATCTTCAAATAAAAACTACACAGATGCATTCTGTGAAACTTATTTCTGATCTGTAAATTCAGTTAACAGAGATAAAACATATTTTTGATTGAGCAGTTATGAAACACTCTTTTTGTAGAAAATGCAAGTGGAGATTCGGAGCGCTAAGAGGGTAATAGTGGAAAAAGGAATGTCTTCAAATATAAACTACACAGAATCATTCGGTGAAACTTCCTTCTGATCTGTGCATTCAGCTAACAGAGTTAAACCATACTTTTGATTGAGCAGATCTGAACACTCTTTCTGTAGAAAATGCAACTGGACATTTGGAGCGCTAAGAGCGTAGTAGTGGAAAAAGGAATATATACAAATATAAACTACACAGAAGCATTCTGTGAAACTTCTTTCTGATCTGAGCATTCAGCTAACAGAGTTAAACCATACTTTTGATTGAGCAGTTTTGAAACACCCTGTCTGTAGAAAATGCCACTGGACATTCGTAGCGCTAAGTGGGTAATAGTGGAAAAAAGAATATGTTCAAATATAAACTACACAGAAGCATTGTATGAAACTTCTTTCTGTTCTGTGCATTCAACTAACAGAGTTGAACCTTACTTTTGATTGAGCCGTTCTGAAACACTCTTTCTGTAGAAACTGCAATTGGACATTCTGAGCGCTGGAGGCCTATATTGGGAAAAAGAATGTCTACAAATAAAAACTACACAAAAGAATTGTGTGAAACTTCTTTCTGTTCTGTTTGTTCAACTAAAAGAGTTGAACCTTAGTTTTGATTGAGCCGTTCTGAAACACTCTTTCTGTAGAAAATGCAAGTGGAGATTCGGAGCGCTAAGAGGGTAATAGTGGAAAAAGGAATGTCTCCAAATATAAACTACACAGAATCATTCTGTGAAACTTCTTTCTGATCTGTGCATTCAGCTTACAGAGTTAAACCATAATTTTGATTGAGCAGATCTGAACACTTTTTCTGTAGAAAATGCAACTGGACATTTCGAGCGCTAAGAGAGTAGTAGTGGAAAAAGGAATATATTCAAATATAAACTACACAGAAGCATTCTGTGAAACTTCTTTCTGATCTGAGCATTCAGCTAACAGAGTTAAACCATACTTTTGATTGAGCAGTTTTGAAACACTCTGTCTGTAGAAAATGCAACGGGACATTCGTAGCGCTAAGTGGGTAATAGTGGAAAAAAGAATATGTTCAAATATAAACTACACAGAAGCATTGTATGAAACTTCTTTCTGTTCTGTGCATTCAACTAACAGATTTGAACCTTACTTTTGATTGAGCCTTTCTGAAACACTCTTTCTGTAGAAACTGCAATTGGACATTCTGAGCGCTAAGAGGCCTCTATTGGGAAAAATAATATCTTCAAATAAAAACTACACGGAAGCATTGTGTGAAACTTATTTCTGATATGTTCATTAAGCTAACAGAGTTAAACCATACTTTTGATTGCGCAGTTCTGAACACTCTTTCTGTAGAAAATGCAAGTGGACATTCGGAGCGCTAAGAGGGTAATAGTGGAAAAAGGAATATATTCAAATATAAACTACACAGTAGCATTCTGTGAAAATTCTTTCTGTTCTGTGCATTCAACTAACAGAGTTGAACCTTACTTTTGATTGAGCCGTTCTGAAACACTCTTTCTGTAGAAACTGCATTTGGACATGCTAAGCGCTAAGAGGTCTACATTGGGAAAAAGAATATCTTCAAATATAAACTACACAGATGCATTCTGTGAAACTTATTTCTGATCTGTAAATTCAGTTAACAGAGATAAAACATATTTTTGATTGAGCAGTTATGAAACACTCTTTTTGTAGAAAATGCAAGTGGAGATTCGGAGCGCTAAGAGGGTAATAGTGGAAAAAGGAATGTCTTCAAATAAAAACTACACAGAATCATTCGGTGAAACTTCTTTCTGATCTGTGCATTCAGCTAACAGAGTTAAACCATACTTTTGATTGAGCAGATCTGAACACTCTTTCTGTAGAAAATGCAACTGGACATTTGGAGCGCTAAGAGCGTAGTAGTGGAAAAAGGAATATATTCAAATATAAACTACACAGAAGCATTCTGTGAAACTTCTTCCTGATCTGAGCATTCAGCTAACAGAGTTAAACCATACTTTTGATTGAGCAGTTTTGAAACACTCTGTCTGTAGAAAATGCAACTGGACATTCGTAGCGCTAAGTGGGTAATAGTGGAAAAAAGAATATGTTCAAATATAAAGTACACAGAAGCATTGTATGAAACTTCTTTCTGTTCTGTGCATTCAACTAACAGAGTTGAACCTTACTTTTGATTGAGCCGTTCTGAAACACTCTTTCTGTAGAAACTGCAATTGGACATTCTGAGCGCTAGGAGGCCTATATTGGGAAAAAGAATGTCTACAAATGAAAACTACACAGAAGAATTGTGTGAAACTTCTTTCTGTTCTGTTTGTTCAACTAAAAGAGTTGAACCTTAGTTTTGATTCAGCCGTTCTGAAACACTCTTTCTGTAGAAAATGCAAGTGGAGATTCGGAGCGCGAAGAGGGTAATAGTGGAAAAAGGAATGTCTCCAAATGTAAACTACACAGAATCATTCGGTGAAACTTCTTTCTGATCTGTGCATTCAGCTAACAGAGTTAAACCATACTTTTGATTGAGCAGATCTGAACACTCTTTCTGTAGAAAATGCAACTGGACATTTGGAGCGCTAAGAGAGTAGTAGTGGAAAAAGGAATATATTCAAATATAAACTACACAGAAGCATTCTGTGAAACTTCTTTCTGATCTGAGCATTCAGCTAACAGAGTTACACCATACTTTTGATTGAGCAGTTTTGAAACACTCTGTCTGTAGATAATGCAACGGGACATTCGTAGCGCTAAGTGGGTAATAGTGGAAAAAAGAATATGTTCAAATATAAACTACACAGAAGCATTGTATGAAACTTCTTTCTGTTCTGTGCATTCAACTAACAGAGTTGAACCTTACTTTTGATTGAGCCTTTCTGAAACACTCTTTCTGTAGAAACTGCAATTGGACATTCTGAGCGCTAAGAGGCCTCTATTGGGAAAAATAATATCTTCAAATAAAAACTACACGGAAGCATTGTGTGAAACTTATTTCTGATATGTTCATTAAGCTAACAGAGTTAAACCATACTTTTGATTGCGCAGTTCTGAACATTCTTTCTGTAAAAAATGCAAGTGGACATTCGGAGCGCTAAGAGGGTAATAGTGGAAAAAGGAATATATTCAAATATAAACTACGCAGTAGCATTCTGTGAAAATTCTTTCTGTTCTGTGCATTCAACCAACAGAGTTGAACCTTACTTTTGATTGAGCCGTTCTGAAACACTCTTTCTGTAGAAACTGCAATTGGACATGATAAGCGCTAAGCGGTCTACATTGGGAAAAAGAATATCTTCAAATAAAAACTACACAGATGCATTCTGTGAAACTTATTTCTGATCTGTAAATTCAGTTAACAGAGATAAAACATATTTTTGATTGAGCAGTTATGAAACACTCCTTTTGTAGAAAATGCAAGCGGAGATTCGGAGCGCTAAGAGGGTAATAGTGGAAAAAGGAATGTCTTCAAATATAAACTACACAGAATCATTCGGTGAAACTTCTTTCTGATCTGTGCATTCAGCTAACAGAGTTAAACCATACTTTTGATTGAGCAGATCTGAACACTCTTTCTGTAGAAAATGCAACTGGACATTTGGAGCGCTAAGAGAGTAGTAGTGGAAAAAGGAATATATTCAAATATAAACTACACAGAAGCATTCTGTGAAACTTCTTTGTGATCTGAGCATTCAGCTAACAGAGTTAAACCATACTTTTGATTGAGCAGTTTTGAAACACTCTGTCTGTAGAAAATGCAACGGGACATTCGTAGCGCTAAGTGGGTAATAGTGGAAAAAAGAATATGTTCAAATATAAACTACACAGAAGCATTGTATGAAACTTCTTTCTGTTCTGTGCATTCAACTAACAGAGTTGAACCTTACTTTTGATTGAGCCTTTCTGAAACACTCTTTCTGTAGAAACTGCAATTGGACATTCTGAGCGCTATGAGGCCTATATTGGGAAAAATAATATCTTCAAATAAAAACTACACAGAAGCATTCTGTGAAACTTCTTTCTGATCTGAGCATTCAGCTAACAGAGTTAAACCATACTTTTGATTGAGCAGTTTTGAAACACTCTGTCTGTAGAAAATGCAACTGGACATTCGTAGCGCTAAGTGGGTAATAAAGGAAAAAAAATATGTTCAAATATAAACTACACAGAAGCATTGTATGAAAATTCTTTCTGTTCTGTGCATTCAACTAACAGAGTTGAACCTTACTTTTGATTGAGCCTTTCTGAAACACTCTTTCTGTTGAAACTGCAATTGGACATTCTGAGCGCTAAGAGGCCTATATTGGGAAAAATAATATCTTCAAATAAAAACTACACAGAAGCATTGTGTGAAACTTATTTCTGATATGTTCATTAAGCTAACAGAGTTAAACCATACTTTTGATTACGCAGTTCTGAACACTCTTTCTGCAGAAAATGCAAGTGGACATTCGGAGAGCTAAGAGGGTAATAGTGGAAAAAGTAATATATTCAAATATAAACTACACAGTAGCATTCTGTGAAAATTCTTTCTGTTCTGTGCATTCAACTAACAGAGTTGAACCTTACTTTTGATTGAGCCGTTCTGAAACACTCTTTCTGTAGAAACTGCAATTGGACATTCTGAGCGCTAGGAGGCCTATATTGGGAAAAAGAATGTCTACAAATAAAAACTACACAGAAGAATTGTGTGAAACTTCTTTCTGTTCTGTTTGTTCAACTAAAAGAGTTGAACCTTAGTTTTGATTGAGCCGTTCTGAAACACTCTTTCTGTAGAAAATGCAAGTGGAGATTCGGAGCGCTAAGAGGGTAATAGTGGAAAAAGGAAGGTCTCCAAATATAAACTACACAGAATCATTCTGTGAAACTTCTTTCTGATCTGTGCATTCAGCTAACAGAGTTAAAACATACTTTTGATTGAGCAGATCTGAACACTCTTTCTGTAGAAAATGCAACTGGACATTTGGAGCGCTAAGAGAGTAGTAGTGGAAAAAGAAATATATTCAAATATAAACTACACAGAAGCATTCTGTGAATCTTCTTTCTGATCTGAGCATTCAGCTAACAGAGTTACACCATACTTTTGATTGAGCAGTTTTGAAACACTCTGTCTGTAGAAAATGCAACGGGACATTCGTAGCGCTAAGTGGGTAATAGTGGAAAAAAGAATATGTTCAAATATAAACTACACAGAAGCATTGTATGAAACTTCTTTCTGTTCTGTGCATTCAACTAACAGAGTTGAACCTTACTTTTGATTGAGCCGTTCTGAAACACTCTTTCTGTAGAAACTGCAATTGGACATTCTGAGCGCTAGGAGGCCTATATTGGGAAAAAGAATGTCTACAAATGAAAACTACACAGAAGAATTGTGTGAAACTTCTTTCTGTTCTGTTTGTTCAACTAAAAGAGTTGAACCTTAGTTTTGATTCAGCCGTTCTGAAACACTCTTTCTGTAGAAAATGCAAGTGGAGATTCGGAGCGCGAAGAGGGTAATAGTGGAAAAAGGAATGTCTCCAAATATAAACTACACAGAATCATTCGGTGAAACTTCTTTCTGATCTGTGCATTCAGCTAACAGAGTTAAACCATACTTTTGATTGAGCAGATCTGAGCACTCTTTCTGTAGAAAATGCAACTGGACATTTGGAGCGCTAAGAGAGTAGTAGTGGAAAAAGGAATATATTCAAATATAAACTACACAGAAGCATTCTGTGAAACTTCTTTCTGATCTGAGCATTCAGCTAACAGAGTTACACCATACTTTTGATTGAGCAGTTTTGAAACACTCTGTCTGTAGAAAATGCAACGGGACATTCGTAGCGCTAAGTGGGTAATAGTGGAAAAAAGAATATGTTCAAATATAAACTACACAGAAGCATTGTATGAAACTTCTTTCTGTTCTGTGCATTCAACTAACAGAGTTGAACCTTACTTTTGATTGAGCCTTTCTGAAACACTCTTTCTGTAGAAACTGCAATTGGACATTCTGAGCGCTAAGAGGCCTCTATTGGGAGATATAATATCTTAAAATAAAAACTACACGGAATCATTGTGTGAAACTTATTTCTGATATGTTCATTAAGCTAACAGAGTTAAACCATACTTTTGATTGCGCAGTTCTGAACACTCTTTCTGTAGAAAATGCAAGTGGACATTCGGAGCGCTAAGAGGGTAATAGTGGAAAAAGGAATATATTCAAATATAAACTACACAGTAGCATTCTGTGAAAATTCTTTCTGTTTTGGGCATTCAACTAACAGAGTTGAACCTTACTTTTGATTGAGCCGTTCTGAAACACTCTTTCTGTAGAAACTGCAATTGGACATGCTAAGCGCTAAGAGGCCTACATTGGGAAAAAGAATATCTTCAAATAAAAACTACACAGATGCATTCTGTGAAACTTATTTCTGATCTGTAAATTCAGTTAACAGAGATAAAACATATTTTTGATTGAGCAGTTATGAAACACTCTTTTTGTAGGAAATGCAAGTGGAGATTCGGAGCGCTAAGAAGGTAATAGTGGAAAAAGGAATGTCTTCAAATATAAACTACACAGAATCATTCTGTGAAACTTCTTTCTGATCTGTGCATTCAGCTAACAGAGTTAAACCATACTTTTGATTGAGCAGATCTGAACACTCTTTCTGTAGAAAATGCAACTGGACATTTGGAGCGCTAAGAGAGTAGTAGTGGAAAAAGGAATATATTCAAATATAAACTACACAGAAGCATTCTGTGAAACTTCTTTCTGATCTGAGCATTCAGCTAACAGAGTTACACCATACTTTTGATTGAGCAGTTTTGAAACACTCTGTCTGTAGAAAATGCAACGGGACATTCGTAGCGCTAAGTGGGTAATAGTGGAAAAAAGAATATGTTCAAATATAAACTACACAGAAGCATTGTATGAAACTTCTTTCTGTTCTGTACATTCAACTAACAGAGTTGAACCTTACTTTTGATTGAGCCTTTCTGAAACACTCTTTCTGTAGAAACTGCAATTGGACATTCTCAGCGCTAAGAGGCCTCTATTGGGAAAAATAATATCTTCAAATAAAAATTACACAGAATCATTGTGTGAAACTTATTTCTGATATGTTCATTAAGCTAACAGTGTTAAACCATACTTTTGATTGCGCAGTTCTGAACACTCTTTCTGTAGAAAATGCAAGTGGACATTCGGAGCGCTAAGAGGGTAATAGTGGAAAAAGGAATATATTCAAATATAAACTACACAGTAGCATTCTATGAAAATTCTTTCTGTTCTGTGCATTCAACTAACAGAGTTGAACCTTACTTTTGATTGAGCCGTTCTGAAACACTCTTTCTGTAGAAACTGCAATTGGACATGCTAAGCGCTAAGAGGCCTACATTGGGAAAAATAATATCTTCAAATAAAAACTACACAGATGCATTCTGTGAAACTTATTTCTGATCTGTAAATTCAGTTAACAGAGATAAAACATATTTTTGATTGAGCAGTTATGAAACACTCTTTTTGTAGAAAATGCATGTGGAGATTCGGAGCGCTAAGAGGGTAATAGTGGAAAAAGGAATGTCTTCAAATATAAACTACACAGAATCATTCGGTGAAACATCTTTCTGATCTGTGCATTCAGCTAACAGAGTTAAACCATACTTTTGATTGAGCAGATCTGAACACTCTTTCTGTAGAAAATGCAACTGGACATTTGGAGCGCTAAGAGCGTAGTAGTGGAAAAAGGAATATATTCAAATATAAACTACACAGAAGCATTCTGTGAAACTTCTTTCTGATCTGAGCATTCAGCTAACAGAGTTAAACCATACTTTTGATTGAGCAGTTTTGAAACACTCTGTCTGTAGAAAATGCAACTGGACATTTGTAGCGCTAAGTGGGTAATAGTGGAAAAAAGAATATGTTCAAATATAAACTACACAGAAGCATTGTATGAAACTACATTCTGTTCTGTGCATTCAACTAACAGAGTTGAACCTTACTTTTGATTGAGCCGTTCTGAAACACTCTTTCTGTAGAAACTGCAATTGGACATTCTGAGCGCTAGGAGGCCTATATTGGGAAAAAGAATGTCTACAAATGAAAACTACACAGAAGAATTGTGTGAAACTTCTTTCTGTTCTGTTTGTTCAACTAAAAGAGTTGAACCTTAGTTTTGATTCAGCCGTTCTGAAACACTCTTTCTGTAGAAAATGCAAGTGGAGATTCGGAGCGCGAAGAGGGTAATAGTGGAAAAAGGAATGTCTCCAAATATAAACTACACAGAATCATTCGGTGAAACTTCTTTCGGATCTGTGCATTCAGCTAACAGAGTTAAACCATACTTTTGATTGAGCAGATCTGAGCACTCTTTCTGTAGAAAATGCAACTGGACATTTGGAGCGCTAAGGGAGTAGTAGTGGAAAAAGGAATATATTCAAATATAAACTACACAGAAGAATTCTGTGAAACTTCTTTCTGATCTGAGCATTCAGCTAACAGAGTTACACCATACTTTTGATTGAGCAGTTTTGAAACACTCTGTCTGTAGAAAATGCAACGGGACATTCGTAGCGCTAAGTGGGTAATAGTGGAAAAAAGAATATGTTCAAATATAAACTACACAGAAGCATTGTATGAAACTTCTTTCTGTTCTGTGCATTCAACTAACAGAGTTGAACCTTACTTTTGATTGAGCCTTTCTGAAACACTCTTTCTGTAGAAACTGCAATTGGACATTCTGAGCGCTAAGAGGCCTCTATTGGGAGAAATAATATCTTCAAATAAAAACTACACGGAATCATTGTGTGAAACTTATTTCTGATATGTTCATTAAGCTAACAGAGTTAAACCATACTTTTGATTGCGCAGTTCTGAACACTCTTTCTGTAGAAAATGCAAGTGGACATTCGGAGCGCTAAGAGGGTAATAGTGGAAAAAGGAATATATTCAAATATAAACTACACAGTAGCATTCTGTGAAAATTCTTTCTGTTCTGTGCATTCAACTAACAGAGTTGAACCTTACTTTAGATTGAGCCGTTCTGAAACACTCTTTCTGTAGAAACTGCAATTGGACATGCTAAGCGCTAAGAGGCCTACATTGGGAAAAAGAATATCTTCAAATAAAAACTACACAGATGCATTCTGTGAAACTTATTTCTGATCTGTAAATTCAGTTAACAGAGATAAAACATATTTTTGATTGAGCAGTTATGAAACACTCTTTTTGTAGAAAATGCAAGTGGAGATTCGGAGCGATAAGAGGGCAATAGTGGAAAAAGGAATGTCTTCAAATATAAACTACACAGAATCATTCGGTGAAACTTCTTTCTGATCTGTGCATTCAGCTAACAGAGTTACACCATACTTTTGATTGAGCAGATCTGAACACTCTTTCTGTAGAAAATGCAACTGGACATTTGGAGCGCTAAGAGCGTAGTAGTGGAAAAAGGAATATATTCAAATATAAACTACACAGAAGCATTCTGTGAAACTTCTTTCTGATCTGAGCATTCAGCTAACAGAGTTAAACCATACTTTTGATTGAGCAGTTTTGAAACACTCTGTCTGAAGAAAATGCAACTGGACATTCGTAGCGCTAAGTGGGTAATAGTGGAAAAAAGAATGTGTTCAAATATAAACTACACAGAAGCATTGTATGAAACTTCTTTCTGTTCTGTGCATTCAACTAACAGAGTTGAACTTTACTTTTGATTGAGCCGTTCTGAAACACTCTTTCTGTAGAAACTGCAATTGGACATTCTGAGCGCTAAGAGGCCTACATCGGGAAAAAGAATGTCTACAAATAAAAACTACACAGAAGAATTGTGTGAAACTTCTTTCTGTTCTGTTTGTTCAACTAAAAGAGTTGAACCTTAGTTTTGATTGAGCCGTTCTGAAACACTCTTTCTGTAGAAAATGCAAGTGGAGATTCGGAGCGCTAAGAGGGTAATAGTGGAAAAAGGAATGTCTCCAAATATAAACTACACAGAATCATTCTGTGAAACTTCTTTCTGATCTGTGCATTCAGCTAACAGAGGTAAACCATACTTTTGATTGAGCAGATCTGAACACTCTTTCTGTAGAAAATGCAACTGGACATTTGGAGCGCTAAGAGAGTAGTAGTGGAAAAAGGAATATATTCAAATATAAACTACACAGAAGCATTCTGTGAAACTTCTTTCTGATCTGAGCATTCAGCTAACAGAGTTAAACCATACTTTTGATTGAGCAGTTTTGAAACACTCTGTCTGTAGAAAATGCAACTGGACATTCGTAGCGCTAAGTGGGTAATAGTGGAAAAAAGAATATGTTCAAATAGAAACTACACAGAAGCATTGTATGAAACTTCTTTCTGTTCTGTGCATTCAACTAACAGAGTTGAACCTTACTTTTGATTGAGCCGTTCTGAAACACTCTTTCTGTAGAAACTGCAATTGGACATTCTCAGCGCTAAGAGGCCTATATTGGGAAAAAGAATGTCTACAAATAAAAACTACACAGAAGAATTGTGTGAAACTTCTTTCTGTTCTGTTTGTTCAAATAAAAGAGTTGAACCTTAGTTTTGATTGAGCCGTTCTGAAACACTCTTTCTGTAGAAAATGCAAGTGGAGATTCGGAGCGCTAAGAGGGTAATAGTGGAAAAAGGAATGTCTCCAAATATAAACTACACAGAATCATTCTGTGAAACTTCTTTCTGATCTGTGCATTCAGCTAACAGAGGTAAACCATACTTTTGATTGAGCAGATCTGAACACTCTTTCTGTAGAAAATGCAACTGGACATTTGGAGCGCTAAGAGAGTAGTAGTGGAAAAAGGAATATATTCAAATATAAACTACACAGAAGCATTCTGTGAAACTTCTTTCTGATCTGAGCATTCAGCTAACAGAGTTAAACCATACTTTTGAATGAGCAGTTTTGAAACACTCTGTCTGTAGAAAATGCAACTGGACATTCGTAGCGCTAAGTGGGTAATAGTGGAAAAAAGAATATGTTCAAATATAAACTACACAGAAGCATTGTATGAAACTTCTTTCTGTTCTGTGCATTCAACTAACAGAGTTGAACCTTACTTTTGATTGAGCCTTTCTGAAACACTCTTTCTGTAGAAACTGCAATTGGACATTCTGAGCGCTAAGAGGCCTCTATTGGGAAAAATAATATCTTCAAATAAAAACTACACAGAAGCATTGTGTGAAACTTATTTCTGATATGTTCATTAAGCTAACAGAGTTAAACCATACTTTTGATTGCGCAGTTCTGAACACTCTTTCTGTAGAAAATGCAAGTGGACATTCGGAGCGCTAAGAGGGTAATAGTGGAAAAAGGAATATATTCAAATATAAACTACAGAGTAGCATTCTGTGAAAATTCTTTCTGTTCTGTGCATTCAACTAACAGAGTTGAACCTTACTTTTCATTGAGCCGTTCTGAAACACTCTTTCTGTAGAAACTGCAATTGGACATGCTAAGCGCTAAGAGGCCTACATTGGGAAAAAGAATATCTTCAAATAAAAACTACACAGATGCATTCTGTGAAACTTATTTCTGATCTGTAAATTCAGTTAACAGAGATAAAACATATTTTTGATTGAGCAGTTATGAAACACTCTTTTTGTAGAAAATGCAAGTGGAGATTCGGAGCGCTAAGAGGGTAATAGTGGAAAAAGGAATGTCTTCAAATATAAACTACACAGAATCATTCGGTGAAACTTCTTTCTGATCTGAGCATTCAGCTAACAGAGTTAAACCATACTTTAGATTGAGCAGTTTTGAAACACTCTGTCTGTAGAAAATGCAACTGGACATTTGTAGCGCTAAGTGGGTAATAGTGGAAAAAAGAATATGTTCAAATATAAACTACACAGAAGCATTGTATGAAACTACTTTCTGTTCTGTGCATTCAACTAACAGAGTTGAACCTTACTTTTGATTGAGCCGTTCTGAAACACTCTTTCTGTAGAAACTGCAATTGGACATTCTGAGCGCTAGGAGGCCTATATTGGGAAAAAGAATGTCTACAAATGAAAACTACACAGAAGAATTGTGTGAAACTTCTTTCTGTTCTGTTTGTTCAACTAAAAGAGTTGAACCTTAGTTTTGATTCAGCCGTTCTGAAACACTCTTTCTGTAGAAAATGCAAGTGGAGATTCGGAGCGCGAAGAGGGTAATAGTGGAAAAAGGAATGTCTCCAAATATAAACTACACAGAATCATTCGGTGAAACTTCTTTCGGATCTGTGCATTCAGCTAACAGAGTTAAACCATACTTTTGATTGAGCAGATCTGAGCACTCTTTCTGTAGAAAATGCAACTGGACATTTGGAGCGCTAAGGGAGTAGTAGTGGAAAAAGGAATATATTCAAATATAAACTACACAGAAGAATTCTGTGAAACTTCTTTCTGATCTGAGCATTCAGCTAACAGAGTTACACCATACTTTTGATTGAGCAGTTTTGAAACACTCTGTCTGTAGAAAATGCAACGGGACATTCGTAGCGCTAAGTGGGTAATAGTGGAAAAAAGAATATGTTCAAATATAAACTACACAGAAGCATTGTATGAAACTTCTTTCTGTTCTGTGCATTCAACTAACAGAGTTGAACCTTACTTTTGATTGAGCCTTTCTGAAACACTCTTTCTGTAGAAACTGCAATTGGACATTCTGAGCGCTAAGAGGCCTCTATTGGGAGAAATAATATCTTCAAATAAAAACTACACGGAATCATTGTGTGAAACTTATTTCTGATATGTTCATTAAGCTAACAGAGTTAAACCATACTTTTGATTGCGCAGTTCTGAACACTCTTTCTGTAGAAAATGCAAGTGGACATTCGGAGCGCTAAGAGGGTAATAGTGGAAAAAGGAATATATTCAAATATAAACTACACAGTAGCATTCTGTGAAAATTCTTTCTGTTCTGTGCATTCAACTAACAGAGTTGAACCTTACTTTAGATTGAGCCGTTCTGAAACACTCTTTCTGTAGAAACTGCAATTGGACATGCTAAGCGCTAAGAGGCCTACATTGGGAAAAAGAATATCTTCAAATAAAAACTACACAGATGCATTCTGTGAAACTTATTTCTGATCTGTAAATTCAGTTAACAGAGATAAAACATATTTTTGATTGAGCAGTTATGAAACACTCTTTTTGTAGAAAATGCAAGTGGAGATTCGGAGCGATAAGAGGGCAATAGTGGAAAAAGGAATGTCTTCAAATATAAACTACACAGAATCATTCGGTGAAACTTCTTTCTGATCTGTGCATTCAGCTAACAGAGTTACACCATACTTTTGATTGAGCAGATCTGAACACTCTTTCTGTAGAAAATGCAACTGGACATTTGGAGCGCTAAGAGCGTAGTAGTGGAAAAAGGAATATATTCAAATATAAACTACACAGAAGCATTCTGTGAAACTTCTTTCTGATCTGAGCATTCAGCTAACAGAGTTAAACCATACTTTTGATTGAGCAGTTTTGAAACACTCTGTCTGAAGAAAATGCAACTGGACATTCGTAGCGCTAAGTGGGTAATAGTGGAAAAAAGAATGTGTTCAAATATAAACTACACAGAAGCATTGTATGAAACTTCTTTCTGTTCTGTGCATTCAACTAACAGAGTTGAACTTTACTTTTGATTGAGCCGTTCTGAAACACTCTTTCTGTAGAAACTGCAATTGGACATTCTGAGCGCTAAGAGGCCTACATCGGGAAAAAGAATGTCTACAAATAAAAACTACACAGAAGAATTGTGTGAAACTTCTTTCTGTTCTGTTTGTTCAACTAAAAGAGTTGAACCTTAGTTTTGATTGAGCCGTTCTGAAACACTCTTTCTGTAGAAAATGCAAGTGGAGATTCGGAGCGCTAAGAGGGTAATAGTGGAAAAAGGAATGTCTCCAAATATAAACTACACAGAATCATTCTGTGAAACTTCTTTCTGATCTGTGCATTCAGCTAACAGAGGTAAACCATACTTTTGATTGAGCAGATCTGAACACTCTTTCTGTAGAAAATGCAACTGGACATTTGGAGCGCTAAGAGAGTAGTAGTGGAAAAAGGAATATATTCAAATATAAACTACACAGAAGCATTCTGTGAAACTTCTTTCTGATCTGAGCATTCAGCTAACAGAGTTAAACCATACTTTTGATTGAGCAGTTTTGAAACACTCTGTCTGTAGAAAATGCAACTGGACATTCGTAGCGCTAAGTGGGTAATAGTGGAAAAAAGAATATGTTCAAATAGAAACTACACAGAAGCATTGTATGAAACTTCTTTCTGTTCTGTGCATTCAACTAACAGAGTTGAACCTTACTTTTGATTGAGCCGTTCTGAAACACTCTTTCTGTAGAAACTGCAATTGGACATTCTCAGCGCTAAGAGGCCTATATTGGGAAAAAGAATGTCTACAAATAAAAACTACACAGAAGAATTGTGTGAAACTTCTTTCTGTTCTGTTTGTTCAAATAAAAGAGTTGAACCTTAGTTTTGATTGAGCCGTTCTGAAACACTCTTTCTGTAGAAAATGCAAGTGGAGATTCGGAGCGCTAAGAGGGTAATAGTGGAAAAAGGAATGTCTCCAAATATAAACTACACAGAATCATTCTGTGAAACTTCTTTCTGATCTGTGCATTCAGCTAACAGAGGTAAACCATACTTTTGATTGAGCAGATCTGAACACTCTTTCTGTAGAAAATGCAACTGGACATTTGGAGCGCTAAGAGAGTAGTAGTGGAAAAAGGAATATATTCAAATATAAACTACACAGAAGCATTCTGTGAAACTTCTTTCTGATCTGAGCATTCAGCTAACAGAGTTAAACCATACTTTTGAATGAGCAGTTTTGAAACACTCTGTCTGTAGAAAATGCAACTGGACATTCGTAGCGCTAAGTGGGTAATAGTGGAAAAAAGAATATGTTCAAATATAAACTACACAGAAGCATTGTATGAAACTTCTTTCTGTTCTGTGCATTCAACTAACAGAGTTGAACCTTACTTTTGATTGAGCCTTTCTGAAACACTCTTTCTGTAGAAACTGCAATTGGACATTCTGAGCGCTAAGAGGCCTCTATTGGGAAAAATAATATCTTCAAATAAAAACTACACAGAAGCATTGTGTGAAACTTATTTCTGATATGTTCATTAAGCTAACAGAGTTAAACCATACTTTTGATTGCGCAGTTCTGAACACTCTTTCTGTAGAAAATGCAAGTGGACATTCGGAGCGCTAAGAGGGTAATAGTGGAAAAAGGAATATATTCAAATATAAACTACAGAGTAGCATTCTGTGAAAATTCTTTCTGTTCTGTGCATTCAACTAACAGAGTTGAACCTTACTTTTCATTGAGCCGTTCTGAAACACTCTTTCTGTAGAAACTGCAATTGGACATGCTAAGCGCTAAGAGGCCTACATTGGGAAAAAGAATATCTTCAAATAAAAACTACACAGATGCATTCTGTGAAACTTATTTCTGATCTGTAAATTCAGTTAACAGAGATAAAACATATTTTTGATTGAGCAGTTATGAAACACTCTTTTTGTAGAAAATGCAAGTGGAGATTCGGAGCGCTAAGAGGGTAATAGTGGAAAAAGGAATGTCTTCAAATATAAACTACACAGAATCATTCGGTGAAACTTCTTTCTGATCTGAGCATTCAGCTAACAGAGTTAAACCATACTTTAGATTGAGCAGTTTTGAAACACTCTGTCTGTAGAAAATGCAACTGGACATTCGTAGCGCTAAGTGGGTAATAGTGGAAAAAAGAATATGTTCAAATAGAAACTACACAGAAGCATTGTATGAAACTTCTTTCTGTTCTGTGCATTCAACTAACAGAGTTGAACCTTACTTTTGATTGAGCCGTTCTGAAACACTCTTTCTGTAGAAACTGCAATTGGACATTCTGAGCGCTAAGAGGCCTATATTGGGAAAAAGAATGTCTACAAATAAAAACTACACAGAAGAATTGTGTGAAACTTCTTTCTGTTCTGTTTGTTCAACTAAAAGAGTTGAACCTTAGTTTTGATTGAGCCGTTCTGAAACACTCTTTCTGTAGAAAATGCAAGTGGAGATTCGGAGCGCTAAGTGGGTAATAGTGGAAAAAGGAATGTCTCCAAATATAAACTACACAGAATCATTCTGTGAAACTTCTTTCTGATCTGTGCATTCAGCTAACAGAGTTAAACCATACTTTTGATTGAGCAGATCTGAACACTCTTTCTGTAGAAAATGCAACTGGACATTTGGAGCGCTAAGAGAGTAGTAGTGGAAAAAGGAATATATTCAAATATAAACTACACAGAAGCATTCTGTGAAACTTCTTTCTGATCTGAGCATTCAGCTAACAGAGTTAAACCATACTTTTGATTGAGCAGTTTTGAAACACTCTGTCTGTAGAAAATGCAACTGGACATTCGTAGCGCTAAGTGGGTAATAGTGGAAAAAAGAATATGTTCAAATATAAACTACACAGAAGCATGGTATGAAACTTCTTTCTGTTCTGTGCATTCAACTAACAGAGTTGAACCTTACTTTTGATTGAGCCGTTCTGAAACACTCTTTCTGTAGAAACTGCAATTGGACATTCTGAGCGCTAAGAGGCCTCTATTGGGAAAAATAATATCTTCAAATAAAAACTACACAGAAGCATTGTGTGAAACTTATTTCTGATATGTTCATTAAGCTAACAGAGTTAAACCATACTTTTGATTGCGCAGTTCTGAACACTCTTTCTGTAGAAAATGCAAGTGGACATTCGGAGCGCTAAGAGGGTAATAGTGGAAAAAGGAATATATTCAAATATAAACTACACAGTAGCATTCTGTGAAAATTCTTTCTGTTCTGTGCATTCAACTAACAGAGTTGAACCTTACTTTTGATTGAGCCGTTCTGAAACACTCTTTCTGTAGAAACTGCAATTGGACATGCTAAGCGCTAAGAGGCCTACATTGGGAAAAAGAATATCTTCAAATAAAAACTACACAGATGCATTCTGTGAAACTTTTTTCTGATCTGTAAATTCAGTTAACAGAGATAAAACATATTTTTGATTGAGCAGTTATGAAACACTCTTTTTGTAGAAAATGCAAGTGGAGATTCGGAGCGCTAAGAGGGTAATAGTGGAAAAAGGAATGTCTTCAAATATAAACTACACATAATCATTCGGTGAAACTTCTTTCTGATCTGTGCATTCAGCTAACAGAGTTAAACCATACTTTTGATTGAGCAGATCTGAACACTCTTTCTGTAGAAAATGCAACTGGACATTTGGAGCGCTAAGAGCGTAGTAGTGGAAAAAGGAATATATTCAAATATAAACTACACAGAAGCATTCTGTGAAACTTCTTTCTGATCTGAGCATTCAGCTAACAGAGTTAAACCATACTTTTGATTGAGCAGTTTTGAAACACTCTGTCTGTAGAAAATGCAACTGGACATTCGTAGCACTAAGTGGGTAATAGTGGAAAAAAGAATATGTTCAAATATAAACTACACAGAAGCATTGTATGAAACTTCTTTCTGTTCTGTGCATTCAACTAACAGAGTTGAACCTTACTTTTGATTGAGCCGTTCTGAAACACTCTTTCTGTAGAAACTGCAATTGGACATTCTGAGCGCTAGGAGGCCTATATTGGGAAAAAGAATGTCTACAAATAAAAACTACACAGAAGAATTGTGTGAAACTTCTTTCTGTTCTGTTTGTTCAACTAAAAGAGTTGAAACTTAGTTTTGATTGAGCCGTTCTGAAACACTCTTTCTGTAGAAAATGCAAGTGGAGATTCGGAGCGCTAAGAGGGTAATAGTGGAAAAAGGAATGTCTCCAAATATAAACTACACAGAATCATTCTGTGAAACTTCTTTCTGATCTGTGCATTCAGCTAACAGAGTTAAACCATACTTTTGATTGAGCACATCTGAACACTCTTTCTGTAGAAAATGCAACTGGACATTTGGAGCGCTAAGAGAGTAGTAGTGGAAAAAGGAATATATTCAAATATAAACTACACAGAAGCATTCTGTGAAACTTCTTTCTGATCTGAGCATTCAGCTAACAGAGTTAAACCATACTTTTGATTGAGCAGTTTTGAAACACTCTGTCTGTAGAAAATGCAACTGGACATTCGTAGCGCTAAGTGGGTAATAGTGGAAAAAAGAATATGTTCAAATATAAACTACACAGAAGCATTGTATGAAACTTCTTTCTGTCCTGTGCATTCAACTAACAGAGTTGAACATTACTTTTGATTGAGCCTTTCTGAAACACTCTTTCTGTAGAAACTGCAATTGGACATTCTGAGCGCTAAGAGGCCTCTATTGGGAAAAATAATATCTTCAAATAAAAACTACACAGAAGCATTTTTTGAAACTTATTTCTGATATGTTCATTAAGCTAACAGAGTTAAACCATACTTTTGATTGCGCAGTTCTGAACACTCTTTCTGTAGAAAATGCAAGTGGACATTCGGAGCGCTAAGAGGGTAATAGTGGAAAAAGGAATATATTCAAATATAAACTACACAGTAGCATTCTGTGAAAATTCATTCTGTTCTGTGCATTCAACTAACAGAGTTGAACCTTACTTTTGATTGAGCCGTTCTGAAACACTCTTTCTGTAGAAACTGCAACTGGACATGCTAAGCGCTAAGAGGCCTACATTGGGAAAAAGAATATCTTCAAATAAAAACTACACAGATGCATTCTGTGAAACTTATTTCTGATCTGTAAATTCAGTTAACAGAGATAAAACATATTTTTGATTGAGCAGTTATGAAACACTCTTTTTGTAGAAAATGCAAGTGGAGATTCGGAGCGCTAAGAGGGTAATAGTGGAAAAAGGAATGTCTTCAAATATAAACTACACAGAATGATTCGGTGAAACTTCTTTCTGATCTGTGCATTCAGCTAACAGAGTTAAACCATACTTTTCATTGAGCAGATCTGAACACTCTTTCTGTAGAAAATGCAACTGGACATTTGGAGCGCTAAGAGCGTAATAGTGGAAAAAGGAATATATTCAAATATAAACTACACAGAAGCATTCTGTGAAACTTCTTTCTCATCTGAGCATTCAGCTAACAGAGTTAAACCATACTTTGGATTGAGCAGTTTTGAAACACTCTGTCTGTAGAAAATGCAACTGGACATTCGTAGCGCTAAGTGGGTAATAGTGGAAAAAAGAATATGTTTAAATAGAAACTGCACAGAAGCATTGTATGAAACTTCTTTCTGTTCTGTGCATTCAACTAACAGAGTTGAACCTTACTTTTGATTGAGCCTTTCTGAAACACTCTTTCTGTAGAAACTGCAATTGGACATTCTGAGCGCTAAGAGGCCTCTATTGGGAAAAATAATATCTTCAAATTAAAACTACACAGAAGCATTGTGTGAAACTTATTTCTGATATGTTCATTAAGCTAACAGAGTTAAACCATACTTTTGATTGCGCAGTTCTGAACACTCTTTCTGTAGAAAATGCAAGTGGACATTCGGAGCGCTAAGAGGGTAATAGTGGAAAAAGGAATATATTCAAATATAAACTACACAGTAGCATTCTGTGAAAATTCTTTCTGTTCTGTGCATTCAACTAACAGAGTTGAACCTTACTTTTGATTGAGCCGTTCTGAAACACTCTTTCTGTAGAAACTGCAATTGGACATGCTAAGCGCTAAGAGGCCTACATTGGGAAAAAGAATATCTTCAAATAAAAACTACACAGATGCATTCTGTGAAACTTATTTCTGATCTGTAAATTCAGTTAACAGAGATAAAACATATTTTTGATTGAGCAGTTATGAAACACTCTTTTGTAGAAAATGCAAGTGGAGATTCAGAGCGCTAAGAGGGTAATAGTGGAAAAAGGAATGTCTTCAAATATAAACTACACAGAATCATTCGGTGAAACTTCTTTCTGATCTGAGCATTCAGCTAACAGAGTTAAACCATACTTTTGATTGAGCAGTTTTGAAACACTCTGTCTGTAGAAAATGCAATTGGACATTCGTAGCGCTAAGTGGGTAATAGTGGAGAAAAGAATATGTTCAAATAGAAACTACACAGAAGCATTGTATGAAACCACTTTCTGTTCTGTGCATTCAACTAACAGAGTTGAACCTTACTTTTCATTGAGCCGTTCTGAAACACTCTTTCTGTAGAAACTGCAATTGGACATTCTGAGCGCTAAGAGGCCTATATTGGGAAAAAGAATGTCTACAAATAAAAACTACACAGAAGAATTGTGTGAAACTTCTTTCTGTTCTGTTTGTTCAACTAAAAGAGTTGAACCTTAGTTTTGATTGAGCCGTTCTGAAACACTCTTTCTGTAGAAAATGCAAGTGGAGATTCGGAGCGCTAAGTGGGTAATAGTGGAAAAAGGAATGTCTCCAAATATAAACTACACAGAATCATTCTGTGAAACTTCTTTCTGATCTGTGCATTCAGCTAACAGAGGTAAACCATACTTTTGATTGAGCAGATCTGAACACTCTTTCTGTAGAAAATGCAACTGGACATTTGGAGCGCTAAGAGAGTGGTAGTGGAAAAAGGAATATATTCAAATATAAACTACACAGAAGCATTCTGTGAAACTTCTTTCTGATCTGAGCATTCAGCTAACAGAGTTAAACCATACTTTTGAATGAGCAGTTTTGAAACACTCTGTCTGTAGAAAATGCAACTGGACATTCGTAGCGCTAAGTGGGTAATAGTGGAAAAAAGAATATGTTCAAATATAAACTACACAGAAGCATTGTATGAAACTTCTTTCTGTTCTGTGCATTCAACTAACAGAGTTGAACCTTACTTTTGATTGAGCCTTTCTGAAACACTCTTTCTGTAGAAACTGCAATTGGACATTCTGAGCGCTAAGAGGCCTCTATTGGGAAAAATAATATGTTCAAATAAAAACTACACAGAAGCATTGTGTGAAACTTATTTCTGATATGTTCATTAAGCTAACAGAGTTAAACCATACTTTTGATTGCGCAGTTCTGAACACTCTTTCTGTAGAAAATGCAAGTGGACATTCGGAGCGATAAGAGGGTAATAGTGGAAAAAGGAATATATTCAAATATAAACTACACAGTAGCATTCTGTGAAAATTCTTTCTGTTCTGTGCATTCAACTAACAGTGTTGAACCTTACTTTTGATTGAGCCGTTCTGAAACACTCTTTCTGTAGAAACTGCAATTGGACATGCTAAGCGCTAAGAGGCCTACATTGGGAAAAAGAATATCTTCAAATAAAAACTACACAGATGCATTCTGTGAAACTTATTTCTGATCTGTAAATTCAGTTAACAGAGATAAAACATATTTTTGATTGAGCAGTTATGAAACACTCTTTTTGTAGAAAATGCAAGTGGAGATTCGGAGCGCTAAGAGGGTAATAGTGGAAAAAGGAATGTCTTCAAATATAAACTACACAGAATCATTCGGTGAAACGTCTTTCTGATCTGTGCATTCAGCTAACAGAGTTAAACCATACTTTTGATTGAGCAGATCTGCACACTCTTTCTGTAGAAAATGCAACTGGACATTTGGAGCGCTAAGAGCGTAGTAGTGGAAAAAGGAATATATTCAAATATAAACTACACAGAAGCATTCTGTGAAACTTCTTTCTGACCTGAGCATTCAGCTAACAGAGTTAAACCATACTTTTGATTGAGCAGTTTTGAAACACTCTGTCTGTAGAAAATGCCACTGGACATTCGTAGAGCTAAGTGGGTAATAGTGGACAAAAAATATGTTCAAATATAAACTACACAGAAGCATTGTATGAAACTTCTTTCTGTTCTGTGCATTCAACTAACAGAGTTGAACCTTACTTTTGATTGAGCCGTTCTGAAACACTCTTTCTGTAGAAACTGCAATTGGACATTCTGAGCACTAAGAGGCCTATATTGGGAAAAAGAATGTCTACAAATAAAAACTACACAGAAGAATTGTGTGAAACTTCTTTCTGTTCTGTTTGTTCAACTAAAAGAGTTGAAACTTAGTTTTGATTGAGCCGTTCTGAAACACTCTTTCTGTAGAAAATGCAAGTGGAGATTCGGAGCGCTAAGAGGGTAATAGTGGAAAAAGGAATGTCTCCAAATATAAACTACACAGAATCATTCTGTGAAATTTCTTTCTGATCTGTGCATTCAGCTAACAGAGTTAAACCATACTTTTGATTGAGCACATCTGAACACTCTTTCTGTAGAAAATGCAACTGGACATTTGGAGCGCTAAGAGAGTAGTAGTGGAAAAAGGAATATATTCAAATATAAACTACACAGAAGCATTCTGTGAAACTTCTTTCTGATCTGAGCATTCAGCTAACAGAGTTAAACCATACTTTTGATTGAGCAGTTTTGAAACACTCTGTCTGTAGAAAATGCAACTGGACATTCGTAGCGCTAAGTGGGTAATAGTGGAAAAAAGAATATGTTCAAATATAAACTACACAGAAGCATTGTATGAAACTTCTTTCTGTCCTGTGCATTCAACTAACAGAGTTGAACATTACTTTTGATTGAGCCTTTCTGAAACACTCTTTCTGTAGAAACTGCAATTGGACATTCTGAGCGCTAAGAGGCCTCTATTGGGAAAAATAATATCTTCAAATAAAAACTACACAGAAGCATTTTTTGAAACTTATTTCTGATATGTTCATTAAGCTAACAGAGTTAAACCATACTTTTGATTGCGCAGTTCTGAACACTCTTTCTGTAGAAAATGCAAGTGGACATTCGGAGCGCTAAGAGGGTAATAGTGGAAAAAGGAATATATTCTAATATAAACTACACAGTAGCATTCTGTGAAAATTCATTCTGTTCTGTGCATTCAACTAACAGAGTTGAACCTTACTTTTGATTGAGCCGTTCTGAAACACTCTTTCTGTAGAAACTGCAACTGGACATGCTAAGCGCTAAGAGGCATACATTGGGAAAAAGAATATCTTCAAATAAAAACTACACAGATGCATTCTGTGAAACTTATTTCTGATCTGTAAATTCAGTTAACAGAGATAAAACATATTTTTGATTGAGCAGTTATGAAACACTCTTTTTGTAGAAAATGCAAGTGGAGATTCGGAGCGCTAAGAGGGTAATAGTGGAAAAAGGAATGTCTTCAAATATAAACTACACAGAATGATTCGGTGAAACTTCTTTCTGATCTGTGCATTCAGCTAACAGAGTTAAACCATACTTTTCATTGAGGAGATCTGAACACTCTTTCTGTAGAAAATGCAACTGGACATTTGGAGCGCTAAGAGCGTAATAGTGGAAAAAGGAATATATTCAAATATAAACTACACAGAAGCATTCTGTGAAACTTCTTTCTGATCTGAGCATTCAGCTAACAGAGTTAAACCATACTTTGGATTGAGCAGTTTTGAAACACTCTGTCTGTAGAAAATGCAACTGGACATTCGTAGCGCTAAGTGGGTAATAGTGGAAAAAAGAATATGTTTAAATAGAAACTGCACAGAAGCATTGTATGAAACTTCTTTCTGTTCTGTGCATTCAACTAACAGAGTTGAACCTTACTTTTGATTGAGCCTTTCTGAAACACTCTTTCTGTAGAAACTGCAATTGGACATTCTGAGCGCTAAGAGGCCTCTATTGGGAAATATAATATCTTCAAATTAAAACTACACAGAAGCATTGTGTGAAACTTATTTCTGATATGTTCATTAAGCTAACAGAGTTAAACCATACTTTTGATTGCGCAGTTCTGAACACTCTTTCTGTAGAAAATGCAAGTGGACATTCGGAGCGCTAAGAGGGTAATAGTGGAAAAAGGAATATATTCAAATATAAACTACACAGTAGCATTCTGTGAAAATTCTTTCTGTTCTGTGCATTCAACTAACAGAGTTGAACCTTACTTTTGATTGAGCCGTTCTGAAACACTCTTTCTGTAGAAACTGCAATTGGACATGCTAAGCGCTAAGAGGCCTACATTGGGAAAAAGAATATCTTCAAATAAAAACTACACAGATGCATTCTGTGAAACTTATTTCTGATCTGTAAATTCAGTTAACAGAGATAAAACATATTTTTGATTGAGCAGTTATGAAACACTCTTTTGTAGAAAATGCAAGTGGAGATTCAGAGCGCTAAGAGGGTAATAGTGGAAAAAGGAATGTCTTCAAATATAAACAACACAGAATCATTCGGTGAAACTTCTTTCTGATCTGAGCATTCAGCTAACAGAGTTAAACCATACTTTTGATTGAGCAGTTTTGAAACACTCTGTCTGTAGAAAATGCAATTGGACATTCGTAGCGCTAAGTGGGTAATAGTGGAAAAAAGAATATGTTCAAATAGAAACTACACAGAAGCATTGTATGAAACTTCTTTCTGTTCTGTGCATTCAACTAACAGAGTTGAACCTTACTTTTCATTGAGCCGTTCTGAAACACTCTTTCTGTAGAAACTGCAATAGGACATTCTGAGCGCTAAGAGGCCTATATTGGGAAAAAGAATGTCTACAAATAAAAACTACACAGAAGAATTGTGTGAAACTTCTTTCTGTTCTGTTTGTTCAACTAAAAGAGTTGAACCTTAGTTTTGATTGAGCCGTTCTGAAACACTCTTTCTGTAGAAAATGCAAGTGGAGATTCGGAGCGCTAAGTGGGTAATAGTGGAAAAAGGAATGTCTCCAAATATAAACTACACAGAATCATTCTGTGAAACTTCTTTCTGATCTGTCCATTCAGCTAACAGAGGTAAACCATACTTTTGATTGAGCAGATCTGAACACTCTTTCTGTAGAAAATGCAACTGGACATTTGGAGCGCTAAGAGAGTAGTAGTGGAAAAAGGAATATATTCAAATATAAACTACACAGAAGCATTCTGTGAAACTTCTTTCTGATCTGAGCATTCAGCTAACAGAGTTAAACCATACTTTTGAATGAGCAGTTTTGAAACACTCTGTCTGTAGAAAATGCAACTGGACATTCGTAGCGCTAAGTGGGTAATAGTGGAAAAAAGAATATGTTCAAATATAAACTACACAGAAGCATTGTATGAAACTTCTTTCTGTTCTGTGCATTCAACTAACAGAGTTGAACCTTACTTTTGATTGAGCCTTTCTGAAACACTCTTTCTGTAGAAACTGCAATTGGACATTCTGAGCGCTAAGAGGCCTCTATTGGGAAAAATAATATGTTCAAATAAAAACTACACAGAAGCATTGTGTGAAACTTATTTCTGATATGTTCATTAAGCTAACAGAGTTAAACCATACTTTTGATTGCGCAGTTCTGAACACTCTTTCTGTAGAAAATGCAAGTGGACATTCGGAGCGATAAGAGGGTAATAGTGGAAAAAGGAATATATTCAAATATAAACTACACAGTAGCATTCTGTGAAAATTCTTTCTGTTCTGTGCATTCAACTAACAGTGTTGAACCTTACTTTTGATTGAGCCGTTCTGAAACACTCTTTCTGTAGAAACTGCAATTGGACATGCTAAGCGCTAAGAGGCCTACATTGGGAAAAAGAATATCTTCAAATAAAAACTACACAGATGCAATCTGTGAAACTTATTTCTGATCTGTAAATTCAGTTAACAGAGATAAAACATATTTTTGATTGAGCAGTTATGAAAAACTCTTTTTGTAGAAAATGCAAGTGGAGATTCGGAGCGCTAAGAGGGTAATAGTGGAAAAAGGAATGTCTTCAAATATAAACTACACAGAATCATTCGGTGAAACTTCTTTCTGATCTGTGCATTCAGCTAACAGAGTTAAACCATACTTTTGATTGAGCAGATCTGAACACTCTTTCTGTAGAAAATGCAACTGGACATTTGGAGCGCTAAGAGCGTAGTAGTGGAAATAGGAATATATTCAAATATAAACTACACAGAAGCATTCTGTGAAACTTCTTTCTGATCTGAGCATTCAGCAAACAGAGTTAAACCATACTTTTGATTGAGCAGTTTTGAAACACTCTGTCTGTAGAAAATGCAACTGTACATTTGTCGCGCTAAGTGGGTAATAGTGGAAAAAAGAATATTTTCAAATAGAAACTACACAGAAGCATTGTATGAAACTTCTTTCTGTTCTGTGCATTCAACTAACAGAGTTGAACCTTACTTTTGATTGAGCCGTTCTGAAACACTCTTTCTGTAGAAACTGCAATTGGACATTCTGAGCGCTAAGAGGCCTATATTGGGAAAAATAATGTCTACAAATAAAAACTACACAGAAGAATTGTGTGAAACTTCTTTCTGTTCTGTTTGTTCAACTAAAAGAGTTGAACCTTAGTTTTGATTGAGCCGTTCTGAAACACTCTTTCTGTAGAAAATGCAAGTGGAGATTCGGAGCGCTAAGAGGGTAATAGTGGAAAAAGGAATGTCTCCAAATATAAACTACACAGAATCATTCTGTGAAACTTCTTTCTGATCTGTGCATTCAGCTAACAGAGGTAAACCATACTTTTGATTGAGCAGATCTGAACACTCTTTCTGTAGAAAATGCAACTGGACATTTGGAGCGCTAAGAGAGTGGTAGTGGAAAAAGGAATATATTCAAATATAAACTACACAGAAGCATTCTGTGAAACTTCTTTCTGATCTGAGCATTCAGCTAACAGAGTTAAACCATACTTTTGAATGAGCAGTTTTGAAACACTCTGTCTGTAGAAAATGCAACTGGACATTCGTAGCGCTAAGTGGGTAATAGTGGAAAAAAGAATATGTTCAAATATAAACTACACAGAAGCATTGTATGAAACTTCTTTCTGTTCAGTGCATTCAACTAACAGAGTTGAACCTTACATTTGATTGAGCCTTTCTGATACACTCTTTCTGTAGAAACTGCAATTGGACATTCTGAGCGCTAAGAGGCCTATATTGGGAAAAATAATATCTTCAAATAAAAACTACACAGAAGCATTGTGTGAAACTTATTTCTGATATGTTCATTAAGCTAACAGAGTTAAACCATACTTTTGATTGCGCAGTTCTGAACACTCTTTCTGTAGAAAATGCAAGTGGACATTCGGAGCGCTAAGAGGGTAATAGTGGAAAAAGGAATATATTCAAATATAAAATACACAGTAGCATTCTGTGAAAATTCTTTCTGTTCTGTGCATTCAACTAACAGAGTTGAACCTTACTTTTGATTGAGCCGTTCTGAAAAACTCTTTCTGTAGAAACTGCAATTGGACATGCTAAGCGCTAAGAGGCCTACATTGGGAAAAAGAATATCTTCAAATAAAAACTACACAGATGCATTCTGTGAAACTTATTTCTGATCTGTAAATTCAGTTAGCAGAGACAAAACATATTTTTGATTGAGCAGTTATGAAACACTCTTTTTGTAGAAAATGCAAGTGGAGATTCGGAGCGCTAAGAGGGTAATAGTGGAAAAAGGAATGTCTTCAAATATAAACTACACAGAATCATTCGGTGAAACGTCTTTCTGATCTGTGCATTCAGCTAACAGAGTTAAACCATACTTTTGATTGAGCAGATCTGAACACTCTTTCTGTAGAAAATGCAACTGTACATTTGGAGCGCTAAGAGCGTAGTAGTGGAAAAAGGAATATATTCAAATATAAACTACACAGAAGCATTCTGTGAAACTTCTTTCTGACCTGAGCATTCAGCTAACAGAGTTAAACCATACTTTTGATTGAGCAGTTTTGAAACACTCTGTCTGTAGAAAATGCAACTGGACATTCGTAGAGCTAAGTGGGTAATAGTGGACAAAAAATATGTTCAAATATAAACTACACAGAAGCATTGTATGAAACTTCTTTCTGTTCTGTGCATTCAACTAACAGAGTTGAACCTTACTTTTGATTGAGCCGTTCTGAAACACTCTTTCTGTAGAAACTGCAATTGGACATTCTGAGCACTAAGAGGCCTATATTGGGAAAAAGAATGTCTACAAATAAAAACTACACAGAAGAATTGTGTGAAACTTCTTTCTGTTCTGTTTGTTCAACTAAAAGAGTTGAAACTTAGTTTTGATTGAGCCGTTCTGAAACACTCTTTCTGTAGAAAATGCAAGTGGAGATTCGGAGCGCTAAGAGGGTAATAGTGGAAAAAGGAATGTCTCCAAATATAAACTACACAGAATCATTCTGTGAAACTTCTTTCTGATCTGTGCATTCAGCTAACAGAGTTAAACCATACTTTTGATTGAGCACATCTGAACACTCTTTCTGTAGAAATGCAACTGGACATTTGGAGCGCTAAGAGAGTAGTAGTGGAAAAAGGAATATATTCAAATATAAACTACACAGAAGCATTCTGTGAAACTTCTTTCTGATCTGAGCATTCAGCTAACAGAGTTAAACCATACTTTTGATTGAGCAGTTTTGAAACACTCTGTCTGTAGAAAATGCAACTGGACATTCGTAGCGCTAAGTGGGTAATAGTGGAAAAAAGAATATGTTCAAATATAAACTACACAGAAGCATTGTATGAAACTTCTTTCTGTCCTGTGCATTCAAATAACAGAGTTGAACATTACTTTTGATTGAGCCTTTCTGAAACACTCTTTCTGTAGAAACTGCAATTGGACATTCTGAGCGCTAAGAGGCCTCTATTGGGAAAAATAATATCTTCAAATAAAAACTACACAGAAGCATTTTTTGAAACTTATTTCTGATATGTTCATTAAGCTAACAGAGTTAAACCATACTTTTGATTGCGCAGTTCTGAACACTCTTTCTGTAGAAAATGCAAGTGGACATTCGGAGCGCTAAGAGGGTAATAGTGGAAAAAGGAATATATTCAAATATAAACTACACAGTAGCATTCTGTGAAAATTCATTCTGTTCTTTGCATTCAACTAACAGATTTGAACCTTACTTTTGATTGAGCCGTTCTGAAACACTCTTTCTGTAGAAACTGCAACTGGACATGCTAAGCGCTAAGAGGCCTACGTTGGGAAAAAGAATATCTTCAAATAAAAACTACACAGATGCATTCTGTGAAACTTATTTCTGATCTGTAAATTCAGTTAACAGAGATAAAACATATTTTTGATTGAGCAGTTATGAAACACTCTTTTTGTAGAAAATGCAAGTGGAGATTCGGAGCGCTAAGAGGGTAATAGTGGAAAAAGGAATGTCTTCAAATATAAACTACACAGAATGATTCGGTGAAACTTCTTTCTGATCTGTGCATTCAGCTAACAGAGTTAAACCATACTTTTCATTGAGCAGATCTGAACACTCTTTCTGTAGAAAATGCAACTGGACATTTGGAGCGCTAAGAGCGTAATAGTGGATAAAGGAATATATTCAAATATAAACTACACAGAAGCATTCTGTGAAACTTCTTTCTGATCTGAGCATTCAGCTAACAGAGTTAAACCATACTTTGGATTGAGCAGTTTTGAAACACTCTGTCTGTAGAAAATGCAACTGGACATTCGTAGCGCTAAGTGGGTAATAGTGGAAAAAAGAATATGTTTAAATATAAACTACACAGAAGCATTGTATGAAACTTCTTTCTGTTCTGTGCATTCAACTAACAGAGTTGAACCTTACTTTTGATTGAGCCGTTCTGAAACACTCTTTCTGTAGAAACTGCAATTGGACATTCTGAGCGCTAAGAGGCCTATATTGGGAAAAAGAATGTCTACAAATAAAAACTACACAGAAGAATTGTGTGAAACTTCTTTCTGTTCTGTTTGTTCAACTAAAAGAGTTGAACCTTAGTTTTGATTGAGCCGTTCTGAAACACTCTTTCTGTAGAAAATGCAAGTGGAGATTCGGAGAGCTAAGAGGGTAATAGTGGAAAAAGGAATGTCTCCAAATATAAACTACACAGAATCATTCGGTGAAACTTCTTTCTGATCTGTGCATTCAGCTAACAGAGTTAAACCATACTTTTGATTGAGCAGATCTGAACACTCTTTCTGTAGAAAATGCAACTGGACATTTGGAGCGCTAAGAGAGTAGTAGTGGAAAAAGGAATATATTCAAATATAAACTACACAGAAGCATTCTGTGAAACTTCTTTCTGATCTGAGCATTCAGCTAACAGAGTTAAACCATACTTTTGATTGAGCAGTTTTGAAACACTCTGTCTGTAGAAAATGCAACTGGACATTCGTAGCGCTAAGTGGGTAATAGTGGAAAAAAGAATATGTTCAAATATAAACTACACAGAAGCATTGTATGAAACTTCTTTCTGTTCTGTGCATTCAACTAACAGAGTTGAACCTTACTTTTGATTGGGCCTTTCTGAAACACTCTTTCTGTAGAAACTGCAATTGGACATTCTGAGCGCTAAGAGGCCTCTATTGGGAAAAATAATATCTTCAAATAAAAACTACACAGAAGCATTGTGTGAAACTTATTTCTGATATGTTCATTAAGCTAACAGAGTTAAACCATACTTTTGATAGCGCAGTTCTGAACACTTTTCTGTAGAAAATGCAAGTGGAGATTCGGAGCGCTAAGAGGGTAATAGTGGAAAAAGGAATATATTCAAATATAAACTACACAGTAGCATTCTGTGAAAATTCTTTCTGTTCTGTGCATTCAACTAACAGAGTTGAACCTTACTTTTGATTGAGCCGTTCTGAAACACTCTTTCTGTAGAAACTGCAATTGGACATGCTAAGCGCTAAGAGGCCTACATTGGGAAAAAGAATATCTTCAAATAAAAACTACACAGATGCATTCTGTGAAACTTATTTCTGATCTGTAAATTCAGTTAACAGAGATAAAACATATTTTTGATTGAGCAGTTATGAAACACTCTTTTTGTAGAAAATGCAAGTGGAGATTCGGAGCGCTAAGAGGGTAATAGTGGAAAAAGGAATGTCTTCAAATATAAACTACACAGAATCATTCGGTGAAACTTCTTTCTGATCTGTGCATTCAGCTAACAGAGTTAAACCATACTTTTGATTGAGCAGATCTGAACACTCTTTCTGTAGAAAATGCAACTGGACATTTGGAGCGCTAAGAGCGTAGTAGTGGAAAAAGGAATATATTCAAATATAAACTACACAGAAGCATTCTGTGAAACTTCTTTCTGATCTGAGCATTCAGCTAACAGAGTTAAACCATACTTTTGATTGAGCAGTTTTGAAACACTCTGTCTGTAGAAAATGCAACTGGACATTCGTAGCGCTAAGTGGGTAATAGTGGAAAAAAGAATATGTTCAAATATAAACTACACAGAAGCATGGTATGAAACTTCTTTCTGTTCTGTGCATTCAACTAACAGAGTTGAACCTTACTTTTGATTGAGCCGTTCTGAAACACTCTTTCTGTAGAAACTGCAATTGGACATTCTGAGCGCTAAGAGGCCTATATTGGGAAAAAGAATGTCTACAAATAAAAACTACACAGAAGAATTGTGTGAAACTTCTTTCTGTTGTTTGTTCATCTAAAAGAGTTGAACCTTAGTTTTGATTGAGCCGTTCTGAAACACTCTTTCTGTAGAAAATGCAAGTGGAGATTCGGAGCTCTAAGAGGGTAATAGTGGAAAAAGGAATGTCTTCAAATATAAACTACACAGAATCATTCGGTGAAACTTCTTTCTGATCTGTGCATTCAGCTAACAGAGTTAAACCATACTTTTGATTGAGCAGATCTGAACACTCTTTCTGTAGAAAATGCAACTGGACATTTGGAGCGCTAAGAGAGTAGTAGTGGAAAAAGGAATATATTCAAATATAAACTACACAGAAGCATTCTGTGAAACTTCTTTCTGATCTGAGCATTCAGCTAACAGAGTTAAACAATACTTTTGATTGAGCAGTTTTGAAACACTCTGTCTGTAGAAAATGCAACTGGACATTCGTAGCGCTAAGTGGGTAATAGTGGAAAAAAGAATATGTTCAAATATAAACTACACAGAAGCATTGTATGAAACTTCTTTCTGTCCTGTGCATTCAACTAACAGAGTTGAACCTTACTTTTGATTGAGCCTTTCTGAAACACTCTTTCTGTAGAAACTGCAATTGGACATTCTGAGCGCTAAGAGGCCTCTATTGGGAAAAATAATATCTTCAAATAAAAACTACACAGAAGCATTTTTTGAAACTTATTTCTGATATGTTCATTAAGCTAACAGAGTTAAACCATACTTTTGATTGCGCAGTTCTGAACACTCTTTCTGTAGAAAATGCAAGTGGACATTCGGAGCGCTAAGAGGGTAATAGTGGAAAAAGGAATATATTCAAATATAAACTACACAGTAGCATTCTGTGAAAATTCATTCTGTTCTGTGCATTCAACTAACAGAGTTGAACCTTACTTTTGATTGAGCCGTTCTGAAACACTCTTTCTGTAGAAACTGCAATTGGACATGCTAAGCGCTAAGAGGCCTACATTGGGAAAAAGAATATCTTCAAATAAAAACTACACAGATGCATTCTGTGAAACTTATTTCTGATCTGTAAATTCAGTTAACAGAGATAAAACATATTTTTGATTGAGCAGTTATGAAACACTCTTTTTGTAGAAAATGCAAGTGGAGATTCGGAGCGCTAAGAGGGTAATAGTGGAAAAAGGAATGTCTTCAAATATAAACTACACAGAATCATTCGGTGAAACTTCTTTCTGATCTGTGCATTCAGCTAACAGAGTTAAACCATACTTTTGATTGAGCAGATCTGAACACTCTTTCTGTAGAAAATGCAACTGGACATTTGGAGCGCTAAGAGCGTAGTAGTGGAAAAAGGAATATATTCAAATATAAACTACACAGAAGCATTCTGTGAAACTTCTTTCTGATCTGAGCATTCAGCTAACAGAGTTAAACCATACTTTTGATTGAGCAGTTTTGAAACACTCTGTCTGTAGAAAATGCAACTGGACATTCGTAGCGCTAAGTGGGTAATAGTGGAAAAAAGAATATGTTCAAATATAAACTACACAGAAGCATGGTATGAAACTTCTTTCTGTTCTGTGCATTCAACTAACAGAGTTGAACCTTACTTTTGATTGAGCCGTTCTGAAACACTCTTTCTGTAGAAACTGCAATTGGACATTCTGAGCGCTAAGAGGCCTATATTGGGAAAAAGAATGTCTACAAATAAAAACTACACAGAAGAATTGTGTGAAACTTCTTTCTGTTGTTTGTTCATCTAAAAGAGTTGAACCTTAGTTTTGATTGAGCCGTTCTGAAACACTCTTTCTGTAGAAAATGCAAGTGGAGATTCGGAGCTCTAAGAGGGTAATAGTGGAAAAAGGAATGTCTTCAAATATAAACTACACAGAATCATTCGGTGAAACTTCTTTCTGATCTGTGCATTCAGCTAACAGAGTTAAACCATACTTTTGATTGAGCAGATCTGAACACTCTTTCTGTAGAAAATGCAACTGGACATTTGGAGCGCTAAGAGAGTAGTAGTGGAAAAAGGAATATATTCAAATATAAACTACACAGAAGCATTCTGTGAAACTTCTTTCTGATCTGAGCATTCAGCTAACAGAGTTAAACCATACTTTTGATTGAGCAGTTTTGAAACACTCTGTCTGTAGAAAATGCAACTGGACATTCGTAGCGCTAAGTGGGTAATAGTGGAAAAAAGAATATGTTCAATTATAAACTACACAGAAGAATTGTATGAAACTTCTTTCTGTCCAGTGCATTCAACTAACAGAGTTGAACCTTACTTTTGATTGAGCCTTTCTGAAACACTCTTTCTGTAGAAACTGCAATTGGACATTCTGAGCGCTAAGAGGCCTCTATTGGGAAAAATAATATCTTCAAATAAAAACTACACAGAAGAATTTTTTGAAACTTATTTCTGATATGTTCATTAAGCTAACAGAGTTAAACCATACTTTTGATTGCGCAGTTCTGAACACTGTTTCTGTAGGAAATGCAAGTGGACATTCGGAGCGCTAAGAGGGTAATAGTGGAAAAAGGAATATATTCATACATAAACTACACAGTAGCATTCTGTGAAAATTCATTCTGTTCTGTGCATTCAACTAACAGAGTTGAACCTTACTTTTGATTGAGCCGTTCTGAAACACTCTTTCTGTAGAAACTGCAACTGGACATGCTAAGCGCTAAGAGGCCTACATTGGGAAAAAGAATATCTTCAAATAAAAACTACACAGATGCATTCTGTGAAACTTATTTCTGATCTGTAAATTCAGTTAACAGAGATAAAACATATTTTTGATTGAGCAGTTATGAAACACTCTTTTTGTAGAAAATGCAAGTGGAGATTCGGAGCGCTAAGAGGGTAATAGTGGAAAAAGTAATGTCTTCAAATATAAACTACACAGAATGATTCGGTGAAACTTCTTTCTGATCTGTGCATTCAGCTAACAGAGTTAAACCATACTTTTGATTGAGCAGATCTGAACACTCTTTCTGTAGAAAATGCAACTGGACATTTGGAGCGCTAAGAGCGTAATAGTGGAAAAAGGAATATATTCAGATATAAACTACACAGAAGCATTCTGTGAAACTTCTTTCTGATCTGAGCATTCAGCTAACAGAGTTAAACCATACTTTGGATTGAGCAGTTTTGAAACACTCTGTCTGTAGAAAATGCAACTGGACATTCGTAGCGCTAAGTGGGTAATAGTGGAAAAAAGAATATGTTTAAATATAAACTACACAGAAGCATTGTATGAAACTTCTTTCTGTTCTGTGCATTCAACTAACAGAGTTGAACCTTACTTTTGATTGAGCCGTTCTGAAACACTCTTTCTGTAGAAACTGCAATTGGACATTCTGAGCGCTAAGAGGCCTATATTGGGAAAAAGAATGTCTACAAATAAAAACTACACAGAAGAATTGTGTGAAACTTCTTTCTGTTCTGTTTGTTCAACTAAAAGAGTTGAACCTTAGTTTTGATTGAGCCGTTCTGAAACACTCTTTCTGTAGAAAATGCAAGTGGAGATTCGGAGAGCTAAGAGGGTAATAGTGGAAAAAGGAATGTCTCCAAATATAAACTACACAGAATCATTCTGTGAAACATCTTTCTGATCTGTGCATTCAGCTAACAGAGTTAAACCATACTTTTGATTGAGCAGATCTGAGCACTCTTTCTGTAGAAAATGCAACTGGACATTTGGAGCGCTAAGAGAGTAGTAGTGGAAAAAGGAATATATTCAAATATAAACTACACAGAAGCATTCTGTGAAACTTCTTTCTGATCTGAGCATTCAGCTAATAGAGTTAAACCATACTTTTGATTGAGCAGTTTTGAAACACTCTGTCTGTAGAAAATGCAACTGGACATTCGTAGCGCTAAGTGGGTAATAGTGGAAAAAAGAATATGTTCAAATATAAACTACACAGAAGCATTGTATGAAACTTCTTTCTGTTCTGTGCATTCAACTAACAGAGTTGAACCTTACTTTTGATTGGGCCTTTCTGAAACACTCTTTCTGTAGAAACTGCAATTGGACATTCTGAGCGCTAAGAGGCCTCTATTGGGAAAAATAATATCTTCAAATAAAAACTACACAGAAGCATTGTGTGAAACTTATTTCTGATATGTTCATTAAGCTAACAGAGTTAAACCATACTTTTGATAGCGCAGTTCTGAACACTCTTTCTGTAGAAAATGCAAGTGGAGATTCGGAGCGCTAAGAGGGTAATAGTGGAAAAAGGAATATATTCAAATATAAACTACACAGTAGCATTCTGTGAAAATTCTTTCTGTTCTGTGCATTCAACTAACAGAGTTGAACCTTACTTTTGATTGAGCCGTTCTGAAACACTCTTTCTGTAGAAACTGCAATTGGACATGCTAAGCGCTAAGAGGCCTACATTGGGAAAAAGAATATCTTCAAATAAAAACTACACAGATGCATTCTGTGAAACTTATTTCTGATCTGTAAATTCAGTTAACAGAGATAAAACATATTTTTGATTGAGCAGTTATGAAACACTCTTTTTGTAGAAAATGCAAGTGGAGATTCGGAGCGCTAAGAGGGTAATAGTGGAAAAAGGAATGTCTTCAAATATAAACGACACAGAATCATTCGGTGAAACTTCTTTCTGATCTGTGCATTCAGCTAACAGAGTTAAACCATACTTTTGATTGAGCAGATCTGAACACTCTTTCTGTAGAAAATGCAACTGGACATTTGGAGCGCTAAGAGCGTAGTAGTGGAAAAAGGAATATATTCAAATATAAACTACACAGAAGCATTCTGTGAAACTTCTTTCTGATCTGAGCATTCAGCTAACAGAGTTAAACCATACTTTTGATTGAGCAGTTTTGAAACACTCTGTCTGTAGAAAATGCAACTGGACATTCGTAGCGCTAAGTGGGTAATAGTGGAAAAAAGAATATGTTCAAATATAAACTACACAGAAGCATGGTATGAAACTTCTTTCTGTTCTGTGCATTCAACTAACAGAGTTGAACCTTACTTTTGATTGAGCCATTCATAAACACTCTTTCTGTAGAAACTGCAATTGGACATTCTGAGCGCTAAGAGGCCTATATTGGGAAAAAGAATGTCTACAAATAAAAACTACAGAGAAGAATTGTGTGAAACTTCTTTCTGTTGTTTGTTCATCTAAAAGAGTTGAACCTTAGTTTTGATTGAGCCGTTCTGAAACACTCTTTCTGTAGAAAATGCAAGTGGAGATTCGGAGCTCTAAGAGGGTAATAGTGGAAAAAGGAATGTCTCCAAATATAAACTACACAGAATCATTCTGTGAAACTTCTTTCTGATCTGTGCATTCAGCTAACAGAGTTAAACCATACTTTTGATTGAGCAGATCTGAAAACTCTTTCTGTAGAAAATGCAACTGGACATTTGGAGCGCTAAGAGAGTAGTAGTGGAAAAAGGAATATATTCAAATATAAACTACACAGAAGCATTCTGTGAAACTTCTTTCTGATCTGAGCATTCAGCTAACAGAGTTAAACCATACTTTGATTGAGCAGTTTTGAAACACTCTGTCTGTAGAAAATGCAACTGGACATTCGTAGCGCTAAGTGGGTAATAGTGGAAAAAAGAATATGTTCAAATATAAACTACACAGAAGCATGGTATGAAACTTCTTTCTGTTCTGTGCATTCAACTAACAGAGTTGAACCTTACTTTTGATTGAGCCGTTCTGAAACACTCTTTCTGTAGAAACTGCAATTGGACATTCTGAGCGCTAAGAGGTCTATATTGGGAAAAAGAATGTCTACAAATAAAAACTACACAGAAGAATTGTGTGAAACTTCTTTCTGTTGTTTGTTCATCTAAAAGAGTTGAACCTTAGTTTTGATTGAGCCGTTCTGAAACACTCTTTCTGTAGAAAATGCAAGTGGAGATTCGGAGCTCTAAGAGGGTAATAGTGGAAAAAGGAATGTCTTCAAATATAAACTACACAGAATCATTCTGTGAAACTTCTTTCTGATCTGTGCATTCAGCTAACAGAGTTAAACCATACTTTTGATTGAGCAGATCTGAACACTCTTTCTGTAGAAAATGCAACTGGACATTTGGAGCGCTAAGAGAGTAGTAGTGGAAAAAGGAATATATTCAAATATAAACTACACAGAAGCATTCTGTGAAACTTCTTTCTGATATGAGCATTCAGCTAACAGAGTTAAACCATACTTTTGATTGAGCAGTTTTGAAACACTCTGTCTGTAGAAAATGCAACTGGACATTCGTAGCGCTAAGTGGGTAATAGTGGAAAAAAGAATATGTTCAAATATAAACTACACAGAAGCATTGTATGAAACTTGTTTCTGTCCTGTGCATTCAACTAACAGAGTTGAACCTTACTTTTGATTGAGCCTTTCTGAAACACTCTTTCTGTAGAAACTGCAATTGGACATTCTGAGCGCTAAGAGGCCTCTATTGGGAAAAATAATATCTTCAAATAAAAACTACACAGAAGCATTTTTTGAAACTTTTTTCTGATATGTTCATTAAGCTAACAGAGTTAAACCATACTTTTGATTGCGCAGTTCTGAACACTCTTTCTGTAGAAAATGCAAGTGGACATTCGGAGCGCTAAGAGGGTAATAGTGGAAAAAGGAATATATTCAAACGTAAACTACACAGTAGCATTCTGTGAAAATTCATTCTGTTCTGTGCATTCAACTAACAGAGTTGAACCTTACTTTTGATTGAGCCGTTCTGAAACACTCTTTCTGTAGAAACTGCAACTGGACATGCTAAGCGCTAAGAGGCCTACATTGGGAAAAAGAATATCTTCAAATAAAAACTACACAGATGCATTCTGTGAAACTTATTTCTGATCTGTAAATTCAGTTAACAGAGATAAAACATATTTTTGATTGAGCAGTTATGAAACACTCTTTTTGTAGAAAATGCAAGTGGAGATTCGGAGCGCTAAGAGGGTAATAGTGGAAAAAGGAATGTCTTCAAATATAAACTACACAGAATGATTCGGTGAAACTTCTTTCTGATCTGTGCATTCAGCTAACAGAGTTAAACCATACTTTTGATTGAGCAGATCTGAACACTCTTTCTGTAGAAAATGCAACTGGACATTTGGAGCGCTAAGAGCGTAATAGTGGAAAAAGGAATATATTCAAATATAAACTACACAGAAGCATTCTGTGAAACTTCTTTCTGATCTGAGCATTCAGCTAACATAGTTAAACCATACTTTGGATTGAGCAGTTTTGAAACACTCTGTCTGTAGAAAATGCAACTGGACATTCGTAGCGCTAAGTGGCTAATAGTGGAAAAAAGAATATGTTTAAATATAAACTACACAGAAGCATTGTATGAAACTTCTTTCTGTTCTGTGCATTCAACTAACAGAGTTGAACCTTACTTTTGATTGAGCCGTTCTGAAACACTCTTTCTGTAGAAACTGCAATTGGACATTCTGAGCGCTAAGAGGCCTATATTGGGAAAAAGAATGTCTACAAATAAAAACTACACAGAAGAATTGTGTGAAACTTCTTTCTGTTCTGTTTGTTCAACTAAAAGAGTTGAACCTTAGTTTTGATTGAGCCGTTCTGAAACACTCTTTCTGTAGAAACTGCAAGTGGAGATTCGGAGAGCTAAGAGGGTAATAGTGGAAAAAGGAATGTCTCCAAATATAAACTACACAGAATCATTCTGTGAAACATCTTTCTGATCTGTGCATTCAGCTAACAGAGTTAAACCATACTTTTGATTGAGCAGATCTGAACACTCTTTCTGTAGAAAATGCAACTGGACATTTGGAGCGCTAAGAGAGTAGTAGTGGAAAAAGGAATATATTCAAATATAAACTACACAGAAGCATTCTGTGAAACTTCTTTCTGATCTGAGCATTCAGCTAACAGAGTTAAACCATACTTTTGATTGAGCAGTTTTGAAACACTCTGTCTGTAGAAAATGCAACTGGACATTCGTAGCGCTAAGTGGGTAATAGTGGAAAAAAGAATATGTTCAAATATAAACTACACAGAAGCATTGTATGAAACTTCTTTCTGTTCTGTGCATTCAACTAACAGAGTTGAACCTTACGTTTGATTGGGCCTTTCTGAAACACTCTTTCTGTAGAAACTGCAATTGGACATTCTGAGCGCTAAGAGGCCTCTATTGGGAAAAATAATATCTTCAAATAAAAACTACACAGAAGCATTGTGTGAAACTTATTTCTGATATGTTCATTAAGCTAACAGAGTTAAACCATACTTTTGATAGCGCAGTTCTGAACACTCTTTCTGTAGAAAATGCAAGTGGAGATTCGGAGCGCTAAGAGGGTAATAGTGGAAAAAGGAATATATTCAAATATAAACTACACAGTAGCATTCTGTGAAAATTCTTTCTGTTCTGTGCATTCAACTAACAGAGTTGAACCTTACTTTTGATTGAGCCGTTCTGAAACACTCTTTCTGTAGAAACTGCAATTGGACATGCTAAGCGCTAAGAGGCCTACATTGGGAAAAAGAATATCTTCAAATAAAAACTACACAGATGCATTCTGTCAAACTTATTTCTGATCTGTAAATTCAGTTAACAGAGATAAAACATATTTTTGATTGAGCAGTTATGAAACACTCTTTTTGTAGAAAATGCAAGTGGAGATTCGGAGCGCTAAGAGGGTAATAGTGGAAAAAGGAATGTCTTCAAATATAAACTACACAGAATCATTCGGTGAAACTTCTTTCTGATCTGTGCATTCAGCTAACAGAGTTAAACCATACTTTTGATTGAGCAGATCTGAACACTCTTTCTGTAGAAAATGCAACTGGACATTTGGAGCGCTAAGAGCATAGTAGTGGAAAAAGGAATATATTCAAATATAAACTACACAGAAGCATTCTGTGAAACTTCTTTCTGATCTGAGCATTCAGCTAACAGAGTTAAACCATACTTTTGATTGAGCAGTTTTGAAACACTCTGTCTGTAGAAAATGCAACTGGACATTCGTAGCGCTAAGTGGGTAATAGTGGAAAAAAGAATATGTTCAAATATAAACTACACAGAAGCATGGTATGAAACTTCTTTCTGTTCTGTGCATTCAACTAACAGAGTTGAACCTTACTTTTGATTGAGCCATTCATAAACACTCTTTCTGTAGAAACTGCAATTGGACATTCTGAGCGCTAAGAGGCCTATATTGGGAAAAAGAATGTCTACAAATAAAAACTACAGAGAAGAATTGTGTGAAACTTCTTTCTGTTGTTTGTTCATCTAAAAGAGTTGAACCTTAGTTTTGATTGAGCCGTTCTGAAACACTCTTTCTGTAGAAAATGCAAGTGGAGATTCGGAGCTCTAAGATGGTAATAGTGGAAAAAGGAATGTCTCCAAATATAAACTACACAGAATCATTCTGTGAAACTTCTTTCTGATCTGTGCATTCAGCTAACAGAGTTAAACCATACTTTTGATTGAGCAGATCTGAACACTCTTTCTGTAGAAAATGCAACTGTACATTTGGAGCGCTAAGAGAGTAGTAGTGGAAAAAGGAATATATTCAAATATAAACTACACAGAAGCATTCTGTGAAACTTCTTTCTGATCTGAGCATTCAGCTAACAGAGTTAAACCATACTTTTGATTGAGCAGTTTTGAAACACTCTGTCTGTAGAAAATGCAACTGGACATTCGTAGCGCTAAGTGGGTAATAGTGGAAAAAAGAATATGTTCAAATATAAACTACACAGAAGCATTGTATGAAACTTCTTTCTGTTCTGTGCATTCAACTAACAGAGTTGAACCTTACATTTGATTGAGCCTTTCAGAAACACTCTTTCTGTAGAAACTGCAATTGGACATTCTGAGCGCTAAGAGGCCTCTATTGGGAAAAATAATATCTTCAAATAAAAACTACACAGAAGCATTTTTTGAAACTTATTTCTGATATGTTCAGTAAGCTAACAGAGTTAAACCATACTTTTGATTGCGCAGTTCTGAACACTCTTTCTGTAGAAAATGCAAGTGGACATTCGGAGCGCTAAGAGGGTAATAGTGGAAAAAGGAATATATTCAAATATAAACTACACAGTAGCATTCTGTGAAAATTCATTCTGTTCTGTGCATTCAACTAACAGAGTTGAACCTTACTTTTGATTGAGCCGTTCTGAAACACTCTTTCTGTAGAAACTGCAATTGGACATGCTAAGCGCTAAGAGGCCTACATTTTGAAAAAGAATATCTTCAAATAAAAACTACACAGATGCATTCTGTGAAACTTATTTCTGATCTGTAAATTCAGTTAACAGAGATAAAACATATTTTTGATTGAGCAGTTATGAAACACTCTTTTTGTAGAAAATGCAAGTGGAGATTCGGAGCGCTAAGAGGGTAATAGTGGAAAAAGGAATGTCTTCAAATATAAACTACACAGAATCATTCGGTGAAACTTCTTTCTGATCTGTGCATTCAGCTAACAGATTTAAACCATACTTTTGATTGAGCAGATCTGAACACTCTTTCTGTAGAAAATGCAACTGGACATTTGGAGCGCTAAGAGCGTAGTAGTGGAAAAAGGAATATATTCAAATATAAACTACACAGAAGCATTCTGTGAAACTTCTTTCTGATCTGAGCATTCAGCTAACAGAGTTAAACCATACTTTTGATTGAGCAGTTTTGAAACACTCTGTCTGTAGAAAATGCAACTGGACATTCGTAGCGCTAAGTGGGTAATAGTGGAAAAAAGAATATGTTCAAATATAAACTACACAGAAGCATGGTATGAAACTTCTTTCTGTTCTGTGCATTCAACTAACAGAGTTGAACCTTACTTTTGATTGAGCCATTCATAAACACTCTTTCTGTAGAAACTGCAATTGGACATTCTGAGCGCTAAGAGGCCTATATTGGGAAAAAGAATGTCTACAAATAAAAACTACAGAGAAGAATTGTGTGAAACTTCTTTCTGTTGTTTGTTCATCTAAAAGAGTTGAACCTTAGTTTTGATTGAGCCGTTCTGAAACACTCTTTCTGTAGAAAATGCAAGTGGAGATTCGGAGCTCTAAGAGGGTAATAGTGGAAAAAGGAATGTCTCCAAATATAAACTACACAGAATCATTCTGTGAAACTTCTTTCTGATCTGTGCATTCAGCTAACAGAGTTAAACCATACTTTTGATTGAGCAGATCTGAAAACTCTTTCTGTAGAAAATGCAACTGGACATTTGGAGCGCTAAGAGAGTAGTAGTGGAAAAAGGAATATATTCAAATATAAACTACACAGAAGCATTCTGTGAAACTTCTTTCTGATCTGAGCATTCAGCTAACAGAGTTAAACCATACTTTTGATTGAGCAGTTTTGAAACACTCTGTCTGTAGAAAATGCAACTGGACATTCGTAGCGCTAAGTGGGTAATAGTGGAAAAAAGAATATGTTCAAATATAAACTACACAGAAGCATGGTATGAAACTTCTTTCTGTTCTGTGCATTCAACTAACAGAGTTGAACCTTACTTTTGATTGAGCCGTTCTGAAACACTCTTTCTGTAGAAACTGCAATTGGACATTCTGAGCGCTAAGAGGCCTATATTGGGAAAAAGAATGTCTACAAATAAAAATTACACAGAAGAATTGTGTGAAACTTCTTTCTGTTGTTTGTTCATCTAAAAGAGTTGAACCTTAGTTTTGATTGAGCCGTTCTGAAACACTCTTTCTGTAGAAAATGCAAGTGGAGATTCGGAGCTCTAAGAGGGTAATAGTGGAAAAAGGAATGTCTTCAAATATAAACTACACAGAATCATTCGGTGAAACTTCTTTCTGATCTGTGCATTCAGCTAACAGAGTTAAACCATACTTTTGATTGAGCAGATCTGAACACGCTTTCTGTAGAAAATGCAACTGGACATTTGGAGCGCTAAGAGAGTAGTAGTGGAAAAAGGAATATATTCAAATATAAACTACACAGAAGCATTCTGTGAAACTTTTTTCTGATCTGAGCATTCAGCTAACAGAGTTAAACCATACTTTTGATTGAGCAGTTTTGAAACACTCTGTCTGTAGAAAATGCAACTGGACATTCGTAGCGCTAAGTGGGTAATAGTGGAAAAAAGTATATGTTCAAATATAAACTACACAGAAGCATTGTATGAAACTTCTTTCTGTCCTGTGCATTCAACTAACAGAGTTGAACCTTACTTTTGATTGAGCCTTTCTGAAACACTCTTTCTGTAGAAACTGCAATTGGACATTCTGAGCGCTAAGAGGCCTCTATTGGGAAAAAAAATATCTTCAAATAAAAACTACACAGAAGCATTTTTTGAAACTTATTTCTGATATTTTCATTAAGCTAACAGATTTAAACCATACTTTTGATTGCGCAGTTCTGAACACTCTTTCTGTAGAAAATGCAAGTGGACATTCGGAGCGCTAAGAGGGTAATAGTGGAAAAAGGAATATATTCAAACATAAACTACACAGTAGCATTCTGTGAAAATTCATTCTGTTCTGTGCATTCAACTAACAGAGTTGAACCTTACTTTTGATTGAGCCGTTCTGAAACACTCTTTCTGTAGAAACTGCAACTGGACATGCTAAGCGCTAAGAGGCCTACATTGGGAAAAAGAATATCTTCAAATAAAAACTACACAGATGCATTCTGTGAAACTTATTTCTGATCTGTAAATTCAGTTAACAGAGATAAAACATATTTTTGATTGAGCAGTTATGAAACACTCTTTTTGTAGAAAATGCAAGTGGAGATTCGGAGCGCTAAGAGGGTAATAGTGGAAAAAGGAATGTCTTCAAATATAAACTACACAGAATGATTCGGTGAAACTTCTTTCTGATCTGTGCATTCAGCTAACAGAGTTAAACCATACTTTTGATTGAGCAGATCTGAACACTCTTTCTGTAGAAAATGCAACTGGACATTTGGAGCGCTAAGAGCGTAATAGTGGAAAAAGGAATATATTCAAATATAAACTACACAGAAGCATTCTGTGAAACTTCTTTCTGATCTGAGCATTCAGCTAACAGAGGTAAACCATACTTTGGATTGAGCAGTTTTGAAACACTCTGTCTGTAGAAAATGCAACTTGACATTCGTAGCGCTAAGTGGCTAATAGTGGAAAAAAGAATATGTTTAAATATAAACTACACAGAAGCATTGTATGAAACTTCTTTCTGTTCTGTGCATTCAACTAACAGAGTTGAACCTTACTTTTGATTGAGCCGTTCTGAAACACTCTTTCTGTAGAAACTGCAATTGGACATTCTGAGCGCTAAGAGGCCTATATTGGGAAAAAGAATGTCTACAAATAAAAACTACACAGAAGAATTTTGTGAAACTTCTTTCTGTTCTGTTTGTTCAACTAAAAGAGTTGAACCTTAGTTTTGATTGAGCCGTTCTGAAACACTCTTTCTGTAGAAACTGCAAGTGGAGATTCGGAGAGCTAAGAGGGGAATAGTGGAAAAAGGAATGTCTCCAAATATAAACTACACAGAATCATTCTGTGAAACTTCTTTCTGATCTGAGCATTCAGCTAACAGAGTTAAAACATACTTTTGATTGAGCAGTTTTGAAACACTCTGTCTGTAGAAAATGCAACTGGACATTCGTAGCGCTAAGTGGGTAATAGTGGAAAAAAGAATATATTCCAATATAAACTACACAGAAGCATTGTATGAAACTTCTTTCTGTTCTGTGCATTCAACTAACAGAGTTGAACCTTACATTTGATTGAGCCTTTCAGAAACACTCTTTCTGTAGAAACTGCAATTGGACATTCTGAGCGCTAAGAGGCCTCTATTGGGAAAAATAATATCTTCAAATAAAAACTACACAGAAGCATTTTTTGAAACTTATTTCTGATATGTTCATTAAGCTAACAGAGTTAAACCATACTTTTGATTGCGCAGTTCTGAACACTCTTTCTGTAGAAAATGCAAGTGGACATTCGGAGCGCTAAGAGGGTAATAGTGGAAAAAGGAATATATTCAAATATAAACTACACAGTAGCATTCTGTGAAAATTCATTCTGTTCTGTGCATTCAACTAACAGAGTTGAACCTTACTTTTGATTGAGCCGTTCTGAAACACTCTTTCTGTAGAAACTGCAATTGGACATGCTAAGCGCTAAGAGGCCTACATTGGGAAAAAGAATATCTTCAAACAAAAACTACACAGATGCATTCTGTGAAACTTATTTCTGATCTGTAAATTCAGTTAACAGAGATAAAACATATTTTTGATTGAGCAGTTATGAAACACTCTTTTTGTAGAAAATGCAAGTGGAGATTCGGAGCGCTAAGAGGGTAATAGTGGAAAAAGGAATGTCTTCAAATATAAACTACACAGAATCATTCGGTGAAACTTCTTTCTGATCTGTGCATTCAGCTAACAGAGTTAAACCATACTTTTGATTGAGCAGATCTGAACACTCTTTCTGTAGAAAATGCAACTGGACATTTGGAGCGCTAAGAGCGTAGTAGTGGAAAAAGGAATATATTCAAATATAAACTACACAGAAGCATTCTGTGAAACTTCTTTCTGATCTGAGCATTCAGCTAACAGAGTTAAACCATACTTTTGATTGAGCAGTTTTGAAACACTCTGTCTGTAGAAAATGCAACTGGACATTCGTAGCGCTAAGTGGGTAATAGTGGAAAAAAGAATATGTTCAAATATAAACTACACAGAAGCATGGTATGAAACTTCTTTCTGTTCTGTGCATTCAACTAACAGAGTTGAACCTTACTTTTGATTGAGCCATTCATAAACACTCTTTCTGTAGAAACTGCAATTGGACATTCTGAGCGCTAAGAGGCCTATATTGGGAAAAAGAATGTCTACAAATAAAAACTACAGAGAAGAATTGTGTGAAACTTCTTTCTGTTGTTTGTTCATCTAAAAGAGTTGAACCTTAGTTTTGATTGAGCCGTTCTGAAACACTCTTTCTGTAGAAAATGCAAGTGGAGATTCGGAGCTCTAAGAGGGTAATAGTGGAAAAAGGAATGTCTCCAAATATAAACTACACAGAATCATTCTGTGAAACTTCTTTCTGATCTGTGCATTCAGCTAACAGAGTTAAACCATACTTTTGATTGAGCAGATCTGAAAACTCTTTCTGTAGAAAATGCAACTGGACATTTGGAGCGCTAAGAGAGTAGTAGTGGAAAAAGGAATATATTCAAATATAAACTACACAGAAGCATTCTGTGAAACTTCTTTCTGATCTGAGCATTCAGCTAACAGAGTTAAACCATACTTTTGATTGAGCAGTTTTGAAACACTCTGTCTGTAGAAAATGCAACTGGACATTCGTAGCGCTAAGTGGTTAATAGTGGAAAAAAGAATATGTTCAAATATAAACTACACAGAAGCATGGTATGAAACTTCTTTCTGTTCTGTGCATTCAACTAACAGAGTTGAACCTTACTTTTGATTGAGCCGTTCTGAAACACTCTTTCTGTAGAAACTGCAATTGGACATTCTGAGCGCTAAGAGGCCTATATTGGGAAAAAGAATGTCTACAAATAAAAACTACACAGAAGAATTGTGTGAAACTTCTTTCTGTTGTTTGTTCATCTAAAAGAGTTGAACCTTAGTTTTGATTGAGCCGTTCTGAAACACTCTTTCTGTAGAAAATGCAAGTGGAGTTTCGGAGCTCTAAGAGGGTAATAGTGGAAAAAGGAATGTCTTCAAATATAAACTACACAGAATCATTCGGTGAAACTTCTTTCTGATCTGTGCATTCAGCTAACAGAGTTAAACCATACTTTTGATTGAGCAGATCTGAACACTCTTTCTGTAGAAAATGCAACTGGACATTTGGAGCGCTAAGAGAGTAGTAGTGGAAAAAGGAATATATTCAAATATAAACTACACAGAAGCATTCTGTGAAACTTTTTTCTGATCTGAGCATTCAGCTAACAGAGTTAAACCATACTTTTGATTGAGCAGTTTTCAAACACTCTGTCTGTAGAAAATGCAACTGGACATTCGTAGCGCTAAGTGGGTAATAGTGGAAAAAAGTATATGTTCAAATATAAACTACACAGAAGCATTGTATGAAACTTCTTTCTGTCCTGTGCATTCAACTAACAGAGTTGAACCTTACTTTTGATTGAGCCTTTCTGAAACACTCTTTCTGTAGAAACTGCAATTGGACATTCTGAGCGCTAAGAGGCCTCTATTGGGAAAAATAATATCTTCAAATAAAAACTACACAGAAGCATTTTTTGAAACTTATTTCTGATATTTTCATTAAGCTAACAGAGTTAAACCATACTTTTGATTGCGCAGTTCTGAACACTCTTTCTGTAGAAAATGCAAGTGGACATTCGGAGCGCTAAGAGGGTAATAGTGGAAAAAGGAATATATTCAAACATAAACTACACAGTAGCATTCTGTGAAAATTCATTCTGTTCTGTGCATTCAACTAACAGAGTTGAACCTTACTTTTGATTGAGCCGTTCTGAAACACTCTTTCTGTAGAAACTGCAACTGGACATGCTAAGCGCTAAGAGGCCTACATTGGGAAAAAGAATATCTTCAAATAAAAACTACACAGATGCATTCTGTGAAACTTATTTCTGATCTGTAAATTCAGTTAACAGAGATAAAACATATTTTTGATTGAGCAGTTATGAAACACTCTTTTTGTAGAAAATGCAAGTGGAGATTCGGAGCGCTAAGAGGGTAATAGTGGAAAAAGGAATGTCTTCAAATATAAACTACACAGAATGATTCGGTGAAACTTCTTTCTGATCTGTGCATTCAGCTAACAGAGTTAAACCATACTTTTGATTGAGCAGATCTGAACACTCTTTCTGTAGAAAATGCAACTGGACATTTGGAGCGCTAAGAGCGTAGTAGTGGAAAAAGGAATATATTCAAATATAAACTACACAGAAGCATTCTGTGAAACTTTTTTCTGATCTGAGCATTCAGCTAACAGAGTTAAACCATACTTTTGATTGAGCAGTTTTGAAACACTCTGTCTGTAGAAAATGCAACTGGACATTCGTAGCGCTAAGTGGGTAATAGTGGAAAAAAGAATATGTTCAAATATAAACTACACAGAAGCATGGTATGAAACTTCTTTCTGTTCTGTGCATTCAACTAACAGAGTTGAACCTTACTTTTGATTGAGCCATTCATAAACACTCTTTCTGTAGAAACTGCAATTGGACATTCTGAGCGCTAAGAGGCCTATATTGGGAAAAAGAATGTCTACAAATAAAAACTACACAGAAGAATTGTGTGAAACTTCTTTCTGTTGTTTGTTCATCTAAAAGAGTTGAACCTTAGTTTTGATTGAGCCGTTCTGAAACACTCTTTCTGTAGAAAATGCAAGTGGAGATTCGGAGCTCTAAGAGGGTAATAGTGGAAAAAGGAATGTCTCCAAATATAAACTACACAGAATCATTCTGTGAAACTTCTTTCTGATCTGTGCATTCAGCTAACAGAGTTAAACCATACTTTTGATTGAGCAGATCTGAACACTCTTTCTGTAGAAAATGCAACTGGACATTTGGAGCGCTAAGAGAGTAGTAGTGGAAAAAGGAATATATTCAAATATAAACTACACAGAAGCATTCTGTGAAACTTCTTTCTGATCTGAGCATTCAGCTAACAGAGTTAAACCATACTTTTGATTGAGCAGTTTTGAAACACTCTGTCTGTAGAAAATGCAACTGGACATTCGTAGCGCTAAGTGGGTAATAGTGGAAAAAAGAATATGTTCAAATATAAACTACACAGAAGCATTGTATGAAACTTCTTTCTGTTCTGTGCATTCAACTAACAGAGTTGAACCTTACATTTGATTGAGCCTTTCAGAAACACTCTTTCTGTAGAAACTGCAATTGGACATTCTGAGCGCTAAGAGGCCTCTATTGGGAAAAATAATATCTTCAAATAAAAACTACACAGAAGCATTTTTTGAAACTTATTTCTGATATGTTCATTAAGCTAACAGAGTTAAACCATACTTTTGATTGCGCAGTTCTGAACACTCTTTCTGTAGAAAATGCAAGTGGACATTCGGAGCGCTAAGAGGGTAATAGTGGAAAAAGGAATATATTCAAATATAAACTACACAGTAGCATTCTGTGAAAATTCATTCTGTTCTGTGCATTCAACTAACAGAGTTGAACCTTACTTTTGATTGAGCCGTTCTGAAACACTCTTTCTGTAGAAACTGCAATTGGACATGCTAAGCGCTAAGAGGCCTACATTGGGAAAAAGAATATCTTCAAATAAAAACTACACAGATGCATTCTGTGAAACTTATTTCTGATCTGTAAATTCAGTTAACAGAGATAAAACATATTTTTGATTGAGCAGTTATGAAACACTCTTTTTGTAGAAAATGCAAGTGGAGATTCGGAGCGCTAAGAGGTTAATAGTGGAAAAAGGAATGTCTTCAAATATAAACTACACAGAATCATTCGGTGAAACTTCTTTCTGATCTGTGCATTCAGCTAACAGAGTTAAACCATACTTTTGATTGAGCAGATCTGAACACTCTTTCTGTAGAAAATGCAACTGGACATTTGGAGCGCTAAGAGCGTAGTAGTGGAAAAAGGAATATATTCAAATATAAACTACACAGAAGCATTCTGTGAAACTTCTTTCTGATCTGAGCATTCAGCTAACAGAGTTAAACCATACTTTTGATTGAGCAGTTTTGAAACACTCTGTCTGTAGAAAATGCAACTGGACATTCGTAGCGCTAAGTGGGTAATAGTGGAAAAAAGAATATGTTCAAATATAAACTACACAGAAGCATGGTATGAAACTTCTTTCTGTTCTGTGCATTCAACTAACAGAGTTGAACCTTACTTTTGATTGAGCCATTCATAAACACTCTTTCTGTAGAAACTGCAATTGGACATTCTGAGCGCTAAGAGGCCTATATTGGGAAAAAGAATGTCTACAAATAAAAACTACAGAGAAGAATTGTGTGAAACTTCTTTCTGTTGTTTGTTCATCTAAAAGAGTTGAACCTTAGTTTTGATTGAGCCGTTCTGAAACACTCTTTCTGTAGAAAATGCAAGTGGAGATTCGGAGCTCTAAAAGGGTAATAGTGGAAAAAGGAATGTCTCCAAATATAAACTACACAGAATCATTCTGTGAAACTTCTTTCTGATCTGTGCATTCAGCTAACAGAGTTAAACCATACTTTTGATTGAGCAGATCTGAAAACTCTTTCTGTAGAAAATGCAACTGGACATTTGGAGCGCTAAGAGAGTAGTAGTGGAAAAAGGAATATATTCAAATATAAACTACACAGAAGCATTCTGTGAAACTTCTTTCTGATCTGAGCATTCAGCTAACAGAGTTAAACCATACTTTTGATTGAGCAGTTTTGAAACACTCTGTCTGTAGAAAATGCAACTGGACATTCGTAGCGCTAAGTGGGTAATAGTGGAAAAAAGAATATGTTCAAATATAAACTACACAGAAGCATGGTATGAAACTTCTTTCTGTTCTGTGCATTCAACTAACAGAGTTGAACCTTACTTTTGATTGAGCCGTTCTGAAACACTCTTTCTGTAGAAACTGCAATTGGACATTCTGAGCGCTAAGAGGCCTATATTGGGAAAAAGAATGTCTACAAATAAAAACTACACAGAAGAATTGTGTGAAACTTCTTTCTGTTGTTTGTTCATCTAAAAGAGTTGAACCTTAGTTTTGATTGAGCCGTTCTGAAACACTCTTTCTGTAGAAAATGCAAGTGGAGTTTCGGAGCTCCAAGAGGGTAATAGTGGAAAAAGGAATGTCTTCAAATATAAACTACACAGAATCATTCGGTGAAACTTCTTTCTGATCTGTGCATTCAGCTATCAGAGTTAAACCATACTTTTGATTGAGCAGATCTGAACACTCTTTCTGTAGAAAATGCAACTGGACATTTGGAGCGCTAAAAGAGTAGTAGTGGAAAAAGGAATATATTCAAATATAAACTACACAGAAGCATTCTGTGAAACTTCTTTCTGATCTGAGCATTCAGCTAACAGAGTTAAACCATACTTTTGATTGAGCAGTTTTGAAACACTCTGTCTGTAGAAAATCCAACTGGACATTCGTAGCGCTAAGTGGGTAATAGTGGAAAAAAGTATATGTTCAAATATAAACTACACAGAAGCATTGTATGAAACTTCTTTCTGTCCTGTGCATTCAACTAACAGAGTTGAACCTTACTTTTGATTGAGCCTTTCTGAAACACTCTTTCTGTAGAAACTGCAATTGGACATTCTGAGCGCTAAGAGGCCTCTATTGGGAAAAATAATATCTTCAAATAAAAACTACACAGAAGCATTTTTTGAAACTTATTTCTGATATTTTCATTAAGCTAACAGAGTTAAACCATACTTTTGATTGCGCAGTTCTGAACACTCTTTCTGTAGAAAATGCAAGTGGACATTCGGAGCGCTAAGAGGGTAATAGTGGAAAAAGGAATATATTCAAACATAAACTACACAGTAGCATTCTGTGAAAATTCATTCTGTTCTGTGCATTCAACTAACAGAGTTGAACCTTACTTTTGATTGAGCCGTTCTGAAACACTCTTTCTGTAGAAACTGCAACTGGACATGCTAAGCGCTAAGAGGCCTACATTGGGAAAAAGAATATCTTCAAATAAAAACTACACAGATGCATTCTGTGAAACTTATTTCTGATCTGTAAATTCAGTTAACAGAGATAAAACATATTTTTGATTGAGCAGTTATGAAACACTCTTTTTGTAGAAAATGCAAGTGGAGATTCGGAGCGCTAAGAGGGTAATAGTGGAAAAAGGAATGTCTTCAAATATAAACTACACAGAATGATTCGGTGAAACTTCTTTCTGATCTGTGCATTCAGCTAACAGAGTTAAACCATACTTTTGATTGAGCAGATCTGAACACTCTTTCTGTAGAAAATGCAACTGGACATTTGGAGCGCTAAGAGCGTAATAGTGGAAAAAGGAATATATTCAAATATAAACTACACAGAAGCATTCTGTGAAACTTCTTTCTGATCTGAGCATTCAGCTAACAGAGTTAAACCATACTTTGGATTGAGCAGTTTTGAAACACTCTGTCTGTAGAAAATGCAACTGGACATTCGTAGCGCTAAGTGGCTAATAGTGGAAAAAAGAATATGTTTAAATATAAACTACACAGAAGCATTGTATGAAACTTCTTTCTGTTCTGTGCATTCAACTAACAGAGTTGAACCTTACTTTTGATTGAGCCGTTCTGAAACACTCTTTCTGTAGAAACTGCAATTGGACATTCTGAGCGCTAAGAGGCCTATATTGGGAAAAAGAATGTCTACAAATAAAAACTACACAGAAGAATTGTGTGAAACTTCTTTCTGTTCTGTTTGTTCAACTAAAAGAGTTGAACCTTAGTTTTGATTGAGCCGTTCTGAAACACTCTTTCTGTAGAAACTGCAAGTGGAGATTCGGAGAGCTAAGAGGGTAATAGTGGAAAAAGGAATGTCTCCAAATATAAACTACACAGAATCATTCTGTGAAACATCTTTCTGATCTGTGCATTCAGCTAACAGAGTTAAACCATACTTTTGATTGAGCAGATCTGAACACTCTTCCTGTAGAAAATGCAACTGGACATTTGGAGCGCTAAGAGAGTAGTAGTGGAAAAAGGAATATATTCAAATATAAACTACACAGAAGCATTCTGTGAAACTTCTTTCTGATCTGAGCATTCAGCTAACAGAGTTAAACCATACTTTTGATTGAGCAGTTTTGAAACACTCTGTCTGTAGAAAATGCAACTGGACATTCGTAGCGCTAAGTGGGTAATAGTGGAAAAAAGAATATGTTCAAATATAAACTACACAGAAGCATTGTATGAAACTTCTTTCTGTTCTGTGCATTCAACTAACAGAGTTGAACCTTACTTTTGATTGGGCCTTTCTGAAACACTCTTTCTGTAGAAACTGCAATTGGACATTCTGAGCGCTAAGAGGCCTCTATTGGGAAAAATAATATCTTCAAATAAAAACTACACAGAAGCATTGTGTGAAACTTATTTCTGATATGTTCATTAAGCTAACAGAGTTAAACCATACTTTTGATAGCGCAGTTCTGAACACTCTTTCTGTAGAAAATGCAAGTGGAGATTCGGAGCGCTAAGAGGGTAATAGTGGAAAAAGGAATATATTCAAATATAAACTACACAGTAGCATTCTGTGAAAATTCTTTCTGTTCTGTGCATTCAACTAACAGAGTTGAACCTTACTTTTGATTGAGCCGTTCTGAAACACTCTTTCTGTAGAAACTGCAATTGGACATGCTAAGCGCTAAGAGGCCTACATTGGGAAAAAGAATATCTTCAAATAAAAACTACACAGATGCATTCTGTGAAACTTATTTCTGATCTGTAAATTCAGTTAACAGAGATAAAACATATTTTTGATTGAGCAGTTATGAAACACTCTTTTTGTAGAAAATGCAAGTGGAGATTCGGAGCGCTAAGAGGGTAATAGTGGAAAAAGGAATGTCTTCAAATATAAACTACACAGAATCATTCGGTGAAACTTCTTTCTGATCTGTGCATTCAGCTAACAGAGTTAAACCATACTTTTGATTGAGCAGATCTGAACACTCTTTCTGTAGAAAATGCAACTGGACATTTGGAGCGCTAAGAGCGTAGTAGTGGAAAAAGGAATATATTCAAATATAAACTACACAGAAGCATTCTGTGAAACTTCTTTCTGATCTGAGCATTCAGCTAACAGAGTTAAACCATACTTTTGATTGAGCAGTTTTGAAACACTCTGTCTGTAGAAAATGCAACTGGACATTCGTAGCGCTAAGTGGGTAATAGTGGAAAAAAGAATATGTTCAAATATAAACTACACAGAAGCATGGTATGAAACTTCTTTCTGTTCTGTGCATTCAACTAACAGAGTTGAACCTTACTTTTGATTGAGCCATTCATAAACACTCTTTCTGTAGAAACTGCAATTGGACATTCTGAGCGCTAAGAGGCCTATATTGGGAAAAAGAATGTCTACAAATAAAAACTACACAGAAGAATTGTGTGAAACTTCTTTCTGTTGCTTGTTCATCTAAAAGAGTTGAACCTTAGTTTTGATTGAGCCGTTCTGAAACACTCTTTCTGTAGAAAATGCAAGTGGAGATTCGGAGCTCTAAGAGGGTAATAGTGGAAAAAGGAATGTCTCCAAATATAAACTACACAGAATCATTCTGTGAAACTTCTTTCTGATCTGTGCATTCAGCTAACAGAGTTAAACCATACTTTTGATTGAGCAGATCTGAACACTCTTTCTTTAGAAACTGCAACTGGACATGCTAAGCGCTAAGAGGCCTACATTGGGAAAAAGAATATCTTCAAAAAAAACTACACAGATGCATTCTGTGAAACTTATTTCTGATCTGTAAATTCAGTTAACAGAGATAAAACATATTTTTGATTGAGCAGTTATGAAACACTCTTTTTGTAGAAAATGCAAGTGGAGATTCGGAGCGCTAAGAGGGTAATAGTGGAAAAAGGAATGTCTTCAAATATAAACTACACAGAATGATTCGGTGAAACTTCTTTCTGATCTGTGCATTCAGCTAACAGTGTTAAACCATACTTTTGATTGAGCAGATCTGAACACTCTTTCTGTAGAAAATGCAACTGGACATTTGGAGCGCTAAGAGCGTAATAGTGGAAAAAGGAATATATTCAAATATAAACTACACAGAAGCATTCTGTGAAACTTCTTTCTGATCTGAGCATTCAGCTAACAGAGTTAAACCATACTTTGGATTGAGCAGTTTTGAAACACTCTGTCTGTAGAAAATGCAACTGGACATTCGTAGCGCTAAGTGGCTAATAGTGGAAAAAAGAATATGTTTAAATATAAACTACACAGAAGCATTGTATGAAACTTCTTTCTGTTCTGTGCATTCAACTAACAGAGTTGAACCTTACTTTTGATTGAGCCGTTCTGAAACACTCTTTCTGTAGAAACTGCAATTGGACATTCTGAGCGCTAAGAGGCCTATATTGGGAAAAAGAATGTCTACAAATAAAAACTACACAGAAGAATTGTGTGAAACTTCTTTCTGTTCTGTTTGTTCAACTAAAAGAGTTGAACCTTAGTTTTGATTGAGCCGTTCTGAAACACTCTTTCTGTAGAAACTGCAAGTGGAGATTCGGAGCGCTAAGAGGGTAATAGTGGAAAAAGGAATGTCTTCAAATATAAACTACACAGAATCATTCGGTGAAACTTCTTTCTGATCTGTGCATTCAGCTAACAGAGTTAAACCATACTTTTGATTGAGCAGATCTGAACACACTTTCTGTAGAAAATGCAACTGGACATTTGGAGCGCTAAGAGCGTACTAGTGGAAAAAGGAATATATTCAAATATAAACTACACAGAAGCATTCTGTGAAACTTCTTTCTGACCTGAGCATTCAGCTAACAGAGTTAAACCATACTTTTGATTGAGCAGTTTTGAAACACTCTGTCTGTAGAAAATGCAACTGGACATTCGTAGCGCTAAGTGGGTAATAGTGGAAAAAAGAATATGTTCAAATATAAACTACACAGAAGCATTGTATGAAACTTCTTTCTGTTCTGTGCATTCAACTAACAGAGATGAACCTTACTTTTGATTGGGCCTTTCTGAAACACTCTTTCTGTAGAAACTGCAATTGGACATTCTGAGCGTTAAGAGGCCTCTATTGGGAAAAATAATATCTTCAAATAAAAACTTCACAGAAGCATTGTGTGAAACTTATTTCTGATATGTTCATTAAGCTAACAGAGTTAAACCATACTTTTGATAGCGCAGTTCTGAACACTCTTTCTGTAGAAAATGCAAGTGGAGATTCGGAGCGCTAAGAGGGTAATAGTGGAAAAAGGAATATATTCAAATATAAACTACACAGTAGCATTCTGTGAAAATTCTTTCTGTTCTGTGCATTCAACCAACAGAGTTGAACCTTACTTTTGATTGAGCCGTTCTGAAACACTCTTTCTCTAGAAACTGCAATTGGACATGCTAAGCGCTAAGAGGCCTACATTGGGAAAAAGAATATCTTCAAATAAAAACTACACAGATGCATTCTGTGAAACTTATTTCTGATCTGTAAATTCAGTTAACAGAGATAAAACATATTTTTGATTGAGCAGTTATGAAACACTCTTTTTGTAGAAAATGCAAGTGGAGATTCGGAGCGCTAAGAGGGTAATAGTCGAAAAAGGAATGTCTTCAAATATAAACTACACAGAATCATTCGGTGAAACTTCTTTCTGATCTGTGCATTCAGCTAACAGAGTTAAACCATACTTTTGATTGAGCAGATCTGAACACTCTTTCTGTAGAAAATGCAACTGGACATTTGGAGCGCTAAGAGCGTAGTAGTGGAAAAAGGAATATATTCAAATATAAACTACACAGAAGCATTCTGTGAAACTTCTTTCTGATCTGAGCATTCAGCTAACAGAGTTAAACCATACTTTTGATTGAGCAGTTTTGAAACACTCTGTCTGTAGAAAATTCAACTGGACATTCGTAGCGCTAAGTGGGTAATAGTGGAAAAAAGAATATGTTCAAATATAAACTACACAGAAGCATGGTATGAAACTTCTTTCTGTTCTGTGCATTCAACTAACAGAGTTGAACCTTACTTTTGATTGAGCCATTCATAAACACTCTTTCTGTAGAAACTGCAATTGGACATTCTGAGCGCTAAGAGGCCTATATTGGGAAAAAGAATGTCTACAAATAAAAACTACACAGAAGAATTGTGTGAAACTTCTTTCTGTTGTTTGTTCATCTAAAAGAGTTGAACCTTAGTTTTGATTGAGCCGTTCTGAAACACTCTTTCTGTAGAAAATGCAAGTGGAGATTCGGAGCTCTAAGAGGGTAATAGTGGAAAAAGGAATGTCTCCAAATATAAACTACACAGAATCATTCTGTGAAACTTCTTTCTGATGTGTGCATTCAGCTAACAGAGTTAAACCATACTTTTGATTGAGCAGATCTGAACACTCTTTCTGTAGAAAATGCAACTGGACATTTGGAGCGCTAAGAGAGTAGTAGTGGAACAAGGAATATATTCAAATATAAACTACACAGAAGCATTCTGTGAAACTTCTTTCTGATCTGAGCATTCAGCTAACAGAGTTAAACCATACCTTTGATAGAGCAGTTTTGAAACACTCTGTCTCTAGAAAATGCAACTGGACATTCGTAGCGCTAAGTGGGTAATAGTGGAAAAAGAATATGTTCAAATATAAACTACACAGAAGCATTGTATGAAACTTCTTTCTGTTCTGTGCATTCAACTAACAGAGTTGAACCTTACTTTTGATTGAGCCTTTCTGAAACACTCTTTCTGTAGAAACTGCAATTGGACATTCTGAGCGCTAAGAGGCCTCTATTTGGAAAAATAATATCTTCAAATAAAAACTACACAGAAGCATTGTGTGAAACTTATTTCTGATATGTTCATTAAGCTAACAGAGTTAAACCATACTTTTGATTGCGCAGTTCTGAACACTCTTTCTGTAGAAAATGCAAGTGGACATTCGGAGCGCTAAGAGGGTAATAGTGGAAAAAGGAATATATTCAAATATAAACTACACAGTAGCATTCTGTGAAAATACTTTCTGTTCTGTGCATTCAACTAACAGAGTTGAACCTTACTTTTGATTGAGCGGTTATGAAACACTCTTTCTGTAGAAACTGCAATTGGACATGCTAAGCGCTAAGAGGCCTACATTGGGAAAAAGAATATCTTCAAATAAAAACTACACAGATGCATTCTGTGAAACTTATTTCTGATCTGTAAATTCAGTTAGCAGAGACAAAACATATTTTTGATTGAGCAGTTATGAAACACTCTTTTTGTAGAAAATGCAAGTGGAGATTCGGAGCGCTAAGAGGGTAATAGTGGAAAAAGTAATGTCTTCAAATATAAACTACACAGAATCATTCGGTGAAACTTCTTTCTGATCTGTGCATTCAGCTAACAGAGTTAAACCATACTTTTGATTGAGCAGATCTGAACACACTTTCTGTAGAAAATGCAACTGGACATTTGGAGCGCTAAGAGCGTAGTAGTGGAAAAAGGAATATATTCAAATATAAACTACACAGAAGCATTCTGTGAAACTTCTTTCTGACCTGAGCATTCAGCTAACAGAGTTAAACCATACTTTTGATTGAGCAGTTTTGAAACACTCTGTCTGTAGAAAATGCAACTGGACATTCGTAGAGCTAAGTGGGTAATAGTGGACAAAAAATATGTTCAATTATAACCTACACAGAAGCATTGTATGAAACTTCTTTCTGTTCTGTGCATTCAACTAACAGAGTTGAACCTTACTTTTGATTGAGCCGTTCTGAAACACTCTTACTGTAGAAACTGCAATTGGACATTCTGAGCACTAAGAGGCCTATATTGGGAAAAAGAATGTCTACAAATAAAAACTACACAGAAGAATTGTGTGAAACTTCTTTCTGTTCTGTTTGTTCAGCTAAAAGAGTTGAAACTTAGTTTTGATTGAGCCGTTCTGAAACACTCTTTCTGTAGAAAATGCAAGTGGAGATTCGGAGCGCTAAGAGGGTAATAGTGGAAAAAGGAATGTCTCCAAATATAAACTACACAGAATCATTCTGTGAAACTTCTTTCTGATCTGTGCATTCAGCTAACAGAGTTAAACCATACTTTTGATTGAGCACATCTGAACACTCTTTCTGTAGAAAATGCAACTGGACATTTGGAGCGCTAAGAGAGTAGTAGTGGAAAAAGGAATATATTCAAATATAAACTACACAGAAGCATTCTGTGAAACTTCTTTCTGATCTGAGCATTCAGCTAACAGAGTTAAACCATACTTTTGATTGAGCAGTTTTGAAACACTCTGTCTGTAGAAAATGCAACTGGACATTCGTAGCGCTAAGTGGGTAATAGTGGAAAAAAGAATATGTTCAAATATAAACTACACAGAAGCATTGTATGAACCTTCTTTCTGTTCTGTGCATTCAACTAACAGAGTTGAAACTTACTTTTGGTTGAGCCGTTCTGAAACACTCTTTCTGTAGAAACTGCAATTGGACATTCTGAGCGCTAAGAGGCCTCTATTGGGAAAAATAATATCTTCAAATAAAAACTACACAGAAGCATTGTGTGAAACTTATTTCTGATATGTTCATTAAGCTAACAGAGTTAAACCATACTTTTGATAGCGCAGTTCTGAACACTCTTTCTGTAGAAAATGCAAGTGGAGATTCGGAGCGCTAAGAGGGTAATAGTGGAAAAAGGAATATATTCAAATATAAACTACACAGTAGCATTCTGTGAAAATTCTTTCTGTTCTGTGCATTCAACTAACAGAGTTGAACCTTACTTTTGATTGAGCCGTTCTGAAACACTCTTTCTGTAGAAACTGCAATTGGACATGCTAAGCGCTAAGAGGCCTACATTGGGAAAAAGAATATCTTCAAATAAAAACTACACAGATGCATTCTGTGAAACTTATTTCTGATCTGTAAATTCAGTTAACAGAGATAAAACATATTTTTGATTGAGCAGTTATGAAACACTCTTTTTGTAGAAAATGCAAGTGGAGATTCGGAGCGCTAAGAGGGTAATAGTGGAAAAAGGAATGTCTTCAAATATAAACTACACAGAATCATTCGGTGAAACTTCTTTCTGATCTGTGCATTCAGCTAACAGAGTTAAACCATACTTTTGATTGAGCAGATCTGAACACTCTTTCTGTAGAAAATGCAACTGGACATTTGGAGCGCTAAGAGCGTAGTAGTGGAAAAAGGAATATATTCAAATATAAACTACACAGAAGCATTCTGTGAAACTTCTTTCTGATCTGAGCATTCAGCTAACAGAGTTAAACCATACTTTTGATTGAGCAGTTTTGAAACACTCTGTCTGTAGAAAATGCAACTGGACATTCGTAGCGCTAAGTGGGTAATAGTGGAAAAAAGAATATGTTCAAATATAAACTACACAGAAGCATGGTATGAAACTTCTTTCTGTTCTGTGCATTCAACTAACAGAGTTGAACCTTACTTTTGATTGAGCCATTCATAAACACTCTTTCTGTAGAAACTGCAATTGGACATTCTGAGCGCTAAGAGGCCTATATTGGGAAAAAGAATGTCTACAAATAAAAACTACACAGAAGAATTGTGTGAAACTTCTTTCTGTTGCTTGTTCATCTAAAAGAGTTGAACCTTAGTTTTGATTGAGCCGTTCTGAAACACTCTTTCTGTAGAAAATGCAAGTGGAGATTCGGAGCTCTAAGAGGGTAATAGTGGAAAAAGGAATGTCTCCAAATATAAACTACACAGAATCATTCTGTGAAACTTCTTTCTGATCTGTGCATTCAGCTAACAGAGTTAAACCATACTTTTGATTGAGCAGATCTGAACACTCTTTCTTTAGAAACTGCAACTGGACATGCTAAGCGCTAAGAGGCCTACATTGGGAAAAAGAATATCTTCAAAAAAAACTACACAGATGCATTCTGTGAAACTTATTTCTGATCTGTAAATTCAGTTAACAGAGATAAAACATATTTTTGATTGAGCAGTTATGAAACACTCTTTTTGTAGAAAATGCAAGTGGAGATTCGGAGCGCTAAGAGGGTAATAGTGGAAAAAGGAATGTCTTCAAATATAAACTACACAGAATGATTCGGTGAAACTTCTTTCTGATCTGTGCATTCAGCTAACAGAGTTAAACCATACTTTTGATTGAGCAGATCTGAACACTCTTTCTGTAGAAAATGCAACTGGACATTTGGAGCGCTAAGAGCGTAATAGTGGAAAAAGGAATATATTCAAATATAAACTACACAGAAGCATTCTGTGAAACTTCTTTCTGATCTGAGCATTCAGCTAACAGAGTTAAACCATACTTTGGATTGAGCAGTTTTGAAACACTCTGTCTGTAGAAAATGCAACTGGACATTCGTAGCGCTAAGTGGCTAATAGTGGAAAAAAGAATATGTTTAAATATAAACTACACAGAAGCATTGTATGAAACTTCTTTCTGTTCTGTGCATTCAACTAACAGAGTTGAACCTTACTTTTGATTGAGCCGTTCTGAAACACTCTTTCTGTAGAAACTGCAATTGGACATTCTGAGCGCTAAGAGGCCTATATTGGGAAAAAGAATGTCTACAAATAAAAACTACACAGAAGAATTGTGTGAAACTTCTTTCTGTTCTGTTTGTTCAACTAAAAGAGTTGAACCTTAGTTTTGATTGAGCCGTTCTGAAACACTCTTTCTGTAGAAACTGCAAGTGGAGATTCGGAGCGCTAAGAGGGTAATAGTGGAAAAAGGAATGTCTTCAAATATAAACTACACAGAATCATTCGGTGAAACTTCTTTCTGATCTGTGCATTCAGCTAACAGAGTTAAACCATACTTTTGATTGAGCAGATCTGAACACACTTTCTGTAGAAAATGCAACTGGACATTTGGAGCGCTAAGAGCGTAGTAGTGGAAAAAGGAATATATTCAAATATAAACTACACAGAAGCATTCTGTGAAACTTCTTTCTGACCTGAGCATTCAGCTAACAGAGTTAAACCATACTTTTGATTGAGCAGTTTTGAAACACTCTGTCTGTAGAAAATGCAACTGGACATTCGTAGCGCTAAGTGGGTAATAGTGGAAAAAAGAATATGTTCAAATATAAACTACACAGAAGCATTGTATGAAACTTCTTTCTGTTCTGTGCATTCAACTAACAGAGATGAACCTTGCTTTTGATTGGGCCTTTCTGAAACACTCTTTCTGTAGAAACTGCAATTGGACATTCTGAGCGTTAAGAGGCCTCTATTGGGAAAAATAATATCTTCAAATAAAAACTTCACAGAAGCATTGTGTGAAACTTATTTCTGATATGTTCATTAAGCTAACAGAGTTAAACCATACTTTTGATAGCGCAGTTCTGAACACTCTTTCTGTAGAAAATGCAAGTGGAGATTCGGAGCGCTAAGAGGGTAATAGTGGAAAAAGGAATATATTCAAATATAAACTACACAGTAGCATTCTGTGAAAATTCTTTCTGTTCTGTGCATTCAACCAACAGAGTTGAACCTTACTTTTGATTGAGCCGTTCTGAAACACTCTTTCTCTAGAAACTGCAATTGGACATGCTAAGCGCTAAGAGGCCTACATTGGGAAAAAGAATATCTTCAAATAAAAACTACACAGATGCATTCTGTGAAACTTATTTCTGATCTGTAAATTCAGTTAACAGAGATAAAACATATTTTTGATTGAGCAGTTATGAAACACTCTTTTTGTAGAAAATGCAAGTGGAGATTCGGAGCGCTAAGAGGGTAATAGTCGAAAAAGGAATGTCTTCAAATATAAACTACACAGAATCATTCGGTGAAACTTCTTTCTGATCTGTGCATTCAGCTAACAGAGTTAAACCATACTTTTGATTGAGCAGATCTGAACACTCTTTCTGTAGAAAATGCAACTGGACATTTGGAGCGCTAAGAGCGTAGTAGTGGAAAAAGGAATATATTCAAATATAAACTACACAGAAGCATTCTGTGAAACTTCTTTCTGATCTGAGCATTCAGCTAACAGAGTTAAACCATACTTTTGATTGAGCAGTTTTGAAACACTCTGTCTGTAGAAAATTCAACTGGACATTCGTAGCACTAAGTGGGTAATAGTGGAAAAAAGAATATGTTCAAATATAAACTACACAGAAGCATGGTATGAAACTTCTTTCTGTTCTGTGCATTCAACTAACAGAGTTGAACCTTACTTTTGATTGAGCCATTCATAAACACTCTTTCTGTAGAAACTGCAATTGGACATTCTGAGCGCTAAGAGGCCTATATTGGGAAAAAGAATGTCTACAAATAAAAACTACACAGAAGAATTGTGTGAAACTTCTTTCTGTTGTTTGTTCATCTAAAAGAGTTGAACCTTAGTTTTGATTGAGCCGTTCTGAAACACTCTTTCTGTAGAAAATGCAAGTGGAGATTCGGAGCTCTAAGAGGGTAATAGTGGAAAAAGGAATGTCTCCAAATATAAACTACACAGAATCATTCTGTGAAACTTCTTTCTGATCTGTGCATTCAGCTAACAGAGTTAAACCATACTTTTGATTGAGCAGATCTGAACACTCTTTCTGTAGAAAATGCAACTGGACATTTGGAGCGCTAAGAGAGTAGTAGTGGAACAAGGAATATATTCAAATATAAACTACACAGAAGCATTCTGTGAAACTTCTTTCTGATCTGAGCATTCAGCTAACAGAGTTAAACCATACCTTTGATAGAGCAGTTTTGAAACACTCTGTCTCTAGAAAATGCAACTGGACATTCGTAGCGCTAAGTGGGTAATAGTGGAAAAAGAATATGTTCAAATATAAACTACACAGAAGCATTGTATGAAACTTCTTTCTGTTCTGTGCATTCAACTAACAGAGTTGAACCTTACTTTTGATTGAGCCTTTCTGAAACACTCTTTCTGTAGAAACTGCAATTGGACATTCTGAGCGCTAAGAGGCCTCTATTTGGAAAAATAATATCTTCAAATAAAAACTACACAGAAGCATTGTGTGAAACTTATTTCTGATATGTTCATTAAGCTAACAGAGTTAAACCATACTTTTGATTGCGCAGTTCTGAACACTCTTTCTGTAGAAAATGCAAGTGGACATTCGGAGCGCTAAGAGGGTAATAGTGGAAAAAGGAATTTATTCAAATATAAACTACACAGTAGCATTCTGTGAAAATACTTTCTGTTCTGTGCATTCAACTAACAGAGTTGAACCTTACTTTTGATTGAGCGGTTATGAAACACTCTTTCTGTAGAAACTGCAATTGGACATGCTAAGCGCTAAGAGGCCTACATTGGGAAAAAGAATATCTTCAAATAAAAACTACACAGATGCATTCTGTGAAACTTATTTCTGATCTGTAAATTCAGTTAGCAGAGACAAAACATATTTTTGATTGAGCAGTTATGAAACACTCTTTTTGTAGAAAATGCAAGTGGAGATTCGGAGCGCTAAGAGGGTAATAGTGGAAAAAGGAATGTCTTCAAATATAAACTACACAGAATCATTCGGTGAAACTTCTTTCTGATCTGTGCATTCAGCTAACAGAGTTAAACCATACTTTTGATTGAGCAGATCTGAACACACTTTCTGTAGAAAATGCAACTGGACATTTGGAGCGCTAAGAGCGTAGTAGTGGAAAAAGGAATATATTCAAATATAAACTACACAGAAGCATTCTGTGAAACTTCTTTCTGACCTGAGCATTCAGCTAACAGAGTTAAACCATACTTTTGATTGAGCAGTTTTGAAACACTCTGTCTGTAGAAAATGCAACTGGACATTCGTAGAGCTAAGTGGGTAATAGTGGACAAAAAATATGTTCAATTATAACCTACACAGAAGCATTGTATGAAACTTCTTTCTGTTCTGTGCATTCAACTAACAGAGTTGAACCTTACTTTTGATTGAGCCGTTCTGAAACACTCTTACTGTAGAAACTGCAATTGGACATTCTGAGCACTAAGAGGCCTATATTGGGAAAAAGAATGTCTACAAATAAAAACTACACAGAAGAATTGTGTGAAACTTCTTTCTGTTCTGTTTGTTCAGCTAAAAGAGTTGAAACTTAGTTTTGATTGAGCCGTTCTGAAACACTCTTTCTGTAGAAAATGCAAGTGGAGATTCGGAGCGCTAAGAGGGTAATAGTGGAAAAAGGAATGTCTCCAAATATAAACTACACAGAATCATTCTGTGAAACTTCTTTCTGATCTGTGCATTCAGCTAACAGAGTTAAACCATACTTTTGATTGAGCACATCTGAACACTCTTTCTGTAGAAAATGCAACTGGACATTTGGAGCGCTAAGAGAGTAGTAGTGGAAAAAGGAATATATTCAAATATAAACTACACAGAAGCATTCTGTGAAACTTCTTTCTGATCTGAGCATTCAGCTAACAGAGTTAAACCATACTTTTGATTGAGCAGTTTTGAAACACTCTGTCTGTAGAAAATGCAACTGGACATTCGTAGCGCTAAGTGGGTAATAGTGGAAAAAAGAATATGTTCAAATATAAACTACACAGAAGCATTGTATGAACCTTCTTTCTGTTCTGTGCATTCAACTAACAGAGTTGAAACTTACTTTTGGTTGAGCCGTTCTGAAACACTCTTTCTGTAGAAACTGCAATTGGACATTCTGAGCGCTAAGAGGCCTCTATTTGGAAAAATAATATCTTCAAATAAAAACTACACAGAAGCATTGTGTGAAACTTATTTCTGATATGTTCATTAAGCTAACAGAGTTAAACCATACTTTTGATTGCGCAGTTCTGAACACTCTTTCTGTAGAAAATGCAAGTGGACATTCGGAGCGCTAAGAGGGTAATAGTGGAAAAAGGAATATATTCAAATATAAACTACACAGTAGCATTCTGTGAAAATACTTTCTGTTCTGTGCATTCAACTAACAGAGTTGAACCTTACTTTTGATTGAGCGGTTATGAAACACTCTTTCTGTAGAAACTGCAATTGGACATGCTAAGCGCTAAGAGGCCTACATTGGGAAAAAGAATATCTTCAAATAAAAACTACACAGATGCATTCTGTGAAACTTATTTCTGATCTGTAAATTCAGTTAGCAGAGACAAAACATATTTTTGATTGAGCAGTTATGAAACACTCTTTTTGTAGAAAATGCAAGTGGAGATTCGGAGCGCTAAGAGGGTAATAGTGGAAAAAGGAATGTCTTCAAATATAAACTACACAGAATCATTCGGTGAAACTTCTTTCTGATCTGTGCATTCAGCTAACAGAGTTAAACCATACTTTTGATTGAGCAGATCTGAACACTCTTTCTGTAGAAAATGCAACTGGACATTTGGAGCGCTAAGAGCGTAGTAGTGGAAAAAGGAATATATTCAAATACAAACTACACAGAAGCATTCTGTGAAAATTCTTTCTGACCTGAGCATTCAGCTAACAGAGTTAAACCATACTTTTGATTGAGCAGTTTTGAAACACTCTGTCTGTAGAAAATGCAACTGGACATTCGAAGAGCTAAGTGGGTAATAGTGGACAAAAAATATGTTCAAATATAAACTACACAGAAGCATTGTATGAAACTTCTTTCTGTTCTGTGCATTCAACTAACAGAGTTGAACCTTACTTTTGATTGAGCCGTTCTGAAACACTCTTACTGTAGAAACTGCAATTGGACTTTCTGAGCACTAAGAGGCCTATATTGGGAAAAAGAATGTCTACAAATAAAAACTACACAGAAGAATTGTGTGAAACTTCTTTCTGTTCTGTTTGTTCAACTAAAAGAGTTGAAACTTAGTTTTGATTGAGCCGTTCTGAAACACTCTTTCTGTAGAAAATGCAAGTGGAGATTCGGAGCGCTAAGAGGGTAATAGTGGAAAAAGGAATGTCTCCAAATATAAACTACACAGAATCATTCTGTGAAACTTCTTTCTGATCTGTGCATTCAGCTAACAGAGTTAAACCATACTTTTGATTGAGCACATCTGAACACTCTTTCTGTAGAAAATGCAAGTGGACATTTGGAGCGCTAAGAGAGTAGTAGTGGAAAAAGGAATATATTCAAATATAAACTACACAGAAGCATTCTGTGAAACTTCTTTCTGATCTGAGCATTCAGCTAACAGAGTTAAACCATACTTTTGATTGAGCAGTTTTGAAACACTCTGTCTGTAGAAAATGCAACTGGACATTCGTAGCGCTAAGTGGGTAATAGTGGAAAAAAGAATATGTTCAAATATAAACTACACAGAAGCATTGTATGAACCTTCTTTCTATTCTGTGCATTCAACTAACAGAGTTGAACCTTACTTTTGGTTGAGCCGTTCTGAAACACTCTTTCTGTAGAAACTGCAATTGGACATTCTGAGCGCTAAGAGGCCTCTATTGGGAAAAATAATATCTTCAAATAAAAACTACACAGAAGCATTGTGTGAAACTTATTTCTGATATGTTCATTAAGTTAACAGAGTTAAACCATACTTTTGATTGCGCAGTTCTGAACACTCTTTCTGTAGAAAATGCAAGTGGACATTCGGAGCGCTAATAGGGTAATAGTGGAAAAAGAAATATATTCAAATATAAACTACACAGTAGCATTCTGTGAAAATTCTTTCTGTACTGTGCATTCAACAAACAGAGTTGAACCTTACTTTTGATTGAGCCGTTCTGAAACACTCTTTCTGTAGAAACTGCAATTGGACATGCTAAGCGCTAAGAGGCCTACATTGGGAAAAAGAATATCTTCAAATAAAAACTACACCGATGCATTCTGTGAAACTTATTTCTGATATGTAAATTCAGTTAACAGAGATAAAACATATTTTTGATTGAGCAGTTATGAAACACTCTTTTTGTAGAAAATGCAAGTGGAGATTCGGAGCGCTAAGAGGGTAATAGTGGAAAAAGGAATGTCTTCAAATATAAACTACACAGAATCATTCGGTGAAACTTCTTTCTGATCTGTGCATTCAGCTAACAGGGTTAAACCATACTTTTGATTGAGCAGATCTGAACACTCTTTCTGTAGAAAATGCAACTGGACATTTGGAGCGCTAAGAGCGTAGTAGTGGAAAAAGGAATATATTCAAATATAAACTACACAGAAGCATTCTGTGAAACTTCTTTCTGATCTGAGCATTCAGCTAACAGAGTTAAACCATACTTTTGATTGAGCAGTTTTGAAACACTCTGTCTGTAGAAAATGCAACTGGACATTCGTAGCGCTAAGTGGGTAATAGTGGAAAAAAGAATATGTTCAAATATAAACTACACAGAAGCATTGTATGAAACTTCTTTCTGTTCTGTGCATTCAACTAACAGAGTTGAACCTTACTTTTGATTGAGCCGTTCTGAAACACTCTTTCTGTAGAAACTGCAATTGGACATTCTGAGCGCTAAGAGGCCTATATTGGGAAAAAGAATGTCTACAAATAAAAACTACACAGAAGAATTGTGTGAAACTTCTTTCTGTTGTTTGTTCATCTAAAAGAGTTGAACCTTAGTTTTGATTGAGCCGTTCTGAACACTCTTTCTGTAGAAAATGCAAGTGGAGATTCGGAGCGCTAAGAGGGTAATAGTGGAAAAAGGAATGTCTTCAAATATAAACTACACAGAATCATTCGGTGAAACTTCTTTCTGATCTGTGCATTCAGCTCACAGAGTTAAACCATACTTTTGATTGAGCAGATCTGAACACTCTTTCTGTAGAAAATGCAACTGGACATTTGGAGTCTAAGAGTGTAGTAGTGGAAAAAGGGATATATTCAAATATAAACTACACAGAAGCATTCTGTGAAACTTCTTTCTGATCTGAGCATTCAGCTAACAGAGTTAAACCATAGTTTTGATTGATCAGTTTTGAAACACTCTGTCTGTAGAAAATGCAACTGGACATTCGTAGCGCTAAGTGGGTTATAGTGGACAAAAGAATATGTTCAAATATAAACTACACAGAAGCATTGTATGAAACTTCTTTCTGTTCTGTGCATTCAACTAACGGAGTTGAACCTTACTTTTGATTGAGCCGTTCTGAAACACTCTTTCTGTAGAAACTGCAATTGGACATTCTGAGCGCTAAGAGGCCTATATTGGGAAAAAGAATGTCTACAAATAAAAACTACACAGAAGAATTGTGTGAAACTTCTTTCTGTTCTGTTTGTTCAACTAAAAGAGTTGAACCTTAGTTTTGATTGAGCCGTTCTGAAACACTCTTTCTGTAGAAAATGCAAGTGGAGATTCGGAGCGCTAAGAGGGTAATAGTGGAAAAAGGAATGTCTCCATATATAAACTACACAGAATCATTCTGTGAAACTTCTTTCTGACCTGTGCATTCAGCTAACAGAGTTAAACCATACTTTTGATTGAGCAGATCTGAACACTCTTTCTGTAGAAAATGCAACTGGACATTTGGAGCGCTAAGAGAGTAGTAGTGGATAAAGGAATATATTCAAATATAAACTACACAGAAGCATTCTGTGAAACTTCTTTCAGATCTGAGCATTCAGCTAACAGAGTTAAACCATACTTTTGATTGAGCAGTTTTGAAACACTCTGTCTGTAGAAAATGCAACTGGACATTCGTAGCGCTAAGTGGGTAGTAGTGGAAAAAAGAATATGTTCAAATATAAACTACACAGAAGCATTGTATGAAACTTCTTTCTGTTCTGTGCATTCAACTAACAGAGTTGAACTTTAGTTTTGATTGAGCCTTTCTGAATCACTCCTTCTGTAGAAACTGCAATTGGACATTCTGAGCGCTAAGAGGCCTATATTGGGAAAAATAATATCTTCAAATAAAAACTACACAGAAGCATTGTGTGAAACTTATTTCTGATATGTTCATTAAGCAAACAGAGTTAAACCATACTTTTCATTGCGCAGTTCTGAACACTCTTTCTGTAGAAAATGCAAGTGGACATTCGGAGCGCTAAGAGGGTAATAGTGGAAAAAGGAATATATTCAAATATAAACTACACAGTAGCATTCTGTGAAAATACTTTCTGTTCTGTGCATTCAACCAACAGAGTTGAACCTTACTTTTGATTGAGCCGTTCTGAAACACTCTTTCTTTAGAAACTGCAATTGGACATGCTAAGCGCTAAGTGGCCTATATTGGGAAAAAGAATATCTTCAAATAAAAACTACACAGATGCATTCTGTGAAACTTATTTCTGATCTGTAAATTCAGTTAACAGAGATAAAACATATTTTTGATTGAGCAGTTATGAAACACTCTTTTTGTAGAAAATGCAAGTGGAGATTCGGAGCGCTAAGAGGGTAATAGTGGAAAAAGGAATGTCTTCAAATATAAACTACAAAGAATCATTCGGTGAAACATCTTTCTGATCTGTGCATTCAGCTAACAGAGTTAAACCATACTTTTGATTGAGCAGATCTGAACACTCTTTCTGTAGAAAATGCAACTGGACATTTGGAGCGCTAAGAGCGTAGTAGTGGAAAAAGGAATATATTCAAATATAAACTACACAGAAGCATTCTGTGAAACATCTTTCTGATCTGAGCATTCAGCTAACAGAGTTAAACCATACTTTTGATTGAGCAGTTTTGAAACACTCTGTCTGTAGAAAATGCAACTGGACATTCGTAGCGCTAAGTGGGTAATAGTGGAAAAAAGAATATGTTCAAATATACACTACACAGAAGCATTGTATGAAACTTCTTTCTGTTCTGTGCATTCAACTAACAGAGTTGAACCTTACTTTTGATTGAGCCGTTCTGAAACACTCTTTCTGTAGAAACTGCAATTGGACATTCTGAGCGCTAGGAGGCCTATATTGAGCAAAAGAATGTCTACAAATAAAAACTACACAGAAGAATTGTGTGAAACTTCTTTCTGTTCTGTTTGTTAAACTAAAAGAGTTGAACCTTAGTTTTGATTGAGCCGTTCTGAAACACTCTTTCTGTAGAAAATGCAAGTGGAGATTCGGAGCGCTAAGAGGGTAATAGTGGAAAAAGGAATGTCTCCAAATATAAACTACACAGAACCATTCTGTGAAACTTCTTTCTGATCTGTGCATTCAGCTAACAGAGTTAAACCATACTTTTGATTGAGCAGATCTGAACACTCTTTCTGTAGAAAATGCAACTGGACATTTGGAGTGCTAAGAGAGTAGTAGTGGAAAAAGGAATATATTCAAATATAAACTACACAGAAGCATTCTGTGAAACTTCTTTCTGATCTGAGCATTCAGCTAACAGATTTAAACCATACTTTTGATTGAGCAGTTTTGAAACACTCAGTCTGTAGAAAATGCAACTGGACATTCGTAACGCTAAGTGGGTAATAGTGCAAAAAAGAAAATGTTCAAATATAAACTACACAGAAGAATTGTATGAAACTTCTTTCTGTTCTGTGCATTCAACTAACAGAGTTGAACCTTACATTTGATTGAGCCTTTCTGAAACACTATTTCTGTAGAAACTGCAATTGGACATTCTGAGCGCTAAGAGGCCTCTATTGGAAAAAATAATAACTTCAAATAAAAACTACACAGAAGCATTGTGTGAAACTTATTTCTGATATGTTCATTAAGCTAACACAGTTAAACCATAATTTTGATTGCGCAGTTCTGAACACTCTTTCTGTAGATAATGCAAGTGGACATTCGGAGCGCAAAGAGGGTAATAGTGGAAAAAGGAATATATTCAAATATAAACTACACAGTAGCATTCTGTGAAAATTCTTTCTGTTCTGTGCATTCAACTAACAGAGTTGAACCTTACTTTTGATTGAGCCGTTCTGAAACACTCTTTCTGTAGAAACTGCAATTGGACATGCTAAGCGCTAAGAGGCCTACATTGGGAAAAAGAATATCTTCAAATAAAAACTACACAGATGCATTCTGTGAAACTTATTTCTGATCTGTAAATTCAGTTAACAGAGATAAAACATATTTTTGATTGAGCAGTTATGAAACACTCTTTTTGTAGAAAATGCAAGTGGAGATTCGGAGCGCTAAAAGGGTAATAGTGGAAAAAGGAATGTCTTCAAATATAAACTACACAGAATCATTCGGTGAAACTTCTTTCTGATCTGTGCATTCAGCTAACAGAGTTAAACCATACTTTTGATTGAGCAGATCTGAACACTCTTTCTGTAGAAAATGCAACTGGACATTTGGAGTCTAAGAGTGTAGTAGTGGAAAAAGGAATATATTCAAATATAAACTACACAGAAGCATTCTGTGAAACTTCTTTCTGATCTGAGCATTCAGCTAACAGAGTTAAACCATACTTTTGATTGAGCAGGTTTGAAACACTCTGTCTGTAGAAAATGCAACTGGACATTCGTAGCGCTAAGTTGGTTATATTGGACAAAAGAATATGTTCAAATATAAACTACACAGAAGCATTGTATGAAACTTCTTTCTGTTCTGTGCATTCAACTAACAGTGTTGAACCTTACTTTTGATTGAGCCGTTCTGAAACACTCTTTCTGTAGAAACTGCAATTGGACATTCTGAGCGCTAAGAGGCCTATATTGGGAAAAAGAATGTCTACAAATAAAAACTACACAGAAGAATTGTGTGAAACTTCTTTCTGTTGTTTGTTCATCTAAAAGAGTTGAACCTTAGTTTTGATTGAGCCGTTCTGAAACACTCTTTCTGTAGAAAATGCAAGTGGAGATTCGGAGCGCTAAGAGGGTAATAGTGGAAAAAGGAATGTCTCCAAATATAAACTACACAGGATCATTCTGTGAAACTTCTTTCTGACCTGTGCATTCAGCTAACAGAGTTAAACCATACTTTTGATTGAGCAGATCTGAACACTCTTTCTGTAGAAAATGCAACTGGACATTTGGAGCGCTAAAAGAGTAGTAGTGGAAAAAGGAATATATTCAAATATAAACTACACAGAAGCATTCTGTGAAACTTCTTTCTGATCTGAGCATTCAGCTAACAGAGTTAAACCATACTTTTGATTGAGCAGTTTTGAAACACTCTGTCTGTAGAAAATGCAACTGGACATTCGTAGCGCTAAGTGGGTAATAGTGGAAAAAAGAATATGTTCAAATATAAACTACACAGAAGCATTGTATGAAACTTCTTTCTGTTCTGTGCATTCAACTAACAGAGTTGAACTTTAGTTTTGATTGAGCCTTTCTGAATCACTCCTTCTGTAGAAACTGCAATTGGACATTCTGAGCGCTAAGAGGCCTATATTGGGAAAAATAATATCTTCAAATAAAAACTACACAGAAGCATTGTGTGAAACTTATTTCTGATATGTTCATTAAGCTAACAGAGTTAAACCATACTTTTCATTGCGCAGTTCTGAACACTCTTTCTGTAGAAAATGCAAGTGGACATTCGGAGCGCTAAGAGGGTAATAGTGGAAAAAGGAATATATTCAAATATAAACTACACAGTAGCATTCTGTGAAAATACTTTCTGTTCTGTGCATTCAACCAACAGAGTTGAACCTTACTTTTGATTGAGCCGTTCTGAAACACTCTTTCTTTAGAAACTGCAATTGGACATGCTAAGCGCTAAGAGGCCTATATTGGGAAAAAGAATATCTTCAAATAAAAACTACACAGATGCATTCTGTGAAACTTTTTTCTGATCTGTAAATTCAGTTAACAGAGATAAAACATATTTTTGATTGAGCAGTTATGAAACACTCTTTTTGTAGAAAATGCAAGTGGAGATTCGGAGCGCTAAGAGGGTAATAGTGGAAAAAGGAATGTCTTCAAATATAAACTACAAAGAATCATTCGGTGAAACTTCTTTCTGATCTGTGCATTCAGCTAACAGAGTTAAACCATACTTTTGATTGAGCAGATCTGAACACTCTTTCTGTAGAAAATGCAACTGGACATTTGGAGCGCTAAGAGCGTAGTAGTGGAAAAAGGAATATATTCAAATATAAACTACACAGAAGCATTCTGTGAAACATCTTTCTGATCTGAGCATTCAGCTAACAGAGTTAAACCATACTTTTGACTGAGCAGTTTTGAAACACTCTGTCTGTAGAAAATGCAACTGGACATTCGTAGCGCTAAGTGGGTAATAGTGGAAAAAAGAATATGTTCAAATATACACTACACAGAAGCATTGTATGAAACTTCTTTCTGTTCTGTGCATTCAACTAACAGAGTTGAACCTTACATTTGATTGAGCCGTTCTGAAACACTCTTTCTGTAGAAACTGCAATTGGACATTCTGAGCGCTAGGAGGCCTATATTGGGAAAAAGAATGTCTACAAATAAAAACTACACAGAAGAATTGTGTGAAACTTTTTTCTGTTCTGTTTGTTAAACTAAAAGAGTTGAACCTTAGTTTTGATTGAGCCGTTCTGAAACACACTTTCTGTGGAAAATGCAAGTGGAGATTCGGAGCGCTAAGAGGGTAATAGTGGAAAAAGGAATGTCTCCAAATATAAACTACACAGAATCATTCTGTGAAACTTCTTTCTGATCTGTGCATTCAGCTAACAGAGTTAAACCATACTTTTGATTGAGCAGATCTGAACACTCTTTCTGTAGAAAATGCAACTGGACATTTGGAGTGCTAAGAGAGTAGTAGTGGAAAAAGGAATATATTCAAATATATACTACACAGAAGCATTCTGTGAAACTTCTTTCTGATCTGAGCATTCAGCTAACAGATTTAAACCATACATTTGATTGAGCAGTTTTGAAACACTCAGTCTGTAGAAAATGCAACTGGACATTCGTAGCGCTAAGTGGGTAATAGTGCAAAAAAGAATATGTTCAAATATAAACTACACAGAAGAATTGTATGAAACTTCTTTCTGTTCTGTGCATTCAACTAACAGAGTTGAACCTTACATTTGATTGAGCCTTTCTGAAACACTATTTCTGTAGAAACTGCAATTGGACATTCTGAGCGCTAAGAGGCCTCTATTGGAAAAAATAATAACTTCAAATAAAAACTACACAGAAGCATTGTGTGAAACTTATTTCTGATATGTTCATTAAGCTAACAGAGTTAAACCATAATTTTGATTGCGCAGTTCTGAACACTCTTTCTGTAGATAATGCAAGTGGACATTCGGAGCGCAAAGAGGGTAATAGTGGAAAAAGGAATATATTCAAATATATACTACACAGTAGCATTCTGTGAAAATTCTTTCTGTTCTGTGCATTCAACTAACAGAGTTGAACCTTACTTTTGATTGAGCCGTTCTGAAACACTCTTTCTGTAGAAACTGCAATTGGACATGCTAAGCGCTAAGAGGCCTACATTGGGAAAAAGAATATCTTCAAATAAAAACTACACAGATGCATTCTGTGAAACTTATTTCTGATCTGTAAATTCAGTTAACAGAGATAAAACATATTTTTGATTGAGCAGTTATGAAACACTCTTTTTGTAGAAAATGCAAGTGGAGATTCGGAGCGCTAAAAGGGTAATAGTGGAAAAAGGAATGTCTTCAAATATAAACTACACAGAATCATTCGGTGAAACTTCTTTCTGATCTGTGCATTCAGCTAACAGAGTTAAACCATACTTTTGATTGAGCAGATCTGAACACTCTTTCTGTAGAAAATGCAACTGGACATTTGGAGTCTAAGAGTGTAGTAGTGGAAAAAGGAATATATTCAAATATAAACTACACAGAAGCATTCTGTGAAACTTCTTTCTGATCTGAGCATTCAGCTAACAGAGTTAAACCATACTTTTGATTGAGCAGGTTTGAAACACTCTGTCTGTAGAAAATGCAACTGGACATTCGTAGCGCTAAGTTGGTTATATTGGACAAAAGAATATGTTCAAATATAAACTACACAGAAGCATTGTATGAAACTTCTTTCTGTTCTGTGCATTCAACTAACAGTGTTGAACCTTACTTTTGATTGAGCCGTTCTGAAACACTCTTTCTGTAGAAACTGCAATTGGACATTCTGAGCGCTAAGAGGCCTATATTGGGAAAAAGAATGTCTACAAATAAAAACTACACAGAAGAATTGTGTGAAACTTCTTTCTGTTGTTTGTTCATCTAAAAGAGTTGAACCTTAGTTTTGATTGAGCCGTTCTGAAACACTCTTTCTGTAGAAAATGCAAGTGGAGATTCGGAGCGCTAAGAGGGTAATAGTGGAAAAAGGAATGTCTCCAAATATAAACTACACAGGATCATTCTGTGAAACTTCTTTCTGACCTGTGCATTCAGCTAACAGAGTTAAACCATACTTTTGATTGAGCAGATCTGAACACTCTTTCTGTAGAAAATGCAACTGGACATTTGGAGCGCTAAAAGAGTAGTAGTGGAAAAAGGAATATATTCAAATATAAACTACACAGAAGCATTCTGTGAAACTTCTTTCTGATCTGAGCATTCAGCTAACAGAGTTAAACCATACTTTTGATTGAGCAGTTTTGAAACACTCTGTCTGTAGAAAATGCAACTGGACATTCGTAGCGCTAAGTGGGTAATAGTGGAAAAAAGAATATGTTCAAATATAAACTACACAGAAGCATTGTATGAAACTTCTTTCTGTTCTGTGCATTCAACTAACAGAGTTGAACTTTAGTTTTGATTGAGCCTTTCTGAATCACTCCTTCTGTAGAAACTGCAATTGGACATTCTGAGCGCTAAGAGGCCTATATTGGGAAAAATAATATCTTCAAATAAAAACTACACAGAAGCATTGTGTGAAACTTATTTCTGATATGTTCATTAATCTAACAGAGTTAAACCATACTTTTCATTGCGCAGTTCTGAACACTCTTTCTGTAGAAAATGCAAGTGGACATTCGGAGCGCTAAGAGGGTAATAGTGGAAAAAGGAATATATTCAAATATAAACTACACAGTAGCATTCTGTGAAAATACTTTCTGTTCTGTGCATTCAACCAACAGAGTTGAACCTTACTTTTGATTGAGCCGTTCTGAAACACTCTTTCTTTAGAAACTGCAATTGGACATGCTAAGCGCTAAGAGGCCTATATTGGGAAAAAGAATATCTTCAAATAAAAACTACACAGATGCATTCTGTGAAACTTATTTCTGATCTGTAAATTCAGTTAACAGAGATAAAACATATTTTTGATTGAGCAGTTATGAAACACTCTTTTTGTAGAAAATGCAAGTGGAGATTCGGAGCGCTAAGAGGGTAATAGTGGAAAAAGGAATGTCTTCAAATATAAACTACAAAGAATCATTCGGTGAAACTTCTTTCTGATCTGTGCATTCAGCTAACAGAGTTAAACCATACTTTTGATTGAGCAGATCTGAACACTCTTTCTGTAGAAAATGCAACTGGACATTTGGAGCGCTAAGAGCGTAGTAGTGGAAAAAGGAATATATTCAAATATAAACTACACAGAAGCATTCTGTGAAACATCTTTCTGATCTGAGCATTCAGCTAACAGAGTTAAACCATACTTTTGACTGAGCAGTTTTGAAACACTCTGTCTGTAGAAAATGCAACTGGACATTCGTAGCGCTAAGTGGGTAATAGTGGAAAAAAGAATATGTTCAAATATACACTACACAGAAGCATTGTATGAAACTTCTTTCTGTTCTGTGCATTCAACTAACAGAGTTGAACCTTACATTTGATTGAGCCTTTCTGAAACACTCTTTCTGTAGAAACTGCAATTGTACATTCTGAGCGCTAAGAGGCCTATATTGGGAAAAATAATATCTTCAAATAAAAACTACACAGAAGCATTGTGTGAAACTTATTTCTGATATGTTCATTAAGCTAACAGAGTTAAACCATACTTTTGATTGCGCAGTTCTGAACACTCTTTCTGTAGAAAATGCAAGTGGACATTCGGAGCGCTAAGAGGGTAATAGTGGAAAAAGGAATATATTCAAATATAAACTACACAGTAGCATTCTGTGAAAATTCTTTCTGTTCTGTGCATTCAACCAACAGAGTTGAACCTTACTTTTGATTGAGCCGTTCTGAAACACTCTTTCTGTAGAAACTGCAATTGGACATGCTAAGCGCTAAGAGGCCTACATTGGGAAAAAGAATATCTTTAAATAAAAACTACACAGATGCATTCTGTGAAACTTATTTCTGATCTGTAAATTCAGTTAACAGAGATAAAACATATTTTTGATTGAGCAGTTATGAAACACTCTTTTTGTAGAAAATGCAAGTGGAGATTCGGAGCGCTAAGTGGGTAATAGTGGAAAAAGGAATGTCTTCAAATATAAACTACAAAGAATCATTCGGTGAAACATCTTTCTGATCTGTGCATTCAGCTAACAGAGTTAAACCATACTTTTGATTGAGCAGATCTGAACACTCTTTCTGTAGAAAATGCAACTGGACATTTGGAGCGCTAAGAGCGTAGTAGTGGAAAAAGGAATATATTCAAATATAAACTACACAGAAGCATTCTGTGAAACATCTTTCTGATCTGAGCATTCAGCTAACAGAGTTAAACCATACTTTTGATTGAGCAGTTTTGAAACACTCTGTCTGTAGAAAATGCAACTGGACATTCGTAGCGCTAAGTGGGTAATAGTGGAAAAAAGAATATGTTCAAATATACACTACACAGAAGCATTGTATGAAACTTCTTTCTGTTCTGTGCATTCAACTAACAGAGTTGAACCTTACTTTTGATTGAGCCGTTCTGAAACACTCTTTCTGTAGAAACTGCAATTGGACATTCTGAGCGCTAGGAGGCCTATATTGAGCAAAAGAATGTCTACAAATAAAAACTACACAGAAGAATTGTGTGAAACTTCTTTCTGTTCTGTTTGTTAAACTAAAAGAGTTGAACCTTAGTTTTGATTGAGCCGTTCTGAAACACTCTTTCTGTAGAAAATGCAAGTGGAGATTCGGAGCGCTAAGAGGGTAATAGTGGAAAAAGGAATGTCTCCAAATATAAACTACACAGAATCATTCTGTGAAACTTCTTTCTGATCTGTGCATTCAGCTAACAGAGTTAAACCATACTTTTGATTGAGCAGATCTGAACACTCTTTCTGTAGAAAATGCAACTGGACATTTGGAGTGCTAAGAGAGTAGTAGTGGAAAAAGGAATATATTCAAATATAAACTACACAGAAGCATTCTGTGAAACTTCTTTCTGATCTGAGCATTCAGCTAACAGATTTAAACCATACTTTTGATTGAGCAGTTTTGAAACACTCAGTCTGTAGAAAATGCAACTGGACATTCGTAGCGCTAAGTGGGTAATAGTGCAAAAAAGAAAATGTTCAAATATAAACTACACAGAAGAATTGTATGAAACTTCTTTCTGTTCTGTGCATTCAACTAACAGAGTTGAACCTTACATTTGATTGAGCCTTTCTGAAACACTATTTCTGTAGAAACTGCAATTGGACATTCTGAGCGCTAAGAGGCCTCTATTGGAAAAAATAATAACTTCAAATAAAAACTACACAGAAGCATTGTGTGAAACTTATTTCTGATATGTTCATTAAGCTAACACAGTTAAACCATAATTTTGATTGCGCAGTTCTGAACACTCTTTCTGTAGATAATGCAAGTGGACATTCGGAGCGCAAAGAGGGTAATAGTGGAAAAAGGAATATATTCAAATATAAACTACACAGTAGCATTCTGTGAAAATTCTTTCTGTTCTGTGCATTCAACTAACAGAGTTGAACCTTACTTTTGATTGAGCCGTTCTGAAACACTCTTTCTGTAGAAACTGCAATTGGACATGCTAAGCGCTAAGAGGCCTACATTGGGAAAAAGAATATCTTCAAATAAAAACTACACAGATGCATTCTGTGAAACTTATTTCTGATCTGTAAATTCAGTTAACAGAGATAAAACATATTTTTGATTGAGCAGTTATGAAACACTCTTTTTGTAGAAAATGCAAGTGGAGATTCGGAGCGCTAAAAGGGTAATAGTGGAAAAAGGAATGTCTTCAAATATAAACTACACAGAATCATTCGGTGAAACTTCTTTCTGATCTGTGCATTCAGCTAACAGAGTTAAACCATACTTTTGATTGAGCAGATCTGAACACTCTTTCTGTAGAAAATGCAACTGGACATTTGGAGTCTAAGAGTGTAGTAGTGGAAAAAGGAATATATTCAAATATAAACTACACAGAAGCATTCTGTGAAACTTCTTTCTGATCTGAGCATTCAGCTAACAGAGTTAAACCATACTTTTGATTGAGCAGTTTTGAAACACTCTGTCTGTAGAAAATGCAACTGGACATTCGTAGCGCTAAGTTGGTTATATTGGACAAAAGAATATGTTCAAATATAAACTACACAGAAGCATTGTATGAAACTTCTTTCTGTTCTGTGCATTCAACTAACAGTGTTGAACCTTACTTTTGATTGAGCCGTTCTGAAACACTCTTTCTGTAGAAACTGCAATTGGACATTCTGAGCGCTAAGAGGCCTATATTGGGAAAAAGAATGTCTACAAATAAAAACTACACAGAAGAATTGTGTGAAACTTCTTTCTGTTGTTTGTTCAACTAAAAGAGTTGAACCTTAGTTTTGATTGAGCCGTTCTGAAACACTCTTTCTGTAGAAAATGCAAGTGGAGATTCGGAGCGCTAAGAGGGTAATAGTGGAAAAAGGAATGTCTCCAAATATAAACTACACAGAATCATTCTGTGAAACTTCTTTCTGACCTGTGCATTCAGCTAACAGAGTTAAACCATACTTTTGATTGAGCAGATCTGAACACTCTTTCTGTAGAAAATGCAACTGGACATTTGGAGCGCTAAAAGTGTAGTAGTGGAAAAAGGAATATATTCAAATATAAACTACACAGAAGCATTCTGTGAAACTTCTTTCTGATCTGAGCATTCAGCTAACAGAGTTAAACCATACTTTTGATTGAGCAGTTTTGAAACACTCTGTCTGTAGAAAATGCAACTGGACATTCGTAGCGCTAAGTGGGTAATAGTGGAAAAAAGAATATGTTCAAATATAAACTACACAGAAGCATTGTATGAAACTTCTTTCTGTTCTGTGCATTCAACTAACAGAGTTGAACTTTAGTTTTGATTGAGCCTTTCTGAATCACTCCTTCTGTAGAAACTGCAATTGGACATTCTGAGCGCTAAGAGGCCTATATTGGGAAAAATAATATCTTCAAATAAAAACTACACAGAAGCATTGTGTGAAACTTATTTCTGATATGTTCATTAAGCTAACAGAGTTAAACCATACTTTTCATTGCGCAGTTCTGAACACTCTTTCTGTAGAAACTGCAATTGGACATTCGGAGCGCTAAGAGGGTAATAGTGGAAAAAGGAATATATTCAAATATAAACTACACAGTAGCATTCTGTGAAAATACTTTCTGTTCTGTGCATTCAACCAACAGAGTTGAACCTTACTTTTGATTGAGCCGTTCTGAAACACTCTTTCTTTAGAAACTGCAATTGGACATGCTAAGCGCTAAGAGGCCTATATTGGGAAAAAGAATATCTTCAAATAAAAACTACACAGATGCATTCTGTGAAACTTTTTTCTGATCTGTAAATTCAGTTAACAGAGATAAAACATATTTTTGATTGAGCAGTTATGAAACACTCTTTTTGTAGAAAATGCAAGTGGAGATTCGGAGCGCTAAGAGGGTAATAGTGGAAAAAGGAATGTCTTCAAATATAAACTACAAAGAATCATTCGGTGAAACTTCTTTCTGATCTGTGCATTCAGCTAACAGAGTTAAACCATACTTTTGATTGAGCAGATCTGAACACTCTTTCTGTAGAAAATGCAACTGGACATTTGGAGCGCTAAGAGCGTAGTAGTGGAAAAAGGAATATATTCAAATATAAACTACACAGAAGCATTCTGTGAAACATCTTTCTGATCTGAGCATTCAGCTAACAGAGTTAAACCATACTTTTGACTGAGCAGTTTTGAAACACTCTGTCTGTAGAAAATGCAACTGGACATTCGTAGCGCTAAGTGGGTAATAGTGGAAAAAAGAATATGTTCAAATATACACTACACAGAAGCATTGTATGAAACTTCTTTCTGTTCTGTGCATTCAACTAACAGAGTTGAACCTTACATTTGATTGAGCCGTTCTGAAACACTCTTTCTGTAGAAACTGCAATTGGACATTCTGAGCGCTAGGAGGCCTATATTGGGAAAAAGAATGTCTACAAATAAAAACTACACAGAAGAATTGTGTGAAACTTTTTTCTGTTCTGTTTGTTAAACTAAAAGAGTTGAACCTTAGTTTTGATTGAGCCGTTCTGAAACACTCTTTCTGTTGAAAATGCAAGTGGAGATTCGGAGCGCTAAGAGGGTAATAGTGGAAAAAGGAATGTCTCCAAATATAAACTACACAGAATCATTCTGTGAAACTTCTTTCTGATCTGTGCATTCAGCTAACAGAGTTAAACCATACTTTTGATTGAGCAGATCTGAACACTCTTTCTGTAGAAAATGCAACTGGACATTTGGAGTGCTAAGAGAGTAGTAGTGGAAAAAGGAATATATTCAAATATATACTACACAGAAGCATTCTGTGAAACTTCTTTCTGATCTGAGCATTCAGCTAACACATTTAAACCATACTTTTGATTGAGCAGTTTTGAAACACTCAGTCTGTAGAAAATGCAACTGGACATTCGTAGCGCTAAGTGGGTAATAGTGCAAAAAAGAATATGTTCAAATATAAACTACACAGAAGAATTGTATGAAACTTCTTTCTGTTCTGTGCATTCAACTAACAGAGTTGAACCTTACATTTGATTGAGCCTTTCTGAAACACTATTTCTGTAGAAACTGCAATTGGACATTCTGAGCGCTAAGAGGCCTCTATTGGAAAAAATAATAACTTCAAATAAAAACTACACAGAAGCATTGTGTGAAACTTATTTCTGATATGTTCATTAAGCTAACAGAGTTAAACCATAATTTTGATTGCGCAGTTCTGAACACTCTTTCTGTAGATAATGCAAGTGGACATTCGGAGCGCAAAGAGGGTAATAGTGGAAAAAGGAATATATTCAAATATATACTACACAGTAGCATTCTGTGAAAATTCTTTCTGTTCTGTGCATTCAACTAACAGAGTTGAACCTTAATTTTGATTGAGCCGTTCTGAAACACTCTTTCTGTAGAAACTGCAATTGGACATGCTAAGCGCTAAGAGGCCTACATTGGGAAAAAGAATATCTTCAAATAAAAACTACACAGATGCATTCTGTGAAACTTATTTCTGATCTGTAAATTCAGTTAACAGAGATAAAACATATTTTTGATTGAGCAGTTATGAAACACTCTTTTTGTAGAAAATGCAAGTGGAGATTCGGAGCGCTAAAAGGGTAATAGTGGAAAAAGGAATGTCTTCAAATATAAACTACACAGAATCATTCGGTGAAACTTCTTTCTGATCTGTGCATTCAGCTAACAGAGTTAAACCATACTTTTGATTGAGCAGATCTGAACACTCTTTCTGTAGAAAATGCAACTGGACATTTGGAGTCTAAGAGTGTAGTAGTGGAAAAAGGAATATATTCAAATATAAACTACACAGAAGCATTCTGTGAAACTTCTTTCTGATCTGAGCATTCAGCTAACAGAGTTAAACCATACTTTTGATTGAGCAGTTTTGAAACACTCTGTCTGTAGAAAATGCAACTGGACATTCGTAGCGCTAAGTTGGTTATATTGGACAAAAGAATATGTTCAAATATAAACTACACAGAAGCATTGTATGAAACTTCTTTCTGTTCTGTGCATTCAACTAACAGAGTTGAACCTTACTTTTGATTGAGCCGTTCTGAAACACTCTTTCTGTAGAAACTGCAATTGGACATTCTGAGCGCTAAGAGGCCTATATTGGGAAAAAGAATGTCTACAAATAAAAACTACACAGAAGAATTGTGTGAAACTTCTTTCTGTTGTTTGTTCATCTAAAAGAGTTGAACCTTAGTTTTGATTGAGCCGTTCTGAAACACTCTTTCTGTAGAAAATGCAAGTGGAGATTCGGAGCGCTAAGAGGGTAATAGTGGGAAAAGGAATGTCTCCAAATATAAACTACACAGAATCATTCTGTGAAACTTCTTTCTGACCTGTGCATTCAGCTAACAGAGTTAAACCATACTTTTGATTGAGCAGATCTGAACACTCTTTCTGTAGAAAATGCAACTGGACATTTGGAGCGCTAAAAGAGTAGTAGTGGAAAAAGGAATATATTCAAATATAAACTACACAGAAGCATTCTGTGAAACTTCTTTCTGATCTGAGCATTCAGCTAACAGAGTTAAACCATACTTTTGATTGAGCAGTTTTGAAACACTCTGTCTGTAGAAAATGCAACTGGACATTCGTAGCGCTAAGTGGGTAATAGTGGAAAAAAGAATATGTTCAAATATAAACTACACAGAAGCATTGTATGAAACTTCTTTCTGTTCTGTGCATTCAACTAACAGAGTTGAACTTTAGTTTTGATTGAGCCTTTCTGAATCACTCCTTCTGTAGAAACTGCAATTGGACATTCTGAGCGCTAAGAGGCCTATATTGGGAAAAATAATATCTTCAAATAAAAACTACACAGAAGCATTGTGTGAAACTTATTTCTGATATGTTCATTAAGCTAACAGAGTTAAACCATACTTTTCATTGCGCAGTTCTGAACACTCTTTCTGTAGAAAATGCAAGTGGACATTCGGAGCGCTAAGAGGGTAATAGTGGAAAAAGGAATATATTCAAATATAAACTACACAGTAGCATTCTGTGAAAATACTTTCTGTTCTGTGCATTCAACCAACAGAGTTGAACCTTACTTTTGATTGAGCCGTTCTGAAACACTCTTTCTTTAGAAACTGCAATTGGACATGCTAAGCGCTAAGAGGCCTATATTGGGAAAAAGAATATCTTCAAATAAAAACTACACAGATGCATTCTGTGAAACTTATTTCTGATCTGTAAATTCAGTTAACAGAGATAAAACATATTTTTGATTGAGCAGTTATGAAACACTCTTTTTGTAGAAAATGCAAGTGGAGATTCGGAGCGCTAAGAGGGTAATAGTGGAAAAAGGAATGTCTTCAAATATAAACTACAAAGAATCATTCGGTGAAACTTCTTTCTGATCTGTGCATTCAGCTAACAGAGTTAAACCATACTTTTGATTGAGCAGATCTGAACACTCTTTCTGTAGAAAATGCAACTGGACATTTGGAGCGCTAAGAGCGTAGTAGTGGAAAAAGGAATATATTCAAATATAAACTACACAGAAGCATTCTGTGAAACATCTTTCTGATCTGAGCATTCAGCTAACAGAGTTAAACCATACTTTTGACTGAGCAGTTTTGAAACACTCTGTCTGTAGAAAATGCAACTGGACATTCGTAGCGCTAAGTGGGTAATAGTGGAAAAAAGAATATGTTCAAATATACACTACACAGAAGCATTGTATGAAACTTCTTTCTGTTCTGTGCATTCAACTAACAGAGTTGAACCTTACATTTGATTGAGCCTTTCTGAAACACTCTTTCTGTAGAAACTGCAATTGTACATTCTGAGCGCTAAGAGGCCTATATTGGGAAAAATAATATCTTCAAATAAAAACTACACAGAAGCATTGTGTGAAACTTATTTCTGATATGTTCATTAAGCTAACAGAGTTAAACCATACTTTTGATTGCGCAGTTCTGAACACTCTTTCTGTAGAAAATGCAAGTGGACATTCGGAGCGCTAAGAGGGTAATAGTGGAAAAAGGAATATATTCAAATATAAACTACACAGTAGCATTCTGTGAAAATTCTTTCTGTTCTGTGCATTCAACCAACAGAGTTGAACCTTACTTTTGATTGAGCCGTTCTGAAACACTCTTTCTGTAGAAACTGCAATTGGACATGCTAAGCGCTAAGAGGCCTACATTGGGAAAAAGAATATCTTTAAATAAAAACTACACAGATGCATTCTGTGAAACTTATTTCTGATCTGTAAATTCAGTTAACAGAGATAAAACATATTTTTGATTGAGCAGTTATGAAACACTCTTTTTGTAGAAAATGCAAGTGGAGATTCGGAGCGCTAAGTGGGTAATAGTGGAAAAAGGAATGTCTTCAAATATAAACTACACCGAATCATTCGGTGTAACTTCTTTCTGTTCTGTGCATTCAGCTAACAGAGTTAAATCATACTTTTGATTGAGCAGATCTGAACACTCTTTCTGTAGAAAATGCAACTGGACATTTGGAGCGCTAAGAGCGTAGTAGTGGAAAAAGGAATATATTCAAATATAAACTACACAGAAGCATTCTGTGAAACATCTTTCTGATCTGAGCAATCAGCTAACAGAGTTAAACCATACTTTTGATTGAGCAGTTTTGAAACACTCTGTCTGTAGAAAATGCAACTGGACATTCGTAGCGCTAAGTGGGTAATAGTGGAAAAAAGAATATGTTCAAATATACACTACACAGAAGCATTGTATGACACTTCTTTCTGTTCTGTGCATTCAACTAACAGAGTTGAACCTTACTTTTGATTGAGCCGTTCTGAAACACTCTTTCTGTAGAAACTGCAATTGGACATTCTGAGCGCTAAGAGGCCTATATTGGGAAAAAGAATGTCTACAAATAAAAACTACACAGATGCATTCTGTGAAACTTATTTCTGATCTGTAAATTCAGTTAACAGAGATAAAACATATTTTTGATTGAGCAGTTATGAAACACTGTTTTTGTAGAAAATGCAAGTGGAGATTCGGAGCGCTAAGAGGGTAATAGTGGAAAAAGGAATGTCTTCAAATATAAACTACACAGAATCATTCGGTGAAACTTCTTTCTGATCTGTGCATTCAGCTAACAGAGTTAAACCATACTTTCGATTGAGCAGATCTGAACACTCTTTCTGTAGAAAATGCAACTGGACATTTGGAGCGCTAAGAGCGTAGTAGTGGAAAAAGGAATATATTCAAATATAAACTACACAGAAGCATTCTGTGAAACTTCTTTCTGATCTGAGCATTCAGCTAACAGAGTTAAACCATACTTTTGATTGAGCAGTTTTGAAACACTCTGTCTGTAGAAAATGCAACTGGACATTCGTAGCGCTAAGTGGGTAATAGTGGAAAAAAGAATATGTTCAAATATAAACTACACAGAAGCATTGTATGAAACTTCTTTCTGTTCTGTGCATTCAACTAACAGAGTTGATCCTTACTTTGATTGAGCCGTTCTGAAACACTCTTTCTGTAGAAACTGCAATTGGACATTCTGAGCGCTAAGAGGCCTATAATGGGAAAAAGAATGTCTACAAATAAAAACTACACAGAAGAATTGTGTGAAACTTCTTTCTGTTCTGTTTGTTCAACTAAAAGAGTTGAACCTTAGTTTTGATTGAGCCGTTCTGAAACACTCTTTCTCTAGAAAATGCAAGTGGAGATTCGGAGCGCTAAGAGGGTAATAGTGGAAAAAGGAATGTCTCCAAATATAAACTACACAGAATCATTCTGTGAAACTTGTTTCTGATCTGTGCATTCAGCTAACAGATTTAAACCATACTTTGGATTGAGCAGATCTGAACACTCTTTCTGTAGAAAATGCAACTGGACATTTGGAGCGCTAAGAGAGTAGTAGTGGAAAAAGGAATATATTCAAATATAAACTACACAGAAGCATTCTGTGAAACTTCTTTCTGATCTGAGCATTCAGCTAAAAGACTTAAACCATACTTTTGATTGAGCAGTTTTGAAACTCTCTGTCTGTAGAAAATGCAACTGGACATTCGTAGCGCTAAGTGGGTAATAGTGCAAAAAAGAATATGTTCAAATATAAACTACACAGAAGCATTGTATGAAACTTCTTTCTGTTCTGTGCATTCAACTAAAAGAGTTGAACCTTACTTTTGATTGAGCCGTTCTGAAACACTCTTTCTGTAGAAACTGCAATTGGACATTCTGAGCGCTAAGAGGCCTCTATTGGAAAAAATAATAACTTCAAATAAAAACTACACAGAAGCATTGTGTGAAACTTATTTCTGATATGTTCATTAAGCTAACAGAGTTAAACCATAATTTTGATTGCGCAGTTCTGAACACTCTTTCTGTAGATAATGCAAGTGGACATTCGGGGCGCAAAGAGGGTAATAGTGGAAAAAGGAATATATTCAAATATAAACTACACAGTAGCATTCTGTGAAAATTCTTTCTGTTCTGTGCATTCAACTAACAGAGTTGAACCTTACTTTTGATTGAGCCGTTCTGAAACACTCTTTCTGTAGAAACTGCAATTGGACATGCTAAGCGCTAAGAGGCCTACATTGGGAAAAAGAATATCTTCAAATAAAAACTACACAGATGCATTCTGTGAAACTTATTTCTGATCTGTAAATTCAGTTAACAGAGATAAAACATATTTTTGATTGAGCAGTTATGAAACACTCTTTTTGTAGAAAATGCAAGTTGAGATTCGGAGCGCTAAAAGGGTAATAGTGGAAAAAGGAATGTCTTCAAATATAAACTACACAGAATCATTCGGTGAAACTTCTTTCTGATCTGTGCATTCAGCTAACAGAGTTAAACCATACTTTTGATTGAGCAGATCTGAACACTCTTTCTGTAGAAAATGCAACTGGACATTTGGAGTCTAAGAGTGTAGTAGTGGAAAAAGGAATATATTCAAATATAAACTACACAGAAGCATTCTGTGAAACTTCTTTCTGATCTGAGCATTCAGCTAACAGAGTTAAACCATACTTTTGACTGAGCAGTTTTGAAACACTCTGTCTGTAGAAAATGCAACTGGACATTCGTAGCGCTAAGTGGGTAATAGTGGAAAAAAGAATATGTTCAAATATACACTACACAGAAGCATTGTATGAAACTTCTTTCTGTTCTGTGCATTCAACTAACAGAGTTGAACCTTACATTTGATTGAGCCTTTCTGAAACACTCTTTCTGTAGAAACTGCAATTGTACATTCTGAGCGCTAAGAGGCCTATATTGGGAAAAATAATATCTTCAAATAAAAACTACACAGAAGCATTGTGTGAAACTTATTTCTGATATGTTCATTAAGCTAACAGAGTTAAACCATACTTTTGATTGCGCAGTTCTGAACACTCTTTCTGTAGAAAATGCAAGTGGACATTCGGAGCGCTAAGAGGGTAATAGTGGAAAAAGGAATATATTCAAATATAAACTACACAGTAGCATTCTGTGAAAATTCTTTCTGTTCTGTGCATTCAACCAACAGAGTTGAACCTTACTTTTGATTGAGCCGTTCTGAAACACTCTTTCTGTAGAAACTGCAATTGGACATGCTAAGCGCTAAGAGGCCTACATTGGGAAAAAGAATATCTTTAAATAAAAACTACACAGATGCATTCTGTGAAACTTATTTCTGATCTGTAAATTCAGTTAACAGAGATAAAACATATTTTTGATTGAGCAGTTATGAAACACTCTTTTTGTAGAAAATGCAAGTGGAGATTCGGAGCGCTAAGTGGGTAATAGTGGAAAAAGGAATGTCTTCAAATATAAACTACACCGAATCATTCGGTGTAACTTCTTTCTGTTCTGTGCATTCAGCTAACAGAGTTAAATCATACTTTTGATTGAGCAGATCTGAACACTCTTTCTGTAGAAAATGCAACTGGACATTTGGAGCGCTAAGAGCGTAGTAGTGGAAAAAGGAATATATTCAAATATAAACTACACAGAAGCATTCTGTGAAACATCTTTCTGATCTGAGCAATCAGCTAACAGAGTTAAACCATACTTTTGATTGAGCAGTTTTGAAACACTCTGTCTGTAGAAAATGCAACTGGACATTCGTAGCGCTAAGTGGGTAATAGTGGAAAAAAGAATATGTTCAAATATACACTACACAGAAGCATTGTATGACACTTCTTTCTGTTCTGTGCATTCAACTAACAGAGTTGAACCTTACTTTTGATTGAGCCGTTCTGAAACACTCTTTCTGTAGAAACTGCAATTGGACATTCTGAGCGCTAAGAGGCCTATATTGGGAAAAAGAATGTCTACAAATAAAAACTACACAGATGCATTCTGTGAAACTTATTTCTGATCTGTAAATTCAGTTAACAGAGATAAAACATATTTTTGATTGAGCAGTTATGAAACACTGTTTTTGTAGAAAATGCAAGTGGAGATTCGGAGCGCTAAGAGGGTAATAGTGGAAAAAGGAATGTCTTCAAATATAAACTACACAGAATCATTCGGTGAAACTTCTTTCTGATCTGTGCATTCAGCTAACAGAGTTAAACCATACTTTCGATTGAGCAGATCTGAACACTCTTTCTGTAGAAAATGCAACTGGACATTTGGAGCGCTAAGAGCGTAGTAGTGGAAAAAGGAATATATTCAAATATAAACTACACAGAAGCATTCTGTGAAACTTCTTTCTGATCTGAGCATTCAGCTAACAGAGTTAAACCATACTTTTGATTGAGCAGTTTTGAAACACTCTGTCTGTAGAAAATGCAACTGGACATTCGTAGCGCTAAGTGGGTAATAGTGGAAAAAAGAATATGTTCAAATATAAACTACACAGAAGCATTGTATGAAACTTCTTTCTGTTCTGTGCATTCAACTAACAGAGTTGATCCTTACTTTGATTGAGCCGTTCTGAAACACTCTTTCTGTAGAAACTGCAATTGGACATTCTGAGCGCTAAGAGGCCTATAATGGGAAAAAGAATGTCTACAAATAAAAACTACACAGAAGAATTGTGTGAAACTTCTTTCTGTTCTGTTTGTTCAACTAAAAGAGTTGAACCTTAGTTTTGATTGAGCCGTTCTGAAACACTCTTTCTCTAGAAAATGCAAGTGGAGATTCGGAGCGCTAAGAGGGTAATAGTGGAAAAAGGAATGTCTCCAAATATAAACTACACAGAATCATTCTGTGAAACTTGTTTCTGATCTGTGCATTCAGCTAACAGATTTAAACCATACTTTGGATTGAGCAGATCTGAACACTCTTTCTGTAGAAAATGCAACTGGACATTTGGAGCGCTAAGAGAGTAGTAGTGGAAAAAGGAATATATTCAAATATAAACTACACAGAAGCATTCTGTGAAACTTCTTTCTGATCTGAGCATTCAGCTAAAAGACTTAAACCATACTTTTGATTGAGCAGTTTTGAAACTCTCTGTCTGTAGAAAATGCAACTGGACATTCGTAGCGCTAAGTGGGTAATAGTGCAAAAAAGAATATGTTCAAATATAAACTACACAGAAGCATTGTATGAAACTTCTTTCTGTTCTGTGCATTCAACTAAAAGAGTTGAACCTTACTTTTGATTGAGCCGTTCTGAAACACTCTTTCTGTAGAAACTGCAATTGGACATTCTGAGCGCTAAGAGGCCTCTATTGGAAAAAATAATAACTTCAAATAAAAACTACACAGAAGCATTGTGTGAAACTTATTTCTGATATGTTCATTAAGCTAACAGAGTTAAACCATAATTTTGATTGCGCAGTTCTGAACACTCTTTCTGTAGATAATGCAAGTGGACATTCGGAGCGCAAAGAGGGTAATAGTGGAAAAAGGAATATATTCAAATATAAACTACACAGTAGCATTCTGTGAAAATTCTTTCTGTTCTGTGCATTCAACTAACAGAGTTGAACCTTACTTTTGATTGAGCCGTTCTGAAACACTCTTTCTGTAGAAACTGCAATTGGACATGCTAAGCGCTAAGAGGCCTACATTGGGAAAAAGAATATCTTCAAATAAAAACTACACAGATGCATTCTGTGAAACTTATTTCTGATCTGTAAATTCAGTTAACAGAGATAAAACATATTTTTGATTGAGCAGTTATGAAACACTCTTTTTGTAGAAAATGCAAGTTGAGATTCGGAGCGCTAAAAGGGTAATAGTGGAAAAAGGAATGTCTTCAAATATAAACTACACAGAATCATTCGGTGAAACTTCTTTCTGATCTGTGCATTCAGCTAACAGAGTTAAACCATACTTTTGATTGAGCAGATCTGAACACTCTTTCTGTAGAAAATGCAACTGGACATTTGGAGTCTAAGAGTGTAGTAGTGGAAAAAGGAATATATTCAAATATAAACTACACAGAAGCATTCTGTGAAACTTCTTTCTGATCTGAGCATTCAGCTAACAGAGTTAAACCATACTTTTGATTGAGCAGTTTTGAAACACTCTGTCTGTAGAAAATGCAACTGGACATTCGTAGCGCTAAGTTGGTTATATTGGACAAAAGAATATGTTCAAATATAAACTACACAGAAGCATTGTATGAAACTTCTTTCTGTTCTGTGCATTCAACTAACAGAGTTGAACCTTACTTTTGATTGAGCCGTTCTGAAACACTCTTTCTGTAGAAACTGCAATTGGACATTCTGAGCGCTAAGAGGCCTATATTGGGAAAAAGAATGTCTACAAATAAAAACTACACAGAAGAATTGTGTGAAATTTCTTTCTGTTGTTTGTTCATCTAAAAGAGTTCAACCTTAGTTTTGATTGAGCCGTTCTGAAACACTCTTTCTGTAGAAACTGCAATTGGACATGCTAAGCGCTAAGAGGCCTATATTGGGAAAAAGAATATCTTCAAATAAAAACTACACAGAAGCATTGTGTGAAACTTATTTCTGATCTGTAAATTCAGTTAACAGAGATAAAACATATTTTTGATTGAGCAGTTATGAAACACTCTTTTTGTAGAAAATGCAAGTGGAGATTCGGAGCGCTAAGGGGGTAATAGTGGAAAAAGGAATGTCTTCAAATATAAACTACAAAGAATCATTCGGTGAAACTTCTTTCTGATCTGTGCATTCAGCTAACAGAGTTAAACCATACTTTTGATTGAGCAGATCTGAACACTCTTTCTGTAGAAAATGCAACTGGACATTTGGAGCGCTAAGAGCGTAGTAGTGGAAAAAGGAATATATTCAAATATAAACTACACAGAAGCATTCTGTGAAACATCTTTCTGATCTGAGCATTCAGCTAACAGAGTTAAACCATAATTTTGACTGAGCAGTTTTGAAACACTCTGTCTGTAGAAAATGCAACTGGACATTCGTAGCGCTAAGTGGGTAAGAGTGGAAAAAAGAATATGTTCAAATATACACTACACAGAAGCATTGTATGAAACTTCTTTCTGTTCTGTGCATTCAACTAACAGAGTTGAACCTTACATTTGATTGAGCCGTTCTGAAACACTCTTTCTGTAGAAACTGCAATTGGACATTCTGAGCGCTAGGAGGCCTATATTGGGAAAAAGAATGTCTACAAATAAAAACTACACAGAAGAATTGTGTGAAACTTCTTTCTGTTCTGTTTGTTAAACTAAAAGAGTTGAACCTTAGTTTTGATTGAGCCGTTCTGAAACACTCTTTCTGTAGAAAATGCAAGTGGAGATTCGGAGCGCTAAGAGGGTAATAGTGGAAAAAGGAATGTCTCCAAATATAAACTACACAGAATCATTATGTGAAACTTCTTTCTGATCTGTGCATTCAGCTAACAGAGTTAAAGCATACTTTTGATTGAGCAGATCTGAACACTCTTTCTGTAGAAAATGCAACTGGACATTTGGATTGCTAAGAGAGTAGTAGTGGAAAAAGGAATATATTCAAATATAAACTACACAGAAGCATTCTGTGAAACTTCTTTCTGATCTGAGCATTCAGCTAACAGATTTAAACCATACTTTTGATTGAGCAGTTTTGAAACACTCAGTCTGTAGAAAATGCAACTGGACATTCGTAGCGCTAAGTGGGTAATAGTGGAAAAAAGAATATGTTCAAATATAAACTACACAGAAGAATTGTATGAATCTTCTTTCTGTTCTGTGCATTCAACTAACAGAGTTGAACCTTACTTTTGATTGAGCCTTTCTGAAACACTCTTTCTGTAGAAACTGCAATTGGACATTCTGAGCGCTAAGAGGCCTATATTGGGAAAAATAATATCTTCAAATAAAAACTACACAGAAGCATTGTGTGAAACTTATTTCTGATATGTTCATTAAGCTAACAGAGTTAAACCATACTTTTGATTGCGCAGTTCTGAACACTCTTTCTGTAGAAAATGCAAGTGGACATTCGGAGCGCTAAGAGGGTAATAGTGGAAAAAGGAATATATTCAAATATAAACTACACAGTAGCATTCTGTGAAAATTCTTTCTGTTCTGTGCATTCAACCAACAGAGTTGAACCTTACTTTTGATTGAGCCGTTCTGAAACACTCTTTCTGTAGAAACTGCAATTGGACATGCTAAGCGCTAAGAGGCCTACATTGAGAAAAAGAATATCTTTAAATAAAAACTACACAGATGCATTCTGTGAAACTTATTTCTGATCTGTAAATTCAGTTAACAGAGATAAAACATATTTTTGATTGAGCAGTTATGAAACACTCTTTTTGTAGAAAATGCAAGTGGAGATTCGGAGCGCTAAGTGGGTAATAGTGGAAAAAGGAATGTCTTCAAATATAAACTACACCGAATCATTCGGTGTAACTTCTTTCTGTTCTGTGCATTCAGCTAACAGAGTTAAACCATACTTTTGATTGAGCAGATCTGAACACTCTTTCTGTAGAAAATGCAACTGGACATTTGGAGCGCTAAGAGCGTAGTAGTGTAAAAAGGAATATATTCAAATATAAACTACACAGAAGCATTCTGTGAAACATCTTTCTGATCTGAGCATTCAGCTAACAGAGTTAAACCATACTTTTGATTGAGCAGTTTTGAAACACTCTGTCTGTAGAAAATGCAACTGGACATTCGTAGCGCTAAGTGGGTAATAGTGGAAAAAAGAATATGTTCAAATATACACTACACAGAAGCATTGTATGAAACTTCTTTCTGTTCTGTGCATTCAACTAACAGAGTTGAACCTTACTTTTGATTGAGCCGTTCTGAAACACTCTTTCTGTAGAAACTGCAATTGGACATTCTGAGCGCTAAGAGGCCTATATTGGGAAAAAGAATGTCTACAAATAAAAACTACACAGATGCATTCTGTGAAACTTATTTCTGATCTGTAAATTCAGTTAACAGAGATAAAACATATTTTTGATTGAGCAGTTATGAAACACTGTTTTTGTAGAAAATGCAAGTGGAGTTTCGGAGCGCTAAGAGGGTAATAGTGGAAAAAGGAATGTCTTCAAATATAAACTACACAGAATCATTCGGTGAAACTTCTTTCTGATCTGTGCATTCAGCTAACAGAGTTAAACCATACTTTTGATTGAGCAGATCTGAACACTCTTTCTGTAGAAAATGCAACTGGACATTTGGAGCGCTAAGAGCGTAGTAGTGGAAAAAGGAATATATTCAAATATAAACTACACAGAAGCATTCTGTGAAACTTCTTTCTGATCTGAGCATTCAGCTAACAGAGTTAAACCATACTTTTGATTGAGCAGTTTTGAAACACTCTGTCTGTAGAAAATGCAACTGGACATTCGTAGCGCTAAGTGGGTAATAGTGGAAAAAAGAATATGTTCAAATATAAACTACACAGAAGCATTGTATGAAACTTCTTTCTGTTCTGTGCATTCAACTAACAGAGTTGAACCTTACTTTGATTGAGCCGTTCTGAAACACTCTTTCTGTAGAAACTGCAATTGGACATTCTGAGCGCTAAGAGGCCTATAATGGGAAAAAGAATGTCTACAAATAAAAACTACACAGAAGAATTGTGTGAAACTTCTTTCTGTTCTGTTTGTTCAACTAAAAGAGTTGAACCTTAGTTTTGATTGAGCCGTTCTGAAACACTCTTTCTGTAGAAACTGCAATTGGACATTCTGAGCGCTAAGAGGCCTATATTGGGAAAAATAATATCTTCAAATAAAAACTACACAGAAGCATTGTGTGAAACTTATTTCTGATATGTTCATTAAGCTAACAGAGTTAAACCATACTTTTGATTGCGCAGTTCTGAACACTCTTTCTGTAGAAAATGCAAGTGGACATTCGGAGCGCTAAGAGGGTAATAGTGGAAAAAGGAATATATTCAAATATAAACTACACAGTAGCATTCTGTGAAAATTCTTTCTGTTCTGTGCATTCAACCAACAGAGTTGAACCTTACTTTTGATTGAGCCGTTCTGAAACACTCTTTCTGTAGAAACTGCAATTGGACATGCTAAGCGCTAAGAGGCCTACATTGGGAAAAAGAATATCTTTAAATAAAAACTACACAGATGCATTCTGTGAAACTTATTTCTGATCTGTAAACTCAGTTAACAGAGATAAAACATATTTTTGATTGAGCAGTTATGAAACACTCTTTTTGTAGAAAATGCAAGTGGAGATTCGGAGCGCTAAGTGGGTAATAGTGGAAAAAGGAATGTCTTCAAATATAAACTACACCGAATCATTCGGTGTAACTTCTTTCTGTTCTGTGCATTCAGCTAACAGAGTTAAACCATACTTTTGATTGAGCAGATCTGAACACTCTTTCTGTAGAAAATGCAACTGGACATTTGGAGCGCTAAGAGCGTAGTAGTGGAAAAAGGAATATATTCAAATATAAACTACACAGAAGCATTCTGTGAAACATCTTTCTGATCTGAGCATTCAGCTAACAGAGTTAAACCATACTTTTGATTGAGCAGTTTTGAAACACTCTGTCTGTAGAAAATGCAACTGGACATTCGTAGCGCTAAGTGGGTAATAGTGGAAAAAAGAATATGTTCAAACATACACTACACAGAAGCATTGTATGACACTTCTTTCTGTTCTGTGCATTCAACTAACAGAGTTGAACCTTACTTTTGATTGAGCCGTTCTGAAACACTCTTTCTGTAGAAACTGCAATTGGACATTCTGAGCGCTAAGAGGCCTATATTGGGAAAAAGAATGTCTACAAATAAAAACTACACAGATGCATTCTGTGAAACTTATTTCTGATCTGTAAATTCAGTTAACAGAGATAAAACATATTTTTGATTGAGCAGTTATGAAACACTGTTTTTGTAGAAAATGCAAGTGGAGATTCGGAGCGCTAAGAGGGTAATAGTGGAAAAAGGAATGTCTTCAAATATAAACTACACAGAATCATTCGGTGAAACTTCTTTCTGATCTGTGCATTCAGCTAACAGAGTTAAACCATACTTTCGATTGAGCAGATCTGAACACTCTTTCTGTAGAAAATGCAACTGGACATTTGGAGCGCTAAGAGCGTAGTAGTGGAAAAAGGAATATATTCAAATATAAACTACACAGAAGCATTCTGTGAAACTTCTTTCTGATCTGAGCATTCAGCTAACAGAGTTAAACCATACTTTTGATTGAGCAGTTTTGAAACACTCTGTCTGTAGAAAATGCAACTGGACATTCGTAGCGCTAAGTGGGTAATAGTGGAAAAAAGAATATGTTCAAATATAAACTACACAGAAGCATTGTATGAAACTTCTTTCTGTTCTGTGCATTCAACTAACAGAGTTGAACCTTACTTTGATTGAGCCGTTCTGAAACACTCTTTCTGTAGAAACTGCAATTGGACATTCTGAGCGCTAAGAGGCCTATAATGGGAAAAAGAATGTCTACAAATAAAAACTACACAGAAGAATTGTGTGAAACTTCTTTCTGTTCTGTTTGTTCAACTAAAAAGTTGAACCTTAGTTTTGATTGAGCCGTTCTGAAACACTCTTTCTGTAGAAAATGCAAGTGGAGATTCGGAGCGCTAAGAGGGTAATAGTGGAAAAAGGAATGTCTCCAAATATAAACTACACAGAATCATTCTGTGAAACTTGTTTCTGATCTGTGCAATCAGCTAACAGATTTAAACCATACTTTGGATTGAGCAGATCTGAACACTCTTTCTGTAGAAAATGCAACTGGACATTTGGAGCGCTAAGAGAGTAGTAGTGGAAAAAGGAATATATTCAAATATAAACTACACAGAAGCATTCTGTGAAACTTCTTTCTGATCTGAGCATTCAGCTAAAAGACTTAAACCATACTTTTGATTGAGCAGTTTTGAAACTCTCTGTCTGTAGAAAATGCAACTGGACATTCGTAGCGCTAAGTGGGTAATAGTGCAAAAAAGAATATGTTCAAATATAAACTACACAGAAGCATTGTATGAAACTTCTTTCTGTTCTGTGCATTCAACTAAAAGTGTTGAACCTTACTTTTGATTGAGCCGTTCTGAAACACTCTTTCTGTAGAAACTGCAATTGGACATTCTGAGCGCTAAGAGGCCTCTATTGGAAAAAATAATAACTTCAAATAAAAACTACACAGAAGCATTGTGTGAAACTTATTTCTGATATGTTCATTAAGCTAACAGAGTTAAACCATAATTTTGATTGCGCAGTTCTGAACACTCTTTCTGTAGATAATGCAAGTGGACATTCGGAGCGCAAAGAGGGTAATAGTGGAAAAAGGAATATATTCAAATATAAACTACACAGTAGCATTCTGTGAAAATTCTTTCTGTTCTGTGCATTCAACTAACAGAGTTGAACCTTACTTTTGATTGAGCCGTTCTGAAACACTCTTTCTGTAGAAACTGCAATTGGACATGCTAAGCGCTAAGAGGCCTACATTGGGAAAAAGAATATCTTCAAATAAAAACTACACAGATGCATTCTGTGAAACTTATTTCTGATCTGTAAATTCAGTTAACAGAGATAAAACATATTTTTGATTGAGCAGTTATGAAACACTCTTTTTGTAGAAAATGCAAGTGGAGATTCGGAGCGCTAAAAGGGTAATAGTGGAAAAAGGAATGTCTTCAAATATAAACTACACAGAATCATTCGGTGAAACTTCTTTCTGATCTGTGCATTCAGCTAACAGAGTTAAACCATACTTTTGATTGAGCAGATCTGAACACTCTTTCTGTAGAAAATGCAACTGGACATTTGGAGTCTAAGAGTGTAGTAGTGGAAAAAGGAATATATTCAAATATAAACTACACAGAAGCATTCTGTGAAACTTCTTTCTGATCTGAGCATTCAGCTAACAGAGTTAAACCATACTTTTGATTGAGCAGTTTTGAAACACTCTGTCTGTAGAAAATGCAACTGGACATTCGTAGCGCTAAGTTGGTTATATTGGACAAAAGAATATGTTCAAATATAAACTACACAGAAGCATTGTATGAAACTTGTTTCTGTTCTGTGCATTCAACTAACAGAGTTGAACCTTACATTTGATTGAGCCGTTCTGAAACACTCTTTCTGTAGAAACTGCAATTGGACATTCTGAGCGCTAAGAGGCCTATATTGGGAAAAAGAATGTCTACAAATAAAAACTACACAGAAGAATTGTGTGAAACTTCTTTCTGTTCTGTTTGTTAAACTAAAAGAGTTGAACCTTAGTTTTGATTGAGCCGTTCTGAAACACTCTTTCTGTAGAAAATGCAAGTGGAGATTCGGAGCGCTAAGAGGGTAATAGTGGAAAAAGGAATGTCTCCAAATATAAACTACACAGAATCATTCTGTGAAACTTCTTTCTGATCTGTGCATTCAGCTAACAGAGTTAAAGCATACTTTTGATTGAGCAGATCTGAACACTCTTTCTGTAGAAAATGCAACTGGACATTTGGATTGCTAAGAGAGTAGTAGTGGAAAAAGGAATATATTCAAATATAAACTACACAGAAGCATTCTGTGAAACTTCTTTCTGATCTGAGCATTCAGCTAACAGATTTAAACCATACTTTTGATTGAGCAGTTTTGAAACACTCAGTCTGTAGAAAATGCAACTGGACATTCGTAGCGCTAAGTGGGTAATAGTGGAAAAAAGAATATGTTCAAATATAAACTACACAGAAGAATTGTATGAATCTTCTTTCTGTTCTGTGCATTCAACTAACAGAGTTGAACCTTACTTTTGATTGAGCCTTTCTGAAACACTCTTTCTGTAGAAACTGCAATTGGACATTCTGAGCGCTAAGAGGCCTATATTGGGAAAAATAATATCTTCAAATAAAAACTACACAGAAGCATTGTGTGAAACTTATTTCTGATATGTTCATTAAGCTAACAGAGTTAAACCATACTTTTCATTGCGCAGTTCTGAACACTCTTTCTGTAGAAAATGCAAGTGGACATTCGGAGCGCTAAGAGGGTAATAGTGGAAAAAGGAATATATTCAAATATAAACTACACAGTAGCATTCTGTGAAAATTCTTTCTGTTCTGTGCATTCAACCAACAGAGTTGAACCTTACTTTTGATTGAGCCGTTCTGAAACACTCTTTCTGTAGAAACTGCAATTGGACATGCTAAGCGCTAAGAGGCCTACATTGAGAAAAAGAATATCTTTAAATAAAAACTACACAGATGCATTCTGTGAAACTTATTTCTGATCTGTAAATTCAGTTAACAGAGATAAAACATATTTTTGATTGAGCAGTTATGAAACACTCTTTTTGTAGAAAATGCAAGTGGAGATTCGGAGCGCTAAGTGGGTAATAGTGGAAAAAGGAAAGTCTTCAAATATAAACTACACAGAATCATTCGGTGTAACTTCTTTCTGTTCTGTGCATTCAGCTAACAGAGTTAAACCATACTTTTGATTGAGCAGATCTGAACACTCTTTCTGTAGAAAATGCAACTGGACATTTGGAGCGCTAAGAGCGTAGTAGTGTAAAAAGGAATATATTCAAATATAAACTACACAGAAGCATTCTGTGAAACATCTTTCTGATCTGAGCATTCAGCTAACAGAGTTAAACCATACTTTTGATTGAGCAGTTTTGAAACACTCTGTCTGTAGAAAATGCAACTGGACATTCGTAGCGCTAAGTGGGTAATAGTGGAAAAAAGAATATGTTCAAATATACACTACACAGAAGCATTGTATGACACTTCTTTCTGTTCTGTGCATTCAACTAACAGAGTTGAACCTTACTTTTGATTGAGCCGTTCTGAAACACTCTTTCTGTAGAAACTGCAATTGGACATTCTGAGCGCTAAGAGGCCTATATTGGGAAAAAGAATGTCTACAAATAAAAACTACACAGATGCATTCTGTGAAACTTATTTCTGATCTGTAAATTCAGTTAACAGAGATAAAACATATTTTTGATTGAGCAGTTATGAAACACTGTTTTTGTAGAAAATGCAAGTGGAGATTCGGAGCGCTAAGAGGGTAATAGTGGAAAAAGGAATGTCTTCAAATATAAACTACACAGAATCATTCGGTGAAACTTCTTTCTGATCTGTGCATTCAGCTAACAGAGTTAAACCATACTTTTGATTGAGCAGATCTGAACACTCTTTCTGTAGAAAATGCAACTGGACATTTGGAGCGCTAAGAGCGTAGTAGTGGAAAAAGGAATATATTCAAATATAAACTACACAGAAGCATTCTGTGAAACTTCTTTCTGATCTGAGCATTCAGCTAACAGAGTTAAACCATACTTTTGATTGAGCAGTTTTGAAACACTCTGTCTGTAGAAAATGCAACTGGACATTCGTAGCGCTAAGTGGGTAATAGTGGAAAAAAGAATATGTTCAAATATAAACTACACAGAAGCATTGTATGAAACTTCTTTCTGTTCTGTGCATTCAACTAACAGATTTGAACCTTACTTTGATTGAGCCGTTCTGAAACACTCTTTCTGTAGAAACTGCAATTGGACATTCTGAGCGCTAAGAGGCCTATAATGGGAAAAAGAATGTCTACAAATAAAAACTACACAGAAGAATTGTGTGAAACTTCTTTCTGTTCTGTTTGTTCAACTAAAAGAGTTGAACCTTAGTTTTGATTGAGCCGTTCTGAAACACTCTTTCTGTAGAAAATGCAAGTGGAGATTCGGAGCGCTAAGAGGGTAATAGTGGAAAAAGGAATGTCTCCAAATATAAACTACACAGAATCATTCTGTGAAACTTGTTTCTGATCTGTGCATTCAGCTAACAGATTTAAACCATACTTTGGATTGAGCAGATCTGAACACTCTTTCTGTAGAAAATGCAACTGGACATTTGGAGCGCTAAGAGAGTAGTAGTGGAAAAAGGAATATATTCAAATATAAACTACACAGAAGCATTCTGTGAAACTTCTTTCTGATCTGAGCATTCAGCTAAAAGACTTAAACCATACTTTTGATTGAGCAGTTTTGAAACTCTCTGTCTGTAGAAAATGCAACTGGACATTCGTAGCGCTAAGTGGGTAATAGTGGAAAAAAGAATATGTTCAAATATAAACTACACAGAAGCATTGTATGAAACTTCTTTCTGTTCTGTGCATTCAACTAAAAGAGTTGAACCTTACTTTTGATTGAGCCGTTCTGAAACACTCTTTCTGTAGAAACTGCAATTGGACATTCTGAGCGCTAAGAGGCCTATATTGGGAAAAATAATAACTTCAAATAAAAACTACACAGAAGCATTGTGTGAAACTTATTTCTGATATGTTCATTAAGCTAACAGAGTTAAACCATACTTTTGATTGCGCAGTTCTGAACACTCTTTCTGTAGAAAATGCAAGTGGACATTCGGAACGCTAAGAGGGTAATAGTGGAAAAAGGAATATATTCAAATATAAACTACACAGTAGCATTCTGTGAAAATTCTTTCTGTTCTGTGCATTCAACCAACAGAGTTGAACCTTACTTTGATTGAGCCGTTCTGAAACACTCTTTCTGTAGAAACTGCAATTGGACATGCTAAGCGCTAAGAGGCCTATATTGGGAAAAAGAATATCTTCAAATAAAAACTACACAGATGCATTCTGTGAAACTTATTTCTGATCTCTAAATTCAGTTAACAGAGATATAACATATTTTTGAATGAGCAGTTATGAAACACTCTTTTTGTAGGAAATGCAAGTGGAGATTCGGAGCGCTAAGTGGGTAACAGTGGAAAAAGGAATGTCTTCAAATATAAACTACACAGAATCATTCGGTGAAACTTCTTTCTCATCTGTGCATTCAGCTAACAGAGTTCAACCATACTTTTGATTGAGCAGATCTGAACACTCTTTCTGTAGAAAATGCAACTGGACATTTGGAGCGCTAAGAGCGTTGTAGTGGAAAAAGGGATATATTCAAATATAAACTACACAGAAGCATTCTGTGAAACATCTTTCTGATCTGAGCATTCAGCTAACAGAGTAAAACCATACTTTTGATTGAGCAGTTTTGAAACACTCTGTCTGTAGAAAATGCAACTAGACATTCGTAGCGCTAAGTGGGTAATAGTGGAAAAAAGAATATGTTCAAATATACACTACACAGAAGCATTGTATGAAACTTCTTTCTGTTCTGTGCATTCAACTAACAGAGTTGAACCTTACTTTTGATTGAGCCGTTCTGAAACACTCTTTCTGTAGAAACTGCAATTGGACATTCTGAGCGCTAGGAGGCCTATATTGGGAAAAAGAATGTCTACAAATAAAAACTACACAGAAGAATTGTGTGAAACTTCTTTCTGTTCTGTTTGTTCAACTAAAAGAGTTGAACCTTAGTTTTGATTGAGCCGTTCTGAAACACACTTTCTGTAGAAAATGCAAGTGGAGTTTCGGAGCGCTAAGAGTGTAATAGTGGAAAAAGGAATGTCTCCAAATATAAACTACACAGAATCATTCTGTGAAACTTTTTTCTGATCTGTGCATTCAGCTAACAGAGTTAAACCATACTATTGATTGAGCAGATCTGAACACTCTTTCTGTAGAAAATGCAACTGGACATTTGGAGCGCTAAGAGAGTAGTAGTGGAAAAAGTAATATATTCAAATATAAACTACACAGAAGCATTCTGTGAAAATTCTTTCTGATCTGAGCATTCAGCTAACAGAGTTAAACCATACTTTTGATTGAGCAGTTTGGAAACACTCAGTCTGTAGAAAATGCAACTGGACATTCGTAGCGCTAAGTGGGTAATAGTGGAAAAAAGAATATGTTCAAATATAAACTACACAGAAGCATTGTATGAAACTTCTTTCTGTTCTGTGCATTCAACTAACAGAGTTGAACCTTACTTTTGATTGAGCCTTTCTGAAACACTCTTTCTGTAGAAACTGCAATTGGACATTCTGAGCGCTAAGAGGCCTATATTGGGAAAAATAATATCTTCAAATAAAAACTACACAGAAGCATTGTGTGAAATTTATTTCTGATATGTTCATTAAGCTAACAGAGTTAAACCATACTTTTGATTGCGCAGTTCTGAACACTCTTTCTGTAGAAAATGCAAGTGGACATTCGGAGCGCTAAGAGGGTAATAGTGGAAAAAGGAATATATTCAAATATAAACTACACAGTAGCATTCTGTGATAATACTTTCTGTTCTGTGCATTCAACCAACAGAGTTGAACCTTACTTTTGATTGAGCCGTTCTGAAACACTCTTTCTGTAGAAACTGCAATTGGACATGCTAAGCGCTAAGAGGCCTACATTGGGAAAAAGAATATCTTCAAATAAAAACTACACAGATTCATTCTGTGAAACTTATTTCTGATCTGTAAATTCAGTTAACAGAGATAAAACATATTTTTGATTGAGCAGTTATGAAACACTGTTTTTGTAGAAAATGCAAGTGGAGATTCGGAGCGCTTAGAGGGTAATAGTGGAAAAAGGAATGTCTTCAAAGATAAACTACACAGAATCATTCGGTGAAACTTCTTTCTGATCTGTGCATTCAGCTAACAGAGTTAAACCATACTTTTGATTGAGCAGTTTTGAAACACTCTGTCTGTAGAAAATGCAACTGGACATTCGTAGCGCTAAGTGGGTAATAGTGGAAAAAAGAATATGTTCAAATATAAACTACACAGAAGCATTGTATGAAACTTCTTTCTGTTCTGTGCATTCAACTAACAGAGTTGAACCTTACTTTGATTGAGCCGTTCTGAAACACTCTTTCTGTGGAAACTGCAATTGGACATTCTGAGCGCTAAGAGGCCTATATTGGGAAAAAGAATGTCTACAAATAAAAACTACACAGAAGAATTGTGTGAAACTTCTTTCTGTTCTGTTTGTTCAACTAAAAGAGTTGAACCTCTGTTTTGATTGAGCCGTTCTGAAACACTCTTTCTGTAGAAAATGCAAGTGGAGATTCGGAGCGCTAAGAGGGAAATAGTGGAAAAAGGAATATCTCCAAATATAAACTACACAGAATCATTCTGTGAAACTTGTTTCTGATCTGTGCATTCAGCTAACAGATTTAAACCATAATTTGGATTGAGCAGATCTGAACACTCTTTCTGTAGAAAATGCAACTGGACATTTGGAGCGCTAAGAGAGTAGTAGTGGAAAAAGGAATATATTCAGATATAAACTACACAGAAGCATTCTGTGAAACTTCTTTCTGATCTGAGCATTCAGCTAAAAGAGTTAAACCATACTTTTGATTGAGCAGTTTTGAAACTCTCTGTCTGTAGAAAATGCAACTGGACATTCGTAGCGCTAAGTGCGTAATAGTGGAAAAAAGTATATGTTCAAATATAAACTACACAGAAGCATTGTATGAAACTTCTTTCTGTTCTGTGCATTCAACTAAAAGAGTTGAACCTTACTTTTGATTGAGCCGTTCTGAAACACTCTTTCTGTAGAAACTGCAATTGGACATTCTGAGCGCTAAGAGGCCTATATTGGGAAAAATAATAACTTCAAATAAAAACTACACAGAAGCATTGTGTGAAACTTATTTCTGATATGTTCATTAAGCTAACAGAGTTAAACCATACTTTTGATTGCGCAGTTCTGAACACTCTTTCTGTAGAAAATGCAAGTGGACATTCGGAACGCTAAGAGGGTAATAGTGGAAAAAGGAATATATTCAAATATAAACTACACAATAGCATTCTTTGAAAATTCTTTCTGTTCTGTGCATTAAACCAACAGAGTTGAACCTTACTTTTGATTGAGCCGTTCTGAAACACTCTTTCTGTAGAAACTGCAATTGGACATGCTAAGCGCTAAGAGGCCTATATTGGGAAAAAAAATATCTTCAAATAAAAACTACACAGATGCATTCTGTGAAACTTATTTCTGATCTCTAAATTCAGTTAACAGAGATATAACATATTTTTGATTGAGCAGTTATGAAACACTCTTTTTGTAGGAAATGCAAGTGGAGATTCGGAGCGCTAAGAGGGTAATAGTGGAAAAAGGAATGTCTTCAAATATAAACTACACAGAATCATTCGGTGAAACTTCTTTCTCATCTGTGCATTCAGCTAACAGAGTTCAACCATACTTTTGATTGAGCAGATCTGAACACTCTTTCTGTAGAAAATGCAACTGGACATTTGGAGCGCTAAGAGCGTAGTAGTGGAAAAAGGAATATATTCAAATATAAACTACACAGAAGCATTCTGTGAAACATCTTTCTGATCTGAGCATTCAGCTAACAGAGTAAAACCATACTTTTGATTGAGCAGTTTTGAAACACTCTGTCTGTAGAAAATGCAACTAGACATTCGTAGCGCTAAGTGGGTAATAGTGGAAAAAAGAATATGTTCAAATATACACTACACAGAAGCATTGTATGAAACTTCTTTCTGTTCTGTGCATTCAACTAACAGAGTTGAACCTTACTTTTGATTGAGCCGTTCTGAAACACTCTTTCTGTAGAAACTGCAATTGGACATTCTGAGCGCTAGGAGGCCTATATTGGGAAAAAGAATGTCTACAAATAAAAACTACACAGAAGAATTGTGTGAAACTTCTTTCTGTTCTGTTTGTTCAACTAAAAGAGTTGAACCTTAGTTTTGATTGAGCCGTTCTGAAACACTCTTTCTGTAGAAAATGCAAGTGGAGTTTCGGAGCGCTAAGAGGGTAATAGTGGAAAAGGGAATGTCTCCAAATATAAACTACACAGAATCATTCTGTGAAACTTCTTTCTGATCTGTGCATTCAGCTAACAGAGTTAAACCATACTATTGATTGAGCAGATCTGAACACTCTTTCTGTAGAAAATGCAACTGGACATTTGGAGCGCTAAGAGAGTAGTAGTGGAAAAAGTAATATATTCAAATATAAACTACACAGAAGCATTCTGTGAAACTTCTTTCTGATCTGAGCATTCAGCTAACAGAGTTAAACCATACTTTTGATTGAGCAGTTTTGAAACACTCAGTCTGTAGAAAATGCAACTGGACATTCGTAGCGCTAAGTGGGTAATAGTGGAAAAAAGAATATGTTCAAATATAAACTATACAGAAGCATTGTATGAAACTTCTTTCTGTTCTGTGCATTCAACTAACAGAGTTGAACCTTACTTTTGATTGAGCCTTTCTGAAACACTCTTTCTGTAGAAACTGCAATTGGACATTCTGAGCGCTAAGAGGCCTATATTGGGAAAAATAATATCTTCAAATAAAAACTACACAGAAGCATTGTGTGAAACTTATTTCTGATATGTTCATTAAGCTAACAGAGTTAAACCATACTTTTGATTGCGCAGTTCTGAACACTCTTTCTGTAGAAAATGCAAGTGGACATTCGGAGCGCTAAGAGGGTAATAGTGGAAAAAGGAATATATTCAAATATAAACTACACAGTAGCATTCTGTGAAAATTCTTTCTGTTCTGTGCATTCAACCAACAGAGTTGAACCTTACTTTTGATTGAGCCGTTCTGAAACACTCTTTCTGTAGAAACTGCAATTGGACATGCTAAGCGCTAAGAGGCCTATATTGGGAAAAAGAATATCTTCAAATAAAAACTACACAGATGCATTCTGTGAAACTTATTTCTGATCTGTAAATTCAGTTAACAGAGATAAAACATATTTTTGATTGAGCAGTTATGAAACACTGTTTTTGTAGAAAATGCAAGTGGAGATTCGGAGCGCTAAGAGGGTAATAGTGGAAAAAGGAATGTCTTCAAATATAAACTACACAGAATCATTCGGTGAAACTTCTTTCTGATCTGTGCATTCAGCTAACAGATTTAAACCATACTTTTGATTGAGCAGATCTGAACACTCTTTCTGTAGAAAATGCAACTGGACATTTGGAGCGCTAAGAGCGTAGTAGTGGAAAAAGGAATATATTCAAATATAAACTACACAGAAGCATTCTGTGAAACTTCTTTCTGATCTGAGCATTCAGCTAACAGAGTTAAACCATAGTTTTGATTGAGCAGTTTTGAAACACTCTGTCTGTAGAAAATGCAACTGGACATTCGTAGCGCTAAGTGGGTAATAGTGGAAAAAAGAATATGTTCAAATATAAACTACACAGAAGCATTGTATGAAACTTCTTTCTGTTATGTGCATTCAACTAACAGAGTTGAACCTTACTTTTGATTGAGCCGTTCTGAAACACTCTTTCTGTAGAAACTGCAATTGGACATTCTGAGCGCTAAGAGGCCTATATTGGGAAAAAGAATGTCTACAAATAAAAACTACGCAGAAGAATTGTGTGAAACTTCTTTCTGTTCTGTTTGTTCAACTAAAAGCGTTGAACCTTAGTTTTGATTGAGCCGTTCTGAAACACTCTTTCTGTAGAAAATGCAAGTGGAGATTCGGAGCGCTAAGAGGGTAATAGTGGATAAAGGAATGTCTCCAAATATAAACTACACAGAATCATTCTGTGAAACTTGTTTCTGATCTGTGCATTCAGCTAACAGAGTTAAACCATACTTTGGATTGAGCAGATCTGAACACTCTTTCTGTAGAAAATGCAACTGGACATTTGGAGCGCTAAGAGAGTAGTAGTGGAAAAAGGAATATATTCAAATATAAACTACACAGAAGCATTCTGTGAAACTTCTTTCTGATCTGAGCATTCAGCTAACAGAGTTAAACCATACTTTTGATTGAGCAGTTTTGAAACTCTCTGTCTGTAGAAAATGCAACTGGACATTCGTAGCGCTAAGTGGGTAATAGTGGAAAAAAGAATATGTTCAAATATAAACTACACAGAAGCATTGTATGAAACTTCTTCCTGTTCTGTGCATTCAACTAACAGAGTTGAACCTTACTTTTGATTGAGCCGTTCTGAAACACTCTTTCTGTAGAAACTGCAATTGGACGTGCTAAGCGCTAAGAGGCCTACATTGGGAAAAAGAATATCTTCAAATGAAAACTACACAGATGCATTCTGTGAAACTTATTTCTGATCTGTAAATTCAGTTAACAGAGATAAAACATATTTTTGATTGAGCAGTTATGAAACACTGTTTTTGTAGAAAATGCAAGTGGAGATTCGGAGCGCTAAGAGGGTAATAGAGGAAAAAGGAATGTCTTCAAATATAAACTACACAGAATCATTCGGTGAAACTTCTTTCTGATCTGTGCATTCAGCTAACAGAGTTAAACCATACTTTTGATTGAGCAGATCTGAACACTCTTTCTGTAGAAAATGCAACTGGACATTTGGAGCGCTAAGAGCGTAGTAGTGGAAAAAGGAATATATTCAAATATAAACTACACAGAAGCATTCTGTGAAACTTCTTTCTGATCTGAGCATTCAGCTAACAGAGTTAAACCATACTTTTGATTGAGCAGTTTTGAAACACTCTGTCTGTAGAAAATGCAACTGGACATTCGTAGCGCTAAGTGGGTAATAGTGGAAAAAAGAATATGTTCAAATATAAACTACACCGAAGCATTGTATGAAACTTCTTTCTGTTCTGTGCATTCAACTAACAGAGTTGAACCTTACTTTTGATTGAGCCTTTCTGAAACACTCTTGCTGTAGAAACTGCAATTGCACATTCTGAGCGCTAAGAGGCCTATATTGGGAAAAATAATATCTTCAAATAAAAACTACACAGAAGCATTGTGTGAAACTTATTTCTGATATGTTCATTAAGCTAACAGAGTTAAACCATACTTTTGATTGCTCAGTTCTGAACACTCTTTCTGTAGAAAATGCAAGTGGACATTCGGAGCGCTAAGAGGGTAATAGTGGAAAAAGGAATATATTCAAATATAAACTACACAGTAGCATTCTGTGAAAATTCTTTCTCTTCTGTGCATTCAACCAACAGAGTTGAATCTTACTTTTGATTGAGCCGTTCTGAAACACTCTTTCTGTAGAAACTGCAATTGGACATGCTAAGCGCTAAGAGGCCTATATTGGGAAAAAGAATATCTTCAAATAAAAACTACACAGATGCATTCTGTGAAACTTATTTCTGATCTGTAAATTCAGTTAACAGAGATAAAACATATTTTTGATTGAGCAGTTATGAAATACTCTTTTTGTAGAAAATGCAAGTGGAGATTCGGAGCGCTAAGAGGGTAAGAGTGGAAAAAGGAATGTCTTCAAATGTAAACTACACAGAATCATTCGGTGAAACTTCTTTCTTATCTGTGCATTCAGCTAACAGAGTTAAACCATACTTTTGATTGAGCAGGTCTGAACACTCTTTCTGTAGAAAATGCAACTGGACATTTGGAGCGCTAAGAGCGTAGTAGTGGAAAAAGGAATATATTCAAATATAAACTACACAGAAGCATTCTGTGAAACTTCTTTCTAATCTGAGCATTCAGCTAACAGAGTTAAACCATACTTTTGATTGAGCAGTTTTGAAACACTCTGTCTGTAGAAAATGCAACTGGACATTCGTCGCGCTAAGTGGGTAATAGTGGAAAAAAGAATATGTTCAAATATAAAATACACAGAAGCATTGTATGAAACTTCTTTCTGTTCTGTGCATTCAACTAACAGAGTTGAACCTTACTTTTGATTGAGCCTTTCTGAAACACTCTTTCTGTAGAAACTGCAATTGGACATTCTGAGCGCTAAGAGGCCTATATTGGGAAAAATAATATCTTCAAATAAAAACTACACAGAAGCGTTGTGTGAAACTTATTTCTGATATGTTCATTGAGCTAACAGAGTTAAACCATACTTTTGATTGCGCAGTTCTGAACACTCTTTCTGTAGAAAATGCAAGTGGACATTCGGAGCGCTAAGAGGGTAATAGTGGAAAAAGGAATATATTCAAATATAAACTACACAGTATCATTCTGTGAAAATTCTTTCTGTTCTGTGCATTCAACTAACAGAGTTGAACCTTACTTTTGATTGAGCCGTTCTGAAACACTCTTTCTGTAGAAACTGCAATTGGACATGCTAAGAGCTTAGAGGCCTACATTGGGAAAAAGAATATCTTCAAATAAAAACTACACAGATGCATTCTGTGAAACTTATTTCTGATCTGTAAATTCAGTTAACAGAGATAAAACATATTTTTGATTGAGCAGTTATGAAACACTCTTTTTGTAGAAAATGCAAGTGGAGATTCGGAGCGCTAAGAGGGTAATAGTGGAAACAGGAATGTCTTCAAATATAAACTACACAGAATCATTCGGTGAAACTTCTTTCTGATATGTGCATTCAGCTAACAGAGTTAAACCATACTTTTGATTGAGCAGATCTGAACACTCTTTCTGTAGAAAATGCAAGTGGACATTTGGAGCGCTAAGAGCGTAGTAGTGGAAAAAGGAATATATTCAAATATAAACTACACAGAAGCATTCTGTGAAACTTCTTTCTGATCTGAGCATTCAGCTAACATAGTTAAACCATACTTTTGATTGAGCAGTTTTGAAACACTCTGTCTGTAGAAAATGCAACTGGACATTCGTAGCGCTAAGTGGGTAATAGTGGAAAAAAGAATATGTTCAAATATAAACTACACAGAAGCATTGTATGAAACTTCTTTCTGTTCTGTGCATTCAACTAACAGAGTTGAACCTTACTTTTGATTGAGCCGTTCTGAAACACTCTTTCTGTAGAAACTGCAATTGGACATTCTGAGCGCTAAGAGGCCTATATTGGGAAAAAGAATGTCTACAAATAAAAACTACGCAGAAGAATTGTGTGAAACTTCTTTCTGTTCTGTTTGTTCAACTAAAAGCGTTGAACCTTAGTTTTGATTGAGCCGTTCTGAAACACTCTTTCTGTAGAAAATGCAAGTGGAGATTCGGAGCGCTAAGAGGGTAATAGTGGAAAAAGGAATGTCTCCAAATATAAACTACACAGAATCATTCTGTGAAACTTGTTTCTGATCTGTGCATTCAGCTAACAGAGTTAAACCATACTTTGGATTGAGCAGATCTGAACACTCTTTCTGTAGAAAATGCAACTGGACATTTGGAGCGCTAAGAGAGTAGTAGTGGAAAAAGGAATATATTCAAATATAAACTACACAGAAGCATTCTGTGAAACTTCTTTCTGATCTGAGCATTCAGCTAACAGAGTTAAACCATACTTTTGATTGAGCAGTTTTGAAACACTCTGTCTGTAGAAAATGCAACTGGACATTCGTAGCGCTAAGTGGGTAATAGTGGAAAAAAGAATATGTTCAAATATAAACTACACAGAAGCATTGTATGAAACTTCTTTCTGTTCTGTGCATTCAACTAACAGAGTTGAACCTTACTTTTGATTGAGCCTTTCTGAAACACTCTTGCTGTAGAAACTGCAATTGCACATTCTGAGCGCTAAGAGGCCTATATTGGGAAAAATAATATCTTCAAATAAAAACTAGACAGAAGCATTGTGTGAAACTTATTTCTGATATGTTCATTAAGCTAACAGAGTTAAACCATACTTTTGATTGCTCAGTTCTGAACACTCTTTCTGTAGAAAATGCAAGTGGACATTCGGAGCGCTAAGAGGGTAATAGTGGAAAAAGGAATATATTCAAATATAAACTACACAGTAGCATTCTGTGAAAATTCTTTCTCTTCTGTGCATTCAACCAACAGAGTTGAATCTTACTTTTGATTGAGCCGTTCTGAAACACTCTTTCTGTAGAAACTGCAATTGGACATGCTAAGCGCTAAGAGGCCTATATTGGGAAAAAGAATATCTTCAAATAAAAACTACACAGATGCATTCTGTGAAACTTATTTCTGATCTGTAAATTCAGTTAACAGAGATAAAACATATTTTTGATTGAGCAGTTATGAAATACTCTTTTTGTAGAAAATGCAAGTGGAGATTCGGAGCGCTAAGAGGGTAATAGTGGAAAAAGGAATGTCTTCAAATATAAACTACACAGAATCATTCGGTGAAACTTCTTTCTGATCTGTGCATTCAGCTAACAGTGTTAAACCATACTTTTGATTGAGCAGGTCTGAACACTCTTTCTGTAGAAAATGCAACTGGACATTTGGAGCGCTAAGAGCGTAGTAGTGGAAAAAGGAATATATTCAAATATAAACTACACAGAAGCATTCTGTGAAACTTCTTTCTAATCTGAGCATTCAGCTAACAGAGTTAAACCATACTTTTGATTGAGCAGTTTTGAAACACTCTGTCTGTAGAAAATGCAACTGGACATTCGTCGCGCTAAGTGGGTAATAGTGGAAAAAAGAATATGTTCAAATATAAAATACACAGAAGCATTGTATGAAACTTCTTTCTGTTCTGTGCATTCAACTAACAGAGTTGAACCTTACTTTTGATTGAGCCTTTCTGAAACACTCTTTCTGTAGAAACTGCAATTGGACATTCTGAGCGCTAAGAGGCCTATATTGGGAAAAATAATATCTTCAAATAAAAACTACACAGAAGCGTTGTGTGAAACTTATTTCTGATATGTTCATTGAGCTAACAGAGTTAAACCATACTTTTGATTGCGCAGTTCTGAACACTCTTTCTGTAGAAAATGCAAGTGGACATTCGGAGCGCTAAGAGGGTAATAGTGGAAAAAGGAATATATTCAAATATAAACTACACAGTATCATTCTGTGAAAATTCTTTCTGTTCTGTGCATTCAACTAACAGAGTTGAACCTTACTTTTGATTGAGCCGTTCTGAAACACTCTTTCTGTAGAAACTGCAAGTGGACATGCTAAGAGCTTAGAGGCCTACATTGGGAAAAAGAATATCTTCAAATAAAAACTACACAGATGCATTCTGTGAAACTTATTTCTGATCTGTAAATTCAGTTAACAGAGATAAAACATATTTTTGATTGAGCAGTTATGAAACACTCTTTTTGTAGAAAATGCAAGTGGAGATTCGGAGCGCTAAGAGGGTAATAATGGAAACAGGAATGTCTTCAAATATAAACTACACAGAATCATTCGGTGAAACTTCTTTCTGATATGTGCATTCAGCTAACAGAGTTAAACCATACTTTTGATTGAGCAGATCTGAACACTCTTTCTGTAGAAAATGCAAGTGGACATTTGGAGCGCTAAGAGCGTAGTAGTGGAAAAAGGAATATATTCAAATATAAACTACACAGAAGCATTCTGTGAAACTTCTTTCTGATCTGAGCATTCAGCTAACAGAGTTAAACCATACTTTTGATTGAGCAGTTTTGAAACACTCTGTCTGTAGAAAATGCAACTGGACATTCGTAGCGCTAAGTGGGTAATAGTGGAAAAAAGAATATGTTCAAATATAAACTACACAGAAGCATTGTATGAAACTTCTTTCTGTTCTGTGCATTCAACTAACAGAGTTGAACCTTACTTTTGATTGAGCCGTTCTGAAACACTCTTTCTGTAGAAACTGCAATTGGACATTCTGAGCGCTAAGAGGCCTATATTGGGAAAAAGAATGTCTACAAATAAAAACTACGCAGAAGAATTGTGTGAAACTTCTTTCTGTTCTGTTTGTTCAACTAAAAGCGTTGAACCTTAGTTTTGATTGAGCCGTTCTGAAACACTCTTTCTGTAGAAAATGCAAGTGGAGATTCGGAGCGCTAAGAGGGTAATAGTGGAAAAAGGAATGTCTCCAAATATAAACTACACAGAATCATTCTGTGAAACTTGTTTCTGATCTGTGCATTCAGCTAACAGAGTTAAACCATACTTTGGATTGAGCAGATCTGAACACTCTTTCTGTAGAAAATGCAACTGGACATTTGGAGCGCTAAGAGAGTAGTAGTGGAAAAAGGAATATATTCAAATATAAACTACACAGAAGCATTCTGTGAAACTTCTTTCTGATCTGAGCATTCAGCTAACAGAGTTAAACCATACTTTTGATTGAGCAGTTTTGAAACACTCTGTCTGTAGAAAATGCAACTGGACATTCGTAGCGCTAAGTGGGTAATAGTGGAAAAAAGAATATGTTCAAATATAAACTACACAGAAGCATTGTATGAAACTTCTTTCTGTTCTGTGCATTCAACTAACAGAGTTGAACCTTACTTTTGATTGAGCCTTTCTGAAACACTCTTGCTGTAGAAACTGCAATTGCACATTCTGAGCGCTAAGAGGCCTATATTGGGAAAAATAATATCTTCAAATAAAAACTACACAGAAGCATTGTGTGAAACTTATTTCTGATATGTTCATTAAGCTAACAGAGTTAAACCATACTTTTGATTGCTCAGTTCTGAACACTCTTTCTGTAGAAAATGCAAGTGGACATTCGGAACGCTAAGAGGGTAATAGTGGAAAAAGGAATATATTCAAATATAAACTACACAGTAGCATTCTGTGAAAATTCTTTCTCTTCTGTGCATTCAACCAACAGAGTTGAATCTTACTTTTGATTGAGCCGTTCTGAAACACTCTTTCTGTAGAAACTGCAATTGGACATGCTAAGCGCTAAGAGGCCTATATTGGGAAAAAGAATATCTTCAAATAAAAACTACACAGATGCATTCTGTGAAACTTATTTCTGATCTGTAAATTCAGTTAACAGAGATAAAACATATTTTTGATTGAGCAGTTATGAAATACTCTTTTTGTAGAAAATGCAAGTGGAGATTCGGAGCGCTAAGAGGGTAAGAGTGGAAAAAGGAATGTCTTCAAATGTAAACTACACAGAATCATTCGGTGAAACTTCTTTCTGATCTGTGCATTCAGCTAACAGAGTTAAACCATACTTTTGATTGAGCAGGTCTGAACACTCTTTCTGTAGAAAATGCAACTGGACATTTGGAGCGCTAAGAGCGTAGTAGTGGAAAAAGGAATATATTCAAATATAAACTACACAGAAGCATTCTGTGAAACTTCTTTCTAATCTGAGCATTCAGCTAACAGAGTTAAACCATACTTTTGATTGAGCAGTTTTGAAACACTCTGTCTGTAGAAAATGCAACTGGACATTCGTCGCGCTAAGTGGGTAATAGTGGAAAAAAGAATATGTTCAAATATAAAATACACAGAAGCATTGTATGAAACTTCTTTCTGTTCTGTGCATTCAACTAACAGAGTTGAACCTTACTTTTGATTGAGCCTTTCTGAAACACTCTTTCTGTAGAAACTGCAATTGGACATTCTGAGCGCTAAGAGGCCTATATTGGGAAAAATAATATCTTCAAATAAAAACTACACAGAAGCGTTGTGTGAAACTTATTTCTGATATGTTCATTGAGCTAACAGAGTTAAACCATACTTTTGATTGCGCAGTTCTGAACACTCTTTCTGTAGAAAATGCAAGTGGACATTCGGAGCGCTAAGAGGGTAATAGTGGAAAAAGGAATATATTCAAATATAAACTACACAGTATCATTCTGTGAAAATTCTTTCTGTTCTGTGCATTCAACTAACAGAGTTGAACCTTACTTTTGATTGAGCCGTTCTGAAACACTCTTTCTGTAGAAACTGCAAGTGGACATGCTAAGAGCTTAGAGGCCTACATTGGGAAAAAGAATATCTTCAAATAAAAACTACACAGATGCATTCTGTGAAACTTATTTCTGATCTGTAAATTCAGTTAACAGAGATAAAACATATTTTTGATTGAGCAGTTATGAAACACTCTTTTTGTAGAAAATGCAAGTGGAGATTCGGAGCGCTAAGAGGGTAATAGTGGAAACAGGAATGTCTTCAAATATAAACTACACAGAATCATTCGGTGAAACTTCTTTCTGATATGTGCATTCTGCTAACAGAGTTAAACCATACTTTTGATTGAGCAGATCTGAACACTCTTTCTGTAGAAAATGCAAGTGGACATTTGGAGCGCTAAGAGCGTAGTAGTGGAAAAAGGAATATATTCAAATATAAACTACACAGAAGCATTCTGTGAAACTTCTTTCTGATCTGAGCATTAAGCTAACAGAGTTAAACCATACTTTTGATTGAGCAGTTTTGAAACACTCTGTCTGTAGAAAATGCAACTGGACATTCGTAGCGCTAAGTGGGTAATAGTGGAAAAAAGAATATGTTCAAATATAAACTACACAGAAGCATTGTATGAAACTTCTTTCTGTTCTGTGCATTCAACTAACAGAGTTGAACCTTACTTTTGATTGAGCCGTTCTGAAACACTCTTTCTGTAGAAACTGCAATTGGACATTCTGAGCGCTAAGAGGCCTATATTGGGAAAAAGAATGTCTACAAATAAAAACTACGCAGAAGAATTGTGTGAAACTTCTTTCTGTTCTGTTTGTTCAACTAAAAGCGTTGAACCTTAGTTTTGATTGAGCCGTTCTGAAACACTCTTTCTGTAGAAAATGCAAGTGGAGATTCGGAGCGCTAAGAGGGTAATAGTGGAAAAAGGAATGTCTCCAAATATAAACTACACAGAATCATTCTGTGAAACTTGTTTCTGATCTGTGCATTCAGCTAACAGAGTTAAACCATACTTTGGATTGAGCAGATCTGAACACTCTTTCTGTAGAAAATGCAACTGGACATTTGGAGCGCTAAGAGAGTAGTAGTGGAAAAAGGAATATATTCAAATATAAACTACACAGAAGCATTCTGTGAAACTTCTTTCTGATCTGAGCATTCAGCTAACAGAGTTAAACCATACTTTTGATTGAGCAGTTTTGAAACACTCTGTCTGTAGAAAATGCAACTGGACATTCGTAGCGCTAAGTGGGTAATAGTGGAAAAAAGAATATGTTCAAATATAAACTACACAGAAGCATTGTATGAAACTTCTTTCTGTTCTGTGCATTCAACTAACAGAGTTGAACCTTACTTTTGATTGAGCCTTTCTGAAACACTCTTGCTGTAGAAACTGCAATTGCACATTCTGAGCGCTAAGAGGCCTATATTGGGAAAAATAATATCTTCAAATAAAAACTACACAGAAGCATTGTGTGAAACTTATTTCTGATATGTTCATTAAGCTAACAGAGTTAAACCATACTTTTGATTGCTCAGTTCTGAACACTCTTTCTGTAGAAAATGCAAGTGGACATTCGGAGCGCTAAGAGGGTAATAGTGGAAAAAGGAATATATTCAAATATAAACTACACAGTAGCATTCTGTGAAAATTCTTTCTCTTCTGTGCATTCAACCAACAGAGTTGAATCTTACTTTTGATTGAGCCGTTCTGAAACACTCTTTCTGTAGAAACTGCAATTGGACATGCTAAGCGCTAAGAGGCCTATATTGGGAAAAAGAATATCTTCAAATAAAAACTACACAGATGCATTCTGTGAAACTTATTTCTGATCTGTAAATTCAGTTAACAGAGATAAAACATATTTTTGATTGAGCAGTTATGAAATACTCTTTTTGTAGAAAATGCAAGTGGAGATTCGGAGCGCTAAGAGGGTAAGAGTGGAAAAAGGAATGTCTTCAAATGTAAACTACACAGAATCATTCGGTGAAACTTCTTTCTGATCTGTGCATTCAGCTAACAGAGTTAAACCATACTTTTGATTGAGCAGGTCTGAACACTCTTTCTGTAGAAAATGCAACTGGACATTTGGAGCGCTAAGAGCGTAGTAGTGGAAAAAGGAATATATTCAAATATAAACTACACAGAAGCATTCTGTGAAACTTCTTTCTAATCTGAGCATTCAGCTAACAGAGTTAAACCATACTTTTGATTGAGCAGTTTTGAAACACTCTGTCTGTAGAAAATGCAACTGGACATTCGTCGCGCTAAGTGGGTAATAGTGGAAAAAAGAATATGTTCAAATATAAAATACACAGAAGCATTGTATGAAACTTCTTTCTGTTCTGTGCATTCAACTAACAGAGTTGAACCTTACTTTTGATTGAGCCTTTCTGAAACACTCTTTCTGTAGAAACTGCAATTGGACATTCTGAGCGCTAAGAGGCCTATATTGGGAAAAATAATATCTTCAAATAAAAACTACACAGAAGCGTTGTGTGAAACTTATTTCTGATATGTTCATTGAGCTAACAGAGTTAAACCATACTTTTGATTGCGCAGTTCTGAACACTCTTTCTGTAGAAAATGCAAGTGGACATTCGGAGCGCTAAGAGGGTAATAGTGGAAAAAGGAATATATTCAAATATAAACTACACAATATCATTCTGTGAAAATTCTTTCTGTTCTGTGCATTCAACTAACAGAGTTGAACCTTACTTTTGATTGAGCCGTTCTGAAACACTCTTTCTGTAGAAACTGCAATTGGACATGCTAAGAGCTTAGAGGCCTACTTTGGGAAAAAGAATATCTTCAAATAAAAACTACACAGATGCATTCTGTGAAACTTATTTCTGATCTGTAAATTCAGTTAACAGAGATAAAACATATTTTTGATTGAGCAGTTATGAAACACTCTTTTTGTAGAAAATGCAAGTGGAGATTCGGAGCGCTAAGAGGGTAATAGTGGAAACAGGAATGTCTTCAAATATAAACTACACAGAATCATTCGGTGAAACTTCTTTCTGATCTGTGCATTCAGCTAACAGAGTTAAACCATACTTTTGATTGAGCAGATCTGAACACTCTTTCTGTAGAAAATGCAAGTGGACATTTGGAGCGCTAAGAGCGTAGTAGTGGAAAAAGGAATATATTCAAATATAAACTACACAGAAGCATTCTGTGAAACTTCTTTCTGATCTGAGCATTCAGCTAACAGAGTTAAACCATACTTTTGATTGAGCAGTTTTGAAACACTCTGTCTGTAGAAAATGCAACTGGACATTCGTAGCGCTAAGTGGGTAATAGTGGAAAAAAGAATATGTTCAAATATAAACTACACAGAAGCATTGTATGAAACTTCTTTCTGTTCTGTGCATTCAACTAACAGAGTTGAACCTTACTTTTGATTGAGCCGTTCTGAAACACTCTTTCTGTAGAAACTGCAATTGGACATTCTGAGCGCTAAGAGGCCTATATTGGGAAAAAGAATGTCTACAAATAAAAACTACGCAGAAGAGTTGTGTGAAACTTCTTTCTGTTCTGTTTGTTCAACTAAAAGCGTTGAACCTTAGTTTTGATTGAGCCGTTCTGAAACACTCTTTCTGTAGAAAATGCAAGTGGAGATTCGGAGCGCTAAGAGGGTAATAGTGGAAAAAGGAATGTCTCCAAATATAAACTACACAGAATCATTCTGTGAAACTTGTTTCTGATCTGTGCATTCAGCTAACAGAGTTAAACCATACTTTGGATTGAGCAGATCTGAACACTCTTTCTGTAGAAAATGCAACTGGACATTTGGAGCGCTAAGAGAGTAGTAGTGGAAAAAGGAATATATTCAAATATAAACTACACAGAAGCATTCTGTGAAACTTCTTTCTGATCTGAGCATTCAGCTAACAGAGTTAAACCATACTTTTGATTGAGCAGTTTTGAAACACTCTGTCTGTAGAAAATGCAACTGGACATTCGTAGCGCTAAGTGGGTAATAGTGGAAAAAAGAATATGTTCAAATATAAACTACACAGAAGCATTGTATGAAACTTCTTTCTGTTCTGTGCATTCAACTAACAGAGTTGAACCTTACTTTTGATTGAGCCTTTCTGAAACACTCTTGCTGTAGAAACTGCAATTGCACATTCTGAGCGCTAAGAGGCCTATATTGGGAAAAATAATATCTTCAAATAAAAACTACACAGAAGCATTGTGTGAAACTTATTTCTGATATGTTCATTAAGCTAACAGAGTTAAACCATACTTTTGATTGCTCAGTTCTGAACACTCTTTCTGTAGAAAATGCAAGTGGACATTCGGAGCGCTAAGAGGGTAATAGTGGAAAAAGGAATATATTCAAATATAAACTACACAGTAGCATTCTGTGAAAATTCTTTCTCTTCTGTGCATTCAACCAACAGAGTTGAATCTTACTTTTGATTGAGCCGTTCTGAAACACTCTTTCTGTAGAAACTGCAATTGGACATGCTAAGCGCTAAGAGGCCTATATTGGGAAAAAGAATATCTTCAAATAAAAACTACACAGATGCATTCTGTGAAACTTATTTCTGATCTGTAAATTCAGTTAACAGAGATAAAACATATTTTTGATTGAGCAGTTATGAAATACTCTTTTTGTAGAAAATGCAAGTGGAGATTCGGAGCGCTAAGAGGGTAAGAGTGGAAAAAGGAATGTCTTCAAATGTAAACTACACAGAATCATTCGGTGAAACTTCTTTCTGATCTGTGCATTCAGCTAACAGAGTTAAACCATACTTTTGATTGAGCAGGTCTGAACACTCTTTCTGTAGAAAATGCAACTGGACATTTGGAGCGCTAAGAGCGTAGTAGTGGAAAAAGGAATATATTCAAATATAAACTACACAGAAGCATTCTGTGAAACTTCTTTCTAATCTGAGCATTCAGCTAACAGAGTTAAACCATACTTTTGATTGAGCAGTTTTGAAACACTCTGTCTGTAGAAAATGCAACTGGACATTCGTCGCGCTAAGTGGGTAATAGTGGAAAAAAGAATATGTTCAAATATAAAATACACAGAAGCATTGTATGAAACTTCTTTCTGTTCTGTGCATTCAACTAACAGAGTTGAACCTTACTTTTGATTGAGCCTTTCTGAAACACTCTTTCTGTAGAAACTGCAATTGGACATTCTGAGCGCTAAGAGGCCTATATTGGGAAAAATAATATCTTCAAATAAAAACTACACAGAAGCGTTGTGTGAAACTTATTTCTGATATGTTCATTGAGCTAACAGAGTTAAACCATACTTTTGATTGCGCAGTTCTGAACACTCTTTCTGTAGAAAATGCAAGTGGACATTTGGAGCGCTAAGAGCGTAGTAGTGGAAAAAGGAATATATTCAAATATAAACTACACAGAAGCATTCTGTGAAACTTCTTTCTGATCTGAGCATTCAGCTAACAGAGTTAAACCATACTTTTGATTGAGCAGTTTTGAAACACTCTGTCTGTAGAAAATGCAACTGGACATTCGTAGCGCTAAGTGGGTAATAGTGGAAAAAAGAATATGTTCAAATATAAACTACACAGAAGCATTGTATGAAACTTCTTTCTGTTCTGTGCATTCAACTAACAGAGTTGAACCTTACTTTTGATTGAGCCGTTCTGAAACACTCTTTCTGTAGAAACTGCAATTGGACATTCTGAGCGCTAAGAGGCCTATATTGGGAAAAAGAATGTCTACAAATAAAAACTACGCAGAAGAATTGTGTGAAACTTCTTTCTGTTCTGTTTGTTCAACTAAAAGCGTTGAACCTTAGTTTTGATTGAGCCGTTCTGAAACACTCTTTCTGTAGAAAATGCAAGTGGAGATTCGGAGCGCTAAGAGGGTAATAGTGGAAAAAGGAATGTCTCCAAATATAAACTACACAGAATCATTCTGTGAAACTTGTTTCTGATCTGTGCATTCAGCTAACAGAGTTAAACCATACTTTGGATTGAGCAGATCTGAACACTCTTTCTGTAGAAAATGCAACTGGACATTTGGAGCGCTACGAGAGTAGTAGTGGAAAAAGGAATATATTCAAATATAAACTACACAGAAGCATTCTGTGAAACTTCTTTCTGATCTGAGCATTCAGCTAACAGAGTTAAACCATACTTTTGATTGAGCAGTTTTGAAACTCTCTGTCTGTAGAAAATGCAACTGGACATTCGTAGCGCTAAGTGGGTAATAGTGGAAAAAAGAATATGTTCAAATATAAACTACACAGAAGCATTGTATGAAACTTCTTCCTGTTCTGTGCATTCAACTAACAGAGTTGAACCTTACTTTTGATTGAGCCGTTCTGAAACACTCTTTCTGTAGAAACTGCAATTGGACATGCTAAGCGCTAAGAGGCCTACATTGGGAAAAAGTATATCTTCAAATAAAAACTACACAGATGCATTCTGTGAAACTTATTTCTGATCTGTAAATTCAGTTAACAGAGATAAAACATATTTTTGATTGAGCAGTTATGAAACACTGTATTTGTAGAAAATGCAAGTGGAGATTCGGAGCGCTAAGAGGGTAATAGTGGAAAAAGGAATGTCTTCAAATATAAACTACACAGAATCATTCGGTGAAACTTCTTTCTGATCTGTGCATTCAGCTAACAGAGTTAAACCATACTTTTGATTGAGCAGATCTGAACACTCTTTCTGTAGAAAATGCAACTGGACATTTGGAGCGCTAAGAGCGTAGTAGTGGAAAAAGGAATATATTCAAATATAAACTACACAGAAGCATTCTGTGAAACTTCTTTCTGATCTGAGCATTCAGCTAACAGAGTTAAACCATACTTTTGATTGAGCAGTTTTGAAACACTCTGTCTGTAGAAAATCCAACTGGACATTCGTAGCGCTAAGTGGGTAATAGTGGAAAAAAGAATATGTTCAAATATAAACTACACAGAAGCATTGTATGAAACTTCTTTCTGTTCTGTGCATTCAACTAACAGAGTTGAACCTTACTTTTGATTGAGCCTTTCTGAAACACTCTTGCTGTAGAAACTGCAATTGCACATTCTGAGTGCTAAGAGGCCTATATTGGGAAAAATAATATCTTCAAATAAAAACTACAGAGAAGCATTGTGTGAAACTTATTTCTGATATGTTCATTAAGCTAACAGAGTTAAACCATACTTTTGATTGCGCAGTTCTGATCACTCTCTCTGTAGAAAATGCAAGTGGACATTCGGAGCGCTAAGAGGGTAATAGTGGAAAAAGGAATATATTCAAATATAAACTACACAGTAGCATTCTGTGAAAATTCTTTCTGTTCTGTGCATTCAACTAACAGAGTTGAACCTTACTTTTGATTGAGCCGTTCTGAAACACTCTTTCTGTAGAAACTGCAATTGGACATGCTAAGCGCTAAGAGGCCTACATTGGAAAAAAGAATATCTTCAAATAAAAACTACACAGATGCATTCTGTGAAACTTATGTCTGATCTGTAAATTCAGTTAACAGAGATAAAACATATTTTTGATTGAGCAGTTATGAAACACTGTTTTTGTAGAAAATGCAAGTGGAGATTCGGAGCGCTAAGAGGTTAATAGTGGAAAAAGGAATGTCTTCAAATATAAACTACACAGAATCATTCGGTGAAACTTCTTTCTGATCTGTGCATTCAGCTAACAGAGTTAAACCATACTTTTGATTGAGCAGATCTGAACACTCTTTCTGTAGAAAATGCAAGTGGACATTTGGAGCGCTAAGAGCGTAGTAGTGGAAAAAGGAATATATTCAAATATAAACTACACAGAAGCATTCTGTGAAACTTCTTTCTGATCTGAGCATTCAGCTAACAGAGTTAAACCATACTTTTGATTGAGCAGTTTTGAAACTCTCTGTCTGTAGAAAATGCAACTGGACATTCGTAGCGCTAAGTGGGTAATAGTGGAAAAAAGAATATGTTCAAATATAAACTACACAGAAGCATTGTATGAAACTTCTTTCTGTTCTGTGCATTCAACTAACAGAGTTGAACCTTACTTTTGATTGAGCCGTTCTGAAACACTCTTTCTGTAGAAACTGCAATTGGACATCCTGAGCGCTAAGAGGCCTATATTGGGAAAAAGAATGTCTACAAATAAAAACTACACAGAAGAATTGTGTGAAACTTCTTTCTGTTCTGTTTGTTCCACTAAAAGAGTTGAACCTTAGTTTTGATTGAGCCGTTCTGAAACACTCTTTCTGTAGAAAATGCAAGTGGAGATTCGGAGCGCTAAGAGGGTAATAGTGGAAAAAGGAATGTCTCCAAATATAAACTACACAGAATCATTCTGTGAAACTTCTTTCTGATCTGTGCATTCAGCTAACAGAGTTAAACCATACTTTTGATTGAGCAGATCTGAACACTCTTTCTGTAGAAAATGCAACTGGACATTTGGAGCGCTAAGAGAGTAGTAGTGGAAAAAGGAATATATTCAAATATAAACTACACAGAAGCATTCTGTGAAACTTCTTTCTGATCTGAGCATTCAGCTAACAGAGTTAAACCATACTTTTGATTGAGCAGTTTTGAAACACTCTGTCTGTAGAAAATGCAACTGGACATTCGTAGCGCTAAGTGGGTAATAGTGGAAAAAAGAATATGTTCAAATATAAACTACACAGAAGCATTGTATGAAACTTCTTTCTGTTCTGTGCATTCAACTAACAGAGTTGAACCTTACTTTTGATTGAGCCTTTCTGAAACACTCTTGCTGTAGAAACTGCAATTGCACATTCTGAGCGCTAAGAGGCCTATATTGGGAAAAATAATATCTTCAAATAAAAACTACACAGAAGCATTGTGTGAAACTTATTTCTGATATGTTCATTAAGCTAACAGAGTTAAACCATACTTTTGATTGCTCAGTTCTGAACACTCTTTCTGTAGAAAATGCAAGTGGACATTCGGAGCGCTAAGAGGGTAATAGTGGAAAAAGGAATATATTCAAATATAAACTACACAGTAGCATTCTGTGAAAATTCTTTCTCTTCTGTGCATTCAACCAACAGAGTTGAATCTTACTTTTGATTGAGCCGTTCTGAAACACTCTTTCTGTAGAAACTGCAATTGGACATGCTAAGCGCTAAGAGGCCTATATTGGGAAAAAGAATATCTTCAAATAAAAACTACACAGATGCATTCTGTGAAACTTATTTCTGATCTGTAAATTCAGTTAACAGAGATAAAACATATTTTTGATTGAGCAGTTATGAAATACTTTTTTGTAGAAAATGCAAGTGGAGATTCGGAGCGCTAAGAGGGTAAGAGTGGAAAAAGGAATGTCTTCAAATGTAAACTACACAGAATCATTCGGTGAAACTTCTTTCTGATCTGTGCATTCAGCTAACAGAGTTAAACCATACTTTTGATTGAGCAGGTCTGAACACTCTTTCTGTAGAAAATGCAACTGGACATTTGGAGCGCTAAGAGCGTAGTAGTGGAAAAAGGAATATATTCAAATATAAACTACACAGAAGCATTCTGTGAAACTTCTTTCTAATCTGAGCATTCAGCTAACAGAGTTAAACCATACTTTTGATTGAGCAGTTTTGAAATACTCTGTCTGTAGAAAATGCAACTGGACATTCGTCGCGCTAAGTGGGTAATAGTGGAAAAAAGAATATGTTCAAATATAAAATACACAGAAGCATTGTATGAAACTTCTTTCTGTTCTGTGCATTCAACTAACAGAGTTGAACCTTACTTTTGATTGAGCCTTTCTGAAACACTCTTTCTGTAGAAACTGCAATTGGACATTCTGAGCGCTAAGAGGCCTATATTGGGAAAAATAATATCTTCAAATAAAAACTACACAGAAGCGTTGTGTGAAACTTATTTCTGATATGTTCATTGAGCTAACAGAGTTAAACCATACTTTTGATTGCGCAGTTCTGAACACTCTTTCTGTAGAAAATGCAAGTTGACATTCGGAGTGCTAAGAGGGTAATAGTGGAAAAAGGAATATATTCAAATATAAACTACACAGTATCATTCTGTGAAAATTCTTTCTGTTCTGTGCATTCAACTAACAGAGTTGAACCTTACTTTTGATTGAGCCGTTCTGAAACACTATTTCTGTAGAAACTGCAATTGGACATGCTAAGAGCTTAGAGGCCTACATTGGGAAAAAGAATATCTTCAAATAAAAACTACACAGATGCATTCTGTGAAACTTATTTCTGATCTGTAAATTCAGTTAACAGAGATAAAACATATTTTTGATTGAGCAGTTATGAAACACTCTTTTTGTAGAAAATGCAAGTGGAGATTCGGAGCGCTAAGAGGGTAATAGTGGAAACAGGAATGTCTTCAAATATAAACTACACAGAATCATTCGGTGAAACTTCTTTCTGATCTGTGCATTCAGCTAACAGAGTTAAACCATACTTTTGATTGAGCAGATCTGAACACTCTTTCTGTAGAAAATGCAAGTGGACATTTGGAGCGCTAAGAGCGTAGTAGTGGAAAAAGGAATATATTCAAATATAAACTACACAGAAGCATTCTGTGAAACTTCTTTCTGATCTGAGCATTCAGCTAACAGAGTTAAACCATACTTTTGATTGAGCAGTTTTGAAACACTCTGTCTGTAGAAAATGCAACTGGACATTCGTAGCGCTAAGTGGGTAATAGTGGAAAAAAGAATATGTTCAAATATAAACTACACAGAAGCATTGTATGAAACTTCTTTCTGTTCTGTGCATTCAACTAACAGAGTTGAACCTTACTTTTGATTGAGCCGTTCTGAAACACTCTTTCTGTAGAAACTGCAATTGGACATGCTAAGCGCTAAGAGGCCTACATTGGGAAAAAGAATATCTTCAAATAAAAACTACACAGATGCATTCTGTGAAACTTATTTCTGATCTGTAAATTCAGTTAACAGAGATAAAACATATTTTTGATTGAGCAGTTATGAAACACTGTTTTTGTAGAAAATGCAAGTGGAGATTCGGAGCGCTAAGAGGGTAATAGTGGAAAAAGGAATGTCTTCAAATATAAACTACACAGAATCATTCGGTGAAACTTCTTTCTGATCTGTGCATTCAGCTAACAGAGTTAAACCATACTTTTGATTGAGCAGATCTGAACACTCTTTCTGTAGAAAATGCAAGTGGACATTTGGAGCGCTAAGAGCGTAGTAGTGGAAAAAGGAATATATTCAAATATAAACTACACAGAAGCATTCTGTGAAACTTCTTTCTGATCTGAGCATTCAGCTAACAGAGTTAAACCATACTTTTGATTGAGCAGTTTTGAAACACTCTGTCTGTAGAAAATGCAACTGGACATTCGTAGCGCTAAGTGGGTAATAGTGGAAAAAAGAATATGTTCAAATATAAACTACACAGAAGCATTGTATGAAACTTCTTTCTGTTCTGTGCATTCAACTAACAGAGTTGAACCTTACTTTTGATTGAGCCGTTCTGAAACACTCTTTCTGTAGAAACTGCAATTGGACATGCTAAGCGCTAAGAGGCCTACATTGGGAAAAAGAATATCTTCAAATAAAAACTACACAGATGCATTCTGTGAAACTTATTTCTGATCTGTAAATTCAGTTAACAGAGATAAAACATATCTTTGATTGAGCAGTTATGAAACACTGTTTTTGTAGAAAATGCAAGTGGAGATTCGGAGCGCTAAGAGGGTAATAGTGGAAAAAGGAATGTCTTCAAATATAAACTACACAGAATCATTCGGTGAAACTTCTTTCTGATCTGTGCATTCAGCTAACAGAGTTAAATCATACTTTTGATTGAGCAGATCTGAACACTCTTTCTGTGGAAAATGCAACTGGACATTTGGAGCGCTAAGAGCGTAGTAGTGGAAAAAGGAATATATTCAAATATAAACAACACAGAAGCATTCTGTGAAACTTCTTTCTGATCTGAGCATTCAGCTAACAGAGTTAAACCATACTTTTGATTGAGCAGTTTTGAAACACTCTGTCTGTAGAAAATGCAACTGGACATTCGTAGCGCTAAGTGGGTAATAGTGGAAAAAAGAATATGTTCAAATATAAACTACACAGAAGCATTGTATGAAACTTCTTTCTGTTCTGTGCATTCAACTAACAGAGTTGAACCTTACTTTTGATTGAGCCGTTCTGAAACACTCTTTCTGTAGAAAATGCAATTGGACATTCTGAGCGCTAAGAGGCCTATATTGGGAAAAAGAATGTCTACAAATAAAAACTACGCAGAAGAATTGTGTGAAACTTCTTTCTGTTCTGTTTGTTCAACTAAAAGCGTTGAACCATAGTTTTGATTGAGCCGTTCTGAAACACTCTTTCTGTAGAAAATGCAAGTGGAGATTCGGAGCGCTAAGAGGGTAATAGTGGAAAAAGGAATGTCTCCAAATATAAACTACACAGAATCATTCTGTGAAACTTGTTTCTGATCTGTGCATTCAGCTAACAGAGTTAAACCATACTTTGGATTGAGCAGATCTGAACACTCTTTCTGTAGAAAATGCAACTGGACATTTGGAGCGCTAAGAGAGTAGTAGTGGAAAAAGGAATATATTCAAATATAAACTACACAGAAGCATTCTGTGAAACTTCTTTCTGATCTGAGCATTCAGCTAACAGAGTTAAACCATACTTTTGATTGAGCAGTTTTGAAACTCTCTGTCTGTAGAAAATGCAACTGGACATTCGTAGCGCTAAGTGGGTAATAGTGGAAAAAAGAATATGTTCAAATATAAACTACACAGAAGCATTGTATGAAACTTCTTCCTGTTCTGTGCATTCAACTAACAGAGTTGAACCTTACTTTTGATTGAGCCGTTCTGAAACACTCTTTCTGTAGAAACTGCAATTGGACATGCTAAGCGCTAAGAGGCCTACATTGGGAAAAAGAATATCTTCAAATAAAAACTACACAGATGCATTCTGTGAAACTTATTTCTGATCTGTAAATTCAGTTAACAGAGATAAAACATATTTTTGATTGAGCAGTTATGAAACACTGTTTTTGTAGAAAATGCAAGTGGAGATTCGGAGCGCTAAGAGGGTAATAGTGGAAAAAGGAATGTCTTCAAATATAAACTACACAGAATCATTCGGTGAAACTTCTTTCTGATCTGTGCATTCAGCTAACAGAGTTAAACCATACTTTTGATTGAGCAGATCTGAACACTCTTTCTGTAGAAAATGCAACTGGACATTTGGAGCGCTAAGAGCGTAGTAGTGGAAAAAGGAATATATTCAAATATAAACTACACAGAAGCATTCTGTGAAACTTCTTTCTGATCTGAGCATTCAGCTAACAGAGTTAAACCATACTTTTGATTGAGCAGTTTTGAAACACTCTGTCTGTAGAAAATCCAACTGGACATTCGTAGCGCTAAGTGGGTAATAGTGGAAAAAAGAATATGTTCAAATATAAACTACACAGAAGCATTGTATGAAACTTCTTTCTGTTCTGTGCATTCAACTAACAGAGTTGAACCTTACTTTTGATTGAGCCTTTCTGAAACACTCTTGCTGTAGAAACTGCAATTGCACATTCTGAGTGCTAAGAGGCCTATATTGGGAAAAATAATATCTTCAAATAAAAACTACACAGAAGCATTGTGTGAAACTTATTTCTGATATGTTCATTAAGCTAACAGAGTTAAACCATACTTTTGATTGCGCAGTTCTGATCACTCTCTCTGTAGAAAATGCAAGTGGACATTCGGAGCGCTAAGAGGGTAATAGTGGAAAAAGGAATATATTCAAATATAAACTACACAGTAGCATTCTGTGAAAATTCTTTCTGTTCTGTGCATTCAACTAACAGAGTTGAACCTTACTTTTGATTGAGCCGTTCTGAAACACTCTTTCTGTAGAAACTGCAATTGGACATGCTAAGCGCTAAGAGGCCTACATTGGAAAAAAGAATATCTTCAAATAAAAACTACACAGATGCATTCTGTGAAACTTATTTCTGATCTGTAAATTCAGTTAACAGAGATAAAACATATTTTTGATTGAGCAGTTATGAAACACTGTTTTTGTAGAAAATGCAAGTGGAGATTCGGAGCGCTAAGAGGTTAATAGTGGAAAAAGGAATGTCTTCAAATATAAACTACACAGAATCATTCGGTGAAACTTCTTTCTGATCTGTGCATTCAGCTAACAGAGTTAAACCATACTTTTGATTGATCAGATCTGAACACTCTTTCTGTAGAAAATGCAAGTGGACATTTGGAGCGCTAAGAGCGTAGTAGTGGAAAAAGGAATATATTCAAATATAAACTACACAGAAGCATTCTGTGAAACTTCTTTCTGATCTGAGCATTCAGCTAACAGAGTTAAACCATACTTTTGATTGAGCAGTTTTGAAACACTCTGTCTGTAGAAAATGCAACTGGATATTCGTAGCGCTAAGTGGGTAATAGTGGAAAAAAGAATATGTTCAAATATAAACTACACAGAAGCATTGTATGAAACTTCTTTCTGTTCTGTGCATTCAACTAACAGAGTTGAACCTTACTTTTGATTGAGCCGTTCTGAAACACTCTTTCTGTAGAAACTGCAATTGGACATGCTAAGCGCTAAGAGGCCTACATTGGGAAAAAGAATATCTTCAAATAAAAACTACACAGATGCATTCTGTGAAACTTATTTCTGATCTGTAAATTCAGTTAACAGAGATAAAACATACTTTTGATTGAGCAGTTATGAAACACTGTTTTTGTAGAAAATGCAAGTGGAGATTCGGAGCGCTAAGAGGGTAATAGTGGAAAAAGGAATGTCTTCAAATATAAACTACACAGAATCATTCGGTGAAACTTCTTTCTGATCTGTGCATTCAGCTAACAGAGTTAAACCATACTTTTGATTGAGCAGATCTGAACACTCTTTCTGTAGAAAATGCAACTGGACATTTGGAGCGCTAAGAGCGTAGTAGTGGAAAAAGGAATATATTCAAATATAAACTACACAGAAGCATTCTGTGAAACTTCTTTCTGATCTGAGCATTCAGCTAACAGAGTTAAACCATACTTTTGATTGAGCAGTTTTGAAACACTCTGTCTGTAGAAAATGCAACTGGACATTCGTAGCGCTAAGTGGGTAATAGTGGAAAAAAGAATATGTTCAAATAGAAACTACACAGAAGCATTGTATGAAACTTCTTTCTGTTCTGTGCATTTAACTAACAGAGTTGAACCTTACTTTTGATTGAGCCGTTCTGAAACACTCTTTCTGTAGAAACTGCAATTGGACATTCTGAGCGCTAAGAGGCCTATATTGGGAAAAAGAATGTCTACAAATAAAAACTACGCAGAAGAATTGTGTGAAACTTCTTTCTGTTCTGTTTGTTCAACTAAAAGCGTTGAACCTTAGTTTTGATTGAGCCGTTCTGAAACACTCTTTCTGTAGAAAATGCAAGTGGAGATTCGGAGCGCTAAGAGGGTAATAGTGGAAAAAGGAATGTCTCCAAATATAAACTACACAGAATCATTCTGTGAAACTTGTTTCTGATCTGTGCATTCAGCTAACAGAGTTAAACCATACTTTGGATTGAGCAGATCTGAACACTCTTTCTGTAGAAAATGCAACTGGACATTTGGAGCGCTAAGAGAGTAGTAGTGGAAAAAGGAATATATTCAAATATAAACTACACAGAAGCATTCTGTGAAACTTCTTTCTGATCTGAGCATTCAGCTAACAGAGTTAAACCATACTTTTGATTGAGCAGTTTTGAAACTCTCTGTCTGTAGAAAATGCAACTGGACATTCGTAGCGCTAAGTGGGTAAGAGTGGAAAAAAGAATATGTTCAAATATAAACTACACAGAAGCATTGTATGAAACTTCTTCCTGTTCTGTGCATTCAACTAACAGAGTTGAACCTTACTTTTGATTGAGCCGTTCTGAAACACTCTTTCTGTAGAAACTGCAATTGGACATGCTAAGCGCTAAGAGGCCTACATTGGGAAAAAGAATATCTTCAAATAAAAACTACACAGATGCATGCTGTGAAACTTATTTCTGATCTGTAAATTCAGTTAACAGAGATAAAACATATTTTTGATTGAGCAGTTATGAAACACTGTTTTTGTAGAAAATGCAAGTGGAGATTCGGAGCGCTAAGAGGGTAATAGTGGAAAAAGGAATGTCTTCAAATATAAACTACACAGAATCATTCGGTGAAACTTCTTTCTGATCTGTGCATTCAGCTAACAGAGTTAAACCATACTTTTGATTGAGCAGATCTGAACACTCTTTCTGTAGAAAATGCAACTGGACATTTGGAGCGCTAAGAGCGTAGTAGTGGAAAAAGGAATATATTCAAATATAAACTACACAGAAGCATTCTGTGAAACTTCTTTCTGATCTGAGCATTCAGCTAACAGAGTTAAACCATACTTTTGATTGAGCAGTTTTGAAACACTCTGTCTGTAGAAAATCCAACTGGACATTCTTAGCGCTAAGTGGGTAATAGTGGAAAAAAGAATATGTTCAAATATAAACTACACAGAAGCATTGTATGAAACTTCTTTCTGTTCTGTGCATTCAACTAACAGAGTTGAACCTTACTTTTGATTGAGCCTTTCTGAAACACTCTTGCTGTAGAAACTGCAATTGCACATTCTGAGTGCTAAAAGGCCTATATTGGGAAAAATAATATCTTCAAATAAAAACTACACAGAAGCATTGTGTGAAACTTATTTCTGATATGTTCATTAAGCTAACAGAGTTAAACCATACTTTTGATTGCGCAGTTCTGATCACTCTCTCTGTAGAAAATGCAAGTGGACATTCGGAGCGCTAAGAGGGTAATAGTGGAAAAAGGAATATATTCAAATATAAACTACACAGTAGCATTCTGTGAAAATTCTTTCTGTTCTGTGCATTCAACTAACAGAGTTGAACCTTACTTTTGATTGAGCCGTTCTGAAACACTCTTTCTGTAGAAACTGCAATTGGACATGCTAAGCGCTAAGAGGCCTACATTGGAAAAAAGAATATCTTCAAATAAAAACTACACAGATGCATTCTGTGAAACTTATTTCTGATCTGTAAATTCAGTTAACAGAGATAAAACATATTTTTGATTGAGCAGTTATGAAACACTGTTTTTGTAGAAAATGCAAGTGGAGATTCGGAGCGCTAAGAGGGTAATAGTGGAAACAGGAATGTCTTCAAATATAAACTACACAGAATCATTCGGTGAAACTTCTTTCTGATCTGTGCATTCAGCTAACAGAGTTAAACCATACTTTTGATTGAGCAGATCTGAACACTCTTTCTGTAGAAAATGCAAGTGGACATTTGGAGCGCTAAGAGCGTAGTAGTGGAAAAAGGAATATATTCAAATATAAACTACACAGAAGCATTCTGTGAAACTTCTTTCTGATCTGAGCATTCAGCTAACAGAGTTAAACCATACTTTTGATTGAGCAGTTTTGAAACACTCTGTCTGTAGAAAATGCAACTGGACATTCGTAGCGCTAAGTGGGTAATAGTGGAAAAAAGAATATGTTCAAATATAAACTACACAGAAGCATTGTATGAAACTTCTTTCTGTTCTGTGCATTCAACTAACAGAGTTGAACCTTACTTTTGATTGAGCCGTTCTGAAACACTCTTTCTGTAGAAACTGCAATTGGACATTCTGAGCGCTAAGAGGCCTATATTGGGAAAAAGAATGTCTACAAATAAAAACTACGCAGAAGAATTGTGTGAAACTTCTTTCTGTTCTGTTTGTTCAACTAAAAGCGTTGAACCTTAGTTTTGATTGAGCCGTTCTGAAACACTCTTTCTGTAGAAAATGCAAGTGGAGATTCGGAGCGCTAAGAGGGTAATAGTGGAAAAAGGAATGTCTCCAAATATAAACTACACAGAATCATTCTGTGAAACTTGTTTCTGATCTGTGCATTCAGCTAACAGAGTTAAACCATACTTTGGATTGAGCAGATCTGAACACTCTTTCTGTAGAAAATGCAACTGGACATTTGGAGCGCTAAGAGAGTAGTAGTGGAAAAAGGAATATATTCAAATATAAACTACACAGAAGCATTCTGTGAAACTTCTTTCTGATCTGAGCATTCAGCTAACAGATTTAAACCATACTTTTGATTGAGCAGTTTTGAAACTCTCTGTCTGTAGAAAATGCAACTGGACATTCGTAGCGCTAAGTGGGTAATAGTGGAAAAAATAATATGTTCAAATATAAACTACACAGAAGCATTGTATGAAACTTCTTCCTGTTCTGTGAATTCAACTAACAGAGTTGAACCTTACTTTTGATTGAGCCGTTCTGAAACACTCTTTCTGTAGAAACTGCAATTGGACATGCTAAGCGCTAAGAGGCCTACATTGGGAAAAAGAATATCTTCAAATAAAAACTACACAGATGCATTCTGTGAAACTTATTTCTGATCTGTAAATTCAGTTAACAGAGATAAAACATATTTTTGATTGAGCAGTTATGAAACACTGTTTTTGTAGAAAATGCAAGTGGAGATTCGGAGCGCTAAGAGGGTAATAGTGGAAAAAGGAATGTCTTCAAATATAAACTACACAGAATCATTCGGTGAAACTTCTTTCTGATCTGTGCATTCAGCTAACAGAGTTAAACCATACTTTTGATTGAGCAGATCTGAACACTCTTTCTGTAGAAAATGCAACTGGACATTTGGAGCGCTAAGAGCGTAGTAGTGGAAAAAGGAATATATTCAAATATAAACTACACAGAAGCATTCTGTGAAACTTCTTTCTGATCTGAGCATTCAGCTAACAGAGTTAAACCATACTTTTGATTGAGCAGTTTTGAAACACTCTGTCTGTAGAAAATCCAACTGGACATTCGTAGCGCTAAGTGGGTAATAGTGGAAAAAAGAATATGTTCAAATATAAACTACACAGAAGCATTGTATGAAACTTCTTTCTGTTCTGTGCATTCAACTAACAGAGTTGAACCTTACTTTTGATTGAGCCTTTCTGAAACACTCTTGCTGTAGAAACTGCAATTGCACATTCTGAGTGCTAAGAGGCCTATATTGGGAAAAATAATATCTTCAAATAAAAACTACACAGAAGCATTGTGTGAAATTTATTTCTGATATGTTCATTAAGCTAACAGAGTTAAACCATACTTTTGATTGCGCAGTTCTGATCACTCTCTCTGTAGAAAATGCAAGTGGACATTCGGAGCGCTAAGAGGGTAATAGTGGAAAAAGGAATATATTCAAATATAAACTACACAGTAGCATTCTGTGAAAATTCTTTCTGTTCTGTGCATTCAACTAACAGAGTTGAACCTTACTTTTGATTGAGCCGTTCTGAAACACTCTTTCTGTAGAAACTGCAATTGGACATGCTAAGCGCTAAGAGGCCTACATTGGAAAAAAGAATATCTTCAAATAAAAACTACACAGATGCATTCTGTGAAACTTATTTCTGATCTGTAAATTCAGTTAACAGAGATAAAACATATTTTTGATTGAGCAGTTATGAAACACTGTTTTTGTAGAAAATGCAAGTGGAGATTCGGAGCGCTAAGAGGTTAATAGTGGAAAAAGGAATGTCTTCAAATATAAACTACACAGAATCATTCGGTGAAACTTCTTTCTGATCTGTGCATTCAGCTAACAGAGTTAAACCATACTTTTGATTGAGCAGATCTGAACACTCTTTCTGTAGAAAATGCAAGTGGACATTTGGAGCGCTAAGAGCGTAGTAGTGGAAAAAGGAATATATTCAAATATAAACTACACAGAAGCATTCTGTGAAACTTCTTTCTGATCTGAGCATTCAGCTAACAGAGTTAAACCATACTTTTGATTGAGCAGTTTTGAAACACTCTGTCTGTAGAAAATGCAACTGGACATTCGTAGCGCTAAGTGGGTAATAGTGGAAAAAAGAATATGTTCAAATATAAACTACACAGAAGCATTGTATGAAACTTCTTTCTGTTCTGTGCATTCAACTAACAGAGTTGAACCTTACTTTTGATTGAGCCGTTCTGAAACACTCTTTCTGTAGAAACTGCAATTGGACATGCTAAGCGCTAAGAGGCCTACATTGGGAAAAAGAATATCTTCAAATAAAAACTACACAGATGCATTCTGTGAAACTTATTTCTGATCTGTAAATTCAGTTAACAGAGATAAAACATATTTTTGATTGAGCAGTTATGAAACACTGTTTTTGTAGAAAATGCAAGTGGAGATTCGGAGCGCTAAGAGGGTAATAGTGGAAAAAGGAATGTCTTCAAATATAAACTACACAGAATCATTCGGTGAAACTTCTTTCTGATCTGTGCATTCAGCTAACAGAGTTAAACCATACTTTTGATTGAGCAGATCTGAACACTCTTTCTGTAGAAAATGCAACTGGACATTTGGAGCGCTAAGAGCGTAGTAGTGGAAAAAGGAATATATTCAAATATAAACTACACAGAAGCATTCTGTGAAACTTCTTTCTGATCTGAGCATTCAGCTAACAGAGTTAAACCATACTTTTGATTGAGCAGTTTTGAAACACTCTGTCTGTAGAAAATGCAACTGGACATTCGTAGCGCTAAGTGGGTAATAGTGGAAAAAAGAATATGTTCAAATATAAACTACACAGAAGCATTGTATGAAACTTCTTTCTGTTCTGTGCATTCAACTAACAGAGTTGAACCTTACTTTTGATTGAGCCGTTCTGAAACACTCTTTCTGTAGAAACTGCAATTGGACATTCTGAGCGCTAAGAGGCCTATATTGGGAAAAAGAATGTCTACAAATAAAAACTACGCAGAAGAATTGTGTGAAACTTCTTTCTGTTCTGTTTGTTCAACTAAAAGCGTTGAACCTTAGTTTTGATTGAGCCGTTCTGAAACACTCTTTCTGTAGAAAATGCAAGTGGAGATTCGGAGCGCTAAGAGGGTAATAGTGGAAAAAGGAATGTCTTCAAATATAAACTACACAGAATCATTCGGTGAAACTTCTTTCTGATCTGTGCATTCAGCTAACAGAGTTAAACCATACTTTTGATTGAGCAGATCTGAACACTCTTTCTGTAGAAAATGCAATTGCACATTCTGAGTGCTAAGAGGCCTATATTGGGAAAAATAATATCTTCAAATAAAAACTACACAGAAGCATTGTGTGAAACTTATTTCTGATATGTTCATTAAGCTAACAGAGTTAAACCATACTTTTGATTGCGCAGTTCTGATCACTCTCTCTGTAGAAAATGCAAGTGGACATTCGGAGCGCTAAGAGGGTAATAGTGGAAAAAGGAATATATTCAAATATAAACTACACAGTAGCATTCTGTGAAAATTCTTTCTGTTCTGTGCATTCAACTAACAGAGTTGAACCTTACTTTTGATTGAGCCGTTCTGAAACACTCTTTCTGTAGAAACTGCAATTGGACATGCTAAGCGCTAAGAGGCCTACATTGGAAAAAAGAATATCTTCAAATAAAAACTACACAGATGCATTCTGTGAAACTTATTTCTGATCTGTAAATTCAGTTAACAGAGATAAAACATATTTTTGATTGAGCAGTTATGAAACACTGTTTTTGTAGAAAATGCAAGTGGAGATTCGGAGCGCTAAGAGGTTAATAGTGGAAAAAGGAATGTCTTCAAATATAAACTACACAGAATCATTCGGTGAAACTTCTTTCTGATCTGTGCATTCAGCTAACAGAGTTAAACCATACTTTTGATTGAGCAGATCTGAACACTCTTTCTGTAGAAAATGCAAGTGGACATTTGGAGCGCTAAGAGCGTAGTAGTGGAAAAAGGAATATATTCAAATATAAACTACACAGAAGCATTCTGTGAAACTTCTTTCTGATCTGAGCATTCAGCTAACAGAGTTAAACCATACTTTTGATTGAGCAGTTTTGAAACACTCTGTCTGTAGAAAATGCAACTGGACATTCGTAGCGCTAAGTGGGTAATAGTGGAAAAAAGAATATGTTCAAATATAAACTACACAGAAGCATTGTATGAAACTTCTTTCTGTTCTGTGCATTCAACTAACAGAGTTGAACCTTACTTTTGATTGAGCCGTTCTGAAACACTCTTTCTGTAGAAACTGCAATTGGACATGCTAAGGGCTAAGAGGCCTACATTGGGAAAAAGAATATCTTCAAATAAAAACTACACAGATGCATTCTGTGAAACTTATTTCTGATCTGTAAATTCAGTTAACAGAGATAAATCATATTTTTGATTGAGCAGTTATGAAACACTGTTTTTGTAGAAAATGCAAGTGGAGATTCGGAGCGCTAAGAGGGTAATAGTGGAAAAAGGAATGTCTTCAAATATAAACTACACAGAATCATTCGGTGAAACTTCTTTCTGATCTGTGCATTCAGCTAACAGAGTTAAACCATACTTTTGATTGAGCAGATCTGAACACTCTTTCTGTAGAAAATGCAACTGGACATTTGGAGCGCTAAGAGCGTAGTAGTGGAAAAAGGAATATATTCAAATATAAACTACACAGAAGCATTCTGTGAAACTTCTTTCTGATCTGAGCATTCAGCTAACAGAGTTAAACCATACTTTTGATTGAGCAGTTTTGAAACACTCTGTCTGTAGAAAATGCAACTGGACATTCGTAGCGCTAAGAGGGTAATAGTGGAAAAAAGAATATGTTCAAATATAAACTACACAGAAGCATTGTATGAAACTTCTTTCTGTTCTGTGCATTCAACTAACAGTGTTGAACCTTACTTTTGATTGAGCCGTTCTGAAACACTCTTTCTGTAGAAACTGCAATTGGACATTCTGAGCGCTAAGAGGCCTATATTGGGAAAAAGAATGTCTACAAATAAAAACTACGCAGAAGAATTGTGTGAAACTTCTTTCTGTTCTGTTTGTTCAACTAAAAGCGTTGAACCTTAGTTTTGATTGAGCCGTTCTGAAACACTCTTTCTGTAGAAAATGCAAGTGGAGATTCGGAGCGCTAAGAGGGTAATAGTGGAAAAAGGAATGTCTCCAAATATAAACTACACAGAATCATTCTGTGAAACTTGTTTCTGATCTGTGCATTCAGCTAACAGAGTTAAACCATACTTTGGATTGAGCAGATCTGAACACTCTTTCTGTAGAAAATGCAACTGGACATTTGGAGCGCTAAGAGAGTAGTAGTGGAAAAAGGAATATATTCAAATATAAACTACACAGAAGCATTCTGTGAAACTTCTTTCTGATCTGAGCATTCAGCTAACAGAGTTAAACCATACTTTTGATTGAGCAGTTTTGAAACTCTCTGTCTGTAGAAAATGCAACTGGACATTTGTAGCGCTAAGTGGGTAATAGTGGAAAAAAGAATATGTTCAAATATAAACTACACAGAAGCATTGTATGAAACTTCTTCCTGTTCTGTGCATTCAACTAACAGAGTTGAACCTTACTTTTGATTGAGCCGTTCTGAAACACTCTTTCTGTAGAAACTGCAATTGGACATGCTAAGCGCTAAGAGGCCTACATTGGGAAAAAGAATATCTTCAAATAAAAACTACACAGATGCATTCTGTGAAACTTATTTCTGATCTGTAAATTCAGTTAACAGAGATAAAACATATTTTTGATTGAGCAGTTATGAAACACTGTTTTTGTAGAAAATGCAAGTGGAGATTCGGAGCGCTAAGAGGGTAATAGTGGAAAAAGGAATGTCTTCAAATATAAACTACACAGAATCATTCGGTGAAACTTCTTTCTGATCTGTGCATTCAGCTAACAGAGTTAAACCATACTTTTGATTGAGCAGATCTGAACACTCTTTCTGTAGAAAATGCAACTGGACATTTGGAGCGCTAAGAGCGTAGTAGTGGAAAAAGGAATATATTCAAATATAAACTACACAGAAGCATTCTGTGAAACTTCTTTCTGATCTGAGCATTCAGCTAACAGAGTTAAACCATACTTTTGATTGAGCAGTTTTGAAACACTCTGTCTGTAGAAAATCCAACTGGACATTCGTAGCGCTAAGTGGGTAATAGTGGAAAAAAGAATATGTTCAAATATAAACTACACAGAAGCATTGTATGAAACTTCTTTCTGTTCTGTGCATTCAACTAACAGAGTTGAACCTTACTTTTGATTGAGCCTTTCTGAAACACTCTTGCTGTAGAAACTGCAATTGCACATTCTGAGTGCTAAGAGGCCTATATTGGGAAAAATAATATCTTCAAATAAAAACTACACAGAAGCATTGTGTGAAATTTATTTCTGATATGTTCATTAAGCTAACAGAGTTAAACCATACTTTTGATTGCGCAGTTCTGATCACTCTCTCTGTAGAAAATGCAAGTGGACATTCGGAGCGCTAAGAGGGTAATAGTGGAAAAAGGAATATATTCAAATATAAACTACACAGTAGCATTCTGTGAAAATTCTTTCTGTTCTGTGCATTCAACTAACAGAGTTGAACCTTACTTTTGATTGAGCCGTTCTGAAACACTCTTTCTGTAGAAACTGCAATTGGACATGCTAAGCGCTAAGAGGCCTACATTGGAAAAAAGAATATCTTCAAATAAAAACTACACAGATGCATTCTGTGAAACTTATTTCTGATCTGTAAATTCAGTTAACAGAGATAAAACATATTTTTGATTGAGCAGTTATGAAACACTGTTTTTGTAGAAAATGCAAGTGGAGATTCGGAGCGCTAAGAGGTTAATAGTGGAAAAAGGAATGTCTTCAAATATAAACTACACAGAATCATTCGGTGAAACTTCTTTCTGATCTGTGCATTCAGCTAACAGAGTTAAACCATACTTTTGATTGAGCAGATCTGAACACTCTTTCTGTAGAAAATGCAACTGGACATTTGGAGCGCTAAGAGCGTAGTAGTGGAAAAAGGAACATATTCAAATATAAACTACACAGAAGCATTCTGTGAAACTTCTTTCTGATCTGAGCATTCAGCTAACAGAGTTAAACCATACTTTTGATTGAGCAGTTTTGAAACACTCTGTCTGTAGAAAATGCAACTGGACATTCGTAGCGCTAAGTGGGTAATAGTGGAAAAAAGAATATGTTCAAATATAAACTACACAGAAGCATTGTATGAAACTTCTTTCTGTTCTGTGCATTCAACTAACAGAGTTGAACCTTACTTTTGATTGAGCCGTTCTGAAACACTCTTTCTGTAGAAACTGCAATTGGACATGCTAAGGGCTAAGAGGCCTACATTGGGAAAAAGAATATCTTCAAATAAAAACTACACAGATGCATTCTGTGAAACTTATTTCTGATCTGTAAATTCAGTTAACAGAGATAAAACATATTTTTGATTGAGCAGTTATGAAACACTGTTTTTGTAGAAAATGCAAGTGGAGATTCGGAGCGCTAAGAGGGTAATAGTGGAAAAAGGAATGTCTTCAAATATAAACTACACAGAATCATTCGGTGAAACTTCTTTCTGATCTGTGCATTCAGCTAACAGAGTTAAACCATACTTTTGATTGAGCAGATCTGAACACTCTTTCTGTAGAAAATGCAACTGGACATTTGGAGCGCTAAGAGCGTAGTAGTGGAAAAAGGAATATATTCAAATATAAACTACACAGAAGCATTCTGTGAAACTTCTTTCTGATCTGAGCATTCACCTAACAGAGTTAAACCATACTTTTGATTGAGCAGTTTTGAAACACTCTGTCTGTAGAAAATGCAACTGGACATTCGTAGCGCTAAGTGGGTAATAGTGGAAAAAAGAATATGTTCAAATATAAACTACACAGAAGCATTGTATGAAACTTCTTTCTGTTCTGTGCATTCAACTAACAGAGTTGAACCTTACTTTTGATTGAGCCGTTCTGAAACACTCTTTCTGTAGAAACTGCAATTGGACATTCTGAGCGCTAAGAGGCCTATATTGGGAAAAAGAATGTCTACAAATAAAAACTACGCAGAAGAATTGTGTGAAACTTCTTTCTGTTCTGTTTGTTCAACTAAAAGCGTTGAACCTTAGTTTTGATTGAGCCGTTCTGAAACACTCTTTCTGTAGAAAATGCAAGTGGAGATTCGGAGCGCTAAGAGGGTAATAGTGGAAAAAGGAATGTCTCCAAATATAAACTACACAGAATCATTCTGTGAAACTTGTTTCTGATCTGTGCATTCAGCTAACAGAGTTAAACCATACTTTGGATTGAGCAGATCTGAACACTCTTTCTGTAGAAAATGCAACTGGACATTTGGAGCGCTAAGAGAGTAGTAGTGGAAAAAGGAATATATTCAAATATAAACTACACAGAAGCATTCTGTGAAACTTCTTTCTGATCTGAGCATTCAGCTAACAGAGTTAAACCATACTTTTGATTGAGCAGTTTTGAAACTCTCTGTCTGTAGAAAATGCAACTGGACATTCGTAGCGCTAAGTGGGTAATAGTGGAAAAAAGAATATGTTCAAATATAAACTACACAGAAGCATTGTATGAAAATTCTTCCTGTTCTGTGCATTCAACTAACAGAGTTGAACCTTACTTTTGATTGAGCCGTTCTGAAACACTCTTTCTGTAGAAACTGCAATTGGACATGCTAAGCGCTAAGAGGCCTACATTGGGAAAAAGAATGTCTTCAAATAAAAACTACACAGATGCATTCTGTGAAACTTATTTCTGATCTGTAAATTCAGTTAACAGAGATAAAACATATTTTTGATTGAGCAGTTATGAAACACTGTTTTTGTAGAAAATGCAAGTGGAGATTCGGAGCGCTAAGAGGGTAATAGTGGAAAAAGGAATGTCTTCAAATATAAACTACACAGAATCATTCGGTGAAACTTCTTTCTGATCTGTGCATTCAGCTAACAGAGTTAAACCATACTTTTGATTGAGCAGATCTGAACACTCTTTCTGTAGAAAATGCAACTGGACATTTGGAGCGCTAAGAGCGTAGTAGTGGAAAAAGGAATATATTCAAATATAAACTACACAGAAGCATTCTGTGAAACTTCTTTCTGATCTGAGCATTCAGCTAACAGAGTTAAACCATACTTTTGATTGAGCAGTTTTGAAACACTCTGTCTGTAGAAAATCCAACTGGACATTCGTAGCGCTAAGTGGGTAATAGTGGAAAAAAGAATATGTTCAAATATAAACTACACAGAAGCATTGTATGAAACTTCTTTCTGTTCTGTGCATTCAACTAACAGAGTTGAACCTTACTTTTGATTGAGCCTTTCTGAAACACTCTTGCTGTAGAAACTGCAATTGCACATTCTGAGTGCTAAGAGGCCTATATTGGGAAAAATAATATCTTCAAATAAAAACTACACAGAAGCATTGTGTGAAATTTATTTCTGATATGTTCATTAAGCTAACAGAGTTAAACCATACTTTTGATTGCGCAGTTCTGATCACTCTCTCTGTAGAAAATGCAAGTGGACATTCGGAGCGCTAAGAGGGTAATAGTGGAAAAAGGAATATATTCAAATATAAACTACACAGTAGCATTCTGTGAAAATTCTTTCTGTTCTGTGCATTCAACTAACAGAGTTGAACCTTACTTTTGATTGAGCCGTTCTGAAACACTCTTTCTGTAGAAACTGCAATTGGACATGCTAAGCGCTAAGAGGCCTACATTGGAAAAAAGAATATCTTCAAATAAAAACTACACAGATGCATTCTGTGAAACTTATTTCTGATCTGTAAATTCAGTTAACAGAGATAAAACATATTTTTGATTGAGCAGTTATGAAACACTGTTTTTGTAGAAAATGCAAGTGGAGATTCGGAGCGCTAAGAGGTTAATAGTGGAAAAAGGAATGTCTTCAAATATAAACTACACAGAATCATTCGGTGAAACTTCTTTCTGATCTGTGCATTCAGCTAACAGAGTTAAACCATACTTTTGATTGAGCAGATCTGAACACTCTTTCTGTAGAAAATGCAACTGGACATTTGGAGCGCTAAGAGCGTAGTAGTGGAAAAAGGAATATATTCAAATATAAACTACACAGAAGCATTCTGTGAAACTTCTTTCTGATCTGAGCATTCAGCTAACAGAGTTAAACCATACTTTTGATTGAGCAGTTTTGAAACACTCTGTCTGTAGAAAATGCAACTGGACATTCGTAGCGCTAAGTGGGTAATAGTGGAAAAAAGAATATGTTCAAATATAAACTACACAGAAGCATTGTATGAAACTTCTTTCTGTTCTGTGCATTCAACTAACAGAGTTGAACCTTACTTTTGATTGAGCCGTTCTGAAACACTCTTTCTGTAGAAACTGCAATTGGACATGCTAAGGGCTAAGAGGCCTACATTGGGAAAAAGAATATCTTCAAATAAAAACTACACAGATGCATTCTGTGAAACTTATTTCTGATCTGTAAATTCAGTTAACAGAGATAAAACATATTTTTGATTGAGCAGTTATGAAACACTGTTTTTGTAGAAAATGCAAGTGGAGATTCGGAGCGCTAAGAGGGTAATAGTGGAAAAAGGAATGTCTTCAAATATAAACTACACAGAATCATTCGGTGAAACTTCTTTCTGATCTGTGCATTCAGCTAACAGAGTTAAACCATACTTTTGATTGAGCAGATCTGAACACTCTTTCTGTAGAAAATGCAACTGGACATTTGGAGCGCTAAGAGCGTAGTAGTGGAAAAAGGAATATATTCAAATATAAACTACACAGAAGCATTCTGTGAAACTTCTTTCTGATCTGAGCATTCACCTAACAGAGTTAAACCATACTTTTGATTGAGCAGTTTTGAAACACTCTGTCTGTAGAAAATGCAACTGGACATTCGTAGCGCTAAGTGGGTAATAGTGGAAAAAAGAATATGTTCAAATATAAACTACACAGAAGCATTGTATGAAACTTCTTTCTGTTCTGTGCATTCAACTAACAGAGTTGAACCTTACTTTTGATTGAGCCGTTCTGAAACACTCTTTCTGTAGAAACTGCAATTGGACATTCTGAGCGCTAAGAGGCCTATATTGGGAAAAAGAATGTCTACAAATAAAAACTACACAGAAGAATTGTGTGAAACTTCTTTCTGTTCTGTTTGTTCAACTAAAAGCGTTGAACCTTAGTTTTGATTGAGCCGTTCTGAAACACTCTTTCTGTAGAAAATGCAAGTGGAGATTCGGAGCGCTAAGAGGGTAATAGTGGAAAAAGGAATGTCTCCAAATATAAACTACACAGAATCATTCTGTGAAACTTGTTTCTGATCTGTGCATTCAGCTAACAGAGTTAAACCATACTTTGGATTGAGCAGATCTGAACACTCTTTCTGTAGAAAATGCAACTGGACATTTGGAGCGCTAAGAGAGTAGTAGTGGAAAAAGGAATATATTCAAATATAAACTACACAGAAGCATTCTGTGAAACTTCTTTCTGATCTGAGCATTCAGCTAACAGAGTTAAACCATACTTTTGATTGAGCAGTTTTGAAACTCTCTGTCTGTAGAAAATGCAACTGGACATTCGTAGCGCTAAGTGGGTAATAGTGGAAAAAAGAATATGTTCAAATATAAACTACACAGAAGCATTGTATGAAACTTCTTCCTGTTCTGTGCATTCAACTAACAGAGTTGAACCTTACTTTTGATTGAGCCGTTCTGAAACACTCTTTCTGTAGAAACTGCAATTGGACATGCTAAGCGCTAAGAGGCCTACATTGGGAAAAAGAATGTCTTCAAATAAAAACTACACAGATGCATTCTGTGAAACTTATTTCTGATCTGTAAATTCAGTTAACAGAGATAAAACATATTTTTGATTGAGCAGTTATGAAACACTGTTTTTGTAGAAAATGCAAGTGGAGATTCGGAGCGCTAAGAGGGTAATAGTGGAAAAAGGAATGTCTTCAAATATAAACTACACAGAATCATTCGGTGAAACTTCTTTCTGATCTGTGCATTCAGCTAACAGAGTTAAACCATACTTTTGATTGAGCAGATCTGAACACTCTTTCTGTAGAAAATGCAACTGGACATTTGGAGCGCTAAGAGCGTAGTAGTGGAAAAAGGAATATATTCAAATATAAACTACACAGAAGCATTCTGTGAAACTTCTTTCTGATCTGAGCATTCAGCTAACAGAGTTAAACCATACTTTTGATTGAGCAGTTTTGAAACACTCTGTCTGTAGAAAATCCAACTGGACATTCGTAGCGCTAAGTGGGTAATAGTGGAAAAAAGAATATGTTCAAATATAAACTACACAGAAGCATTGTATGAAACTTCTTTCTGTTCTGTGCATTCAACTAACAGAGTTGAACCTTACTTTTGATTGAGCCTTTCTGAAACACTCTTGCTGTAGAAACTGCAATTGCACATTCTGAGTGCTAAGAGGCCTATATTGGGAAAAATAATATCTTCAAATAAAAACTACACAGAAGCATTGTGTGAAATTTATTTCTGATATGTTCATTAAGCTAACAGAGTTAAACCATACTTTTGATTGCGCAGTTCTGATCACTCTCTCTGTAGAAAATGCAAGTGGACATTCGGAGCGCTAAGAGGGTAATAGTGGAAAAAGGAATATATTCAAATATAAACTACACAGTAGCATTCTGTGAAAATTCTTTCTGTTCTGTGCATTCAACTAACAGAGTTGAACCTTACTTTTGATTGAGCCGTTCTGAAACACTCTTTCTGTAGAAACTGCAATTGGACATGCTAAGCGCTAAGAGGCCTACATTGGAAAAAAGAATATCTTCAAATAAAAACTACACAGATGCATTCTGTGAAACTTATTTCTGATCAGTAAATTCAGTTAACAGAGATAAAACATATTTTTGATTGAGCAGTTATGAAACATTTTTTTTTTAGAAAATGCAAGTGGAGATTCGGAGCGCTAAGAGGTTAATAGTGGAAAAAGGAATGTCTTCAAATATAAACTACACAGAATCATTCGGTGAAACTTCTTTCTGATCTGTGCATTCAGCTAACAGAGTTAAACCATACTTTTGATTGAGCAGAACTGAACACTCTTTCTGTAGAAAATGCAACTGGACATTTGGAGCGCTAAGAGCGTAGTAGTGGAAAAAGGAATATATTCAAATATAAACTACACAGAAGCATTCTGTGAAACTTCTTTCTGATCTGAGCATTCAGCTAACAGAGTTAAACCATACTTTTGATTGAGCAGTTTTGAAACACTCTGTCTGTAGAAAATGCAACTGGACATTCGTAGCGCTAAGTGGGTAATAGTGGAAAAAAGAATATGTTCAAATATAAACTACACAGAAGCATTGTATGAAACTTCTTTCTGTTCTGTGCATTCAACTAACAGAGTTGAACCTTACTTTTGATTGAGCCGTTCTGAAACACTCTTTCTGTAGAAACTGCAATTGGACATTCTGAGCGCTAAGAGGCCTATATTGGGAAAAAGAATGTCTACAAATAAAAACTACGCAGAAGAATTGTGTGAAACTTCTTTCTGTTCTGTTTGTTCAACTAAAAGCGTTGAACCTTAGTTTTGATTGAGCCGTTCTGAAACACTCTTTCTGTAGAAAATGCAAGTGGAGATTCGGAGCGCTAAGAGGGTAATAGTGGAAAAAGGAATGTCTCCAAATATAAACTACACAGAATCATTCTGTGAAACTTGTTTCTGATCTGTGCATTCAGCTAACAGAGTTAAACCATACTTTGGATTGAGCAGATCTGAACACTCTTTCTGTAGAAAATGCAACTGGACATTTGGAGCGCTAAGAGAGTAGTAGTGGAAAAAGGAATATATTCAAATATAAACTACACAGAAGCATTCTGTGAAACTTCTTTCTGATCTGAGCATTCAGCTAACAGAGTTAAACCATACTTTTGATTGAGCAGTTTTGAAACTCTCTGTCTGTAGAAAATGCAACTGGACATTCGTAGCGCTAAGTGGGTAATAGTGGAAAAAAGAATATGTTCAAATATAAACTACACAGAAGCATTGTATGAAACTTCTTCCTGTTCTGTGCATTCAACTAACAGAGTTGAACCTTACTTTTGATTGAGCCGTTCTGAAACACTCTTTCTGTAGAAACTGCAATTGGACATGCTAAGCGCTAAGAGGCCTACATTGGGAAAAAGAATATCTTCAAATAAAAACTACACAGATGCATTCTGTGAAACTTATTTCTGATCTGTAAATTCAGTTAACAGAGATAAAACATATTTTTGATTGAGCAGTTATGAAACACTGTTTTTGTAGAAAATGCAAGTGGAGATTCGGAGCGCTAAGAGGGTAATAGTGGAAAAAGGAATGTCTTCAAATATAAACTACACAGAATCATTCGGTGAAACTTCTTTCTGATCTGTGCATTCAGCTAACAGAGTTAAACCATACTTTTGATTGAGCAGATCTGAAACACTCTTTCTGTAGAAACTGCAATTGGACATGCTAAGCGCTAAGAGGCCTACATTGGGAAAAAGAATATCTTCAAATAAAAACTACACAGATGCATTCTGTGAAACTTATTTCTGATCTGTAAATTCAGTTAACAGAGATAAAACATATTTTTGATTGAGCAGTTATGAAACACTGTTTTTGTAGAAAATGCAAGTGGAGATTCGGAGCGCTAAGAGGGTAATAGTGGAAAAAGGAATGTCTTCAAATATAAACTACACAGAATCATTCGGTGAAACTTCTTTCTGATCTGTGCATTCAGCTAACAGAGTTAAACCATACTTTTGATTGAGCAGAACTGAACACTCTTTCTGTAGAAAATGCAACTGGACATTTGGAGCGCTAAGAGCGTAGTAGTGGAAAAAGGAATATATTCAAATATAAACTACACAGAAGCATTCTGTGAAACTTCTTTCTGATCTGAGCATTCAGCTAACAGAGTTAAACCATACTTTTGATTGAGCAGTTTTGAAACACTCTGTCTGTAGAAAATGCAACTGGACATTCGTAGCGCTAAGTGGGTAATAGTGGAAAAAAAGTATATGTTCAAATATAAACTACACAGAAGCATTGTATGAAACTTCTTTCTGTTCTGTGCATTCAACTAACAGAGTTGAACCTTACTTTTGATTGAGCCGTTCTGAAACACTCTTTCTGTAGAAACTGCAATTGGACATTCTGAGCGCTAAGAGGCCTATATTGGGAAAAAGAATGTCTACAAATAAAAACTACGCAGAAGAATTGTGTGAAACTTCTTTCTGTTCTGTTTGTTCAACTAAAAGCGTTGAACCTTAGTTTTGATTGAGCCGTTCTGAAACACTCTTTCTGTAGAAAATGCAAGTGGAGATTCGGAGCGCTAAGAGGGTAATAGTGGAAAAAGGAATGTCTCCAAATATAAACTACACAGAATCATTCTGTGAAACTTGTTTCTGATCTGTGCATTCAGCTAACAGAGTTAAACCATACTTTGGATTGAGCAGATCTGAACACTCTTTCTGTAGAAAATGCAACTGGACATTTGGAGCGCTAAGAGAGTAGTAGTGGAAAAAGGAATATATTCAAATATAAACTACACAGAAGCATTCTGTGAAACTTCTTTCTGATCTGAGCATTCAGCTAACAGAGTTAAACCATACTTTTGATTGAGCAGTTTTGAAACTCTCTGTCTGTAGAAAATGCAACTGGACATTCGTAGCGCTAAGTGGGTAATAGTGGAAAAAAGAATATGTTCAAATATAAACTACACAGAAGCATTGTATGAAACTTCTTCCTGTTCTGTGCATTCAACTAACAGAGTTGAACCTTACTTTTGATTGAGCCGTTCTGAAACACTCTTTCTGTAGAAACTGCAATTGGACATGCTAAGCGCTAAGAGGCCTACATTGGGAAAAAGAATATCTTCAAATAAAAACTACACAGATGCATTCTGTGAAACTTATTTCTGATCTGTAAATTCAGTTAACAGAGATAAAACATATTTTTGATTGAGCAGTTATGAAACACTGTTTTTGTAGAAAATGCAAGTGGAGATTCGGAGCGCTAAGAGGGTAATAGTGGAAAAAGGAATGTCTTCAAATATAAACTACACAGAATCATTCGGTGAAACTTCTTTCTGATCTGTGCATTCAGCTAACAGAGTTAAACCATACTTTTGATTGAGCAGATCTGAAACACTCTTTCTGTAGAAACTGCAATTGGACATGCTAAGCGCTAAGAGGCCTACATTGGGAAAAAGAATATCTTCAAATAAAAACTACACAGATGCATTCTGTGAAACTTATTTCTGATCTGTAAATTCAGTTAACAGAGATAAAACATATTTTTGATTGAGCAGTTATGAAACACTGTTTTTGTAGAAAATGCAAGTGGAGATTCGGAGCGCTAAGAGGGTAATAGTGGAAAAAGGAATGTCTTCAAATATAAACTACACAGAATCATTCGGTGAAACTTCTTTCTGATCTGTGCATTCAGCTAACAGAGTTAAACCATACTTTTGATTGAGCAGAACTGAACACTCTTTCTGTAGAAAATGCAACTGGACATTTGGAGCGCTAAGAGCGTAGTAGTGGAAAAAGGAATATATTCAAATATAAACTACACAGAAGCATTCTGTGAAACTTCTTTCTGATCTGAGCATTCAGCTAACAGAGTTAAACCATACTTTTGATTGAGCAGTTTTGAAACACTCTGTCTGTAGAAAATGCAACTGGACATTCGTAGCGCTAAGTGGGTAATAGTGGAAAAAAAGTATATGTTCAAATATAAACTACACAGAAGCATTGTATGAAACTTCTTTCTGTTCTGTGCATTCAACTAACAGAGTTGAACCTTACTTTTGATTGAGCCGTTCTGAAACACTCTTTCTGTAGAAACTGCAATTGGACATTCTGAGCGCTAAGAGGCCTATATTGGGAAAAAGAAAGTCTACAAATAAAAACTACGCAGAAGAATTGTGTGAAACTTCTTTCTGTTCTGTTTGTTCAACTAAAAGCGTTGAACCTTAGTTTTGATTGAGCCGTTCTGAAACACTCTTTCTGTAGAAAATGCAAGTGGAGATTCGGAGCGCTAAGAGGGTAATAGTGGAAAAAGGAATGTCTCCAAATATAAACTACACAGAATCATTCTGTGAAACTTGTTTCTGATCTGTGCATTCAGCTAACAGAGTTAAACCATACTTTGGATTGAGCAGATCTGAACACTCTTTCTGTAGAAAATGCAACTGGACATTTGGAGCGCTAAGAGAGTAGTAGTGGAAAAAGGAATATATTCAAATATAAACTACACAGAAGCATTCTGTGAAACTTCTTTCTGATCTGAGCATTCAGCTAACAGAGTTAAACCATACTTTTGATTGAGCAGTTTTGAAACTCTCTGTCTGTAGAAAATGCAACTGGACATTCGTAGCGCTAAGTGGGTAATAGTGGAAAAAAGAATATGTTCAAATATAAACTACACAGAAGCATTGTATGAAACTTCTTCCTGTTCTGTGCATTCAACTAACAGAGTTGAACCTTACTTTTGATTGAGCCGTTCTGAAACACTCTTTCTGTAGAAACTGCAATTGGATATGCTAAGCGCTAAGAGGCCTACATTGGGAAAAAGAATATCTTCAAATAAAAACTACACAGATGCATTCTGTGAAACATATTTCTGATCTGTAAATTCAGTTAACAGAGATAAAACATATTTTTGATTGAGCAGTTATGAAACACTGTTTTTGTAGAAAATGCAAGTGGAGATTCGGAGCGCTAAGAGGTTAATAGTGGAAAAAGGAATGTCTTCAAATATAAACTACACAGAATCATTCGGTGAAACTTCTTTCTGATCTGTGCATTCAGCTAACAGAGTTAAACCATACTTTTGATTGAGCAGATCTGAACACTCTTTCTGTAGAAAATGCAAGTGGACATTTGGAGCGCTAAGAGCGTAGTAGTGGAAAAAGGAATATATTCAAATATAAACTACACAGAAGCATTCTGTGAAACTTCTTTCTGATCTGAGCATTCAGCTAACAGAGTTAAACCATACTTTTGATTGAGCAGTTTTGAAACACTCTGTCTGTAGAAAATGCAACTGGATATTCGTAGCGCTAAGTGGGTAATAGTGGAAAAAAGAATATGTTCAAATATAAACTACACAGAAGCATTGTATGAAACTTCTTTCTGTTCTGTGCATTCAACTAACAGAGTTGAACCTTACTTTTGATTGAGCCGTTCTGAAACACTCTTTCTGTAGAAACTGCAATTGGACATGCTAAGCGCTAAGAGGCCTACATTGGGAAAAAGAATATCTTCAAATAAAAACTACACAGATGCATTCTGTGAAACTTATTTCTGATCTGTAAATTCAGTTAACAGAGATAAAACATATTTTTGATTGAGCAGTTATGAAACACTGTTTTTGTAGAAAATGCAAGTGGAGATTCGGAGCGCTAAGTGGTTAATAGTGGAAAAAGGAATGTCTTCAAATATAAACTACACAGAATCATTCGGTGAAACTTCTTTCTGATCTGTGCATTCAGCTAACAGAGTTAAACCATACTTTTGATTGAGCAGATCTGAACACTCTTTCTGTAGAAAATGCAACTGGACATTTGGAGCGCTAAGAGCGTAGTAGTGGAAAAAGGAATATATTCAAATATAAACTACACAGAAGCATTCTGTGAAACTTCTTTCTGATCTGAGCATTCAGCTAACAGAGTTAAACCATACTTTTGATTGAGCAGTTTTGAAACACTCTGTCTGTAGAAAATGCAACTGGACATTCGTAGCGCTAAGTGGGTAATAGTGGAAAAAAGAATATGTTCAAATATAAACTACACAGAAGCATTGTATGAAACTTCTTTCTGTTCTGTGCATTCAACTAACAGAGTTGAACCTTACTTTTGATTGAGCCGTTCTGAAACACTCTTTCTGTAGAAACTGCAATTGGACATTCTGAGCGCTAAGAGGCCTATATTGGGAAAAAGAATGTCTACAAATAAAAACTACGCAGAAGAATTGTGTGAAACTTCTTTCTGTTCTGTTTGTTCAACTAAAAGCGTTGAACCTTAGTTTTGATTGAGCCGTTCTGAAACACTCTTTCTGTAGAAAATGCAAGTGGAGATTCGGAGCGCTAAGAGGTTAATAGTGGAAAAAGGAATGTCTCCAAATATAAACTACACAGAATCATTCTGTGAAACTTGTTTCTGATCTGTGCATTCAGCTAACAGAGTTAAACCATACTTTGGATTGAGCAGATCTGAACACTCTTTCTGTAGAAAATGCAACTGGACATTTGGAGCGCTAAGAGAGTAGTAGTGGAAAAAGGAATATATTCAAATATAAACTACACAGAAGCATTCTGTGAAACTTCTTTCTGATCTGAGCATTCAGCTAACAGAGTTAAACCATACTTTTGATTGAGCAGTTTTGAAACTCTCTGTCTGTAGAAAATGCAACTGGACATTCGTAGCGCTAAGTGGGTAATAGTGGAAAAAAGAATATGTTCAAATATAAACTACACAGAAGCATTGTATGAAACTTCTTCCTGTTCTGTGCATTCAACTAACAGAGTTGAACCTTACTTTTGATTGAGCCGTTCTGAAACACTCTTTCTGTAGAAACTGCAATTGGACATGCTAAGCGCTAAGAGGCCTACATTGGGAAAAAGAATATCTTCAAATAAAAACTACACAGATGCATTCTGTGAAACTTATTTCTGATCTGTAAATTCAGTTAACAGAGATAAAACATATTTTTGATTGAGCAGTTATGAAACACTGTTTTTGTAGAAAATGCAAGTGGAGATTCGGAGCGCTAAGAGGGTAATAGTGGAAAAAGGAATGTCTTCAAATATAAACTACACAGAATCATTCGGTGAAACTTCTTTCTGATCTGTGCATTCAGCTAACAGATTTAAACCATACTTTTGATTGAGCAGATCTGAACACTCTTTCTGTAGAAAATGCAACTGGACATTTGGAGCGCTAAGAGCGTAGTAGTGGAAAAAGGAATATATTCAAATATAAACTACACAGAAGCATTCTGTGAAACTTCTTTCTGATCTGAGCATTCAGCTAACAGAGTTAAACCATACTTTTGATTGAGCAGTTTTGAAACACTCTGTCTGTAGAAAATCCAACTGGACATTCGTAGCGCTAAGTGGGTAATAGTGGAAAAAAAATATGTTCAAATATAAACTACACAGAAGCATTGTATGAAACTTCTTTCTGTTCTGTGCATTCAACTAACCGAGTTGAACCTTACTTTTGATTGAGCCTTTCTGAAACACTCTTGCTGTAGAAACTGCAATTGCACATTCTGAGTGCTAAGAGGCCTATATTGGGGAAAATAATATCTTCAAATAAAAACTACACAGAAGCATTGTGTGAAACTTATTTCTGATATGTTCATTAAGCTAACAGAGTTAAACCATACTTTTGATTGCGCAGTTCTGATCACTCTCTCTGTAGAAAATGCAAGTGGACATTCGGAGCGCTAAGAGGGTAATAGTGGAAAAAGGAATATATTCAAATATAAACTACACAGTAGCATTCTGTGAAAATTCTTTCTGTTCTGTGCATTCAACTAACAGAGTTGAACCTTACTTTTGATTGAGCCGTTCTGAAACACTCTTTCTGTAGAAACTGCAATTGGACATGCTAAGCGCTAAGAGGCCTACATTGGAAAAAAGAATATCTTCAAATAAAAACTACACAGATGCATTCTGTGAAACTTATTTCTGATCTGTAAATTCAGTTAACAGAGATAAAACATATTTTTGATTGAGCAGTTATGAAACACTGTTTTTGTAGAAAATGCAAGTGGAGATTCGGAGCGCTAAGTGGTTAATAGTGGAAAAAGGAATGTCTTCAAATATAAACTACACAGAATCATTCGGTGAAACTTCTTTCTGATCTGTGCATTCAGCTAACAGAGTTAAACCATACTTTTGATTGAGCAGATCTGAACACTCTTTCTGTAGAAAATGCAAGTGGACATTTGGAGCGCTAAGAGCGTAGTAGTGGAAAAAGGAATATATTCAAATATAAACTACACAGAAGCATTCTGTGAAACTTCTTTCTGATCTGAGCATTCAGCTAACAGAGTTAAACCATACTTTTGATTGAGCAGTTTTGAAACACTCTGTCTGTAGAAAATGCAACTGGACATTCGTAGCGCTAAGTGGGTAATAGTGGAAAAAAGAATATGTTCAAATATAAACTACACAGAAGCATTGTATGAAACTTCTTTCTGTTCTGTGCATTCAACTAACAGAGTTGAACCTTACTTTTGATTGAGCCGTTCTGAAACACTCTTTCTGTAGAAACTGCAATTGGACATGCTAAGCGCTAAGAGGCCTACATTGGGAAAAAGAATATCTTCAAATAAAAACTACACAGATGCATTCTGTGAAACTTATTTCTGATCTGTAAATTCAGTTAACAGAGATAAAACATATTTATGATTGAGCAGTTATGAAACACTGTTTTTGTAGAAAATGCAAGTGGAGATTCGGAGCGCTAAGAGGGTAATAGTGGAAAAAGGAATGTCTTCAAATATAAACTACACAGAATCATTCGGTGAAATTTCTTTCTGATCTGTGCATTCAGCTAACAGAGTTAAACCATACTTTTGATTGAGCAGATCTGAACACTCTTTCTGTAGAAAATGCAACTGGACATTTGGAGCGCTAAGAGCGTAGTAGTGGAAAAAGGAATATATTCAAATATAAACTACACAGAAGCATTCTGTGAAACTTCTTTCTGATCTGAGCATTCAGCTAACAGATTTAAACCATACTTTTGATTGAGCAGTTTTGAAACACTCTGTCTGTAGGAAATGCAACTGGACATTCGTAGCGCTAAGTTGGTAATAGTGGAAAAAAGAATATGTTCAAATATAAACTACACAGAAGCATTGTATGAAACTTCTTTCTGTTCTGTGCATTCAACTAACAGAGTTGAACCTTACTTTTGATTGAGCCGTTCTGAAACACTCTTTCTGTAGAAACTGCAATTGGACATTCTGAGCGCTAAGAGGCCTATATTGGGAAAAAGAATGTCTACAAATAAAAACTACGCAGAAGAATTGTGTGAAACTTCTTTCTGTTCTGTTTGTTCAACTAAAAGCGTTGAACCTTAGTTTTGATTGAGCCGTTCTGAAACACTCTTTCTGTAGAAAATGCAAGTGGAGATTCGGAGCGCTAAGAGGGTAATAGTGGAAAAAGGAATGTCTCCAAATATAAACTACACAGAATCATTCTGTGAAACTTGTTTCTGATCTGTGCATTCAGCTAACAGAGTTAAACCATACTTTGGATTGAGCAGATCTGAACACTCTTTCTGTAGAAAATGCAACTGGACATTTGGAGTGCTAAGAGGGTAGTAGTGGAAAAAGGAATATATTCAAATATAAACTACACAGAAGCATTCTGTGAAACTTCTTTCTGATCTGAGCATTCAGCTAACAGAGTTAAACCATACTTTTGATTGAGCAGTTTTGAAACTCTCTGTCTGTAGAAAATGCAACTGGACATTCGTAGCGCTAAGTGGGTAATAGTGGAAAAAAGAATATGTTCAAATATAAACTACACAGAAGCATTGTATGAAACTTCTTCCTGTTCTGTGCATTCAACTAACAGAGTTGAACCTTACTTTTGATTGAGCCGTTCTGAAACACTCTTTCTGTAGAAACTGCAATTGGACATGCTAAGCGCTAAGAGGCCTACATTGGGAAAAAGAATATCTTCAAATAAAAACTACACAGATGCATTCTGTGAAACTTATTTCTGATCTGTAAATTCAGTTAACAGAGATAAAACATATTTTTGATTGAGCAGTTATGAAACACTGTTTTTGTAGAAAATGCAAGTGGAGATTCGGAGCGCTAAGAGGGTAATAGTGGAAAAAGGAATGTCTTCAAATATAAACTACACAGAATCATTCGGTGAAACTTCTTTCTGATCTGTGCATTCAGCTAACAGAGTTAAACCATACTTTTGATTGAGCAGATCTGAACACTCTTTCTGTAGAAAATGCAACTGGACATTTGGAGCGCTAAGAGCGTAGTAGTGGAAAAAGGAATATATTCAAATATAAACTACACAGAAGCATTCTGTGAAACTTCTTTCTGATCTGAGCATTCAGCTAACAGAGTTAAACCATACTTTTGATTGAGCAGTTTTGAAACACTCTGTCTGTAGAAAATCCAACTGGACATTCGTAGCGCTAAGTGGGTAATAGTGGAAAAAAGAATATGTTCAAATATAAACTACACAGAAGCATTGTATGAAACTTCTTTCTGTTCTGTGCATTCAACTAACAGAGTTGAACCTTACTTTTGATTGAGCCTTTCTGAAACACTCTTGCTGTAGAAACTGCAATTGCACATTCTGAGTGCTAAGAGGCCTATATTGGGAAAAATAATATCTTCAAATAAAAACTACACAGAAGCATTGTGTGAAACTTATTTCTGATATGTTCATTAAGCTAACAGAGTTAAACCATACTTTTGATTGCGCAGTTCTGATCACTCTCTCTGTAGAAAATGCAAGTGGACATTCGGAGCGCTAAGAGGGTAATAGTGGAAAAAGGAATATATTCAAATATAAACTACACAGTAGCATTCTGTGAAAATTCTTTCTGTTCTGTGCATTCAACTAACAGAGTTGAACCTTACTTTTGATTGAGCCGTTCTGAAACACTCTTTCTGTAGAAACTGCAATTGGACATGCTAAGCGCTAAGAGGCCTACATTGGAAAAAAGAATATCTTCAAATAAAAACTACACAGATGCATTCTGTGAAACATATTTCTGATCTGTAAATTCAGTTAACAGAGATAAAACATATTTTTGATTGAGCAGTTATGAAACACTGTTTTTGTAGAAAATGCAAGTGGAGATTCGGAGCGCTAAGAGGTTAATAGTGGAAAAAGGAATGTCTTCAAATATAAACTACACAGAATCATTCGGTGAAACTTCTTTCTGATCTGTGCATTCAGCTAACAGAGTTAAACCATACTTTTGATTGAGCAGATCTGAACACTCTTTCTGTAGAAAATGCAAGTGGACATTTGGAGCGCTAAGAGCGTAGTAGTGGAAAAAGGAATATATTCAAATATAAACTACACAGAAGCATTCTGTGAAACTTCTTTCTGATCTGAGCATTCAGCTAACAGAGTTAAACCATACTTTTGATTGAGCAGTTTTGAAACACTCTGTCTGTAGAAAATGCAACTGGACATTCGTAGCGCTAAGTGGGTAATAGTGGAAAAAAGAATATGTTCAAATATAAACTACACAGAAGCATTGTATGAAACTTCTTTCTGTTCTGTGCATTCAACTAACAGAGTTGAACCTTACTTTTGATTGAGCCGTTCTGAAACACTCTTTCTGTAGAAACTGCAATTGGACATGCTAAGCGCTAAGAGGCCTACATTGGGAAAAAGAATATCTTCAAATAAAAACTACACAGATGCATTCTGTGAAACTTATTTCTGATCTGTAAATTCAGTTAACAGAGATAAAACATATTTTTGATTGAGCAGTTATGAATCACTGTTTTTGTAGAAAATGCAAGTGGAGATTCGGAGCGCTAAGAGGGTAATAGTGGAAAAAGGAATGTCTTCAAATATAAACTACACAGAATCATTCGGTGAAACTTCTTTCTGATCTGTGCATTCAGCTAACAGAGTTAAACCATACTTTTGATTGAGCAGATCTGAACACTCTTTCTGTAGAAAATGCAACTGGACATTTGGAGCGCTAAGAGCGTAGTAGTGGAAAAAGGAATATATTCAAATATAAACTACACAGAAGCATTCTGTGAAACTTCTTTCTGATCTGAGCATTCAGCTAACAGAGTTAAACCATACTTTTGATTGAGCAGTTTTGAAACACTCTGTCTGTAGAAAATGCAACTGGACATTCGTAGCGCTAAGTGGGTAATAGTGGAAAAAAGAATATGTTCAAATATAAACTACACAGAAGCATTGTATGAAACTTCTTTCTGTTCTGTGCATTCAACTAACAGAGTTGAACCTTACTTTTGATTGAGCCGTTCTGAAACACTCTTTCTGTAGAAACTGCAATTGGACATTCTGAGCGCTAAGAGGCCTATATTGGGAAAAAGAATGTCTACAAATAAAAACTACGCAGAAGAATTGTGTGAAACTTCTTTCTGTTCTGTTTGTTCAACTAAAAGCGTTGAACCTTAGTTTTGATTGAGCCGTTCTGAAACACTCTTTCTGTAGAAAATGCAAGTGGAGATTCGGAGCGCTAAGAGGTTAATAGTGGAAAAAGGAATGTCTCCAAATATAAACTACACAGAATCATTCTGTGAAACTTGTTTCTGATCTGTGCATTCAGCTAACAGAGTTAAACCATACTTTGGATTGAGCAGATCTGAACACTCTTTCTGTAGAAAATGCAACTGGACATTTGGAGCGCTAAGAGAGTAGTAGTGGAAAAAGGAATATATTCAAATATAAACTACACAGAAGCATTCTGTGAAACTTCTTTCTGATCTGAGCATTCAGCTAACAGAGTTAAACCATACTTTTGATTGAGCAGTTTTGAAACTCTCTGTCTGTAGAAAATGCAACTGGACATTCGTAGCGCTAAGTGGGTAATAGTGGAAAAAAGAATATGTTCAAATATAAACTACACAGAAGCATTGTATGAAACTTCTTCCTGTTCTGTGCATTCAACTAACAGAGTTGAACCTTACTTTTGATTGAGCCGTTCTGAAACACTCTTTCTGTAGAAACTGCAATTGGACATGCTAAGCGCTAAGAGGCCTACATTGGGAAAAAGAATATCTTCAAATAAAAACTACACAGATGCATTCTGTGAAACTTATTTCTGATCTGTAAATTCAGTTAACAGAGATAAAACATATTTTTGATTGAGCAGTTATGAAACACTGTTTTTGTAGAAAATGCAAGTGGAGATTCGGAGCGCTAAGAGGGTAATAGTGGAAAAAGGAATGTCTTCAAATATAAACTACACAGAATCATTCGGTGAAACTTCTTTCTGATCTGTGCATTCAGCTAACAGATTTAAACCATACTTTTGATTGAGCAGATCTGAACACTCTTTCTGTAGAAAATGCAACTGGACATTTGGAGCGCTAAGAGCGTAGTAGTGGAAAAAGGAATATATTCAAATATAAACTACACAGAAGCATTCTGTGAAACTTCTTTCTGATCTGAGCATTCAGCTAACAGAGTTAAACCATACTTTTGATTGAGCAGTTTTGAAACACTCTGTCTGTAGAAAATCCAACTGGACATTCGTAGCGCTAAGTGGGTAATAGTGGAAAAAAAATATGTTCAAATATAAACTACACAGAAGCATTGTATGAAACTTCTTTCTGTTCTGTGCATTCAACTAACCGAGTTGAACCTTACTTTTGATTGAGCCTTTCTGAAACACTCTTGCTGTAGAAACTGCAATTGCACATTCTGAGTGCTAAGAGGCCTATATTGGGGAAAATAATATCTTCAAATAAAAACTACACAGAAGCATTGTGTGAAACTTATTTCTGATATGTTCATTAAGCTAACAGAGTTAAACCATACTTTTGATTGCGCAGTTCTGATCACTCTCTCTGTAGAAAATGCAAGTGGACATTCGGAGCGCTAAGAGGGTAATAGTGGAAAAAGGAATATATTCAAATATAAACTACACAGTAGCATTCTGTGAAAATACTTTCTGTTCTGTGCATTCAACTAACAGAGTTGAACCTTACTTTTGATTGAGCCGTTCTGAAACACTCTTTCTGTAGAAACTGCAATTGGACATGCTAAGCGCTAAGAGGCCTACATTGGAAAAAAGAATATCTTCAAATAAAAACTACACAGATGCATTCTGTGAAACTTATTTCTGATCTGTAAATTCAGTTAACAGAGATAAAACATATTTTTGATTGAGCAGTTATGAAACACTGTTTTTGTAGAAAATGCAAGTGGAGATTCGGAGCGCTAAGTGGTTAATAGTGGAAAAAGGAATGTCTTCAAATATAAACTACACAGAATCATTCGGTGAAACTTCTTTCTGATCTGTGCATTCAGCTAACAGAGTTAAACCATACTTTTGATTGAGCAGATCTGAACACTCTTTCTGTAGAAAATGCAAGTGGACATTTGGAGCGCTAAGAGCGTAGTAGTGGAAAAAGGAATATATTCAAATATAAACTACACAGAAGCATTCTGTGAAACTTCTTTCTGATCTGAGCATTCAGCTAACAGAGTTAAACCATACTTTTGATTGAGCAGTTTTGAAACACTCTGTCTGTAGAAAATGCAACTGGACATTCGTAGCGCTAAGTGGGTAATAGTGGAAAAAAGAATATGTTCAAATATAAACTACACAGAAGCATTGTATGAAACTTCTTTCTGTTCTGTGCATTCAACTAACAGAGTTGAACCTTACTTTTGATTGAGCCGTTCTGAAACACTCTTTCTGTAGAAACTGCAATTGGACATGCTAAGCGCTAAGAGGCCTACATTGGGAAAAAGAATATCTTCAAATAAAAACTACACAGATGCATTCTGTGAAACTTATTTCTGATCTGTAAATTCAGTTAACAGAGATAAAACATATTTATGATTGAGCAGTTATGAAACACTGTTTTTGTAGAAAATGCAAGTGGAGATTCGGAGCGCTAAGAGGGTAATAGTGGAAAAAGGAATGTCTTCAAATATAAACTACACAGAATCATTCGGTGAAATTTCTTTCTGATCTGTGCATTCAGCTAACAGAGTTAAACCATACTTTTGATTGAGCAGATCTGAACACTCTTTCTGTAGAAAATGCAACTGGACATTTGGAGCGCTAAGAGCGTAGTAGTGGAAAAAGGAATATATTCAAATATAAACTACACAGAAGCATTCTGTGAAACTTCTTTCTGATCTGAGCATTCAGCTAACAGATTTAAACCATACTTTTGATTGAGCAGTTTTGAAACACTCTGTCTGTAGGAAATGCAACTGGACATTCGTAGCGCTAAGTTGGTAATAGTGGAAAAAAGAATATGTTCAAATATAAACTACACAGAAGCATTGTATGAAACTTCTTTCTGTTCTGTGCATTCAACTAACAGAGTTGAACCTTACTTTTGATTGAGCCGTTCTGAAACACTCTTTCTGTAGAAACTGCAATTGGACATTCTGAGCGCTAAGAGGCCTATATTGGGAAAAAGAATGTCTACAAATAAAAACTACGCAGAAGAATTGTGTGAAACTTCTTTCTGTTCTGTTTGTTCAACTAAAAGCGTTGAACCTTAGTTTTGATTGAGCCGTTCTGAAACACTCTTTCTGTAGAAAATGCAAGTGGAGATTCGGAGCGCTAAGAGGGTAATAGTGGAAAAAGGAATGTCTCCAAATATAAACTACACAGAATCATTCTGTGAAACTTGTTTCTGATCTGTGCATTCAGCTAACAGAGTTAAACCATACTTTGGATTGAGCAGATCTGAACACTCTTTCTGTAGAAAATGCAACTGGACATTTGGAGTGCTAAGAGGGTAGTAGTGGAAAAAGGAATATATTCAAATATAAACTACACAGAAGCATTCTGTGAAACTTCTTTCTGATCTGAGCATTCAGCTAACAGAGTTAAACCATACTTTTGATTGAGCAGTTTTGAAACTCTCTGTCTGTAGAAAATGCAACTGGACATTCGTAGCGCTAAGTGGGTAATAGTGGAAAAAAGAATATGTTCAAATATAAACTACACAGAAGCATTGTATGAAACTTCTTCCTGTTCTGTGCATTCAACTAACAGAGTTGAACCTTACTTTTGATTGAGCCGTTCTGAAACACTCTTTCTGTAGAAACTGCAATTGGACATGCTAAGCGCTAAGAGGCCTACATTGGGAAAAAGAATATCTTCAAATAAAAACTACACAGATGCATTCTGTGAAACTTATTTCTGATCTGTAAATTCAGTTAACAGAGATAAAACATATTTTTGATTGAGCAGTTATGAAACACTGTTTTTGTAGAAAATGCAAGTGGAGATTCGGAGCGCTAAGAGGGTAATAGTGGAAAAAGGAATGTCTTCAAATATAAACTACACAGAATCATTCGGTGAAACTTCTTTCTGATCTGTGCATTCAGCTAACAGAGTTAAACCATACTTTTGATTGAGCAGATCTGAACACTCTTTCTGTAGAAAATGCAACTGGACATTTGGAGCGCTAAGAGCGTAGTAGTGGAAAAAGGAATATATTCAAATATAAACTACACAGAAGCATTCTGTGAAACTTCTTTCTGATCTGAGCATTCAGCTAACAGAGTTAAACCATACTTTTGATTGAGCAGTTTTGAAACACTCTGTCTGTAGAAAATCCAACTGGACATTCGTAGCGCTAAGTGGGTAATAGTGGAAAAAAGAATATGTTCAAATATAAACTACACAGAAGCATTGTATGAAACTTCTTTCTGTTCTGTGCATTCAACTAACAGAGTTGAACCTTACTTTTGATTGAGCCTTTCTGAAACACTCTTGCTGTAGAAACTGCAATTGCACATTCTGAGTGCTAAGAGGCCTATATTGGGAAAAATAATATCTTCAAATAAAAACTACACAGAAGCATTGTGTGAAACTTATTTCTGATATGTTCATTAAGCTAACAGAGTTAAACCATACTTTTGATTGCGCAGTTCTGATCACTCTCTCTGTAGAAAATGCAAGTGGACATTCGGAGCGCTAAGAGGGTAATAGTGGAAAAAGGAATATATTCAAATATAAACTACACAGTAGCATTCTGTGAAAATTCTTTCTGTTCTGTGCATTCAACTAACAGAGTTGAACCTTACTTTTGATTGAGCCGTTCTGAAACACTCTTTCTGTAGAAACTGCAATTGGACATGCTAAGCGCTAAGAGGCCTACATTGGAAAAAAGAATATCTTCAAATAAAAACTACACAGATGCATTCTGTGAAACATATTTCTGATCTGTAAATTCAGTTAACAGAGATAAAACATATTTTTGATTGAGCAGTTATGAAACACTGTTTTTGTAGAAAATGCAAGTGGAGATTCGGAGCGCTAAGAGGTTAATAGTGGAAAAAGGAATGTCTTCAAATATAAACTACACAGAATCATTCGGTGAAACTTCTTTCTGATCTGTGCATTCAGCTAACAGAGTTAAACCATACTTTTGATTGAGCAGATCTGAACACTCTTTCTGTAGAAAATGCAAGTGGACATTTGGAGCGCTAAGAGCGTAGTAGTGGAAAAAGGAATATATTCAAATATAAACTACACAGAAGCATTCTGTGAAACTTCTTTCTGATCTGAGCATTCAGCTAACAGAGTTAAACCATACTTTTGATTGAGCAGTTTTGAAACACTCTGTCTGTAGAAAATGCAACTGGACATTCGTAGCGCTAAGTGGGTAATAGTGGAAAAAAGAATATGTTCAAATATAAACTACACAGAAGCATTGTATGAAACTTCTTTCTGTTCTGTGCATTCAACTAACAGAGTTGAACCTTACTTTTGATTGAGCCGTTCTGAAACACTCTTTCTGTAGAAACTGCAATTGGACATGCTAAGCGCTAAGAGGCCTACATTGGGAAAAAGAATATCTTCAAATAAAAACTACACAGATGCATTCTGTGAAACTTATTTCTGATCTGTAAATTCAGTTAACAGAGATAAAACATATTTTTGATTGAGCAGTTATGAAACACTGTTTTTGTAGAAAATGCAAGTGGAGATTCGGAGCGCTAAGAGGGTAATAGTGGAAAAAGGAATGTCTTCAAATATAAACTACACAGAATCATTCGGTGAAACTTCTTTCTGATCTGTGCATTCAGCTAACAGAGTTAAACCATACTTTTGATTGAGCAGATCTGAACACTCTTTCTGTAGAAAATGCAACTGGACATTTGGAGCGCTAAGAGCGTAGTAGTGGAAAAAGGAATATATTCAAATATAAACTACACAGAAGCATTCTGTGAAACTTCTTTCTGATCTGAGCATTCAGCTAACAGAGTTAAACCATACTTTTGATTGAGCAGTTTTGAAACACTCTGTCTGTAGAAAATGCAACTGGACATTCGTAGCGCTAAGTGGGTAATAGTGGAAAAAAGAATATGTTCAAATATAAACTACACAGAAGCATTGTATGAAACTTCTTTCTGTTCTGTGCATTCAACTAACAGAGTTGAACCTTACTTTTGATTGAGCCGTTCTGAAACACTCTTTCTGTAGAAACTGCAATTGGACATTCTGAGCGCTAAGAGGCCTATATTGGGAAAAAGAATGTCTACAAATAAAAACTACGCAGAAGAATTGTGTGAAACTTCTTTCTGTTCTGTTTGTTCAACTAAAAGCGTTGAACCTTAGTTTTGATTGAGCCGTTCTGAAACACTCTTTCTGTAGAAAATGCAAGTGGAGATTCGGAGAGCTAAGAGGGTAATAGTGGAAAAAGGAATGTCTCCAAATATAAACTACACAGAATCATTCGGTGAAACTTCTTTCTGATCTGTGCATTCAGCTAACAGAGTTAAACCATACTTTGGATTGAGCAGATCTGAACACTCTTTCTGTAGAAAATGCAACTGGACATTTGGAGCGCTAAGAGAGTAGTAGTGGAAAAAGGAATATATTCAAATATAAACTACACAGAAGCATTCTGTGAAACTTCTTTCTGATCTGAGCATTCAGCTAACAGAGTTAAACCATACTTTTGATTGAGCAGTTTTGAAACTCTCTGTCTGTAGAAAATGCAAGTGGACATTCGTAGCGCTAAGTGGGTAATAGTGGAAAAAAGAATATGTTCAAATATAAACTACACAGAAGCATTGTATGAAACTTCTTCCTGTTCTGTGCATTCAACTAACAGAGTTGAACCTTACTTTTGATTGAGCCGTTCTGAAACACTCTTTCTGTAGAAACTGCAATTGGACATGCTAAGCGCTAAGAGGCCTACATTGGGAAAAAGAATATCTTCAAATAAAAACTACACAGATGCATTCTGTGAAACTTATTTCTGATCTGTAAATTCAGTTAACAGAGATAAAACATATTTTTGATTGAGCAGTTATGAAACACTGTTTTTGTAGAAAATGCAAGTGGAGATACGGAGCGCTAAGAGGGTAATAGTGGAAAAAGGAATGTCTTCAAATATAAACTACACAGAATCATTCGGTGAAACTTCTTTCTGATCTGTGCATTCAGCTAACAGAGTTAAACCATACTTTTGATTGAGCAGATCTGAACACTCTTTCTGTAGAAAATGCAACTGGACATTTGGAGCGCTAAGAGCGTAGTAGTGGAAAAAGGAATATATTCAAATATAAACTACACAGAAGCATTCTGTGAAACTTCTTTCTGATCTGAGCATTCAGCTAACAGAGTTAAACCATACTTTTGATTGAGCAGTTTTGAAACACTCTGTCTGTAGAAAATGCAACTGGACATTCGTAGCGCTAAGTGGGTAATAGTGGAAAAAAGAATATGTTCAAATAGAAACTACACAGAAGCATTCTATGAAACTTCTTTCTGTTCTGTGCATTCAACTAACAGAGTTGAACCTTACTTTTGATTGAGCCGTTCTGAAACACTCTTTCTGTAGAAACTGCAATTGGACATTCTGAGCGCTAAGAGGCCTATATTGGGAAAAAGAATGTCTACAAATAAAAACTACACAGAAGAATTGTGTGAAACTTCTTTCTGTTCTGTATGTTCCACTAAAAGATTTGAACCTTAGTTTTTATTGAGCCGTTCTGAAACACTCTTTCTGTAGAAAATGCAAGTGGAGATTCGGAGCGCTAAGAGGGTAATAGTGGAAAAAGGAATGTCTCCAAATATAAACTACACAGAATCATTCTGTGAAACTTCTTTCTGATCTGTGCATTCAGCTAACAGAGTTAAACCATACTTTTGATTGAGCAGATCTGAACACTCTTTCTGTAGAAAATGCAACTGGACATTTGGAGCGCTAAGAGAGTAGTAGTGGAAAAAGGAATATATTCAAATATAAACTACACAGAATAATTCTGTGAAACTTCTTTCTGATCTGAGCATTCAGCTAACAGAGTTAAACCATACTTTTGATTGAGCAGTTTTGAAACACTCTGTCTGTAGAAAATGCAACTGGACATTCGTAGCGGTAAGTGGGTAATAGTGGAAAAAAAATATGTTCAAATATAAACTACACAGAAGCATTGTATGAAACTTCTTTCTGTTCTGTGCATTCAACTAACAGAGTTGAATCTTACTTTTGATTGAGCCTTTCTGAAACACTCTTGCTGTAGAAACTGCAATTGCACATTCTGAGCGCTAAGAGGCCTATATTGGGAAAAATAATATCTTCCAAGAAAAACTACACAGAATCATTGTGTGAAACGTATTTCTGATATGTTCATTAAGCTAACAGAGTTAAACCATACTTTTGATTGCGCAGTTCTGAACACTCTTTCTGTAGAAAATGCAAGTGGACATTCGGAGCGCTAAGAGGGTAATAGTGGAAAAAGGAATATATTCAAATATAAACTACACAGTAGCATTCTGTGAAAATTCTTTCTGTTCTGTGCATTCAACCAACAGAGTTGAATCTTACTTTTGATTGAGCCGTTCTGAAACACTCTTTCTGTAGAAACTGCAATTGGACATGCTAAGCGCTAAGAGGCCTATATTGGGAAAAAGAATATCTTCAAATAAAAACTACACAGATGCATTCTGTGAAACTTATTTCTGATCTGTAAATTCAGTTAACAGAGATAAAACATATTTTTGATTGAGCAGTTATGAAACACTCTTTTTGTAGAAAATGCAAGTGGAGATTCGGAGCGCTAAGAGAGTAATAGTGGAAAAAGGAATGTCTTCAAATATAAACTACACAGAATCATTCGGTGAAACTTCTTTCTGATCTGTGCATTCAGCTAACAGAGTTAAACCATACTTTTGATTGAGCAGGTCTGAACACTCTTTCTGTAGAAAATGCAACTGGACATTTGGAGCGCTAAGAGCGTAGTAGTGGAAAAAGGAATATATTCAAATATAAACTACACAGAAGCATTCTGTGAAACTTCTTTCTGATCTGAGCATTCAGCTAACAGAGTTAAACCATACTTTTGATTGAGCAGTTTTGAAACACTCTGTCTGTAGAAAATGCAACTGGACATTCGTCGCGCTAAGTGGGTAATAGTGGAAAAAAGAATATGTTCAAATATAAACTACACAGAAGCATTGTATGAAACTTCTTTCTGTTCTGTGCATTCAACTAACAGAGTTGAACCTTACTTTTGATTGAGCCTTTCTGAAACACTCTTTCTGTAGAAACTGCAATTGGACATTCTGAGCGCTAAGAGGCCTATATTGGGAAAAATAATATCTTCAAGTAAAAACTACACAGAAGCATTGTGTGAAACTTATTTCTGATATGTTCATTAAGCTAACAGAGTTAAACCATACTTTTGATTGCGCAGTTCTGAACACTCTCTCTGTAGAAAATGCAAGTGGACATTCGGAGCGCTAAGAGGGTAATAGTGGAAAAAGGAATATATTCAAATATAAACTACACAGTAGCATTCTGTGAAAATTCTTTCTGTTCTGTGCATTCAACTAACAGAGTTGAACCTTACTTTTGATTGAGCCGTTCTGAAACACTCTTTCTGTAGAAACTGCAATTGGACATGCTAAGCGCTAAGAGGCCTACATTGGGAAAAAGAATATCTTCAAATAAAAACTACACAGATGCATTCTGTGAAACTTATTTCTGATCTGTAAATTCAGTTAACAGAGATAAAACATATTTTTGATTGAGCAGTTATGAAACACTGTTTTTGTAGAAAATGCAAGTGGAGATTCGGAGCGCTAAGAGGGTAATAGTGGAAAAAGGAATGTCTTCAAATATAAACTACACAGAATCATTCGGTGAAACTTCTTTCTGATCTGTGCATTCAGCTACCAGTGTTAAACCATACTTTTGATTGAGCAGATCTGAACACTCTTTCTGTAGAAAATGCAACTGGACATTTGGAGCGCTAAGAGCGTAGTAGTGGAAAAAGGAATATATTCAAATATAAACTACACAGAAGCATTCTGTGAAACTTCTTTCTGATCTGAGCATTCAGCTAACAGAGTTAAACCATACTTTTGATTGAGCAGTTTTGAAACACTCTGTCTGTAGAAAATGCAACTGGACATTCGTAGCGCTAAGTGGGTAATAGTGGAAAAAAAGTATATGTTCAAATATAAACTACACAGAAGCATTGTATGAAACTTCTTTCTGTTCTGTGCATTCAACTAACAGAGTTGAACCTTACTTTTGATTGAGCCGTTCTGAAACACTCTTTCTGTAGAAACTGCAATTGGACATTCTGAGCGCTAAGAGGCCTATATTGGGAAAAAGAAAGTCTACAAATAAAAACTACGCAGAAGAATTGTGTGAAACTTCTTTCTGTTCTGTTTGTTCAACTAAAAGCGTTGAACCTTAGTTTTGATTGAGCCGTTCTGAAACACTCTTTCTGTAGAAAATGCAAGTGGAGATTCGGAGCGCTAAGAGGGTAATAGTGGAAAAAGGAATGTCTCCAAATATAAACTACACAGAATCATTCTGTGAAACTTGTTTCTGATCTGTGCATTCAGCTAACAGAGTTAAACCATACTTTGGATTGAGCAGATCTGAACACTCTTTCTGTAGAAAATGCAACTGGACATTTGGAGCGCTAAGAGAGTAGTAGTGGAAAAAGGAATATATTCAAATATAAACTACACAGAAGCATTCTGTGAAACTTCTTTCTGATCTGAGCATTCAGCTAACAGAGTTAAACCATACTTTTGATTGAGCAGTTTTGAAACTCTCTGTCTGTAGAAAATGCAACTGGACATTCGTAGCGCTAAGTGGGTAATAGTGGAAAAAAGAATATGTTCAAATATAAACTACACAGAAGCATTGTATGAAACTTCTTCCTGTTCTGTGCATTCAACTAACAGAGTTGAACCTTACTTTTGATTGAGCCGTTCTGAAACACTCTTTCTGTAGAAACTGCAATTGGATATGCTAAGCGCTAAGAGGCCTACATTGGGAAAAAGAATATCTTCAAATAAAAACTACACAGATGCATTCTGTGAAACATATTTCTGATCTGTAAATTCAGTTAACAGAGATAAAACATATTTTTGATTGAGCAGTTATGAAACACTGTTTTTGTAGAAAATGCAAGTGGAGATTCGGAGCGCTAAGAGGTTAATAGTGGAAAAAGGAATGTCTTCAAATATAAACTACACAGAATCATTCGGTGAAACTTCTTTCTGATCTGTGCATTCAGCTAACAGAGTTAAACCATACTTTTGATTGAGCAGATCTGAACACTCTTTCTGTAGAAAATGCAAGTGGACATTTGGAGCGCTAAGAGCGTAGTAGTGGAAAAAGGAATATATTCAAATATAAACTACACAGAAGCATTCTGTGAAACTTCTTTCTGATCTGAGCATTCAGCTAACAGAGTTAAACCATACTTTTGATTGAGCAGTTTTGAAACACTCTGTCTGTAGAAAATGCAACTGGATATTCGTAGCGCTAAGTGGGTAATAGTGGAAAAAAGAATATGTTCAAATATAAACTACACAGAAGCATTGTATGAAACTTCTTTCTGTTCTGTGCATTCAACTAACAGAGTTGAACCTTACTTTTGATTGAGCCGTTCTGAAACACTCTTTCTGTAGAAACTGCAATTGGACATGCTAAGCGCTAAGAGGCCTACATTGGGAAAAAGAATATCTTCAAATAAAAACTACACAGATGCATTCTGTGAAACTTATTTCTGATCTGTAAATTCAGTTAACAGAGATAAAACATATTTTTGATTGAGCAGTTATGAAACACTGTTTTTGTAGAAAATGCAAGTGGAGATTCGGAGCGCTAAGTGGTTAATAGTGGAAAAAGGAATGTCTTCAAATATAAACTACACAGAATCATTCGGTGAAACTTCTTTCTGATCTGTGCATTCAGCTAACAGAGTTAAACCATACTTTTGATTGAGCAGATCTGAACACTCTTTCTGTAGAAAATGCAACTGGACATTTGGAGCGCTAAGAGCGTAGTAGTGGAAAAAGGAATATATTCAAATATAAACTACACAGAAGCATTCTGTGAAACTTCTTTCTGATCTGAGCATTCAGCTAACAGAGTTAAACCATACTTTTGATTGAGCAGTTTTGAAACACTCTGTCTGTAGAAAATGCAACTGGACATTCGTAGCGCTAAGTGGGTAATAGTGGAAAAAAGAATATGTTCAAATATAAACTACACAGAAGCATTGTATGAAACTTCTTTCTGTTCTGTGCATTCAACTAACAGAGTTGAACCTTACTTTTGATTGAGCCGTTCTGAAACACTCTTTCTGTAGAAACTGCAATTGGACATTCTGAGCGCTAAGAGGCCTATATTGGGAAAAAGAATGTCTACAAATAAAAACTACGCAGAAGAATTGTGTGAAACTTCTTTCTGTTCTGTTTGTTCAACTAAAAGCGTTGAACCTTAGTTTTGATTGAGCCGTTCTGAAACACTCTTTCTGTAGAAAATGCAAGTGGAGATTCGGAGCGCTAAGAGGTTAATAGTGGAAAAAGGAATGTCTCCAAATATAAACTACACAGAATCATTCTGTGAAACTTGTTTCTGATCTGTGCATTCAGCTAACAGAGTTAAACCATACTTTGGATTGAGCAGATCTGAACACTCTTTCTGTAGAAAATGCAACTGGACATTTGGAGCGCTAAGAGAGTAGTAGTGGAAAAAGGAATATATTCAAATATAAACTACACAGAAGCATTCTGTGAAACTTCTTTCTGATCTGAGCATTCAGCTAACAGAGTTAAACCATACTTTTGATTGAGCAGTTTTGAAACTCTCTGTCTGTAGAAAATGCAACTGGACATTCGTAGCGCTAAGTGGGTAATAGTGGAAAAAAGAATATGTTCAAATATAAACTACACAGAAGCATTGTATGAAACTTCTTCCTGTTCTGTGCATTCAACTAACAGAGTTGAACCTTACTTTTGATTGAGCCGTTCTGAAACACTCTTTCTGTAGAAACTGCAATTGGACATGCTAAGCGCTAAGAGGCCTACATTGGGAAAAAGAATATCTTCAAATAAAAACTACACAGATGCATTCTGTGAAACTTATTTCTGATCTGTAAATTCAGTTAACAGAGATAAAACATATTTTTGATTGAGCAGTTATGAAACACTGTTTTTGTAGAAAATGCAAGTGGAGATTCGGAGCGCTAAGAGGGTAATAGTGGAAAAAGGAATGTCTTCAAATATAAACTACACAGAATCATTCGGTGAAACTTCTTTCTGATCTGTGCATTCAGCTAACAGATTTAAACCATACTTTTGATTGAGCAGATCTGAACACTCTTTCTGTAGAAAATGCAACTGGACATTTGGAGCGCTAAGAGCGTAGTAGTGGAAAAAGGAATATATTCAAATATAAACTACACAGAAGCATTCTGTGAAACTTCTTTCTGATCTGAGCATTCAGCTAACAGAGTTAAACCATACTTTTGATTGAGCAGTTTTGAAACACTCTGTCTGTAGAAAATCCAACTGGACATTCGTAGCGCTAAGTGGGTAATAGTGGAAAAAAAATATGTTCAAATATAAACTACACAGAAGCATTGTATGAAACTTCTTTCTGTTCTGTGCATTCAACTAACCGAGTTGAACCTTACTTTTGATTGAGCCTTTCTGAAACACTCTTGCTGTAGAAACTGCAATTGCACATTCTGAGTGCTAAGAGGCCTATATTGGGGAAAATAATATCTTCAAATAAAAACTACACAGAAGCATTGTGTGAAACTTATTTCTGATATGTTCATTAAGCTAACAGAGTTAAACCATACTTTTGATTGCGCAGTTCTGATCACTCTCTCTGTAGAAAATGCAAGTGGACATTCGGAGCGCTAAGAGGGTAATAGTGGAAAAAGGAATATATTCAAATATAAACTACACAGTAGCATTCTGTGAAAATTCTTTCTGTTCTGTGCATTCAACTAACAGAGTTGAACCTTACTTTTGATTGAGCCGTTCTGAAACACTCTTTCTGTAGAAACTGCAATTGGACATGCTAAGCGCTAAGAGGCCTACATTGGAAAAAATAATATCTTCAAATAAAAACTACACAGATGCATTCTGTGAAACTTATTTCTGATCTGTAAATTCAGTTAACAGAGATAAAACATATTTTTGATTGAGCAGTTATGAAACACTGTTTTTGTAGAAAATGCAAGTGGAGATTCGGAGCGCTAAGTGGTTAATAGTGGAAAAAGGAATGTCTTCAAATATAAACTACACAGAATCATTCGGTGAAACTTCTTTCTGATCTGTGCATTCAGCTAACAGAGTTAAACCATACTTTTGATTGAGCAGATCTGAACACTCTTTCTGTAGAAAATGCAAGTGGACATTTGGAGCGCTAAGAGCGTAGTAGTGGAAAAAGGAATATATTCAAATATAAACTACACAGAAGCATTCTGTGAAACTTCTTTCTGATCTGAGCATTCAGCTAACAGAGTTAAACCATACTTTTGATTGAGCAGTTTTGAAACACTCTGTCTGTAGAAAATGCAACTGGACATTCGTAGCGCTAAGTGGGTAATAGTGGAAAAAAGAATATGTTCAAATATAAACTACACAGAAGCATTGTATGAAACTTCTTTCTGTTCTGTGCATTCAACTAACAGAGTTGAACCTTACTTTTGATTGAGCCGTTCTGAAACACTCTTTCTGTAGAAACTGCAATTGGACATGCTAAGCGCTAAGAGGCCTACATTGGGAAAAAGAATATCTTCAAATAAAAACTACACAGATGCATTCTGTGAAACTTATTTCTGATCTGTAAATTCAGTTAACAGAGATAAAACATATTTTTGATTGAGCAGTTATGAAACACTGTTTTTGTAGAAAATGCAAGTGGAGATTCGGAGCGCTAAGAGGGTAATAGTGGAAAAAGGAATGTCTTCAAATATAAACTACACAGAATCATTCGGTGAAACTTCTTTCTGATCTGTGCATTCAGCTAACAGAGTTAAACCATACTTTTGATTGAGCAGATCTGAACACTCTTTCTGTAGAAAATGCAACTGGACATTTGGAGCGCAAAGAGCGTAGTAGTGGAAAAAGGAATATATTCAAATATAAACTACACAGAAGCATTCTGTGAAACTTCTTTCTGATCTGAGCATTCAGCTAACAGATTTAAACCATACTTTTGATTGAGCAGTTTTGAAACACTCTGTCTGTAGGAAATGCAACTGGACATTCGTAGCGCTAAGTTGGTAATAGTGGAAAAAAGAATATGTTCAAATATAAACTACACAGAAGCATTGTATGAAACTTCTTTCTGTTCTGTGCATTCAACTAACAGAGTTGAACCTTACTTTTGATTGAGCCGTTCTGAAACACTCTTTCTGTAGAAACTGCAATTGGACATTCTGAGCGCTAAGAGGCCTATATTGGGAAAAAGAATGTCTACAAATAAAAACTACGCAGAAGAATTGTGTGAAACTTCTTTCTGTTCTGTTTGTTCAACTAAAAGCGTTGAACCTTAGTTTTGATTGAGCCGTTCTGAAACACTCTTTCTGTAGAAAATGCAAGTGGAGATTCGGAGCGCTAAGAGGGTAATAGTGGAAAAAGGAATGTCTCCAAATATAAACTACACAGAATCATTCTGTGAAACTTGTTTCTGATCTGTGCATTCAGCTAACAGAGTTAAACCATACTTTGGATTGAGCAGATCTGAACACTCTTTCTGTAGAAAATGCAACTGGACATTTGGAGTGGTAAGAGGGTAGTAGTGGAAAAAGGAATATATTCAAATATAAACTACACAGAAGCATTCTGTGAAACTTCTTTCTGATCTGAGCATTCAGCTAACAGAGTTAAACCATACTTTTGATTGAGCAGTTTTGAAACTCTCTGTCTGTAGAAAATGCAACTGGACATTCGTAGCGCTAAGTGGGTAATAGTGGAAAAAAGAATATGTTCAAATATAAACTACACAGAAGCATTGTATGAAACTTCTTCCTGTTCTGTGCATTCAACTAACAGAGTTGAACCTTACTTTTGATTGAGCCGTTCTGAAACACTCTTTCTGTAGAAACTGCAATTGGACATGCTAAGCGCTAAGAGGCCTACATTGGGAAAAAGAATATCTTCAAATAAAAACTACACAGATGCATTCTGTGAAACTTATTTCTGATCTGTAAATTCAGTTAACAGAGATAAAACATATTTTTGATTGAGCAGTTATGAAACACTGTTTTTGTAGAAAATGCAAGTGGAGATTCGGAGCGCTAAGAGGGTAATAGTGGAAAAAGGAATGTCTTCAAATATAAACTACACAGAATCATTCGGTGAAACTTCTTTCTGATCTGTGCATTCAGCTAACAGAGTTAAACCATACTTTTGATTGAGCAGATCTGAACACTCTTTCTGTAGAAAATGCAACTGGACATTTGGAGCGCTAAGAGCGTAGTAGTGGAAAAAGGAATATATTCAAATATAAACTACACAGAAGCATTCTGTGAAACTTCTTTCTGATCTGAGCATTCAGCTAACAGAGTTAAACCATACTTTTGATTGAGCAGTTTTGAAACACTCTGTCTGTAGAAAATCCAACTGGACATTCGTAGCGCTAAGTGGGTAATAGTGGAAAAAAGAATATGTTCAAATATAAACTACACAGAAGCATTGTATGAAACTTCTTTCTGTTCTGTGCATTCAACTAACAGAGTTGAACCTTACTTTTGATTGAGCCTTTCTGAAACACTCTTGCTGTAGAAACTGCAATTGCACATTCTGAGTGCTAAGAGGCCTATATTGGGAAAAATAATATCTTCAAATAAAAACTACACAGAAGCATTGTGTGAAACTTATTTCTGATATGTTCATTAAGCTAACAGAGTTAAACCATACTTTTGATTGCGCAGTTCTGATCACTCTCTCTGTAGAAAATGCAAGTGGACATTCGGAGCGCTAAGAGGGTAATAGTGGAAAAAGGAATATATTCAAATATAAACTACACAGTAGCATTCTGTGAAAATTCTTTCTGTTCTGTGCATTCAACTAACAGAGTTGAACCTTACTTTTGATTGAGCCGTTCTGAAACACTCTTTCTGTAGAAACTGCAATTGGACATGCTAAGCGCTAAGAGGCCTACATTGGAAAAAAGAATATCTTCAAATAAAAACTACACAGATGCATTCTGTGAAACATATTTCTGATCTGTAAATTCAGTTAACAGAGATAAAACATATTTTTGATTGAGCAGTTATGAAACACTGTTTTTGTAGAAAATGCAAGTGGAGATTCGGAGCGCTAAGAGGTTAATAGTGGAAAAAGGAATGTCTTCAAATATAAACTACACAGAATCATTCGGTGAAACTTCTTTCTGATCTGTGCATTCAGCTAACAGAGTTAAACCATACTTTTGATTGAGCAGATCTGAACACTCTTTCTGTAGAAAATGCAAGTGGACATTTGGAGCGCTAAGAGCGTAGTAGTGGAAAAAGGAATATATTCAAATATAAACTACACAGAAGCATTCTGTGAAACTTCTTTCTGATCTGAGCATTCAGCTAACAGAGTTAAACCATACTTTTGATTGAGCAGTTTTGAAACACTCTGTCTGTAGAAAATGCAACTGGACATTCGTAGCGCTAAGTGGGTAATAGTGGAAAAAAGAATATGTTCAAATATAAACTACACAGAAGCATTGTATGAAACTTCTTTCTGTTCTGTGCATTCAACTAACAGAGTTGAACCTTACTTTTGATTGAGCCGTTCTGAAACACTCTTTCTGTAGAAACTGCAATTGGACATGCTAAGCGCTAAGAGGCCTACATTGGGAAAAAGAATATCTTCAAATAAAAACTACACAGATGCATTCTGTGTAACTTATTTCTGATCTGTAAATTCAGTTAACAGAGATAAAACATATTTTTGATTGAGCAGTTATGAAACACTGTTTTTGTAGAAAATGCAAGTGGAGATTCGGAGCGCTAAGAGGGTAATAGTGGAAAAAGGAATGTCTTCAAATATAAACTACACAGAATCATTCGGTGAAACTTCTTTCTGATCTGTGCATTCAGCTAACAGAGTTAAACCATACTTTTGATTGAGCAGATCTGAACACTCTTTCTGTAGAAAATGCAACTGGACATTTGGAGCGCTAAGAGCGTAGTAGTGGAAAAAGGAATATATTCAAATATAAACTACACAGAAGCATTCTGTGAAACTTCTTTCTGATCTGAGCATTCAGCTAACAGAGTTAAACCATACTTTTGATTGAGCAGTTTTGAAACACTCTGTCTGTAGAAAATGCAACTGGACATTCGTAGCGCTAAGTGGGTAATAGTGGAAAAAAGAATATGTTCAAATATAAACTACACAGAAGCATTGTATGAAACTTCTTTCTGTTCTGTGCATTCAACTAACAGAGTTGAACCTTACTTTTGATTGAGCCGTTCTGAAACACTCTTTCTGTAGAAACTGCAATTGGACATTCTGAGCGCTAAGAGGCCTATATTGGGAAAAAGAATGTCTACAAATAAAAACTACGCAGAAGAATTGTGTGAAACTTCTTTCTGTTCTGTTTGTTCAACTAAAAGCGTTGAACCTTAGTTTTGATTGAGCCGTTCTGAAACACTCTTTCTGTAGAAAATGCAAGTGGAGATTCGGAGCGCTAAGAGGGTAATAGTGGAAAAAGGAATGTCTCCAAATATAAACTACACAGAATCATTCTGTGAAACTTGTTTCTGATCTGTGCATTCAGCTAACAGAGTTAAACCATACTTTGGATTGAGCAGATCTGAACACTCTTTCTGTAGAAAATGCAACTGGACATTTGGAGCGCTAAGAGAGTAGTAGTGGAAAAAGGAATATATTCAAATATAAACTACACAGAAGCATTCTGTGAAACTTCTTTCTGATCTGAGCATTCAGCTAACAGAGTTAAACCATACTTTTGATTGAGCAGTTTTGAAACTCTCTGTCTGTAGAAAATGCAAGTGGACATTCGTAGCGCTAAGTGGGTAATAGTGGAAAAAAGAATATGTTCAAATATAAACTACACAGAAGCATTGTATGAAACTTCTTCCTGTTCTGTGCATTCAACTAACAGAGTTGAACCTTACTTTTGATTGAGCCGTTCTGAAACACTCTTTCTGTAGAAACTGCAATTGGACATGCTAAGCGCTAAGAGGCCTACATTGGGAAAAAGAATATCTTCAAATAAAAACTACACAGATGCATTCTGTGAAACTTATTTCTGATCTGTAAATTCAGTTAACAGAGATAAAACATATTTTTGATTGAGCAGTTATGAAACACTGTTTTTGTAGAAAATGCAAGTGGAGATACGGAGCGCTAAGAGGGTAATAGTGGAAAAAGGAATGTCTTCAAATATAAACTACACAGAATCATTCGGTGAAACTTCTTTCTGATCTGTGCATTCAGCTAACAGAGTTAAACCATACTTTTGATTGAGCAGATCTGAACACTCTTTCTGTAGAAAATGCAACTGGACATTTGGAGCGCTAAGAGCGTAGTAGTGGAAAAAGGAATATATTCAAATATAAACTACACAGAAGCATTCTGTGAAACTTCTTTCTGATCTGAGCATTCAGCTAACAGAGTTAAACCATACTTTTGATTGAGCAGTTTTGAAACACTCTGTCTGTAGAAAATGCAACTGGACATTCGTAGCGCTAAGTGGGTAATAGTGGAAAAAAGAATATGTTCAAATAGAAACTACACAGAAGCATTCTATGAAACTTCTTTCTGTTCTGTGCATTCAACTAACAGAGTTGAACCTTACTTTTGATTGAGCCGTTCTGAAACACTCTTTCTGTAGAAACTGCAATTGGACATTCTGAGCGCTAAGAGGCCTATATTGGGAAAAAGAATGTCTACAAATAAAAACTACACAGAAGAATTGTGTGAAACTTCTTTCTGTTCTGTATGTTCCACTAAAAGAGTTGAACCTTAGTTTTTATTGAGCCGTTCTGAAACACTCTTTCTGTAGAAAATGCAAGTGGAGATTCGGAGCGCTAAGAGGGTAATAGTGGAAAAAGGAATGTCTCCAAATATAAACTACACAGAATCATTCTGTGAAACTTCTTTCTGATCTGTGCATTCAGCTAACAGAGTTAAACCATACTTTTGATTGAGCAGATCTGAACACTCTTTCAGTAGAAAATGCAACTGGACATTTGGAGCGCTAAGAGAGTAGTAGTGGAAAAAGGAATATATTCAAATATAAACTACACAGAATAATTCTGTGAAACTTCTTTCTGATCTGAGCATTCAGCTAACAGAGTTAAACCATACTTTTGATTGAGCAGTTTTGAAACACTCTGTCTGTAGAAAATGCAACTGGACATTCGTAGCGGTAAGTGGGTAATAGTGGAAAAAAAATATGTTCAAATATAAACTACACAGAAGCATTGTATGAAACTTCTTTCTGTTCTGTGCATTCAACTAACAGAGTTGAATCTTACTTTTGATTGAGCCTTTCTGAAACACTCTTGCTGTAGAAACTGCAATTGCACATTCTGAGCGCTAAGAGGCCTATATTGGGAAAAATAATATCTTCCAAGAAAAACTACACAGAATCATTGTGTGAAACGTATTTCTGATATGTTCATTAAGCTAACAGAGTTAAACCATACTTTTGATTGCGCAGTTCTGAACACTCTTTCTGTAGAAAATGCAAGTGGACATTCGGAGCGCTAAGAGGGTAATAGTGGAAAAAGGAATATATTCAAATATAAACTACACAGTAGCATTCTGTGAAAATTCTTTCTGTTCTGTGCATTCAACCAACAGAGTTGAATCTTACTTTTGATTGAGCCGTTCTGAAACACTCTTTCTGTAGAAACTGCAATTGGACATGCTAAGCGCTAAGAGGCCTATATTGGGAAAAAGAATATCTTCAAATAAAAACTACACAGATGCATTCTGTGAAACTTATTTCTGATCTGTAAATTCAGTTAACAGAGATAAAACATATTTTTGATTGAGCAGTTATGAAACACTCTTTTTGTAGAAAATGCAAGTGGAGATTCGGAGCGCTAAGAGAGTAATAGTGGAAAAAGGAATGTCTTCAAATATAAACTACACAGAATCATTCGGTGAAACTTCTTTCTGATCTGTGCATTCAGCTAACAGAGTTAAACCATACTTTTGATTGAGCAGGTCTGAACACTCTTTCTGTAGAAAATGCAACTGGACATTTGGAGCGCTAAGAGCGTAGTAGTGGAAAAAGGAATATATTCAAATATAAACTACACAGAAGCATTCTGTGAAACTTCTTTCTGATCTGAGCATTCAGCTAACAGAGTTAAACCATACTTTTGATTGAGCAGTTTTGAAACACTCTGTCTGTAGAAAATGCAACTGGACATTCGTCGCGCTAAGTGGGTAATAGTGGAAAAAAGAATATGTTCAAATATAAACTACACAGAAGCATTGTATGAAACTTCTTTCTGTTCTGTGCATTCAACTAACAGAGTTGAACCTTACTTTTGATTGAGCCTTTCTGAAACACTCTTTCTGTAGAAACTGCAATTGGACATTCTGAGCGCTAAGAGGCCTATATTGGGAAAAATAATATCTTCAAGTAAAAACTACACAGAAGCATTGTGTGAAACTTATTTCTGATATGTTCATTAAGCTAACAGAGTTAAACCATACTTTTGATTGCGCAGTTCTGAACACTCTCTCTGTAGAAAATGCAAGTGGACATTCGGAGCGCTAAGAGGGTAATAGTGGAAAAAGGAATATATTCAAATATAAACTACACAGTAGCATTCTGTGAAAATTCTTTCTGTTCTGTGCATTCAACTAACAGAGTTGAACCTTACTTTTGATTGAGCCGTTCTGAAACACTCTTTCTGTAGAAACTGCAATTGGACATGCTAAGCGCTAAGAGGCCTACATTGGGAAAAAGAATATCTTCAAATAAAAACTACACAGATGCATTCTGTGAAACTTATTTCTGATCTGTAAATTCAGTTAACAGAGATAAAACATATTTTTGATTGAGCAGTTATGAAACACTGTTTTTGTAGAAAATGCAAGTGGAGATTCGGAGCGCTAAGAGGGTAATAGTGGAAAAAGGAATGTCTTCAAATATAAACTACACAGAATCATTCGGTGAAACTTCTTTCTGATCTGTGCATTCAGCTACCAGTGTTAAACCATACTTTTGATTGAGCAGATCTGAACACTCTTTCTGTAGAAAATGCAACTGGACATTTGGAGCGCTAAGAGCGTAGTAGTGGAAAAAGGAATATATTCAAATATAAACTACACAGAAGCATTCTGTGAAACTTCTTTCTGATCTGAGCATTCAGCTAACAGAGTTAAACCATACTTTTGATTGAGCAGTTTTGAAACACTCTGTCTGTAGAAAATGCAACTGGACATTCGTAGCGCTAAGTGGGTAATAGTGGAAAAAAGAATATGTTCAAATATAAACTACACAGAAGCATTGTATGAAACTTCTTTCTGTTCTGTGCATTCAACTAACAGAGTTGAACCTTACCTTTGATTGAGCCGTTCTGAAACACTCTTTCTGTAGAAACTGCAATTGGACATTCTGAGCGCTAAGAGGCCTATATTGGGAAAAAGAATGTCTACAAATAAAAACTACACAGAAGAATTGTGTGAAACTTCTTTCTGTTCTGTTTGTTCCACTAAAAGAGTTGAACCTTAGTTTTGATTGAGCCGTTCTGAAACACTCTTTCTGTAGAAAATGCAAGTGGAGATTCGGAGCGCTAAGAGGGTAATAGTGGAAAAAGGAATGTCTCCAAATATAAACTACACAGAATCATTCTGTGAAACTTCTTTCTGATCTGTGCATTCAGCTAACAGTGTTAAACCATACTTTTGATTGAGCAGATCTGAACACTCTTTCTGTAGAAAATGCAACTGGACATTTGGAGCGCTAAGAGAGTAGTAGTGGAAAAAGGAATATATTCAAATATAAACTACACAGAAGCATTCTGTGAAACTTCTTTCTGATTTGAGCATTCAGCTAACAGAGTTAAACCATACTTTTGATTGAGCAGTATTGAAACACTCTGTCTATAGAAAATGCAACTGGACATTCGTAGCGCTAAGTGGGTAATAGTGGAAAAAAGAATATGTTCAAATATAAACTACACAGAAGCATTGTATGAAACTTCTTTCTGTTCTGTGCATTCAACTAACAGAGTTGAACCTTACTTTTGATTGAGCCTTTCTGAAACACTCTTGCTGTAGAAACTGCAATTGCACATTCTGAGCGCTAAGAGGCCTATATTGGGAAAAATAATATCTTCCAAGAAAAACTACACAGAAGCATTGTGTGAAACGTATTTCTGATATGTTCATTAAGCTAACAGATTTAAACCATACTTTTGATTGCGCAGTTCTGAACACTCTTTCTGTAGAAAATGCAAGTGGACATTCGGAGCGCTAAGAGGGTAATAGTGGAAAAAGGAATATATTCAAATATAAACTACACAGTAGCATTCTGTGAAAATTCTTTCTGTTCTGTGCATTCAACCAACAGAGTTGAATCTTACTTTTGATTGAGCCGTTCTGAAACACTCTTTCTGTAGAAAGTGCAATTGGACATGCTAAGCGCTAAGAGGCCTATATTGGGAAAAAGAATATCTTCATATAAAAACTACACAGATGCATTCTGTGAAACTTATTTCTGATCTGTAAATTCAGTTAACAGAGATAAAACATATTTTTGATTGAGCAGTTATGAAACACAGTTTTTGTAGAAAATGCAAGTGGAGATTCGGAGCGCTAAGAGGGTAATAGTGGAAAAAGGAATGTCTTCAAATATAAACTACACAGAATCATTCGGTGAAACTTCTTTCTGATCTGTGCATTCAGCTAACAGAGTTAAACCATACTTTTGATTGAGCAGATCTGAACACTCTTTCTGTAGAAAATGCAACTGGACATTTGGAGCGCTAAGAGCGTAGTAGTGGAAAAAGGAATATATTCAAATATAAACTACACAGAAGCATTCTGTGAAACTTCTTTCTGATCTGAGCATTCAGCTAACAGAGTTAAACCATACTTTTGATTGAGCAGTTTTGAAACACTCTGTCTGTAGAAAATGCAACTGGACATTCGTAGCGCTAAGTGGGTAATAGTGGAAAAAAGAATATGTTCAAGTATAAACTACACAGAAGCATTGTATGAAACTTCTTTCTGTTCTGTGCATTCAACTAACAGAGTTGAACCTTACTTTTGATTGAGCCGTTCTGAAACACTCTTTCTGTAGAAACTGCAATTGGACATTCTGAGCGCTAAGAGTCCTATATTGGGAAAAAGAATATCTACAAATAAAAACTACACAGAAGAATTGTGTGAAACTTCTTTCTGTTCTGTTTGTTCCACTAAAAGAGTTGAACCTTAGTTTTGATTGAGCCGTTCTGAAACACTCTTTCTGTAGAAAATGAAAGTGGAGATTCGGAGCGCTAAGAGGGTAATAGTGGAAAAAGGAATGTCTCCAAATATAAACTACACAGAATCATTCTGTGAAACTTCTTTCTGATCTGTGCATTCAGCTAACAGAGTTAAACCATACTTTTGATTGAGCAGATCTGAACACTCTTTCTGTAGAAAATGCAACTGGACATTTGGAGCGCTAAGAGAGTAGTAGTGGAAAAAGGAATATATTCAAATATAAACTACACAGAAGCATTCTGTGAAACTTCTTTCTGATCTGAGCATTCAGCTAACAGAGTTAAACCATACTTTGATTGAGCAGTTTTGAAACACTCTGTCTGTAGAAAATGCAACTGGACATTCGTAGCGCTAAGTGGGTAATAGAGGAAAAAAGAATATGTTCAAATATAAACTACACAGAAGCATTGTATGAAACTTCTTTCTGTTCTGTGCATTCAACTAACAGAGTTGAACCTTACTTTTGATTGAGCCTTTCTGAAACACTCTTGCTGTAGAAACTGCAATTGCACATTCTGAGTGCTAAGAGGCCTATATTGGGAAAAATAATATGTTCAAATAAAAACTACACAGAAGCATTGTGTGAACCTTATTTCTGATATGTTCATTAAGCTAACAGAGTTAAACCATACTTTTGATTGCGCAGTTCTGAACACTCTTTCTGTAGAAAATGCAACTGGACATTTGGAGCGCTAAGAGAGTAGTAGTGGAAAAAGGAATATATTCAAATATAAACTACACAGAATCATCCTGTGAAACTTCTTTCTGATCTGTGCATTCAGCTAACAGAGTTAAACCATACTTTTGATTGAGCAGATCTGAACACTCTTTCTGTAGAAAATGCAACTGGACATTTGGAGCGCTAAGAGAGTAGTAGTGGAAAAAGGAATATATTCAAATATAAACTACACAGAAACATTCTGTGAAACTTCTTTCTGATCTGAGCATTCAGCTAACAGAGTTAAACCATACTTTGGATTGAGCAGTTTGGAAACACTCTGTCTGTAGAAAATGCAACTGGACATTCGTAGCGCTAAGTGGGTAATAGTGGAAAAAAGAATATGTTCAAATATAAACTACACAGAAGCATTGTATGAAACTTCTTTCTGTTCTGTGCATTCAACTAACAGAGTTGAACCTTACTTTTGATTGAGCCTTTCTGAAACACTCTTGCTGTAGAAACTGCAATTGCACATTCTGAGCGCTAAGAGGCCTATATTGGGAAAAATAATATCTTCAAATAAAAACTACACAGAAGCATTGTGTGAAACTTATTTCTGATATGTTCATTAAGCTAACAGAGTTAAACCATACTTTTGATTGCTCAGTTCTGAACACTCTTTCTGTAGAAAATGCAAGTGGACATTCGGAGCGCTAAGAGGGTAATAGTGGAAAAAGGAATATATTCAAATATAAACTACACAGTAGCATTCTGTGAAAATTCTTTCTGTTCTGTTCATTCAACCAACAGAGTTGAATCTTACTTTGATTGAGCCGTTCTGAAACACTCTTTCTGTAGAAACTGCAATTGGACATGCTAAGCGCTAAGAGGCCTATATTGGGAAAAAGAATATCTTCAAATAAAAACTACACAGATGCATTCTGTGAAACTTATTTCTGATCTGTAAATTCAGTTAACAGAGATAAAACATATTTTTGATTGAGCAGTTATGAAACACTCTTTTTGTAGAAAATGCAAGTGGAGATTCGGAGCGCTAAGAGGGTAATAGTGGAAAAAGTAATGTCTTCAAATATAAACTACACAGAATCATTCGGTGAAACTTCTTTCTGATCTTTGCATTCAGCTAACAGAGTTAAACCATACTTTTAATTGAGCAGATCTGAACACTCTTTCTGTAGAAAATGCAACTGGACATTTGGAGCGCTAAGAGCGTAGTAGTGGAAAAAGGAATATATTCAAATATAAACTACACAGAAGCATTCTGTGAAACGTCTTTCTGATCTGAGCATTCAGTTAACAGAGTTAAACCATACTTTTGATTGAGCAGTTTTGAAACACACTGTCTGTAGAAAATGCAACTGGACGTTCGTCGCGCTAAGTGGGTAATAGTGGAAAAAAGAATATGTTCAAATATAAACTACACAGAAGCATTGTATGAAACTTCTTTCTGTTCTGTGCATTCAACTAACAGAGTTGAACCTTACTTTTGATTGAGCCTTTCTGAAACACTCTTTCTGTAGAAACTGCAATTGGACATTATGAGCGCTAAGAGGCCTATATTGGGAAAAATAATATCTTCAAATAAAAACTACACAGAAGCATTGTGTGAAACTTATTTCTGATATGTTCATTAAGCTAACAGAGTTAAACCATACTTTTGATTGTGCAGTTCTGAACACTCTCTCTGTAGAAAATGCAAGTGGACATTCGGAGCGCTAAGAGGGTAATAGTGGAAAAAGGAATATATTGAAATATAAGCTACACAGTAGCATTCTGTGAAAATTCTTTCTGTTCTGTGCATTCAGCTAACAGAGTTGAACCTTACTTTTGATTGAGCCGTTCTGAAACACTCTTTCTGTAGAAACTGCAATTGGACATGCTAAGCGCTAAGAGGCCTACATTGGGAAAAAGAATATCTTCAAATAAAAACTACACAGATGCATTCTGTGAAACTTATTTCTGATCTGTAAATTCAGTTAACAGAGATAAAACATATTTTTGATTGAGCAGTTATGAAACACTGTTTTTGTAGAAAATGCAAGTGGAGATTCGGAGCGCTAAGAGGGTAATAGTGGAAAAAGGAATGTCTTCAAATATAAACTACACAGAATCATTCGGTGAAACTTCTTTCTGATCTGTGCATTCAGCTAACAGAGTTAAACCATACTTTTGATTGAGCAGATCTGAACACTCTTTCTGTAGAAAATGCAACTGGACATTTGGAGCGCTAAGAGCGTAGTAGTGGAAAAAGGAATATATTCAAATATAAACTACACAGAAGCATTCTGTGAAACTTCTTTCTGATCTGAGCATTCAGCTAACAGAGTTAAACCATACTTTTGATTGAGCAGTTTTGAAACACTCTGTCTGTAGAAAATGCAACTGGACATTCGTCGCGCTAAGTGGGTAATAGTGGAAAAAAGAATATGTTCAAATATAAACTACACAGAAGCATTGTATGAAACTTCTTTCTGTTCTGTGCATTCAACTAACAGAGTTGAACCTTACTTTTGATTGAGCCTTTCTGAAACACTCTTTCTGTAGAAACTGCAATTGGACATTCTGAGCGCTAAGAGGCCTATATTGGGAAAAATAATATCTTCAAATAAAAACTACACAGAAGCATTTTGTGAAACTTATTTCTGATATGTTCATTAAGCTAACAGAGTTAAACCATACTTTTGATTGCGCAGTTCTGAACACTCTCTCTGTAGAAAATGCAAGTGGACATTCGGAGCGCTAAGAGGGTAATAGTGGAAAAAGGAATATATTCAAATATAAACTACACAGTAGCATTCTGTGAAAATACTTTCTGTTCTGTGCGTTCAACTAACAGAGTTGAACCTTACTTTTGATTGAGCCGTTCTGAAACACTCTTTCTGTAGAAACTGCAATTGGACATGCTAAGCGCTAAGAGGCCTACATTGGGAAAAAGAATATCTTCAAATAAAAACTACACAGATGCATTCTGTGAAACTTATTTCTGATCTGTAAATTCAGTTAACAGAGATAAAACATATTTTTGATTGAGCAGTTATGAAACACTGTTTTTGTAGAAAATGCAAGTGGAGATTAGGAGCGCTAAGAGGGTAATAGTGGAAAAAGGAATGTCTTCAAATATAAACTACACAGAATCATTCGGTGAAACTTCTTTCTGATCTGTGCATTCAGCTACCAGAGTTAAACCATACTTTTGATTGAGCAGATCTGAACACTCTTTCTGTAGAAAATGCAACTGGACATTTGGAGCGCTAAGAGCGTAGTAGTGGAAAAAGGAATATATTCAAATATAAACTACTCAGAAGCATTCTGTGAAACTTCTTTGTGATCTGAGCATTCAGCTAACAGAGTTAAACCATACTTTGGATTGAGCAGTTTTGAAACACTCTGTCTGTAGAAAATGCAACTGGACGTTCGTCGCGCTAAGTGGGTAATAGTGGAAAAAAGAATATGTTCAAATATAAACTACACAGAAGCATTGTATGAAACTTCTTTCTGTTCTGTGCATTCAACTAACAGAGTTGAACCTTACTTTTGATTGAGCCTTTCTGAAACACTCTTTCTGTAGAAACTGCAATTGGACATTATGAGCGCTAAGAGGCCTATATTGGGAAAAATAATATCTTCAAATAAAAACTACACAGAAGCATTGTGTGAAACTTATTTCTGATATGTTCATTAAGCTAACAGAGTTAAACCATACTTTTGATTGTGCAGTTCTGAACACTCTCTCTGTAGAAAATGCAAGTGGACATTCGGAGCGCTAAGAGGGTAATAGTGGAAAAAGGAATATATTGAAATATAAGCTACACAGTAGCATTCTGTGAAAATTCTTTCTGTTCTGTGCATTCAGCTAACAGAGTTGAACCTTACTTTTGATTGAGCCGTTCTGAAACACTCTTTCTGTAGAAACTGCAATTGGACATGCTAAGCGCTAAGAGGCCTACATTGGGAAAAAGAATATCTTCAAATAAAAACTACACAGATGCATTCTGTGAAACTTATTTCTGATCTGTAAATTCAGTTAACAGAGATAAAACATATTTTTGATTGAGCAGTTATGAAACACTGTTTTTGTAGAAAATGCAAGTGGAGATTCGGAGCGCTAAGTGGGTAATAGTGGAAAAAGGAATGTCTTCAAATATAAACTACACAGAATCATTCGGTGAAACTTCTTTCTGATCTGTGCATTCAGCTAACAGAGTTAAACCATACTTTTGATTGAGCAGATCTGAACACTCTTTCTGTAGAAAATGCAACTGGACATTTGGAGCGCTAAGAGCGTAGTAGTGGAAAAAGGAATATATTCAAATATAAACTACACAGAAGCATTCTGTGAAACTTCTTTCTGATCTGAGCATTCAGCTAACAGAGTTAAACCATACTTTTGATTGAGCAGTTTTGAAACACTCTGTCTGTAGAAAATGCAACTGGACATTCGTCGCGCTAAGTGGGTAATAGTGGAAAAAAGAATATGTTCAAATATAAACTACACAGAAGCATTGTATGAAACTTCTTTCTGTTCTGTGCATTCAACTAACAGAGTTGAACCTTACTTTTGATTGAGCCTTTCTGAAACTCTCTTTCTGTAGAAACTGCAATTGGACATTCTGAGTGCTAAGAGGCCTATATTGGGAAAAATAATATCTTCAAATAAAAACTACACAGAAGCATTTTGTGAAACTTATTTCTGATATGTTCATTAAGCTAACAGAGTTAAACCATACTTTTGATTGCGCAGTTCTGAACACTCTCTCTGTAGAAAATGCAAGTGGACATTCGGAGCGCTAAGAGGGTAATAGTGGAAAAAGGAATATATTCAAATATAAACTACACAGTAGCATTCTGTGAAAATACTTTCTGTTCTGTGCATTCAACTAACAGAGTTGAACCTTACTTTTGATTGAGCCGTTCTGAAACACTCTTTCTGTAGAAACTGCAATTGGACATGCTAAGCGCTAAGAGGCCTACATTGGGAAAAAGAATATCTTCAAATAAAAACTACACAGATGCATTCTGTGAAACTTATTTCTGATCTGTAAATTCAGTTAACAGAGATAAAACATATTTTTGATTGAGCAGTTATGAAACACTGTTTTTGTAGAAAATGCAAGTGGAGATTCGGAGCGCTAAGAGGGTAATAGTGGAAAAAGGAATGTCTTCAAATATAAACTACACAGAATCATTCGGTGAAACTTCTTTCTGATCTGTGCATTCAGCTACCAGAGTTAAACCATACTTTTGATTGAGCAGATCTGAACACTCTTTCTGTAGAAAATGCAACTGGACATTTGGAGCGCTAAGAGCGTAGTAGTGGAAAAAGCAATATATTCAAATATAAACTACACAGAAGCATTCTGTGAAACTTCTTTGTGATCTGAGCATTCAGCTAACAGAGTTAAACCATACTTTGGATTGAGCAGTTTTGAAACACTCTGTCTGTAGAAAATGCAACTGGACATTCGTAGCGCTAAGTGGGTAATAGTGGAAAAAAGAATATGTTCAAATATAAACTACACAGAAGCATTGTATGAAACTTCTTTCTGTTCTGTGCATTCAACTAACAGAGTTGAACCTTACCTTTGATTGAGCCGTTCTGAAACACTCTTTCTGTAGAAACTGCAATTGGACATTCTGAGCGCTAAGAGGCCTATATTGGGAAAAAGAATGTCTACAAATAAAAACTACACAGAAGAATTGTGTGAAACTTCTTTCTGTTCTGTTTGTTCCACTAAAAGAGTTGAACCTTAGTTTTGATTGAGCCGTTCTGAAACACTCTTTCTGTAGAAAATGCAAGTGGAGATTCGGAGCGCTAAGAGGGTAATAGTGGAAAAAGGAATGTCTCCAAATATAAACTACACAGAATCATTCTGTGAAACTACTTTCTGATCTGTGCATTCAGCTAACAGTGTTAAAACATACTTTTGATTGAGCAGATCTGAACACTCTTTCTGTAGAAAATGCAACTGGACATTTGGAGCGCTAAGAGAGTAGTAGTGGAAAAAGGAATATATTCAAATATAAACTACACAGAAGCATTCTGTGAAACTTCTTTCTGATCTGAGCATTCAGCTAACAGAGTTAAACCATACTTTTGATTGAGCAGTATTGAAACACTCTGTCTGTAGAAAATGCAACTGGACATTCGTAGCGCTAAGTGGGTAATAGTGGAAAAAAGAATATGTTCAAATATAAACTACACAGAAGCATTGTATGAAACTTCTTTCTGTTCTGTGCATTCAACTAACAGAGTTGAACCTTACTTTTGATTGAGCCTTTCTGAAACACTCTTGCTGTAGAAACTGCAATTGCACATTCTGAGCGCTAAGAGGCCTATATTGGGAAAAATAATATCTTCCAAGAAAAACTACACAGAAGCATTGTGTGAAACGTATTTCTGATATGTTCATTAAGCTAACAGATTTAAACCATACTTTTGATTGCGCAGTTCTGAACACTCTTTCTGTAGAAAATGCAAGTGGACATTCGGAGCGCTAAGAGGGTAATAGTGGAAAAAGGAATATATTCAAATATAAACTACACAGTAGCATTCTGTGAAAATTCTTTCTGTTCTGTGCATTCAACCAACAGAGTTGAATCTTACTTTTGATTGAGCCGTTCTGAAACACTCTTTCTGTAGAAAGTGCAATTGGACATGCTAAGCGCTAAGAGGCCTATATTGGGAAAAAGAATATCTTCAAATAAAAAGTACACAGATGCATTCTGTGAAACTTATTTCTGATCTGTAAATTCAGTTAACAGAGATAAAACATATTTTTGATTGAGCAGTTATGAAACACTCTTTTTGTAGAAAATGCAAGTGGAGATTCGGAGCGCTAAGTGGGTAATAGTGGAAAAAGGAATGTCTTCAAATATAAACTACACAGAATCATTCGGTGAAACTTCTTTCTGATCTGTGCATTCAGCTAACAGAGTTAAACCATACTTTTGATTGAGCAGATCTGAACACTCTTTCTGTAGAAAATGCAACTGGACATTTGGAGCGCTAAGAGCGTAGTAGTGGAAAAAGGAATATATTCAAATATAAACTACACAGAAGCATTCTGTGAAACTTCTTTCTGATCTGAGCATTCAGCTAACAGAGTTAAACCATACTTTTGATTGAGCAGTTTTGAAACACTCTGTCTGTAGAAAATGCAACTGGACATTCGTAGCGCTAAGTGGGTAATAGTGGAAAAAAGAATATGTTCAAATATAAACTACACAGAAGCATTGTATGAAACTTCTTTCTGTTCTGTGCATTCAACTAACAGAGTTGAACCTTACCTTTGATTGAGCCGTTCTGAAACACTCTTTCTGTAGAAACTGCAATTGGACATTCTGAGCGCTAAGAGGCCTATATTGGGAAAAAGAATGTCTACAAATAAAAACTACACAGAAGAATTGTGTGAAACTTCTTTCTGTTCTGTTTGTTCCCTTAAAAGAGTTGAACCTTAGTTTTGATTGAGCCGTTCTGAAACACTCTTTCTGTAGAAAATGCAAGTGGAGATTCGGAGCGCTAAGTGGGTAATAGTGGAAAAAGGAATGTCTCCAAATATAAACTACACAGAATCATCCTGTGAAACTTCTTTCTGATCTGTGCATTCAGCTAACAGAGTTAAACCATACTTTTGATTGAGCAGATCTGAACACTCTTTCTGTAGAAAATGCAACTGGACATTTGGAGCGCTAAGAGAGTAGTAGTGGAAAAAGGAATATATTCAAATATAAACTACACAGAAACATTCTGTGAAACTTCTTTCTGATCTGAGCATTCAGCTAACAGAGTTAAACCATACTTTGGATTGAGCAGTTTGGAAACACTCTGTCTGTAGAAAATGCAACTGGACATTCGTAGCGCTAAGTGGGTAATAGTGGAAAAAAGAATATGTTCAAATATAAACTACACAGAAGCATTGTATGAAACTTCTTTCTGTTCTGTGCATTCAACTAACAGAGTTGAACCTTACTTTTGATTGAGCCTTTCTGAAACACTCTTGCTGTAGAAACTGCAATTGCACATTCTGAGCGCTAAGAGGCCTATATTGGGAAAAATAATGTCTTCAAATAAAAACTACACAGAAGCATTGTGTGAAACTTATTTCTGATATGTTCATTAAGCTAACAGAGTTAAACCATACTTTTGATTGCTCAGTTCTGAACACTCTTTCTGTAGAAAATGCAAGTGGACATTCGGAGCGCTAAGAGGGTAATAGTGGAAAAAGGAATATATTCAAATATAAACTACACAGTAGCATTCTGTGAAAATTCTTTCTGTTCTGTTCATTCAACCAACAGAGTTGAATCTTACTTTGATTGAGCCGTTCTGAAACACTCTTTCTGTAGAAACTGCAATTGGACATGCTAAGCGCTAAGAGGCCTATATTGGGAAAAAGAATATCTTCAAATAAAAACTACACAGATGCATTCTGTGAAACTTATTTCTGATCTGTAAATTCAGTTAACAGAGATAAAACATATTTTTGATTGAGCAGTTATGAAACACTCTTTTTGTAGAAAATGCAAGTGGAGATTCGGAGCGCTAAGAGGGTAATAGTGGAAAAAGTAATGTCTTCAAATATAAACTACACAGAATCATTCGGTGAAACTTCTTTCTGATCTTTGCATTCAGCTAACAGAGTTAAACCATACTTTTAATTGAGCAGATCTGAACACTCTTTCTGTAGAAAATGCAACTGGACATTTGGAGCGCTAAGAGCGTAGTAGTGGAAAAAGGAATATATTCAAATATAAACTACACAGAAGCATTCTGTGAAACTTCTTTCTGATCTGAGCATTCAGCTAACAGAGTTAAACCATACTTTTGATTGAGCAGTTTTGAAACTCTCTGTCTGTAGAAAATGCAACTGGACATTCGTAGCGCTAAGTGGGTAATAGTGGAAAAAAGAATATGTTCAAATATAAACTACACAGAAGCATTGTATGAAACTTCTTCCTGTTCTGTGCATTCAACTAACAGAGTTGAACCTTACTTTTGATTGAGCCGTTCTGAAACACTCTTTCTGTAGAAACTGCAATTGGACATGCTAAGCGCTAAGAGGCCTACATTGGGAAAAAGAATATCTTCAAATAAAAACTACACAGATGCATTCTGTGAAACTTATTTCTGATCTGTAAATTCAGTTAACAGAGATAAAACATATTTTTGATTGAGCAGTTATGAAACACTGTTTTTGTAGAAAATGCAAGTGGAGATTCGGAGCGCTAAGAGGGTAATAGTGGAAAAAGGAATGTCTTCAAATATAAACTACACAGAATCATTCGGTGAAACTTCTTTCTGATCTGTGCATTCAGCTAACAGAGTTAAACCATACTTTTGATTGAGCAGATCTGAACACTCTTTCTGTAGAAAATGCAACTGGACATTTGGAGCGCTAAGAGCGTAGTAGTGGAAAAAGGAATATATTCAAATATAAACTACACAGAAGCATTCTGTGAAACTTCTTTCTGATCTGAGCATTCAGCTAACAGAGTTAAACCATACTTTTGATTGAGCAGTTTTGAAACACTCTGTCTGTAGAAAATGCAACTGGACATTCGTCGCGCTAAGTGGGTAATAGTGGAAAAAAGAATATGTTCAAATATAAACTACACAGAAGCATTGTATGAAACTTCTTTCTGTTCTGTGCATTCAACTAACAGAGTTGAACCTTACTTTTGATTGAGCCTTTCTGAAACACTCTTTCTGTAGAAACTGCAATTGGACATTCTGAGCGCTAAGAGGCCTATATTGGGAAAAATAATATCTTCAAATAAAAACTACACAGAAGCATTTTGTGAAACTTATTTCTGATATGTTCATTAAGCTAACAGAGTTAAACCATACTTTTGATTGCGCAGTTCTGAACACTCTCTCTGTAGAAAATGCAAGTGGACATTCGGAGCGCTAAGAGGGTAATAGTGGAAAAAGGAATATATTCAAATATAAACTACACAGTAGCATTCTGTGAAAATACTTTCTGTTCTGTGCGTTCAACTAACAGAGTTGAACCTTACTTTTGATTGAGCCGTTCTGAAACACTCTTTCTGTAGAAACTGCAATTGGACATGCTAAGCGCTAAGAGGCCTACATTGGGAAAAAGAATATCTTCAAATAAAAACTACACAGATGCATTCTGTGAAACTTATTTCTGATCTGTAAATTCAGTTAACAGAGATAAAACATATTTTTGATTGAGCAGTTATGAAACACTGTTTTTGTAGAAAATGCAAGTGGAGATTCGGAGCGCTAAGAGGGTAATAGTGGAAAAAGGAATGTCTTCAAATATAAACTACACAGAATCATTCGGTGAAACTTCTTTCTGATCTGTGCATTCAGCTACCAGAGTTAAACCATACTTTTGATTGAGCAGATCTGAACACTCTTTCTGTAGAAAATGCAACTGGACATTTGGAGCGCTAAGAGCGTAGTAGTGGAAAAAGGAATATATTCAAATATAAACTACTCAGAAGCATTCTGTGAAACTTCTTTGTGATCTGAGCATTCAGCTAACAGAGTTAAACCATACTTTGGATTGAGCAGTTTTGAAACACTCTGTCTGTAGAAAATGCAACTGGACGTTCGTCGCGCTAAGTGGGTAATAGTGGAAAAAAGAATATGTTCAAATATAAACTACACAGAAGCATTGTATGAAACTTCTTTCTGTTCTGTGCATTCAACTAACAGAGTTGAACCTTACTTTTGATTGAGCCTTTCTGAAACACTCTTTCTGTAGAAACTGCAATTGGACATTATGAGCGCTAAGAGGCCTATATTGGGAAAAATAATATCTTCAAATAAAAACTACACAGAAGCATTGTGTGAAACTTATTTCTGATATGTTCATTAAGCTAACAGAGTTAAACCATACTTTTGATTGTGCAGTTCTGAACACTCTCTCTGTAGAAAATGCAAGTGGACATTCGGAGCGCTAAGAGGGTAATAGTGGAAAAAGGAATATATTGAAATATAAGCTACACAGTAGCATTCTGTGAAAATTCTTTCTGTTCTGTGCATTCAGCTAACAGAGTTGAACCTTTCTTTTGATTGAGCCGTTCTGAAACACTCTTTCTGTAGAAACTGCAATTGGACATGCTAAGCGCTAAGAGGCCTACATTGGGAAAAAGAATATCTTCAAATAAAAACTACACAGATGCATTCTGTGAAACTTATTTCTGATCTGTAAATTCAGTTAACAGAGATAAAACATATTTTTGATTGAGCAGTTATGAAACACTGTTTTTGTAGAAAATGCAAGTGGAGATTCGGAGCGCTAAGTGGGTAATAGTGGAAAAAGGAATGTCTTCAAATATAAACTACACAGAATCATTCGGTGAAACTTCTTTCTGATCTGTGCATTCAGCTAACAGAGTTAAACCATACTTTTGATTGAGCAGATCTGAACACTCTTTCTGTAGAAAATGCAACTGGACATTTGGAGCGCTAAGAGCGTAGTAGTGGAAAAAGGAATATATTCAAATATAAACTACACAGAAGCATTCTGTGAAACTTCTTTCTGATCTGAGCATTCAGCTAACAGAGTTAAACCATACTTTTGATTGAGCAGTTTTGAAACACTCTGTCTGTAGAAAATGCAACTGGACATTCGTCGCGCTAAGTGGGTAATAGTGGAAAAAAGAATATGTTCAAATATAAACTACACAGAAGCATTGTATGAAACTTCTTTCTGTTCTGTGCATTCAACTAACAGAGTTGAACCTTACTTTTGATTGAGCCTTTCTGAAACTCTCTTTCTGTAGAAACTGCAATTGGACATTCTGAGTGCTAAGAGGCCTATATTGGGAAAAATAATATCTTCAAATAAAAACTACACAGAAGCATTTTGTGAAACTTATTTCTGATATGTTCATTAAGCTAACAGAGTTAAACCATACTTTTGATTGCGCAGTTCTGAACACTCTCTCTGTAGAAAATGCAAGTGGACATTCGGAGCGCTAAGAGGGTAATAGTGGAAAAAGGAATATATTCAAATATAAACTACACAGTAGCATTCTGTGAAAATACTTTCTGTTCTGTGCATTCAACTAACAGAGTTGAACCTTACTTTTGATTGAGCCGTTCTGAAACACTCTTTCTGTAGAAACTGCAATTGGACATGCTAAGCGCTAAGAGGCCTACATTGGGAAAAAGAATATCTTCAAATAAAAACTACACAGATGCATTCTGTGAAACTTATTTCTGATCTGTAAATTCAGTTAACAGAGATAAAACATATTTTTGATTGAGCAGTTATGAAACACTGTTTTTGTAGAAAATGCAAGTGGAGATTCGGAGCGCTAAGAGGGTAATAGTGGAAAAAGGAATGTCTTCAAATATAAACTACACAGAATCATTCGGTGAAACTTCTTTCTGATCTGTGCATTCAGCTACCAGAGTTAAACCATACTTTTGATTGAGCAGATCTGAACACTCTTTCTGTAGAAAATGCAACTGGACATTTGGAGCGCTAAGAGCGTAGTAGTGGAAAAAGCAATATATTCAAATATAAACTACACAGAAGCATTCTGTGAAACTTCTTTGTGATCTGAGCATTCAGCTAACAGAGTTAAACCATACTTTGGATTGAGCAGTTTTGAAACACTCTGTCTGTAGAAAATGCAACTGGACATTCGTAGCGCTAAGTGGGTAATAGTGGAAAAAAGAATATGTTCAAATATAAACTACACAGAAGCATTGTATGAAACTTCTTTCTGTTCTGTGCATTCAACTAACAGAGTTGAACCTTACCTTTGATTGAGCCGTTCTGAAACACTCTTTCTGTAGAAACTGCAATTGGACATTCTGAGCGCTAAGAGGCCTATATTGGGAAAAAGAATGTCTACAAATAAAAACTACACAGAAGAATTGTGTGAAACTTCTTTCTGTTCTGTTTGTTCCACTAAAAGAGTTGAACCTTAGTTTTGATTGAGCCGTTCTGAAACACTCTTTCTGTAGAAAATGCAAGTGGAGATTCGGAGCGCTAAGAGGGTAATAGTGGAAAAAGGAATGTCTCCAAATATAAACTACACAGAATCATTCTGTGAAACTACTTTCTGATCTGTGCATTCAGCTAACAGTGTTAAAACATACTTTTGATTGAGCAGATCTGAACACTCTTTCTGTAGAAAATGCAACTGGACATTTGGAGCGCTAAGAGAGTAGTAGTGGAAAAAGGAATATATTCAAATATAAACTACACAGAAGCATTCTGTGAAACTTCTTTCTGATCTGAGCATTCAGCTAACAGAGTTAAACCATACTTTTGATTGAGCAGTATTGAAACACTCTGTCTGTAGAAAATGCAACTGGACATTCGTAGCGCTAAGTGGGTAATAGTGGAAAAAAGAATATGTTCAAATATAAACTACACAGAAGCATTGTATGAAACTTCTTTCTGTTCTGTGCATTCAACTAACAGAGTTGAACCTTACTTTTGATTGAGCCTTTCTGAAACACTCTTGCTGTAGAAACTGCAATTGCACATTCTGAGCGCTAAGAGGCCTATATTGGGAAAAATAATATCTTCCAAGAAAAACTACACAGAAGCATTGTGTGAAACGTATTTCTGATATGTTCATTAAGCTAACAGATTTAAACCATACTTTTGATTGCGCAGTTCTGAACACTCTTTCTGTAGAAAATGCAAGTGGACATTCGGAGCGCTAAGAGGGTAATAGTGGAAAAAGGAATATATTCAAATATAAACTACACAGTAGCATTCTGTGAAAATTCTTTCTGTTCTGTGCATTCAACCAACAGAGTTGAATCTTACTTTTGATTGAGCCGTTCTGAAACACTCTTTCTGTAGAAAGTGCAATTGGACATGCTAAGCGCTAAGAGGCCTATATTGGGAAAAAGAATATCTTCAAATAAAAAGTACACAGATGCATTCTGTGAAACTTATTTCTGATCTGTAAATTCAGTTAACAGAGATAAAACATATTTTTGATTGAGCAGTTATGAAACACTCTTTTTGTAGAAAATGCAAGTGGAGATTCGGAGCGCTAAGTGGGTAATAGTGGAAAAAGGAATGTCTTCAAATATAAACTACACAGAATCATTCGGTGAAACTTCTTTCTGATCTGTGCATTCAGCTAACAGAGTTAAACCATACTTTTGATTGAGCAGATCTGAACACTCTTTCTGTAGAAAATGCAACTGGACATTTGGAGCGCTAAGAGCGTAGTAGTGGAAAAAGGAATATATTCAAATATAAACTACACAGAAGCATTCTGTGAAACTTCTTTCTGATCTGAGCATTCAGCTAACAGAGTTAAACCATACTTTTGATTGAGCAGTTTTGAAACACTCTGTCTGTAGAAAATGCAACTGGACATTCTTCGCGCTAAGTGGGTAATAGTGGAAAAAAGAATATGTTCAAATATAAACTACACAGAAGCATTGTATGAAACTTCTTTCTGTTCTGTGCATTCAACTAACAGAGTTGAACCTTACTTTTGATTGAGCCTTTCTGAAACACTCTTTCTGTAGAAACTGCAATTGGACATTCTGAGTGCTAAGAGGCCTATATTGGGAAAAATAATATCTTCAAATAAAAACTACACAGAAGCATTTTGTGAAACTTATTTCTGATATGTTCATTAAGCTAACAGAGTTAAACCATACTTTTGATTGCGCAGTTCTGAACACTCTCTCTGTAGAAAATGCAAGTGGACATTCGGAGCGCTAAGAGGGTAATAGTGGAAAAAGGAATATATTCAAATATAAACTACACAGTAGCATTCTGTGAAAATACTTTCTGTTCTGTGCATTCAACTAACAGAGTTGAACCTTACTTTTGATTGAGCCGTTCTGAAACACTCTTTCTGTAGAAACTGCAATTGGACATGCTAAGCGCTAAGAGGCCTACATTGGGAAAAAGAATATCTTCAAATAAAAACTACACAGATGCATTCTGTGAAACTTATTTCTGATCTGTAAATTCAGTTAACAGAGATAAAACATATTTTTGATTGAGCAGTTATGAAACACTGTTTTTGTAGAAAATGCAAGTGGAGATTCGGAGCGCTAAGAGGGTAATAGTGGAAAAAGGAATGTCTTCAAATATAAACTACACAGAATCATTCGGTGAAACTTCTTTCTGATCTGTGCATTCAGCTAACAGAGTTAAACCATACTTTTGATTGAGCAGATCTGAACACTCTTTCTGTAGAAAATGCAACTGGACATTTGGAGCGCTAAGAGCGTAGTAGTGGAAAAAGCAATATATTCAAATATAAACTACACAGAAGCATTCTGTGAAACTTCTTTGTGATCTGAGCATTCAGCTAACAGAGTTAAACCATACTTTGGATTGAGCAGTTTTGAAACACTCTGTCTGTAGAAAATGCAACTGGACATTCGTAGCGCTAAGTGGGTAATAGTGGAAAAAAGAATATGTTCAAATATAAACTACACAGAAGCATTGTATGAAACTTCTTTCTGTTCTGTGCATTCAACTAACAGAGTTGAACCTTACCTTTGATTGAGCCGTTCTGAAACACTCTTTCTGTAGAAACTGCAATTGGACATTCTGAGCGCTAAGAGGCCTATATTGGGAAAAAGAATGTCTACAAATAAAAACTACACAGAAGAATTGTGTGAAACTTCTTTCTGTTCTGTTTGTTCCACTAAAAGAGTTGAACCTTAGTTTTGATTGAGCCGTTCTGAAACACTCTTTCTGTAGAAAATGCAAGTGGAGATTCGGAGCGCTAAGAGGGTAATAGTGGAAAAAGGAATGTCTCCAAATATAAACTACACAGAATCATTCTGTGAAACTACTTTCTGATCTGTGCATTCAGCTAACAGTGTTAAAACATACTTTTGATTGAGCAGATCTGAACACTCTTTCTGTAGAAAATGCAACTGGACATTTGGAGCGCTAAGAGAGTAGTAGTGGAAAAAGGAATATATTCAAATATAAACTACACAGAAGCATTCTGTGAAACTTCTTTCTGATCTGAGCATTCAGCTAACAGAGTTAAACCATACTTTTGATTGAGCAGTATTGAAACACTCTGTCTGTAGAAAATGCAACTGGACATTCGTAGCGCTAAGTGGGTAATAGTGGAAAAAAGAATATGTTCAAATATAAACTACACAGAAGCATTGTATGAAACTTCTTTCTGTTCTGTGCATTCAACTAACAGAGTTGAACCTTACTTTTGATTGAGCCTTTCTGAAACACTCTTGCTGTAGAAACTGCAATTGCACATTCTGAGCGCTAAGAGGCCTATATTGGGAAAAATAATATCTTCCAAGAAAAACTACACAGAAGCATTGTGTGAAACGTATTTCTGATATGTTCATTAAGCTAACAGATTTAAACCATACTTTTGATTGCGCAGTTCTGAACACTCTTTCTGTAGAAAATGCAAGTGGACATTCGGAGCGCTAAGAGGGTAATAGTGGAAAAAGGAATATATTCAAATATAAACTACACAGTAGCATTCTGTGAAAATTCTTTCTGTTCTGTGCATTCAACCAACAGAGTTGAATCTTACTTTTGATTGAGCCGTTCTGAAACACTCTTTCTGTAGAAAGTGCAATTGGACATGCTAAGCGCTAAGAGGCCTATATTGGGAAAAAGAATATCTTCAAATAAAAAGTACACAGATGCATTCTGTGAAACTTATTTCTGATCTGTAAATTCAGTTAACAGAGATAAAACATATTTTTGATTGAGCAGTTATGAAACACTCTTTTTGTAGAAAATGCAAGTGGAGATTCGGAGCGCTAAGAGGGTAATAGTGGAAAAAGTAATGTCTTCAAATATAAACTACACAGAATCATTCGGTGAAACTTCTTTCTGATCTGTGCACTCAGCTAACAGAGTTAAAACATACTTTTGATTGAGCAGGTCTGAACACTCTTTCTGTAGAAAATGCAACTGGACATTTGGAGCGCTAAGAGCGTAGTAGTGGAAAAAGGAATATATTCAAATATAAACTACACCGAAGCATTCTGTGAAACTTCTTTCTGATCTGAGCATTCAGCTAACAGAGTTAAACCATACTTTTGATTGAGCAGTTTGGAAACACTCTGTCTGTAGAAAATGCAACTGGACATTCGTCGCGCTAAGTGGGTAATAGTGGAAAAAAGAATATGTTCAAATATAAACTACACAGAAGCATTGTATGAAACTTCTTTCTGTTCTGTGCATTCAACTAACAGAGTTGAACCTTACTTTTGATTGAGCCTTTCGGAAACACTCTTTCTGTAGAAACTGCAATTGGACATTCTGAGCGCTAAGAGGCCTATATTGGGAAAAATAATATCTTCAAATAAAAACTACACAGAAGCATTGTGTGAAACTTATTTCTGATATGTTCATTAAGCTAACAGAGTTAAACCATACTTTTGATTGCGCAGTTCTGAACACTCTCTCTGTAGAAAATGCAAGTGGACATTCGGAGCGCTAAGAGGGTAATATTGGAAAAAGGAATATATTCAAATATAAACTACACAGTAGCATTCTGTGAAAATTCTTTCTGTTCTGTGCATTCAACTAACAGAGTTGAACCTTACTTTTGATTGAGCCGTTCTGAAACACTCTTTCTGTAGAAACTGCAATTGGACATGCTAAGCGCTAAGAGGCCTACATTGGGAAAAAGAATATCTTCAAATAAAAACTACACAGATGCATTCTGTGAAACTTATTTCTGATCTGTAAATTCAGTTAACAGAGATAAAACATATTTTTGATTGAGCAGTTATGAAACACAGTTTTTGTAGAAAATGCAAGTGGAGATTCGGAGCGCTAAGAGGGTAATAGTGGAAAAAGGAATGTCTTCAAATATAAACTACACAGAATCATTCGGTGAAACTTCTTTCTGATCTGTGCATTCAGCTAACAGAGTTAAAACATACTTTTGATTGAGCAGATCTGAACACTCTTTCTGTAGAAAATGCAACTGGACATTTGGAGCGCTAAGAGCGTAGTAGTGGAAAAAGGAATATATTCAAATATAAACTACACAGAAGCATTCTGTGAAACTTCTTTCTGATCTGAGCATTCAGCTAACAGAGTTAAACCATACTTTTGATTGAGCAGTTTTGAAACACTCTGTCTGTAGAAAATGCAACTGGACATTCGTAGCGCTAAGTGGGTAATAGTGGAAAAAAAATATGTTCAAATATAAACTACACAGAAGCATTGTATGAAACTTCTTTCTGTTCTGTGCATTCAACTAACAGAGTTGAACCTTACCTTTGATTGAGCCGTTCTGAAACACTCTTTCTGTAGAAACTGCAATTGGACATTCTGAGCGCTAAGAGGCCTATATTGGGAAAAAGAATGTCTACAAATAAAAACTACACAGAAGAATTGTGTGAAACTTCTTTCTGTTCTGTTTGTTCCCCTAAAAGAGTTGAACCTTAGTTTTGATTGAGCCGTTCTGAAACACTCTTTCTGTAGAAAATGCAAGTGGAGATTCGGAGCGCTAAGTGGGTAATAGTGGAAAAAGGAATGTCTCCAAATATAAACTACACAGAATCATCCTGTGAAACTTCTTTCTGATCTGTGCATTCAGCTAACAGAGTTAAACCATACTTTTGATTGAGCAGATCTGAACACTCTTTCTGTAGAAAATGCAACTGGACATTTGGAGCGCTAAGAGAGTAGTAGTGGAAAAAGGAATATATTCAAATATAAACTACACAGAAACATTCTGTGAAACTTCTTTCTGATCTGAGCATTCAGCTAACAGAGTTAAACCATACTTTGGATTGAGCAGTTTTGAAACACTCTGTCTGTAGAAAATGCAACTGGACATTCGTAGCGCTAAGTGGGTAATAGTGGAAAAAAGAATATGTTCAAATATAAACTACACAGAAGCATTGTATGAAACTTCTTTCTGTTCTGTGCATTCAACTAACAGAGTTGAACCTTACTTTTGATTGAGCCTTTCTGAAACACTCTTGCTGTAGAAACTGCAATTGCACATTCTGAGCGCTAAGAGGCCTATATTGGGAAAAATAATATCTTCAAATAAAAACTACACAGAAGCATTGTGTGAAACTTATTTCTGATATGTTCATTAAGCTAACAGAGTTAAACCATACTTTTGATTGCTCAGTTCTGAACACTCTTTCTGTAGAAAATGCAAGTGGACATTCGGAGCGCTAAGAGGGTAATAGTGGAAAAAGGAATATATTCAAATATAAACTACACAGTAGCATTCTGTGAAAATTCTTTCTGTTCTGTGCATTCAACCAACAGAGTTGAATCTTACTTTGATTGAGCCGTTCTGAAACACTCTTTCTGTAGAAACTGCAATTGGACATGCTAAGCGCTAAGAGGCCTATATTGGGAAAAAGAATATCTTGAAATAAAAACTACACAGATGCATTCTGTGAAACTTATTTCTGATCTGTAAATTCAGTTAACAGAGATAAAACATATTTTTGATTGAGCAGTTATGAAACACTCTTTTTGTAGAAAATGCAAGTGCAGATTCGGAGCGCTAAGAGGGTAATAGTGGAAAAAGTAATGTCTTCAAATATAAACTACACAGAATCATTCGGTGAAACTTCTTTCTGATCTGTGCATTCAGCTAACAGAGTTAAACCATACTTTTGATTGAGCAGATCTGAACACTCTTTCTGTAGAAAATGCAACTGGACATTTGGAGCGCTAAGAGCGTAGTAGTGGAAAAAGGAATATATTCAAATATAAACTACACAGAAGCATTCTGTGAAACTTCTTTCTGATCTGAGCATTCAGCTAACAGAGTTAAACCATACTTTTGATTGAGCAGTTTTGAAACACACTGTCTGTAGAAAATGCAACTGGACGTTCGTCGCGCTAAGTGGGTAATAGTGGAAAAAAGAATATGTTCAAATATAAACTACACAGAAGCATTGTATGAAACTTCTTTCTGTTCTGTGCATTCAACTAACAGAGTTGAACCTTACTTTTGATTGAGCCTTTCTGAAACACTCTTTCTGTAGAAACTGCAATTGGACATTATGAGCGCTAAGAGGCCTATATTGGGAAAAATAATATCTTCAAATAAAAACTACACAGAAGCATTGTGTGAAACTTATTTCTGATATGTTCATTAAGCTAACAGAGTTAAACCATACTTTTGATTGTGCAGTTCTGAACACTCTCTCTGTAGAAAATGCAAGTGGACATTCGGAGCGCTAAGAGGGTAATAGTGGAAAAAGGAATATATTCAAATATAAGCTACACAGTAGCATTCTGTGAAAATTCTTTCTGTTCTGTGCATTCAGCTAACAGAGTTGAACCTTACTTTTGATTGAGCCGTTCTGAAACAGTCTTTCTGTAGAAACTGCAATTGGACATTCTGAGTGCTAAGAGGCCTATATTGGGAAAAAGAATGTCTACAAATAAAAACTACACAGAAGAATTGTGTGAAACTTCTTTCTGTTCTGTTTGTTCAACTAAAAGAGTTGAACCTTAGTTTTGATTGAGCCGTTCTGAAACACTCTTTCTGTAGAAAATGCAAGTGGAGATTCGGAGCGCTAAGAGGGTAATAGTGGAAAAAGGAATGTTTCCAAATATAAACTACACAGAATCATTCTGTGAAACTTCTTTCTGATCTGTGCATTCAGCTAACAGAGTTAAACCATACTTTTGATTGCGCAGTTCTGAACACTCTTTCTGTAGAAAATGCAAGTGGACATTCGGAGCGCTAAGAGGGTAATAGTGGAAAAAGGAATATATTCAAATATAAACTACACAGTAGCATTCTGTGAAAATTCTTTCTGTTCTGTGCATTCAACTAACAGAGTTGAACCTTACTTTTGATTGAGCCGTTCTGAAACACTCTTTCTGTAGAAACTGCAATTGGACATGCTAAGCGCTAAGAGGCCTACATTGGGAAAAAGAATATCTTCAAATAAAAACTACACAGATGCATTCTGTGAAACTTATTTCTGATCTGTAAATTCAGTTAACAGAGATAAAACATATTTTTGATTGAGCAGTTATGAAACACTCTTTTTGTAGAAAATGCAAGTGGAGATTCGGAGCGCTAAGAGGGTAATAGTGGAAAAAGGAATGTCTTCAAATATAAACTACACAGAATCATTCGGTGAAACTACTTTCTGAACTGTGCATTCAGCTAACAGAGTTAAACCATACTTTTGATTGAGCAGATCTGAACACTCTTTCTGTAGAAAATGCAACTGGACATTTGGAGCGCTAAGAGCGTAGTAGTGGAAAAAGGAATATATTCAAATATAAACTACACAGAAGCATTCTGTGAAACTTCTTTCTGATCTGAGCATTCAGCTAACAGAGTTAAACCATACTTTGGATTGAGCAGTTTTGAAACACTCTGTCTGTAGAAAATGCAACTGGACATTCGTAGCGCTAAGTGGGTAATAGTGGAAAAAAGAATATTTTCAAATATAAACTACACAGAAGCATTGTATGAAACTTCTTTCTGTTCTGTGCATTCAACTAACAGAGTTGAACCTTACTTTTGATTGAGCCGTTCTGAAACACTCTTGCTGTAGAAACTGCAATTGGACATTCTGAGCGCTAAGAGGCCTATATTGGGAAAAAGAATGTCTACAAATAAAAACTACACAGAAGAATTGTGTGAAACTTCTTTCTGTTCTGTTTGTTCCACTAAAAGAGTTGAACCTTAGTTTTGATTGAGCCGTTCTGAAACACTCTTTCTGTAGAAAATGCAAGTGGAGATTCGGAGCGCTAAGAGGGTAATAGTGGAAAAAGGAATGTCTCCAAATATAAACTACACAGAATCATTCTGTGAAACTTCTTTCTGATCTGTGCATTCAGCTAACAGAGTTAAACCATACTTTTGATTGAGCAGATCTGAACACTCTTTCTGTAGAAAATGCAACTGGACATTTGGAGCGCTAAGAGAGTACTAGTGGAAAAAGGAATATATTCAAATATAAACTACACAGAAGCATTCTGTGAAACTTCTTTCTGATCTGAGCATTCAGCTAACAGAGTTAAACCATACTTTTGATTGAGCAGTTTTGAAACACTCTGTCTGTAGAAAATGCAACTGGACATTCGTAGCGCTAAGTGGATAATAGTGCAAAAAAGAATATGTTCAAATATAAACTACACAGAAGCATTGTATGAAACTTCTTTCTGTTCTGTGCATTCAACTAACAGAGTTGAACCTTACATTTGATAGAGCCTTTCTGAAACACTCTTTCTGTAGAAACTGCAATTGGACATTCTGAGCGCTAAGAGGCCTATATTGGGAAAAATAATATCTTCAAATAAAAGCTACGCAGAAGCATTGTGTGAAACTTATTTCTGATATGTTCATTAAGCTAACAGAGTTAAACCATACTTTTGATTGCGCAGTTCTGAACACTCTTTCTGTAGAAAATGCAAGTGGACATTCGGAGCGCTAACAGGGTAATAGTGGAAAAAGGAATATATTCAAATATAAACTACACAGTAGCATTCTGTGAAAATTCTTTCTGTTCTGTGCATTCAACTAACAGTGTTGAACCTTACTTTTGATTGAGCCGTTCTGAAACACTCTTTCTGTAGAAACTCCAATTGGGCATGCTAAGCGCTATGAGGCCTACATTGGGAAAAAGTATATCTTCAAATAAAAACTACACAGATGCATTCTCTGAAACTTATTTCTGATCTGTAAATTCAGTTAACAGAGATAAAACATATTTTTGATTGAACAGTTATGAAACACTCTTTTTGTAGAAGATGCAAGTGGAGATTCGGAGCGCTAAGAGGGTAATAGTGGAAAAAGGAATGTCTTCAAATATAAACTACACAGAATCATTCGGTGAAACTTCTTTCTGATCTGTGCATTCAGCTAACAGAGTTAAACCATACTTTTGATTGAGCAGATCTGAACACTCTTTCTGTAGAAAATGCAACTGGACATTTGGACCGCTAAGAGCGTACTAGTGGAAAAAGGAATATATTCAAATATAAACTACACAGAAGCATTCTGTGAAACTTCTTTCTGATCTGAGCATTCAGCTAACAGGGTTAAACCATACTTTTGATTGAGCAGTTTTGAAACACTCTGTCTGTAGAAAATGCAACTGGACATTCGTAGTGCTAAGTGGGTAATAGTGGAAAAAAGAATATGTTCAAATATAAACTACACAGAAGCATTGTATGAAACTTCTTTCTGTTCTGTGCATTCAACTAACAGAGTTGAACCTTACTTTTGATTGAGCCGTTCTGAAACACTCTTTCTGTAGAAACTGCAATTGGACATTCTGAGCGCTAAGAGGCCTATATTGGGAAAAAGAATGTCTACAAATAAAAACTACACAGAAGAATTGTGTGAAACTTCTTTCTGTTCTGTTTGTTCAACTAAAAGTGTTGAAACTTAGTTTTGATTGAGCCGTTCTGAAACACTCTTTCTGTAGAAAATGCAAGTGGAGATTCGGAGCGCTAAGAGGGTAATAGTGGAAAAAGGAATGTCTCCAAATATAAACTACACACAATCATTCTGTGAAACTTCTTTCTGATCTGTGCATTCAGCTAACAGAGTTAAACCATACTTTTGATTGAGCAGATCTGAACACTCTTTCTGTAGAAAATTCAACTGGACATTTGGAGCGCTAAGAGAGTAGTAGTGGAAAAAGGAATATATTCAAATATAAACTACACAGAAGCATTCTGTGAAACTTCTTTCTGATCTGAGCATTCAGCTAACAGAGTTAAACCATACTTTTGATTGAGCAGTTTTGAAACACACTGTCTGTAGAAAATGCAACTGGACATTCGTAGCGCTAAGTGGGTAATAGTGGAAAAAAGAATATGTTCAAATATAAACTACACAGAAGCATTGTATGAAACTTCTTTCTGTTCTGTGCATTCAACTAACAGAGTTGAACCTTACTTTTGATTGAGCCTTTCTGAAACACTCTTTCTGTAGAAACTGCAATTGGACATTCTGAGCGCTAAGAGGCCTATATTGGGAAAAAAAATATCTTCAAATAAAAACTACACAGAAGCATTGTGTGAAACTTATTTCTGATATGTTCATTAAGCTAACAGAGTTAAACCATACTTTTGATTGCGCAGTTCTGAACACTCTTTCTGTAGAAAATGCAAGTGGACATTCGGAGCGCTAAGAGGGTAATAGTGGAAAAAGGAATATATTCAAATATAAACTACACAGTAGCATTCGGTTAAAATTCTTTCTGTTCTGTGCATTCAACTAACAGAGTTGAACCTTACTTTTGATTGAGCCGTTCTGAAACACTCTTTCTGTAGAAACTGCAATTGGACATGCTAAGCGCTAAGAGGCCTACATTGGGAAAAAGAATATCTTGAAATAAAAACTACACAGATGCATTCTGTGAAACTTATTTCTGATCTGTAAATTCAGTTAACAGAGATAAAACATATTTTTGATTGAGCAGTTATGAAACACTCTTTTTGTAGAAAATGCAAGTGGAGATTCGGAGCGCTAAGAGGGTAACAGTGGAAAAAGGAATGTCTTCAAATATAAACTACACAGAATCATTCTGTGAAACTTCTTTCTGATCTGTGCATTCAGCTAACAGAGTTAAACCATACTTTTGATTGAGCAGATCTGAACACTCTTTCTGTAGAAAATGCAACTGGACATTTGGAGCGCTAAGAGAGTAGTAGTGGAAAAAGGAATATATTCAAATATAAACTACACAGAAGCATTCTGTGAAACTTCTTTCTGATCTGAGCATTCAGCTAACAGAGTTAAACCATACTTTTGATTGAGCAGTTTTGAAACACTCTGTCTGTAGAAAATGCAACTGGACATTCGTAGCGCTAAGTGGATAATAGTGCAAAAAAGAATATGTTCAAATATAAACTACACAGAAGCATTGTATGAAACTTCTTTCTGTTCTGTGCATTCAACTAACAGAGTTGAACCTTACTTTTGATTGAGCCTTTCTGAAACACTCTTTCTGTAGAAACTGCAATTGGACATTCTGAGCGCTAAGAGGACTATATTGGGAAAAATAATATCTTCAAATAAAAACTACACAGAAGCATTGTGTGAAACTTATTTCTGATATGTTCATTAAGCAAACAGAGTTAAACCATACTTTTGATTGCGCAGTTCTGAACACTCTTTCTGTAGAAAATGCAAGTGGACATTCGGAGCGCTAACAGGGTAATAGTGGAAAAAGGAATATATTCAAATATAAACTACACAGTAGCATTCTGTGAAAATTCTTTCTGTTCTGTGCATTCAACTAACAGTGTTGAACCTTACTTTTGATTGAGCCGTTCTGAAACACTCTTTCTGTAGAAACTCCAATTGGGCATGCTAAGCGCTAAGAGGCCTACATTGGGAAAAAGTATATCTTCAAATAAAAACTACACAGATGCATTCTCTGAAACTTATTTCTGATCTGTAAATTCAGTTAACAGAGATAAAACATATTTTTGATTGAACAGTTATGAAACACTCTTTTTGTAGAAAATGCAAGTGGAGATTCGGAGAGCTAAGAGGGTAATAGTGGAAAAAGGAATGTCTTCAAATATAAACTACAGAGAATCATTCGGTGAAACTTCTTTCTGATCTGTGCATTCAGCTAACAGAGTTAAACCATACTTTTGATTGAGCAGATCTGAACACTCTTTCTGTAGAAAATGCAACTGGACATTTGGAGCGCTAAGAGCGTAGCAGTGGAAAAAGGAATATATTCAAATATAAAATACACAGAAGCATTCTGTGAAACTTCTTTCTGATCTGAGCATTCAGCTAACAGAATTAAACCATACTTTTGATTGAGCAGTTTTGAAACACTCTGTCTGTAGAAAATGCAACTGGACATTCGTAGCGCTAAGTGGATAATAGTGCAAAAAAGAATATGTTCAAATATAAACTACACAGAAGCATTGTATGAAACTTCTTTCTGTTCTGTGCATTCAACTAACAGAGTTGAACCTTACTTTTGATTGAGCCTTTCTGAAACACTCTTTCTGTAGAAACTGCAATTGGACATTCTGAGCGCTAAGAGGACTATATTGGGAAAAATAATATCTTCAAATAAAAACTACACAGAAGCATTGTGTGAAACTTATTTCTGATATGTTCATTAAGCAAACAGAGTTAAACCATACTTTTGATTGCGCAGTTCTGAACACTCTTTCTGTAGAAAATGCAAGTGGACATTCGGAGCGCTAACAGGGTAATAGTGGAAAAAGGAATATATTCAAATATAAACTACACAGTAGCATTCTGTGAAAATTCTTTCTGATCTGTGCATTCAGCTAACAGAGTTAAACCATACTTTTGATTGAGCAGATCTGAACACTCTTTCTGTAGAAAATGCAACTGGACATTTGGAGCGCTAAGAGCGTAGTAGTGGAAAAAGGAATATATTCAAATATAAAATACACAGAAGCATTCTGTGAAACTTCTTTCTGATCTGAGCATTCAGCTAACAGAGTTAAACCATACTTTGGATTGAGCAGTTTTGAAACACTCTGTCTGTAGAAAATGCAACTGGACATTCGTAGCGCTAAGTGGATAATAGTGCAAAAAAGAATATGTTCAAATATAAACTACACAGAAGCATTGTATGAAACTTCTTTCTGTTCTGTGCATTCAACTAACAGAGTTGAACCTTACTTTTGATTGAGCCTTTCTGAAACACTCTTTCTGTAGAAACTGCAATTGGACATTCTGAGCGCTAAGAGGACTATATTGGGAAAAATAATATCTTCAAATAAAAACTACACAGAAGCATTGTGTGAAACTTATTTCTGATATGTTCATTAAGCAAACAGAGTTAAACCATACTTTTGATTGCGCAGTTCTGAACACTCTTTCTGTAGAAAATGCAAGTGGACATTCGGAGCGCTAACAGGGTAATAGTGGAAAAAGGAATATATTCAAATATAAACTACACAGTAGCATTCTGTGAAAATTCTTTCTGTTCTGTGCATTCAACTAACAGTGTTGAACCTTACTTTTGATTGAGCCGTTCTGAAACACTCTTTCTGTAGAAACTCCAATTGGGCATGCTAAGCGCTAAGAGGCCTACATTGGGAAAAAGTATATCTTCAAATAAAAACTACACAGATGCATTCTCTGAAACTTATTTCTGATCTGTAAATTCAGTTAACAGAGATAAAACATATTTTTGATTGAACAGTTATGAAACACTCTTTTTGTAGAAGATGCAAGTGGAGATTCGGAGCGCTAAGAGGGTAATAGTGGAAAAAGGAATGTCTTCAAATATAAACTACACAGAATCATTCGGGGAAACTTCTTTCTGATCTGTGCATTCAGCTAACAGAGTTAAACCATACTTTTGATTGAGCAGATCTGAACACTCTTTCTGTAGAAAATGCAACTGGACATTTGGAGCGCTAAGAGCGTACTAGTGGAAAAAGGAATATATTCAAATATAAACTACACAGAAGCATTCTGTGAAACTTCTTTCTGATCTGAGCATTCAGCTAACAGAGTTAAACCATACTTTAGATTGAGCAGTTTTGAAACACTCTGTCTGTAGAAAATGCAACTGGACATTCGTAGCGCTAAGTGGGTAATAGTGGAAAAAAGAATATGTTCAAATATAAACTACACAGAAGCATTGTATGAAATTTCTTTCTGTTCTGTGCATTCAACTAACAGAGTTGAACCTTACTTTTGATTGAGGCGTTCTGAAACACTCTTTCTGTAGAAACTGCAATTGGACATTCTGAGCGCTAAGAGGCCTATATTGGGAAAAAGAATGTCTACAAATAAAAACTACACAGAAGAATTGTGTGAAACTTCTTTCTGCTCTGTTTGTTCAACTAAAAGAGTTGAAACTTAGTTTTGATTGAGCCGTTCTGAAACACTCTTTCTGTAGAAAATGCAAGTGGAGATTCGGAGCGCTAAGAGGGTAATAGTGGAAAAAGGAATGTCTCCAAATATAAACTACACACAATCATTCTGTGAAACTTCTTTCTGATCTGTGCATTCAGCTAACAGAGTTAAACCATACTTTTGATTGAGCAGATCTGAACACTCTTTCTGAAGAAAATTCAACTGGACATTTGGAGCGCTAAGAGAGTAGTAGTGGAAAAAGGAATATATTCAAATATAAACTACACAGAAGCATTCTGTGAAACTTCTTTCTGATCTGAGCATTCAGCTAACAGAGTTAAACCATACTTTTGATTGAGCAGTTTTGAAACACTCTGTCTGTAGAAAATACAACTGGACATTCGTAGCGCTAAGTGGGTAATAGTGGAAAAAAGAATATGTTCAAATATAAACTACACAGAAGCATTGTATGAAACTTCTTTCTGTTCTGTGCATTCAACTAACAGAGTTGAACCTTACTTTTGATTGAGCCTTTCTGAAACACTCTTTCTGTAGAAACTGCAATTGGACATTCTGAGCGCTAAGAGGCCTATATTGGGAAAAATAATATCTTCAAATAAAAACTACACAGAAGCATTGTGTGAAACTTATTTCTGATATGTTCATTAAGCTAACAGAGTTAAACCATACTTTTGATTGCGCAGTTCTGAACACTCTTTCTGTAGAAAATGCAAGTGGATATTCGGAGCGCTAAGAGGTTAATAGTGGAAAAAGGAATATATTCAAATATAAACTACACAGTAGCATTCTGTGAAAATTCTTTCTGTTCTGTGCATTCAACTAACAGAGTTGAACCTTACTTTTGATTGAGCCGTTCTGAAACACTCTTTCTGTAGAAACTCCAATTGGGCATGCTAAGCGCTAAGAGGCCTACATTGGGAAAAGGAATATCTTCAAATAAAAACTACACAGATGCATTCTCTGAAACTTATTTCTGATCTGTAAATTCAGTTAACAGAGATAAAACATATTTTTGATTGAACAGTTATGAAACACTATTTTGTAGAAAATGCAAGTGGAGATTCGGAGCGCTAAGAGGGTAATAGTGGAAAAAGGAATGTCTTCAAATATAAACTACACAGAATCATTCGGTGAAACTTCTTTCTGATCTGTGCATTCAGCTAACAGAGTTAAACCATACTTTTGATTGAGCAAATCTGAACACTCTTTCTGTAGAAAATGAAACTGGACATTTGGAACGCTAAGAGCGTAGTAGTGGAAAAAGGAATATATACAAATATAAAATACACAGAAGCATTCTGTGAAACTTCTTTCTGATCTGAGCATTCAGCTAACAGAGTTAAACCATACTTTTGATTGAGCAGTTTTGAAACACTCTGTCTGTAGAAAATGCAACTGGACATTCGTAGCGCTAAGTGGGTAATAGTGGAAAAAAGAATATGTTCAAATATAAACTACACAGAAGCATTGTATGAAACTTCTTTCTGTTCTGTGCATTCAACTAACAGATTTGAACCTTACTTTTGATTGAGCCGTTCTGAAACACTCTTTCTGTAGAAACTGCAATTGGACATTCTGAGCGCTAAGAGGCCTATATTGGGAAAAAGAATGTCTACAAATAAAAACTACACAGAAGAATTGTGTGAAACTTCTTTCTGTTCTGTTTGTTCAACTAAAAGAGTTGAAACTTAGTTTTGATTGAGCCGTTCTGAAACACTCTTTCTGTAGAAAATGCAAGTGGATATTCGGAGCGCTAAGAGGGTAATAGTGGAAAAAGGAATGTCTCCAAATATAAACTACACACAATCATTCTGTGAAACTTCTTTCTGATCTGTGCATTCAGCTAACAGAGTTAAACCATACTTTTGATTGAGCAGATCTGAACACTCTTTCTGTAGAAAATTCAACTGGACATTTGGAGCGCTAAGAGAGTAGTAGTGGAAAAAGGAATATATTCAAATATAAACTACACAGAAGCATTCTGTGAAATTTCTTTCTGATCTGAGCATTCAGTTAACAGAGTTAAACCATACTTTTGATTGAGCAGTTTTGAAACACTCTGTCTGTAGAAAATGCAACTGGACATTCGTAGCGCTAAGTGGGTAATAGTGCAAAAAAGAATATGTTCAGATATAAACTACACAGAAGCATTGTATGAAACTTCTTTCTGTTCTGTGCATTCAACTAACAGAGTTGAACCTTACTTTTGATTGAGCCGTTCTGAAACAGTCTTTCTGTAGAAACTGCAATTGGACATTCTGAGCGCTAAGAGGCCTATATTGGGAAAAAGAATGTCTACAAATAAAAACTACACAGAAGAATTGTGTGAAACTTCTTTCTGTTCTGTTTGTTCAACTAAAAGAGTTGAACCTTAGTTTTGATTGAGCCGTTCTGAAACACTCTTTCTGTAGAAATGCAAGTGGAGATTCGGAGCGCTAAGAGGGTAATAGTGGAAAAAGGAATATATTCAAATATAAACTACACAGTAGCATTCTGTGAAAATTCTTTCTGTTCTGTGCATTCAACTAACAGAGTTGAACCTTACTTTTGATTGAGCAGTTCTGAAACACTCTTTCTGTAGAAACTGCAATTGGACATGCTAAGCGCTAAGAGGCCTACATTGGGAAAAAGAATATCTTCAAATAAAAACTACACAGATGCATTCTGTGAAACTTATTTCTGATCTGTAAATTCAGTTAACAGAGATAAAACATATTTTTGATTGAGCAGTTATGAAACACTCTTTTTGTAGAAAATGCAAGTGGAGATTCGGAGCGCTAAGAGGGTAATAGTGGAAAAAGGAATGTCTTCAAATATAAACTACACAGAATCATTCGGTGAAACTTCTTTCTGATCTGTGCATTCAGCTAACAGAGTTAAACCATACTTTTGATTGAGCAGATCTGAACACTCTTTCTGTAGAAAATGCAACTGGACATTTGGAGCGCTAAGAGCGTAGTAGTGGAAAAAGGAATATATTCAAATATAAACTACACAGAAGCATTCTGTGAAACTTCTTTCTGATCTGAGCATTCAGCTAACAGAGTTAAACCATACTTTGGATTGAGCAGTTTTGAAACACTCTGTCTGTAGAAAATGCAACTGGACATTCGTAGCGCTAAGTGGGTAATAGTGGAAAAAAGAATATGTTCAAATATAAACTACACAGAAGCATTGTATGAAATTTCTTTCTGTTCTGTGCATTCAACTAACAGAGTTGAACCTTACTTTTGATTGAGCCGTTCTGAAACACTCTTTCTGTAGAAACTCCAATTGGGCATGCTAAGCGCTAAGAGGCCTACATTGGGAAAAGGAATATCTTCAAATAAAAACTACACAGATGCATTCTCTGAAACTTATTTCTGATCTGTAAATTCAGTTAACAGAGATAAAACATATTTTTGATTGAACAGTTATGAAACACTATTTTGTAGAAAATGCAAGTGGAGATTCGGAGCGCTAAGAGGGTAATAGTGGAAAAAGGAATGTCTTCAAATATAAACTACACAGAATCATTCGGTGAAACTTCTTTCTGATCTGTGCATTCAGCTAACAGAGTTAAACCATACTTTTGATTGAGCAAATCTGAACACTCTTTCTGTAGAAAATGCAACTGGACATTTGGAACGCTAAGAGCGTAGTAGTGGAAAAAGGAATATATTCAAATATAAAATACACAGAAGCATTCTGTGAAACTTCTTTCTGATCTGAGCATTCAGCTAACAGAGTTAAACCATACTTTTGATTGAGCAGTTTTGAAACACTCTGTCTGTAGAAAATGCAACTGGACATTCGTAGCGCTAAGTGGGTAATAGTGGAAAAAAGAATATGTTCAAATATAAACTACACAGAAGCATTGTATGAAACTTCTTTCTGTTCTGTGCATTCAACTAACAGATTTGAACCTTACTTTTGATTGAGCCGTTCTGAAACACTCTTTCTGTAGAAACTGCAATTGGACATTCTGAGCGCTAAGAGGCCTATATTGGGAAAAAGAATGTCTACAAATAAAAACTACACAGAAGAATTGTGTGAAACTTCTTTCTGTTCTGTTTGTTCAACTAAAAGAGTTGAAACTTAGTTTTGATTGAGCCGTTCTGAAACACTCTTTCTGTAGAAAATGCAAGTGGAGATTCGGAGCGCTAAGAGGGTAATAGTGGAAAAAGGAATGTCTCCAAATATAAACTACACACAATCATTCTGTGAAACTTCTTTCTGATCTGTGCATTCAGCTAACAGAGTTAAACCATACTTTTGATTGAGCAGATCTGAACACTCTTTCTGTAGAAAATTCAACTGGACATTTGGAGCGCTAAGAGAGTAGTAGTGGAAAAAGGAATATATTCAAATATAAACTACACAGAAGCATTCTGTGAAACTTCTTTCTGATCTGAGCATTCAGTTAACAGAGTTAAACCATACTTTTGATTGAGCAGTTTTGAAACACTCTGTCTGTAGAAAATGCAACTGGACATTCGTAGCGCTAAGTGGGTAATAGTGGAAAAAAGAATATGTTCAGATATAAACTACACAGAAGCATTGTATGAAACTTCTTTCTGTTCTGTGCATTCAACTAACAGAGTTGAACCTTACTTTTGATTGAGCCGTTCTGAAACAGTCTTTCTGTAGAAACTGCAATTGGACATTCTGAGCGCTAAGAGGCCTATATTGGGAAAAAGAATGTCTACAAATAAAAACTACACAGAAGAATTGTGTGAAACTTCTTTCTGTTCTGTTTGTTCAACTAAAAGAGTTGAACCTTAGTTTTGATTGAGCCGTTCTGAAACACTCTTTCTGTAGAAATGCAAGTGGAGATTCGGAGCGCTAAGAGGGTAATAGTGGAAAAAGGAATATATTCAAATATAAACTACACAGTAGCATTCTGTGAAAATTCTTTCTGTTCTGTGCATTCAACTAACAGAGTTGAACCTTACTTTTGATTGAGCAGTTCTGAAACACTCTTTCTGTAGAAACTGCAATTGGACATGCTAAGCGCTAAGAGGCCTACATTGGGAAAAAGAATATCTTCAAATAAAAACTACACAGATGCATTCTGTGAAACTTATTTCTGATCTGTAAATTCAGTTAACAGAGATAAAACATATTTTTGATTGAGCAGTTATGAAACACTCTTTTTGTAGAAAATGCAAGTGGAGATTCGGAGCGCTAAGAGGGTAATAGTGGAAAAAGGAATGTCTTCAAATATAAACTACACAGAATCATTCGGTGAAACTTCTTTCTGATCTGTGCATTCAGCTAACAGAGTTAAACCATACTTTTGATTGAGCAGATCTGAACACTCTTTCTGTAGAAAATGCAACTGGACATTTGGAGCGCTAAGAGCGTAGTAGTGGAAAAAGGAATATATTCAAATATAAACTACACAGAAGCATTCTGTGAAACTTCTTTCTGATCTGAGCATTCAGCTAACAGAGTCAAACCATACTTTGGATTGAGCAGTTTTGAAACACTCTGTCTGTAGAAAATGCAACTGGACATTCGTAGCGCTAAGTGGGTAATAGTGGAAAAAAGAATATGTTCAAATATAAACTACACAGAAGCATTGTATGAAATTTCTTTCTGTTCTGTGCATTCAACTAACAGAGTTGAACCTTACTTTTGATTGAGCCGTTCTGAAACACTCTTTCTGTAGAAACTGCAATTGGACATTCTGAGCGCTAAGAGGCCTATATTGGGAAAAAGAATGTCTACAAATAAAAACTACACAGAAGAATTGTGTGAAACTTCTTTCTGTTCTGTTTGTTCAACTAAAAGAGTTGAACCTTAGTTTTGATTGAGCCGTTCTGAAACACTCTTTCTGTAGAAAATGCAAGTGGAGATTCGGAGCGCTAAGAGGGTAATAGTGGAAAAAGGAATGTCTCCAAATATAAACTACACAGAATCATTCTGTGAAACTTCTTTCTGATCTGTGCATTCAGCTAACAGAGTTAAACCATACTTTTGATTGAGCAGATCTGAACACTCTGTAGAAAATGCAACTGGACATTTGGAGCGCTAAGAGAGTAGTAGTGGAAAAAGGAATATATTCAAATATAAACTACACAGAAGCATTCTGTGAAACTTCTTTCTGATCTGAGCATTCAGCTAACAGAGTTAAACCATACTTTTGATTGAGCAGTTTTGAAACACTCTGTCTGTAGAAAATGCAACTGGACATTCGTAGCGCTAAGTGGATAATAGTGCAAAAAAGAATATGTTCAAATATAAACTACACAGAAGCATTGTATGAAACTTCTTTCTGTTCTGTGCATTCAACTAACAGAGTTGAACCTTACTTTTGATAGAGCCTTTCTGAAACACTCTTTCTGTAGAAACTGCAATTGGACATTCTGAGCGCTAAGAGGCCTATATTGGGAAAAATAATATCTTCAAATAAAAGCTACACAGAAGCATTGTGTGAAACTTATTTCTGATATGTTCATTAAGCTAACAGAGTTAAACCATACTTTTGATTGCGCAGTTCTGAACACTCTTTCTGTAGAAAATGCAAGTGGACATTCGGAGCGCTAAGAGGGTAATAGTGGAAAAAGGAATATATTCAAATATAAACTACACAGTAGCATTCTGTGAAAATTCTTTCTGTTCTGTGCATTCAACTAACAGTGTTGAACCTTACTTTTGATTGAGCCGTTCTGAAACACTCTTTCTGTAGAAACTCCAATTGGGCATGCTAAGCGCTAAGAGGCCTACATTGGGAAAAAGTATATCTTCAAATAAAAACTACACAGATGCATTCTCTGAAACTTATTTCTGATCTGTAAATTCAGTTAACAGAGATAAAACATATTTTTGATTGAACAGTTATGAAACACTCTTTTTGTAGAAAATGCAAGTGGAGATTCGGAGCGCTAAGAGGGTAATAGTGGAAAAAGGAATGTCTTCAAATATAAACTACAGAGAATCATTCGGTGAAACTTCTTTCTGATCTGTGCATTCAGCTAACAGAGTTAAACCATACTTTTGATTGAGCAGATCTGAACACTCTTTCTGTAGAAAATGCAACTGGACATTTGGAGCGCTAAGAGCGTAGTAGTGGAAAAAGGAATATATTCAAATATAAAATACACAGAAGCATTCTGTGAAACTTCTTTCTGATCTGAGCATTCAGCTAACAGAGTTAAACCATACTTTTGATTGAGCAGTTTTGAAACACTCTGTCTGTAGAAAATGCAACTGGACATTCGTAGCGCTAAGTGGATAATAGTGCAAAAAAGAATATGTTCAAATATAAACTACACAGAAGCATTGTATGAAACTTCTTTCTGTTCTGTGCATTCAACTAACAGAGTTGAACCTTACTTTTGATTGAGCCTTTCTGAAACACTCTTTCTGTAGAAACTGCAATTGGACATTCTGAGCGCTAAGAGGACTATATTGGGAAAAATAATATCTTCAAATAAAAACTACACAGAAGCATTGTGTGAAACTTATTTCTGATATGTTCATTAAGCAAACAGAGTTAAACCATACTTTTGATTGCGCAGTTCTGAACACTCTTTCTGTAGAAAATGCAAGTGGACATTCGGAGCGCTAACAGGGTAATAGTGGAAAAAGGAATATATTCAAATATAAACTACACAGTAGCATTCTGTGAAAATTCTTTCTGATCTGTGCATTCAGCTAACAGAGTTAAACCATACTTTTGATTGAGCAGATCTGAACACTCTTTCTGTAGAAAATGCAACTGGACATTTGGAGCGCTAAGAGCGTAGTAGTGGAAAAAGGAATATATTCAAATATAAAATACACAGAAGCATTCTGTGAAACTTCTTTCTGATCTGAGCATTCAGCTAACAGAGTTAAACCATACTTTGGATTGAGCAGTTTTGAAACACTCTGTCTGTAGAAAATGCAACTGGACATTCGTAGCGCTAAGTGGATAATAGTGCAAAAAAGAATATGTTCAAATATAAACTACACAGAAGCATTGTATGAAACTTCTTTCTGTTCTGTGCATTCAACTAACAGAGTTGAACCTTACTTTTGATTGAGCCTTTCTGAAACACTCTTTCTGTAGAAACTGCAATTGGACATTCTGAGCGCTAAGAGGACTATATTGGGAAAAATAATATCTTCAAATAAAAACTACACAGAAGCATTGTGTGAAACTTATTTCTGATATGTTCATTAAGCAAACAGAGTTAAACCATACTTTTGATTGCGCAGTTCTGAACACTCTTTCTGTAGAAAATGCAAGTGGACATTCGGAGCGCTAACAGGGTAATAGTGGAAAAAGGAATATATTCAAATATAAACTACACAGTAGCATTCTGTGAAAATTCTTTCTGTTCTGTGCATTCAACTAACAGTGTTGAACCTTACTTTTGATTGAGCCGTTCTGAAACACTCTTTCTGTAGAAACTCCAATTGGGCATGCTAAGCGCTAAGAGGCCTACATTGGGAAAAAGTATATCTTCAAATAAAAACTACACAGATGCATTCTCTGAAACTTATTTCTGATCTGTAAATTCAGTTAACAGAGATAAAACATATTTTTGATTGAACAGTTATGAAACACTCTTTTTGTAGAAGATGCAAGTGGAGATTCGGAGCGCTAAGAGGGTAATAGTGGAAAAAGGAATGTCTTCAAATATAAACTACACAGAATCATTCGGTGAAACTTCTTTCTGATCTGTGCATTCAGCTAACAGAGTTAAACCATACTTTTGATTGAGCAGATCTGAACACTCTTTCTGTAGAAAATGCAACTGGACATTTGGAGCGCTAAGAGCGTACTAGTGGAAAAAGGAATATATTCAAATATAAACTACACAGAAGCATTCTGTGAAACTTCTTTCTGATCTGAGCATTCAGCTAACAGAGTTAAACCATACTTTAGATTGAGCAGTTTTGAAACACTCTGTCTGTAGAAAATGCAACTGGACATTCGTAGCGCTAAGTGGGTAATAGTGGAAAAAAGAATATGTTCAAATATAAACTACACAGAAGCATTGTATGAAATTTCTTTCTGTTCTGTGCATTCAACTAACAGAGTTGAACCTTACTTTTGATTGAGCCGTTCTGAAACACTCTTTCTGTAGAAACTGCAATTGGACATTCTGAGCGCTAAGAGGCCTATATTGGGAAAAAGAATGTCTACAAATAAAAACTACACAGAAGAATTGTGTGAAACTTCTTTCTGCTCTGTTTGTTCAACTAAAAGAGTTGAAACTTAGTTTTGATTGAGCCGTTCTGAAACACTCTTTCTGTAGAAAATGCAAGTGGAGATTCGGAGCGCTAAGAGGGTAATAGTGGAAAAAGGAATGTCTCCAAATATAAACTACACCCAATCATTCTGTGAAACTTCTTTCTGATCTGTGCATTCAGCTAACAGAGTTAAACCATACTTTTGATTGAGCAGATCTGAACACTCTTTCTGAAGAAAATTCAACTGGACATTTGGAGCGCTAAGAGAGTAGTAGTGGAAAAAGGAATATATTCAAATATAAACTACACAGAAGCATTCTGTGAAACTTCTTTCTGATCTGAGCATTCAGCTAACAGAGTTAAACCATACTTTTGATTGAGCAGTTTTGAAACACTCTGTCTGTAGAAAATACAACTGGACATTCGTAGCGCTAAGTGGGTAATAGTGGAAAAAAGAATATGTTCAAATATAAACTACACAGAAGCATTGTATGAAACTTCTTTCTGTTCTGTGCATTCAACTAACAGAGTTGAACCTTACTTTTGATTGAGCCTTTCTGAAACACTCTTTCTGTAGAAACTGCAATTGGACATTCTGAGCGCTAAGAGGCCTATATTGGGAAAAATAATATCTTCAAATAAAAACTACACAGAAGCATTGTGTGAAACTTATTTCTGATATGTTCATTAAGCTAACAGAGTTAAACCATACTTTTGATTGCGCAGTTCTGAACACTCTTTCTGTAGAAAATGCAAGTGGACATTCGGAGCGCTAAGAGGTTAATAGTGGAAAAAGGAATATATTCAAATATAAACTACACAGTAGCATTCTGTGAAAATTCTTTCTGTTCTGTGCATTCAACTAACAGAGTTGAACCTTACTTTTGATTGAGCCGTTCTGAAACACTCTTTCTGTAGAAACTCCAATTGGGCATGCTAAGCGCTAAGAGGCCTACATTGGGAAAAGGAATATCTTCAAATAAAAACTACACAGATGCATTCTCTGAAACTTATTTCTGATCTGTAAATTCAGTTAACAGAGATAAAACATATTTTTGATTGAACAGTTATGAAACACTATTTTGTAGAAAATGCAAGTGGAGATTCGGAGCGCTAAGAGGGTAATAGTGGAAAAAGGAATGTCTTCAAATATAAACTACACAGAATCATTCGGTGAAACTTCTTTCTGATCTGTGCATTCAGCTAACAGAGTTAAACCATACTTTTGATTGAGCAAATCTGAACACTCTTTCTGTAGAAAATGCAACTGGACATTTGGAACGCTAAGAGCGTAGTAGTGGAAAAAGGAATATATTCAAATATAAAATACACAGTAGCATTCTGTGAAACTTCTTTCTGATCTGAGCATTCAGCTAACAGAGTTAAACCATACTTTTGATTGAGCAGTTTTGAAACACTCTGTCTGTAGAAAATGCAACTGGACATTCGTAGCGCTAAGTGGGTAATAGTGGAAAAAAGAATATGTTCAAATATAAACTACACAGAAGCATTGTATGAAACTTCTTTCTGTTCTGTGCATTCAACTAACAGATTTGAACCTTACTTTTGATTGAGCCGTTCTGAAACACTCTTTCTGTAGAAACTGCAATTGGACATTCTGAGCGCTAAGAGGCCTATATTGGGAAAAAGAATGTCTACAAATAAAAACTACACAGAAGAATTGTGTGAAACTTCTTTCTGTTCTGTTTGTTCAACTAAAAGAGTTGAAACTTAGTTTTGATTGAGCCGTTCTGAAACACTCTTTCTGTAGAAAATGCAAGTGGAGATTCGGAGCGCTAAGAGGGTAATAGTGGAAAAAGGAATGTCTCCAAATATAAACTACACACAATCATTCTGTGAAAGTTCTTTCTGATCTGTGCATTCAGCTAACAGAGTTAAACCATACTTTTGATTGAGCAGATCTGAACACTCTTTCTGTAGAAAATTCAACTGGACATTTTGAGCGCTAAGAGAGTAGTAGTGGAAAAAGGAATATATTCAAATATAAACTACACAGAAGCATTCTGTGAAACTTCTTTCTGATCTGAGCATTCAGTTAACAGAGTTAAACCATACTTTTGATTGAGCAGTTTTGAAACACTCTGTCTGTAGAAAATGCAACTGGACATTCGTAGCGCTAAGTGGGTAATAGTGGAAAAAAGAATATGTTCAGATATAAACTACACAGAAGCATTGTATGAAACTTCTTTCTGTTCTGTGCATTCAACTAACAGAGTTGAACCTTACTTTTGATTGAGCCGTTCTGAAACAGTCTTTCTGTAGAAACTGCAGTTGGACATTCTGAGCGCTAAGAGGCCTATATTGGGAAAAAGAATGTCTACAAATAAAAACTACACAGAAGAATTGTGTGAAACTTCTTTCTGTTCTGTTTGTTCAACTAAAAGAGTTGAACCTTAGTTTTGATTGAGCCGTTCTGAAACACTCTTTCTGTAGAAATGCAAGTGGAGATTCGGAGCGCTAAGAGGGTAATAGTGGAAAAAGGAATATATTCAAATATAAACTACACAGTAGCATTCTGTGAAAATTCTTTCTGTTCTGTGCATTCAACTAACAGAGTTGAACCTTACTTTTGATTGAGCAGTTCTGAAACACTCTTTCTGTAGAAACTGCAATTGGACATGCTAAGCGCTAAGAGGCCTACATTGGGAAAAAGAATATCTTCAAATAAAAACTACACAGATGCATTCTGTGAAACTTATTTCTGATCTGTAAATTCAGTTAACAGAGATAAAACATATTTTTGATTGAGCAGTTATGAAACACTCTTTTTGTAGAAAATGCAAGTGGAGATTCGGAGCGCTAAGAGGGTAATAGTGGAAAAAGGAATGTCTTCAAATATAAACTACACAGAATCATTCGGTGAAACTTCTTTCTGATCTGTGCATTCAGCTAACAGAGTTAAACCATACTTTTGATTGAGCAGATCTGAACACTCTTTCTGTAGAAAATGCAACTGGACATTTGGAGCGCTAAGAGCGTAGTAGTGGAAAAAGGAATATATTCAAATATAAACTACACAGAAGCATTCTGTGAAACTTCTTTCTGATCTGAGCATTCAGCTAACAGAGTTAAACCATACTTTGGATTGAGCAGTTTTGAAACACTCTGTCTGTAGAAAATGCAACTGGACATTCGTAGCGCTAAGTGGGTAATAGTGGAAAAAAGAATATGTTCAAATATAAACTACACAGAAGCATTGTATGAAATTTCTTTCTGTTCTGTGCATTCAACTAACAGAGTTGAACCTTACTTTTGATTGAGCCGTTCTGAAACACTCTTTCTGTAGAAACTGCAATTGGACATTCTGAGCGCTAAGAGGCCTATATTGGGAAAAAGAATGTCTACAAATAAAAACTACACAGAAGAATTGTGTGAAACTTCTTTCTGTTCTGTTTGTTCAACTAAAAGAGTTGAACCTTAGTTTTGATTGAGCCGTTCTGAAACACTCTTTCTGTAGAAAATGCAAGTGGAGATTCGGAGCGCTAAGAGGGTAATAGTGGAAAAAGGAATGTCTCCAAATATAAACTACACAGAATCATTCTGTGAAACTTCTTTCTGATCTGTGCATTCAGCTAACAGAGTTAAACCATACTTTTGATTGAGCAGATCTGAACACTCTGTAGAAAATGCAACTGGACATTTGGAGCGCTAAGAGAGTAGTAGTGGAAAAAGGAATATATTCAAATATAAACTACACAGAAGCATTCTGTGAAACTTCTTTCTGATCTGAGCATTCAGCTAACAGAGTTAAACCATACTTTTGATTGAGCAGTTTTGAAACACTCTGTCTGTAGAAAATGCAACTGGACATTCGTAGCGCTAAGTGGATAATAGTGCAAAAAAGAATATGTTCAAATATAAACTACACAGAAGCATTGTATGAAACTTCTTTCTGTTCTGTGCATTCAACTAACAGAGTTGAACCTTACTTTTGATAGAGCCTTTCTGAAACACTCTTTCTGTAGAAACTGCAATTGGACATTCTGAGCGCTAAGAGGCCTATATTGGGAAAAATAATATCTTCAAATAAAAGCTACACAGAAGCATTGTGTGAAACTTATTTCTGATATGTTCATTAAGCTAACAGAGTTAAACCATACTTTTGATTGCGCAGTTCTGAACACTCTTTCTGTAGAAAATGCAAGTGGACATTCGGAGCGCTAACAGGGTAATAGTGGAAAAAGGAATATATTCACATATAAACTACACAGTAGCATTCTGTGAAAATTCTTTCTGTTCTGTGCATTCAACTAACAGTGTTGAACCTTACTTTTGATTGAGCTGTTCTGAAACACTCTTTCTGTAGAAACTCCAATTGGGCATGCTAAGCGCTATGAGGCCTACATTGGGAAAAAGTATATCTTCAAATAAAAACTACACAGATGCATTCTCTGAAACTTATTTCTGATCTGTAAATTCAGTTAACAGAGATAAAACATATTTTTGATTGAACAGTTATGAAACACTCTTTTTGTAGAAGATGCAAGTGGAGATTCGGAGCGCTAAGAGGGTAATAGTGGAAAAAGGAATGTCTTCAAATATAAACTACACAGAATCATTCGGTGAAACTTCTTTCTGATCTGTGCATTCAGCTAACAGAGTTAAACCATACTTTTGATTGAGCAGATCTGAACACTCTTTCTGTAGAAAATGCAACTGGACATTTGGACCGCTAAGAGCGTACTAGTGGAAAAAGGAATATATTCAAATATAAACTACACAGAAGCATTCTGTGAAACTTCTTTCTGATCTGAGCATTCAGCTAACAGGGTTAAACCATACTTTTGATTGAGCAGTTTTGAAACACTCTGTCTGTAGAAAATGCAACTGGACATTCGTAGTGGTAAGTGGGTAATAGTGGAAAAAAGAATATGTTCAAATATAAACTACACAGAAGCATTGTATGAAACTTCTTTCTGTTCTGTGCATTCAACTAACAGAGTTGAACCTTACTTTTGATTGAGCCGTTCTGAAACACTCTTTCTGTAGAAACTGCAATTGGACATTCTGAGCGCTAAGAGGCCTATATTGGGAAAAAGAATGTCTACAAATAAAAACTACACAGAAGAATTGTGTGAAACTTCTTTCTGTTCTGTTTGTTCAACTAAAAGAGTTGAAACTTAGTTTTGATTGAGCCGTTCTGAAACACTCTTTCTGTAGAAAATGCAAGTGGAGATTCGGAGCGCTAAGAGGGTAATAGTGGAAAAAGGAATGTCTCCAAATATATACTACACACAATCATTCTGTGAAACTTCTTTCTGATCTGTGCATTCAGCTAACAGAGTTAAACCATACTTTTGATTGAGCAGATCTGAACACTCTTTCTGTAGAAAATTCAACTGGACATTTGGAGCGCTAAGAGAGTAGTAGTGGAAAAAGGAATATATTCAAATATAAACTACACAGAAGCATTCTGTGAAACTTCTTTCTGATCTGAGCATTCAGCTAACAGAGTTAAACCATACTTTTGATTGAGCCGTTTTGAAACACACTGTCTGTAGAAAATGCAACTGGACATTCGTAGCGCTAAGTGGGTAATAGTGGAAAAAAGAATATGTTCAAATATAAACTACACAGAAGCATTGTATGAAACTTCTTTCTGTTCTGTGCATTCAACTAACAGAGTTGAACCTTACTTTTGATTGAGCCTTTCTGAAACACTCTTTCTGTAGAAACTGCAATTGGACATTCTGAGCGCTAAGAGGCCTATATTGGGAAAAATAATATCTTCAAATAAAAACTACACAGAAGCATTGTGTGAAACTTATTTCTGATATGTTCATTAAGCTAACAGAGTTAAAACATACTTTTGATTGCGCAGTTCTGAACACTATTTCTGTAGAAAACGCAAGTGGACATTCGGAGCGCTAAGAGGGTAATAGTGGAAAAAGGAATATATTCAAATATAAACTACACAGTAGCATTCTGTGAAAATTCTTTCTGTTCTGTGCATTCAACTAACAGAGTTGAACCTTACTTTTGATTGAGCCGTTCTGAAACACTCTTTCTGTAGAAACTCCAATTGGGCATGCTAAGCGCTAAGAGGCCTACATTGGGAAAAAGAATATCTTCAAATAAAAACTACACAGATGCATTCTCTGAAACTTATTTCTGATCTGTAAATTCAGTTAACAGAGATAAAACATATTTTTGATTGAACAGTTATGAAACACTCTTTTTGTAGAAAATGCAAGTGGAGATTCGGAGCGCTAAGTGGGTAATAGTGGAAAAAGGAATGTCTTCAAATATAAACTACACAGAATCATTCGGTGAAACTTCTTTCTGATCTGTGCATTCAGCTAACAGAGTTAAACCATACTTTTGATTGAGCAGATCTGAACACTCTTTCTGTAGAAAATGCAACTGGACATTTGGAGCGCTAAGAGCGTAGTAGTGGAAAAATTAATATATTCAAATATAAACTACACAGAAGCATTCTGTGAAACTTCTTTCTGATCTGAGCATTCAGCTAACAGAGTTAAACCATACTTTTGATTGAGCAGTTTTGAAACACTCTGTCTGTAGAAAATGCAACTCGACATTCGTAGCGCTAAGTGGATAATAGTGGAAAAAAGAATATGTTCAAATATAAACTACACAGAAGCATTGTATGAAACTTCTTTCTGTTCTGTGCATTCAACTAACAGAGTTGAACCTTACTTTTGATTGAGCCGTTCTGAAACACTCTTTCTGTAGAAACTGCAATTGGACATTCTGAGCGCTAAGAGGCCTATATTGGGGAAAAGAATGTCTACAAATAAAAACTACACAGAAGAATTGTGTGAAACTTCTTTCTGTTCTGTTTGTTCAACTAAAAGAGTTGAACCTTAGTAAGATTGAGCCGTTCTGAAACACTCTTTCTGTAGAAAATGCAAGTGGAGATTCGGAGCGCTAAGAGGGTAATTGTGGAAAAAGGAATGTCTCCAAATATAAACTACACACAATCATTCTGTGAAACTTCTTTCTGATCTGTGCATTCAGCTAACAGAGTTAAACCATACTTTTGATTGAGCAGATCTGAACACTCTTTCTGTAGAAAATTCAACTGGACATTTGGAGCGCTAAGAGAGTAGTAGTGGAAAAAGTAATATATTCAAATATAAACTACACAGAAGCATTCTGTGAAACTTCTTTCTGATCTGAGCATTCAGCTAACAGAGTTAAACCATACTTTTGATTGAGCAGTTTTGAAACACTCTGTCTGTAGAAAATGCAACTGGACATTCGTAGCGCTAAGTGGGTAATAGTGGAAAAAAGAATATGTTCAAATATAAACTACACAGAAGCATTGTATGAAACTTCTTTCTGTTCTGTGCATTCAACTAACAGAGTTGAACCTTACTTTTGATTGAGCCGTTCTGAAACACTCTTTGTGTAGAAACTGCAATTGGACATTCTGAGCGCTAAGAGGCCTATATTGGGAAAAATAATATCTTCAAATAAAAACTACACAGAAGCATTGTGTGAAACTTATTTCTGATATGTTCATTAAGCTAACAGAGTTAAACCATACTTTGATTGCGCAGTTCTGAACACTCTTTCTGTAGAAAATGCAAGTGGACATTCGGAGCGCTAAGAGGGTAATAGTGGAAAAAGGAATATATTCAAATATAAACTACACAGTAGCATTCTGTGAAAATTCTTTCTGTTCTGTGCATTCAACTAACAGAGTTGAACCTTACTTTTGATTGAGCCGTTCTGAAACACTCTTTCTGTAGAAACTCCAATTGGGCATGCTAAGCGCTAAGAGGCCTACATTGGGAAAAAGAATATCTTCAAATAAAAACTACACAGATGCATTCTCTGAAACTTATTTCTGATCTGTAAATTCAGTTAACAGAGATAAAACATATTTTTGATTGAACAGTTATGAAACACTCTTTTTGTAGAAAATGCAAGTGGAGATTCGGAGCGCTAAGTGGGTAATAGTGGAAAAAGGAATGTCTTCAAATATAAACTACACAGAATCATTCGGTGAAACTTCTTTCTGATCTGTGCATTCAGCTAACAGAGTTAAACCATACTTTTGATTGAGCAGATCTGAACACTCTTTCTGTAGAAAATGCAACTGGACATTTGGAGCGCTAAGAGCGTAGTAGTGGAAAAATTAATATATTCAAATATAAACTACACAGAAGCATTCTGTGAAACTTCTTTCTGATCTGAGCATTCAGCTAACAGAGTTAAACCATACTTTTGATTGAGCAGTTTTGAAACACTCTGTCTGTAGAAAATGCAACTCGACATTCGTAGCGCTAAGTGGATAATAGTGGAAAAAAGAATATGTTCAAATATAAACTACACAGAAGCATTGTATGAAACTTCTTTCTGTTCTGTGCATTCAACTAACAGAGTTGAACCTTACTTTTGATTGAGCCGTTCTGAAACCCTCCTTCTGTAGAAACTGCAATTGGACATTCTGAGCGCTAAGAGGCCTATATTGGGGAAAAGAATGTCTACAAATAAAAACTACACAGAAGAATTGTGTGAAACTTCTTTCTGTTCTGTTTGTTCAACTAAAAGAGTTGAACCTTAGTAAGATTGAGCCGTTCTGAAACACTCTTTCTGTAGAAAATGCAAGTGGAGATTCGGAGCGCTAAGAGGGTAATAGTGGAAAAAGGAATGTCTCCAAATATAAACTACACACAATCATTCTGTGAAACTTCTTTCTGATCTGTGCATTCAGCTAACAGAGTTAAACCATACTTTTGATTGAGCAGATCTGAACACTCTTTCTGTAGAAAATTCAACTGGACATTTGGAGCGCTAAGAGAGTAGTAGTGGAAAAAGTAATATATTCAAATATAAACTACACAGAAGCATTCTGTGAAACTTCTTTCTGATCTGAGCATTCAGCTAACAGAGTTAAACCATACTTTTGATTGAGCAGTTTTGAAACACTCTGTCTGTAGAAAATGCAACTGGACATTCGTAGCGCTAAGTGGGTAATAGTGGAAAAAAGAATATGTTCAAATATAAACTACACAGAAGCATTGTATGAAACTTCTTTCTGTTCTGTGCATTCAACTAACAGAGTTGAACCTTACTTTTGATTGAGCCGTTCTGAAACACTCTTTCTGTAGAAACTGCAATTGGACATTCTGAGCGCTAAGAGGCCTATATTGGGAAAAATAATATCTTCAAATAAAAACTACACAGAAGCATTGTGTGAAACTTATTTCTGATATGTTCATTAAGCTAACAGAGTTAAACCATACTTTGATTGCGCAGTTCTGAACACTCTTTCTGTAGAAAATGCAAGTGGACATTCGGAGCGCTAAGAGGGTAATAGTGGAAAAAGGAATATATTCAAATATAAACTACACAGTAGCATTCTGTGAAAATTCTTTCTGTTCTGTGCATTCAACTAACAGAGTTGAAACTTACTTTTAATTGAGCCGTTCTGAAACACTTTTTCTGTAGAAAATGCAAGTGGAGATTCGGAGCGCTAAGAGGGTAATAGTGGAAAAAGGAATGTCTCCAAATATAAACTACACAGAATCATTCTTTGAAACTTCTTTCTGATCTGTGCATTCAGCTAACAGAGTTAAACCATACTTTTGATTGAGCAGATCTGAACACTCTTTCTGTAGAAAATGCAACTGGACATTTGGAGCGCTAAGAGAGTAGTAGTGGAAAAAGGAATATATTCAAATATAAACTAAACAGAAGCATTCTGTGAAACTTCTTTCTGATCTGAGCATTCAGCTAACAGAGTTAAACCATACTTTTGATTGAGCAGTTTTGAAACACTCTGTCTGTAGAAAATGCAACTGGACATTCGTAGCGCTAAGTGGATAATAGTGCAAAAAAGAATATGTTCAAATATAAACTACACAGAAGCATTGTATGAAATTTCTTTCTGTTCTGTGCATTCAACTAACAGAGTTGAACCTTACTTTTGATTGAGCCTTTCTGAAACACTCTTTCTGTAGAAACAGCAATTGGACATTCTGAGCGCTAAGAGGCCTATATTGGGAAAAATAATATCTTCAAATAAAAACTACACAGAAGCATTGTGTGAAACTTATTTCTGATATGTTCATTAAGCTAACAGAGTTAAACCATACTTTGATTGCGCAGTTCTGAACACTCTTTCTGTAGAAAATGCAAGTGGACTTTCGGAGCGCTAAGAGGGTAATAGTGGAAAAAGGAATATATTCAAATATAAACTACACAGTAGCATTCTGTGAAAATTCTTTCTGTTCTGTGCATTCAACTAACAGAGTTGAAACTTACTTTTAATTGAGCCGTTCTGAAACACTCTTTCTGTAGAAAATGCAAGTGGAGATTCGGAGCGCTAAGAGGGTAATAGTGGAAAAAGGAATGTCTCCAAATATAAACTACACAGAATCATTCTGTGAAACTTCTTTCTGATCTGTGCATTCAGCTAACAGAGTTAAACCATACTTTTGATTGAGCAGATCTGAACACTCTTTCTGTAGAAAATGCAACTGGACATTTGGAGTGCTAAGAGAGTAGTAGTGGAAAAAGGAATATATTCAAATATAAACTAAACAGAAGCATTCTTTGAAACTTCTTTCTGATCTGAGCATTCAGCTAACAGAGTTAAACCATACTTTTGATTGAGCAGTTTTGAAACACTCTGTCTGTAGAAAATGCAACTGGACATTCGTAGCGCTAAGTGGATAATAGTGCAAAAAAGAATATGTTCAAATATAAACTACACAGAAGCATTGTATGAAATTTCTTTCTGTTCTGTGCATTCAACTAACAGAGTTGAACCTTACTTTTGATTGAGCCTTTCTGAAACACTCTTTCTGTAGAAACTGCAATTGGACATTCTGAGCGCTAAGAGGCCTATATTGGGAAAAATAATATCTTCAAATAAAAACTACACAGAAGCATTGTGTGAAACTTATTTCTGATATGTTCATTAAGCTAACAGAGTTAAACCATACTTTTGATTGCGCAGTTCTGAACACTCTTTCTGTAGAAAATGCAAGTGGACATTCGGAGCGCTAAGAGGGTAATAGTGGAAAAAGGAATATATTCAAATATAAACTACACAGTAGCATTCTGTGAAAATTCTTTCTGTTCTGTGCATTCAACTAACAGAGTTGAACTTTACTTTTGATTGAGCCGTTCTGAAACACTCTTTCTGTAGAAACTCCAATTGGGCATGCTAAGCGCTAAGAGGCCTACATTGGGAAAAAGAATATCTTCAAATAAAAACTGCACAGATGCATTCTCTGAAACTTATTTCTGATCTGTAAATTCAGTTAACAGAGATAAAACATATTTTTGATTGAACAGTTATGAAACACTCTTTTTGTAGAAAATGCAAGTGGAGATTCGGAGCGCTAAGAGGGTAATAGTGGAAAAAGGAATGTCTTCAAATATAAACTACACAGAATCATTCGGTGAAAATTCTTTCTGATCTGTGCATTCAGCTAACAGAGTTAAACCATACTTTTGATTGAGCAGATCTGAACACTCTTTCTGTAGAAAATGCAACTGGACATTTGGAGCGCTAAGAGCGTAGTAGTGGAAAAAGGAATATATTCAAATATAAACTACACAGAAGCATTCTGTGAAACTTCTTTCTGATCTGAGCATTCAGCTAACAGAGTTAAACCATACTTTTGATTGAGCAGTTTTGAAACACTCTGTCTGTAGAAAATGCAACTGGACATTCGTAGCGCTAAGTGGATAATAGTGGAAATAAGAATATGTTCAAATATAAACTACACAGAAGCATTCTATGAAACTTCTTTCTGTTCTGTGCATTCAACTAACAGAGTTGAACCTTACTTTTGATTGAGCCGTTCTGAAACACTCTTTCTGTAGAAACTGCAATTGGACATTCTGAGCGCTAAGAGGCCTATATTGGGAAAAAGAATGTCTACAAATAAAAACTACACAGAAGAATTGCGTGAAACTTCTTTCTGTTCTGTTTGTTCAACTAAAAGAGTTGAACCTTACTTTTGATTGAGCCGTTCTGAAACACTCTTTCTGTAGAAACTCCAATTGGGCATGCTAAGCGCTAAGAGGCCTACATTGGGAAAAGGAATATCTTCAAATAAAAACTACACAGATGCATTCTCTGAAACTTATTTCTGATCTGTAAATTCAGTTAACAGAGATAAAACATATTTTTGATTGAACAGTTATGAAACAATCTTTTTGTAGAAAATGCAAGTGGAGATTCGGAGCGCTAAGAGGGTAATAGTGGAAAAAGGAATGTCTTCAAATATAAACTACACAGAATCATTCGGTGAAACTTCTTTCTGATCTGTGCATTCAGCTAACAGAGTTAAACCATACTTTTGATTGAGCAAATCTGAACACTCTTTCTGTAGAAAATGCAACTGGACATTTGGAGCGCTAAGAGCGTAGTAGTGGAAAAAGGAATATATTCAAATATAAAATACACAGAAGCATTCTGTGAAACTTCTTTCTGATCTGAGCATTCAGCTAACAGAGTTAAACCATACTTTTGATTGAGCAGTTTTGAAACACTCTGTCTGTAGAAAATGCAACTGGACATTCGTAGCGCTAAGTGGGTAATAGTGGAAAAAAGAATATGTTCAAATATAAACTACACAGAAGCATTGTATGAAACTTCTTTCTGTTCTGTGCATTCAACTAACGGAGTTGAACCTTACTTTTGATTGAGCCGTTCTGAAACACTCTTTCTGTAGAAACTGCAATTGGACATTCTGAGCGCTAAGAGGCCTATATTGGGAAAAAGAATGTCTACAAATAAAAACTACACAGAAGAATTGTGTGAAACTTCTTTCTGTTCTGTTTGTTCAACTAAAAGAGTTGAACCTTAGTTTTGATTGAGCCGTTCTGAAACACTCTTTCTGTAGAAAATGCAAGTGGAGATTCGGAGCGCTAAGAGGGTAATAGTGGAAAAAGGAATGTCTCCAAATATAAACTACACACAATCATTCTGTGAAACTTCTTTCTGATCTGTGCATTCAGCTAACAGAGTTAAACCATACTTTTGATTGAGCAGATCTGAACACTCTTTCTGTAGAAAATTCAACTGGACATTTGGAGCGCTAAGAGAGTAGTAGTGGAAAAAGGAATATATTCAAATATAAACTACACAGAAGCATTCTGTGAAACTTCTTTCTGATCTGAGCATTCAGTTAACAGAGTTAAACCATACTTTTGATTGAGCAGTTTTGAAACACTCTGTCTGTAGAAAATGCAACTGGACATTCGTAGCGCTAAGTGGGTAATAGTGGAAAAAAGAATATGTTCAGATATAAACTACACAGAAGCATTGTATGAAACTTCTTTCTGTTCTGTGCATTCAACTAACAGAGTTGAACCTTACTTTTGATTGAGCCGTTCTGAAACAGTCTTTCTGTAGAAACTGCAATTGGACATTCTGAGCGCTAAGAGGCCTATATTGGGAAAAAGAATGTCTACAAATAAAAACTACACAGAAGAATTGTGTGAAACTTCTTTCTGTTCTGTTTGTTCAACTAAAAGAGTTGAACCTTAGTTTTGATTGAGCCGTTCTGAAACACTCTTTCTGTAGAAATGCAAGTGGAGATTCGGAGCGCTAAGAGGGTAATAGTGGAAAAAGGAATATATTCAAATATAAACTACACAGTAGCATTCTGTGAAAATTCTTTCTGTTCTGTGCATTCAACTAACAGAGTTGAACCTTACTTTTGATTGAGCCGTTCTGAAACACTCTTTCTGTAGAAACTGCAATTGGACATGCTAAGCGCTAAGAGGCCTACATTGGGAAAAAGAATATCTTCAAATAAAAACTACACAGATGCATTCTGTGAAACTTATTTCTGATCTGTAAATTCAGTTAACAGAGATAAAACATATTTTTGATTGAGCAGTTATGAAACACTCTTTTTGTAGAAAATGCAAGTGGAGATTCGGAGCGCTAAGAGGGTAATAGTGGAAAAAGGAATGTCTTCAAATATAAACTACACAGAATCATTCGGTGAAACTTCTTTCTGATCTGTGCATTCAGCTAACAGAGTTAAACCATACTTTTGATTGAGCAGATCTGAACACTCTTTCTGTAGAAAATGCAACTGGACATTTGGAGCGCTAAGAGCGTAGTAGTGGAAAAAGGAATATATTCAAATATAAACTACACAGAAGCATTCTGTGAAACTTCTTTCTGATCTGAGCATTCAGCTAACAGAGTTAAACCATACTTTGGATTGAGCAGTTTTGAAACACTCTGTCTGTAGAAAATGCAACTGGACATACGTAGCGCTAAGTGGGTAATAGTGGAAAAAAGAATATGTTCAAATATAAACTACACAGAAGCATTGTATGAAATTTCTTTCTGTTCTGTGCATTCAACTAACAGAGTTGAACCTTACTTTTGATTGAGCCGTTCTGAAACACTCTTTCTGTAGAAACTGCAATTGGACATTCTGAGCGCTAAGAGGCCTATATTGGGAAAAAGAATGTCTACAAATAAAAACTACACAGAAGAATTGTGTGAAACTTCTTTCTGTTCTGTTTGTTCAACTAAAAGAGTTGAACCTTAGTTTTGATTGAGCCGTTCTGAAACACTCTTTCTGTAGAAAATGCAAGTGGAGATTCGGAGCGCTAAGAGGGTAATAGTGGAAAAAGGAATGTCTCCAAATATAAACTACACAGAATCATTCTGTGAAACTTCTTTCTGATCTGTGCATTCAGCTAACAGAGTTAAACCATACTTTTGATTGAGCAGATCTGAACACTCTTTCTGTAGAAAATGCAACTGGACATTTGGAGCGCTAAGAGAGTAGTAGTGGAAAAAGGAATATATTCAAATATAAACTAAACAGAAGCATTCTGTGAAACTTCTTTCTGATCTGAGCATTCAGCTAACAGAGTTAAACCATACTTTTGATTGAGCAGTTTTGAAACACTCTGTCTGTAGAAAATGCAACTGGACATTCGTAGCGCTAAGTGGATAATAGTGCAAAAAAGAATATGTTCAAATATAAACTACACAGAAGCATTGTATGAAATTTCTTTCTGTTCTGTGCATTCAACTAACAGAGTTGAACCTTACTTTTGATTGAGCCTTTCTGAAACACTCTTTCTGTAGAAACTGCAATTGGACATTCTGAGCGCTAAGAGGCCTATATTGGGAAAAATAATATCTTCAAATAAAAACTACACAGAAGCATTGTGTGAAACTTATTTCTGATATGTTCATTAAGCTAACAGAGTTAAAACATACTTTTGATTGCGCAGTTCTGAACACTCTTTCTGTAGAAAACGCAAGTGGACATTCGGAGCGCTAAGAGGGTAATAGTGGAAAAAGGAATATATTCAAATATAAACTACACAGTAGCATTCTGTGAAAATTCTTTCTGTTCTGTGCATTCAACTAACAGAGTTGAACTTTACTTTTGATTGAGCCGTTCTGAAACACTCTTTCTGTAGAAACTCCAATTGGGCATGCTAAGCGCTAAGAGGCCTACATTGGGAAAAAGAATATCTTCAAATAAAAACTACACAGATGCATTCTCTGAAACTTATTTCTGATCTGTAAATTCAGTTAACAGAGATAAAACATATTTTTGATTGAGCAGTTATGAAACACTCTTTTTGTAGAAAATGCAAGTGGAGATTCGGAGCGCTAAGTGGGTAATAGTGGAAAAAGGAATGTCTTCAAATATAAACTACACAGAATCATTCGGTGAAACTTCTTTCTGATCTGTGCATTCAGCTAACAGAGTTAAACCATACTTTTGATTGAGCAGATCTGAACACTCTTTCTGTAGAAAATGCAACTGGACATTTGGAGCGCTAAGAGCGTAGTAGTGGAAAAATTAATATATTCAAATATAAACTACACAGAAGCATTCTGTGAAACTTCTTTCTGATCTGAGCATTCAGCTAACAGAGTTAAACCATACTTTTGATTGAGCAGTTTTGAAACACTCTGTATGTAGAAAATGCAACTCGACATTCGTAGCGCTAAGTGGATAATAGTGGAAAAAAGAATATGTTCAAATATAAACTACACAGAAGCATTGTATGAAACTTCTTTCTGTTCTGTGCATTCAACTAACAGAGTTGAACCTTACTTTTGATTGAGCCGTTCTGAAACACTCTTTCTGTAGAAACTGCAATTGGACATTCTGAGCGCTAAGAGGCCTATATTGGGAAAAAGAATGTCTACAAATAAAAACTACACAGAGGAATTGTGTGAAACTTCTTTCTGTTCTGTTTGTTCAACTAAAAGAGTTGAACCTTAGTTAGATTGAGCCGTTCTGAAACACTCTTTCTGTAGAAAATGCAAGTGGAGATTCGGAGCGCTAAGAGGGTAATAGTGGAAAAAGGAATGTCTCCAAATATAAACTACACACAATCATTCTGTGAAACTTCTTTCTGATCTGTGCATTCAGCTAACAGAGTTAAACCATACTTTTGATTGAGCAGATCTGAACACTCTTTCTGTAGAAAATTCAACTGGACATTTGGAGCGCTAAGAGAGTAGTAGTGGAAAAAGTAATATATTCAAATATAAACTACACAGAAGCATTCTGTGAAACTTCTTTCTGATCTGAGCATTCAGCTAACAGAGTTAAACCATACTTTTGATTGAGCAGTTTTGAAACACTCTGTCTGTAGAAAATGCAACTGGACATTCGTAGCGCTAAGTGGGTAATAGTGGAAAAAAGAATATGTTCAAATATAAACTACACAGAAGCATTGTATGAAACTTCTTTCTGTTCTGTGCATTCAACTAACAGAGTTGAACCTTACTTTTGATTGAGCCGTTCTGAAACACTCTTTCTATAGAAACTGCAATTGGACATTCTGAGCGCTAAGAGGCCTATATTGGGAAAAATAATATCTTCAAATAAAAACTACACAGAAGCATTGTGTGAAACTTATTTCTGATATGTTCATTAAGCTAACAGAGTTAAACCATACTTTGATTGCGCAGTTCTGAACACTCTTTCTGTAGAAAATGGAAGTGGACATTCGGAGCGCTAAGAGGGTAATAGTGGAAAAAGGAATATATTCAAATATAAACTACACAGTAGCATTCTGTGAAAATTCTTTCTGTTCTGTGCATTCAACAAACAGAGTTGAAACTTACTTTTAATTGAGCCGTTCTGAAACACTCTTTCTGTAGAAAATGCAAGTGGAGATTCGGAGCGCTAAGAGGGTAATAGTGGAAAAAGGAATGTCTCCAAATATAAACTACACAGAATCATTTTGTGAAACTTCTTTCTGATCTGTGCATTCAGCTAACAGAGTTAAACCATACTTTTGATTGAGCAGATCTGAACACTCTTTCTGTAGAAAATGCAACTGGACATTTGGAGCGCTAAGAGAGTAGTAGTGGAAAAAGGAATATATTCAAATATAAACTAAACAGAAGCATTCTGTGAAACTTGTTTCTGATCTGAGCATTCAGCTAACAGAGTTAAACCATACTTTTGAATGAGCAGTTTTGAAACACTCTGTCTGTAGAAAATGCAACTGGACATTCGTAGCGCTAAGTGGATAATAGTGCAAAAAAGAATATGTTCAAATATAAACTACACAGAAGCATTGTATGAAATTTCTTTCTGTTCTGTGCATTCAACTAACAGAGTTGAACCTTACTTTTGATTGAGCCTTTCTGAAACACTATTTCTGTAGAAACTGCAATTGGACATTCTGAGCGCTAAGAGGCCTATATTGGGAAAAATAATATCTTCAAATAAAAACTACACAGAAGCATTGTGTGAAACTTATTTCTGATATGTTCATTAAGCTAACAGAGTTAAACCATACTTTTGATTGCGCAGTTCTGAACACTCTTTCTGTAGAAAATGCAAGTGGACATTCGGAGCGCTAAGAGGGTAATAGTGGAAAAAGGAATATATTCAAATATAAACTACACAGTAGCATTCTGTGAAAATTCTTTCTGTTCTGTGCATTCAACTAACAGAGTTGAACTTTACTTTTGATTGAGCCGTTCTGAAACACTCTTTCTGTAGAAACTCCAATTGGGCATGCTAAGCGCTAAGAGGCCTACATTGGGAAAAAAATATCTTCAAATAAAAACTGCACAGATGCATTCTCTGAAACTTATTTCTGATCTGTAAATTCAGTTAACAGAGATAAAACATATTTTTGATTGAACAGTTATGAAACACTCTTTTTGTAGAAAATGCAAGTGGAGATTCGGAGCGCTAAGAGGGTAATAGTGGAAAAAGGAATGTCTTCAAATATAAACTACACAGAATCATTCGGTGAAAATTCTTTCTGATCTGTGCATTCAGCTAACAGAGTTAAACCATACTTTTGATTGAGCAGATCTGAACATTCTTTCTGTAGAAAATGCAACTGGACATTTGGAGCGCTAAGAGCGTATTAGTGGAAAAAGGAATATATTCAAATATAAACTACACAGAAGCATTCTGTGAAACTTCTTTCTGATCTGAGCATTCAGCTAACAGAGTTAAACCATACTTTTGATTGAGCAGTTTTGAAACACTCTGTCTGTAGAAAATGCAACTGGACATTCGTAGCGCTAAGTGGATAATAGTGGAAAAAAGAATATGTTCAAATCTAAACTACACAGAAGCATTCTATGAAACTTCTTTCTGTTCTGTGCATTCAACTAACAGAGTTGAACCTTACTTTTGATTGAGCCGTTCTGAAACACTCTTTCTGTAGAAACTGCAATTGGACATTCTGAGCGCTAAGAGGCCTATATTGGGAAAAAGAATGTCTACAAATAAAAACTACACAGAAGAATTGCGTGAAACTTCTTTCTGTTCTGTTTGTTCAACTAAAAGAGTTGAACCTTAGTTTTGATTGAGCCGTTCTGAAACACTCTTTCTGTAGAAAATGCAAGTGGAGATTCGGAGCGCTAAGAGGGTAATAGTGGAAAAAGGAATGTCTCCAAATATAAACTACACACAATCATTCTGTGAAACTTCTTTCTGATCTGTGCATTCAGCTAACAGATTTAAACCATACTTTTGACTGAGCAGATCTGAACACTCTTTCTGTAGAAAATTCAACTGGACATTTGGAGCGCTAAGAGAGTAGTAGTGGAAAAAGGAATATATTCAAATATAAACTACACAGAAGCATTCTGTGAAACTTCTTTCTGATCTGAGCATTCAGCTAACAGAGTTAAACCATACTTTTGATTGAGCAGATCTGAACACTCTTTCTGTAGAAAATGCAACTGGACATTTGGAGCGCTAAGAGAGTAGTAGTGGAAAAAGGAATATATTCAAATATAAACTACACAGAAGCATTCTGTGAAACTTCTTTCTGATCTGAGCATTCAGCTAACAGAGTTAAACCATATTTTGATTGAGCAGTTTTGAAACACTCTGTCTGTAGAAAATACAACTGGACATTCGTAGCGCTAAGTGGGTAATAGTGGAAAAAAGAATATGTTCAAATATAAACTACACAGAAGCATTGTATGAAACTTCTTTCTGTTCTGTGCATTCAACTAACAGAGTTGAACCTTACTTTTGATTGAGCCTTTCTGAAACACTCTTTCTGTAGAAACTGCAATTGGACATTCTGAGCGCTAAGAGGCCTATATTGGGAAAAATAATATCTTCAAATAAAAACTACACAGAAGCATTGTGTGAAACTTATTTCTGATATGTTCATTAAGCTAACAGAGTTAAACCATACTTTTGATTGCGCAGTTCTGAACACTCTTTCTGTAGAAAATGCAAGTGGACATTCGGAGCGCTAAGAGGGTAATAGTGGAAAAAGGAATATATTCAAATATAAACTACACAGTAGCATTCTGTGAAAATTCTTTCTGTTCTGTGCATTCAACTAACAGAGTTGAACCTTACTTTTGATTGAGCCGTTCTGAAACACTCTTTCTGTAGAAACTGCAATTGGACATGCTAAGCGCTAAGAGGCCTACATTGGGAAAAAGAATATCTTCAAATAAAAACTACACAGATGCATTCTGTGAAACTTATTTCTGATCTGTAAATTCAGTTAACAGAGATAAAACATATTTTTGATTGAGCAGTTATGAAACACTCTTTTTGTAGAAAATGCAAGTGGAGATTCGGAGCGCTAAGAGGGTAATAGTGGAAAAAGGAATGTCTTCAAATATAAACTACACAGAATCATTCGGTGAAACTTCTTTCTTATCTGTGCATTCAGCTAACAGAGTTAAACCATACTTTTGATTGAGCAGATCTGAACACTCTTTCTGTAGAAAATGCAACTGGACATTTGGAGCGCTAAGAGCGTAGTAGTGGAAAAAGGAATATATTCAAATATAAACTACACAGAAGCATTCTGTGAAACTTCTTTCTGATCTGAGCATTCAGCTAACAGAGTTAAACCATACTTTTGATTGAGCAGTTTTGAAACACTCTGTCTGTAGAAAATGCAACTGGACATTCGTAGCGCTAAGTGGGTAATAGTGGAAAAAAGAATATGTTCCAATATAAACTACACAGAAGCATTGTATGAAACTTCTTTCTGTTCTGTGCATTCAACTAACAGAGTTGAACATTACTTTTGATTGAGCCGTTCTGAAACACTCTTTCTGTAGAAACTGCAATTGGACATTCTGAGCGCTAAGAGGCCTATATTGGGAAAAAGAATGTCTACAAATAAAAACTACACAGAAGAATTGTGTGAAACTTCTTTCTGTTCTGTTTGTTCAACTAAAAGAGTTGAACCTTAGTTTTGATTGAGCCGTTCTGAAACACTCTTTCTGTAGAAAATGCAAGTGGAGATTCGGAGCGCTAAGAGGTTAATAGTGGAAAAAGGAATGTCTCCAAATATAAACTACACAGAATCATTCTGTGAAACTTCTTTCTGATCTGTGCATTCAGCTAACAGAGTTAAACCATACTTGTGATTGAGCAGATCTGAACACTCTTTCTGTAGAAAATGCAACTGGACATTTGGAGCGCTAAGAGAGTAGTAGTGGAAAAAGGAATATATTCAAATATAAACTACACAGAAGCATTCTGTGAAACTTCTTTCTGATCTGAGCATTCAGCTAACAGAGTTAAACCATACTTTGGATTGAGCAGATTTGAAACACTCTGTCTGTAGAAAATGCTACTGGACATTCGTAGCGCTAAGTGGGTAATAGTGGAAAAAAGAATATGTTCAAATATAAACTACACAGAAGCATTGTATGAAACTTCTTTCTGTTCTGTGCATTCAACTAACAGAGTTGAACCTTACTTTTGATTGAGCCTTTCTGAAACACTCTTTCTGTAGAAACTGCAATTGGACATTCTGAGCGCTAAGAGGCCTATATTGGGAAAAATAATATCTTCGAATAAAAACTACACAGAAGCATTTTGTGAAACTTATTTCTGATATGTTCATTAAGCTAACAGAGTTAAACCATACTTTTGATTGCGCAGTTCTGAACACTCTTTCTGTAGAAAATGCAAGTGGATATTCGGAGCGCTAAGAGGGTAATAGTGGAAAAAGGAATATATTCAAATATAAACTACACAGTAGCATTCTGTGCAAATTCTTTCTGTTCTGTGCATTCAACTAACAGAGTTGAACCTTACTTTTGATTGAGCCGTTCTTAAACACTCTTTCTGTAGATACTGCAATTGGACATGCTAAGCGCTAAGAGGTCTATATTGGGAAAAAGAATATCTTCAAATAAAAACTACACAGATGCATTCTGTGAAACTTATTTCTGATCTGTAAATTCAGTTAACCGAGATAAAACATATTTTTGATTGAGCAGTTAAGAAACACTCTTTTTATAGAAAATGCAAGTGGAGATTCGGACCGCTAAGAGGGTAATAGTGGAAAAAGGAATGTCTTCAAATATAAACTACACAGAATCATTCGGTGAAACTTCTTTCTGATGTGTGCATTCAGCTAACAGAGTTAAACCATACTTTTGATTGAGCAGATCTGAACACTCTTTCTCTAGAAAATGCAACTGGACATTTGGAGCGCTAAGAGCGTAGTAGTGGAAAAAGGAATATATTCAAATATAAACTACACAGAAGCATTCTGTGAAACTTCTTTCTGATCTGAGCATTGAGCTAACAGAGTTAAACCATACTTTGGATTGAGCAGTTTTGAAACACTCTGTCTGTAGAAAATGCAACTGGACATTCGTCGCGCTAAGTGGGTAATAGTAGAAAAAAGAATATGTTCAAATATAAACTACACAGAAGCATTGTATGAAACTTCTTTCTGTTCTGTGCATTCAACTAACAGAGTTGAACCCTACTTTTGATTGAGCCGTTCTGAAACACTCTTTCTGTAGAAACTGCAATTGGACATTCTGAGCGCTAAGAGGCCTATATTGGGAAAAAGAATGTCTACAAATAAAAACTACACAGAAGAATTGTGTGAAACTTCTTTCTGTTCTGTTTGTTCAACTAAAAGAGTTGAACCTTAGTTTTGATTGAGCCGTTCTGAAACACTCTTTCTGTAGAAAATGCAAGTGGAGATTCGGAGCGCTAAGAGGGTAATAGTGGAAAAAGGAATGTCTCCAAATATAAACTACACAGAATCATTCTGTGAAACTTCTTTCTGATCTGTGCATTCAGCTAACAGAGTTAAACCATACTTGTGATTGAGCAGATCTGAACACTCTTTCTGTAGAAAATGCAACTGGACATTTGGAGCGCTAAGAGAGTAGTAGTGGAAAAAGGAATATATTCAAATATAAACTACACAGAAGCATTCTGTGAAACTTCTTTCTGATCTGAGCATTCAGCTAACAGAGTTAAACCATACTTTTGATTGAGCAGTTTTGAAACACTCTGTCTGTAGAAAATGCAACTGGACATTCGTAGCGCTAAGTGGGTAATAGTGGAAAAAAGAATATGTTCAAATATAAACTACACAGAAGCATTGTATGAAACTTCTTTCTGTTCTGTGCATTCAACTAACAGAGTTGAACCTTACTTTTGATTGAGCCTTTCTGAAACACTCTTTCTGTAGAAACTGCAATTGGACATTCTGAGCGCTAAGAGGCCTATATTGGGAAAAATAATATCTTCAAATAAAAACTACACAGAAGCATTGTGTGAAACTTATTTCTGATATGTTCATTAAGCTAACAGAGTTAAACCATACTTTTGATTGCGCAGTTCTGAACACTCTTTCTGTAGAAAATGCAAGTGGACATTCGGAGCGCTAAGAGGGTAATAGTGGAAAAAGGAATATATTCAAATATAAACTACACAGTAGCATTCTGTGAAAATTCTTTCTGTTCTGTGCATTCAACTAACAGAGTTGAACCTTACTTTTGATTGAGCCGTTCTGAAACACTCTTTCTGTAGAAACTGCAATTGGACATGCTAAGCGCTAAGAGGCCTACATTGGGAAAAAGAATATCTTCAAATAAAAACTACACAGATGCATTCTGTGAAACTTATTTCTGATCTGTAAATTCAGTTAACAGAGATAAAACATATTTTTGATTGAGCAGTTATGAAACACTCTTTTTGTAGAAAATGCAAGTGGAGATTCGGAGCGCTAAGAGGGTAATAGTGGAAAAAGGAATGTCTTCAAATATAAACTACACAGAATCATTCGGTGAAACTTCTTTCTGATCTGTGCATTCAGCTAACAGAGTTAAACCATACTTTTGATTGAGCAGATCTGAACACTCTTTCTGTAGAAAATGCAACTGGACATTTGGAGCGCTAAGAGCGTAGTAGTGGAAAAAGGAATATATTCAAATATAAACTACACAGAAGCATTCTGTGAAACTTCTTTCTGATCTGAGCATTCAGCTAACAGAGTTAAACCATACTTTTGATTGAGCAGTTTTGAAACACTCTGTCTGTAGAAAATGCAACTGCACATTCGTAGCGCTAAGTGGGTAGTAGTGGAAAAAAGAATATGTTCAAATATAAACTACACAGAAGCATTGTATGAAACTTCTTTCTGTTCTGTGCATTCAACTAACAGAGTTGAACCTTACTTTTGATTGAGCCTTTCTGAAACACTCTTTCTGTAGAAACTGCAATTGGACATTCTGAGCGCTAAGAGGCCTATATTGGGAAAAATAATATCTTCAAATAAAAACTACACAGAAGCATTGTGTGAAACTTATTTCTGATATGTTCATTAAGCTAACAGAGTTAAACCATACTTTTGATTGCGCAGTTCTGAACACTCTTTCTGTAGAAAATGCAAGTGGACATTCGGAGCGCTAAGAGGGTAATAGTGGAAAAAGGAATATATACAAATATAAACTACACAGTAGCATTCTGTGAAAATTCTTTCTGTTCTGTGCATTCAACTAACAGAGTTGAACCTTACTTTTGATTGAGCCGTTCTGAAACACTCTTTCTGTAGAAACTGCAATTGGACATGCTAAGCGCTAAGAGGCCTACATTGGGAAAAAGAATATCTTCAAATAAAAACTACACAGATGCATTCTGTGAAACTTATTTCTGATCTGTAAATTCAGTTAACAGAGATAAAACATATTTTTGATTGAGCAGTTATGAAACACTCTTTTTGTAGAAAATGCAAGTGGAGATTCGGAGCGCTAAGAGGGTAATAGTGGAAAAAGGAATGTCTTCAAATATAAACTACACAGAATCATTCGGTGAAACTTCTTTCTTATCTGTGCATTCAGCTAACAGAGTTAAACCATACTTTTGATTGAGCAGATCTGAACACTCTTTCTGTAGAAAATGCAACTGGACATTTGGAGCGCTAAGAGCGTAGTAGTGGAAAAAGGAATATATTCAAATATAAACTACACAGAAGCATTCTGTGAAACTTCTTTCTGATCTGAGCATTCAGCTAACAGAGTTAAACCATACTTTTGATTGAGCAGTTTTGAAACACTCTGTCTGTAGAAAATGCAACTGGATATTCGTAGCGCTAAGTGGGTAATAGTGGAAAAAAGAATATGTTCCAATATAAACTACACAGAAGCATTGTATGAAACTTCTTTCTGTTCTGTGCATTCAACTAACAGAGTTGAACCTTACTTTTGATTGAGCCGTTCTGAAACACTCTTTCTGTAGAAACTGCAATTGGACATTCTGAGCGCTAAGAGGCCTATATTGGGAAAAAGAATGTCTACAAATAAAAACTACACAGAAGAATTGTGTGAAACTTCTTTCTGTTCTGTTTGTTCAACTAAAAGAGTTGAACCTTAGTTTTGATTGAGCCGTTCTGAAACACTCTTTCTGTAGAAAATGCAAGTGGAGATTCGGAGCGCTAAGAGGTTAATAGTGGAAAAAGGAATGTCTCCAAATATAAACTACACAGAATCATTCTGTGAAACTTCTTTCTGATCTGTGCATTCAGCTAACAGAGTTAAACCATACTTGTGATTGAGCAGATCTGAACACTCTTTCTGTAGAAAATGCAACTGGACATTTGGAGCGCTAAGAGAGTAGTAGTGGAAAAAGGAATATATTCAAATATAAACTACACAGAAGCATTCTGTGAAACTTCTTTCTGATCTGAGCATTCAGCTAACAGAGTTAAACCATACTTTGGATTGAGCAGTTTTGAAACACTCTGTCTGTAGAAAATGCTACTGGACATTCGTAGCGCTAAGTGGGTAATAGTGGAAAAAAGAATATGTTCAAATATAAACTACACAGAAGCATTGTATGAAACTTCTTTCTGTTCTGTGCATTCAACTAACAGAGTTGAACCTTACATTTGATTGAGCCTTTCTGAAACACTCTTTCTGTAGAAACTGCAATTGGACATTCTGAGCGCTAAGAGGCCTATATTGGGAAAAATAATATCTTCGAATAAAAACTACACAGAAGCATTTTGTGAAACTTATTTCTGATATGTTCATTAAGCTAACAGAGTTAAACCATAGTTTTGATTGCGCAGTTCTGAACACTCTTTCTGTAGAAAATGCAAGTGGATATTCGGAGCGCTAAGAGGGTAATAGTGGAAAAAGGAATATATTCAAATATAAACTACACAGTAGCATTCTGTGCAAATTCTTTCTGTTCTGTGCATTCAACTAACAGAGTTGAACCTTACTTTTGATTGAGCCGTTCTTAAACACTCTTTCTGTAGATACTGCAATTGGACATGCTAAGCGCTAAGAGGTCTATATTGGGAAAAAGAATATCTTCAAATAAAAACTACACAGATGCATTCTGTGAAACTTATTTCTGATCTGTAAATTCAGTTAACCGAGATAAAACATATTTTTGATTGAGCAGTTAAGAAACACTCTTTTTATAGAAAATGCAAGTGGAGATTCGGAGCGCTAAGAGGGTAATAGTGGAAAAAGGAATGTCTTCAAATATAAACTACACAGAATCATTCGGTGAAACTTCTTTCTGATCTGTGCATTCAGCTAACAGAGTTAAACCATACTTTTGATTGAGCAGATCTGAACACTCTTTCTCTAGAAAATGCAACTGGACATTTGGAGCGCTAAGAGCGTAGTAGTGGAAAAAGGAATATATTCAAATATAAACTACACAGAAGCATTCTGTGAAACTTCTTTCTGATCTGAGCATTGAGCTAACAGAGTTAAACCATACTTTGGATTGAGCAGTTTTGAAACACTCTGTCTGTAGAAAATGCAACTGGACATTCGTCGCGCTAAGTGGGTAATAGTAGAAAAAAGAATATGTTCAAATATAAACTACACAGAAGCATTGTATGAAACTTCTTTCTGTTCTGTGCATTCAACTAACAGAGTTGAACCCTACTTTTGATTGAGCCGTTCTGAAACACTCTTTCTGTAGAAACTGCAATTGGACATTCTGAGCGCTAAGAGGCCTATATTGGGAAAAAGAATTTCTACAAATAAAAACTACACAGAAGAATTGTGTGAAACTTCTTTCTGTTCTGTTTGTTCAACTAAAAGAGTTGAACCTTAGTTTTGATTGAGCCGTTCTGAAACACTCTTTCTGTAGAAAATGCAAGTGGAGATTCGGAGCGCTAAGAGGGTAATAGTGGAAAAAGGAATGTCTCCAAATATAAACTACACAGAATCATTCTGTGAAACTTCTTTCTGATCTGTGCATTCAGCTAACAGAGTTAAACCATACTTGTGATTGAGCAGATCTGAACACTCTTTCTGTAGAAAATGCAACTGGACATTTGGAGCGCTAAGAGAGTAGTAGTGGAAAAAGGAATATATTCAAATATAAACTACACAGAAGCATTCTGTGAAACTTCTTTCTGATCTGAGCATTCAGCTAACAGAGTTAAACCATACTTTTGATTGAGCAGTTTTGAAACACTCTGTCTGTAGAAAATGCAACTGGACATTCGTAGCGCTAAGTGGGTAATAGTGGAAAAAAGAATATGTTCAAATATAAACTACACAGAAGCATTGTATGAAACTTCTTTCTGTTCTGTGCATTCAACTAACAGAGTTGAACCTTACTTTTGATTGAGCCTTTCTGAAACACTCTTTCTGTAGAAACTGCAATTGGACATTCTGAGCGCTAAGAGGCCTATATTGGGAAAAATAATATCTTCAAATAAAAACTACACAGAAGGATTGTGTGAAACTTATTTCTGATATGTTCATTAAGCTAACAGAGTTAAACCATACTTTTGATTGCACAGTTCTGAACACTCTTTCTGTAGAAAATGCAAGTGGACATTCGGAGCGCTAAGAGGGTAATAGTGGAAAAAGGAATATATTCAAATATAAACTACACAGTAGCATTCTGTGAAAATTCTTTCTGTTCTGTGCATTCAACTAACAGAGTTGAACCTTACTTTTGATTGAGCCGTTCTGAAACACTCTTTCTGTAGAAACTGCAATTGGACATGCTAAGCGCTAAGAGGCCTACATTGGGAAAAAGAATATCTTCAAATAAAAACTACACAGATGCATTCTGTGAAACTTATTTCTGATCTGTAAATTCAGTTAACAGAGATAAAACATATTTTTGATTGAGCAGTTATGAAACACTCTTTTTGTAGAAAATGCAAGTGGAGATTCGGAGCGCTAAGAGGGTAATAGTGGAAAAAGGAATGTCTTCAAATATAAACTACACAGAATTATTCGGTGAAACTTCTTTCTGATCTGTGCATTCAGCTAACAGAGTTAAACCATACATTTGATTGAGCAGATCTGAACACTCTTTCTGTAGAAAATGCAACTGGACATTTGGAGCGCTAAGAGCGTAGTAGTGGAAAAAGGAATATATTCAAATATAAACTACACAGAAGCATTCTGTGAAACTTCTTTCTGATCTGAGCATTCAGCTAACAGAGTTAAACCATACTTTTGATTGAGCAGTTTTGAAACACTCTGTCTGTAGAAAATGCAACTGGACATTCGTAGCGCTAAGTGGGTAGTAGTGGAAAAAAGAATATGTTCAAATATAAACTACACAGAAGCATTGTATGAAACTTCCTTCTGTTCTGTGCATTCAACTAACAGAGTTGAACCTTAATTTTGATTGAGCCGTTCTGAAACACTCTTTCTGTAGAAACTGCAATTGGACATTCTGAGCGCTAAGAGGCCTATATTGGGAAAATGAATGTCTACAAATAAAAACTACACAGAAGAATTGTGTGAAACTTCTTTCTGTTCTGTTTGTTCAACTAAAAGAGTTGAACCTTAGTTTTGATTGAGCCGTTCTGATACACTCTTTCTGTAGAAAATGCAAGTGGAGATTCGGAGCGCTAAGAGGGTAATAGTGGAAAAAGGAATGTCTCCAAATATAAACTACACAGAATCATTCTGTGAAACTTCTTTCTGATCTGTGCATTCAGCTAACAGAGTTAAACCATACTTGTGATTGAGCAGATCTGAACACTCTTTCTGTAGAAAATGCAACTGGACATTTGGAGCGCTAAGAGAGTAGTAGTGGAAAAAGGAATATATTCAAATATAAACTACACAGAAGCATTCTGTGAAACTTCTTTCTGATCTGAGCATTCAGCTAACAGAGTTAAACCATACTTTTGATTGAGCAGTTTTGAAACACTCTGTCTGTAGAAAATGCAACTGGACATTCGTAGCGCTAAGTGGGTAATAGTGGAAAAAAGAATATGTTCAAATATAAACTACACAGAAGCATTGTATGAAACTTCTTTCTGTTCTGTGCATTCAACTAACAGAGTTGAACCTTACTTTTGATTGAGCCTTTCTGAAACACTCTTTCTGTAGAAACTGCAATTGGACATTCTGAGCGCTAAGAGGCCTATATTGGGAAAAATAATATCTTCAAATAAAAACTACACAGAAGCATTGTGTGAAACTTATTTCTGATATGTTCATTAAGCTAACAGAGTTAAACCATACTTTTGATTGCGCAGTTCTGAACACTCTTTCTGTAGAAAATGCAAGTGGACATTCGGAGCGCTAAGAGGGTAATAGTGGAAAAAGGAATATATTCAAATATAAACTACACAGTAGCATTCTGTGAAAATTCTTTCTGTTCTGTGCATTCAACTAACAGAGTTGAACCTTACTTTTGATTGAGCCGTTCTGAAACACTCTTTCTGTAGAAACTGCAATTGGACATGCTAAGCGCTAAGAGGCCTACATTGGGAAAAAGAATATCTTCAAATAAAAACTACACAGATGCATTCTGTGAAACTTATTTCTGATCTGTAAATTCAGTTAACAGAGATAAAACATATTTTTGATTGAGCAGTTATGAAACACTCTTTTTGTAGAAAATGCAAGTGGAGATTCGGAGCGCTAAGAGGGTAATAGTGGAAAAAGGAATGTCTTCAAATATAAACTACACAGAATCATTCGGTGAAACTTCTTTCTGATCTGTGCATTCAGCAAACAGAGTTAAACCATACTTTTGATTGAGCAGATCTGAACACTCTTTCTGTAGAAAATGCAACTGGACATTTGGAGCGCTAAGAGCGTAGTAGTGGAAAAAGGAATATATTCAAATATAAACTACACAGAAGCATTCTGTGAAACTTCTTTCTGATCTGAGCATTCAGCTAACAGAGTTAAACCATACTTTTGATTGAGCAGTTTTGAAACACTCTGTCTGTAGAAAATGCAACTGGACATTCGTAGCGCTAAGTGGGTAGTAGTGGAAAAAAGAATATGTTCAAATATAAACTACACAGAAGCATTTTATGAAACTTCTTTCTGTTCTGTGCATTCAACTAACAGAGTTGAACCTTACTTTTGATTGAGCCGTTCTGAAACACTCTTTCTGTAGAAACTGCAATTGGACATTCTGAGCGCTAAGAGGCCTATATTGGGAAAATGAATGTCTACAAATAAAAACTACACAGAAGAATTGTGTGAAACTTCTTTCTGTTCTGTTTGTTCAACTAAAAGATTTGAACCTTAGTTTTGATTGAGCCGTTCTGAAACACTCTTTCTGTAGAAAATGCAAGTGGAGATTCGGAGCGCTAAGAGGGTAATAGTGGAAAAAGGAATGTCTCCAAATATAAACTACACAGAATCATTCTGTGAAACTTCTTTCTGATCTGTGCATTCAGCTAACAGAGTTAAACCATACTTGTGATTGAGCAGATCTGAACACTCTTTCTGTAGAAAATGCAACTGGACATTTGGAGCGCTAAGAGAGTAGTAGTGGAAAAAGGAATATATTCAAATATAAACTACACAGAAGCATTCTGTGAAACTTCTTTCTGATCTGAGCATTCAGCTAACAGAGTTAAACCATACTTTTGATTGAGCAGTTTTGAAACACTCTGTCTGTAGAAAATGCAACTGGACATTCGTAGCGCTAAGTGGGTAACAGTGGAAAAAAGAATATGTTCAAATATAAACTACACAGAAGCATTGTATGAAACTTCTTTCTGTTCTGTGCATTCAACTAACAGAGTTGAACCTTACTTTTGATTGAGCCTTTCTGAAACACTCTTTCTGTAGAAACTGCAATTGGACATTCTGAGCGCTAAGAGGCCTATATTGGGAAAAATAATATCTTCAAATAAAAACTACACAGAAGCATTGTGTGAAACTTATTTCTGATATGTTCATTAAGCTAACAGAGTTAAACCATACTTTTGATTGCGCAGTTCTGAACACTCTTTCTGTAGAAAATGCAAGTGGACATTCGGAGCGCTAAGAGGGTAATAGTGGAAAAAGGAATATATTCAAATATAAACTACACAGTAGCATTCTGTGAAAATTCTTTCTGTTCTGTGCATTCAACTAACAGAGTTGAACCTTACTTTTGATTGAGCCGTTCTGAAACACTCTTTCTGTAGAAACTGCAATTGGACATGCTAAGCGCTAAGAGGCCTACATTGGGAAAAAGAATATCTTCAAATAAAAACTACACAGATGCATTCTGTGAAACTTATTTCTGATCTGTAAATTCAGTTAACAGAGATAAAACATATTTTTGATTGAGCAGTTATGAAACACTCTTTTTGTAGAAAATGCAAGTGGAGATTCGGAGCGCTAAGAGGGTAATAGTGGAAAAAGGAATGTCTTCAAATATAAACTACACAGAATTATTCGGTGAAACTTCTTTCTGATCTGTGCATTCAGCTAACAGAGTTAAACCATACATTTGATTGAGCAGATCTGAACACTCTTTCTGTAGAAAATGCAACTGGACATTTGGAGCGCTAAGAGCGTAGTAGTGGAAAAAGGAATATATTCAAATATAAACTACACAGAAGCATTCTGTGAAACTTCTTTCTGATCTGAGCATTCAGCTAACAGAGTTAAACCATACTTTTGATTGAGCAGTTTTGAAACACTCTGTCTGTAGAAAATGCAACTGGACATTCGTAGCGCTAAGTGGGTAGTAGTGGAAAAAAGAATATGTTCAAATATAAACTACACAGAAGCATTGTATGAAACTTCCTTCTGTTCTGTGCATTCAACTAACAGAGTTGAACCTTAATTTTGATTGAGCCGTTCTGAAACACTCTTTCTGTAGAAACTGCAATTGGACATTCTGAGCGCTAAGAGGCCTATATTGGGAAAATGAATGTCTACAAATAAAAACTACACAGAAGAATTGTGTGAAACTTCTTTCTGTTCTGTTTGTTCAACTAAAAGAGTTGAACCTTAGTTTTGATTGAGCCGTTCTGATACACTCTTTCTGTAGAAAATGCAAGTGGAGATTCGGAGCGCTAAGAGGGTAATAGTGGAAAAAGGAATGTCTCCAAATATAAACTACACAGAATCATTCTGTGAAACTTCTTTCTGATCTGTGCATTCAGCTAACAGAGTTAAACCATACTTGTGATTGAGCAGATCTGAACACTCTTTCTGTAGAAAATGCAACTGGACATTTGGAGCGCTAAGAGAGTAGTAGTGGAAAAAGGAATATATTCAAATATAAACTACACAGAAGCATTCTGTGAAACTTCTTTCTGATCTGAGCATTCAGCTAACAGAGTTAAACCATACTTTTGATTGAGCAGTTTTGAAACACTCTGTCTGTAGAAAATGCAACTGGACATTCGTAGCGCTAAGTGGGTAATAGTGGAAAAAAGAATATGTTCAAATATAAACTACACAGAAGCATTGTATGAAACTTCTTTCTGTTCTGTGCATTCAACTAACAGAGTTGAACCTTACTTTTGATTGAGCCTTTCTGAAACACTCTTTCTGTAGAAACTGCAATTGGACATTCTGAGCGCTAAGAGGCCTATATTGGGAAAAATAATATCTTCAAATAAAAACTACACAGAAGCATTGTGTGAAACTTATTTCTGATATGTTCATTAAGCTAACAGAGTTAAACCATACTTTTGATTGCGCAGTTCTGAACACTCTTTCTGTAGAAAATGCAAGTGGACATTCGGAGCGCTAAGAGGGTAATAGTGGAAAAAGGAATATATTCAAATATAAACTACACAGTAGCATTCTGTGAAAATTCTTTCTGTTCTGTGCATTCAACTAACAGAGTTGAACCTTACTTTTGATTGAGCCGTTCTGAAACACTCTTTCTGTAGAAACTGCAATTGGACATGCTAAGCGCTAAGAGGCCTACATTGGGAAAAAGAATATCTTCAAATAAAAACTACACAGATGCATTCTGTGAAACTTATTTCTGATCTGTAAATTCAGTTAACAGAGATAAAACATATTTTTGATTGAGCAGTTATGAAACACTCTTTTTGTAGAAAATGCAAGTGGAGATTCGGAGCGCTAAGAGGGTAATAGTGGAAAAAGGAATGTCTTCAAATATAAACTACACAGAATTATTCGGTGAAACTTCTTTCTGATCTGTGCATTCAGCTAACAGAGTTAAACCATACATTTGATTGAGCAGATCTGAACACTCTTTCTGTAGAAAATGCAACTGGACATTTGGAGCGCTAAGAGCGTAGTAGTGGAAAAAGGAATATATTCAAATATAAACTACACAGAAGCATTCTGTGAAACTTCTTTCTGATCTGAGCATTCAGCTAACAGAGTTAAACCATACTTTTGATTGAGCAGTTTTGAAACACTCTGTCTGTAGAAAATGCAACTGGACATTCGTAGCGCTAAGTGGGTAGTAGTGGAAAAAAGAATATGTTCAAATATAAACTACACAGAAGCATTGTATGAAACTTCCTTCTGTTCTGTGCATTCAACTAACAGAGTTGAACCTTAATTTTGATTGAGCCGTTCTGAAACACTCTTTCTGTAGAAACTGCAATTGGACATTCTGAGCGCTAAGAGGCCTATATTGGGAAAATGAATGTCTACAAATAAAAACTACACAGAAGAATTGTGTGAAACTTCTTTCTGTTCTGTTTGTTCAACTAAAAGATTTGAACCTTAGTTTTGATTGAGCCGTTCTGAAACACTCTTTCTGTAGAAAATGCAAGTGGAGATTCGGAGCGCTAAGAGGGTAATAGTGGAAAAAGGAATGTCTCCAAATATAAACTACACAGAATCATTCTGTGAAACTTCTTTCTGATCTGTGCATTCAGCTAACAGAGTTAAACCATACTTTTGATTGAGCAGATCTGAACACTCTTTCTGTAGAAAATGCAACTGGACATTTGGAGCGCTAAGAGAGTAGTAGTGGAAAAAGGAATATATTCAAATATAAACTACACAGAAGCATTCTGTGAAACTTCTTTCTGATCTGAGAATTCAGCTAACAGAGTTAAACCATACTTTTGATTGAGCAGTTTTGAAACACTCTGTCTGTAGAAAATGCAACTGGACATTCGTAGCGCTAAGTGGGTAATAGTGGAAAAAAGAATATGTTCAAATATAAACTACACAGAAGCATTGTATGAAACTTCTTTCTTTTCTGTGCATTCAACTAACACAGTTGAACCTTACTTTTGATTGAGCCTTTCTGAAACACTCTTTCTGTAGAAACTGCAATTGGACATTCTGAGCGCTAAGAGGCCTATATTGGGAAAAATAATATCTTCAAATAAAAACTACACAGAAGCATTGTGTGAAACTTATTTCTGATATGTTCATTAAGCTAACAGAGTTAAACCATACTTTTGATTGCGCAGTTCTGAACACTCTTTCTGTAGAAAATGCAAGTGGACATTCGGAGCGCTAAGAGGGTAATAGTGGAAAAAGGAATATATTCAAATATAAACTACACAGTAGCATTCTGTGAAAATTCTTTCTGTTCTGTGCATTCAACTAACAGAGTTGAACCTTACTTTTGATTGAGCCGTTCTGAAACACTCTTTCTGTAGAAACTGCAATTGGACATGCTAAGCGCTAAGAGGCCTACATTGGGAAAAACAATATCTTCAAATAAAAACTACACAGATGCATTCTGTGAAACATATTTCTGATCTGTAAATTCAGTTAACAGAGATAAAACATATTTTTGATTGAGCAGTTATGAAACACTCTTTTTGTAGAAAATGCAAGTGGAGATTCGGAGCGCTAAGAGGGTAATAGTGGAAAAATGAATGTCTTCAAATACAAACTACACAGAATCATTCGGTGAAACTTCTTTCTGATCTGTGCATTCAGCTAACAGAGTTAAACCATACTTTTGATTGAGCAGATCTGAACACTCTTTCTGTAGAAAATGCAACTGGACATTTGGAGCGCTAAGAGCGTAGTAGTGGAAAAAGGAATATATTCAAATATAAACTACACAGAAGCATTCTGTGAAACTTCTTTCTGATCTGAGCATTCAGCTAACAGAGTTAAACCATACTTTTGATTGAGCAGTTTTGAAACACTCTGTCTGTAGAAAATGCAACTGGACATTCGTAGCGCTAAGTGGATAATAGTGGAAAAAATAATATGTTCAAATATAAACTTCACAGAAGCATGGTATGAAACTTCTTTCTGTTCTGTGCATTCAACTAACAGAGTTGAACCTTACTTTTGATTGAGCCGTTCTGAAACACTCTTTCTGTAGAAACTGCAATTGGACATTCTGAGCGCTAAGAGGCCTATATTGGGAAAATGAATGTCTACAAATAAAAACTACACAGAAGAATTGTGTGAAACTTCTTTCTGTTCTGTTTGTTCAACTAAAAGAGTTGAACCTTAGTTTTGATTGAGCCGTTCTGATACACTCTTTCTGTAGAAAATGCAAGTGGAGATTCGGAGCGCTAAGAGGGTAATAGTGGAAAAAGGAATGTCTCCAAATATAAACTACACAGAATCATTCTGTGAAACTTCTTTCTGATCTGTGCATTCAGCTAACAGAGTTAAACCATACTTGTGATTGAGCAGATCTGAACACTCTTTCTGTAGAAAATGCAACTGGACATTTGGAGCGCTAAGAGAGTAGTAGTGGAAAAAGGAATATATTCAAATATAAACTACACAGAAGCATTCTGTGAAACTTCTTTCTGATCTAAGCATTCAGCTAACAGAGTTAAACCATACTTTTGATTGAGCAGTTTTGAAACACTCTGTCTGTAGAAAATGCAACTGGACATTCGTAGCGCTAAGTGGGTAATAGTGGAAAAAAGAATATGTTCAAATATAAACTACACAGAAGCATTGTATGAAACTTCTTTCTGTTCTGTGCATTCAACTAACAGAGTTGAACCTTACTTTTGATTGAGCCTTTCTGAAACACTCTTTCTGTAGAAACTGCAATTGGACATTCTGAGCGCTAAGAGGCCTATATTGGGAAAAATAATATCTTCAAATAAAAACTACACAGAAGCATTGTGTGAAACTTATTTCTGATATGTTCATTAAGCTAACAGAGTTAAACCATACTTTTGATTGCGCAGTTCTGAACACTCTTTCTGTAGAAAATGCAAGTGGACATTCGGAGCGCTAAGAGGGTAATAGTGGAAAAAGGAATATATTCAAATATAAACTACACAGTAGCATTCTGTGAAAATTCTTTCTGTTCTGTGCATTCAACTAACAGAGTTGAACCTTACTTTTTATTGAGCCGTTCTGAAACACTCTTTCTGTAGAAACTGCAATTGGACATGCTAAGCGCTAAGAGGCCTACATTGGGAAAAAGAATATCTTCAAATAAAAACTACACAGATGCATTCTGTGAAACTTATTTCTGATCTGTAAATTCAGTTAACAGAGATAAAACATATTTTTGATTGAGCAGTTATGAAACACTCTTTTTGTAGAAAATGCAAGTGGAGATTCGGAGCGCTAAGAGGGTAATAGTGGAAAAAGGAATGTCTTCAAATATAAACTACACAGAATCATTCGGTGAAACTTCTTTCTGATCTGTGCATTCAGCTAACAGAGTTAAACCATACATTTGATTGAGCAGATCTGAACACTCTTTCTGTAGAAAATGCAACTGGACATTTGGAGCGCTAAGAGCGTAGTAGTGGAAAAAGGAATATATTCAAATATAAACTACACAGAAGCATTCTGTGAAACTTCTTTCTGATCTGAGCATTCAGCTAACAGAGTTAAACCATACTTTTGATTGAGCAGTTTTGAAACACTCTGTCTGTAGAAAATGCAACTGGACATTCGTAGCGCTAAGTGGGTAGTAGTGGAAAAAAGAATATGTTCAAATATAAACTACACAGAAGCATTGTATGAAACTTCCTTCTGTTCTGTGCATTCAACTAACAGAGTTGAACCTTAATTTTGATTGAGCCGTTCTGAAACACTCTTTCTGTAGAAACTGCAATTGGACATTCTGAGCGCTAAGAGGCCTATATTGGGAAAATGAATGTCTACAAATAAAAACTACACAGAAGAATTGTGTGAAACTTCTTTCTGTTCTGTTTGTTCAACTAAAAGATTTGAACCTTAGTTTTGATTGAGCCGTTCTGAAACACTCTTTCTGTAGAAAATGCAAGTGGAGATTCGGAGCGCTAAGAGGGTAATAGTGGAAAAAGGAATGTCTCCAAATATAAACTACACAGAATCATTCTGTGAAACTTCTTTCTGATCTGTGCATTCAGCTAACAGAGTTAAACCATACTTTTGATTGAGCAGATCTGAACACTCTTTCTGTAGAAAATGCAACTGGACATTTGGAGCGCTAAGAGAGTAGTAGTGGAAAAAGGAATATATTCAAATATAAACTACACAGAAGCATTCTGTGAAACTTCTTTCTGATCTGAGAATTCAGCTAACAGAGTTAAACCATACTATTGATTGAGCAGTTTTGAAACACTCTGTCTGTAGAAAATGCAACTGGACATTCGTAGCGCTAAGTGGGTAATAGTGGAAAAAAGAATATGTTCAAATAGAAACTACACAGAAGCATTGTATGAAACTTCTTTCTTTTCTGTGCATTCAACTAACACAGTTGAACCTTACTTTTGATTGAGCCTTTCTGAAACACTCTTTCTGTAGAAACTGCAATTGGACATTCTGAGCGCTAAGAGGCCTATATTGGGAAAAATAATATCTTCAAATAAAAACTACACAGAAGCATTGTGTGAAACTTATTTCTGATATGTTCATTAAGCTAACAGAGTTAAACCATACTTTTGATTGCGCAGTTCTGAACACTCTTTCTGTAGAAAATGCAAGTGGACATTCGGAGCGCTAAGAGGGTAATAGTGGAAAAAGGAATATATTCAAATATAAACTACACAGTAGCATTCTGTGAAAATTCTTTCTGTTCTGTGCATTCAACTAACAGAGTTGAACCTTACTTTTGATTGAGCCGTTCTGAAACACTCTTTCTGTAGAAACTGCAATTGGACATGCTAAGCGCTAAGAGGCCTACATTGGGAAAAACAATATCTTCAAATAAAAACTACACAGATGCATTCTGTGAAACATATTTCTGATCTGTAAATTCAGTTAACAGAGATAAAACATATTTTTGATTGAGCAGTTATGAAACACTCTTTTTGTAGAAAATGCAAGTGGAGATTCGGAGCGCTAAGAGGGTAATAGTGGAAAAAGGAATGTCTTCAAATACAAACTACACAGAATCATTCGGTGAAACTTCTTTCTGATCTGTGCATTCAGCTAACAGAGTTAAACCATACTTTTGATTGAGCAGATCTGAACACTCTTTCTGTAGAAAATGCAACTGGACATTTGGAGCGCTAAGAGCGTAGTAGTGGAAAAAGGAATATATTCAAATATAAACTACACAGAAGCATTCTGTGAAACTTCTTTCTGATCTGAGCATTCAGCTAACAGAGTTAAACCATACTTTTGATTGAGCAGTTTTGAAACACTCTGTCTGTAGAAAATGCAACTGGACATTCGTAGCGCTAAGTGGATAGTAGTGGAAAAAAGAATATGTTCAAATATAAACTACACAGAAGCATTGTATGAAACTCCTTTCTGTTCTGTGCATTCAACTAACAGAGTTGAACCTTACTTTTGATTGAGCCTTTCTGAAACACTCTTTCTGTAGAAACTGCAATTGGACATTCTGAGCGCTAAGAGGCCTATATTGGGAAAAATAAAATCTTCAAATAAAAACTACACAGAAGCATTGTGTGAAACTTATTTCTGATATGTTCATTAAGCTAACAGAGTTAAACCATACTTTTGATTGCGCAGTTCTGAACACTCTTTCTGTAGAAAATGCAAGTGGACATTCGGAGCGCTAAGAGGGTAATAGTGGAAAAAGGAATATATTCAAATATAAACTACACAGTAGCATTCTGTGAAAATTCTTTCTGTTCTGTGCATTCAACTAACAGAGTTGAACCTTACTTTTGATTGAGCCGTTCTGAAACACTCTTTCTGTAGAAACTGCAATTGGGCATGCTAAGCGCTAAGAGGCCTACATTGGGAAAAAGAATATCTTCAAATAAAAACTACACAGATGCATTCTGTGAAACTTATTTCTGATCTGTAAATTCAGTTAAGAGAGATAAAACATATTTTTGATTGAGGAGTTATGAAACACTCTTTTTGTAGAAAATGCAAGTGGAGATTCGGAGCTCTAAGAGGGTAATAGTGGAAAAAGGAATGTCTCCAAATATAAACTACACAGAATCATTCGGTGAAACTTCCTTCTGATCTGTGCATTCAGCTAACAGAGTTAAACCATACTTTTGATTGTGTAGATCTGAACACTCTTTCTGTAGAAAATGCAACTGGACATTTGGAGCGCTAAGAGCGAAGTAGTGGAAAAAGGAATATATTCAAATATAAACTACACAGAAGCATTCTGTGAAACTTCTTTCTGATCTGAGCATTCAGCTAACAGAGTTAAACCATACTTTTGATTGAGCAGTTTTGAAACACTCTGTCTGTAGAAAATGCAACTGGACATTCGTAGCGCTAAGTGGGTAATAGTGGAAAAAAGAATATGTTCAAATAGAAACTACACAGAAACATTCTATGAAACTTCTTTCTGGTCTGTGCATTCAAATATCAGAGTTGAACCTTACTTTTGATTGAGCCGTTCTGAAACACTCTTTCTGTAGAAACTGCAATTGGACATTCTGAGCGCTAAGAGGCCTATATTGGGAAAAAGAATGTCTACAAATAAAAACTACACAGAAGAATTGTGTGAAACTTCTTTCTGTTCTGTTTGTTCAACTAAAAGAGTTGAACCTTAGTTTTGATTGAGCCGTTCTGAAACACTCTTTCTGTAGAAAATGCAAGTGGAGATTCGGAGCGCTAAGAGGGTAATAGTGGAAAAAGGAATGTCTCCAAATATAAACTACACAGAATCATTCTGTGAAACTTCTTTCTGATCTGTGCATTCAGCTAACAGAGTTAAACCATACTTGTGATTGAGCAGATCTGAACACTCTTTCTGTAGAAAATGCAACTGGACATTTGGAGCGCTAAGAGAGTAGTAGTGGAAAAAGGAATATATTCAAATATAAACTACACAGAAGCATTCTGTGAAACTTCTTTCTGATCTGAGCATTCAGCTAACAGAGTTAAACCATACTTTTGATTGAGCAGTTTTGAAACACTCTGTCTGTAGAAAATGCAACTGGACATTCGTAGCGCTAAGTGGGTAATAGTGGAAAAAAGAATATGTTCAAATATAAACTACACAGAAGCATTGTATGAAACTTCTTTCTGTTCTGTGCATTCAACTAACAGAGTTGAACCTTACTTTTGATTGAGCCTTTCTGAAACACTCTTTCTGTAGAAACTGCAATTGGACATTCTGAGCGCTAAGAGGCCTATATTGGGAAAAATAATATCTTCAAATAAAAACTACACAGAAGCATTGTGTGAAACTTATTTCTGATATGTTCATTAAGCTAACAGAGTTAAACCATACTTTTGATTGCGCAGTTCTGAACACTCTTTCTGTAGAAAATGCAAGTGGACATTTGGAGCGCTAAGAGGGTAATAGTGGAAAAAGGAATATATTCAAATATAAACTACACAGTAGCATTCTGTGAAAATTCTTTCTGTTCTGTGCATTCAACTAACAGAGTTGAACCTTACTTTTGATTGAGCCGTTCTGAAACACTCTTTCTGTAGAAACTGCAATTTGGCATGCTAAGCGCTAAGAGGCCTACATTGGGAAAAAGAATATCTTCAAATAAAAACTACACAGATGCATTCTGTGAAACTTATTTCTGATCTGTAAATTCAGTTAACAGAGATAAAACATATTTTTGATTGAGCAGTTATGAAACACTCTTTTTGTAGAAAATGCAAGTGGAGATTCGGAGCGCTAAGAGGGTAATAGTGGAAAAAGGAATGTCTCCAAATATAAACTACACAGTATCATTCGGTGAAACTTCTTTCTGATCTGTGCATTCAGCTAACAGAGTTAAACCATACTTGTGATTGAGCAGATCTGAACACTCTTTCTGTAGAAAATGCAACTGGACATTTGGAGCGCTAAGAGGGTAGTAGTGGAAAAATGAATATATTCAAATATAAACTACACAGAAGCATTCTGTGAAACTTCTTTCTGATCTGAGCATTCAGCTAACCGAGTTAAACCATACTTTTGATTGAGCAGTTTTGAAACACTCTGTCTGTAGAAAATGCAACTGGACATTCGTAGCGCTAAGTGGGTAGTAGTGGAAAAAAGTATATGTTCAAATATTAACTACACAGAAGCATTGTATGAAACTTCTTTCTGTTCTGTGCATTCAACTAACAGAGTTGAACCTTACTTTTGATTGAGCCTTTCTGAAACACTCTTTCTGTAGAAACTGCAATTGGACATTCTGAGCGCTAAGAGGCCTATATTGGGAAAAATAATATCTTCAAATAAAAACTACACAGAAGCATTGTGTGAAACTTATTTCTGATATGTTCATTAAGCTAACAGAGTTAAACCATACTTTTGATTGCGCAGTTCTGAACACTCTTTCTGTAGAAAATGCAAGTGGACATTCGGAGCGCTAAGAGGGTAATAGTGGAAAAAGGAATATATTCAAATATAAACTACACAGTAGCATTCTGTGAAAATTCTTTCTGTTCTGTGCATTCAACTAACAGAGTTGAACCTTACTTTTGATTGAGCCGTTCTGAAACACTCTTTCTGTAGAAACTGCAATTGGGCATGCTAAGCGCTAAGAGGCCTACATTGGGAAAAAGAATATCTTCAAATAAAAACTACACAGATGCATTCTGTGAAACTTATTTCTGATCTGTAAATTCAGTTAACAGAGATAAAACATATTTTTGATTGAGCAGTTATGAAACACTCTTTTTGTAGAAAATGCAAGTGGAGATTCGGAGCGCTAAGAGGGTAATAGTGGAAAAAGGAATGTCTCCAAATATAAACTACACAGAATCATTCGGTGAAACATCTTTCTGATCTGTGCATTCAGCTAACAGAGTTAAACCATACTTTTGATTGAGTAGATCTGAACACTCTTTCTGTAGAAAATGCAACTGGACATTTGGAGCGCTAAGAGCGAAGTAGTGGAAAAAGGAATATATTCAAATATAAACTACACAGAAGCATTCTGTGAAACTTCTTTCTGATCTGAGCATTCAGCTAACAGAGTTAAACCATACTTTTGATTGAGCAGTTTTGAAACACTCTGTCTGTAGAAAATGCAACTGGACATTCGTAGCGCTAAGTGGGTAATAGTGGAAAAAAGAATATGTTCAAATAGAAACTACACAGAAGCATTCTATGAAACTTCTTTCTGTTCTGTGCATTCAACTAACAGAGTTGAACCTTACTTTTGATTGAGCCGTTCTGAAACACTCTTTCTGTAGAAACTGCAATTGGACATTCTGAGGGCTAAGAGGCCTATATTGGGAAAAAGAATGTCTACAAATAAAAACTACACAGAAGAATTGTGTGAAACTTCTTTCTGTTCTGTTTGTTCAACTAAAAGAGTTGAACCTTAGTTTTGATTGAGCCGTTCTGAAACACTCTTTCTGTAGAAAATGCAAGTGGAGATTCGGAGCGCTAAAAGGGTAATAGTGGAAAAAGGAATGTCTCCAAATATAAACTACACAGAATCATTCTGTGAAACTTCTTTCTGATCTGTGCATTCAGCTAACAGAGTTAAACCATACTTGTGATTGAGCAGATCTGAACACTCTTTCTGTAGAAAATGCAACTGGACATTTGGAGCGCTAAGAGAGTAGTAGTGGAAAAAGGAATATATTCAAATATAAACTACACAGAAGCATTCTGTGAAACTTCTTTCTGATCTGAGCATTCAGCTAACAGAGTTAAACCATACTTTTGATTGAGCAGTTTTGAAACACTCTGTCTGTAGAAAATGCAACTGGACATTCGTAGCGCTAAGTGGGTAATAGTGGAAAAAAGAATATGTTCAAATATAAACTACACAGAAGCATTGTATGAAACTTCTTTCTGTTCTGTGCATTCAACTAACAGAGTTGAACCTTACTTTTGATTGAGCCTTTCTGAAACACTCTTTCTGTAGAAACTGCAATTGGACATTCTGAGCGCTAAGAGGCCTATATTGGGAAAAATAATATCTTCAAATAAAAACTACACAGAAGCATTGTGTGAAACTTATTTCTGATATGTTCATTAAGCTAACAGAGTTAAACCATACTTTTGATTGCGCAGTTCTGAACACTCTTTCTGTAGAAAATGCAAGTGGACATTTGGAGCGCTAAGAGGGTAATAGTGGAAAAAGGAATATATTCAAATATAAACTACACAGTAGCATTCTGTGAAAATTCTTTCTGTTCTGTGCATTCAACTAACAGAGTTGAACCTTACTTTTGATTGAGCCGTTCTGAAACACTCTTTCTGTAGACACTGCAATTGGGCAGGCTAAGCGCTAAGAGGCCTACATTGGGAAAAAGAATATCTTCAAATAAAAACTACACAGATGCATTCTGTGAAACTTATTTCTGATCTGTAAATTCAGTTAACAGAGATAAAACATATTTTTGATTGAGCAGTTATGAAACACTCTTTTTGTAGAAAATGCAAGTGGAGATTCGGAGCGCTAAGAGGGTAATAGTGGAAAAAGGAATGTCTCCAAATATAAACTACACAGAATCATTCGGTGAAACTTCTTTCTGATCTGTGCATTCAGCTAACAGAGTTAAACCATACTTTTGATTGAGCAGATCTGTACACTCTTTCTGTAGAAAATGCAACTGGACATTTGGAGCGCTAAGAGCGAAGTAGTGGAAAAAGGAATATATTCAAATATAAACTACACAGAAGCATTCTGTGAAACTTCTTTCTGATCTGAGCATTCAGCTAACAGAGTTAAACCATACTTTTGATTGAGCAGTTTTGAAACACTCTGTCTGTAGAAAATGCAACTGGACATTCGTAGCGCTAAGTGGGTAATAGTGGAAAAAAGAATATGTTCAAATATAAACTACACAGAAGCATTGTATGAAACTTCTTTCTGTTCTGTGCATTCAACTAACAGAGTTGAACCTTACTTTTCATTGAGCCGTTCTGAAACACTCTTTCTGTAGAAACTGCAATTGGACATTCTGAGCGCTAAGAGGCCTATATTGGGAAAAAGAATGTCTACAAATAAAAACTACACAGAAGAATTGTGTGAAACTTCTTTCTGTTCTGTTTGTTCAACTAAAAGAGTTGAACCTTAGTTTTGATTGAGACGTTCTGAAACACACTTTCTGTAGAAAATGCAAGTGGAGATTCGGAGCGCTAAGAGGGTAATAGTGGAAAAAGGAATGTCTCCAAATATAAACTACACAGAATCATTCTGTGAAACTTCTTTCTGATCTGTGTATTCAGCTAACAGAGTTAAACCATACTTGTGATTGAGCAGATCTGAACACTCTTTCTGTAGAAAATGCAACTGGACATTTGGAGCGCTAAGAGAGTAGTAGTGGAAAAAGGAATATATTCAAATATAAACTACACAGAAGCATTCTGTGAAACTTCTTTCTGATCTGAGCATTCAGCTAACAGAGTTAAACCATACTTTTGATTGAGCAGTTTTGAAACACTCTGTCTGTAGAAAATGCAACTGGACATTCGTAGCGCTAAGTGGGTAATAGTGCAAAAAAGAATATGTTCAAATATAAACTACACAGAAGCATTGTATGAAACTTCTTTCTGTTCTGTGCATTCAACTAACAGAGTTGAACCTTACTTTTGATTGAGCCTTTCTGAAACACTCTTTCTGTAGAAACTGCAATTGGACATTCTGAGCGCTAAGAGGCCTATATTGGGAAAAATAATATCTTCAAATAAAAACTACACAGAAGCATTGTGTGAAACTTATTTCTGATATGTTCATTAAGCTAACAGAGTTAAACCATACTTTTGATTGCGCAGTTCTGAACACTCTTTCTGTAGAAAATGCAAGTGGACAATCGGAGCGCTAAGAGGGTAATAGTGGAAAAAGGAATATATTCAAATATAAACTACACAGTAGCATTCTGTGAAAATTCTTTCTGTTCTGTGCATTCAACTAACAGAGTTGAACCTTACTTTTGATTGAGCCGTTCTGAAACACTCTTTCTGTAGAAACTGCAATTGGGCATGCTAAGCGCTAAGAGGCCTACATTGGGAAAAAGAATATCTTCAAATAAAAACTACACAGATGCATTCTGTGAAAGTTATTTCTGATCTGTAAATTCAGTTAACAGAGATAAAACATATTTTTGATTGAGCAGTTATGAAACAGTCTTTTTGTAGAAAATGCAAGTGGAGATTCGGAGCGCTAAGAGGGTAATAGTGGAAAAAGGAATGTCTCCAAATATAAACTACACAGAATCATTCGGTGAAACTTCTTTCTGATCTGTGCATTCAGCTAACAGAGTTAAACCATACTTTTGATTGAGCAGATCTGAACACTCTTTCTGTAGAAAATGCAACTGGACATTTGGAGCGCTAAGAGCGAAGTAGTGGAAAAAGGAATATATTCAAATATAAACTACACAGAAGCATTCTGTGAAACTTCTTTCTGATCTGAGCATTCAGCTAACAGAGTTAAACCATACTTTTGATTGAGCAGTTTTGAAACACTCTGTCTGTAGAAAATGCAACTGGACATTCGTAGCGCTAAGAGGGTAATAGTGGAAAAAAGAATATGTTCAAATATAAACTACACAGAAGCATTGTATGAAACTTCTTTCTGTTCTGTGCATTCAACTAACAGAGTTGAACCTTACTTTTGATTGAGCCTTTCTGAAACACTCTTTCTGTAGAAACTGCAATTGGACATTCTGAGCGCTAAGAGGCATCTATTGGGAAAAATAATATCTTCAAATAAAAACTACACAGAAGCATTGTGTGAAACTTATTTCTGATATGTTCATTAAGCTAACAGAGTTAAACCATACTTTTGATTGCGCAGTTCTGAACACTCTTTCTGTAGAAAATGCAAGTGGACATTCGGAGCGCTAAGAGGGTAATAGTGGAAAAAGGAATGTATTCAAATATAAACTACACAGTAGCATTCTGTGAAAATTCTTTCTGTTCTGTGCATTCAACTAACAGAGTTGAACCTTACTTTTGATTGAGCCGTTCTGAAACACTCTTTCTGTAGAAACTGCAATTGGGCATGCTAAGTGCTAAGAGACCTACATTGGGAAAAAGAATATCTTCAAATAAAAACTACACAGATGCATTCTGTGAAACTTATTTCTGATCTGTAAATTCAGTTAACAGAGATAAAACATATTTTTGATTGAGCAGTTAGGAAACACTCTTTTGTAGAAAATGCAAGTGGAGATTCGGAGCGCTAAGAGGGTAATAGTGGAAAAAGGAATGTCTTCAAATATAAACTACACAGAATCATTCGGTGAAACTTCTTTCTGATCTGTGCATTCAGCTAACAGAGTTAAACCATACTTTTGATTGAGCAGATCTGAACACTCTTTCTGTAGAAAATGCAACTGGACATTTGGAGCGCTAAGAGCGTAGTAGTGGAAAAAGAAATATATTCAAATATAAACTACACAGAAGCATTCTGTGAAACTTCTTTCTGATCTGAGCATTCAGCTAACAGAGTTAAACCATACGTTGGATTGAGCAGTTTTGAAACACTCTGTCTGTAGAAAATGCAACTGGACATTCGTAGCGCTAAGTGGGTAATAGTGGAAAAAATAATATGTTCAAATATAAACTACACAGAAGCATTGTATGAAACTTCTTTCTGTTCTGTGCATTCAACTAACAGAGTTGAACCTTTCTTTTGATTGAGCATTTCTGAAACACTCTTTCTGTAGAAACTGCAATTGGACATTCTGTGCGCTAAGAGGCCTATATTGGGAAAAATAATATCTTCAAATAAAAACTACACAGAAGCATTGTGTGAAACTTATTTCTGATATGTTCATTAAGCTAACAGAGTTAAACCATACTTTTGATTGCGCAGTTCTGAACACTCTTTCTGTAGAAAATGCAAGTGGACATTCGGAGCGCTAAGAGGGTAATAGTGGAAAAAGGAATATATTCAAATATAAACTACACAGTAGCATTCTTTGAAAATTCTTTCTGTTCTGTGCATTCAACTAACAGAGTTGAACCTTACTTTTGATTGAGCCGTTCTGAAACACTCTTTCTGTAGAAACTGCAATTGGACATGTTAAGCGCTAAGAGGCCTACATTGGGAAAAAGAATATCTTCAAATAAAAACTACACAGATGCATTCTGTGAAACTTATTTCTGATCTGTAAATTCAGTTAACAGAGATAAAACATATTTTTGATTGAGCAGTTATGAAACACTCTTTTTGTAGAAAATGCAAGTGGAGATTCGGAGCGCTAAGAGGGTAATAGTGGAAAAAGGAATGTCTTCAAATATAAACTACACAGAATCATTCGGTGAAACTTCTTTCTGATCTGTGCATTCAGCTAACAGAGTTAAACCATACTTTTGATTGAGCAGATCTGAACACTCTTTCTGTAGAAAATGCAACTGGACATTTGGAGCGCTAAGAGCGTAGTAGTGGAAAAAGGAATATATTCAAATATAAACTACACAGAAGCATTCTGTGAAACTTCTTTCTGATCTGAGCATTCAGCTAACAGAGTTAAACCATACTTTTGATTGAGCAGTTTTGAAACACTCTGTCTGTAGAAAATGCAACTGGACATTCGTAGCGCTAAGAGGGTAATAGTGGAAAAAAGAATATGTTCAAATATAAACTACACAGAAGCATTGTATGAAACTTCTTTCTGTTCTGTGCATTCAACTAACAGAGTTGAACCTTACTTTTGATTGAGCCTTTCTGAAACACTCTTTCTGTAGAAACTGCAATTGGACATTCTGAGCGCTAAGAGGCATCTATTGGGAAAAATAATATCTTCAAATAAAAACTACACAGAAGCATTGTGTGAAACTTATTTCTGATATGTTCATTAAGCTAACAGAGTTAAACCATACTTTTGATTGCGCAGTTCTGAACACTCTTTCTGTAGAAAATGCAAGTGGACATTCGGAGCGCTAAGAGGGTAATAGTGGAAAAAAGAATATGTTCAAATATAAACTACACAGAAGCATGGTATGAAACTTCTTTCTGTTCTGTGCATTCAACTAACAGAGTTGAACCTTACTTTTGATTGAGCCGTTCTGAAACACTCTTTCTGTAGAAACTGCAATTGGACATTCTGAGCGCTAAGAGGCCTATATTGGGAAAAAGTATGTCTACAAATAAAAACTACGCAGAAGAATTGTGTGAAACATATTTCTGTTCTGTTTGTTCAACTAAAAGTGTTGAACCTTACTTTTGATTGAGCCGTTCTGAAACACTCTTTCTGTAGAAAATGCAAGTGGAGATTCGGAGCGCTAAGAGGGTAATAGTGGAAAAAGGAATATCTTCAAATATAAACTACACAGAATCATTCGGTGAAACTTCTTTCTGATCTGTGCATTCAGCTAACAGAGTTAAACCATACTTTTGATTGAGCAGATCTGAACACTCTTTCTGTAGAAAATGCAACTGGACATTTGGAGCGCTAAGAGCGTAGTAGTGGAAAAAGAAATATATTCAAATATAAACTACACAGAAGCATTCTGTGAAACTTCTTTCTGATCTGAGCATTCAGCTAACAGAGTTAAACCATACTTTGGATTGAGCAGTTTTGAAACACTCTGTCTGTAGAAAATGCAACTGGACATTCGTAGCGCTAAGTGGGTAATAGTGGAAAAAAGAATATGTTCAAATATAAACTACACAGAAGCATTGTATGAAACTTCTTTCTGTTCTGTGCATTCAACTAACAGAGTTGAACCTTACTTTTGATTGAGCCTTTCTGAAACACTCTTTCTGTAGAAACTGCAATTGGACATTCTGAGCGCTAAGAGGCCTATATTGGGAAAAATAATATCTTCAAATAAAAACTACACAGAAGCATTTTGTGAAACTTATTTCTGATATGTTCATTAAGCTAACAGAGTTAAACCATACTTTTGATTGCGCAGTTCTGAACACTCTTTCTGTAGAAAATGCAAGTGGATATTCGGAGCGCTAAGAGGGTAATAGTGGAAAAAGGAATATATTCAAATATAAACTACACAGTAGCATTCTGTGCAAATTCTTTCTGTTCTGTGCATTCAACTAACAGAGTTGAACCTTACTTTTGATTGAGCCGTTCTGAAACACTCTTTCTGTAGAAACTGCAGTTGGACATGCTAAGCGCTAAGAGGCCTATATTGGGAAAAAGAATATCTTCAAATAAAAACTACACAGATGCATTCTGTGAAAATTATTTCTGATCTGTAAATTCAGTTAACAGAGATAAAACATATTTTTGATTGAGCAGTTATGAAACACTCTTTTTGTAGAAAATGCAAGTGGAGATTCGGAGCGCTAAGAGGGTAATAGTGGAAAAAGGAATGTCTTCAAATATAAACTACACAGAATCATTCGGTGAAACTTCTTTCTGATCTGTGCATTCAGCTAACAGAGTTAAACCATACTTTTGATTGAGCAGATCTGAACACTCTTTCTGTAGAAAATGCAACTGGACATTTGGAGCGCTAAGAGCGTAGTAGTGGAAAAGGAATATATTCAAATATAAACTACACAGAAGCATTCTGTGAAACTTCTTTCTGATCTGAGCATTCAGCTAACAGAGTTAAACCATACTTTGGATTGAGCAGTTTTGAAACACTCTGTCTGTAGAAAATGCAACTGGACATTCGTAGCGCTAAGTGGGTAATAGTGGAAAAAAGGATATGTTCAAATATAAACTACACAGAAGCATGTTATGAAACTTCTTTCTGTTCTGTGCATTCAACTAACAGAGTTGAACCTTACTTTTGATTGAGCCGTTCTGAAACACTCTTTCTGTAGAAACTGCAATTGGACATTCTGAGCGCTAAGAGGCCTATATTGGGAAAAAGAATGTCTACAAATAAAAACTACGCAGAAGAATTGTGTGAAACTTCTTTCTGTTCTGTTTGTTCAACTAAAAGTGTTGAACCTTAGTTTTGATTGAGCCGTTCTGAAACACTCTTTCTGTAGAAAATGCAAGTGGAGATTCGGAGCGCTAAGAGGGTAATAGTGGAAAAAGGAATGCCTCCAATATAAACTACACAGAATCATTCTGTGAAACTTCTTTCTGATCTGTGCATTCAGCTAACAGAGTTAAACCATACTTTTGATTGAGCAGATCTGAACACTCTTTCTGTAGAAAATGCAACTGGACATTTGGAGCGCTAAGAGAGTAGTAGTGGAAAAAGGAATATATTCAAATATAAACTACACAGAAGCATTCTGTGAAACTTCTTTCTGATCTGAGCATTCAGCTAACAGAGTTAAACCATACTTTTGATTGAGCAGTTTTGAAACACTCTGTCTGTAGAAAATGCAACTGGACATTCGTAGCGCTAAGTGGGTAATAGTGGAAAAAAGAATATGTTCAAATATAAACTACACAGAAGCATTGTATGAAACTTCTTTCTGTTCTGTGCATTCAACTAACAGAGTTGAACCTTACTTTTGATTGAGCCTTTCTGAAACACTCTTTCTGTAGAAACTGCAATTGGACATTCTGAGCGCTAAGAGGCCTATATTGGGAAAAATAATATCTTCAAATAAAAACTACACAGAAGCATTTTGTGAAACTTATTTCTGATATGTTCATTAAGCTAACAGAGTTAAACCATACTTTTGATTGCGCAGTTCTGAACACTCTTTCTGTAGAAAATGCAAGTGGATATTCGGAGCGCTAAGAGGGTAATAGTGGAAAAAGGAATATATTCAAATAAACAACTACACAGTAGCATTCTGTGCAAATTCTTTCTGTTCTGTGCATTCAACTAACAGAGTTGAACCTTACTTTTGATTGAGCCATTCTGAAACACTCTTTCTGTAGAAACTGCAATTGGACATGCTAAGCGCTAAGAGGCCTATATTGGGAAAAAGAATATCTTCAAATAAAAACTACACAGATGCATTCTGTGAAACTTATTTCTGATCTGTAAATTCGGTTAACAGAGATAAAACATATTTTTGATTGAGCAGTTATGAAACACTCTTTTTGTAGAAAATGCAAGTGGAGATTCGGAGCGCTAAGAGGGTAATAGTGGAAAAAGGAATGTCTTCAAATATAAACTACACAGAATCATTCGGTGAAATTTCTTTCTGATCTGTTCATTCAGCTAACAGAGTTAAACCATACTTTTGATTGAGCAGATCTGAACACTCTTTCTGTAGAAAATGCAACTGGACATTTGGAGCGCTAAGAGCGTAGTAGTGGAAAAGGAATATATTCAAATATAAACTACACAGAAGCATTCTGTGAAACTTCTTTCTGATCTGAGCATTCAGCTAACAGAGTTAAACCATACTTTGGATTGAGCAGTTTTGAAACACTCTGTCTGTAGAAAATGCAACTGGACATTCGTAGCGCTAAGTGGGTAATAGTGGAAAAAACAATATGTTCAAATATAAACTACACAGAAGCATGTTATGAAACTTCTTTCTGTTCTGTGCATTCAACTAACAGAGTTGAACCTTACTTTTGATTGAGCCGTTCTGAAACTCTCTTTCTGTAGAAACTGCAATTGGACATTCTGAGCGCTAAGAGGCCTATATTGGGAAAAAGAATGTCTACAAATAAAAACTACACAGAAGAATTGTGTGAAACTTCTTTCTGTTCTGTTTGTTCAACTAAAAGAGTTGAACCTTAGTTTTGATTGAGCCGTTCTGAAACACTCTTTCTGTAGAAATTGCAAGTGGAGATTCGGAGCGCTAAGAGGGTAATAGTGGAAAAAGGAATGTCTCCAAATATAAACTACACAGAATCATTCTGTGAAACTTATTTCTGATCTGTGCATTCAGCTAACAGAGTTAAACCATACTTTTGATTGAGCAGATCTGAACACTCTTTCTGTAGAAAATGCAACTGGACATTTGGAGCGCTAAGAGAGTAGTAGTGGAAAAAGGAATATATTCAAATATAAACTACACAGAAGCATTCTGTGAAACTTCTTTCTGATCTGAGCATTCAGCTAACAGAGTTAAACCATACTTTTGATTGAGCAGTTTTCAAACACTCTGTCTGTAGAAAATGCAACTGGACATTCGTAGCGCTAAGTGGGTAATAGTGGAAAAAAGAATATGTTCAAATATAAACTACACAGAAGCATTGTATGAAACTTCTTTCTGTTCTGTGCATTCAACTAACAGAGTTGAACCTTACTTTTGATTGAGCCTTTCTGAAACACTCTTTCTGTAGAAACTGCAATTGGACATTCTGAGCGCTAAGAGGCCTATATTGGGAAAAATAATATCTTCAAATAAAAACTACACAGAAGCATTGTGTGAAACTTATTTCTGATATGTTCATTAAGCTAACAGAGTTAAACCATACTTTTGATTGCGCAGTTCTGAACACTCTTTCTGTAGAAAATGCAAGTGGACATTCGGAGCGCTAAGAGGGTAATACTGGAAAAAGGAATATATTCAAATATAAACTACACAGTAGCATTCTGTGAAAATTCTTTCTGTTCTGTGCATTCAACTAACAGAGTTGAACCTTACTTTTGATTGAGCCGTTCTGAAACACTCTTTCTGTAGAAACTGCAATTGGACATGCTAAGCGCTAAGAGGCCTACATTGGGAAAAACAATATCTTCAAATAAAAACTACACAGATGCATTCTGTGAAACTTATTTCTGATCTGTAAATTCAGTTAACAGAGATAAAACATATTTTTGATTGAGCAGTTATGAAACACTCTTTTTGTAGAAAATGCAAGTGGAGATTCGGAGCGCTAAGAGGGTAATAGTGGAAAAAGCAATGTCTTCAAATATAAACTACACAGAATCATTCGGTGAAACTTCTTTCTGATCTGTGCATTCAGCTAACAGAGTTAAACCATACTTTTGATTGAGCAGATCTGAACACTCTTTCTGTAGAAAATGCAACTGGACATTTGGAGCGCTAAGAGAGTAGTAGTGGAAAAAGGAATATATTCAAATATAAACTACACAGAAGCATTCTGTGAAACTTCTTTCTGATCTGAGCATTCAGCTAACAGAGTTAAACCATACTTTTGATTGAGCAGTTTTGAAACACTCTGTCTGTAGAAAATGCAACTGGACATTCGTAGCGCTAAGTGGGTAATAGTGGAAAAAATAATATGTTCAAATATAAACTTCACAGAAGCATGGTATGAAACTTCTTTCTGTTCTGTGCATTCAACTAACAGAGTTGAACCTTACTTTTGATTGAGCCGTTCTGAAACACTCTTTCTGTAGAAACTGCAATTGGACATTCTGAGCGCTAAGAGGCCTATATTGGGAAAAAGAATGTCTACAAATAAAAACTACACAGAAAAATTGTGTGAAACTTCTTTCTGTTCTGTTTGTTCAACTAAAAGAGTTGAACCTTAGTTTTGATTGAGCCGTTCTGAAACTCTCTTTCTGTAGAAAATGCAAGTGGAGATTCGGAGCGCTAAGAGGGTAATAGTGGAAAAAGGAATGTCTCCAAATATAAACTACACAGAATCATTCTGTGAAACTTCTTTCTGATCTGTGCATTCAGCTAACAGAGTTAAACCATACTTGTGATTGAGCAGATCTGAACACTCTTTCTGTAGAAAATGCAACTGGACATTTGGATCGCTAAGAGAGTAGTAGTGGAAAAAGGAATATATTCAAATATAAACTACACAGAAGCATTCTGTGAAACTTCTTTCTGATCTGAGCATTCAGCTAACCGAGTTAAACCATACTTTTGATTGAGCAGTTTTGAAACACTCTGTCTGTAGAAAATGCAACTGGACATTCGTAGCGCTAAGTGGGTAATAGTGGAAAAAAGAATATGTTCAAATATAAACTACACAGAAGCATTGTATGAAACTTCTTTCTGTTCTGTGCATTCAACTAACAGAGTTGAATCTTACTTTTGATTGAGCCTTTCTGAAACACTCTTTCTGTAGAAACTGCAATTGGACATTCTGAGCGCTAAGAGGCCTATATTGGGATATATAATATCTTCAAATAAAAACTACACAGAAGCATTGTGTGAAACTTATTTCTGATATGTTCATTAAGCTAACAGAGTTAAACCATACTTTTGATTGCGCAGTTCTGAACACTCTTTCTGTAGAAAATGCAAGTGGACATTCGGAGCGCTAAGATGGTAATAGTGGAAAAAGGAATATATTCAAATATAAACTACACAGTAGCATTCTGTGAAAATTCTTTCTGTTCTGTGCATTCAACTAACAGAGTTGAACCTTACTTTTGATTGAGCCGTTCTGAAACACTCTTTCTGTAGAAACTGCAATTGGGCATGCTAAGCGCTAAGAGGCCTACATTGGGAAAAAGAATATCTTCAAATAAAAACTACACAGATGCATTCTGTGAAACTTATTTCTGATCTGTAAATTCAGTTAACAGAGATAAAACATATTTTTGATTGAGCAGTTATGAAACACTCTTTTTGTAGAAAATGCAAGTGGAGATTCGGAGCGCTAAGAGGGTAATAGTGGAAAAAGGAATGTCTCCAAATGTAAACTACACAGAATCATTCGGTGAAACTTCTTTCTGATCTGTGCATTCAGCTAACAGAGTTAAACCATACTTGTGATTGAGCAGATCTGAACACTCTTTCTGTAGAAAATGCAACTGGACATTTGGAGCGCTAAGAGAGTAGTAGTGGAAAAAGGAATATATTCAAATATAAACTACACAGAAGCATTCTGTGAAACTTCTTTCTGATCTGAGCATTCAGCTAACAGAGTTAAACCATACTTTTGATTGAGCAGTTTTGAAACACTCTGTCTGTAGAAAATGCAACTGGACATTCGTAGCGCTAAGTGGGTAATAGTGGAAAAAAGAATATGTTCAAATATAAACTACACAGAAGCATTGTATGAAACTTCTTTCTGTTCTGTGCATTCAACTAACAGAGTTGAACCTTACTTTTGATTGAGCCTTTCTGAAACACTCTTTCTGTAGAAACTGCAATTGGACATTCTGAGCGCTAAGAGGCCTATATTGGGAAAAATAATATCTTCAAATAAAAACTACACAGAAGCATTGTGTGAAACTTATTTCTGATATGTTCATTAAGCTAACAGAGTTAAACCATACTTTTGATTGCGCAGTTCTGAACACTCTTTCTGTAGAAAATGCAAGAGTACATTCGGAGCGCTAAGAGGGTAATAGTGGAAAAAGGAATATATTCAAATATAAACTACACAGTAGCATTCTGTGAAAATTCTTTCTGTTCTGTGCATTCAACTAACAGAGTTGAACCTTACTTTTGATTGAGCCGTTCTGAAACACTCTTTCTGTAGAAACTGCAATTGGACATGCTAAGCGCTAAGAGGCCTACATTGGGAAAAAGAATATCTTCAAATAAAAACTACACAGATGCATTCTGTGAAACTTATTTCTGATCTGTAAATTCAGTTAACAGAGATAAAACATATTTTTGATTGAGCAGTTATGAAACACTCTTTTTGTAGAAAATGCAAGTGGAGATTCGGAGCGCTAAGAGGGTAATAGTGGAAAAAGGAATGTCTTCAAATATAAACTACACAGAATCATTCGGTGAAACTTCTTTCTGATCTGTGCATTCAGCTAACAGAGTTAAACCATACTTTTGATTGAGCAGATCTGAACACTCTTTCTGTAGAAAATGCAACTGGACATTTGGAGCGCTAAGAGCGTAGTAGTGGAAAAAGGAATATATTCAAATATAAACTACACAGAAGCATTCTGTGAAACTTCTTTCTGATCTGAGCATTCAGCTAACTGAGTTAAACCATACTTTTGATTGAGCAGTTTTGAAACACTCTGTCTGTAGAAAATGCAACTGGACATTCGTAGCGATAAGTGGGTAGTAGTGGAAAAAAGAATATGTTCAAATATAAACTACACAGAAGCATTGTATGAAACTTCTTTCTGTTCTGTGCATTCAACTAACAGAGTTGAACCTTACTTTTGATTGAGCCGTTCTGAAACACTCTTTCTGTAGAAACTGCAATTGGACATTCTGAGCGCTAAGAGGCCTATATTGGGAAAATGAATGTCTACAAATAAAAACTACAGAGAAGAATTGTGTGAAACTTCTTTCTGTTCTGTTTGTTCAACTAAAAGAGTTGAACCTTAGTTTTGATTGAGCCGTTCTGAAACACTCTTTCTGTAGAAAATGCAAGTGGAGATTCGGAGCGCTAAGAGGGTAATAGTGGAAAAAGGAATGTCTCCAAATATAAACTACACAGAATCATTCTGTGAAACTTCTTTCTGATCTGTGCATTCAGCTAACAGAGTTAAACCATACTTTTGAATGAGCAGATCTGAACACTCTTTCTGTAGAAAATGCAACTGGACATTTGGAGCGCTAAGAGAGTAGTAGTGGAAAAAGGAATATATTCAAATATAAACTACACAGAAGCATTCTGTGAAACTTCTTTCTGATCTGAGCATTCAGCTAACAGAGTTAAACCATACTTTTGATTGAGCAGTTTTGAAACACTCTGTCTGTAGAAAATGCAACTGGACATTCGTAGCGCTAAGTGGGTAATAGTGGAAAAAAGAATATGTTCAAATATAAACTACACAGAAGCATTGTATGAAACTTCTTTCTGTTCTGTGCATTCAACTAACAGAGTTGAACCTTACTTTTGATTGAGCCTTTCTGAAACACTCTTTCTGTAGAAACTGCAATTGGACATTCTGAGCGCTAAGAGGCCTATATTGGGAAAAATAATATCTTCAAATAAAAACTACACAGAAGCATTGTGTGAAACTTATTTCTGATATGTTCATTAAGCTAACAGAGTTAAACCATACTTTTGATTGCGCAGTTCTGAACACTCTTTCTGTAGAAAATGCAAGTGGACATTCGGAGCGCTAAGAGGGTAATAGTGGAAAAAGGAATATATTCAAATATAAACTACACAGTAGCATTCTGTGAAAATTCTTTCTGTTCTGTGCATTCAACTAACAGAGTTGAACCTTACTTTTGATTGAGCCGTTCTGAAACACTCTTTCTGTAGAAACTGCAATTGGACATGCTAAGCGCTAAGAGGCCTATATTGGGAAAAAGAATATCTTCAAATAAAAACTACACAGATGCATTCTGTGAAACTTATTTCTGATCTGTAAATTCAGTTAACAGAGATAAAACATATTTTTGATTGAGCAGTTATGAAACACTCTTTTTGTAGAAAATTCAAGTGGAGATTCGGAGCGCTAAGAGGGTAATAGTGGAAAAAGGAATGTCTTCAAATATAAACTACACAGAATCATTCGGTGAAACTTCTTTCTTATCTGTGCATTCAGCTAACAGAGTTAAACCATACTTTTGATTGAGCAGATCTGAACACTCTTTCTGTAGAAAATGCAACTGGACATTTGGAGCGCTAAGAGCGTAGTAGTGGAAAAGGAATATATTCAAATATAAACTACACAGAAGCATTCTGTGAAACTTCTTTCTGATCTGAGCATTCAGCTAACAGAGTTAAACCATACTTTGGATTGAGCAGTTTTGAAACACTCTGTCTGTAGAAAATGCAACTGGACATTCGTAGCGCTAAGTGGGTAATAAGGGAAAAAAGAATATGTTCAAATATAAACTACACAGAAGCATGTTATGAAACTTCTTTCTGTTCTGTGCATTCAACTAACAGAGTTGAACCTTACTTTTGATTGAGCCGTTCTGAAACTCTCTTTCTGTAGAAACTGCAATTGGACATTCTGAGCGCTAAGAGGCCTATATTGGGAAAAAGAATGTCTACAAATAAAAACTACACAGAAGAATTGTGTGAAACTTCTCTCTGTTCTGTTTGTTCAACTAAAAGAGTTGAACCTTAGTTTTGATTGAGCCGTTCTGAAACACTCTTTCTGTAGAAATTGCAAGTGGAGATTCGGAGCGCTAAGAGGGTAATAGTGGAAAAAGGAATGTCTCCAAATATAAACTACACAGAATCATTCTGTGAAACTTCTTTCTGATCTGTGCATTCAGCTAACAGAGTTAAACCATACTTTTGATTGAGCAGATCTGAACACTCTTTCTGTAGAAAATGCAACTGGACATTTGGAGCGCTAAGAGAGTAGTAGTGGAAAAAGGAATATATTCAAATATAAACTACACAGAAGCATTCTGTGAAACTTCTTTCTGATCTGAGCATTCAGCTAACAGAGTTAAACCATACTTTTGATTGAGCAGTTTTCAAACACTCTGTCTGTAGAAAATGCAACTGGACATTCGTAGCGCTAAGTGGGTAATAGTGGAAAAAAGAATATGTTCAAATATAAACTACACAGAAGCATTGTATGAAACTTCTTTCTGTTCTGTGCATTCAACTAACAGAGTTGAACCTTACTTTTGATTGAGCCTTTCTGAAACACTCTTTCTGTAGAAACTGCAATTGGACATTCTGAGCGCTAAGAGGCCTATATTGGGAAAAATAATATCTTCAAATAAAAACTACACAGAAGCATTGTGTGAAACTTATTTCTGATATGTTCATTAAGCTAACAGAGTTAAACCATACTTTTGATTGCGCAGTTCTGAACACTCTTTCTGTAGAAAATGCAAGTGGACATTCGGAGCGCTAAGAGGGTAATACTGGAAAAAGGAATATATTCAAATATAAACTACACAGTAGCATTCTGTGAAAATTCTTTCTGTTCTGTGCATTCAACTAACAGAGTTGAACCTTACTTTTGATTGAGCCGTTCTGAAACACTCTTTCTGTAGAAACTGCAATTGGACATGCTAAGCGCTAAGAGGCCTACATTGGGAAAAACAATATCTTCAAATAAAAACTACACAGATGCATTCTGTGAAACTTATTTCTGATCTGTAAATTCAGTTAACAGAGATAAAACATATTTTTGATTGAGCAGTTATGAAACACTCTTTTTGTAGAAAATGCAAGTGGAGATTCGGAGCGCTAAGAGGGTAATAGTGGAAAAAGCAATGTCTTCAAATATAAACTACACAGAATCATTCGGTGAAACTTCTTTCTGATCTGTGCATTCAGCTAACAGAGTTAAACCATACTTTTGATTGAGCAGATCTGAACACTCTTTCTGTAGAAAATGCAACTGGACATTTGGAGCGCTAAGAGAGTAGTAGTGGAAAAAGGAATATATTCAAATATAAACTACACAGAAGCATTCTGTGAAACTTCTTTCTGATCTGAGCATTCAGCTAACAGAGTTAAACCATACTTTTGATTGAGCAGTTTTGAAACACTCTGTCTGTAGAAAATGCAACTGGACATTCGTAGCGCTAAGTGGGTAATAGTGGAAAAAATAATATGTTCAAATATAAACTTCACAGAAGCATGGTATGAAACTTCTTTCTGTTCTGTGCATTCAACTAACAGAGTTGAACCTTACTTTTGATTGAGCCGTTCTGAAACACTCTTTCTGTAGAAACTGCAATTGGACATTCTGAGCGCTAAGAGGCCTATATTGGGAAAAAGAATGTCTACAAATAAAAACTACACGGAAAATTGTGTGAAACTTCTTTCTGTTCTGTTTGTTCAACTAAAAGAGTTGAACCTTAGTTTCGATTGAGCCGTTCTGAAACACTCTTTCTGTAGAAAATGCAAGTGGAGATTCGGAGCGCTAAGAGGGTAATAGTGGAAAAAGGAATGTCTCCAAATATAAACTACACAGAATCATTCTGTGAAACTTCTTTCTGATCTGTGCATTCAGCTAACAGAGTTAAACCATACTTTTGATTGAGCAGATCTGAACACTCTTTCTGTAGAAAATGCAACTGGACATTTGGAGCGCTAAGAGAGTAGTAGTGGAAAAAGGAATATATTCAAATATAAACTACACAGAAGCATTCTGTGAAACTTCTTTCTGATCTGAGCATTCAGCTAACAGAGTTAAACCATACTTTTGATTGAGCAGTTTTGAAACACTCTGTCTGTAGAAAATGCAACTGGACATTCGTAGCGCTAAGTGGGTAATAGTGGAAAAAAGAATATGTTCAAATATAAACTACACAGAAGCATTGTATGAAACTTCTTTCTGTTCTGTGCATTCAACTAACAGAGTTGAACCTTACTTTTGATTGAGCCTTTCTGAAACACTCTTTCTGTAGAAACTGCAATTGGACATTCTGAGCGCTAAGAGGCCTATATTGGGAAAAATAATATCTTCAAATAAAAACTACACAGAAGCATTGTGTGAAACTTATTTCTGATATGTTCATTAAGCTAACAGAGTTAAACCATAATTTTGATTGCGCAGTTCTGAACACTCTTTCTGTAGAAAATGCAAGTGGAGATTCGGAGCGCTAAGAGGGTAATAGTGGAAAAAGGAATGTCTCCAAATATAAACTACACAGAATCATTCTGTGAAACTTCTTTCTGATCTGTGCATTCAGCTAACAGAGTTAAACCATACTTGTGATTGAGCAGATCTGAACACTCTTTCTGTAGAAAATGCAACTGGACATTTGGAGCGCTAAGAGCGAAGTAGTGGAAAAAGGAATATATTCAAATATAAACTACAAACAAGCATTCTGTGAAACTTCTTTCTGATCTGAGCATTCAGCTAACAGAGTTAAACCATACTTTTGATTGAGCAGTTTTGAAACACTCTGTCTGTAGAAAATGCAACTGGACATTCGTAGCGCTAAGAGGGTAATAGTGGAAAAAAGAATATGTTCAAATATGAACTACACAGAAGCATTGTATGAAACTTCTTTCTGTTCTGTGCATTCAACTAACAGAGTTGAACCTTACTTTTGATTGAGCCGTTCTGAAACACTCTTTCTGTAGAAACTGCAATTGGACATTCTGAGCGCTAAGAGGCCTATATTGGGAAAAAGAATGTCTACAAATAAAAACTACACAGAAGAATTGTGTGAAACTTCTTTCTGTTCTGTTTGTTCAACTAAAAGAGTTGAACCTTAGTTTTGATTGAGCCGTTCTGAAACACTCTTTCTGTAGAAAATGCAAGTGGAGTTTCGGAGCGCTAAGAGGGTAATAGTGGAAAAAGGAATGTCTCCAAATATAAACTACACAGAATCATTGTATGAAACTTCTTTCTGTTCTGTGCATTCAACTAACAGAGTTGAACCTTACTTTTGATTGAGCCTTTCTGAAACACTCTTACTGTAGAAACTGCAATTGGACATTCTGAGCGCTAAGAGGCCTATATTGGGATATATAATATCTTCAAATAAAAACTACACAGAAGCATTGTGTGAAACTTATTTCTGATATGTTCATTAAGCTAACAGAGTTAAACCATACTTTTGATTGCGCAGTTCTGAACACTCTTTCTGTAGAAAATGCAAGTGGACATTCGGAGCGCTAAGAGGGTAATAGTGGAAAAAGGAATATATTCAAATATAAACTACACAGTAGCATTCTGTGAAAATTCTTTCTGTTCTGTGCATTCAACTAACAGAGTTGAACCTTACTTTTGATTGAGCCGTTCTGAAACACTCTTTCTGTAGAAACTGCAATTGGGCATGCTAAGTGCTAAGAGGCCTACATTGGGAAAAAGAATATCTTCAAATAAAAACTACACAGATGCATTCTGTGAAACTTATTTCTGATCTGTAAATTCAGTTAACAGAGATAAAACATATTTTTGATTGAGCAGTTATGAAACACTCTTTTTGTAGAAAATGCAAGTGGAGATTCGGAGCGCTAAGAGGGTAATAGTGGAAAAAGGAATGTCTCCAAATATAAACTACACAGAATCATTCGGTGAAACTTCTTTCTGATCTGTGCATTCAGCTAACAGAGTTAAACCATACTTTTGATTGAGCAGATCTGAACACTCTTTCTGTAGAAAATGCAACTGGACATTTGGAGCGCTAAGAGCGAAGTAGTGGAAAAAGGAATATATTCAAATATAAACTAAACAGAAGCATTCTGTGAAACTTCTTTCTGATCTGAGCATTCAGCTAACAGAGTTAAACCATACTTTTGATTGAGCAGTTTTGAAACACTCTGTCTGTAGAAAATGCAACCGGACATTCGTAGCGCTAAGAGGGTAATAGTGGAAAAAAGAATATGTTAAAATATAAACTACACAGAAGCATTGTATGAAACTTCTTTCTGTTCTGTGCATTCAACTAACAGAGTTGAACCTTACTTTTGATTGAGCCGTTCTGAAACACTCTTTCTGTAGAAACTGCAATTGGACATTCTGAGCGCTAAGAGGCCTATATTGGGAAAAAGAATGTCTACAAATAAAAACTACACAGAAGAATTTTGTGAAAATTCTTTCTGTTCTGTTTGTTCAACTAAAAGAGTTGAACCTTAGTTTTGATTGAGCCGTTCTGAAACACTCTTTCTGTAGAAAATGCAAGTGGAGATTCGGAGCGCTAAGAGGGTAATAGTGGAAAAAGGAATGTCTCCAAATATAAACTACACAGAATCATTGTATGAAACTTCTTTCTGTTCTGTGCATTCAACTAACAGAGTTGAACCTTACTTTTGATTGAGCCTTTCTGAAACACTCTTACTGTAGAAACTGCAATTGGACATTCTGAGCGCTAAGAGGCCTATATTGGGATATATAATATCTTCAAATAAAAACTACACAGAAGCATTGTGTGAAACTTATTTCTGATATGTTCATTAAGCTAACAGAGTTAAACCATACTTTTGATTGCGCAGTTCTGAACACTCTTTCTGTAGAAAATGCAAGTGGACATTCGGAGCGCTAAGAGGGTAATAGTGGAAAAAGGAATATATTCAAATATAAACTACACAGTAGCATTCTGTGAAAATATTTTCTGTTCTGTGCATTCAACTAACAGAGTTGAACCTTACTTTTGATTGAGCCGTTCTGAAACACTCTTTCTGTAGAAACTGGAATTGGGCATGCTAAGTGCTAAGAGGCCTACATTGGGAAAAAGAATATCTTCAAATAAAAACTACACAGATGCATTCTGTGAAAGTTATTTCTGATCTGTAAATTCAGTTAACAGAGATAAAACATATTTTTGATTGAGCAGTTATGAAACACTCTTTTTGTAGAAAATGCAAGTGGAGATTCGGAGCGCTAAGAGGGTAATAGTGGAAAAAGGAATGTCTCCAAATATAAACTACACAGAATCATTCGGTGAAACTTCTTTCTGATCTGTGCATTAAGCTAACAGAGTTAAACCATACTTTTGATTGAGCAGATCTGAACACTCCTTCTGTAGAAAATGCAACTGGACATTTGGAGCGCTAAGAGCGAAGTAGTGGAAAAAGGAATATATTCAAATATAAACTACACAGAAGCATTCTGTGAAACTTCTTTCTGATCTGAGCATTCAGCTAACAGAGTTAAACCATACTTTTGATTGAGCAGTTTTGAAACACTCTGTCTGTAGAAAATGCAACTGGACATTCGTAGCGCTAAGAGGGTAATAGTGAAAAAAAGAATATGTTCAAATATAAACTACACAGAAGCATTGTATGAAACTTCTTTCTGTTCTGTGCATTCAACTAACAGAGTTGAACCTTACTTTAGATTGAGCCGTTCTGAAACACTCTTTCTGTAGAAACTGCAATTGGACATTCTGAGCGCTAAGAGGCCTATATTGGGAAAAAGAATGTCTACAAATAAAAACTACACAGAAGAATTGTGTGAAACTTCTTTCTGTTCTGTTTGTTCAACTAAAAGAGTTGAACCTTAGTTTTGATTGAGCCGTTCTGAAACACTCTTTCTGTAGAAAATGCAAGTGGAGTTTCGGAGCGCTAAGAGGGTAATAGTGGAAAAAGGAATGTCTCCAAATATAAACTACACAGAATCATTCTGTGAAACTTCTTTCTGATCTGTGTATTCAGCTAACAGAGTTAAACCATACTTGTGATTGAGCAGATCTGAACACTCTTTCTGTAGAAAATGCAACTGGACATTTGGAGCGCTAAGAGAGTAGTAGTGGAAAAAGGAATATATTCAAATATAAACTACACAGAAGCATTCTGTGAAACTTCTTTCTGATCTGAGCCTTCAGCATACCGAGTTAAACCATACTTTTGATTGAGCAGTTTTGAAACACTCTGTCTGTAGAAAATGCAACTGGACATTCGTAGCGCTAAGTGGGTAATAGTGGAAAAAAGAATATGTTCAAATATAAACTACACAGAAGCATTGTATGAAACTTCTTTCTGTTCTGTGCATTCAACTAACAGAGTTGAACCTTACTTTTGATTGAGCCTTTCTGAAACACTCTTTCTGTAGAAACTGCAATTGGACATTCTGAGCGCTAAGAGGTCAATATTGGGATATATAATATCTTCAAATAAAAACTACACAGAAGCATTGTGTGAAACTTATTTCTGATATGTTCATTAAGCTAACAGAGTTAAACCATACTTTTGATTGCGCAGTTCTGAACACTCTTTCTGTAGAAAATGCAAGTGGACATTCGGAGCGCTAAGATGGTAATAGTGGAAAAAGGCATATATTCAAATATAAACTACACAGTAGCATTCTGTGAAAATTCTTTCTGTTCTGTGCATTCAACTAACAGAGTTGAACCTTACTTTTGATTGAGCCGTTCTGAGACACTCTTTCTGTAGAAACTGCAATTGGGCATGCTAAGCGCTAAGAGGCCTACATTGGGAAAAAGAATATCTTCAAATAAAAACTACACAGATGCATTCTGTGAAAGTTATTTCTGATCTGTAAATTCAGTTAACAGAGATAAAACATATTTTTGGTTGAGCAGTTATGAAACACTCTTTTTGTAGAAAATGCAAGTGGAGATTCGGAGCGCTAAGAGGGTAATAGTGGAAAAAGGAATGTCTCCAAATATAAACTACACAGAATCATTCGGTGAAACTTCTTTCTGATATGTGCATTCAGCTAACAGAGTTAAACCATACTTTTGATTGAGCAGATCTGAACACTCTTTCTGTAGAAAATGCAACTGGACATTTGGAGCGCTAAGAGCGAAGTAGTGGAAAAAGGAATATATTCAAATATAAACTACACAGAAGCATTCTGTGAAACTTCTTTCTGATCTGAGCATTCAGCTAACAGAGTTAAACCATACTTTTGATTGAGCAGTTTTGAAACACTCTGTCTGTAGAAAATGCAACTGGACATTCGTAGCGCTAAGAGGGTAATAGTGGAAAAAAGAATATGTTCAAATATAAACTACACAGAAGCATTGTATGAAACTTCTTTCTGTTCTGTGCATTCAACTAACAGAGTTGAACCTTACTTTTGATTGAGCCGTTCTGAAACACTCTTTCTGTAGAAACTGCAATTGGACATTCTGAGCGCTAAGAGGCCTATATTGGGAAAAAGAATGTCTACAAATAAAAACTACACAGAAGAATTGTGTGAAACTTCTTTCTGTTCTGTTTGTTCAACTAAAAGAGTTGAACCTTAGTTTTGATTGAGCCGTTCTGAAACACTCTTTCTGTAGAAAATGCAAGTGGAGATTCGGAGCGCTAAGAGGGTAATAGTGGAAAAAGGAATGTCTCCAAATATAAACTACACAGAATCATTGTATGAAACTTCTTTCTGTTCTGTGCATTCAACTAACAGAGTTGAACCTTACTTTTGATTGAGCCTTTCTGAAACACTCTTACTGTAGAAACTGCAATTGGACATTCTGAGCGCTAAGAGGCCTATATTGGGATATAAAATATCTTCAAATAAAAACTACACAGAAGCATTGTGTGAAACTTATTTCTGATATGTTCATTAAGCTAACAGAGTTAAACCATACTTTTGATTGCGCAGTTCTGAACACTCTTTCTGTAGAAAATGCAAGTGGACATTCGGAGCGCTAAGAGGGTAATAGTGGAAAAAGGAATATATTCAAATATAAACTACACAGTAGCATTCTGTGAAAATTCTTTCTGTTCTGTGCATTCAACTAACAGAGTTGAACCTTACTTTTGATTGAGCCGTTCTGAAACACTCTTTCTGTAGAAACTGCAATTGGGCATGCTGAGCGCTAAGAGGCCTACATTGGGAAAAAGAATATCTTCAAATAAAAACTACACAGATGCATTCTGTGAAAGTTATTTCTGATCTGTAAATTCAGTTAACAGAGATAAAACATATTTTTGATTGAGCAGTTATGAAACACTCTTTTTGTAGAAAATGCAAGTGGAGATTCGGAGCGCTAAGAGGGTAATAGTGGAAAAAGGAATGTCTCCAAATATAAACTACACAGTATAATTCGGTGAAACTTCTTTCTGATCTGTGCATTCAGCTAACAGAGTTAAACCATACTTGTGATTGAGCAGATCTGAACACTCTTTCTGTAGAAAATGCAACTGGACATTTGGAGCGCTAAGAGAGTAGTAGTGGAAAAATGAATATATTCAAATATAAACTACACAGAAGCATTCTGTGAAACTTCTTTCTGATCTGAGCATTCAGCTAACCGAGTTAAACCATACTTTTGATTGAGCAGTTTTGAAACACTCTGTCTGTAGAAAATGCAACTGGACATTCGTAGCGCTAAGTGGGTAGTAGTGGAAAAAAGAATATGTTCAAATATAAACTACACAGAAGCATTGTATGAAACTTGTTTCTGTTCTGTGCATTCAACTAACAGAGTTGAACCTTACTTTTGATTGAGCCTTTCTGAAACACTCTTTCTGTAGAAATTGCAATTGGACATTCTGAGCGCTAAGAGGCCTATATTGGAAAAATAATATCTTCAAATAAAAACTACACAGAAGCATTGTGTGAAACTTATTTCTGATATGTTCATTAAGCTAACAGAGTTAAACCATACTTTTGATTGCGCAGTTCTGAACACTCTTTCTGTAGAAAATGCAAGTGGACATTCGGAGCGCTAAGAGGGTAATAGTGGAAAAAGGAATATATTCAAATATAAACTACACAGTAGCATTCTGTGAAAATTCTTTCTGTTCTGTGCATTCAACTAACAGAGTTGAACCTTACTTTTGATTGAGCCGTTCTGAAACACTCTTTCTGTAGAAACTGCAATTGGGCATGCTAAGCGCTAAGAGGCCTACATTGGGAAAAAGAATATCTTCAAATAAAAACTACACAGATGCATTCTGTGAAAGTTATTTCTGATCTGTAAATTCAGTTAACAGAGATAAAACATATTTTTGATTGAGCAGTTATGAAACACTCTTTTTGTAGAAAATGCAAGTGGAGATTCGGAGCGCTAAGAGGGTAATAGTGGAAAAAGGAATGTCTCCAAATATAAACTACACAGAATCATTCGGTGAAACTTCTTTCTGATCTGTGCATTCAGCTAACAGAGTTAAACCATACTTTTGATTGAGCAGATCTGAACACTCTTTCTGTAGAAAATGCAACTGGACATTTGGAGCGCTAAGAGCGAAGTAGTGGAAAAAGGAATATATTCAAATATAAACTACACAGAAGCATTCTGTGAAACTTCTTTCTGATCTGAGCATTCAGCTAACAGAGTTAAACCATACTTTTGATTGAGCAGTTTTGAAACACTCTGTCTGTAGAAAATGCAACTGGACATTCGTAGCGCTAAGAGGGTAATAGTGGAAAAAAGAATATGTTCAAATATAAACTACACAGAAGCATTGTATGAAACTTCTTTCTGTTCTGTGCATTCAACTAACAGAGTTGAACCTTACTTTTGATTGAGCCGTTCTGAAACACTCTTTCTGTAGAAACTGCAATTGGACATTCTGAGCGCTAAGAGGCGTATATTGGGAAAAAGAATGTCTACAAATAAAAACTACACAGAAGAATTGTGTGAAACTACTTTCTGTTCTGTTTTTTCAACTAAAAGAGTTGAAGCTTAGTTTTGATTGAGCCGTTCTGAAACACTCTTTCTGTAGAAAATGCAAGTGGAGTTTCGGAGCGCTAAGAGGGTAATAGTGGAAAAAGGAATGTCTCCAAATATAAACTACACAGAATCATTCGGTGAAACTTCTTTCTGATCTGTGCATTCAGCTAACAGAGTTAAACCATACTTGTGATTGAGCAGATCTGAACACTCTTTCTGTAGAAAATGCAACTGGACATTTTGAGCGCTAAGAGAGTAGTAGTGGAAAAATGAATATATTCAAATATAAACTACACAGAAGCATTCTGTGAAACTTCTTTCTGATCTGAGCATTCAGCTAACCGAGTTAAACCATACTTTTGATTGAGCAGTTTTGAAACACTCTGTCTGTAGAAAATGCGACTGGACATTCGTAGCGCTAAGTGGGTATTAGTGGAAAAAAGAATATGTTCAAATATAAACTACACAGAAGCATTGTATGAAACTTCTTTCTGTTCTGTGCATTCAACTAACAGAGTTGAACCTTACTTTTGATTGAGCCTTTCTGAAACACTCTTTCTGTAGAAATTGCAATTGGACATTCTGAGCGCTAAGAGGCCTATATTGGGAAAAATAATATCTTCAAATAAAAACTACACAGAAGCATTGTGTGAAACTTATTTCTGATATGTTCATTAAGCTAACAGAGTTAAACCATACTTTTGATTGCGCAGTTCTGAACACTCTTTCTGTAGAAAATGCAAGTGGACATTCGGAGCGCTAAGAGGGTAATAGTGGAAAAAGGAATATATTCAAATATAAACTACACAGTAGCATTCTGTGAAAATTCTTTCTGTTCTGTGCATTCAACTAACAGAGTTGAACCTTACTTTTGATTGAGCCGTTCTGAAACACTCTTTCTGTAGAAACTGCAATTGGACATTCTGAGCGCTAAGAGGCCTATATTGGGAAAAAGACTGTCTACAAATAAAAACTACACAGAAGAATTGTGTGAAACTTCTTTCTGTTCTGTTTGTTCAACTAAAAGAGTTGAACCTTAGTTTTGATTGAGCCGTTCTGAAACACTCTTTCTGTAGAAAATGCAAGTGGAGATTCGGAGCGCTAAGAGGGTAATAGTGGAAAAAGGAATGTCTCCAAATATAAACTACACAGAATCATTGTATGAAACTTCTTTCTGTTCTGTGCATTCAACTAACAGAGTTGAACCTTACTTTCGATTGAGCCTTTCTGAAACACTCTTTCTGTAGAAACTGCAATTGGACATTCTGAGCGCTAAGAGGTCAATATTGGGATATATAATATCTTCAAATAAAAACTACACAGAAGCATTGTGTGAAACTTATTTCTGATATGTTCATTAAGCTAACAGAGTTAAACCATACTTTTGATTGCGCAGTTCTGAACACTCTGTCTGTAGAAAATGCAAGTGGACATTCGGAGCGCTAAGATGGTAATAGTGGAAAAAGGAATATAATCAAATATAAACTACACAGTAGCATTCTGTGAAAATTCTTTCTGTTCTGTGCATTCAACTAACAGAGTTGAACCTTACTTTTGATTGAGCCGTTCTGAAACACTCTTTCTGTAGAAACTGCAATTGGGCATGCTAAGCGCTAAGAGGCCTACATTGGGAAAAAGAATATCTTCAAATAAAAACTACACAGATGCATTCTGTGAAAGTAATTTCTGATCTGTAAATTCAGTTAACAGAGATAAAACATATTTTTGGTTGAGCAGTTATGAAACACTCTTTTTGTAGAAAATGCAAGTGGAGATTCGGAGCGCTAATAGGGTAATAGTGGAAAAAGGAATGTCTCCAAATATAAACTACACAGAATCATTCGGTGAAACTTCTTTCTGATCTGTGCATTCAGCTAACAGAGTTAAACCATACTTTTGATTGAGCAGATCTGAACACTCTTTCTGTAGAAAATGCAACTGGACATTTGGAGCGCTAAGAGCGAAGTAGTGGAAAAAGGAATATATTCAAATATAAACTACACAGAAGCATTCTGTGAAACTTCTTTCTGATCTGAGCATTCAGCTAACAGAGTTAAACCATACTTTTGATTGAGCAGTTTTGAAACACTCTGTCTGTAGAAAATGCAACTGGACATTCGTAGCGCTAAGAGGGTAATAGTGGAAAAAAGAATATGTTCAAATATAAACTACACAGAAGCATTGTATGAAACTTCTTTCTGTTCTGTGCATTCAACTAACAGAGTTGAACCTTACTTTTGATTGAGCCGTTCTGAAACACTCTTTCTGTAGAAACTGCAATTGGACATTCTGAGCGCTAAGAGGCCTATATTGGGAAAAAGAATGTCTACAAATAAAAACTACACAGAAGAATTTTGTGAAACTTCTTTCTGTTCTGTTTGTTCAACTAAAAGAGTTGAACCTTAGTTTTGATTGAGCCGTTCTGAAACACTCTTTCTGTAGAAAATGCAAGTGGAGATTCGGAGCGCTAAGAGGGTAATAGTGGAAAAAGGAATGTCTCCAAATATAAACTACACAGAATCATTGTATGAAACTTCTTTCTGTTCTGTGCATTCAACTAACAGAGTTGAACCTTACTTTTGATTGAGCCTTTCTGAAACACTCTTTCTGTAGAAACTGCAATTGGACATTCTGAGCGCTAAGAGGCCTATATTGGGATATATAATATCTTCAAATAAAAACTACACAGAAGCATTGTGTGAAACTTATTTCTGATATGTTCATTAAGCTAACAGAGTTAAACCATACTTTTGATTGCGCAGTTCTGAACACTCTTTCTGTAGAAAATGCAAGTGGACATTCGGAGCGCTAAGAGGGTAATAGTGGAAAAAGGAATATATTCAAATATAAACTACACAGTAGCATTCTGTGAAAATTCTTTCTGTTCTGTGCATTCAACTAACAGAGTTGAACCTTACTTTTGATTGAGCCGTTCTGAAACACTCTTTCTGTAGAAACTGCAATTGGGCATGCTAAGCGCTAAGAGGCCTACATTGGGAAAAGGAATATCTTCAAATAAAAACTACACAGATGCATTCTGTGAAAGTTATTTCTGATCTGTAAATTCAGTTAACAGAGATAAAACATATTTTTGATTGAGCAGTTATGAAACACTCTTTTTGTAGAAAATGCAAGTGGAGATTCGGAGCGCTAAGAGGGTAATAGTGGAAAAAGGAATGTCTCCAAATATAAACTACACAGAATCATTCGGTGAAACTTCTTTCTGATCTGTGCATTCAGCTAACAGAGTTAAACCATACTTCTGATTGAGCAGATCTGAACACTCTTTCTGTAGAAAATGCAACTGGACATTTGGAGCGCTAAGAGAGTAGTAGTGGAAAAATGAATATATTCAAATATAAACTACACAGAAGCATTCTGTGAAACTTCTTTCTGATCTGAGCATTCAGCTAACCGAGTTAAACCATACTTTTGATTGAGCAGTTTTGAAACACTCTGTCTGTAGAAAATGCAACTGGACATTCGTAGCGCTAAGTGGTTAATAGTGGAAAAAAGAATATGTTCAAATATAAACTACACAGAAGCATTGTATGAAACTTCTTTCTGTTCTGTGCATTCAACTAACAGAGTTGAACCTTACTTTTGATAGAGCCGTTCTGAAACACTCTTTCTGTAGAAACTGTAATTATACATTCTGAGCGCTAAGAGGCCTATATTGGGAAAAAGAATGTCTACAAATAAAAACTACACAGAAGAATTGTGTGAAACTTCTTTCTGTTCTGTTTGTTCAACTAAAAGAGTTGAACCTTAGTTTTGATTGAGCCGTTCTGAAACACTCTTTCTGTAGAAAATGCAAGTGGAGATTCGGAGCGCTAAGAGGGTAATAGTGGAAAAAGGAATGTCTCCAAATATAAACTACACAGAATCATTCTGTGAAACTTCTTTCTGATCTGTGTATTCAGCTAACAGAGTTAAACCATACTTGTGATTGAGCAGATCTGAACACTCTTTCTGTAGAAAATGCAACTGGACATTTGGAGCGCTAAGAGAGTAGTAGTGTAAAAAGGAATATATTCAAATATAAACTACACAGAAGCATTCTGTGAAACTTCTTTCTGATCTGAGCATTCAGCTAACAGAGTTAAACCATACTTTTGATTGAGCAGTTTTGAAACACTCTGTCTGTAGAAAATGCAACTGGACATTCGTAGCGCTAAGTGGGTAATAGTGCAAAAAAGAATATGTTCAAATATAAACTACACAGAAGCATTGTATGAAACTTCTTTCTGTTCTGTGCATTCCACTAACAGAGTTGAACCTTACTTTTGATTGAGCCTTTCTGAAACACTCTTTCTGTAGAAACTGCAATTGGACATTCTGAGCGCTAAGAGGCCTATATTGGGATATAAAATATCTTCAAATAAAAACTACACAGAAGCATTGTGTGAAACTTATTTCTGATATGTTCATTAAGCTAACAGAGTTAAACCATACTTTTGATTGCGCAGTTCTGAACACTCTTTCTGTAGAAAATGCAAGTGGACATTCGGAGCGCTAAGAGGGTAATAGTGGAAAAAGGAATATATTCAAATAAAACTACACAGTAGCATTCTGTGAAAATTCTTTCTGTTCTGTGCATTCAACTAACAGAGTTGAACCTTACTTTTGATTGAGCCGTTCTGAAACATTCTTTCTGTAGAAACTGCAATTGGGCATGCTAAGCGCTAAGAGGCCTACATTGGGAAAAAGAATATCTTCAAATAAAAACTACACAGATGCATTCTGTGAAACTTATTTCTGATCTGTAAATTCAGTTAACAGAGATAAAACATATTTTTGATTGAGCAGTTATGAAACACTCTTTTTGTAGAAAATGCAAGTGGAGATTCGGAGCGCTAAGAGGGTAATAGTGGAAAAAGTAATGTCTCCAAATATAAACTACACAGAATCATTCGTTGAAACTTCTTTCTGATCTGTGCATTCAGCTAACAGAGTTAAACCATACTTGTGATTGAGCAGATCTGAACACTCTTTCTGTAGAAAATGCAACTGGACATTTGGAGCGCTAAGAGAGTAGTAGTGGAAAAATGAATATATTCAAATATAAACTACACAGAAGCATTCTGTGAAACTTCTTTCTGATCTGAGCATTCAGCTAACCGAGTTAAACCATACTTTTGATTGAGCAGTTTTGAAACACTCTGTCTGTAGAAAATGCAACTGGACATTCGTAGCACTAAGTGGGTAGTAGTGGAAAAAAGAATATGTTCAAATATAAACTACACAGAAGCATTGTATGAAACTTCTTTCTGTTCTGTGCATTCAACTAACAGAGTTGAAACTTACTTTTGATTGAGCCTTTCTGAAACACTCTTTCTGTAGAAATTGCAATTGGACATTCTGAGCGCTAAGAGGCCTATATTGGGAAAAATAATATCTTCAAATAAAAGCTACACAGAAACATTGTGTGAAACTTATTTCTGATATGTTCATTAAGCTAACAGAGTTAAACCATACTTTTGATTGCGCAGTTCTGAACACTCTTTCTGTAGAAAATGCAAGTGGACATTCGGAGCGCTAAGAGGGTAATAGTGGAAAAAGAATATATTCAAATATAAACTACACAGTAACATTCTGTGAAAATTCTTTCTGTTCTGTGCATTCAACTAACAGAGTTGAACCTTACTTTTGATTGAGCCGTTCTGAAACACTCTTTCTGTAGAAACTGCAATTGGGCATGCTAAGCGCTAAGAGGCCTACATTGGGAAAAAGAATATCTTCAAATAAAAACTACACAGATGCATTCTGTGAAAGTTATTTCTGATCTGTAAATTCAGTTAACAGAGATAAAACATATTTTTGATTGAGCAGTTATGAAACACTCTTTTTGTAGAAAATGCAAGTGGAGATTCGGAGCGCTAAGAGGGTAATAGTGGAAAAAGGAATGTCTCCAAATATAAACTACACAGAATCATTCGGTGAAACTTCTTTCTGATCTGTGCATTCAGCTAACAGAGTTAAACCATACTTTTGATTGAACAGATCTGAACACTCTTTCTGTAGAAAATGCAACTGGACATTTGGAGCGCTAAGAGCGAAGTAGTGGAAAAAGGAATATATTCAAATATAAACTACACAGAAGCATTCTGTGAAACTTCTTTCTGATCTGAGCATTCAGCTAACAGAGTTAAACCATACTTTTGATTGAGCAGTTTTGAAACACTCTGTCTGTAGAAAATGCAACTGGACATTCGTAGCGCTAAGAGGGTAATAGTGGAAAAAAGAATATGTTCAAATATAAACTACACAGAAGCATTGTATGAAACTTCTTTCTGTTCTGTGCATTCAACTAACAGAGTTGAACCTTACTTTTGATTGAGCCGTTCTGAAACACTCTTTCTGTAGAAACTGCAATTGGACATTCTGAGCGCTAAGAGGCCTATATTGGGAAAAAGAATGTCTACAAATAAAAACTACACAGAAGAATTGTGTGAAACTTCTTTCTGTTCTGTTTGTTCAACTAAAAGAGTTGAACCTTAGTTTTGATTGAGCCGTTCTGAAACACTCTTTCTGTAGAAAATGCAAGTGGAGATTCGGAGCGCTAAGAGGGTAATAGTGGAAAAAGGAATGTCTCCAAATATAAACTACACAGAATCATTCTGTGAAACTTCTTTCTGATCTTTGTATTCAGCTAACAGAGTTAAACCATACTTGTGATTGAGCAGATCTGAACACTCTTTCTGTAGAAAATGCAACTGGACATTTGGAGCGCTAAGAGGATAGTAGTGGAAAAAGGAATATATTCAAATATAAACTACACAGAAGCATTCTGTGAAACTTCTTTCTGATCTGAGCATTCAGCTTACCGAGTTAAACCATACTTTTGATTGAGCAGTTTTGAAACACTCTGTCTGTAGAAAATGCAACTGGACATTCGTAGCGCTAAGTGGGTAATAGTGGAAAAAAGAATATGTTCAAATATAAACTACACAGAAGCATTGTATGAAACTTCTTTCTGTTCTGTGCATTCATCTAACAGAGTTGAACCTTACTTTTGATTGAGCCTTTCTGAAACACTCTTTCTGTAGAAACTGCAATTGGACATTCTGAGCGCTAAGAGGCCAATATTGGGATATATAATATCTTCAAATAAAAACTACACAGAAGCATTGTGTGAAACTTATTTCTGATATGTTCATTAAGCTAACAGAGTTAAACCATACTTTTGATTGCGCAGTTCTGAACACTCTTTCTGTAGAAAATGCAAGTGGACATTCGGAGCGCTAAGAGGGTAATAGTGGAAAAAGGAATATATTCAAATATAAACTACACAGTAGCATTCTGTGAAAATTCTTTCTGTTCTGTGCATTCAACTAACAGAGTTGAACCTTACTTTTGATTGAGCCGTTCTGAAACACTCTTTCTGTAGAAACTGCAATTGGGCATGCTAAGCGCTAAGAGGCCTACATTGGGAAAAAGAATATCTTCAAATAAAAACTACACAGATGCATTCTGTGAAACTTATTTCTGATCTGTAAATTCAGTTAACAGAGATAAAACATATTTTTGATTGAGCAGTTATGAAACACTCTTTTTGTAGAAAATGCAAGTGGAGATTCGGAGCGCTAAGAGGGTAATAGTGGAAAAAGGAATGTCTCCAAATATAAACTAGACAGAATCATTCGGTGAAACTTCTTTCTGATCTGTGCATTCAGCTAACAGAGTTAAACCATACTTGTGATTGAGCAGATCTGAACACTCTTTCTGTAGAAAATGCAACTGGACATTTGGAGCGCTAAGAGAGTAGTAGTGGAAAAATGAATATATTCAAATATAAACTACACAGAAGCATTCTGTGAAACTTCTTTCTGATCTGAGCATTCAGCTAACCGAGTTAAACCATACTTTTGATTGAGCAGTTTTGAAACACTCTGTCTGTAGAAAATGCAACTGTACATTCGTAGCGCTAAGTGGGTAGTAGTGGAAAAAAGAATATGTTCAAATATAAACTACACAGAAGCATTGTATGAAACTTCTTTCTGTTCTGTGCATTCAACTAACAGAGTTGAACCTTACTTTTGATAGAGCCTTTCTGAAACACTCTTTGTGTAGAAACTGCAATTGGACATTCTGAGCGCTAAGAGGCCTATATTGGGAAAAAGAATGTCTACAAATAAAAACTACACAGAAGAATTGTGTGAAACTTCTTTCTGTTCTGTTTGTTCAACTAAAAGAGTTGAACCTTAGTTTTGATTGAGCCGTTCTGAAACACTCTTTCTGTAGAAAATGCAAGTGGAGATTCGGAGCGCTAAGAGGGTAATAGTGGAAAAAGGAATGTCTCCAAATATAAACTACACAGAATCATTCTGTGAAACTTCTTTCTGATCTGTGTATTCAGCTAACAGGGTTAAACCATACTTGTGATTGAGCAGATCTGAACACTCTTTCTGTAGAAAATGCAACTGGACATTTGGAGCGCTAAGAGAGTAGTAGTGGAAAAAGGAATATATTCAAATATAAACTACACAGAAGCATTCTGTGAAACTTCTTTCTGATCTGAGCATTCAGCTAACAGAGTTAAACCATACTTTTGATTGAGCAGTTTTGAAACACTCTGTCTGTAGAAAATGCAACTGGACATTCGTAGCGCTAAGTGGGTAATAGTGCAAAAAAGAATATGTTCAAATATAAACTACAAAGAAGCATTGTATGAAACTTCTTTCTGTTCTGTGCATTCAACTAACAGAGTTGAACCTTACTTTTGATTGAGCCTTTCTGAAACACTCTTTCTGAAGAAACTGCAATTGGACATTCTGAGCGCTAAGAGGCCTATATTGGGAAAAATAATATCTTCAAATAAAAACTACACAGAAGCATTGTGTGAAACTTATTTCTGATATGTTCATTAAGCTAACAGAGTTAAACCATACTTTTGATTGCGCAGTTCTGAACATTCTTTCTGTAGAAAATGCAAGTGGACATTCGGAGCGCTAAGAGGGTAGTAGTGGAAAAAGGAATATATTCAAATATAAACTACACAGTAGCATTCTGTGAAAATTCTTTCTGTTCTGTGCATTCAACTAACAGAGTTGAACCTTACTTTTGATTGAGCCGTTCTGAAACACTCTTTCTGTAGAAACTGCAATTGGGCATGCTAAGCGCTAAGAGGCCTACATTGGGAAAAAGAATATCTTCAAATAAAAACTACACAGATGCATTCTGTGAAACTTCTTTCTGATCTGTAAATTCAGTTAACAGAGATAAAACATATTTTTGATTGAGCAGTTATGAAACACTCTTTTTGTAGAAAATGCAAGTGGAGATTCGGAGCGCTAAGAGGGTAATAGTGGAAAAAGTAATGTCTCCAAATATAAACTACACAGAATCATTCGTTGAAACTTCTTTCTGATCTGTGCATTCAGCTAACAGAGTTAAAACATACTTGTGATTGAGCAGATCTGAACACTCTTTCTGTAGAAAATGCAACTGGACATTTGGAGCGCTAAGAGAGTAGTAGTGGAAAAATGAATATATTCAAATATAAACTACACAGAAGCATTCTGTGAAACTTCTTTCTGATCTGAGCATTCAGCTAACCGAGTTAAACCATACTTTTGATTGAGCAGTTTTGAAACACTCTGTCTGTAGAAAATGCAACTGGACATTCGTAGCACTAAGTGGGTAGTAGTGGAAAAAAGAATATGTTCAAATATAAACTACACAGAAGCATTGTATGAAACTTCTTTCTGTTCTGTGCATTCAACTAACAGAGTTGAACCTTACTTTTGATTGAGCCTTTCTGAAACACTCTTTCTGTAGAAATTGCAATTGGACATTCTGAGCGCTAAGAGGCCTATATTGGGAAAAAAAATATCTTCAAATAAAAGCTACACAGAAACATTGTGTGAAACTTATTTCTGATATGTTCGTTAAGCTAACAGAGTTAAACCATACTTTTGATTGCGCAGTTCTGAACACTCTTTCTGTAGAAAATGCAAGTGGACATTCGGAGCGCTAAGAGGGTAATAGTGGAAAAAGAATATATTCAAATATAAACTACAGAGTAACATTCTGTGAAAATTCTTTCTGTTCTGTGCATTCAACTAACAGAGTTGAACCTTACTTTTGATTGAGCCGTTCTGAAACACTCTTTCTGTAGAAACTGCAATTGGGCATGCTAAGCGCTAAGAGGCCTACATTGGGAAAAAGAATATCTTCAAATAAAAACTACACAGATGCATTCTGTGAAAGTTATTTCTGATCTGTAAATTCAGTTAACAGAGATAAAACATATTTTTGATTGAGCAGTTATGAAACACTCTGTCTGTAGAAAATGCAAGTGGACATTCGGAGCGCTAAGTGGGTAATAGTGGAAAAAAGAATATGTTCAAATATAAACTACACAGAAGCATTGTATGAAACTTCTTTCTGATCTGTGCATTCAGCTAACAGAGTTAAACCTTACTTTTGATTGAGCCTTTCTGAAACACTCTTTCTGTAGAAACTGCAACTGGACATTTGGAGCGCTAAGAGCGAAGTAGTGGAAAAAGGAATATATTCAAATATAAACTACACAGAAGCATTCTGTGAAACTTCTTTCTGATCTGAGCATTCAGCTAACAGAGTTAAACCATACTTTTGATTGAGCAGTTCTGAAACACTCTGTCTGTAGAAAATGCAACTGGACATTCGTAGCGCTAAGAGGGTAATAGTGGAAAAAGGAATATGTTCAAATATAAACTACACAGAAGCATTGTATGAAACTTCTTTCTGTTCTGTGCATTCAACTAACAGAGTTGAACCTTACTTTTGATTGAGCCGTTCTGAAACACTCTTTCTGTAGAAACTGCAATTGGGCATGCTAAGCGCTAAGAGGCCTACATTGGGAAAAAGAATATCTACAAATAAAAACTACACAGATGCATTCTGTGAAACTTATTTCTGTTCTGTTTGTTCAACTAAAAGAGTTGAACCTTAGTTTTGATTGAGCCGTTCTGAAACACTCTTTTTGTAGAAAATGCAAGTGGAGATTCGGAGCGCTAAGAGGGTAATAGTGGAAAAAGGAATGTCTCCAAATATAAACTAGACAGAATCATTCGGTGAAACTTCTTTCTGATCTTTGTATTCAGCTAACAGAGTTAAACCATACTTGTGATTGAGCAGATCTGAACACTCTTTCTGTAGAAAATGCAACTGGACATTTGGAGCGCTAAGAGGGTAGTAGTGGAAAAAGGAATATATTCAAATATAAACTACACAGAAGCATTCTGTGAAACTTCTTTCTGATCTGAGCATTCAGCTAACCGAGTTAAACCATACTTTTGATTGAGCAGTTTTGAAACACTCTGTCTGTAGAAAATGCAACTGGACATTCGTAGCGCTAAGTGGGTAATAGTGGAAAAAAGAATATGTTCAAATATAAACTACACAGAAGCATTGTATGAAACTTCTTTCTGTTCTGTGCATTCAACTAACAGAGTTGAACCTTACTTTTGATTGAGCCTTTCTGAAACACTCTTTCTGTAGAAACTGCAATTGGACATTCTGAGCGCTAAGAGGCCTATATTGGGAAAAATAATATCTTCAAATAAAAACTACACAGAAGCATTGTGTGAAACTTATTTCTGATATGTTCATTAAGCTAACAGAGTTGAACCTTAGTTTTGATTGAGCCGTTCTGAAACACTCTTTCTGTAGAAAATGCAAGTGGAGATTCGGAGCGCTAAGAGGGTAATAGTGGAAAAAGGAATGTCTCCAAATATAAACTACACAGAATCATTCTGTGAAACTTCTTTCTGATCTGTGTATTCAGCTAACAGGGTTAAACCATACTTGTGATTGAGCAGATCTGAACACTCTTTCTGTAGAAAATGCAACTGGACATTTGGAGCGCTAAGAGAGTAGTAGTGGAAAAAGGAATATATTCAAATATAAACTACACAGAAGCATTCTGTGAAACTTCTTTCTGATCTGAGCATTCAGCTAACAGAGTTAAACCATACTTTTGATTGAGCAGTTTTGAAACACTCTGTCTGTAGAAAATGCAACTGGACATTCGTAGCGCTAAGTGGGTAATAGTGCAAAAAAGAATATGTTCAAATATAAACTACAAAGAAGCATTGTATGAAACTTCTTTCTGTTCTGTGCATTCAACTAACAGAGTTGAACCTTACTTTTGATTGAGCCTTTCTGAAACACTCTTTCTGAAGAAACTGCAATTGGACATTCTGAGCGCTAAGAGGCCTATATTGGGAAAAATAATATCTTCAAATAAAAACTACACAGAAGCATTGTGTGAAACTTATTTCTGATATGTTCATTAAGCTAACAGAGTTAAACCATACTTTTGATTGCGCAGTTCTGAACATTCTTTCTGTAGAAAATGCAAGTGGACATTCGGAGCGCTAAGAGGGTAGTAGTGGAAAAAGGAATATATTCAAATATAAACTACACAGTAGCATTCTGTGAAAATTCTTTCTGTTCTGTGCATTCAACTAACAGAGTTGAACCTTACTTTTGATTGAGCCGTTCTGAAACACTCTTTCTGTAGAAACTGCAATTGGGCATGCTAAGCGCTAAGAGGCCTACATTGGGAAAAAGAATATCTTCAAATAAAAACTACACAGATGCATTCTGTGAAACTTCTTTCTGATCTGTAAATTCAGTTAACAGAGATAAAACATATTTTTGATTGAGCAGTTATGAAACACTCTTTTTGTAGAAAATGCAAGTGGAGATTCGGAGCGCTAAGAGGGTAATAGTGGAAAAAGTAATGTCTCCAAATATAAACTACACAGAATCATTCGTTGAAACTTCTTTCTGATCTGTGCATTCAGCTAACAGAGTTAAAACATACTTGTGATTGAGCAGATCTGAACACTCTTTCTGTAGAAAATGCAACTGGACATTTGGAGCGCTAAGAGAGTAGTAGTGGAAAAATGAATATATTCAAATATAAACTACACAGAAGCATTCTGTGAAACTTCTTTCTGATCTGAGCATTCAGCTAACCGAGTTAAACCATACTTTTGATTGAGCAGTTTTGAAACACTCTGTCTGTAGAAAATGCAACTGGACATTCGTAGCACTAAGTGGGTAGTAGTGGAAAAAAGAATATGTTCAAATATAAACTACACAGAAGCATTGTATGAAACTTCTTTCTGTTCTGTGCATTCAACTAACAGAGTTGAACCTTACTTTTGATTGAGCCTTTCTGAAACACTCTTTCTGTAGAAATTGCAATTGGACATTCTGAGCGCTAAGAGGCCTATATTGGGAAAAAAAATATCTTCAAATAAAAGCTACACAGAAACATTGTGTGAAACTTATTTCTGATATGTTCATTAAGCTAACAGAGTTAAACCATACTTTTGATTGCGCAGTTCTGAACACTCTTTCTGTAGAAAATGCAAGTGGACATTCGGAGCGCTAAGAGGGTAATAGTGGAAAAAGAATATATTCAAATATAAACTACAGAGTAACATTCTGTGAAAATTCTTTCTGTTCTGTGCATTCAACTAACAGAGTTGAACCTTACTTTTGATTGAGCCGTTCTGAAACACTCTTTCTGTAGAAACTGCAATTGGGCATGCTAAGCGCTAAGAGGCCTACATTGGGAAAAAGAATATCTTCAAATAAAAACTACACAGATGCATTCTGTGAAAGTTATTTCTGATCTGTAAATTCAGTTAACAGAGATAAAACATATTTTTGATTGAGCAGTTATGAAACACTCTTTTTGTAGAAAATGCAAGTGGAGATTCGGAGCGCTAAGAGGGTAATAGTGGAAAAAGGAATGTCTCCAAATATAAACTACACAGAATCATTCGGTGAAACTTCTTTCTGATCTGTGCATTCAGCTAACAGAGTTAAACCATACTTTTGATTGAACAGATCTGAACACTCTTTCTGTAGAAAATGCAACTGGACATTTGGAGCGCTAAGAGCGAAGTAGTGGAAAAAGGAATATATTCAAATATAAACTACACAGAAGCATTCTGTGAAACTTCTTTCTGATCTGAGCATTCAGCTAACAGAGTTAAACCATACTTTTGATTGAGCAGTTTTGAAACACTCTGTCTGTAGAAAATGCAACTGGACATTCGTAGCGCTAAGAGGGTAATAGTGGAAAAAAGTATATGTTCAAATATAAACTACACAGAAGCATTGTATGAAACTTCTTTCTGTTCTGTGCATTCAACTAACAGAGTTGAACCTTACTTTTGATTGAGCCGTTCTGAAACACTCTTTCTGTAGAAACTGCAATTGGACATTCTGAGCGCTAAGAGGCCTATATTGGGAAAAAGAATGTCTACAAATAAAAACTACACAGAAGAATTGTGTGAAACTTCTTTCTGTTCTGTTTGTTCAACTAAAAGAGTTGAACCTTAGTTTTGATTGAGCCGTTCTGAAACACTCTTTCTGTAGAAAATGCAAGTGGAGATTCGGAGCGCTAAGAGGGTAATAGTGGAAAAAGGAATGTCTCCAAATATAAACTACACAGAATCATTCTGTGAAACTTCTTTCTGATCTTTGTATTCAGCTAACAGAGTTAAACCATACTTGTGATTGAGCAGATCTGAACACTCTTTCTGTAGAAAATGCAACTGGACATTTGGAGCGCTAAGAGGATAGTAGTGGAAAAAGGAATATATTCAAATATAAACTACACAGAAGCATTCTGTGAAACTTCTTTCTGATCTGAGCATTCAGCTTACCGAGTTAAACCATACTTTTGATTGAGCAGTTTTGAAACACTCTGTCTGTAGAAAATGCAACTGGACATTCGTAGCGCTAAGTGGGTAATAGTGGAAAAAAGAATATGTTCAAATATAAACTACACAGAAGCATTGTATGAAACTTCTTTCTGTTCTGTGCATTCAACTAACAGAGTTGAACCTTACTTTTGATTGAGCCTTTCTGAAACACTCTTTCTGTAGAAACTGCAATTGGACATTCTGAGCGCTAAGAGGCCAATATTGGGATATATAATATCTTCAAATAAAAACTACACAGAAGCATTGTGTGAAACTTATTTCTGATATGTTCATTAAGCTAACAGAGTTAAACCATACTTTTGATTGCGCAGTTCTGAACACTCTTTCTGTAGAAAATGCAAGTGGACATTCGGAGCGCTAAGAGGGTAATAGTGGAAAAAGGAATATATTCAAATATAAACTACACAGTAGCATTCTGTGAAAATTCTTTCTGTTCTGTGCATTCAACTAACAGAGTTGAACCTTACTTTTGATTGAGCCGTTCTGAAACACTCTTTCTGTAGAAACTGCAATTGGGCATGCTAAGCGCTAAGAGGCCTACATTGGGAAAAAGAATATCTTCAAATAAAAACTACACAGATGCATTCTGTGAAACTTATTTCTGATCTGTAAATTCAGTTAACAGAGATAAAACATATTTTTGATTGAGCAGTTATGAAACACTCTTTTTGTAGAAAATGCAAGTGGAGATTCGGAGCGCTAAGAGGGTAATAGTGGAAAAAGGAATGTCTCCAAATATAAACTAGACAGAATCATTCGGTGAAACTTCTTTCTGATCTGTGCATTCAGCTAACAGAGTTAAACCATAGTTGTGATTGAGCAGATCTGAACACTCTTTCTGTAGAAAATGCAACTGGACATTTGGAGCGCTAAGAGAGTAGTAGTGGAAAAATGAATATATTCAAATATAAACTACACAGAAGCATTCTGTGAAACTTCTTTCTGATCTGAGCATTCAGCTAACCGAGTTAAACCATACTTTTGATTGAGCAGTTTTGAAACACTCTGTCTGTAGAAAATGCAACTGGACATTCGTAGCGCTAAGTGGGTAGTAGTGGAAAAAAGAATATGTTCAAATATAAACTACACAGAAGCATTGTATGAAACTTCTTTCTGTTCTGTGCATTCAACTAACAGAGTTGAACCTTACTTTTGATTGAGCCTTTCTGAAACACTCTTTCTGTAGAAATTGCAATTGGACATTCTGAGCGCTAAGAGGCCTATATTGGGAAAAATAATATCTTCAAATAAAAACTACACAGAAGCATTGTGTGAAACTTATTTCTTATATGTTCATTAAGCTAACAGAGTTAAACCATACTTTTGATTGCGCAGTTCTGAACACTCTTTCTGTAGAAAATGCAAGTGGACATTCGGAGCGCTAAGAGGGTAAGAGTGGAAAAAGGAATATATTCAAATATAAACTACACAGTAGCATTCTGTGAAAATTCTTTCTGTTCTGTGCATTCAACTAACAGAGTTGAACCTTACTTTTGATTGAGCCGTTCTGAAACACTCTTTCTGTAGAAACTGCAATTGGGCATGCTAAGCGCTAAGAGGCCTACATTGGGAAAAAGAATATCTTCAAATAAAAACTACACAGATGCATTCTGTGAAAGTTATTTCTGATCTGTAAATTCAGTTAACAGAGATAAAACATATTTTTGATTGAGCAGTTATGAAACACTCTTTTTGTAGAAAATGCAAGTGGAGATTCGGAGCGCTAAGAGGGTAATAGTGGAAAAAGGAATGTCTTCAAATATAAACTACACAGAATCATTCGGTGAAACTTCTTTCTGATCTGTGCATTCAGCTAACAGAGTTAAACCATACTTTTGATTGAGCAGATCTGAACACTCTTTCTGTAGAAAATGCAACTGGACATTTGGAGCGCTAAGAGCGAAGTAGTGGAAAAAGGAATATATTCAAATATAAACTACACAGAAGCATTCTGTGAAACTTCTTTCTGATCTGAGCATTCAGCTAACAGAGTTAAACCATACTTTTGATTGAGCAGTTTTGAAACACTCTGTCTGTAGAAAATGCAACTGGACATTCGTAGCGCTAAGTGGGTAATAGTGGAAAAAAAATATGTTCAAATATAAACTACACAGAAGCATTGTATGAAACTTCTTTCTGTTCTGTGCATTCAACTAACAGAGTTGAACCTTACTTTTGATAGAGCCTTTCTGAAACACTCTTTGTGTAGAAACTGCAATTGGACATTCTGAGCGCTAAGAGGCCTATATTGGGAAAAAGAATGTCTACAAATAAAAACTACACAGAAGAATTGTGTGAAACTTCTTTCTGTTCTGTTTGTTCAACTAAAAGAGTTGAACCTTAGTTTTGATTGAGCCGTTCTGAAACACTCTTTCTGTAGAAAATGCAAGTGGAGATTCGGAGCGCTAAGAGGGTAATAGTGGAAAAAGGAATGTCTCCAAATATAAACTACACAGAATCATTCTGTGAAACTTCTTTCTGATCTGTGTATTCAGCTAACAGGGTTAAACCATACTTGTGATTGAGCAGATCTGAACACTCTTTCTGTAGAAAATGCAACTGGACATTTGGAGCGCTAAGAGAGTAGTAGTGGAAAAAGGAATATATTCAAATATAAACTACACAGAAGCATTCTGTGAAACTTCTTTCTGATCTGAGCATTCAGCTAACAGAGTTAAACCATACTTTTGATTGAGCAGTTTTGAAACACTCTGTCTGTAGAAAATGCAACTGGACATTCGTAGCGCTAAGTGGGTAATAGTGCAAAAAAGAATATGTTCAAATATAAACTACAAAGAAGCATTGTATGAAACTTCTTTCTGTTCTGTGCATTCAACTAACAGAGTTGAACCTTACTTTTGATTGAGCCTTTCTGAAACACTCTTTCTGAAGAAACTGCAATTGGACATTCTGAGCGCTAAGAGGCCTATATTGGGAAAAATAATATCTTCAAATAAAAACTACACAGAAGCATTGTGTGAAACTTATTTCTGATATGTTCATTAAGCTAACAGAGTTAAACCATACTTTTGATTGCGCAGTTCTGAACACTCTTTCTGTAGAAAATGCAAGTGGACATTCGGAGCGCTAAGAGGGTAGTAGTGGAAAAAGGAATATATTCAAATATAAACTACACAGTAGCATTCTGTGAAAATTCTTTCTGTTCTGTGCATTCAACTAACAGAGTTGAACCTTACTTTTGATTGAGCCGTTCTGAAACACTCTTTCTGTAGAAACTGCAATTGGGCATGCTAAGCGCTAAGAGGCCTACATTGGGAAAAAGAATATCTTCAAATAAAAACTACACAGATGCATTCTGTGAAACTTATTTCTGATCTGTAAATTCAGTTAACAGAGATAAAACATATTTTTGATTGAGCAGTTATGAAACACTCTTTTTGTAGAAAATGCAAGTGGAGATTCGGAGCGCTAAGAGGGTAATAGTGGAAAAAGTAATGTCTCCAAATATAAACTACACAGAATCATTCGGTGAAACTTCTTTCTGATCTGTGCATTCAGCTAACAGAGTTAAACCATACTTGTGATTGAGCAGATCTGAACACTCTTTCTGTAGAAAATGCAACTGGACATTTGGAGCGCTAAGAGAGTAGTAGTGGAAAAATGAATATATTCAAATATAAACTACACAGAAGCATTCTGTGAAACTTCTTTCTGATCTGAGCATTCAGCTAACCGAGTTAAACCATACTTTTGATTGAGCAGTTTTGAAACACTCTGTCTGTAGAAAATGCAACTGGACATTCGTAGCACTAAGTGGGTAGTAGTGGAAAAAAGAATATGTTCAAATATAAACTACACAGAAGCATTGTATGAAACTTCTTTCTGTTCTGTGCATTCAACTAACAGAGTTGAACCTTACTTTTGATTGAGCCTTTCTGAAACACTCTTTCTGTAGAAATTGCAATTGGACATTCTGAGCGCTAAGAGGCCTATATTGGGAAAAATAATATCTTCAAATAAAAGCTACACAGAAGCATTGTGTGAAACTTATTTCTGATATGTTCATTAAGCTAACAGAGTTAAACCATACTTTGGATTGCGCAGTTCTGAACACTCTTTCTGTAGAAAATGCAAGTGGACATTCGGAGCGCTAAGAGGGTAATAGTGGAAAAAGGAATATATTCAAATATAAACTACACAGTAACATTCTGTGAAAATTCTTTCTGTTCTGTGCATTCAACTAACAGAGTTGAACCTTACTTTTGATTGAGCCGTTCTGAAACACTCTTTCTGTAGAAACTGCAATTGGGCATGCTAAGCGCTAAGAGGCCTACATTGGGAAAAAGAATATCTTCAAATAAAAACTACACAGATGCATTCTGTGAAAGTTATTTCTGATCTGTAAATTCAGTTAACAGAGATAAAACATATTTTTGATTGAGCAGTTATGAAACACTCTTTTTGTAGAAAATGCAAGTGGAGATTCGGAGCGCTAAGAGGGTAATAGTGGAAAAAGGAATGTCTCCAAATATAAACTACACAGAATCATTCGGTGAAACTTCTTTCTGATCTGTGCATTCAGCTAACAGAGTTAAACCATACTTTTGATTGAACAGATCTGAACACTCTTTCTGTAGAAAATGCAACTGGACATTTGGAGCGCTAAGTGCGAAGTAGTGGAAAAAGGAATATATTCAAATATAAACTACACAGAAGCATTCTGTGAAACTTCTTTCTGATCTGAGCATTCAGCTAACAGAGTTAAACCATACTTTTGACTGAGCAGTTTTGAAACACTCTGTCTGTAGAAAATGCAACTGGACATTCGTAGCGCTAAGAGGGTAATAGTGGAAAAAAGAATATGTTCAAATATAAACAACACAGAAGCATTGTATGAAACTTCTTTCTGTTCTGTGCATTCAACTAACAGAGTTGAACCTTACTTTTGATTGAGCCGTTCTGAAACACTCTTTCTGTAGAAACTGCAATTGGACATTCTGAGCGCTAAGAGGCCTATATTGGGAAAAAGAATGTCTACAAATAAAAACTACACAGAAGAATTGTGTGAAACTTCTTTCTGTTCTGTTTGTTCAACTAAAAGAGTTGAACCTTAGTTTTGATTGAGCCGTTCTTAAACACTCTTTCTGTAGAAAATGCAAGTGGAGATTCGGAGCGCTAAGAGGGTAATAGTGGAAAAAGGAATGTCTCCAAATATAAACTACACAGAATCATTCTGTGAAACTTCTTTCTGATCTTTGTATTCAGCTAACAGAGTTAAACCATACTTGTGATTGAGCAGATCTGAACACTCTTTCTGTAGAAAATGCAACTGGACATTTGGAGCGCTAAGAGGATAGTAGTGGAAAAAGGAATATATTCAAACATAAACTACACAGAAGCATTCTGTGAAACTTCTTTCTGATCTGAGCATTCAGCTTACCGAGTTAAACCATACTTTTGATTGAGCAGTTTTGAAACACTCTGTCTGTAGAAAATGCAACTGGACATTCGTAGCGCTAAGTGGGTAATAGTGGAAAAAAGAATATGTTCAAATATAAACTACACAGAAGCATTGTATGAAACTTCTTTCTGTTCTGTGCATTCAACTAACAGAGTTGAACCTTACTTTTGATTGAGCCTTTCTGAAACACTCTTTCTGTAGAAACTGCAATTGGACATTCTGAGCGCTAAGAGGCCAATATTGGGATATATAATATCTTCAAATAAAAACTACACAGAAGCATTGTGTGAAACTTATTTCTGATATGTTCATTAAGCTAACAGAGTTAAACCATACTTTTGATTGCGCAGTTCTGAACACTCTTTCTGTAGAAAATGCAAGTGGACATTCGGAGCGCTAAGAGGGTAATAGTGGAAAAAGGAATATATTCAAATATAAACTACACAGTAGCATTCTGTGAAAATTCTTTCTGTTCTGTGCATTCAACTAACAGAGTTGAACCTTACTTTTGATTGAGCCGTTCTGAAACACTCTTTCTGTAGAAACTGCAATTGGGCATGCTAAGCGCTAAGAGGCCTACATTGGGAAAAAGAATAGCTTCAAATAAAAACTACACAGATGCATTCTGTGAAACTTATTTCTGATCTGTAAATTCAGTTAACAGAGATAAAACATATTTTTGATTGAGCAGTTATGAAACACTCTTTTTGTAGAAAATGCAAGTGGAGATTCGGAGCGCTAAGAGGGTAATAGTGGAAAAAGGAATGTCTCCAAATATAAACTAGACAGAATCATTCGGTGAAACTTCTTTCTGATCTGTGCATTCAGCTAACAGAGTTAAACCATACTTGTGATTGAGCAGATCTGAACACTCTTTCTGTAGAAAATGCAACTGGACATTTGGAGCGCTAAGAGAGTAGTAGTGGAAAAATGAATATATTCAAATATAAACTACACAGAAGCATTCTGTGAAACTTCTTTCTGATCTGAGCATTCAGCTAACCGAGTTAAACCATACTTTTGATTGAGCAGTTTTGAAACACTCTGTCTGTAGAAAATGCAACTGGACATTCGTAGCGCTAAGAGGGTAGTAGTGGAAAAAAGAATATGTTCAAATATAAACTACACAGAAGCATTGTATGAAACTTCTTTCTGTTCTGTGCATTCAACTAACAGAGTTGAACCTTACTTTTGATTGAGCCTTTCTGAAACACTCTTTCTGTAGAAATTGCAATTGGACATTCTGAGCGCTAAGAGGCCTATATTGGGAAAAATAATATCTTCAAATAAAAACTACACAGAAGCATTGTGTGAAACTTATTTCTTATATGTTCATTAAGCTAACAGAGTTAAACCATACTTTTGATTGCGCAGTTCTGAACACTCTTTCTGTAGAAAATGCAAGTGGACATTCGGAGCGCTAAGAGGGTAAGAGTGGAAAAAGGAATATATTCAAATATAAATTACACAGTAGCATTCTGTGAAAATTCTTTCTGTTCTGTGCATTCAACTAACAGAGTTGAACCTTACTTTTGATTGAGCCGTTCTGAAACACTCTTTCTGTAGAAACTGCAATTGGGCATGCTAAGCGCTAAGAGGCCTACATTGGGAAAAAGAATATCTTCAAATAAAAACTACACAGATGCATTCTGTGAAAGTTATTTCTGATCTGTAAATTCAGTTAACAGAGATAAAACATATTTTTGATTGAGCAGTTATGAAACACTCTTTTTGTAGAAAATGCAAGTGGAGATTCGGAGCGCTAAGAGGGTAATAGTGGAAAAAGGAATGTCTTCAAATATAAACTACACAGAATCATTCGGTGAAACTTCTTTCTGATCTGTGCATTCAGCTAACAGAGTTAAACCATACTTTTGATTGAGCAGATCTGAACACTCTTTCTGTAGAAAATGCAACTGGACATTTGGAGCGCTAAGAGCGAAGTAGTGGAAAAAGGAATATATTCAAATATAAACTACACAGAAGCATTCTGTGAAACTTCTTTCTGATCTGAGCATTCAGCTAACAGAGTTAAACCATACTTTTGATTGAGCAGTTTTGAAACACTCTGTCTGTAGAAAATGCAACTGGACATTCGTAGCGCTAAGTGGGTAATAGTGGAAAAAAAATATGTTCAAATATAAACTACACAGAAGCATTGTATGAAACTTCTTTCTGTTCTGTGCATTCAACTAACAGAGTTGAACCTTACTTTTGATAGAGCCTTTCTGAAACACTCTTTCTGTAGAAACTGCAATTGGACATTCTGAGCGCTAAGAGGCCTATATTGGGAAAAAGAATGTCTACAAATAAAAACTACACAGAAGAATTGTGTGAAACTTCTTTCTGTTCTGTTTGTTCAACTAAAAGATTTGAACCTTAGTTTTGATTGAGCCGTTCTGAAACACTCTTTCTGTAGAAAATGCAAGTGGAGATTCGGAGCGCTAAGAGGGTAATAGTGGAAAAAGGAATGTCTCCAAATATAAACTACACAGAATCATTCTGTGAAACTTCTTTCTGATCTGTGTATTCAGCTAACAGGGTTAAACCATACTTGTGATTGAGCAGATCTGAACACTCTTTCTGTAGAAAATGCAACTGGACATTTGGAGCGCTAAGAGAGTAGTAGTGGAAAAAGGAATATATTCAAATATAAACTACACAGAAGCATTTTGTGAAACTTCTTTCTGATCTGAGCATTCAGCTAACAGAGTTAAACCATACTTTTGATTGAGCAGTTTTGAAACACTCTGTCTGTAGAAAATGCAACTGGACATTCGTAGCGCTAAGTGGGTAATAGTGCAAAAAAGAATATGTTCAAATATAAACTACAAAGAAGCATTGTATGAAACTTCTTTCTGTTCTGTGCATTCAACTAACAGAGTTGAACCTTACTTTTGATTGAGCCTTTCTGAAACACTCTTTCTGAAGAAACTGCAATTGGACATTCTGAGCGCTAAGAGGCCTATATTGGGAAAAATAATATCTTCAAATAAAAACTACACAGAAGCATTGTGTGAAACTTATTTCTGATATGTTCATTAAGCTAACAGAGTTAAACCATACTTTTGATTGCGCAGTTCTGAACACTCTTTCTGTAGAAAATTCAAGTGGACATTCGGAGCGCTAAGAGGGTAGTAGTGGAAAAAGGAATATATTCAAATATAAACTACACAGTAGCATTCTGTGAAAATTCTTTCTGTTCTGTGCATTCAACTAACAGAGTTGAACCTTACTTTTGATTGAGCCGTTCTGAAACACTCTTTCTGTAGAAACTGCAATTGGGCATGCTAAGCGCTAAGAGGCCTACATTGGGAAAAAGAATATCTTCAAATAAAAACTACACAGATGCATTCTGTGAAAGTTATTTCTGATCTGTAAATTCAGTTAACAGAGATAAAACATATTTTTGATTGAGCAGTTATGAAACACTCTTTTTGTAGAAAATGCAAGTGGAGATTCGGAGCGCTAAGGGGGTAATAGTGGAAAAAGGAATGTCTCCAAATATAAACTACACAGAATCATTCGGTGAAACTTCTTTCTGATCTGTGCATTCAGCTAACAGTGTTAAACCATACTTCTGATTGAGCAGATCTGAACACTCTTTCTGTAGAAAATGCAACTGGACATTTGGAGCGCTAAGAGAGTAGTAGTGGAAAAATGAATATATTCAAATATAAACTACACAGAAGCATTCTGTGAAACTTCTTTCTGATCTGAGCATTCAGCTAACCGAGTTAAACCATACTTTTGATTGAGCAGTTTTGAAACACTCTGTCTGTAGAAAATGCAACTGGACATTCGTAGCGCTAAGTGGGTAATAGTGGAAAAAAGAATATGTTCAAATATAAACTACACAGAAGCATTGTATGAAACTTCTTTCTGTTCTGTGCATTCAACTAACAGAGTTGAACCTTACTTTTGATAGAGCCGTTCTGAAACACTCTTTCTGTAGAAACTGCAATTATACATTCTGAGCGCTAAGAGGCCTATATTGGGAAAAAGAATGTCTACAAATAAAAACTACACAGAAGAATTGTGTGAAACTTCTTTCTGTTCTGTTTGTTCAACTAAAAGAGTTGAACCTTAGTTTTGATTGAGCCGTTCTGAAACACTCTTTCTGTAGAAAATGCAAGTGGAGATTCGGAGCGCTAAGAGGGTAATAGTGGAAAAAGGAATGTCTCCAAATATAAACTACACAGAATCATTCTGTGAAACTTCTTTCTGATCTGTGTATTCAGCTAACAGGGTTAAACCATACTTGTGATTGAGCAGATCTGAACACTCTTTCTGTAGAAAATGCAACTGGACATTTGGAGCGCTAAGAGAGTAGTAGTGGAAAAAGGAATATATTCAAATATAAACTACACAGAAGCATTCTGTGAAACTTCTTTCTGATCTGAGCATTCAGCTAACAGAGTTAAACCATACTTTTGATTGAGCAGTTTTGAAACACTCTGTCTGTAGAAAATGCAACTGGACATTCGTAGCGCTAAGTGGGTAATAGTGCAAAAAAGAATATGTTCAAATATAAACTACAAAGAAGCATTGTATGAAACTTCTTTCTGTTCTGTGCATTCAACTAACAGAGTTGAACCTTACTTTTGATTGAGCCTTTCTGAAACACTCTTTCTGAAGAAACTGCAATTGGACATTCTGAGCGCTAAGAGGCCTATATTGGGAAAAATAATATCTTCAAATAAAAACTACACAGAAGCATTGTGTGAAACTTATTTCTGATATGTTCATTAAGCTAACAGAGTTAAACCATACTTTTGATTGCGCAGTTCTGAACATTCTTTCTGTAGAAAATGCAAGTGGACATTCGGAGCGCTAAGAGGGTAGTAGTGGAAAAAGGAATATATTCAAATATAAACTACACAGTAGCATTCTGTGAAAATTCTTTCTGTTCTGTGCATTCAACTAACAGAGTTGAACCTTACTTTTGATTGAGCCGTTCTGAAACACTCTTTCTGTAGAAACTGCAATTGGGCATGCTAAGCGCTAAGAGGCCTACATTGGGAAAAAGAATATCTTCAAATAAAAACTACACAGATGCATTCTGTGAAACTTCTTTCTGATCTGTAAATTCAGTTAACAGAGATAAAACATATTTTTGATTGAGCAGTTATGAAACACTCTTTTTGTAGAAAATGCAAGTGGAGATTCGGAGCGCTAAGAGGGTAATAGTGGAAAAAGTAATGTCTCCAAATATAAACTACACAGAATCATTCGTTGAAACTTCTTTCTGATCTGTGCATTCAGCTAACAGAGTTAAACCATACTTGTGATTGAGCAGATCTGAACACTCTTTCTGTAGAAAATGCAACTGGACATTTGGAGCGCTAAGAGAGTAGTAGTGGAAAAATGAATATATTCAAATATAAACTACACAGAAGCATTCTGTGAAACTTCTTTCTGATCTGAGCATTCAGCTAACCGAGTTAAACCATACTTTTGATTGAGCAGTTTTGAAACACTCTGTCTGTAGAAAATGCAACTGGACATTCGTAGCACTAAGTGGGTAGTAGTGGAAAAAAGAATATGTTCAAATATAAACTACACAGAAGCATTGTATGAAACTTCTTTCTGTTCTGTGCATTCAACTAACAGAGTTGAACCTTACTTTTGATTGAGCCTTTCTGAAACACTCTTTCTGTAGAAATTGCAATTGGACATTCTGAGCGCTAAGAGGCCTATATTGGGAAAAATAATATCTTCAAATAAAAGCTACACAGAAACATTGTGTGAAACTTATTTCTGATATGTTCATTAAGCTAACAGAGTTAAACCATACTTTTGATTGCGCAGTTCTGAACACTCTTTCTGTAGAAAATGCAAGTGGACATTCGGAGCGCTAAGAGGGTAATAGTGGAAAAAGAATATATTCAAATATAAACTACACAGTAACATTCTGTGAAAATTCTTTCTGTTGTGTGCATTCAACTAACAGAGTTGAACCTTACTTTTGATTGAGCCGTTCTGAAACACTCTTTCTGTAGAAACTGCAATTGGGCATGCTAAGCGCTAAGAGGCCTACATTGGGAAAAAGAATATCTTCAAATAAAAACTACACAGATGCATTCTGTGAAAGTTATTTCTGATCTGTAAATTCAGTTAACAGAGATAAAACATATTTTTGATTGAGCAGTTATGAAACACTCTTTTTGTAGAAAATGCAAGTGGAGATTCGGAGCGCTAAGAGGGTAATAGTGGAAAAAGGAATGTCTCCAAATATAAACTACACAGAATCATTCGGTGAAACTTCTTTCTGATCTGTGCATTCAGCTAACAGAGTTAAACCATACTTTTGATTGAACAGATCTGAACACTCTTTCTGTAGAAAATGCAACTGGACATTTGGAGCGCTAAGAGCGAAGTAGTGGAAAAAGGAATATATTCAAATATAAACTACACAGAAGCATTCTGTGAAACTTCTTTCTGATCTGAGCATTCAGCTAACAGAGTTAAACCATACTTTTGATTGAGCAGTTTTGAAACACTCTGTCTGTAGAAAATGCAACTGGACATTCGTAGCGCTAAGAGGGTAATAGTGGAAAAAAGTATATGTTCAAATATAAACTACACAGAAGCATTGTATGAAACTTCTTTCTGTTCTGTGCATTCAACTAACAGAGTTGAACCTTACTTTTGATTGAGCCGTTCTGAAACACTCTTTCTGTAGAAACTGCAATTGGACATTCTGAGCGCTAAGAGGCCTATATTGGGAAAAAGAATGTCTACAAATAAAAACTACACAGAAGAATTGTGTGAAACTTCTTTCTGTTCTGTTTGTTCAACTAAAAGAGTTGAACCTTAGTTTTGATTGAGCCGTTCTGAAACACTCTTTCTGTAGAAAATGCAAGTGGAGATTCGGAGCGCTAAGAGGGTAATAGTGGAAAAAGGAATGTCTCCAAATATAAACTACACAGAATCATTCTGTGAAACTTCTTTCTGATCTTTGTATTCAGCTAACAGAGTTAAACCATACTTGTGATTGAGCAGATCTGAACACTCTTTCTGTAGAAAATGCAACTGGACATTTGGAGCGCTAAGAGGATAGTAGTGGAAAAAGGAATATATTCAAATATAAACTACACAGAAGCATTCTGTGAAACTTCTTTCTGATCTGAGCATTCAGCTTACCGAGTTAAACCATACTTTTGATTGAGCAGTTTTGAAACACTCTGTCTGTAGAAAATGCAACTGGACATTCGTAGCGCTAAGTGGGTAATAGTGGAAAAAAGAATATGTTCAAATATAAACTACACAGAAGCATTGTATGAAACTTCTTTCTGTTCTGTGCATTCAACTAACAGAGTTGAACCTTACTTTTGATTGAGCCTTTCTGAAACACTCTTTCTGTAGAAACTGCAATTGGACATTCTGAGCGCTAAGAGGCCAATATTGGGATATATAATATCTTCAAATAAAAACTACACAGAAGCATTGTGTGAAACTTATTTCTGATATGTTCATTAAGCTAACAGAGTTAAACCATACTTTTGATTGCGCAGTTCTGAACACTCTTTCTGTAGAAAATGCAAGTGGACATTCGGAGCGCTAAGAGGGTAATAGTGGAAAAAGGAATATATTCAAATATAAACTACACAGTAGCATTCTGTGAAAATTCTTTCTGTTCTGTGCATTCAACTAACAGAGTTGAACCTTACTTTTGATTGAGCCGTTCTGAAACACTCTTTCTGTAGAAACTGCAATTGGGCATGCTAAGCGCTAAGAGGCCTACATTGGGAAAAAGAATATCTTCAAATAAAAACTACACAGATGCATTCTGTGAAACTTATTTCTGATCTGTAAATTCAGTTAACAGAGATAAAACATATTTTTGATTGAGCAGTTATGAAACACTCTTTTTGTAGAAAATGCAAGTGGAGATTCGGAGCGCTAAGAGGGTAATAGTGGAAAAAGGAATGTCTCCAAATATAAACTAGACAGAATCATTCGGTGAAACTTCTTTCTGATCTGTGCATTCAGCTAACAGAGTTAAACCATAGTTGTGATTGAGCAGATCTGAACACTCTTTCTGTAGAAAATGCAACTGGACATTTGGAGCGCTAAGAGAGTAGTAGTGGAAAAATGAATATATTCAAATATAAACTACACAGAAGCATTCTGTGAAACTTCTTTCTGATCTGAGCATTCAGCTAACCGAGTTAAACCATACTTTTGATTGAGCAGTTTTGAAACACTCTGTCTGTAGAAAATGCAACTGGACATTCGTAGCGCTAAGTGGGTAGTAGTGGAAAAAAGAATATGTTCAAATATAAACTACACAGAAGCATTGTATGAAACTTCTTTCTGTTCTGTGCATTCAACTAACAGAGTTGAACCTTACTTTTGATTGAGCCTTTCTGAAACACTCTTTCTGTAGAAATTGCAATTGGACATTCTGAGCGCTAAGAGGCCTATATTGGGAAAAATAATATCTTCAAATAAAAACTACACAGAAGCATTGTGTGAAACTTATTTCTTATATGTTCATTAAGCTAACAGAGTTAAACCATACTTTTGATTGCGCAGTTCTGAACACTCTTTCTGTAGAAAATGCAAGTGGACATTCGGAGCGCTAAGAGGGTAAGAGTGGAAAAAGGAATATATTCAAATATAAACTACACAGTAGCATTCTGTGAAAATTCTTTCTGTTCTGTGCATTCAACTAACAGAGTTGAACCTTACTTTTGATTGAGCCGTTCTGAAACACTCTTTCTGTAGAAACTGCAATTGGGCATGCTAAGCGCTAAGAGGCCTACATTGGGAAAAAGAATATCTTCAAATAAAAACTACACAGATGCATTCTGTGAAAGTTATTTCTGATCTGTAAATTCAGTTAACAGAGATAAAACATATTTTTGATTGAGCAGTTATGAAACACTCTTTTTGTAGAAAATGCAAGTGGAGATTCGGAGCGCTAAGAGGGTAATAGTGGAAAAAGGAATGTCTTCAAATATAAACTACACAGAATCATTCGGTGAAACTTCTTTCTGATCTGTGCATTCAGCTAACAGAGTTAAACCATACTTTTGATTGAGCAGATCTGAACACTCTTTCTGTAGAAAATGCAACTGGACATTTGGAGCGCTAAGAGCGAAGTAGTGGAAAAAGGAATATATTCAAATATAAACTACACAGAAGCATTCTGTGAAACTTCTTTCTGATCTGAGCATTCAGCTAACAGAGTTAAACCATACTTTTGATTGAGCAGTTTTGAAACACTCTGTCTGTAGAAAATGCAACTGGACATTCGTAGCGCTAAGTGGGTAATAGTGGAAAAAAAATATGTTCAAATATAAACTACACAGAAGCATTGTATGAAACTTCTTTCTGTTCTGTGCATTCAACTAACAGAGTTGAACCTTACTTTTGATAGAGCCTTTCTGAAACACTCTTTGTGTAGAAACTGCAATTGGACATTCTGAGCGCTAAGAGGCCTATATTGGGAAAAAGAATGTCTACAAATAAAAACTACACAGAAGAATTGTGTGAAACTTCTTTCTGTTCTGTTTGTTCAACTAAAAGAGTTGAACCTTAGTTTTGATTGAGCCGTTCTGAAACACTCTTTCTGTAGAAAATGCAAGTGGAGATTCGGAGCGCTAAGAGGGTAATAGTGGAAAAAGGAATGTCTCCAAATATAAACTACACAGAATCATTCTGTGAAACTTCTTTCTGATCTGTGTATTCAGCTAACAGGGTTAAACCATACTTGTGATTGAGCAGATCTGAACACTCTTTCTGTAGAAAATGCAACTGGACATTTGGAGCGCTAAGAGAGTAGTAGTGGAAAAAGGAATATATTCAAATATAAACTACACAGAAGCATTCTGTGAAACTTCTTTCTGATCTGAGCATTCAGCTAACAGAGTTAAACCATACTTTTGATTGAGCAGTTTTGAAACACTCTGTCTGTAGAAAATGCAACTGGACATTCGTAGCGCTAAGTGGGTAATAGTGCAAAAAAGAATATGTTCAAATATAAACTACAAAGAAGCATTGTATGAAACTTCTTTCTGTTCTGTGCATTCAACTAACAGAGTTGAACCTTACTTTTGATTGAGCCTTTCTGAAACACTCTTTCTGAAGAAACTGCAATTGGACATTCTGAGCGCTAAGAGGCCTATATTGGGAAAAATAATATCTTCAAATAAAAACTACACAGAAGCATTGTGTGAAACTTATTTCTGATATGTTCATTAAGCTAACAGAGTTAAACCATACTTTTGATTGCGCAGTTCTGAACACTCTTTCTGTAGAAAATGCAAGTGGACATTCGGAGCGCTAAGAGGGTAGTAGTGGAAAAAGGAATATATTCAAATATAAACTACACAGTAGCATTCTGTGAAAATTCTTTCTGTTCTGTGCATTCAACTAACAGAGTTGAACCTTACTTTTGATTGAGCCGTTCTGAAACACTCTTTCTGTAGAAACTGCAATTGGGCATGCTAAGCGCTAAGAGGCCTACATTGGGAAAAAGAATATCTTCAAATAAAAACTACACAGATGCATTCTGTGAAACTTATTTCTGATCTGTAAATTCAGTTAACAGAGATAAAACATATTTTTGATTGAGCAGTTATGAAACACTCTTTTTGTAGAAAATGCAAGTGGAGATTCGGAGCGCTAAGAGGGTAATAGTGGAAAAAGTAATGTCTCCAAATATAAACTACACAGAATCATTCGGTGAAACTTCTTTCTGATCTGTGCATTCAGCTAACAGAGTTAAACCATACTTGTGATTGAGCAGATCTGAACACTCTTTCTGTAGAAAATGCAACTGGACATTTGGAGCGCTAAGAGAGTAGTAGTGGAAAAATGAATATATTCAAATATAAACTACACAGAAGCATTCTGTGAAACTTCTTTCTGATCTGAGCATTCAGCTAACCGAGTTAAACCATACTTTTGATTGAGCAGTTTTGAAACACTCTGTCTGTAGAAAATGCAACTGGACATTCGTAGCACTAAGTGGGTAGTAGTGGAAAAAAGAATATGTTCAAATATAAACTACACAGAAGCATTGTATGAAACTTCTTTCTGTTCTGTGCATTCAACTAACAGAGTTGAACCTTACTTTTGATTGAGCCTTTCTGAAACACTCTTTCTGTAGAAATTGCAATTGGACATTCTGAGCGCTAAGAGGCCTATATTGGGAAAAATAATATCTTCAAATAAAAGCTACACAGAAGCATTGTGTGAAACTTATTTCTGATATGTTCATTAAGCTAACAGAGTTAAACCATACTTTGGATTGCGCAGTTCTGAACACTCTTTCTGTAGAAAATGCAAGTGGACATTCGGAGCGCTAAGAGGGTAATAGTGGAAAAAGGAATATATTCAAATATAAACTACACAGTAACATTCTGTGAAAATTCTTTCTGTTCTGTGCATTCAACTAACAGAGTTGAACCTTACTTTTGATTGAGCCGTTCTGAAACACTCTTTCTGTAGAAACTGCAATTGGGCATGCTAAGCGCTAAGAGGCCTACATTGGGAAAAAGAATATCTTCAAATAAAAACTACACAGATGCATTCTGTGAAAGTTATTTCTGATCTGTAAATTCAGTTAACAGAGATAAAACATATTTTTGATTGAGCAGTTATGAAACACTCTTTTTGTAGAAAATGCAAGTGGAGATTCGGAGCGCTAAGAGGGTAATAGTGGAAAAAGGAATGTCTCCAAATATAAACTACACAGAATCATTCGGTGAAACTTCTTTCTGATCTGTGCATTCAGCTAACAGAGTTAAACCATACTTTTGATTGAACAGATCTGAACACTCTTTCTGTAGAAAATGCAACTGGACATTTGGAGCGCTAAGTGCGAAGTAGTGGAAAAAGGAATATATTCAAATATAAACTACACAGAAGCATTCTGTGAAACTTCTTTCTGATCTGAGCATTCAGCTAACAGAGTTAAACCATACTTTTGACTGAGCAGTTTTGAAACACTCTGTCTGTAGAAAATGCAACTGGACATTCGTAGCGCTAAGAGGGTAATAGTGGAAAAAAGAATATGTTCAAATATAAACAACACAGAAGCATTGTATGAAACTTCTTTCTGTTCTGTGCATTCAACTAACAGAGTTGAACCTTACTTTTGATTGAGCCGTTCTGAAACACTCTTTCTGTAGAAACTGCAATTGGACATTCTGAGCGCTAAGAGGCCTATATTGGGAAAAAGAATGTCTACAAATAAAAACTACACAGAAGAATTGTGTGAAACTTCTTTCTGTTCTGTTTGTTCAACTAAAAGAGTTGAACCTTAGTTTTGATTGAGCCGTTCTTAAACACTCTTTCTGTAGAAAATGCAAGTGGAGATTCGGAGCGCTAAGAGGGTAATAGTGGAAAAAGGAATGTCTCCAAATATAAACTACACAGAATCATTCTGTGAAACTTCTTTCTGATCTTTGTATTCAGCTAACAGAGTTAAACCATACTTGTGATTGAGCAGATCTGAACACTCTTTCTGTAGAAAATGCAACTGGACATTTGGAGCGCTAAGAGGATAGTAGTGGAAAAAGGAATATATTCAAACATAAACTACACAGAAGCATTCTGTGAAACTTCTTTCTGATCTGAGCATTCAGCTTACCGAGTTAAACCATACTTTTGATTGAGCAGTTTTGAAACACTCTGTCTGTAGAAAATGCAACTGGACATTCGTAGCGCTAAGTGGGTAATAGTGGAAAAAAGAATATGTTCAAATATAAACTACACAGAAGCATTGTATGAAACTTCTTTCTGTTCTGTGCATTCAACTAACAGAGTTGAACCTTACTTTTGATTGAGCCTTTCTGAAACACTCTTTCTGTAGAAACTGCAATTGGACATTCTGAGCGCTAAGAGGCCAATATTGGGATATATAATATCTTCAAATAAAAACTACACAGAAGCATTGTGTGAAACTTATTTCTGATATGTTCATTAAGCTAACAGAGTTAAACCATACTTTTGATTGCGCAGTTCTGAACACTCTTTCTGTAGAAAATGCAAGTGGACATTCGGAGCGCTAAGAGGGTAATAGTGGAAAAAGGAATATATTCAAATATAAACTACACAGTAGCATTCTGTGAAAATTCTTTCTGTTCTGTGCATTCAACTAACAGAGTTGAACCTTACTTTTGATTGAGCCGTTCTGAAACACTCTTTCTGTAGAAACTGCAATTGGGCATGCTAAGCGCTAAGAGGCCTACATTGGGAAAAAGAATAGCTTCAAATAAAAACTACACAGATGCATTCTGTGAAACTTATTTCTGATCTGTAAATTCAGTTAACAGAGATAAAACATATTTTTGATTGAGCAGTTATGAAACACTCTTTTTGTAGAAAATGCAAGTGGAGATTCGGAGCGCTAAGAGGGTAATAGTGGAAAAAGGAATGTCTCCAAATATAAACTAGACAGAATCATTCGGTGAAACTTCTTTCTGATCTGTGCATTCAGCTAACAGAGTTAAACCATACTTGTGATTGAGCAGATCTGAACACTCTTTCTGTAGAAAATGCAACTGGACATTTGGAGCGCTAAGAGAGTAGTAGTGGAAAAATGAATATATTCAAATATAAACTACACAGAAGCATTCTGTGAAACTTCTTTCTGATCTGAGCATTCAGCTAACCGAGTT